>NC_088602.1:192571189-194013689 GCF_036013475.1 Columba livia
AATGAAATATTTAATTTTACCTGGGCAGTCTGAAACAAAATGAAAGAATGCCAGGAAAGTACTCCAAAACACAAACTCTGGCCTAGAATGAATCTCACCATCTGGCCCATATGGACATTCCTCTGTATGTACCACCTCTCTTTTGGTCACACAGTTTTATGACATACTGTTACTCTGTTTCATTCTATAAAATCTGTAGAGAGTTCGTAGAAAGAAACGCTTTTTTATGCATTTTTTCTGTAACCATCTTAACTTCTAGTAGCTTGACATTATTACTATTGATTTTAAATGACAGCTAATGATGGTCAATATATTTTGATTTTACAGGGGTAATATTTTATACTGCACCTTCTATGTTTAATGATCGCATGTGCTAAGATTGAAAAGTACTTTGTCATAATTATTAGCAAATGTCTCTGACATCAATGAGAAGTCCCTGTACCAAGAAAACAGAAAGATTAACCAAACCAAACAAAAGAACAACAACAACCCTACAACCTCTTAGGAAAGAAGAATGAGTTGGACACTATAGAAAAATACATTGCTTAGAATTGTTCTGCAACTGGATTGAATTAATTTTCTAATTAGAAGTCAGAAAACATTACTTGAAACAAATACTCTCAAATATACTGTTGCAAAATTATGATTAGTTTCTTAAGTGTACTTAAATTGAATTTTGTGAAATTTGACTACTAAGACCTTTGAAAATAGTTTAACTTCAGCACCAGTGAGATGGAAAAGCAGTCTGCAGTGACCATGAGACATTGTCATGTAGCTAGAATACCTTGAAACCACAGAAGACTATTATTTCCATAATCTGCACAAGATGTTATATTGCATCTGTAGGAAAGCAAGGGGATTATCCATGAAGGAACATAAAAGGTTTTCTCTGGAAATAGGCACATATGAAGTAGAAAGCAAACTTTGTTTTCATGTCTGAAGCAAGTAATTTGGGTTATTTGTATCAAGGCTGGAGGTACTTGCTGATGCAGTTATGAATACAATGGCAAAAGTTCCCTTCTATTACACTTTGACTTCTTCATGCCATTTTGACGCTACTATAGGGCTTCTGATCTTTGCTTATATCCCTCATCCTTTAATAATCACTCTTTACTATTTCTAATTGTTAAAGGAAAATGTAAATAACTAATTTTCCTTTTCAACCTAAATGTAAAGAAAATTTTATTGAGGTCCATCTTGTTTAACACTGTAAAGTATAGGTAAATTTGGATAAAAAGAGCATTTAATCACAAGTACGAAAAGTAGATCTGGCATTAATCACAGTCATCAATAAATTATCTCAAATACTTCACATCAACTGAAATATGCTGAAATTTTGAGCCATAATTAGACATAAGAATGCAATTTATGAGAAGACTACACCAACTTAAAAGATGTTCATTCCAACCAGAGATATTCTCTTGTATCCTAAATCCACAATGTCACTATAAATTAGTTATTGGTGTGACATAAAATAGAAGATTTTAGCTTCAGGTGAACCATTAAATATGCATCTTCCAACGTTAAAAAAGACATTTCAAAATGAAAAATTGTTGGCTCCAACTTTTTCAATTCCTATGTTGTATTAGGTGCTTGAAATGACTTTGAAAATGATAGCCTCTGGGTAAAGCAGAATGTATACAAACTGCTTCATTTTACATCTCAATAGTCTAAGTTGACTGCATTAATCAAGTGGAGGCAGTCATCATGTAGTCAAAAAGACACCTTCTAGCTGACCTTGCAGATTTTTGTTACTAATGGACTTAAGGTTTTCTGAAATTATGTTAATCCTCATTAAGGGTGATGTAGGTCATAGTCCACAGCATTGCAAGTCTTCATCCCTGGTTGCAATGTCAGGTTAAGAAGAAAAACAGCATCTTACATTAAACACCTCTAGATTTTACTACAGGCAGAAGATGTTCCGTTGGTATTCTTTGTCTCATCACTTGTAGAATCAGCACACATTTCTAGTTTATTTTTACTGCACCTCAGAATACATCACCTGTAGCAAAGTAAGGAAATATGCACTGCTTTTCCACCTGTCAGAATAAATGAATTGCATAAAATTAAAATTTCAAGAGACATTCAGTGGCTTGTAATGTATACCTGCATATATTTCTATGCTTTTTCCCATTACTGATGAGGTGAATAAATGACTTTCCCCTTCATTCTTGCATTCTTGCCAAGCATAATGAGTGATTTAAGTACCTGAGTTCCCTATTTCTGGGGGTCTGCCTTGAATTCTTGTTTGTTTGTGGGTTTTTTTTTTAATTTTCTTTTGTTTTGGTTTTGTTTGTTTGTTTGTTTGTGCTTGTTTTTATTTTCCAAGCTTTCTGATATACACATATCCATCTTCCATAACTTCATCCACCAAACACTTTAATTTGATGGTTTCCTTTTTTTTTTTTTCCTATATATTTTTCTGCTTACACTGCCTTTTTACAATTGTTACCTATTTTCTTCTCTGTGTCATATTTCTTTATTTCTACTTTGACTCAATTTGACTTTGTAGTTCTCTTTCTATAAATTTTTTTCTATTGGCTATTTTTCTTCTTCCTTATACTTGTCTCTGTTCTTAAATTTTTAGGGTTTTTTATTCTTTTTGTTAACATATCTTCTGCTGCCTTTTTTTTTTATATATATATATATCTTTCCTTGTCTCCCCTTTTAGTATTATTTTTTAATTTACTCCAGATGTGGTGTTATTCTAACAGCAATAAAATATCGCCATCCTTTGGTCCATTTCACATAAAATAAAAATTCTTTAAAAACACATAGCTTTCACAAGAACAATGGCTCATCTCTTGCAATATTATGCATTTTTTCAAAAAGCTACCAGCCAAGGAAAATTATTAGACTAATCTAAGATACTGTGTGTTCTAGTACTTCTGTATCACTAACATTGCTGCCAGGAAAACTAATTAAAACCAATAGACTTTGGTTTTATATGTACTTAGAGTTTAGCTAGAGAATTTAAGATGTGTCCAGAAAACCTGGGTAACACCTTAAAATGTTTAAAGGTGGAAAATGAACCATCATTTACTGTCCTTGCCAGTCTACTTCATCAATATGATGACTTACATTAAGATCCAGCTATGTGAATAATGATATTTCTCTGCTGTCTGTTTTGACAAGCCTTCTGAAGGACTATCTAATCTTTTCTTATTAGTGTAGTATGACACTTTGATTATGAATCCAATTTTCAAAAAGACTATAAAAATTTTACTTGTTTACATAACTTCTATCAACAGCTTCATATTTGTTCTCTAGAACCAAATAGGAGCTAGTTGTAGAAATAGTAATTCATTTATTTTATTTTGGGGTATCAGTGATGTTCTTTACAAAACCTTAACTCATGTATAGGTATGTGTTGTCTGTACCCATGAAATCCTAGTCCCACCGAGATCAACTCGACCTCAAAGAAGCCAGAATTATATCCACATACTTTGAAAACTGTCACTTATATGCCAGTGCTGACAACACTTTCCAATGTATAGTTTTCAAATATCTGCATAGTTTTGTTACCATATTATGTAAGATAAAATTCTGAAATATCATAAATTCAAGGAAGATAATCTGGTTTGGGTTGAGAAGTAAACCAGATTCAGAGCTTGGCAGGCATTTTAAACTGTTTTGAAGTTTTAATTCTGTTTACATTACAGTCAAGTACCAAAGAGTTTATAATGTTTTACCTGTCAGTTGAGTTGCAGTCATTAACCTTGTGCATACTCTTAATTTATTGCAAAGTAAACCAGGGTACTTTAAAGGGCAATGAGGACATCTGTGTGCTAAAGTATGCTAAAGCATCAGGTTTCATTTCAAACTGGTAATAATCATAGTGTGTTAAGATGGTTAGCTACTGTCACTCAGAGTGTTCTAGTTTATTTTGCCACAGAAAGCTCTGTTAGAAGTCATGAAGGATTTTTTTTTTTCTTTTTTTCTTACATTGAAAAACTGAAATACTACCAAGAAGGAATCATCCTCTTGCATAAGAAAAAAATTATGTTTTTTAAAAAGATAGTCAAAGTTCTAATTGAGTATTAACTAATCTTGTACAACATGTTGTGCACTGATTTCCTTGTGCACTTCCACTCCTTAAGAAATTGTCTCAATAGTGAAACTCTGAGCTATTGTTTGGCCTGGAGAAGGGATGGAAAGGAGCACTCTTTATCTCTCTTAGTAAAATACTGTTCAATAAGAGATTCATGTATCCAGAGAGAGCTAGATTCTGCAGTTTCATGACAAGCAAAAATTCTTCTGTGAAGGAAGGCAATGACAAGCGTTTTCTTTCTAATTTATTTCTGCTCTGTCTCCAGTGCCCACTTAGCATAAAATTCCTGATCAGTTTTGGAAGCAGAACCCAGCAGCCTCTCACCCTACCTGACCGATGCTGACTGCACGAGTACAGTCTGCCTTTCTCTGCACTGGCACACGCCAGTCCTTTTTGCTCAGTTGTACAAGAAAGTCCTGCTAGACTGAGCCTTTCTGAGCAGAAGGGGAGAAGAAGCTGATTAACTGGCACTTCAATTACTTTACTTAAAAATTTTAGACAGAAATAGTAAACCTTTATGTTCATACACAAGTGAAAGAAGGATGACAAAGTGAGAAGCTGGAGGAAGAAAGATTGTTTCCTCAAATAAAGAGAATAGCTTACTTTTTTATTCTATTGCAAAATGTCCTAAAAAAAAAAGTGGTTTTCCCTGTCAAAGCTCTCAGATTTACATATTAAATATAAAGGAGGGTTTTAGCCTGAAGCAGCTACTTTCAACACAATTCCTAAAGATTCCTTGTGTATCTTGCCTAGTTTATCCATTTGTGATCCAGGAACCTCAAACTGCTACCTCTTGGAAGGTTTTCTGTAACTTACAAACAACCTCTGCATAATTAACTACTAAACATGCATACTGTTTCCTTGCATTGCAATATAATGTATTAATTTAAGAAAAGGTGTTCCAAACATTAGTGTTTTAATTTTTCTGGCAGATAAACAGCAGTTTTGGATAGCTTTTTGTTTGATACTATCTGTTTTTATCTGAAATCTTATTAAGGCACTGTGGGAATGTAACAAGGCAATTCTTCATGGACTTCCCCACACCAGTGCCTTAAGGCACAACTGGTTTCAGTTGTCAGGTGTCAGAAGATGTTTTTCCGCACCATCTCACATAGTTACTTTCTGGCTTCAGGTCTAGCAGTGTTTCATATTAACATCCACAATTTTTCATTTCTATTATTATTTATGGTTTTCCCTTTCCTCTCTCCAGGTTTGGTGTACAGCTGAATAAGTAACCGTTTAACTGAGAAACGAGAAAATATTTACTGTCCAAAAATATACTGAAAAAAATATAGACATATTTTTCCCCAGAGAAAACTACTTCAGAGAAAAATAACAGAAGTCACTTCTATTAAAAGAGTACCACATTATGCATCCATGCAGTGTGCTCAAGGATTAGGCTAGTACCATGAATTTCTTTTAATAAAAATTTGTCTTTATCTACAACCTTCCACATTTCAGAAACAGTGATAGACTCTGTTAAAAGGCACGTTTTAGAGTATTATTTATAAAGTCTTACCTTTGCTGCTGAGCTTCCTAATATGGTGTCACAGAGCACATTATTTCAGGGAGCAGCAAGGGCAGACTGCACTGCAAGGGAAGAGCAGCCAGAAGTGACAAGGCTGGCAGGGCAATGACCCCACCAACAAGGGACACCATCCTACAGTAAGTGTGCAAGAAGTTCAGAGGTTTTGGTGGTAACAACTAGCCAATAGCCCTGTGATTGCCAGCCATGTCCATGCAGGTCTGAGATCAGGCCAGGAAGCCAAGTCAGCAAGGCCAGGTCAGGTGCAGTGATCTTGAATATAGGCAGTCAAGCACCCAGGGAGAGGAGGCGAATTGTGCTGGTTTGAGTGAGTTCATTTTCTTCATACAGTTAGAAATCTTTCTTTTTTGTAACTAGCATGATACCACCTCAGAACAGAGTTAATGTTTTTAATTGCTCTGGTCTGAGAGCCAAGAACATTCTTAGTGCTCTGCCCACATGTGTGAGGCATCGAGGAAGAGGGGCATGGAAGGGGAAGAGCTTGACTGACATCCAGACTGATTAGTAAGAGTATTCCATCCCATTGGCATCATGCTTCACATTGAAGGAGAGTAGGGATCTTCTGGTCTCTCTCTCACGTTCTCTTCACTTTCTTTGTTTTCTTTTTGTCAGAGCTGGGGGACTTCTGTTTGCACTTTGCCATCCTGCCATTTGCAGAGGTGTCTTGGCCTTTCTCCCTTTTCCCAATTTTCTCTCTCTGGGATCAGCTGTTGGGAGCAGTTTCTGTTTCCTGGGACTGTCTGCTTGGTGTGGATGGAGGTTGTGAGGAACTGCATTGAATATCTTTTATTTTATATTTTATTTTTGTTTTTAACATATATTTGCTTATTAGTAGTGTATTAGTATTTTGATATTTTTATTAAACTATGTTTATCTCAATCCAATTTCTTCCTTCCCTTTCAATTCTCTCCTCTATTTGGGGGGTGATGGGAAGAGAGTGAACAGCTATCATGGTTGTATTGCTATCTCAAGTTAAACCACAGCAAGCCTTTTGGTTCGTTCAGGTCCCCGATATAGTCTCTTGATTGCACAATCTGTTAAGTGATGTAGATCATTGTTTTGGGAAAAAAATATAAAGGTAGACTTAGTATCAAGAAAAATGTCAGCAGAGCAAATCATACTGGGGCACAAGTTCAAAGTCAATGAGTGGAGTCTGGAAGACAGCAAAAATCATCGAAACTGGTAGCTGATTGCCTACAAAGAGAAAATAAAGGGAAATTTTTGGTTTAAATTCTGATCTGTGGGAAAATCATAAATAGAAAGGAATTAACTTAATGAAAATGTATAACAAATATTTTAGAGAATTAAATGCTCAATATATGTTTTCTGTGTTTCAATCTTTCTAGATGAAGTGATTTCTAAAGAAATTATGATCACTAAAAGTGAGCAAAATAATTATGTTTCAGTACTGATTTGTCTCCATTTCTGTCATAACTGAGTCTCCCAAAAGACATACACATTCTTTCTGACAGCACCTCTCTGAAAAAATTTATTCAATACATTATGAATAAAAAGCATAAGCACAGGAAGACTTGCTCAGTGATGGAAAAGAAATCAGAGCAAAGGCAGACACAGTCTAGTCCCCCAAGTCTCAGGAACAGTGAGCACTGCAGTATTCCCTGGAGTTAGCGGCACTGACAATTAAGTCAACACAATTTTGTCAGAAAATATAATCTGTGTTTGTAACATTATTACAAAAATAATGGTGTAGAGAAATAAAGATTTTCTTTGTTTCACCAGTTTACTCCCTTTTCGAATTCCTACCTTCCTAGTATAGGGGGAATTAGGCAAGGTTTCACCTGACCAGACATGTAGAGCTGTAGTAAAGTTAGTCATCTGAATATCCAGACCAAACCAGGAATTCCTCGCCAGTGCTATTTGCCACAAGTTATGTTTAAAACAGGTCAGGTGATCATGCCTTTACTATGTCTATTCCTGTCTATTGACATCAAAGAGTGTAGTGTGGATGCAGATCTCTAAGGTTATATGTCCTGGTGAATATCTCAATTGTTTCCTGTTCCTCTCAGAAACACAGGACAGAAAACATGTTTGTAAAACCATAAAAACTGCAATTAGTTTTAATAGACCTGTAATTTTAAAACAGTTCACAAATATTAGCAACCAGATTGTGTGAGGCACTTGGCAAGCTGAGTGCTTGGGTTTTATGAAAATCTAGGTCCTTTTTAATTGCTGAAGCCAAAGATAATTTCTTTTGAAAATCTGGTCTGTATGCATATTGATAGAGTAATTTTAACCTTGATGTGCAAACTTAAGCAGTGACAATGACAGGATGAAATTCCATATAATTATTCTCACTATTTTCATAGATTTTAGTGCCAAGGAGGACAATTTGTAACCTACTAATTTTTGTTTCAGGCATGATGCCAAGAAATTAATCCAACAATTTTTATGTTCATCCCATAAATTCCATTTGAGCTATAGCATATCTTTTAGTTACGCTTTACACTGCTCCAGCAGTACAAGTGAGTCCAATATAAAAGCAAGGCAGATAATACTAGAACATGAATGTCAGTGACTTAGGAGCTTGAGAAACCACCATAGAACAGGCAGAATTCAAAAGATTGTTTTATGCCAAAGGAAGAAGACCCAACCCATTTAAAGGCAACTGGAACACTTTCTTGACTGAGTATGAAGAGGGAAAGAATATTTTATTATTGTTCTAGAGGTTATTAACATTACAAAGAGAGAGAGGACACATTTCTCTTATAGGAGTGTTACATTTGTGAACAAAATGTGACTGATGTGTAAATGAACAAAGCAACGTATATATACATTTTTTTTCTTTTTATTCAATAAGGGTCTACTCCTGACCCATAAAGTTAGTGGCATTTTACTACTGTGTTCTGGGGTACCTAGGGCAAATCTTAATCAAAAAAACATAGGAATAGGCATACTATACTTCTGGAAAGGTACAGTTATTCATCTGTAAATATTAAACCTTATTCAGAATTCCAGGTTGGAGGAGCTGTCAGAGGGTCACAAAGGTTATTATAACACAAATGCTACCTCCTGTAACATTTTTAGATTTGTAATGAAACTGCTAGTTAAATCAGCGGCAAAAGGAGAGCAGAGACCCATTAATGAGTACAGGGGTCACGCTAGCATCCTGTGGGGGCACATGTCAATGATTTAGTAATTACAGCAGAAACAGTAGTTCAGACCAGGTAGATAATTTCTGTATTAGAGAAACTGATGGAGTGAGGCATAGATGAATTTTGGGCCTGGGAAATCTCAAAATTCTTGTAAAGGGAAATGATCCTGAAAATTTTACACTGAACTTTAATGTGAGATGCTGCCACTTGCAACTTGTGGGTTTTTTTCCTCAGTGGAACAACATAAGGCTGCAATATTCAGATAACACTGAAATAGTTCAACAAAAAATAGTAGGAACTTTATTTTCCGAATAAAATCAGTAAGTTTTAAAATAAATCCTCATTACATTTACTACATTCTACTTTTACTGTTATGGCCCATATGGATAATAGATATGACAACTTTCATAAAACTTATGATAGGAATATGCAAAACTTTAGAGGTATCACCATATTTTTTTAAATATTAGTAATCCCAGTGGTCAATTTCATTGGATCCTATTGTACAGGTTACTTGACAGAACTGACCATTATGTCCCAATCCACCACGAATATCACTTAAAAAGCTACTGTTCACATTGTTCCATAATGCAGTTCTGTGAATTTTTCGCTGTCAATGTAATATATTTCCTTGGACATCTTCGAAACTTCCTGATTACCTTGACTTCTCCCTCTTTACCTGGTGGTTATAGTAGAAAGGTCTAAAAGCCTTGCATAAGACAGCTTAAAACTACCATCTTAACCATTATTGTCTCATATGAATGATTACAAAGCAAAACCAATATAACTTCTATTATTTTTACTTGGACTCAGCTCTTGAATCTATAGACCTTTTCCTGTATTCTTACATTTCCTATACACAAATGCCAAAACATCTCATGTACCTACAAAGCAAGTCCTGAGCTAGAAAGGCACAAAAAAGAAATATTGCAGTGAAATTAAAATTGAGTATAAACCCTTGAAATAGTTGGCGATAACAAGGATATTGCAGTAAGACTCAACAAAAAGAACCCTGGAAGGTGGAAATTCAGAAAGGCAGGTTAGGAGAAGCCTGAAGAGTTTAAGAGATAGAAATCTTCAACTGAAGATCCCAAAGTCATTTCCTCACTTTTCAGCAGTGTAATGAATGTTGGTAGGAAATAGTTCCTTCAATGTCAGATTTAAGGTTTGTTTGTTTGTTTGCTTGTTTGTTTTTTTAAACACACGTATTAGGAAGCCAATGAAGTACTTTTCCAATTGTTATGTTCCCTAGGGTGAAGTTTAGTTCATTTGAGAGATATACAGTTAGAGAAGGGTAGAAATTAGCACCTGTTTTTTCTGAGAAAAATATCTATATCTTGATAGTTGTTTAAATTCCCTCTGAAAGAGAAGTAGAGATCCCAGCAACGTTTATCCCATAAAAAAAAAAAAAAAAAAAAAAAGAAAAAAAAGAAAAAATAAAGCTTACCTTTAATATTATGGAGGAAAGATTTCTATGAGATTTTGAAGGCATTTAAAAAATTACTGTTGAGTAATGTGTTACTATTCCTAGTGTTTGTCCCTTAATTAAATGTCTAAGATGAAGAGAACACCTTTTGATGTAAGGATCTGCCTAAATATAGGAGATCCAGGGTTATACCTTTCATACACTTTATTTAAAGTTGGAAATTTAAGGTATGTATGTTTTCTGTATCTTAGCTACAGAAATATGCTTTCTCACTCAATTAATAATTGACTGCCTCAAGTGACAAAGATCCAAGAAAAAGGTGCTACTCTGCTTGAGTCATAGTGCATAACTAATATAAATCTCTTTCAAGTCGGCTCTTATTCAGAAAAGGACTAAATATTAAAACAAATTTCCATGCTTGATACTGATCTTAGATCTACCTTTTCAAAAGGTTGGCCTGATAACATGTTCATGTATAAAGTGCTTGTCAGCTGTGCCAGTGCTCTGTCACCAAGACAGAGCTATAGTTCAAAGCTTCCTGCTTTCCAAGAAAAATAGCACTCAAAGACAGCAGAGTCAAATCCAAGGAAGTTGAAATAATTCAGAATCAGAGTAGTCTCTAAAAAATATAATATTGCTTGCTGCTGAGAGCAGATTAAATTAGTGTATCTACACATAGGCTAAGAGAACAGCTGCTATTACCAGCAAACTAGAATGTTAAAATCAAAAACAATGCAAACATAGATTTAAAGCAAGAATAAAGCAGTGGAATGACTCCCAAAGCCAGCTTGTGTTCATTAGGGATTGACTTTGCTTTACTTTTGTGCTATTAGGGCGATGATGTATCAGATATGAGAAGACAGCTCATGTGCCAGCTAGATAGAAAAGGGTAAATTCTGCAGGGATGTTTGCCAGAAAACAGCAAATGAAGCTGAGTATTGTTGAACTGCAGAGATTATAAGAACAAGGGTTGTTTATTGGTTTAGTTATCTGATTATAGTTGGCAAGGGAGAAATCAATATAGTTAGCCAGACATAAATTGCAGGCTTGTTACCTAGTATAACTCGAGCAGCTTGTGCAGAGATAATTAGCACAAACTGTCTTAAATAAACTAGTGTTTAAAAGTGAAAGGAGATAGAATCAATTTTCTCAACAATTATTATATGTCGTAGTAGCACGTGAAGGGAAACATTGTTAACTTGGATAGATATTGTAGTTATTATTTATTTTAAAAATATATGTACACCTCCAGCTGTGTGTGGGCATGTGTGTATATAAACAAACATTGGAATACATTGCAAACCAAAACAAATGAAAACGTGATTAAAAATAAATATTTTCTACGTCATTACTTGTATATACTCAGCTAAAGGAACAAGGTTGTTTTGACAAATTTATTTGATTTTTTTTTCCTTTTTTTGAATCAAAAATATAAAAGTGAATTTTCTTTTAGCTAGAATCAGAAATCACACAATATACAAGGAAAAGGTGCTTAAGTTCATCCACAGACATGAAGAAACACTGGACTAATAGCTTATCAGAGGAGACTGACTGTTACTGTGAAGGAGAATCAGGGTCAAAGCAGATATTTCCTGTGCATTTTCACAAGGTAAAATGATCCTTCATGAAGAAAAGAATTGTATTCATACTAGAAAAGGCTCAAAGTAGAAGGTGATTCATACAGGGTTTCATGTACAGGAAAAGAGGAGATGTCCCTCATTTTAGCAAACCTCTGTGGTTGAAATGACAGAGATTTTTTCTAATTAAATTTACTTGTCCTGAGACAATTCCCAGAAGAATTGTTGTACAAATATAATGCAATGTGGTATAAGCAACAACTAAAATACTTTTTTAACCTTCCATCATAATGATGAAGTTTTATGTTTTTCTTGCCATGGAATTTCCTTTCCATACAGGTATACTCAGAAAGTAACACCACAACAGGAATGAAGAATCTTTGCAATAAATTCACAGAAGTATAAGAGATGTATACAATAGTGAGAAAAAGATGTCCAGTAAAAAAAAAAAAATATAAGTTTTAACCTTGCAAAAGTATTTCAACTTCTAATAAAATATAGATGCTCCTTCGGGTTTTTTTGTTTATTTGCTTGCTCATTTTTTGTGCTTCAGTAACAATTCTTAGACTTCTTTTTTTTTCTTTAGCTAGATACCTTTGACCGAGCTTTATTTACCTGGTATTTACTTTAATTCATTGTTTATCAACTTTCTTTCTGAGAACCAAGTGTTTCCAAAAAGTGGTTAATCATACTTCTCTTAAGAAACTTAAAGATACTACCTACCTGAAACTAATGACAACTGGTTGGAAAAGATTTCATAAGGGAAAGGCTTCCCATGAACTCCAGTGCTGTTTCAAATGGTAATATAAATATTTCTGACATCACATTTGGAAGGACTGTGAATGATATTGAAGAACTGGAACTTACTGTGAGCTGTCTTAATAGGTTGTGGTTTTTTTTTCAAATATTCTAAAAACTCATTTAGAAAGTCTATGTCACAGAAGAGTTAAAGAAATAATTCTGGCAAAAAGTACTAATCTATGAACTCCATACAGTTTTCATTACAAACATAAAAAGTTTTCAAAAACTATTTATAGTTCTTGAAATAAAACTGTAATTGTCAATATTTAATAATTTAAAAATAGCATTAACAATGACATGTGAAAAAATAATTCAGACATAATCAAAGGCAAATTATTCTTCTCTGTGCCTTTTATGAAGGGTCCACTGCTGTTAGTATCGAGAAGTATTTGAAAACATGTCATTCACTGATATTTCAAAATTACTACAAAATCTCATAATAATACAGTTTATTGCACAAAAATGAATGGACTAGGCAAAAGAGTTCCTTTCATAATGAAATCAACAATATTTTGAGGATACCATACCTGTGTTTAAAATAATGGAAATATATTGCCAAGTCTCATACTCTACTTGTCTAACAGAATGAATTCTCTTTTTCAGGCTCATTGCTTTTCGAAACACACATACCAAAAGACCAAAACCAAAACCAAAACCACCCACAAAACCAAATCAAACCAAACCAAAAACCATGAAGAGATAAAGTCCTTCTCTTACTCATGGCACTTTGCACTCTGTCAGTGTAAGAAACAAAAAACGATGCCAGTAAGTCACCTATCCATGCTAATTCTGCACAGATGAATAAGGAGTGTAATAATATTCAGGTTATTATCTTCATTCTTCTTGTTCATCTGACTGAGAACAACAGAAATGACTTAATTTTGTGGAAATTCTATAATGAGGCTACTTTTTGAATGATGTATTAGTGTAAAGATTATAATATAAACCGTGACACTGTGTTATGCTTTCTATTTAAAATTATGCTTAGAGGCTGACCTGTGACGATGTCAGACTTGAATGCTGTATGGAAAAGCATATGTTTATTCTAGTTCTTTTAAATATTATGATCACAACTCCTGTCCTTTTACAGAACCTATGAAGGAAAAAGCCAAGGAAGACATTCCTTTGAAAGTCTTGGCATGAGTATGGAAGGTGTAAGCAGGATGCTCCTCTGTGGTACAGAAACACTGAACAATATGCTATATTGAGAAACTCTTATTTCAAGATAGGTGTCTATGAAGCAACCAAGCACTTCCCTTTTCTTAGATAGTGCTAGGGAAATACAGTGGGACTGACACAGAAAACACAATTCTCCTGTCATTAAAATAGGTGACTAGAAATTCTTCCCAATCAATGGATAGTAAATAGCTGCATACAAAATAATAAAATATAAATGGTGATATAATCATATTGAGTTGTCTGCTTTTATCACTTCAGGAAGGATGTAAAGGCAAGGCATTACTCATCATTACAGATATGTGAAACGCAGACTTGTAAAAACCAACGTAAGCAAAAGAATCAGGCTTTTGTCAAATGCAAAGTTGCTTTCCTACCCAAAGGAAGAGCCTGATAATATCATCTCCTGGTTTAAAACAAAGCAAAACAAAACAAAACAAACCAAACACAACAACAACAAAAATAAACAAACAAGAAAAACCTCACCACAACAGGATGCATCCAGATTTCTCTTCTTTCTCACTGCAATTTCATCCGGAAGAAAAACACAACAGCAAAAGGCAGTCAGGTCAAAAAATACCGCACCATATTAAATGTCAATGGCCAGAAGCACTCTTCATCTTAAATGGCTGAGTACATTGTTCAGAATGGCTACTAGTATTTGACAATGTCTTTTCCAGTGATGGCTGGGTTTTTTCAGCTTACCACTTGCAGAAGACCTTTCTTATTCTAAGGTGATTTTATTTTTCAGAGTTCCAGAAACTTCTGACATCAGTCAGTCTAAATAAAGTCAAGCCTTATAGTCAAAAATTAGAGGAATTAGTGACATAAAGAATAATCCCTAAGTGATAAAATATTTCTTATTTCATCCTATTATCCTTGTTTCCATATTCAGACTATGAAATGAAATTAATATCACTGGACTTAAAAAAAATATTTTTAGTCTTCTACTCTAAGGGCTGATTTTTATAAGTATAGTATGTTTTCTGCAATTATTATTTAGGGTAAAGTTAATGGACCTTTAAATAATCAGACACAGGCTCTTGGCGACAGGCAGGAATTATCACAGTGCAGGACATTTATTCAGTGTGAAGGTACTGAAAAAAAGTAAAAACATGAAATAAAGGGATTACCTCCTTCTCTCTGAAATATGCTTAAAAAGTGTCAAGCAGCAACATCTATCGATCTACAGCAGAGGAAATGCTATGTACTTACCTGCTCAAGATTCAAAGATGGAAAAAGCAATTGGAATCTCAGCAATGGGATGCTGGAAAAGATGATAATTGCAGCACCTCAAGTACTTGTAAATAATAAAATTAGATACTGATATTCTGAACTCTTACTGCAGCAGATAGAAAAATTTAGTGCATAGTCTAAATCAACCATAGATAATGATCACAGGTTAGCTTCAGTAAAAATACTGTTTACTTTATAAACAACAGCTTCTGCATGTCACATTAGTACAGAAAAAGGAAAGAAACTTGCCGTAGAAATGGGTTTGTTCAGTTAAATTTTTGCCTTGTAGTTATTACAACATGTTTACCAGGGGAGAGGTCATTAGCATTTTTTCTTTTTCTTTGTGATTGCCTGGTAAATACTATTCTGTGGCAACAGCAATGCGAGCTATAAAAGACATTAGCCATGCCTTAAAAATTTACAGGCTAAATGGACAAAAAGCAAGGGATCAATAAGAAATTCAGAAAATGGCACTAATTGGTGGTTTGGTTTTAACAGGATTATGACAGCTTTCCTCAGAATAATTTAGCATTTATGTGCTTCCAAGAAAAGAAAATGTTCAGGATTAACAGTGAAGAACACTTGGAGTTCTCTTGCTTTGTGTTGTTTCAGTTCATGTAACAGGTACAGTATATTAGCTGGAGGTTGTTGTAAGATCCTCTCCTATGGGTCTAAACAAACTTTCAGAATTATGAAGAAATATGGTGAAGATACAGAGATTATATGGGGAAAGAAATGAAAAGGCTATATCAGTGTTATTATACAAGAGAGGGGTAAAGAATAATTTGGAAACGTGACAAGAACCTTTGAGACGGAGTCATAATAGACGATGAATCAGACTGAAAAAACTTATGCAGGCATGTAACAGTGAATAGATTTTTTCTTTTTCGGGATCAAGCAATTATGCATTTTTCATTTTTTCCCCTCTTATTTTGTTTTCTTTTTACTAATGTAAGTAATGCCATTGAAAAATCTTAGACACTTGATATTATTTTGTAAATTTTAAATTTAATTATATCCTGCATTCACTAAAACACTTGAAGACTTTCATGTGAATGATTTTTGAACTAGATCTTATTTCCAAACCATTGTATTGTGATCAATGAAGTCGGATCTGCTTTTGTTGCATGGTCATGGTTCACATGGTTCACATATGTGTCCTCACATAGAATGAAATTTATTTTTTGTACTTGGATAGATGTTGAGATTTTTGTCCCCGTGAACTTTCTTGAATTTGTCTATTTAAATGTATATTAAAAAAAACAACAAAAAAAAAGATTAAAAAGATTGCAGAACGTATTTCCTTCTAAGTATATTATTAAGGAAAACATCAACATTTTAAATATGGAGATTTTATATTGAAGATCTCAAAATAAAGGAAATTATTTATAAAGGTACATTTCTAGCAATATTTTTACCTTGTGCATTTTTTAAAAACTCTGATACCATTTTGCAAATAAAGGAGTGCAGTGAAGCACTCATTTCAACAGGTCTTCAAGAAGAATTTCTAGATTGATCTGTGAATAGACCAAGGTTTATGAAAGCCCCTGATTATATCTACATAAGTAAAGAGGGTATAGCAAAAGAAGTGGGTTTGAGGTATGAAAAAGCTGATCTGGAATGGATGACAAAGTAAATAAATTTCAACAGCATTTACTTCCAATCAGCTCTAATCTTGTTTCACAGTTGCAGTGCTAGTTTCTGGTTGGCCTACATTAGGTGCATTCCTGTAGTGCGTATTTTGCAGTTCAACTTAATCTGAAAGGAATCCAGTCTGTGTGCTCCGAAACGACTTTATGATGTGTATCTAAGTATGATTACTGAGGATGATGGAAGATTTGCTTCTAAAACACATGTGATTTAAACCAAAACTGTAACAAAATGCCTCATCACATATCTTATAGAATAAGTAATAGATGAATTTTTGTAATGAATCCTGTAAACTGTAATCTCTGTTGTGGCCTATACACAACATGCATCTTTAAAATAGCAAGGAAAAATATTTTTAATTATTTTAATGGTAATTAATCAGAAACAAATCAAGAAGATATAAAAAAACACATGCTAAAGCAAAGAGAATTTTTGAATGCAATCTTTACTTCAGCACCACACTGTCCTTACATATTTAAATGCTCAGTCTGTAAGTGCAAATCAGAACTTCTTTTAAAATGCAAACAATATTTTCTTTAAGCATGTAATCAAAAACAACAAAGCCTCCCTTCTTCCACAAAAAATTAAGAAAACAAATCAACATGAAGTATACACCCAGCATAGAAGATTCAAGCTCACATGTTTCAAGTTTAAAAAAAGTTATAATCAACAGGAAATAGGGTCATATAACAAACCATGAGAATACTTCAATTGTTATTGCTTATTAGCACAGACTTTATTCTGCATTTTCCTTTAAAGAAAAGAATTACAAGTTCATGTACATATTTATAGTTTCTGACTCTGTGTATGTGTATGTGCAGCTATTGCTGTCAAGAAAGGACCTAGACATGATGGAGAAGGGTAGAAGGCTGCACACATTATACACTATTCCTTCCCACATGGCACAAAATATGTACTTCACAAAGAAAAATCTCGCAAGGCAGGTACCTTTTCTGTTCTCTTTCAGTAAATCCATGCTTGTTTTTGAAGCACCAGTTGCATGTGTACAAGTCCTTTTGAAGAGAATATTGTCATAAATCCTACTGAAATACAAATAAACATAACCAAAGAAAAACAAACCAAACCCTCCCTGTTGTGGTTTAATCTGGCAGGCAGCTAAACACCACACACAGCTTTTCACTCACTGCCCCCGGCAGTGGGGTGGCGAGAGAATCAGAAAAAAAAAAGTGAAAAAGAAAAAAGTAAACCTCATGGGTTAAGATACAGGTAGTTATATTGGACAGAAGGGGATAATAATAATAATAATAATAATAATAATAGAATATATGAAGCTAGTGATGCACAGTGCAATTACTCACCACCCATCAACAAAGACCCAGCCAGTTCCTGAGCAGATGTCCCCTGGCTAACTTTTCCCTTGTCTATATACTCAGCATGACTTCATGTATTAAGAAATGTCCCTTTGACCAGTCAGAGACAGCTGTCCTGGCTGTGCCTACTCCCAGCTTCTTGTGCATCTCCAGCCTCCTCAATGAAAGGTCCTTGACCTGGTATAAACATGGTTTAGCAACAACCAAGACATCAGTGTATTATCAATATTTTCATACTAAATCCAAAACACAGCACTATACCAGTGAAAAGGAAGAAAACTGACTCTACCCCAGCCAAAACCAGGACACCCTCTTACCATGCTTTGATATGTTTTTAGGGGCAAAAGTACTTCCCACAATCTTGCTACTGTCAAACTGGTTATTTTACCTGAAACTCACACTCATCATTGTTTCAAATGTGTTTTCCAGTTGGAAGGGAATGGTTTACATCGTTCTTCTGATTCAATGATTTACATTTTTCATTTAAACAAAATTTGCTCTGTATGAATTTAATACTTGGGAAAGTGAAGGACTAACAACACTAGTAAGAGTCCAATGGTGGGCACTTATTGTGCCAGAACTTAGCATTGATCTCCCAATGTATCTCAGTCCTCACATACAAATTTTGCAGCTCTGGTCTTAGCTTATCAAGCAAAAACTGCTAATGGTACTGAGTCATGCCAGCCTGCAAAGCCAAAACGAACATCTAATTTTTATTTTTAATTTGTGCTTCTAATTAGAACTATATCTTGTCACACATTACCCACCTTGGCCCACCTTAATACCAGGGTTGATGGAGTGTGATTGATGCAGAAAAAGAGTATTAATGAAAAAAAATGATGAAAAGCAAGTTTTAATGCTTAAATTTAGTCAATAGCTGATTTTATTTTCATTTAATGAATCTATTCTATGAAAGCTAAACCAGTCACTAGTAAACATAAATATTTCAAGGAAAGGAGTCCTTGGGTTAACACAAAAGTTTTGGGGATTAAAGATTTATTTGATTCATTAACACCTAGTGAACAAACTGTCTTCTACATTTTGAAAGTCTTTTAGTAAATTAAAAGGAGCTTTTTGCTAATGTTTTTACAAATATGAAGAATTTTTGTTATAGACTGAAAGAGTTAGAGCTGACAAACCACAGTTTTTCAGTGCAGATGCCCAAGGTGCCTACATATTTGTTGATTTTGCTGTTGATGCTTTTGACCAACATCTTCATTATCATCAAACAAACATGAAGAGACATTAGGACTGTCCATTTAAGTCATCTGGGTATTAGTTTCCAGGATCTGCATGTCTTCAGGGGTCTAAAGTAGTAAATATTTATTATTTGTTACTACTTAAGAAGGAAAAAAAAGTAACACCTGTTTAAAGTTTAAAAAATGCTGTTCAGAATGGCTCATCGGCATTGCTTTGAACTTTACCAAATAAGATCAAGTTAAGAAACAAAAATATTCAAGTATTTGACTGAATAGCTTATGAATGACAGCAAAATTAGTTTCCAATGTTTATCGTGATAACTAATAAAACAGTAGAATGCTGACAGTTACATGGG
Source organism: Columba livia (assembly GCF_036013475.1). Classification (NCBI taxonomy): domain Eukaryota; kingdom Metazoa; phylum Chordata; class Aves; order Columbiformes; family Columbidae; genus Columba; species Columba livia. Next base: position 192,590,652 of record NC_088602.1, read on the forward strand.
AATTCTTATGTTTTAATTTCCCATATAAAATTGTTGTTAATATTTAACTGAATGCAGTAAAACAACATGTTCTCATATAAACGATCTGTATTTCTGACTTCATATTTAATTTAAAAGCAAATTATTATTATGTAACAAACATCCAGCAACTGCTCCTAGTGGAAAATTTACTTTAATGATTTCAGTTGGTAAAATAATTTTTGTCATAATTGCAACATTTCTAATATCTGAGCTATGGTGTCTGATCTCTGACAATTGCATGTACTAGGTAGTCTAAGAGAAAGGTAATTATTGCACAGAAAATAACTTCAAAATTAAAATATCTATGAAAAATATTTAACATTGCTACAATATTTTATTATACAAATTTCGTAATTCTATGTAAATTAAAATCTGAATTTAGAGTTAACATTATGCTAAACAAAATGGAAATGCATTAAGATATGAAAATGCATAGGTCAGCAGTCATGTGACCTTAATGTACTGAGCTCTCTGTGAAGCTCTCTAAACAGTTTTGATCCCAGTGGGAGTGCTTACTTTGCTCAGACAATTTGCATTTCTGACACTCTCTTCAGTCATTGTCTTTATCAACTCAAAGTACAGTATATAACAGATTCCTTCATCTTCTCCTTAAGATCTTGAATGTTATAGCATATAGTGAATGTTTGACCTGTCTGTCTAAAATTATTTAGGTAGCTTCTTAGGCAAAAACAACATGTGAATTAACCAGCAATCAATGGACTATGCATTCAGTATCAGTATCACTAATACAACAGATGAGATGCAATGCTAAGCACCTACAAATTCTTTAAGCTCCTTTTCTAAATAATCCCAAACTCTCCTAATACCCCCACACACCTTGCTCTCCCCATTCCCCCCAAGCTGTGCGGGCCCCCTAGATCCCTGTTCCAGGGGCACCCTCACACCCCGCGCTGAGGCAGCCCCTTTGTCTCAAATCCATTTATTAATCCCTTGGTAACCACTTAATCCAGGTGATGTTTGTGGTCCCCTTCCTCTTTAGCATTATCAGTTCTGGGGCAAACGCCATCTCAAAACAGGCAGTTTGGGGTGCTTCATTCACACGCATTGTTTGACTCTGTCACGGAGGCACCCCGTAGGTTAATTTAAGGGACAACAAGGTCCAAAAACAACTTTTATTAGACTGGTGAGAAAACAGGGTTTTAGCACTCCAAAAGTGACTTAAATACAGGTTCGGATATCAGTTGAGGAAAATTATTTGGGGGGCAGCCACTGGTACAACCAACAGGCGGTCCACAGCGTGCATGCACGTGGCTTCACTCAAAACAATGGCGGAGCCGTCCCCCAGTCCCGGAGGAGTACACACTTGCCTAAACATGGTGTGGGATTATTTTTAAAGAGATACACGTACTCGTAGTGAGTACGGAAAGTGTGCACTTGCGATTCCGCGAGAGTAAATTTATAATACGCTCGCAATCCTGCGAGAGTTAATTTACTTATACGTGCAAGTGTACACGTGCTTAAGTGGAAGCACGGGAGGAGAATACACTCGCGATCGTGCGAGGAAATAAAGTACTCGTGCAAATGTGCACTAAAAGTTACTCGTGCATATGTGCACGGGAAGAAAACACACCTGCGATTCTGCGAGGGTTAATTTACACGCGCTCATATGGAGCGCGGAAAGTTATACGTGCATATGTGCACGAAAAGTATAAATATACTCGCAATCCTGTGAGAAGTTTTACTTACACCGTGGCGGCGAGGCAAGCGGAGTCTCCATCCCAGGGAGGGGGGCTCTCCTGGCGGCAGTGGCTAAGCTCGTACTCTGAGAGACCCCCACACAAAATGGGGCTGGGTCTCGACGAGAGTCCCGTTTTTATCTGATCAGATCTGACTGTAGGCACTCTAGAAGCTTCTCTGCACCCCCCACACTGGCTGTGGGTGCCCCTGAAGCCTCCAAACATCCCCCACACTGGGCGTGGCTCAGTGTGCCTTGGCACTCCCTTCTTCTAATGTCCCAGGAGCCAGGGTGCTCTGGGCCAAACAAAAGAAGCTGTTAGCCTCAAGTAGCAGAGAAAGAGGGAGATGTGCCATACTGAAGGAGGGAGGGGGGTTGCATTCTGCCACAGACTCACAATCCAGTTTTGTCAGCTGCTTTTATCCAGGCCATTTCACCAAGGCAGGTCAGTACCCCCACAGCTAGTATGTTGACAAATATTCCTATTTCTGAGTGACCGTTCATTAACTCCTCACAAAAATGACCAGGAGCAGGAAGATATGTCCTCAGGACACTCTGGTACTCACATGGCTGATTCTCATAACGTTCAGTGCTCCCTCTATACATACTCCTCTTGTTGAGTATTTGCCTTTTTGAGTATCTTCTTTCAAGATGCTTTCTAACAAAGTAAATTCATGAGTAGAAAACAAGCATTTTCTGCCTCTCAACAGAACCACTTCACTAAACAGAAATTCTAACCTAATTTCAGTTTGTTTTCACTCCAAATACTGTTTTACTTCTTATAGGCTCTATAAACATGAATATCCTCAAGCCATCTTTTCTTCACTTTAGTTGTCTTATGATATTAGATTAATCTCAAACTCACCATCTGATGTTGGAATGGGATCCAGTTTGTGTTACTCTTTCTTGAACTGGGACATAATAGCTCAAAGAAATGGTAATATGGTCAATTTAGCCTCAGAATTTGTTCAGCCCCTGGGAACTTGAATTTATTTGATACCTTCATTTAGCCTGAAAGTTCATTGGATATTGTAACATTGTAACAAAACTATTCTGTACTGGATGTCATGAAATAGCACTGAGACAGACATAAACAAGGTTTTCCTATATTTTCATGGAAATGAATGATTTAATCTTTTCAAAGTATATATCTTCTGATGGCCCCTAATATCCCTCAACAGAACGATCTTCATTCAGCCGAATCTGTTATCTAATTTCAGTGTATATTTCAACAAAGGTCAGTGAACATAAGCCATATTTTTTATTATATTTGCTCTTTGCTGATTAAAGACCCTTTCTATACTGAATGTTCTGGTCATATGTACCTCCATCCTGGCTCCTGCTGACCGTAGTGGGGACTGGGAACAATCAGCCCCTTGTTAAGTTTGAGGTCCTGTAAAAACTATGACAACTAAAGCTGTTCCTCTTGCACAAGCATAACAGTACACATGAACTGGTGTCAGTCCCTATAGAGAAAACTTATGCTAGCTTCTAATTTAACCACCAATGCTTTATCTATTTTCTTGCACTTTCAAGACTCAGGATATATGGTAATACTGAGATAATTAAAAACATTGTAGTAAATTTATAGAAGGTCAGGTGTTTATTTAAAAAAAAAAAAAAATCCAGTTTCTGCCAGCATGGCAATACCTGTGATTCCAAAGGTTTTATTAGTGATGACTTAAAGATATTTAATATGAAACCACACTTAAAAGTCTGTGTAGGAATAGGTGTGTACTGCATCTCATGTAATGTCTGTAAGTAGTGAAGTACAGAATAATCATGGGCTCTGTTTTATTATAAGTCAGAGAAAGTGGGTAAGCCTCCCTTATTTGCTTGTTAATACTTGTATTAACATTACACACTACGGGACACTTTAAATTTGGGATTCTCTTATTTCTGCTATGGGGAGTGAACTGATGTTATATTTGCAGAAAATCTCTTTCCAGTTCTTTCAAATTTTGATTTACATTTGAAGAGCAGCACAACCTTCTCTCGGTGCCTACTTTATTATGTGATTTCTCACACTGTGCAGCTCATAGAGGTCCGATGCTCCATTTGTATTCCTCCTTTGGCCCTGGAATGACTCTGATTGTCGCTCAGGGACAGAGGTGATACTCAAGTCATTTTACAAGGATATGTGTCTCCCATCCATCATATTTCCTAGATACATTTATCGAGGTTTGTTTTGTGTCTCCCTTACTCTATGTCTGTTCCTTGCTTTTCCCTTACTATATATAGTTTCTCTATACTCTTCTGCTGTACTAACTTATCTTTCTGTGGACTGAACAATGATATTGACATTCAATTAGGATAATAAAATTTATGCCTAATGCACAGTTATCCTATGATGTGTCAATGTTAACATCAAACAGGCTTACCTCCAGAAATGTGTGGAATTTGTTTTCCTGTACACTAAGTGACAACAGGGGCCTCCTGCTGAACAGTTCCTTTAACATGTTAAATGATGTCCAGTTAGAATCAAATAAACTCTAATATACAGTACATAAACAAAGATAAAAGCAGTCTAGGTAAAATATAAAAAGTAGTCTTTATGATAATCATTGCTGTGACTTAAAAGATAAATGAGCCAGATTGGTGAAAAAAATGTTCAGAAGGGTTAAATCTGTGGAGCCAGCTGCTTTACAAACTATCCTCATCCCTCTCTTAATATTGAGCTGTAAAACCATGTTTCTTTTTCAGACCTCAGTCCAGCTGGTTAAATGAGTTGCACAGTATTTGATTACAGAGTATAATCAATGTGTTGCAAAACTGAGTGAATAATTCATAATGTGTCATTTATCTGACAAATTTTTCCTCTGTTTCTGTTTGCCAGTTGTCAGTGAGCAGACTATTATGTTCTCAAATCCACCCCTAATTTGAATTTATTTGCTGAATAGTTTCTGCAAATGGTTCTTATTTTGTGCCTCATCCACAGGCAGTTTTTTAGTGAGTGTTCAACACTGAAAGATGTAGTTATTTTTATTTGGGCATATGGATCATGTGATATTCCTCTGTTTCTTGAATGGAGTATGCCTAGAACAAAATGAAACTTCAATACCAAACTTCTACATTCATTTTCTACCAGAATACACCTAAAATTAATGGGTAAAAAACAACATGTGCACTAGACTACAAACTCCAAATACAGTCTCAGAACCTGAGACTGATCCATTCCTTCTCAGATCACTTTAACTCACATCCATACTGCCAAGGAGATTTGAATGTGCTGAGTCTATGAGCAGCCAGTGTGGTATGCAAAGAAACTAAAGATATTAGGGATCCCATCCTCTCAGTTCTCTTGTGAAATTAATCTGGGTTAAAGTTGCTGCTCAAAAAAAAATAAGATAATTGAATCTCTTCTCTTTTTGCAAAATACTCTTACGGACAGATAACTCTCAACTGGGAGTCTGCATTCTAGGGGAATCTGCTTGTAGAGAGAGATTAATCTGTACCACATAAAAGCAGCCAAAGCATTAGGCCTAGAGAGAATACTTTCTTTCTTGCCTACTAGTTCTTTTATTTCTGGTTGTGTAATGGCCCAGTTTCTACAGAAGAGCTTCTCACTCCAGCTTCCTCTGGAATGCTTTAGGGACTTACTTAACTTCTCAGATTTCCTCTTAGGATTTGCCATACAGATGGCAAAAAGAGTTCTTAAAAGGCTAAAGATAGTGCTGTGTCACTGGGTGACTATGGCTACCCAGTCAGAAAGCATTCAGTTCAGTGGGAATGTGCCCTGTGAAGCTAGGTTTCTAAAAAGTCAGGCACCACCAAAATGGTGGTGCAAGACTTAATGTCTGTAAGACTTAATAAAACTAGTCTTAGAGGAAGGTACATGCAAGAGGATGAAGTCAAAGACTTGATTAAAAATGTAATTAGGCATTTCTGAAAGTAAGCCTTTCATCCATATTTACAGTTGTGTAAGGACTTGTATAATTGCAATGGCTTGCATAAAAATGTTCACTATAGAAACAAAATTCCTATGCCACATTTTTTATTATTATTTTCTATGTATATTCCAACACACAAGTCACCCAAGTCCAGTTCTGCAGACTCTTGTTGGTAGCACTTACCCTTTAATTAAAACTGAGACTCAAGTAATGATTCCTATGTGGAAAAAAAAACCAAAAAAATAACCAAAAAAACCAACACACAAACAAACAACAAACAAACACACACACAAAAAGCAAACACAAACAAACAAAAAATAACAACAACAAAAACCAAAACCCACCCATACCAAACAACAACAACAAAACCCCACAAAACAAAAATACAATCTGTAGCAAAATTGGACATTATTGTGATGCATATATAATGATTTAATGCTTTTGGGTTACATCATGAGCTTTGGCTGCCATCTTCACAGATTGTCAAAGTCTGAGGACTTCCAAGATCTGTGATCTGATACTGATCTGAAACCTGTGACTGACGTACATATAACAGGACAGATCTGAGGCCTAGATATTTACAGTTCTGAAAGATAAACAGAAATAATTTTAAATTCTGTATGCAACAGGTTCAAGAGAGAATGAGATACATGTCTGTTATCTTAACCTTTTGCGTGCACTTCAATACAGAGATCCCAGACTTCCTTTTGTACAAAAATATGTCATCCTTTAAAGAGTCATCCTTAGGAGCTGTTGTAGAAGTACACCCTTTCTCACAGAGCCTATGGCCTCTGAATTTTCACTTACTGTACCTACAGCTCATCCATAACTGTCTGTTCTGTCAGAATCTTAATCAATCAAATCAATCAATCAGTAAATAAGTCTCGTACCTCACTTTGCATTGACACACTTAATCCTGTTTTGTGTAAGCATTACCAGTGAGCTTCTAGCCCCAAATGAGACATATGAGCCATTACAATAAGACAGATTGTGCCGCTGCTTTATAAATGAATTTATTTTTTTTGAGCATGTAATTTTTAGCAGAATTTGATTTTATTTACATTTGTCTATAGAAAGTGATATGTTTTACCTGACCTAAAATGAATCTTTCAACAATATTCAGCTTTATGACTTCATTCACAGGCCTATTTGTGACAACTTTGGATAGTGAGGCCATAAACCAATATCATATTGACAGCTTTGAATTTCCTGTATGTTGGAACTTTCTTTCTTTTATATTCATTGCTTTGCAAATTTTCATCCCAACCAGTTCTCACTGCTTTTCAGATCAAAATTACTGATAGCCAGCATAATTCCTAGAAGAACTCCACTCTGTCATTGTATTGATAGCAGAGTAGTTTAAATACAGCAGTATAAATAGGGATCGTCAGGAACACATTTACATCACTTTGAAACATCACTCCATTTAAATGTAACTGAAAAGTATTAACTGTTGTGAATACTTCATTTCCCTTAAAAGTAGTAGAACTCTAGAAAAGGACAGTATCTGTTGCTTTGATCTCACGTCAGCTCAAAACAAAGCTCCAGGCAGGTCAAGAAAAGTTCAGAAAGAGCAAGTTTGAGGCTTTGCAAATTAGCTATCAGTAGCAGTAATGGCAACTTTGCAGGGCTACAAGGTTACAGCATGAACACAAAGTAAGGACCAAAACATTTCCTGAAATCTTCAAAGCATAACTTTGTAAACCTGCTACGTCTATTACCATTCCTAGTAACAGGTTTGCAATGAGTTTGCCGGGACTGAAGCTTGGTCAGCCTTCTCTGCCTGAACTTTTCTTGACCTGATTCTAGATTTGTTTTTCTTGATTTAACTGTGGTTGCAATTTCTCTAATTGAGCAGCTATCAAAGGCTAATTTGTTTTTCCTGTGTTTATGTTCATGTGATATGACCACAGTTCTACAGGGATAGCAGTAACAAGCAGTTATTTTATGTAGAATGCAATATTCACAAATCTGAACACCATAGTGTATACAAGCCTAGAATGGCAACAGCAGCCTGAGGATGGGAAACACGATATGTGGGGTAGAGTGCTGGAGATCGGACATAGGATGATAAGAGATGGGGCACGGGGGTGATACTGGAGCCCCCACAGCAATAAAGAACAATAAACAATTGGTCCAGGACAAACCTTGTTCTAGGGGTAGCAAAGATAATAAAGAAAAAGAATATAACATATGTAAAAAAGATCATACATAGTAAGTTTCAAGGTAGAATGGAGCTTCATACCAAATAAGAAAGAACAAAGATATAAAAGAGTGTTAGCAAACATATAAAAACTACATGGAATGAATCTCTAAAGGAGGAATTCAAAAAACATTGACACGAACATCATATTCCTTTTGGTGAAGGACTCTAGGTGCTGACAACGCACCATAACGCACCACTGCCACCACCACCACCAGAATGAAACCATTGATTTTATGTTTCTAAAATAATTATATCTGGACTAAGAGTGTAACAGGACACAGAGGCTGAAAGGGTTAACTTTTGTAACAAAGCAAGAACTACCTTACAGAAGTACTACAAGTGAAAACTTGGATACGTAAAACTGAAACCTTGAACAGATACTAGTTCATTCTTTACAGCAGTTTCCTATAACCAAATAATCTGCATTAAATTCCAAAGGCAAAACTTAAAATACTTCCACAGTGCTGGGAATAAAGGCAAACTTGTTCATGACCATTTAAATTGCTTGTTTGTGCCCTGGTAGATATACAGATGACATGAGGTGTCTATTTCCAAGATATAAAGTGTGTAGAAATAATTTAGAGTGCTGAATGGTGTCACAGTTTTTAGCTTCATGTGATCACAAAAAAATTAAAAGAGGAGATTTCAGATAGGTCTTTTTTCTCATTCCAGGATGTGGAGCTTAAAGTGGCCAGTAAGAGATAACTTAGGATCAAATCAATTTTACTTGGTGTGTACACATATGCAGGCATGTCGCAAGAAGAGCCAGAGACATGGATGCATTTGCAAAGAGCAAGTTTTATTTTAGTTACCTCTCTACTGGGGGATCTCCGAAGCCACATCTAAGCTCCCAGGCAGAGGTCACACAAGCGGGGACACAGGTGCTGGTCAGTTCAGCCCTGCTGGAAGATCCCTGGGCCTGCTGAGCTCACCTGTATGTCAAGGCTTCAGGCAGGCACAGCCTCCCGCTCTTTCTCACAACAAAGCAGGAATCTCAGACATAGTGATAAGGTGCCCAGAGTTTCTCACAGGCCTATGTTATCTAACACAGAGGTTCTACTCATCAAGCACCTGGGGTCAGTAAAACAATTAGTGTGATGTATGTGCTTTTTCTACAGACAGGCAAGTCACTTAAGTGTATTTACATTTAACTAACCTCTTCGCCAAATCTTCTGCTATATCCCCATACACTTGGAAGACTTAACATTCAGAGCATATGAATAGTTGATCCTTTTACATTTTTGGCAATGTAAAAGCAAATTTTTAAAATTACTTTCTTCTGTCTAGATTAGAATCAGCACAGGATGAATTTGATCTTCATTTTTATAGTGCCCAGCTAAGTGGATGTGTGTTGCTTAACTATGACATTTTACAATCACTATGGTAGAAGCAATAATTCAGTAAAAGAGCAGTCCACACTCAAATAACTGGTTTATTTTGAATACCACTATGTGCAGTTTTTCAATAAATTAGCATAGAAAATTAAACACAGGTGTTTTGAAAGGATCTTGATAGTTGTCCAAAATACCAGAGTTTATGAACAGAATGTTTTCCTCCCCCTAGGAGAATTTCCACTAAAAAAAACCCACAAACAAACAAACAAAAAACTGACCAACTTTCTAGCTAAAAATAAGTAACTGATATAACAAGAATTGACAGGTCATAACTTGCTCCTTCACCTTAATTCAAAGCTGTAGATTTCATAAAGTTTTAAATGTGTTTGAATATGCAGAAACTCAACAGGAAATTCCTGGTTTAAAACACCTGCTGTCTTAACCTGCACATTCAAAATTCAAAATAAATGAACTTTTAAAGTGCATCCCTTTAACCAGATGGATAACTGATATTCTGAAAAAGTCTCGTCAAAGCATAATTTAAAACTGTTAGTTATTTTATTTCTCAGATAAATTTGCAATATACTTCACAATTCAAAAGCATTTTTTAGAATGTTTTAGCACACAAAAGTGCCATTCTTAAAATGCACTCTATCACTATATTCACAAAAGGAAAAAGTACAAGGTAAAATACACCTTTTTTTTTTTTTTTAAGTGAAAAAGAAATGCAAGTGAAAAAAATATCTCCATAAGTACTGAAAAATTATTACTACAAAACCACATTATATTCTGTGATCAGTCATTTAAGTATTTCAGAACCATAACTAGCAATGATTTAATGCTATTTATTTTCACTAATGATGTTAACAACTAAGATTACAGGAAGTGATTGTTAAATTATCAAATTTTCAGCAATCCTGAAGAACACTCCCCAAAAATGTTAATTTTATTAGTACTTAAGATTTATGCTTTGATTCTTTTCCACATAATACTTTTAACTATTTTAATTATGCAGAATAATATTAAGGAAATAAAAGAAAGATCTCCGAATAATATTTCTTCAGAAGACAGTCAAACTCCTTTTTACAAATCTAATTATATTTATACATTATTAACAGTTTCACGAGAACCAGAGATATTATGAAAACTTACTGAGACCTGGTTAAAAAGGGTTAACATAAAATAATTTTGAAACTATTTCATTTATTACCCTAATTTTGATTTTATTTAAAGGATATTGACTGTGCAGTTTCATTTTGATGAAGTCAAAATATCTCCTAACACATTAAAAATGTTTCAGAAGAGCTTTAAGAGAAACTCTGGAGAAACATTGGAGTTTGGAAGGTGATACAGTGCCTGGGAGAGAGACCTCCTCATGCTTTCAAACATATAAGTCCTGTGTAGCTTGATATCAATCTACGATCCTTCTCCCTTCTGAACAGCCTTCAGAAATGCTTTTGAGAAGTCCTATTGGTGAACAAGCTTCTGATGTCTGCCAGTCAAGAAGGGCTGTAGCTGTTATGTAGCTGTCTGCATGGTTCTGATAATTTAAAGTAAGATTTGATTCTAAATGATCTCTGTAAAGATTTAGTGTTAATATTTGTCCATCATTCTACATAAGCTAGGTGCCACAGTGTCACCGTTTTTTCTATTCTAGCTGAATTAAAAATGTGGTAAGTAAAATAGAATAATTTATCCATACACCAAAATATATTTTTTCTTTATTTTAACACCATGATCAAGGCTGTAACTTTCAGTTAAGAAAATAATGAAAAAAAAAAAAAAAAAGGTTCTTTCTCTTTCTTGAAAATATATTTGGCAATAAAGTGCTTTTGTGTGGTTCTTTGGCTTAGGCATAACATACAGTGTTCCTTGGTATTATATGTTAGTAAACTTTGAGACACCTATCAGAACCAACAAGGAGTCTGAGGGAGCACTAAATTCATCTTACTACCTAATATTCATTAAATAATTTTCCTACATATAATAAATGTATCTACATATGTGTTTGTCTTCATATATGTGTTTGAGTACAGGTACAATTGTGACTGAGTTTAAATGAGAGTCTTTTTGGTCAGAAAGCAGCCTAGCTTCAAAGTCACTTTCTGAGAATATAGATAAGGTATACCAACTGTCTAACAAATAGCATGATAAATTGTATGTTCTTTTGTGCTTAACAATTCCTCAAATTTGTAACAAGACTATCACCATAGTTGATGAATATCTGTCATTTAGAATCTGTTTTACATGTAGTGAAAGTGTGTCTTGATACCTTCTTTTTTTTTCACCAACCTTCTTTCCTTGCATCACAATCACATTAGCATCAGCAGATTCCACATTACAAGCTCCATTGAATCTCACTGTCCCAAACTGCACACTATATTAAAACATTCTGAGCAACCTTGTGCAGAAAGATATGTTTTTCTTTCACATGTACAGTGATACTTTCATAAGTAATACAAAGCCAATATAAAATCTCTGGGTCTTGATCAGAACCTCTGTACAGGCTTTCTAGACAACCTTTTCTGCAGATGTATCTCCACATATTTAATTTTGTTCCATTTCCTTAGCCAGCAAAAGGAATATTCTAGTAATCAGTTAAAGTCAGTTAAGCAATCTAATATTGAGCGGTTTAGAAACACATACATTCTCTAAGTATCTACATGCATGCCTGCTGAAATGTGATACAATATTATATTTTATGTACTAAGAAATTTTGAATTTCAATATTAAAATGACAAGAAGTCCTTGTGAATAACTGATATTTCAGCACAGCAAAGCCTAAGACTGAATAAAATTAGACATGTATTAGTTCACCTCTGGACTTAACAGAGATTGTTTTAAGTACCTTCTTGGAGAGACTGGTAAGAGCATAGGGAAAATTTTAATAGGTTTTGTTGAAGAAGCATCTTTCAAAAACATGTGTTCCTTCTCATCATGTTTTCTTGTAGAAAATTTCCTTTTTATTTTTTTAAAAATCTCATTTATTTTGTTGTTATAAAATTTAACTGAACATGACTTTCTTCTCAAGGCACGTGTTCCTTCACATTTTTTGTTGTTTGTATTCTCATACAGTGTTAGAACAGTAACTCTAAAAGTGTTTTAAAGAAGCTTTCATTTTTTGTTTTGGAAGCTGGTTTTAATGCTTTCTTTAAAAGAATCAGTCAGTACAATATAAAAGATAAAATGGTTTAATAAAGTTTTTATTTTATACTCTTTAGTGCTACTCAAAAGCTGAATATCCATTCATTACAAAGAACTAGACAATATTTCTCAATTGAAAAAGACAAGTGATATAAAATGCCAGTGTGGCTGCTACAGACAGTTCTTTATGGATCAGTAATTTCTTCACAACCAGGTTTCTAATGGACCATCACAGAGGAATCTGATTAACTGTATTACAGACTAATCAGACACGGCATCTGTCAAATGTGTCTGATTCAGCTCTAACAACTGATAGAATACATATCAGGACACAGGCTGACCAGTTAACAACAATGTAAAGTTGAAATCATACTGTATACTGGCAATAGACACAAAGGCATAGAGAGAGTTGTAATGTCTGAAAACATAGAGTTATTTCTCAAAGTACAATTTTTTAATTACTTTGGCAATAAAAATTCAGACTACTAGCTAAACTTTATGTTAATACCATTGGCCTACTGTCTGAAAGGAAGGATGTTTCCTCTTGCATGACTTGCTGGGGCATACAAACAAGACATGGGGAAAGAAAAGTGGGAAGCTAAGCTTGAATGACTGTTCTCGAAGAATAAAACTAGCAGTGTTAGCCCAAAAGAATAAGCTATTTGAAATGTCTTTTCATCTTCCGTTTTTGGTCAAGAAAAAAAATAAGGAAAACATATTTAAAAGATAGATGAATAAACAGATTAATTCTGCAAAAAAGTAGGTGGTGCATTTTACTTTTCTCAGTTCTGTTCTGAAAGCCTGACAGTGTCTCTGTGTTTGTTAGACCAGGAGTTGTTCGAGTTGTTCTCTATATGTGAATCTTTCTGCATCTCCTCAAACATTTGCCTACTTTTTTTTTTTTTTTCATGTTTTTTTAACAACCTATGGAAATACAGCCTATGGAAATACATAGATATATGGTAATGTATCTGGAATTAGTAATAGTGAAAGCTTCCATTTTCTGTGTAGCTAGAGTGTAATTATAGCATTTCTCAAAAAAAACCCAGCTCTCTATCAGATTTTGCCAACAGACCTTAATCTGGACTCTGACTGACCATCTCCAGAGGGGAGATGTCTTTTTTTAAGTTTTCAAGCACATTTAGGCACTGGTCTCTCTGCTTCTATTACCATACAAGGATGCCAATTAATGTCATTTGCTATGTGCAGTCTTGTCCATTAGAAATGGGACTAAACCTGGTAAATAATTTCACACAGGCATTGAATAGTTGTCAGAGGGTAACACTTTCTGTCACTACTGATCTGGTATAGGCATGAAAAAGTGACCTAGAGGTGTAATGCTCTATCTTTTTACCAGCTATAGGAGCTGTCTATCCTATTTAATTATTTACTTTTGTATTACACTTGTTTCTCTTTGTTCCAGAAGAAATGCCCTCAGTCTTCAGCAATGCTTGAAACAACTGAGCTATTTTATTTTTAAATGTAATATTGAGCCTGTATGTTGGGGGAAAGCAAGCTAAGTCAAGCATTCTTCTTCCACATATATATGTAAAGTACAGATTTTCTCTAGTTTTCTGTGTTTCGTTCTGTTACCTTTTCTGTTTTCCCATTCTCAGGATATGAGAAATCTTTCCAAGTGTCAGGATAAAAAGCATATAGCATCTAAGGGGATGAGAACATTTGACTGGGAGCATTTTAGTTCAGGATTCTGACTTTATTTGAAGCAAGACTTTGACATCTTCATCTTCTAGTGTAATAAGCTAGGAAAACAAGAACAAAAATGTGGGTGGTGTGTGAAAAATCTGGGATAAGATAGCTAATTCCACGCCCTACCTGTTACCATTGTAGCAAGTCACCTCATTGTGTTTCAGCACTTCAGGATCTCAGGACACATCCTACCCATTTTAAGCATTTGCAAAAGCTTCTTTTAGTACTTAAAGCTCTACTGATTATTGTTTAAAACTTTAAAAGAGACGCAGACAGAGGAGGGGGTGGGAAGAAAGAACTTGTAAGAACCAAAATTGACAAAAAGACAGAGAAATATGTTAGGTTTTGAACTGCATCACGCTGACATGTTTTGAATTGACTACATTTGAAGTGGAGTAGGTTAATCTTTACATAGTAAATATTGCAGAAATGTTAAACTGAAGGTTGATTTCCTGGAGGTCAGCTCATGAAAGGCTGTTTCATACATAGATTTTCGATAGGGTAGAGAAGTTCATCTAGGATTATTCTCCCATTCACACATGCCTAACTTCTGTCTACACGTATCTTTAGAGGAACTGACACACTCATCTTTCATCTTTTTTCTGGTCTTCACAGATATTGCTAGAAGCCCTAGTGACATACATATGCAATATAGTTCCAAATCTTGTATTAAGAATGGCAAGGATCCTTGGATCATCTTAATTTGCATTGACTGCAGGACTTGGAGGAATATATGCATCCAAAAAGACTTTTGATTTCTCCAAACCAAGAATTATGCCCTTATCCAGGACCTAAGGAGTCAGGAGTGGGATTTAAGTCTGCCAACAGGATGCTGTAAGTTTCTCATGTTAAAGAAAATCATTAGGAGTTTAGGACTGCCTTGTCATTTATTTTAAAAACTAAGTATATTAACATAAGGAATAAATGATGATAATTATGGTGATAATAATAAGCAGTTATCAAATTGGGTCTTCCTTCTGTCATGTCTTTCACTCTTTCTTTGTGATTTATTTCTGTTAAATGATTCCTATCTACAAGGTGAAAAAGGAGACAAGTGTGACTAGGTTGTACTGATGAAACACTGGTGTCACTGTAACTATGAAGCCACATCTTCAACATCTTTGAAGAAAAACAGGAGATAACAGCAAAAGTACAAGCCATATTTCAAAAGAAAAAGCAAAGGGTGATTTCTGAGACCACAGAGGTATAAACTTAAATTGCAAATAAGTAATTACTAATAAATCCAACCTCAAGAGCTGAGTAGGGTCCATTTTAGGGCACACTTTAAACATATAGGATTGTGGCAAAGCCTATTGAAGATAGATGTGATTGACATCATAAATGGAATGATCTTTAGATTGCTTACAAGACAAAAACTGCAACAAAAAAAATCAAACTAAATGCAGAGATGCCTCTTTTCTTCAGAACTGTATATACAAAATGGTTCAGTTTGATATCCTGTACAGATACTCAGCTATCACTTTGTTATCAAGAAAGGGAAATGTACTTCTATGTCTTGTACTGGTAGTGATACCCCACTTTTGAGGCTCAGTTGTAATCAGCATATGACTGAATCTATATCACACCTTTATGGCAGGAATATCTTCATCAGCCTTTTAGACAGTGTCTTTGAGAATGAAGCAAAGCAAACCAGACAAGTGGAGTCTGGTCAAAGCTATTATTCTGTTTAAATTTTATTTTCCATATCTACAAAGTATGTAATTATCTGTTTTCTTTGCTATGAATATTTATTTGGTTAATATACACAGAAAGACATTATAACAGAAATAGAGAACAGAAAAAAATTATCAAAGGTATTACTGTGGCTTAAGAAGTTATTCAATAAGTCACCAACTATATGTGTGTTTTTCATCTTGTAGCAATATAAAAGAATGCAAATTTGCTTACAAGTAAGCCCTTTGATATTTTATATTTAGTGATGTTTCCTAATTTACATACACAGCAAACCAAGAAAGGACAGGTATCATGACTGACTAATGTTGACCTGTTTAGCAATAATAATTTCACAAATATCTGAGTCCTATCTCACATTTAGATAGTATAATTAAGATTTACCATCTCAGAAAGAAATGGGGTCATTAAAAGCACAAGCATGGCAAAATTTTATTTGTGCTCTTTTTCAAGTCAGTTTAGACAGAAACATAGAGAATGTAAACATATCTGTTTTGATTTTGCATAAGATAACCTGTCACAATTTTCAGTTGTTTAAGATTCTTACTGAATTTTATGAGACCTTTGAATGTCAAAGTATTTCTGTGGACTAAAAAAAAAAAAAATCCTCTTTTTGACAAGTCCTCCAAATTTGGCTTTCCTACAATTTGACCATCTGTTTGTGCTGGACCTGGATTCCTGTGATACTGGCAATGGCAAATATTGTCTCAGGTGGTGAATGGAAAGGAAGAAATGGTGACATATGGTAGTAGGATGCTCAATCCAGCTGAGAAAAAACAAATTGTACTACATAAAAGCAATTACAGTTTATCTTTTATGTACTAAACATACACAATGACATTTTAAATATTTTAGTGACTTACATTTTTTAAGGACTTAATAAAAATTAGCTAAGAGTCTTCAAGCTAAAAACCGACAAAAACAGTGTTTCAATCTGTGTTCTGAGTTGGTAAGAAAAGTATTTATACTGTCAGTTTAGTTCACAAACTTGGGTCTAATAAAGAATGTTAAAAAGTTTCCCTTGATACTCAACAGAGATACCTCAAAAAGGAGACACAGAGCATCTAAATTAAGTTACAGATGCTTCTTTATGTGCTTTAAAATACTCTTCATAGTCTTTGAAGTAGAGAATGTTAAATATTCATATATTCTCACAAGAAGATGTAGTGGTTGTTAAATCTATACTTTTGGGGTATGTACAATTTTTGGGAACAAGATACAGAAACAGGCTTTTCAAACAACTAAAACAGGCAGCCAGTGTGGTGAAATTTCAGAGAAACAGTTTTACCTTCCATGTCCTGTGTAGCTGACAAGTTCTGCATAGCGATGTAGATCAAGAACATCTCTTTTTGGTTGAGCGCTGTGTTTTCTTCTACTGAAGATGATAAATGATCTTTCTGTGAAATATTCACTCTGATACTCCATCAGTCGAAACAAACCCTTTCCAGACGCTGGTGCAGTCATTTAGGTTTGTATATGTTACAATCTAAATAATGTGCAGAGAAGTCACACACCTTGCCAGGCAGGAAAAAAAAGAAAGAAAACAGAGAGAAAAAGAATTCCTACACAAAGAAGAACAAGAGCAAAACATTATTTCTCCCTCCCCCCACAATTCCCACATTAAAGCTGTGGAAAGAAGAACTGTTCAAAGTACAATCTCTTTTCCATAGGCAACCTCTGTAAAAGGTTAATCTTCTCAATACATAAGTGCTGTAACTAAAACATAATTTTAATTTCCTTTCCATGTATACTGTATAGTGTTCTAAGTTTAGGTTTTCTGAGGAAAAGGCACTATGGATACAATAGATTCAAATACCTGCAACATTTTAAGGATTGGGTTTAGGGCTCAGTACAATGAGGTGGAATTACATTTAATTACTGATGTGCAGCCATTCAGTTCAGCTAATTATGATCCCTGGAGTTTAGTCATCATATGTAATTAACTTTTACTTTCATAAAAGCTTAATGTACTGCAAAAGCAGCAATGGCTGTGAATGTTACACTTCAGGATCACTGACAGAATTCAAAATGGATTCTAAAAGACAGTTTTTCTCACTAAGTGTTGATATAGCCATCTGCTCTTAAACAATGTATATTTGTTTTAATAGGAGCATAGATATCATTATCTATGATTTTTTTTTTTTTTTTTTTTTAATTTCATGGTCACAGTAACCACAATATAAACAAGTGAGAGAATAATTCAGCCCCGGACAAGCAATCATAATTTATTCAAATAAAATTAGCAAAAAGACTGATGAGCAATATTTGAAAGGCCAGCTGGGTTTTCTTTAGTTTTGTTTTGTGGGTTTTTTTTTAAACAAATATCTTTCAAACCACTGCAATTACCAAAATTCGATTTGTATCTCTAGACTGTCTTAGTATTAACTATGAAATATAAAGGTCCATATACAGCTGTTCACCAAATGTAATGATTTTGTAGGAAGCACGTTCACTACCTCATGTATGTTCAGTCAGTTTTTACTGATCTTTGTTTCAGAAAAGGGAAAAGAGATCTAAGCACTTAAGTTATTGTATCCAGTTACACTTAAATCTCATGTTATGCTTAACAATCCAATTACAGTATATCTGTATGGTGCAATACAGTCAAATGCAGGAATATACCAGTTAACTGAGTGAATGGGTGAGGATACTAAAACACTGTCACAGTTTTGGTGAAAGTTTCTAATGATGCTAAAATAATTTATCTCTCAATAGAGTTAGGTTACCTGTTAGCAACATGATATCACATATACACCAAACAGGTGCATCCAGTATAACCCTGGAGAACCCAAAACGCATACCCATACTCTTTATTTATTAGATTTGAGAGGGTTACTAATGAACAAGAAATTGATTTTAACAGTGTTGATGGAACGGCAGACCTCAAGCTCAGGCAGAGGAGGAAACAGATGCTTGGCCTGAGGCAGGAGCTGAAACCAGCTCAGCCCCACTCCAGTCAAGGTGAGCCTGGGCCGATCCTGAAACTGCACTCTCAGGTCAGGTGTACAGATTCTTATTAAAAAACAATGTCAAAGTCATTTTTACTGGGCTACAATGTAGTAGCTTCATTGCCTCATGGCATGAGGAATTCTAGACTGACAAAAGAGACTAGTTCTAACTAAAGAAAAAATGTATGAAGAAGGTGGCTATAAAAATAGGATTTTTTAATGAACTTTTAATAAGCCATTGGACAACTTTTACAAATGCAAAAGAACATAAATTGTGCCAAAGACCAGGAATAGTCATCAATGCCAGCAGTATGATGGAAATGATAAAAAGTTTAAAAGTTTCTGAAAAACTCTGGCACTCTTTAAGTAGTCTAGCCACAGCACAAAAAATCCAGATAATTCAAGAAACCACGGGATGACGGTTAGACTAAAGTCTCATATACTTGAAAAAATTTTCTTTGCATATTTGCACTGTTGAAGAGTTATGTTAGAGATGAACTAAAATTCTGCTGAGAATAAACTAAAATTGTGCTTTGAGATGTTTTCCCTTTCATAGCAGAGTCTCATTCATGTTGAAATTCCTATTTGCAGGTGCAATGGAGGAATTTAACTGAAAAAAATATACATACATATGCATACAAATGCATACAAATGCATATACATACATATGCATACAAATGCGTTTATTTAAAATCTTGTTGCACTATTTAGAATTTATTTTAATAATATTTGTAAGCATTTCAAAAGAATTATTTAAAACTCACTTCTGTAAGTTATTTTTGTGTCATCACAGCAAGTCTTCTAAACTCCTTCTAGAAGGCAGAACATGTCTGTCAGTCAGTTGGATGAAGCATACACCACAAATCTTCAAAATCAAAATTAGGGACACCATTTGAATGTGAACATAATTAAATATTAGAGCAAACATCGAGTATCCTCCATAACTCTATAGTGATTTTACATGTTTGGATTACTATAGAGTAATTTTTTATAATATGACCAAATTGCATTGTTTTCTTAATAATGAACCCTAAGATGTCAGGTTCTGTACAGCTATAAACTGACAAGAATAGATGGCCATAGGTAAGTAAGAAGTCAGATAAAATCTTTATCATTTTTCTCTAGTCATAAGTGCAAAGAATCCGTGCAACTATGATTTGGTCCTTGGAAAAATCTCAGTAGATACTTTGCTTTTCTTGTATGTCATGTTGTGAGACCTCACTAGAATTAAGTAGTCATTTAGCATTTGCCAGCTTCAAGTTCAGAGAAGTTCAAAAGTGAGGTTTAGTGGCTAGAATGCTACAATAACAGACACAAGTAGATTTAACAAGTATAAATTTCAATTAAGGTTGTCTTTGCATTGATGAGGGGATTTTTGCTCCATTGATCCCTGACAACCAATTATTGAATTTCAAATATGGATAGGATGTAGAGTAAAGCTGGTATATCTCATATAAAATCAATTGTTATATTACAAATAGTATATGTTCTGATACTTGCTTCAGCTTTTTGAAAATTATTTTCTTCATTTACCTATCTAATTCCCATAATGAGCTTCTCAAATGGAGTAAAGTAGTTCAAGGGCAGATTAATCTGATGCTCAACTAAATGACCTGTTACTCTTCTCCTTGAGGTATGTGCAGATCAATGTAGTCCTGCTCTTTTATGTTTCCTTATTCCTTCACAAGTGTTGTTTCCAATTCAGTATTGTACTTAAATAATTCTCAGCATTCTACCTTACAGCCTTCAACCAAACGTATTATATGTGTTTCAGGTAAAATTATCCCAAGTGTATTGATCTGCATATTCCAGGGTGAATATCATCTTCCTAAAGCAAATTTAAATAATTCTGTCTTTGTACAACATCTCACTTGGATGAGCAAGTGGAACTACCTCCCAACTTGAACTCTATTAAATTACTCATTACTCCAAGATGCTGAATGACAATATTAGTTTATTTGTGACATTAGTTTGGAATAGTGGCTGAGGGTATTAAGGGAAGCCCCTGTTGCAGAACTGAGGTGAAACTGGGACACACATATGTATTAAAACTTCTGAAGCTCTTCTGAGCCTCATAGTTGTGTGTAGGCTTAATACTATAAGTATTAGGCTTAAAACATGAATTCCATCTAACATCTGTTGAATCTTAACATGTATCAATGTGGCTCTAAACTGTGATTTTATGTATTTTGAATGGCTATATGACATCAGTTGTGGTGTTGACCACATGCTCATATAACTTAACCTTGCCAGTTTGGTGAGCTTTAGTGGACCTTAGACATTAAACCTGAGAAAACTCTCCAAATATGCTCAAATACTGTATTCATATAACAGTACAAGACAGAAGATATTCCTTTCTAGTCCAGTCACTACCATTCCATATCCTGTTCTGCTTATAAAGGACAGTGTATCAACTAGTGCAAGACATGGTACTGCTTTCTCATTGCATTATCTAAATAAAATACAGTGGCTTGCTTAGTTTCTGCTTTATTAAATCAATTGTTGTCTAATAAGCTTAATAGTTCTCTTATAGCAGTATCAGAAATTGAAGAAATATTGAGTAATTCTAGAATTAGCCCTGGGAAGTGGAACTTGAATGTTGCTCTCTGTTCTATCAGTCAGTATAGTAATAAATCCTGAACTGTATTCATTTTCTCTGCTGTTCAATATCTGTCTGTTAAGGCAGTTCTCATATGATGTTTACCATCCTTAATGGCTTAGGCCTTCCACCAATCATATATTTCTTCAGACTCTTTCTAACTTTTCCATGAGTGCTATTGATTTCTATAGACTATTTTGTGACTGCGGAGTTTTATTTTCTGTATTTTGTCTAATATTTACCAAATTACCCTTTTTTTTTCTTTTTTTTTCTTTTTTTTTTTTAAATTCAGGATTGAATATTAGCTACTTAAGACAACTACACTTGAAAAGAGGAAAAATATGATACAAAATTTATTTTGGGGTGATTCTTTTAACTTGTACTATTTTACATGTAAATATCTTATCTGCCTACCTGCCTGGGCCAGAATTGATTGTATTTCAGGCTATCAGATAGGTTTACTATCTTTCTGTACCACATTGCTACTGCTATGCATTGTTTGCATGTGTGCAGTCTTGTTTACAGGCTTGTCTTCTATGTCTCCAGAGATGTCTGAAGTCTTAAATGACAAAATTTGAGGTCACACTTTATTGAACGAATCTTCAGTAATTATCTCCAGCAGACCCCTTGCATCAGCAGCCATCAACAGTCTAATGAGCTAAGTTGTATTGAATGGTCCTACATAAATGCAAAGGAGAAAAGTTTGGGCTAATTTGTTAACTTTACTAATTAAAAGTGATTGTTTTTCCTTAGTCTCAAATACCACAAATATCTCTATACAAAGATATTTTACTTTAACTAAGCTCTGGGATTAGCAAGAATAGTTTCTATCAGTTTCCACAATAGCATTTTAAATTAAACTTGATGGAAAAACTATACAGGACTCTTATCTAACAAAACCTGTTAGACAGGGAGTTGAAGTGTGTAAATGAACACTAACACTAGTATAAAATGACAGGACTTGAAGGCTGACAGTATTATGTGAATTATATCTTAAGACACACTGTATTTTTCACTTGATGAGTACCATGTTCAAGTGAAGATAGGCATTTATATTAGATCTGGATGGGATGAAGCTAACTTTCCCCACAGAAGCCCTGGTAGTGTTGTGCTTTGTACTTGTAGCTAACATTTTTGATAGCACACCATTGTTTTGGATAATGTTGAACAGTGTTTGCACAGCATCAAGGGTGTCTCTCCAACCTTCCTCCTCCTGTAAAGGCCAGTAGGCTGGGTCTGGGCAAGTGGCTGGGATGGGACATAGCCAGAACAGCTGACCCAAAGTGGCCAGAGGGATTATCCACACCATATGACATCATGCACAGCAACAAAAGCTAATAGAAAGGGAGGGGAGGGCATTTATTGCTAAGGTGTTTGTCTTCCAAATCAATCATCATGGCTACTGAGACGGTACTTCCCAGGAAGTGGCTGGACTTTGCCTGCTGATGGGAAGTAGAGAATAAATCTTTTTGCTTTTCTCTACTTCCACATAAGGCGTCTTCTGCTATTTATTAAACTACCTTTATCTGGATCCATGAGAAAGTGGCTTGGTGGGCACCTGGCAGCCAGCCACTGTAAACCCACCACAGCATTTCTGTTGACCAACTATTAAACTGATTACATGGATATTGCTGTATTGGCAATACCATCTGTCCAGTGAGGTGTAAAACAAAACACATGAGCAACTGTGATCTTTAGAGATCCAAAGGACATTTCAGTGAGAGCAAAATTCCTCATTCTGGCAAAAATCCATCCCAGACAATTATGTTTGAACTGCTTAAATTCCCCCTATAATTTTAACTGCATATAAAATTGTACTTTAGTTCCCATCTGCATTGTTACTGTATATTAAGGGGCAAACACATTATTTTACCCAGTTGCAAATGGAGTTATAAAAGAACATACCATATCATAGTGCTATATCTTAATTAATTAATATTAAAATCTTGAATAATTTCAAATTAGTAGACTTCTTGGAAGCACAAAATATTCTCAATGACCCTGAAGAACATTCACTGAAATTGGTTTCTATGTAGATAACAATTATTTTCAGTCTTTTCCCTCTACAATGCAAAGATGTTGTTCAGGAGCCAATCAACATAGCAACAGGAGCCCAACACTAAATTACCCCTGCAGAAACTGCCCTTGGGGTCATACTGGCCCATGCTCCACACAGAAGGTTTTTGAGGGCAGCCTCACAAGATGGAGATGCAGAGCTCACAGCATCCTCTGGGCTTGTCCATGCTAGCACAAGCATAAGCAACCTGAAAGGCAGCTGTGTACACAGGAGGTGGGTGGAACAAAGAGTAAGATATTGGCGGGTGCCTCAGAGCAGTACAGGTGTTAGGATAATACACATTTCATATCCATTGCAGTGAGATTTATACAACCTTTACCTGCAAACATAGTCAAATGAAAACTTCTTAGCCCTACACTTGGCTATAGTCTAACTCTGGGTATGGGAAAATACATAGTGCCCTGTTTACAGACAAAAGGAAGAGCGTGCCATCCTATTGTGATGTGTTCCCCCAGCGGTTTCATTACAAAAGCTGGGTGGGTGTCTACTTTGCAAAATAATGCTTATATCTTCCTCAACGTGTTTCTAACAACAAAAACAAATCTGTGACAGTTTGAATTGTTATTGACTACTAGAGTAACAGATACATCTTATTTCTTAATCAAGACTGAAAAACTTCTTGAAAAAATAGGCATCATCACCTACATCTCAACATGTAAAAATTCCAAATAGATTCAGAATAATATGTGCATATTTCCTTAGTAATCATTCAGATTTCCTACATTTGCTTTATTTGGATTTTATTTATCTTTAGCTCAATTACAGTAAAAACCAAGCCGACACAATGAAAGTGGTTTAGCACGGGTATATGTTGCCCAGAGAGGCTGTGGAGTCTTCATCCTTAAAGAAATTAGAGACCCTGCTAGACAAGGCCATGGACACCCCGCTCTAGCTGATCCTGCTGTGAACAAGGCTTTGACTGGACCAGCTCCTGAGGTCCTGAACAACCTCAGTAATTTTGTGACATAGGTAAGGTAAGGACTGGGGCCAAGGTTTGAGCATGGGCCCAAGGTGCAGTCCTTTAGTCATCTTAGTGGCCCTTTGCTGGACTTGGAGGGACACTAAAGGGATGAGCACAGTACCAGAAAAAAAGGGGTAGACACCAGGGAAGTCTGTACAGCAATTTTAATTGCATAACTAATAAGAGCATTCTGTCAGAGATAACTTAGGCTGTGAAACTATTGAAACGTTAATGAACCATAAATTTTCAGTTCCACATCAAAGATGTGTTCTGTTTTTCCCATAACAAAATTTGGAGTATAACACTAGCCTTATCCCTGCCAATCCTTTCACCTAAAGAGGTCTCTCTTGTTTTAAAGTCACGTTATTCCAGAAGACATTTTCAGTCACTACTGTTTCAATTTACTAAACTCAGACATCTCAGTACTCAGTGTAATCCTCCACTCTTTTTTTTTTTTTTTCACAATGTCAGTCTTCTTTCCTTCTGTTTCACAGTTATTCTCTCATGTGTCATTTCCTGCACTTTGTTTTCAGCCTCAGCAATTAGTTTCAATTTTCCCACTTTGTTGAACAATCTGTGCATTATATTATAAACATAGTATTATCTTATACAGGTATAAATTCCTTTGATCGTGTCAGGCTTCCTAGCTCCTAATCAGTGTACATGTATTGCTTTCACTTATTATTTTTTTCACAGCTAAATCTGAACTTGCCTGGTTTCCATCCCACTAATGTACTAGATGTGGAAAAAATCCTAATATTGTGCTCTGACTTCCTAATAGAAATTTTCTTTTATTAATTGTGTTCAGTTAACTCTCAGGAATGTATTTCCTTAATAATTTAAATGGGCTCAGTTCCTCAAATATAGCTCTCAGCCTAAGAATAGCATCTTGTAACAATGGTTTGTATATTACCATTCTCTGCAGCAGATATTTTCAAAATCTTGCTCTGCCTTTACCTTCTGTAGGAACATAAAAAATCATAGTAAATGTCATCAGAGCCTCCATTTCTTGTGGTCTTTCTATGATTTTGTATTATAATTTTTTATCTAATTTTATTTTTTATTTTCTATTGAGAAGTATTTTCATTGCAAGTGTTCATACCTAGATGATTTGTGAGACTAATACATTTCTGTCTCAAAAGAAGATAAAATATGAACTGAATTTTTAAAAAAAAAAAAAAAGTTTAAACCAGAAAGGAAAATAGAAGCCACTTGAACAAAAATAATAAAAATAATTTAATTCTTATGGCACTCAGTCATCTAGTGACATTGAGAGAAATCAGAGAGTGGCAAGCATAGAAAAACAGATTATGAAGTAATGTCATAATTTAGATGGCTTCAAACAAACTATATCTAACAAAATTAATCTTGAAAAACTTAAATAAGTGCTTGTAACAGAGATGTAAACAGTTATTTTTGAAGAAATGATGAAAAATAGATGAGATTCTAAAAAACAGCATTTGTTGCTAAAATGAGTAGAAATTGTGAATTATAAACTCTTTTATTTTATTTATTTTATTCTGTCCTCAGAAATTAGTGGGAAAAAATATGTGCCCATACCCAAGAAATGAACTCTTATATCAACCAGTATGGATTCGTCAGGAAAAAATCATGTCAATACAATTTAATTCTGTTCTGTGGCAGACTATCAGGGTTGAGGATTGAGAGATAATTAGGAAATATTGTATGCTGTGACCACAGAAAAGCTTTTGACACAGCTGCACTTTATATCTGCAAGAAAACTAAGAGAAAATGGGATACACATTCATAAATGCCTGCAAGACTACTTGGAAAAACATACCATACTATTATCAAAGAGTTCTTTGCCTCCTGACGATGAGTAAGGTGACATTTTCTACTTGCCTATCTTGGACAATAGTTACTAAGTTTTTTTTGTTCATAACCTAGGAAATTAAATATGTAGGCCTTTTATTTTGCTGATCAGTTTTATCTCTCTAAGTTTGAGAGCCTGAAAGCCACAAAGGATAGCATAAGAATTCAAAACCATCTTGATAATTTCAAAAGATTTGAACAAAAAAATATTTAAATCAATAAATATATTTGGAGAGAAATAATTACGTGGGCAAACTGGGGAGGGTCCATGATAACTAAATGTAGCAAACTGGAAGCTTGGAGCTCTAATTTCTAGCAAAGCTTATTTCACATTGAATGTCAAAAACAATTTTATGATTGTTTACTTAATACTGATTATTGTGCTGTGCTTGCTTTATGCAATCTATAAGTTTTGTCTAAGCTTCATATATTCAAAATTCATAAATCACTGTTTTTAAAACAGAAAATTAATATTAGTGAACATTTAGAATGTTTTATCTGAAGCTGATGGTTTTACTTAATATTTGAACTTGTGTATGAGAATTTCTAGAATTCTGGTCATCCATATGACAGAAGCTGTCTGGATGTCATGGAAATTGCTAAAAGTTAGAACTTTTTTATTAGGCACTTGAAAGAATTCTGCAACCCTGTGTGCTTTTTGGCTGACTATCTACAGTTCAGTAGATAATGAAAAAGTCTTCTCTTCTAGACTTAAGGATTCTTTATGAGACAACGAATTTGTTAAAATAAACACTTGTGGAAATAGGGGGTTTATATAGAGCTTTACAATTTTTTTTTTTCTTTAATTTAGGCATAAATTGGTGGAGTAAATGTGTATTATTGAAGACAATACCAAACATTAATTTCCTGGGTTCAATTTCAGTCTAAACTAGCAAGCACTTAACACTGTCAGCCCTTGTGCTTTTAACTGAATAAAGGTCAGATAATCAGACATCTGAAAGGACAGCTCATTTATCATCCTTTGATAAATGTGTCAGTAGCTAATCTTTAGCAGTGGATGATAACACCACACAATGAAAAGTTAATGGATTCAAAGCACTGAGTTTACCACAACAAGAATGTAATGATGCTGTAGAGCAGAAAGTTCAATTTTATTTTATATTTTATATGAAATTATATTTGTAGCTAAAAGCATTAAATACCACAATCTAAACGTTATTCTGATAAATTTTGGTCCACATATATCAAGAATGATGTTGTTAAGAAATCATAATTGTAGAACTTATTAAAGTATTATTTCAACAAACAATTGTAGGATTTCTATCCCACCAAACTAATTACTGAAGTCTCACAAGCTTAAAAATTGTTAAATGTTTCTTACTACAAGTTGATGTATACCATTTTAGTAGCACATATTCTGATATATATCTCATTTATTATTAAACTAAAATAAAAGCCAGTCTAGTTATCCGAGACCTACAACTGAGGTTGAGAGTACACGTGTCTGCCTTAGGTTGTATCTTGTCAGCCCTATGCACATGTTTCTGATATTCTAAGGTATTTCAAAAGACTGGACACACCCATTTAGACACTATTTATTTTCTCAAAACTTTTGGAATCTAGTTTTTATTTTATTTAATCTAATTTTCTAAGTGATGAAGTTAGGATATAAAGACAAATGATACACAAGAGTTATTAGTTTATAGTATTCCTTGAATTGATTACAGAAGAAAAATGCTTAATGTCTAAGTTTATATTAGTTGAGGAACACAGAAGGCAAGTCTCTACCTCCCTTTGACTTCATCTTCTCTGTCTCTCCAGAAGTTCATGATGGAATCACAATGAAGAGTTATAGTCTATTATGTTTTGCTATAACTCAGCATGGTTAAAACTATTAAAGTTTATTGGTCTACTATTAACATTGGAGGACCTTGGAAACCAGAGCCAGAGCAGATGCAGAAGGCCTTCAAGCAAGTATCTTGTATTCCCTTGGGTTCTGTTGTGATTTACAAGTTTTGGGAAGGTCCCGGGTAGGGCAGCGGAGATAAAACAGACAATATCTTAAACTTCACTGATAAAAAACAAATTGGATCAGTTTTGCAAACTCACTGTTATGATATTTGAGTCAAACAACAGAATGGGAAATTCTTTAACATGTGTGCTAATTTGACTGAAAAAAAATAGCAAACCCACACTTTCAAATAAATAAATAAATAGATAGATAGATAGATAGATAAATAAATAAATAATAATAACAATAATCATAATAATAATCCAAGCAAACAAACAAACAAAAAAACAAACAAGAAAAGATCATTAATGATAATTATTTTTTTCTACAAGGTAGCTTACTTTTCAGGTATGTAGAAAAGCAGGCTCAGTACTTTTTACAGTGAAGTCAATGATATGAATGATAAAATATATTTTCTTAGAGTGACATGTTATTATTCAAGAGTCAAAATTTCAAACACTTCACCAAAGTAGCTATTAGAGGCACAATAACAAAGTTCTGTATTTTTAGAATAAAAATTTATATGAAAATATATACCTGATATCTGAAGCTACTTATTGAGATCAAATGGACATAATTGGCTTAAAGAAATAATAATAAAATAAAAACTAGTAAATAATTAATAAACACACATACACTCCATAAGGCCTTTGAAGAGCAAAACGAAATTATTGCATAACGGATTTTTTCTCTTTTCATGAGTATTATACAGTTAGACTTCATTTTTTGTCTCTATCTCAATTACTTAAGTAATTAGACAATTTTCTTACAAATTTTTCTTAGAAAATAAGTTAAGAATATGTAATTTCAATGGGAATAGTTTTGTGTTATAATGACTGAATATGAATTTTGAGTATTTTCCTTATGATCCAACCTGCTTATAATTATATACAAAATCTAAAATTACTGTTTTCATCAATTGATGACAAGAATAATATTTCTATTCTCTTACTATCAAATGGACATTCAATTTGTTAATACAAAATTAACTGGAGCACTTAAAACCCTCAGTGATTCATATAAAAAAGAATCAAAACATAAAAACATGCAGAAAATAAACAACTAAAAATATAGATTAATTGAAAAGTCTGCTTACACCAATGTTTTTACTTCCTATATGTGATTATATGAAAGTCCACAAACATAATGATGAGAGATTGTAGTGGGAAAACTCCTACAAAATTAAGAAACTTTTTCACACTCAAAGTAGAACCAGGCAGAATAGTTTTAGTGGGACTGCTCAGAAAACAGTCAGGGCAATTCAATATGAATAGCAGACAGAGAATGAAACTTTTAATGTTGAATGTTTGGCTAAAAAGCATTGGAGAAGATATGTTTTAAAAAGTGATATTTTCTGAAGCTAAACAGAAATGTTCTCAGCATATAAATTTTCAACACAGAGAGAGAAATTTTATAAAATGTATTCCTAGGTTCAGCTGCAGTGCTGGCTTTTATACAGGCCTCCTTCTACCTAACACCATCTAAAAGAGTGCTAGACCTTCCCTAACCAAAGATCAAGTTCTCTAGAGGGTTTTCAGATTCCTGACAAAGTTCATAGCAGCTCAAGAGGGTCTCAAAGAAACAGAGTTCAGAAACTGCTGTACAATTGGCTGCCTCAGTTAAATTCTCATTTCATCAAGGTATGTCTCCTGCTACCCATCTGTGTTACTCACATCTCCTTTTACCCACCTATCCTGTTATCCATCCTGTTATCCACCTGTGATTAAAAGAGCCTGTTCTGGTAAAAGATGTATTCTTGCCTAAAATTTCATTGTAGTTTATGGTTTAACAGAAAACCTCCTGAAATATCCAAATCCTCAACAATTCCCACAAAAAGCCTGAAGAGTTAGTCAAGGAAAGTTAGACACAGCAGTGCCTGAATTAAGTGTTTAAATTAAATTGATTGTATTCATCTTTATTTATGGAACTAATTGAAATAAAACAAAGTGAAAAGGATATTAATCCCCATGCGCTTTATGCAGGATTTTCACATTTATTATTCTCTGGTACATGGGTGCTCTACAAACTTCTATTTTATTGAAAGTAATCCTTTATGAAAAGACATTGCAAGATAAAGTAAGTTGGAAAATTCTGATTCCTCTCAGATGAAGGAAGCACAGAACTGAGGTCTCTCCCTTCTTAGGAATATCACAGGAGTAGTCTGCCGCATGGTGAGAAAGCAACACTTTCTATCACAATGTTTATTCTTGAGAGAACAGTTATGGCAGATATGCTGTTATTGAGTGTGGTTTTGATGTAGTTTTTAACATGGATTGACTTGGGTTATGCATCAAAACCCAAACATAGACAGATGTGTTGGGATTTCTACATAACAGCAAAGGAATGCAGACAGCAAACTGGCAAAACTTAAAGCCTGAGACCATACACAATATGACCCACAAGAAGCTTTACTGGTAAAGGCCAGCCAGCCACTGACTAAAGAATAGGTTTTAATCCCTTGTACTCCTGGGCTTTGATCTTCACAGGTGTTATGTTGTATTTTTGATTCCTCAGTACTTTTGTGAATTTAAATTTAGGATTTTGTTTTCACTACATTTCTGTTCTGGGCTGTTAAGGATGAAATATGGACTGTAGAAGTTTCTAGCTTGTTTTTGCATAGCTTCTGCTACTGCATTTCCGTTAGTAAGGATGAAAGAAGGAAAAAACTACAAAAAATGATGACTAAACTTTTTCACTATAAATTTAACTCACATTTGATATAGCTGTTAAAGAGACGATAATTTCATTTGAGGAGCATTTTGTTTGTTCATGGCTTTGTCAGCTAGTTTTTTCATTGCTATAATTGATATGTAGTTTAAGTGGGTTGTCAGTTGTAGCAAAACAATTTTCCTCAAACGTGTTATCTGTCACTTTGTGCTGTGCCCAAATATTCTACCTTTCAGGAAGCTATTGATATGCATGTGAATGCTCATACAAAGCCCTCTTATCCTCCAAATATGTCTCACACCTCACTTTTCTGATAAATGGAATAATTGCTATTGTCAGTCTCGAAACTTTTTGTCAGTTATTGGGCTATTTAACCATTTAACAGTACTGGAAAATATTTTGTTGAGTATAGACTTCTTTTACAATGCAGTTGTGATTCTAATGCTTAACAAATAGAATCTATTAATTTCTATTGTGATGAATTTCATTAAAAGAATATTCTAATTGAGAACCTAACACAAACTGAATTAAATCAGAAACTACAGATATTCATAATTATCCACTGTTAAATCTATCTAAATACACCTAGCTCTTCCTTAGGTTAATAGCACATTCTGGTTAGTAATTCATTTAACCCACTAACTTGTTAGTGATAACCACTAATTTTTGAACTTTCATGTTTAGCTGAACATGCACACTCAAAAACATGGAAGATTGAGGCAATTTTAAGATATCTACTGGTTTCAGCCAACTCGGAATATACTAGTCAGAAGTGTAGTTGGAAAATACTAATTGTGACATGTAGAAGAATACATAGCAAAACTACTGAGGAATTGATCTGCTGGCGTGGGGCAATTTTATCACTATGTACAGGGAGTACATAGAGGTTTAGGGAATATAGGTCTTAGTGACTCAAAGGCATTTTGATCAGGAAGAGAAGTGGTCTGCCTCCATTTTTTTGGAAAAACAGACACACAATACCAGGTGTAGTAGAAATATGCAATGGACATTTACCTTCAACTGAAAAGAACTTCACTATTATTATTATTTCTTTTGTCATACTCCTGTTAACTCTTATATACCACTTGGATTTATTTTCCAAATATGAAATTTATAAACCTTTATAGACATACTAATCAACAGTTTTTGTGTTACAAACAACTGTCTGATCAACAATGAAGATAATGCCAAAGAGTGAGATGTGGTGAAATGAAGAAAAAGATATTTTGCGTTCTCTTAGTTGTAGCCAAAATGAGTTTCAAAGCATACCTTGAGGCTGCCATGCATAAAATCTATTGTGTAAGCAGTCACCTGTGAATAGTTTCTACAAAATTTGGTGAAGGACATTTATCATTCTTCAATTAAAATGTCAGATCTAATTAGGCTTCCCCTCAGCACATTGTATCTTATCACAGTGGTACAATGAGAGATACTTTCCCTTGAATTACTAAAAAGCAAAGAGGGTATCTGTGAAAACCCCATGAGAACCAGGGGAGCTTTTCTGTAGGATTTTTCAAGCGCAAGGGAGTTAATCCATCAGCTGTTTACAGCCCGTAATGTGTCTATGGATTTGGTACTGTACCTGGATGAAGAAGAGGTTTGTTCTCATAAGACTGCAGACCAAATTGTTCTGTGATTAGGAGAGATGTGTCCAAGGCTCACAGGTTGTTTTGATGGTGACTGACATCGTATATTGGCTGTTTGGCAGAGTGGAGATTTCACTATTCATTTTTTGGTACTTGCTTTTAATCTGATGTGACACGGCCTAACAAAGCTAAACAACAAATGATGAACAAGATGTTATTTTGAAATAAAGGTTTCAAGCAATGCCATCTTGCTTTTTCAAGTAAAAGATTGCCAGTCCAGTCTGCAAGTCTGACTTACAGAAAATACAGTGGAAAGCAAAATGTTAAATACTATTAACAGTAACCTAAACATTTTCAGACAAACACAAGTGTTTAAAAAACTTAGAGGGTATATTTAATAAAATCTACAACTGATAGTGATTAGAAATAAATTACGAGATATGAAATCAGTGAGTATATTCTTCTCACTGATTTTCTGAGAAACTAAGCTTGTCATATGCAGACATGTGAGTAGTGCAGTCCAACAGTTTGAAGACATGGATCACCATGCTAATAACACTCCCTAGGCAGATCAAATTGTATTTGGACATAAACAGAACCATTCAGCCCTCCTAAACTGAATTAAAATTCAAACTTCAAAGAGTTATATTAAAGAGTCATTGTTAGAGACAGTGTTATCTTTTGGATTTTTATTTTGCAGATTGAGTCTCATTTTTATATTTTAAAATTATTGTAAATTGTCAGAATCCAGTGATCTCTGGCCATGTTTTTTTAGATATTCCACACAAGGAGGGTTTCATGTTTAATATCAAATTTACTTATTTGTGAATATTTCACATTACAGAGAACTTTGGTTTTTCAGAACAGAATGATACAGTGATATAATGAAATCACAACACAAACATTATATAATGATTACAATGTACATTTGGATCACAATGCAGACATGATTCCTATTACTGGTCTCTGTAAGCTCACCATCATGTTGCTGGGTATCCCCAGTCTCCAG
Source organism: Columba livia (assembly GCF_036013475.1). Taxonomy (NCBI): domain Eukaryota; kingdom Metazoa; phylum Chordata; class Aves; order Columbiformes; family Columbidae; genus Columba; species Columba livia. The sequence goes on from NC_088602.1 coordinate 192,623,994, forward strand.
GAAGGAATATGGAAGTTAAAGCCAGCTCACGTCTGTTGCTGTCTTTAAACTTCATTTTGTTCATTTTTCAATTTTTATGAGAGCCACATAGACACATTCCCATGCAGGTCTGTCTGGCTAGCATAGATATTATTTTTTATTGACTATTTTAGGGAAGGCCATTTACACAATCCTTGACACAGTCAACTGATACAACTATTCATTTAAAGCAAAAGTTACTCTCTGGTCCCCTTTGTATTGTGTTTTCTTTGCAATAACTGTGGTTACTATATTCTTTTCTGAATTCGTGAGGACTTTTTTCCTTGCTGTACTACTGGGTTTGTGTGTCTGAGTTTTGGTAGCAAGGGTCTGTAAGGAGAGACTGAGGCTACCTCATGCTGGACATAGCAGGTTTCAGATTATTCCAGTGGCCCCAGAAAAAAAACACAGCTCAGCTCATCAGGCAAGCTAGTGGTGCGTCTGTGACAACATATTTATGAAAGGGTGAAAAATACTGCACCGCAATTGACAGAGGAGAGAGAAAAAATGTGAGAGAAGCACTGCAGACACCAAGGTCAGCGAAGAAGGATCTGGGGGAGGTGCTCCAGGTGCCAGAGCAGTTTCCCCTGTAGCCTGTGAAGCAGACCATGGTGACACATGTTTGTCCTCCCTGCAACACACGGAGGATCCCAAGCTGCAGCAGGTGGAGATGCCCAGAAGGAAGTTGTGAACTGTGGAGAGCCCATGCAGGAGCAGGCACCCATGAGGGACCTGTACTGTAGTATGTCCCTGATGAACTGTACTTCATGCTGGAGAAGTTCATGAAGAACCACTGCCCATGGGAAGGTCCCATCTTGGAGGAGTTCACAAAGGACTGCATCCCTCATGATGGATGCCACGCTAGAGCAGGACAAAAGTGTAAGGAAGATGGAGCAGCAGCAGCAAAGTGTTATGAACTGACTGCAATGCCCATTCCCCATCCTCTCCCCATGACACTCAGAGGAAGGAGGTAGAAGGGTGTCCTGGTTTTGTTAAAAAAACAAATTTCTCTTTTAGTGAATTTTGCCTGTCAGCTAAAGCCTTCATATTAGCTGCATTTTCCTGGAGAACCAGACACATGTTTTGGTAAACATGTTAGCAATGGAATGCAAACTTATTGATAAGCATGGATGGATATCTTGCGAGAGGGGCAACGAGAAACTGGTGACCAGGAAACTGACCAACCGTGTATAACATTCCATTCAGGTGAATACTTCATATAAAAGTGGGAGATCATGAGGATCTTGTCCTTTTTGCCTCCTTTTCCCTTCTTCTTATCCTTCTGCTTATGGCTGACATTAGGAGAAGACCTTGTTAGTCGTACCTGTGAACTGAGGCCTAGTGAGAGACTGAATCCAGCTCTGGTTGGCTGCAGGGTCTAATTCAGGACTTTGGATGCCAGCTCTGCAGTTGCTGAGGCTTTCAAGATTGGTTTTGTGTATTTTGTATTATTTTCTCTGTTCTTATTAGTAGCATTAGTAAAAGATTTTTAATTTTTCCAACTCTCTTCTGTCTTTCTTTTCCTCCCGATCGCCTGTCCTGAGTGGGAAGGGGGGAGAGGGAGGGGTAAAAGGGGAAAGGGGGGGTGGAATAGGAGGTTAACAATACGTCTGCCAGGGTTTTATTGTCACCCCGCAATCTAAACCCTTGATAAAAGGTCAGGAATGAAGGAATTAAATTGAGCCTGGGAAGAAAAAGGGGTGGAGGGAAGGTATTTTTAGTTTTGGCTTTGTTTCTCACTGTCTTACTCTTATTTTTTTGGCAACACTTTAATTGCTCTTTCTCCAATTTGAGTCTTCTTAGCCAATGATAGTAATTGCTGAGTGATGTCCCTGTTTTTATCGCAAACTTCCACCATAAAGAGAGGGAGTGAGAGGAGACTGAATGGACATCTGGTAACCAGCCAAGCTTAACCCATCACACCTATCTTCCCTTGTAGAGATGTGTTGATTGGTCATGCAAATAAAATGGAGATTGATATCCCTGCCATGAGATTGCATATAATTTTTGTCTATAACTAGAAGATTGTTTGACAGTTACTGTTCTTTCTCTGTTAACAGTACAGTTTCTCTAGAAAATGGACATAGAGAGATACAGTAGGTAGTAAAGTGCAGACCTAAAAAACTCTCCTGCTCAACAATAGTTAGTTTTGTCTTGGATAAGACAGAACCAAATGTCAGAGGGAAGAACTGACAAGAGCACCTTCTGTGTGAGAACACAGGAAACATTTTCTTTCATCATTTTCTGACAAGTGTTCAGACAACCCACAGTCACTAAAAATATTAACTATATGTCAGAAAGTTAATGGAAATTCTCCACACATTAAGTGTGCACATCAGTTGGGAGCCTTCAGTGTGCTAATTCAAAAAGCAAGATAACATATGTGGGAAAATGAAGGAAATGAGAAAAGTATCTAAATTCTCAGCAAAATCATTCTTCTCTACTCCTTGCCATACACCAAAGTTAAGATGCTTTCAAGTTAAATTTCCACTTCTGGTGAAGTATGTTCTTGAATTGCAAGTGCATCCATTCTGCTGCTGTTTTCAGCTCCTGTTTCTGTTTACATTTACAGCTCAGATGCTCAGCTGGGAGTTGCTGAAATTTCAGTGTACTTCCATCACATTAAACCAGCTAGGGTTCTGCTTAGGAATAAATCTTTGAAATTATTCATTTTCAAGGGATTACTTTTCTGTGTCATGATTGTATTTTATAGTAGTTATCTACTAAGGGATTCTCAGCTAATTGCTTAGAAACAGTATTAACATTTACATTCTTGATAGCTTTGAACAGATAGAATACTGATTTCTATTAGTTAGCATGCACACGGCAGGAGACACATGGAATTATCAGTCAATAAATCAGATAAAGAGCACAAAAAACATCAACCCACAGAAGGTATATAAATTATTTTTAAATACACATGCAGCATATTTTAAACAGTTCAGCATAAAAATATATTATTATTATTATTATATATTATTATATTATTATTATATTATATTATTATCTGTTATAAAACAGATAGCAAAGTCAGTTCTGACAAATGTATGCAGTTGAATTTATTTGAAACTTTGTCAGGGTAGAAGACTATTCCAAATTGCATCAGGTGTAAATGAGACCTTACTCATTTTTTATGTACAAATCTATATGGATGATTATTTCCAAGTGAAACAAAATAATGGAGAAATATTAATGCTAGCATCAAAAGTTACACCCTTGTTTTGGTGCTATTATTATGTTCACCAAAGTTTGTTATGTTTGGTGGTTTTATTGTTGTTTGTTTGTTTGTTTGTTTTTACTAAAAATAAAATTAAAAAAATAATACCCAAACTTTATTCATGGAAGGGTGAAGAGTTAATAATTGCCCTTAGCATTAGCCAGCATCAGTTCAATCATGTCTGTAAATGACTTCTGGAAACTGATTGAGTACCAAGAAGCTACCTTAAAATGTCATGTCACAAATGACCTATTGTTCTAATACCTCTTCTTGTCTTTCTAGAGGTATACACCACAGAAGCTAATTGTATCTGTAAGACACTTTATTTCATTATTTTTCATGCAAGCAACTTCCATTTCCATTGTATTACCTGATTTTAATTTTTAATTATTTCGATAGAAGTTTTTGTTGTCTGAAGTGAACATTCAGTACTTCCACATGCACAGGTCTCTGAGGTGTGGCACGGTAGTTATCCTCTATAATAAAACTTCTGTAAAAAAACAAACAAACTCACAACAACAACAAAAACAAAACAACAAAACTAAATCAAATAAAAACAAACAAACAAAACAAAACAAAACAAACCACCAAAAAACTCATCTCCCAACCCCCCAAGAATTAAAAAAAAAAAAAAGGCTGAAAAAGGCTGTTAAGAAGAGGAATGATTAATAACGTCTTTAGAGATAAGTGTAGGGATATTTCACACAGAATTTACACAAACAGACTAGATTTTCATCAGCAAAATGGGATTAATACCCTTATCTTAAAAAAAAAAAAAAAAAAAAAAGTCTTGAGATGTGTTAATGAACATTAGCTTTCAGGCATTGAAATACATTTCTGAAGTAATTTCTGTTTTTCAAACACAGTTGTTGTCTTAGTAAAACATAATACTACTGCTTGCTGTGAAAGCAAATAATTGTTTGTAATGTCCAGACAAATCAGTCTGTTGTCAAAGGAAAGACAGAACAGTTCTCTGCAGAGAAAGTGACGCTGGTTAAAAATCCCATCTTCACTAGACCTTACGGCCAAACTAAATTATACAGAAATATTGCCAAGTCCTTTAAAAATTCGGCTCAGACTAAGACCTCTTATTACTAAATAAGATTTTACAAGAGACAATACCGATGTTATGCAACTTATTTTAATGGGATTTTATTAAACCACACAACTATTTTGACAACAGTTTAAACAATGTTATACTCTCTTAGTTACAGCAAGTAAGAGTGATAAAATTACTTACGATAAGGTTTCCTAATCTTTTCAGGAATAACACTTTTTTTTCCACCTGGCTTATTACTTAGCCCAAATTAACTAATCTGTAAACATCCAAACACTTAGCTTCTAAATGTTGTGTATACCTGGTAAAAAAAAAAAAAAAAAAATATATATATATATATATATTTTCAAGCACAAATGGGCTAGACGATACTCTAAAAGGGACTGAAGGTGAGTATCTGGGGTTTTGTACATGTTTAAAAAAGCTAGAAATTTTAAAAGCTCCTTGTGCCTCATGGTTTTAATTGTGGAGATGAAATTTGTCAGGAAACAGAGATTTTTGCCACAGTTGTAGAAAAAACACAGTTTAGCCAAATACAAATCTTAAAAAAAAATAATGCAATTCATACATACATAGTTGAAAATCAGAGTTTTACAGATCCATTCCCTAAACACTTCATTTGCACTGCACATTTTCTGGCCAGGTCTCAGCAGATATTAATGTGTTGTGATAACTTTATGCCTATTAATTCTAAGTGAACAGCAAAACTATTGTTCCTCTTGAACAACCAGTCGACAACTCCACATTTGTGCCCAGACAGGAAGATAAAGTGGATAGAGAAGATGAGGGTGCAAACTATCCTACTTGAATTCAATCTAGAAAAAATATATTTTTGGAGCTAGGTGACTAGACAGAGATTAGGATGGGCATAGGTTCACTTTCAAGGAAAACACATAACATAATGTAAACTGAAACTGAAAAGAAAATGTCAGCAGGATTCTGGTATGTAGCTTCAGGAATCATTGATTAGAAGTGAAAGCAAATTAGAGATGTCTGGAAAGGCTAGTCAAATGTGCACGGATGTATGCTGGTAAGAAACCACAGCACTATTGTAGACTGATCTATGCAAAATAAAAGGGTTAATATGCTGGAAAAGAAGCAGCAAGATTAGATGTAGAGCTCAGAAATTGAGATTTTTTTATTACAAAGCATTTAAGTACTAATGGAAAGACACAAGTGAAGGTCAGATGGCAGCAAGGGACCCAGTCTGAATGAAGAACCATGAGGAGAAGAAGTGGAATTTAATAGGCAAGCTGTTAACAGGATAGTTTTCAGCAGCATGCAGAGGTTTTATCCAGCAAGGAAAGAGGTTAATGATGTAAGGGGGTATGTGTGATAATTAATAGCTTTTGTTGATTGGAAGCTTATGTAAATTCTAATACTTAAACATAGAAATAACAACTACATCCACAGTTCAACAACATTCAACGATGGGACAAAACAGCAAATAATAACTGGCAATCATGGCAATAAAGCAGTTATGAGAATGGCTGTAGAAAATATAATCATAGTAACCTTATAATATAACTAATTATATTATGCAAATGGCATTGGATAACTACTACAAACTCAACTTCATGCTATAATTGAAATATTAGTATAATAGTGCTATGAGTATGGTGGGCACCCTCAGTCCCAAATCCCTGAGTTCTCTCAACTCACTTAAGCTAGCAAGACTCCTGTCTTGGTCCTTAGTGTTCACATCCACGGTACAAGGGAACCAGCAGCATCCTACTGGAGTATCAAGGCGACTTGGAGAAGGTGCTTGTCTCCACATCAGTTGATTCTCAGTCACTGATACCTGCAGTGCTGGTATTCCTTACATCAAAAGTCTAGTAGTCTTTTGAGTTGTCTTTTATCACCTCCAAAGACTGATTATGTTATTTTGTTCTTTGGTTCCCCAGTTTTGCAGAGTCGTTGTTACTTTTGTTGAGTTTGTTTCCCAATCTGGACATAACTAATTGTCCTTGGACATCCATGTCCTGAGAATGATTCGCTGGGGAGTCATCTCCTCAAAACTAATCAGACATGATCTTTTCTTCTTCCTTCCTTCTGCAGATGACATAACCACATCATTATCCCACTGTTTTTTGCATGTTGTACTTATTATTTAGCTCAGCAGTGCATTAGTTCAATTACTGTATCCATAGATATTCCACAATCTAAAACTCAAGTTTAATCAACATTTCAGTTAGTCCATACCTATTTTACACCAAACACATTTGCATTAGCAAATTCCACACAAAAGCTTATTTTGACTTCAGTGGTTACCCTTCCCCTACTATGGTGGCTAACCACATGCTAAGGTGCATCTCAGATTCAGTTTTCTTCTCCTACAATACCAGTATATATTAAGGCCTATTGTCCTATCCAGGCTCAGCAATTCTGCTTGATACAGATTTCAAGCCTTTTGGACATTCTTAGTTTTCTTCTTACACATGCAAAGTAGAGATTGGGCGGTAGGAAAAAGTGAAATATTAGTGAGGAGTCCAAAAAAAAAAAATGTACTGCCTAGTTTAAGAGAAAGGATCTTCCATGAGAAAATCCCCTAGCCCATGTGGTGGAATTGATGATTGCTGTATGAAATAGTCTCGGGGCAACAACTCAATTACACTATAAAAAATTCCTGTTGCTCATATGACAGAAGTCTCTGAGCTGACAATATTTAAGATTGATAGTTTGTAACAAGATCATTTAAACTCTCTTCCAAACAATCATTTGCAAATAAAATATTATGAAAATATTACTTACAAATGCATTTTGTTAAAGTCATTAATTTTGGCTAGCTTTTCCTGAGACAGCTGGTGACTCTTTAAAAATAGAAATGAAAAAAAAAAAAAAAAAAATCATGAGTCATTTGGCCAAAACACTTCCCCATAATCCTTAGACAGTATGACAGGTTTTCAGCATCTCATTTGAAGTTTTGTTTACTTGTTTGTTTGCATTTTCTTAGTCATAACACTGTGTATTCACATTACAGTAAATTTTGCTTTAAGTAGTAACTCGCACACATATTTTATTATCCCATATTCACATGATCTTCTATTTTTCTCATGTACATATTTATCAGTGAAATGTTCTGTTTTATACTGAATCCATAATTACTAATTCTGATCAGAAATCTTCACTTCTAAAGCTTCTGACTAGAATTCATGCTGACCCTGAAAGAACTATAAAGAACTATAAAGCAATTAATAATGTCCCCCTTGTTGAAGTAATGAATGTAGAACAAGATGCATTTTGGTATTCAATTATTAATATAAACTGACTCATAAAGAACAAGAATTTTCTGCCTCAGTGAAAAAGAAGCCCCTCAACATATGTGAAGACTGAATTCAAAATTAATTTGGGATAAAGAGCAGTTTATACCCTAGTGCCTAGATCAACTCCCCTCAAGGGGAACCAGACAGTAATAGTTGGAATACTTAGAAACATGTTTACAAGAAATGACTGCATACATCAAGAAAGTATTCTGTCCTATGATTTTAAGTCCAGTGGTGGAATTAAATCAAAATGTGTCCCTACTGAAAATGAACAGATGGCCTTGTTCTCTTGTGCCATGAATAATTTTTTTTGCACAGACACTTCAACAGAAAATCTCCACCCTGTTACCTCTCTGAAAAAAAAATCATGGATGGGGTGGGGAGGAAGGAAAAGACTGTCAGACATGAATGACAGTGAAAGTCTATGAAATCTTAATGAGTCTGCTTCTTAGTTGATGCATTGTTTGTCTATAAATCACCAATGTTTATTTTAAGGCTGGTGTAGTAATCATAGATCGGATTTGTTGTGAATAATGACTGGAAAATAAATATGCACTTGAAATAATAGCCTATTCTCAGGCACACAGAGTAACATCTTATTGTTGCACATCATTATGAAATATAACTAAAATTTGATGTGACGTAGCTGAGCAATAAGTGTTATATTTTATAGCAGCATCAAAGTCACGCAACATTCCTCCTTGTGTTTCTGCTTTTTACCTCATCCTTTTTTACATTTATTTCCTCTCTTTTTGACTCTTTCTTCCTTTCAATAACTTATTGTTGTTATATACAGGAAAGTTAATTTTATTCAGTTTTCTCATTACTTTTCTTAGTTTTTCTTCTGTTCCTCCATCTTTCTGCCCCTGTTTCTAAGACATTTGTAATAGGGTTTCTTGATTTTCTACATCACTTTTACAGCTCTTTTATTGTCTTGTACCAAAAAAAAAAAAAAAAAATTGGTGATATTCCTCAGAGATTTTTGCTCAAATATTTTTACAAATCTAGTGAGAACTAGAATTTTAAATATATTGAAGGACCTGTGGTGAAGTTACTGTCTGATCCATACCCACAAGAACCATCTCATCAAAGTAGGAAGGGTCAGAAAAGATTGAACTGAAGTATCTTCCACCAAGTTAGTATCTCAAACATGGTGTTTATAAAATCACCCTTGCTGCTGTGCATGAAGAAACCCTTGGTGAATTTTCTGACTAATGACTTACTGATTAGAAAGAGTAAATCTCTTCAGATCATATTTTAAAAGAAAAGTCTGACCTGGAAATATCTTAAGAAGAAGAAAAGTCCACTAATAATATTTATCTTGCATTCATTCCATAGAAATAATACTTGTTGACTTTTTAGTTAATACAACTAAGGAGACATTTTCAGTAATAGTAGGATACGTTATGAATAACCTTCCCTCCTTTTAGAATTTTCCAGCATTATATTAATGACTTAGTCTCCGTGTACTCTATTTTGTTTTGGAATTGTTTTATTGTTGTTGTTTGTTTTGGTTGTTGTTGTTGTTGTTGTTTTTGTTTGTTTGTTCCCCCTAGGATATTATAGTCATATTATTAAGTCATGTTTTCATAGACTTTTATGTCAGACAAGGATATTGTATCATCTAATGCGACCCACTGTGCACTCCCGACCCATTTATGTGCATTTAATTAAGGCGTGCCTTCCTCAAAGATATTTAAACTGCACTCAATTTTTTCAAGAGGTGAAGATTCCAGTATTTCTTTAACTTCAAAAGAAAAACATTATCTGAATTAACATGTGTAAATTCTTTATAATTGGAGTCTTAATTTTGTGCTTTGACACAGAATGTTGAAGCCATGCTCCCTACCCCCTCAAAGAAAAAACAAAACCCAACCCAACAATTTAGGATACTTACTTGGCAAGGGTGGGTACAGTAGCAGATCAAGGGTAGTTCAGTCTATCTGTGGTATTTCTGAAGAAGAGCATAAGAAGAGACAGCCAAAAAATAACTTAAGCATGGCATCTCTTTGTAGTGAATTGTTCTCCATTGTTCTCCATTTTCAGATATTTCAGTTTCCAATATCAATCTAAAATTAATATCCATGAAAAACCTTCATTATTTTCATTCATTTCTATGCATGCAATAATGTATATTTAAATAATGCATGTACACCAAGTAACATGAATTGTTTCAGAAGCCATCAGAACCTTGCCAGACTAGGAGCCAATAATGAACTCTTTCATGGTTTGTTAGTCTTACTGGGCATACTGTGAAACATCAAAAGACGGCTTAACATTCAGGTGTACTAAACTGTGACACATTGCTTCCTTGTTGGTTCTCTTCCTTCTGAGTCATTACAATAACTGTGCCCTCAGCAGATGTATCACACAGATTGAGTAGATGGGTCAGCTTGTAAAACAAAAATAAAACTCAAACGGTTGTTCTGGTCAGGTGGCGAAAATGAATTACCCATATTTATCACACCAACCTTAGGGAAAAGCTATGGAAATAAACAAATGAGCCTCAGAATCCAATCAGTTATCCAAACCTTCTTAAAATGTGCAAGGCACTAAGATGGCGAAAAGCCAGTATTGTCTGTTGTTGTCCTAGTTTTCTACATTTTTAATATGCTTTTCTATGTCTCAATTTCCAGAGTGTTAAACCACTGCATTCAAAGAGTAGAAGCTAGAAATAATAACCTGTCTTTAGCTGCACAAAGTTGCTTAGTTGTCCCCTTTTAGTTTCAACAAAAGAATGGCGAAAAAACAGAGACAGATGATTCAGCAGTTACAGAAAGAAGACAGAAACTGCTCCTTTTCATCTTTCAGTTGTTTCCTGTTTATTTAAACACTTATTTTACCCAAACCATAAAAGTCCAGAACTGTCGAATTAATGGAATCATATTGAGAAAGATGCAAAGAGGTTCCCCAGGCAACACTATTTTGTGTCTCAAACTGCCGGGCACTGCTGACAGTGTCAGATAACTAGAGGCTAAGATCTGGATTAAGAAAAGTGCTTAGGCACTGAGTATGGAATTGCCTCACCAGTAATACTCTGGTTCATCTCACCTAGCCCCTGATATTTACAAAGCAGACATCTACATGACCTAAAAAGACTCCTTTACGAACAGTGGAATAAAACAAGTACAGGATGCAATTTGTCTCACCTTAATGTAAACTAAAAATAGGACAGAGGAATTGTCCCATGGAAGTGTCAGCTCATTCTAAGTGCTGAAAGGGAAAGTTGGAATTACATCATATTTAGGTATCTACACTGTTGGTGCGATGAACATTTAAAAAATACACCTCAGTAACTATAAAATGGACATAGGTTTTTCCTTATGCAATATAGGGACATGTAAAGGACTCATAACAGCATCAACAGCTTCTGAACATTCAAAACTTTCTAAATAAGCCTTTAGGAAACACTTTCAGTAGTGTAACAATGAATCTGGTCCTTTTCTTGAAGATTAGAAAACGTCACTGCTTCTTTTTGGGTAATTTTACTTTGCTTATAAACTGTTATTTGGCACTTTACCTAAATGTATTTTGCAAGTTTTGTGGCTTTTGTTTTTGAAAAACTGGTAATTTTGCTAAGGTGCACTGGATCTTTCAGTATGGAAGACATGTTATCGCAGTGAATTGTTCATGCACTGAGATATAAATATGCTTATATTAATATATACATATTTATTTGTGTACAGTTAGATTGACTTTAAGTCAATGACAGTGAAGGAGTTTTTCATATGTCAATCAAGCCTATTTCTCTATGAAATACAGTAAAAATTGTAGAGTTGAGGTTTCTTTCAAGATTTTGATTCATATTTGAAGTTTTCTATTTCGTGAATGTATTCCTGTTTACAACTTATCAGCCTACTGCAACTTATTTATAAAGCTGAAATTCATTCTCTTGTCCTTTGAAGCTGCATAATTACACAGATATTCCTCTAGGGTAATATGTGCTTTTAGATTATTTAAAGCAAAAATACTATTGTAACTTTTCATTAAGCGTTATCCACCTGTACTACAATTAATGACCCAGAGTTAGTGTTTTTCTCAGGCCTACATTTACTACTAATCAAGAATTTGCCGCTAGAAACACAAATATCTTAATTGAAAAGATACAAAGAGTAAAACGCTTACATAAAACATCTAATAGAAAGCTGTATATAATGAAAACAATTATTGAAAAATTGTCCAACCTCACTGGCAAATAACTAGCATTGTGCAAGAAAGTATGTAGCTGAACTCAATGTCATAACTTGATTTTAGTTTTTCTTCTTTTTAATCTCTTTGGTTATATAATAGATTTTATGTTTCATTTCCTTTCTAAACCATATGTAATTGAGATCTGATTCAAAATTCTATTCTTAGGAAAAGAAACATTGCTATATTGAAAAGTTTTTCTGTATTAAACTTCTTTTTTATCCAATATTTTTTTTCTGAAATACTGTACCATCCTTATTTTTGCCAGTAAAGAAACTAAGGAATCTATGTGAACCAAATGAAACTGTTGGTTGATGATGGGATCAGGAGTAAAATCTACAATCCCATCCCAGTAGAGAAATCTCCTCTATCTAAAAATATCCCTTCCCTATCACAGCTGTCTGCAGGCAAAAGTAACTACTGGCCATGTTGTGTGCTTTATTGTTGATGTTCACAGAAGTGTTAAACACAGAAAGAACCACAGGAAGGCAGCATATGTGATGGAGTTGTAATTTGTGTTCTTCCATTTACTACGTACATACACTTAAATAAGAAATATTATGAAAAACCATTAATTTCATTGACAGCTTTTGTCATAATTCTTATCTTGTGTACAAAGATTTTGACATGATTGTCCTGTCAGCCATGGTCCAAAAGAAAAATCTAAGGTTTTTCATGGTTTAACCCAAACTAGCAATACAACCACAATAGCTGCTCACTCACCCCTTGCACCACCTCCCCCAAGTAGGGGAGAGAAATGGAAGGGAGAAACTTGGATTGAGATAAACACAGTTTAATAAAATAACAAAATACTAATATATTACTAGTAAATATATATATATAAAATAGAACAAAAAGATACTCAAGGAAATTCCCCACAAAGTCTGCCCACACTAAGCAGCCAGTCCCAGTCCCTGGTCCTGCACAGCTGACCCCAAAGAGAGAAAGAAGAGGAAAAAGGCAAAAAGGCTCAGAGACCTCCACAAAACAGTAAAAAGCTGAACAAAATGTCTCAACCAAAACTCCCCCGGCTGCACCCCAGAGCAAGCAGGAGTGAGAGAGAGCAGAAGAACCGGAAGGTCCCAAATTTTCTTAAATATGCGGCATGATGCTAACGGGATGGAATACGCTTTTTAATCAGTCTGGATGTCAGTCAAGCTCTGCCCTGTCCATGTTCCCCCTCCTTGATGCCTCACACCTGTGGGCAGAGTGGTCAGAGTGTCCTTGGCTCTCAGACCAGAGCAATTAACGTTAGCTCTGTATTGTCTCTTGTTCTCAAACTAAGTCCAAGCAATGAGCATGCTAGCTATGGAAAATAAAGGTTTCTAAATGTATGAAGAAAATTAACCCATTTTCCATCATCCAACACAGGTTATAGCTGTATTTTTCAATAGAAAACTTTCAGAAATATTAAATTAAAAATTTAATATATACTATTATATATCCATGATAAAAATGAGAGACTTGAGAACTCTTGGTGTTAGGTTGTCCACCACTTATCCATTTATCTATCTATTTATTTATTTATTTACTTTAAAGAGTTAGCTTAAATTCTTTATGCCTGAGGCATGCATCTGAAGTCCTGATGTTGTGAGCCTTCAGGTTTACCTACAGTTACTGTGATGATGGTTTTTAAATGTCCATATGGTAGTTTAAGGCTTTCTGCTGACTTATAGCAACAACTGAAAAATGCTAATGTACCCTGTCACCTGAGCTACTCATTCTCATCCATCATCTCTGGTCTCTTGGCTTGTCCCATACCTCAAGGTGCCTGTTGCCATTCTGTTTACAGGACTGGCTGCAGCAAAGAAGGATGTCTGTGAACACTTATGCTTATATGAATTTTCAAAGAAAAACAAGTCTCTATGGACAATTAGTGTATCTTATCAGCCTTAGTTACATGTCTAGTGCCTTATTAAAACCATAAAGGATAAAAAGAAAAAATTACCTTCTTTATTAATGTTCTTAGAAAATCATGGCTATGACACCTATGCTTTTGTGCATCTTGAAAATTCACTGCTAGTTTGTGAGACCTTCAGTCTGGAAAAGTAAATAATATTGTGATTTAGAGTGACTGAATAGTTAAAACTCAAAGCAAGGTGTTTGTAATCAGTTTGTGGCTTGAATTATATTAAACTGTTCACACAAACAATTTATTGATTCATTTCATATACGGAACTCATTGGTAAACATTGAACTCTGCAGTGAATAATTTGCAAATAATAATAATAATTTAAAAAAGCATGTAAAATAAATTATTCCTAGAGCATTACCTGTGGAAATCTTTGAGTTGCAGCCTCTTTCTTGTATTATCCATGAGAAGCCAAAGACTGTTTATCTCCTCTCTAAACATGCTGTAGTGAAGTACTGGGGAATCTGGCAGGCCACAAAAAAATTCAAGGGAAATGCTAAAAGCAATGCTTTTTCATGGATACTTTTTGATGTCCGATGTTGCATATTCATAATATTATAATCTTTAAAAGTGTGCACGTTCTTACACAATGCATAGGATTCCTAAGTGACCACTTTTAAGACTTTTAAAACAAAATCCCCACCTCCACACATTTTCCAAAGTCCATGAATTTTGTTTTCTAGAATTTCAACTTCAAGGTGAGGACTTCTGAAGTTTTCCTCCCTCTTACTGAATGTTTTTGGTCTTCTAGGTTGTCATGGTTTAACACCAGCTGGCAACTAAGAACCACAGAGCTGCTCGCTCACTTCCCCACCCCTCAAGTGGCTAGGGAGAAACTCATCAGCTGAGATAAAACCAGTTTAATAAGACAACAAAATCATAATACTATACTACTAATAATAATAATATATACCTGTAAAAAATAAAATATATTACACTCAGTACAATCACTCATGAAATGCCAGTCACGTCAGAACAGTCAGTGCTGGAGACGAGAGCACTGATCCCAGCAAGAGGGGGAAAAGAGGCACAAGGCAGAAAGGCCTAAAGGCCAACTGCAAAATGGCACAACTGCAAAAGGCTGAACTAACACCAAACTCCCAATAGAATGGAACTCCTGAATGGAACTAATGAGCCAGAAAACCCAAATGGAACTAATGAGCTGAAAAAAGATTACTCCAATTATATACCAAGTATGATGCTAATGGTAGGGAATATTTCATTGATCAATCTGAATGTCAGTCTAGATGCTGTCCTGCCCATGGCCCCCTCCTACTAATTTGCACCTGTAGTTGGACTTCAAAGTCATCCTTGGTTTCCCTGACAACAGCCAAGATACCAGTGAATTCTTAACATTCCTTTCATACAGCCTCGTAAAGGTAGGTAGCTACTGAAATAAAAACATTAACTCTATATCAGGGAAAAGCAATGTTATCTCATTATTTTTAAAGTAAATCCAAAACAAAAGACTGTTCTAGCTACAAAGAAGACAAAAATTTAACTGCATGGAAAATTGACTCGTTTCCAGTCAAATCAGCACTGTTAAACCCTAGCTTTAATTTGTTAGTGTATTTTTCACATGCACTTTCCTCCTTTCTTTCCTATTCAGTACAACAATACCTTTGTTTTAGCCACTCTGAGATTACTTCTGCACACAAACTCTTTTTGTCTCACAGAAATCGTTCTCTGTGTTTCAGCTGCGGAGATATCTCAGGTACCTTCACTCTCTCCTTTGCAGATATTCAAACAGGGTCTGTTTATTGATATATATAATATGACATACACAATACCCAGATTTCACAGAAAAAGATTCCAAACCATTCACTTGTTATTTTAGATTGTTTGTGAGATCAAAGACCTCCCTTTGTAAAAAACAAAAACAAAAATAAAAACAAATACAAAACAAAACAAAAACATACATGCACAAATCACAACATCCTGTTGTGATTTCTCCCTGTCCCAAATAATTTTTTAACCACATTCTGCAGAGCACAGGATCTGCTTCCTCTCCACTCTCTGGGTGACAAATCAACTATTACCCCATTAGTGAAAACTAGTTTTCTTAGTTTATACCTTCTTTATCTGGAGAAACATTCTTTTGACGTTCTTCTCTTTCAGGTATAAGAATTTACCTGGATGATTCTTTGATATTCCAGGGTAACGTCCATGCATATTAGAGATATTGCACCACTCTAATAATTTCTGCATGATCAGAAAAAAACCCTTACTCAAAGTAATTCATTTTCCTTACCATAATTTTTTAACTAGGCTGACTATTTATAATATTTGGTAGGTTGCAATATTTTTCCATTAAAGGTTATAATATGTGGTGAATTCAGATTTTGATTCTCCTTCCTTCCTTCCTTCCTTCCTTCCTTCCTTCCTTCCTTCCTTCCTCTCTTTCTTCCTCTCTTTCTTCCTCTCTTCCTCTCTTTCTTCCTCTCTCCTACTCTCTGTCTTCCCCTCTCTCTCTCTTCCTCTCTTTCTCTCTCTCTTTCTCTCTTTCTCTTTCCTTCTTTCAATTTTTCTCCAGTTTTCCCATTTTAGAATTTCTTGACATGAAGATAAAGCATTAAACACTTTCAAACTTCTTCAGGGAAAAAGTTATCCATCAATCACTCCATCAGCCTTTATTTTATGTACAGTAACACATTGGAGAATGAATCTCAAAGTGCTATGCATAATATCTGTTCATTAACAAGGGAAAACTAATCTCAGCTGTTGAATCTTCACCTTTTTTAATGTGTATTTAAAGATGTTCTAATAACCTCAGAGACTAAATTTTATTGCTCTAGGATATATTCTTGAAGTCTTAGTCTCTCTGCTTTATGCAGCTGTGTCCATGATCACTGTGGAATAAAATGAACTTGGCTTTAAAATAAAATAATAACATCAACAGCTGAATTTTTATGTTATGTATGAGAAGTGTGAGTAATTAATTACGTTTTGTGACTTAAGAACTTACCATGGCCACTGGCTATGCAAGCTGTTATAAATATAGCAAAATTATGTTACTGAATCAGTATCCATACAGTAAAATTAATCGTCACCACACTCTTTGCAGTTACCACACAGATGAGGAATATACCTTAGGGAGGTCACAATGTCCTTATGCAAAACCTTAATTTTCCCACTAGCTAGTTAATCCTGCCCTGACTCCCTGAAACATCAAGAGACACCTGAGGGAGTTCCCTCTGTGAGTTTTTATCTACACTTTTCCATTAAACATAACATTTTGTGTCAAAGTGAATGGTGGTAGTAACTATGCCCTGTACTCGCAGCAGTTAGTAATAACAACAATTTCTGAAGTTCCATACATAGTTTTTCCATCTTTTTGCTGATTAATACAGAATGTCAGGCTTCCTGCTTCAAGAGTTTGACATTTCTTCTGGGCAGTAAATACACAGAAGAACAAAAGCCAGTGGATACAAAATGGCAAACGCGCCTGGAAAGCATCTGAGAGCTTCAAAATTTCCCCTGATGTGTATGTATACTACTGTTTGTTAGAAAAAGCAGCAGAAAACTAAACAAAATCACTGTAATTTAAACTATCTGTTTATTCTGCTAATAACTGATCTTCTTTTCAATATAGACAAGCATGTAATTTCTGTTGTTAATTAGATACATTCTGGTATAGGCTCATTTTCCAAACAATATGTGTTGACATATGTATTAATAATACAATTATTAACAATTAGGATGAACAGCAGTCATTTTCACAACTCAGATTAAAATTCTGCAGAATTATTCTGAGAAATACTTTTCTATTTTAATCTAATAGATATTTGTAGAAAACCCCAGACCTTCATGTTTTGCATTTCAGCAGGGAAGCTTTATCTACCTCAAATGTCTGGTAGGTTTCATGAGAGAAACTTTCATCCAAGTGGGGAACCTGAGCTCATGACTGAAAGATGAGACAAATTCTAGTGATTCTACTCAGGGCAACAGTCTGGAGGATAGGACCCGTCCATGGGAACCTCCATTGTTACACATATTTGCCCCCAAGGCAAAACATTACTATGTATTTACTGTGACAATTTACTATGAGTTTGAATAAACACCACTAGGAACTGAATTTTTTTAATGGTTGTCATTTTTCATAGCACACATTCAGTCCTCATAATGAATCAGTATGCAAATCCAAATTAATTTCCTTTTTTTTTTCAAAAAAGTTATTATGCTTATGAGCATATGTCAATTAGTAAGCAGAGTGCTTATAATAATTGGCACTTAGCACTGTACTATGAATCAGGTTGTTCACCGTTAATGGAACATAATGGATTGTAAAGTGGCATGCCAAAGCATGCCACTCTCACCTTCCTTTCTGTCTTTGAATGTTCCTTAGCTTTGGCTTTGTCATCCATTCACCAAATATCCCATCCTCCATCTTTCCTTGATTTTTGCTTGTATAATCACATCAACATCTCGTTTTCCTGTATGCTCAAAATAACAAATGAGTTGAATTTTTTTTTGCTTGTTTAAGCACCACAAATCTCATCTATACAGATTTTAGGCTTCTGTGTAATAACTGAAAATTGAGTTATAGATAACTAAGTTATTGTGGTACATTAGAAGATAGTATCTTCACTTTCTAGATCTACTTTGAAGGTGAGAGCAGCAATAGGAGATCTACCTTGGGAGCACTACAATTAGTAAATCTTCTGAGCATAATAGCACAATAGATTAAAAAGTATATCAGGCATAGAAAAAAATGCCTTCCCTAGAAACTTAAGAAAAAAATAACACAAAGCTTAAAAGAACAGAAATGCTATCTTGTCCAAACATGGCACATTGTGGAAAGGATTAGAAAACTAACCCATTTTTCCCAAAAAATAATTGGAATTTAAAAGAACTATCTAATTGAAGTGCATCAGAGAAACCTGATACGCTGACAAGTATTCAACTGAAAACAATTTTTTTGACTTGGATCAAAAATTAAAAAGAAAAAAGTTTTCTCATACTAAATTTTGTACAGATGGATGTATGTCAGCATACAGAGAAAATAACTGAGAAAAAATCTTCACTGTTTCTTTGACATGTGTATTCATATAAAGCCTACAGTTCTAAGAGAACTGGGCAAGAACAACATTTGTTAAAGGAATGTGGGCAGCATAGCAATGAGTGTCAGCTACTTTGTGGTACTTTGCTAAGCATCGGAGTCTGCTACAGGCTCCAATATACCAAGTTCTGTATGTCTTTTCTCCAGAAGTCCCAAATAGGCAGATAAAAATAGTAGTTACCTTTTTAGACAAAAAAGGTATTTTTTGAAAGATATGAAGTGGTACTGTAAGGTACTGTAAGGTACTGTAAGGATAAAGGATTTTTCTGGCATTTGTCATACAAGCTTGGATGATCAATCTGACAGTAAGATAAAACTCCCTTCTTCTTAGTGTATCAAAACTATGGAAATGCTCAAACTGTGTTGAATGTGGGAGGCACCAGCTGGTGCATGAGGTAAGATAACTACCTCATACTTTTTGTATCCAGACTGAGGCTACTGAGTTAGTGCTAGTCAATAGTCTAATGCAACCTGTTCAACTATGTTGTATAAAGGACAGAGAGCCACTTGACCTGTCAGGACTGAGCTTGGCTCAGGAAGCAGTGCCTGAAAGACTCTCCTTCCTAGCTGATACAATGACCTCTTTGTTGGGATTATCCTTTTTGGCTATGAAGTTTCACCATAAATGTCTAAGCAATGGATTAATTTCACATTTAAATGAAAATATAATACTTACCCAGTTAAACACTGCTCCTCTTTTCTTCACTTTGTTTCTTTCTGTCACACTCAGTTTCCAAATGTCTTGACATTAATTATATCATCAATACAGGGTACACAGGAGAGATCAAGCTTGCATGAGATGAATGACTCTTCTGCTACATTAGGCCCATTCAAGACCTATATCTACTAGCAGATACCAGTTTAGCATCTACTCATGTGCATAATAGCCAGGCTAATGGTGTTCTGACTAGTGCACAAAAGATTTCCTGTATCTGGAGAAAAAGACAAAAAGGAAAAAAAGCCACAAATCAAGAAATGAAGACCCCCAAACCTTTGAGAAATTTTGTCAGAAATTATAGTCTTAAGGTACTATCTGTTTTCTTTTTTTCTGTCTTTACTTGTTCCTTAAGTGAAATGAAGCTTGAACATTCGAGAGGTTTTTACTGTCAATTGCTTCTTTTATTGATTCTAAAATATCTAAAATCAAGTAGTACAAGAATTCTGACTATTAAAAAATCTGTGAGAAGGGGAGAATTTTTAAAGGTATTTCAGAAATTTCTAAAAATAAAATATATTTACAAATAATATTACTTAAATGGTTGAAATGAAAACAAACTTATTCTGTCTGAAAACAAATGAGACTTTGACGGTAATTTTTGATGTGTGGCTTAACTCAGCATTTTTCAGTGAAAGGAGATTTAACAAAAGTGTCTGCTTCTACTCAATTCTACCCAATATCCTTCTGTTGCAGCTTTTCTCTGTTCTACTGCACCTCTATGAAGAAGTCTTTAACAAAATATTTTTTTTGTATACTATTCCAAAATTTCATCATCATATTTTTTCCTTAGCCCAATTAAGTTCCTTGCACAAGTAGTGAGGCTTCTCAGATTTCAAACTCTAAAAACCTGAAACTATACAAGAACATTTTACATGATCTTGCAGTGGATTTAAAAAGCACAGGTGGGAGATATCATGTATAGAATACAGCATCATCTAATAGTGAATTAAGTACACTGAAGGCTAAAACACGAAACTCAATCAAAAATTAGTTGACAAAATTTAAAAAGAAAAAATAATTAACTAGACAAAAGCTTGTTTAAAACCAGAACTACTAATAATACAGCCTTAGATCACTCATTACAAAAGTAGATAAACTATCACACTAAAGAAAGCCTTCACTGAAAAGATACTGTTAGAAAATATGATGCCACCAGTTATTGGGTGATGTTTTCTTCCATTTATTTTAATGTTATTTTTCATTATTTTCTAGTTCCATGTATTAGAAATCCTCCATTGTTTAGGTAGGGTATTCATTAGTTTGCTCATAGAACTTGTAATGACAACAGTCTTACTAATTTTTTTAAAGACTTGTTCAGAGTACTGAAATTGAAGTAGTTGGTATTTTGGGGCGGAGGAGCCATGATTATAATAACAACCCTACCTGAAATCACACCCACTTTGTAAGTTACATAATTATGTGTATTATGCCAAGACACGGGTACTTCCTTTCATTTCAAGGGAACTTGAATGTTGCTTTGCTCTGTGTCCATCACTATCCCTCCTCCATTCTCCACAGTCTGACTACCACCCTCACCTTAGCAGACAACTTGACAGTATAGTTGAAAACAAGTATGAGGAAGGAGGGTAATGTGTCAGAGAAAGCTGTATTTCATCTGAATATTTCTTCAAAAAAGTTCTGTTAAAAGGTCATACTTGAACAATCAGATGGAACAAGCGTGCTCATCTATCTCGACAACCCTGGCAGATGTTTCAAAGTTGTTTTCTTGAAAACTGAAACTATTCCCTTGACTAATATAACCTTCAGTGATTTGTTTCCTTTTTAGATCAGAAGATCATATTTTAATTTAAAACTTGTCTTCTCATGACCAGATGGTATGCAAAGATTAACATTATTTATCAGTTTTTGATCAACAAAAAGGTATGTAGAAACCGATCCTGAATGTAAGTGTTCTACAGATCATATAGTGTGTGATTTATTTGTCTATGTCCAAGCTGTTTGAAGTAATCTAAGTTATGTCTTATTTTGCAAAAACAAAGGAACTGAATCCAGGGAAGTTTTGTTGCTATTTCTTCTGTTGTCATTTCTAACTTCATCATTAACAATTGTCAGTATTATAGCAACACAAAGCAACCTCCTATGCAATTTATTTTTTGAATTTCACAATTAATGTGAAAACTGAATATTCTTTTACCTTTTTCTCCAGAATATACTTAAGAAAAGGTATATTTTAAGTGAATTTCAGAATTTCTATTACTATTTCTATGTCCTTGAATTTACATTCTTCCATTGTATGAATTGTCACCATTGTAGTATTTTTCTTTGTATTTTCTGCACCTGTCATCTGCTTCCCTTCCCTTCCCTTCCCTTCCCTTCCCTTCCCTTCCCTTCCCTTCCCTTCCCTTCCCTTCCCTTCCCTTCCCTTCCCTTCCCTTCCCTTCCCTTCCCTTCCCTTCCCTTCCCTACCCTTTTTGCTGTCTCTTAAATATACAGATTCTCAGTGAAACTGATCTTTGCTTGACTACTACAGAAAATCCCATCTGGATTTCCTTAGATCCTTTATCAGCCAGCTAGCCAGGTGTTATTAATATATGCATTTTATAATCTGTTTCTTTCCTACCCTGTTGAATATGCTATGCTATCTACCATTTTTTTCTAGATATTATTCTTCCAGAATAAAAAAAAAAATCCCACATTCTGTCACTGTTTCATTTTCCTTCCTATTATACACCAACTTTCTCTTTGTAAAGCTCTTCACTAACATAAGAGAAGTATACTGTACCGATACTGTTGCTTTGCAATGACAGCTACCTTCTGTATTTCACTAAGTCTGTATACTGCACATTTAATGTTTTTGCCAACTGTTAAAGTGAAACATGGTCAGCTGTGGAAAACAAACAATCAAACAAACAACAACAACAACAAAACAACAAGAAACCAAACAAACAAACAAAAAAATACCCCCCCCCAAAAAAAACCAAAACAACAAAAACCAAAAACAAACAAACAAACAAAAACCCAACCAAAACAAATAAACAAAAAACCTTAAAGGCAGCACCAACAAATAGATAAAAGTTGGATATGTAAGACAGAAGAAGATGGTAGAAATTATTTTCTTCTCAGTGTTTTCTATACTGAAACGAAGAGAGTCATCTATCTCATTGTGTGAAAAAGTTATCAGAGGGTACATGGAGAAAGAAGGCTCATATTGATACTAGGGGAAAAAGTAGCCAACAGCTGCGATTTATAATAACCATGACCTAGCAATAAAATGCACAGATTCTGGCTTTTCTGCCTCTCTGACAACTGGCATAACTGTAATATGTTTTACATGTAATTGTAGGGATCCAGCTGCTCAGGGCTCTTTGCAGGATTAACACTTGTATTTGGAATGGAAAGAGTCTAGCAGTAGAGAAGGGAAAAGAAGGTGAGACAAGCATCTAAATTTGCACTGCTGGGTGATAGTAACAGACAATATCAAATCTCAATACAGAAAACATACACAAGGCCTCTGGTATAAAGAAAACCCTTATGGAATTACTGCATTACTGTCTAGTTACTGATTTAGGTAATAAATGCTCTATAATACTGCCTACTTTAAGAGACCAAGATTTTTGTTTTTAAAGGAGTAAAACTAAAAACTGCTGATTTTCAGAGAAAGAAAAGTGTCCTGAATAATCATCATCTTGTAATGCTTAAGTTATGTCCTGATAAATCACAGAACAAAGTATTTAAAGACAAACAAACATGAGGTCACTGACACACTCATGATGTATTTGGTGACATTATAGACATTTTGGTGTCATGTGAAGAAAGTAATCACAACTTCCCTCTGCAAAGGGAAGATGAGCTAATTAAGCTTCTGTCTGCATTGTCACATGTCAGAATCATAACAGATCCAACTGTCCTCTGTCCTTGAAGTGTAAGAAAGTCTAACAAATATAGTATACTAAAAGAAATAGACAAGGCTGTCTAACTTAATATCATGTTGGTCTCTCGTTTAATTGAGCCAGAAAACATAAAACCATTCCCCAACCGGGACACCCATATCTCAGCTACTGCAGGTAAAGAGAAAGAAGGGATGAAACTGTAAATGAAGGAGAAACAAAACCATCTGTGAACCTTCATTAACAGAGGAACAGTAGAAGACTGTGGATGAAGTATTTGAGCTCAGAGACAGTGAAGAAATTTGTTAATACATATCAGTTTTTGGTTGCCTAAGAAGGGATCTTTTGGTTGTTCATTATGTTAAAGCATAGAATAAATTTGATGTGTCAGAGGAACCAAAGGATAGACTGATGTCTGTGCTGCAGACATATCTGCTCCCACTTAAGACCAGAAATTATTCCATCTTTAAAACAAGCAAACATAAGCTGTTTAAAGAGATCTTTCTGACAGATAGACTGGAAATCTAATGGCTTTTTTGATATATGAGGAGCTCAATTGCTGGAATGAAAAAGGTCTTGATTGATCAGAACATTAAAAAATTGCTTCAGGGAACAGTTTTATTTGAACTCAGAGTACTCTTAAACTGATCAGTTCATCTTTCCACTCCTAACTACTACAATTTTTATATATTCACACAAATGGTAACAATTCTGAAGTTACACTTAGTTTAACAAACCTAATAAACTCTGATTAACAAAAATAACCCGAACTCTCAGAAGTGCTTTATGAATGATTAAGTTGATCTTGGAGGTCTCATTACGATGAAAGATTTGTTGGAATTAAATGTTGATTACCTTTATCATTCCTCACAATTTGTTCTTTTCTAATGTGATAAACTATAGACTGTTATGACAGAGAAACAGATCAGGTCATCAGTTTGGTCACGCTAGAAAATCCTGTCATTGCAGAGTGAATTTCTCTTGTGGGTGTTGTGGTCATGTGTTATGCAGAAAGTCAGATCTGATAAGCAGTTTTGGTGGTTTAAAAAAGCTGTCTATCAAGAATAAGAAAATACAAACAGCCCGTAAAGCCACAGTTCTAGCTCTGCCAAAGATCCATTAATTTCCAGTCTTTTCAATGAGTTTTAAACAGGGTATTGAACACAGTATACTAAAAATAGAAATAAGCACTTCTTGTTAATTGTTTTTCACCTGAAAGACATTAAGCATTCTTAGTTATTTTGGGCATCTCTGCTATTTCTATGTCACTCCAACAATTACAAGCAACCAGATATCCTGTACTTAGATGAAGTGTAATATTAAATCAGTTCCAGTTTTCCTTCTATTATTTTACTATTTTCTTTAATTTGTCAATGAGCAGCATGTCTCCTCATAAACTTCCCAATTACACTACTGCCTCATCACACTAAATATAATTTTCAGTGCTTCTGCATATATAATAGAAATAGCTTTTCAGCAACTTCTGTAGAGGTATCAGGATCTGCAGACCTCAAACAATCCTATAAGTGACTGGTGTTCTATAGAGCTACTGCTACTCCGTGTGATCAGAAAAGGCTTCCCCTCCTATGGAGAAAAAGAGCAGCTGATAGGAATCAAAATTCAGAGGTGGAGTCAAAGAAAGATAAATAAGATACTAAAAAAGTCCAGTCATCTTTTCCTCAGTCATTTATACGAAAGACGCTGTTGAAGTTGAATCGTAGAAGCTGTAATAATACTGTAAATAAGGACAACAAACCAACCACTTAGATCTTATAAGCATTTGTGAAAGCCTTCAAAGACCAGGGTATTGGAGTTCTGTTACACAATATTTCTTATCTGTTATTTATTGTCCTGAAATTGAATTTATTGGAATTCCCTACATTTTATGAATGTTATTTGGAAGGGTAAGTACAAAGTGTTGTCAGTGTTGTCAGTACCAACAGAGGTAATGAAGGCAGTGATCCTTCAGTGGTAACAAATATCTGGTTTAGAAAGCAGTAGTAGTCATTTTCTTACTAGGATGGGCTATGATGTAGTTTTCTGCACCTTGGAACAGCAAATGCTAATATTATGACAAGACATTGCATTTGGAATTCATACTCTGTACAGCATCAGACAAAAAAATAAAGACTGAAAAAATCAATATTGCATTGCCCAAAGGCACTGACGAATACACTACATCTGCTAGAGGTAGGTGGAAAAAAAAAAAAAAAAAATAGAAATTTTACAGGGCAACATCAGTGCTTATTAGTTTACCTGATTTAATTTCTGGGGCTAAGAACATGACTATATGCAGGAGTGAGATACCTGAAAACCTGTGGGGAAAAAAAGGTAGAATGGCAAAGTCAGCTAAAATAGATTTTCAGAGTTAATGTAATAAGTTTTTTGAAAGTTCACATAGAAGAAGGAAAACAAAAAAGGGTCTAAGAAGTTTTCCTTTTAGTCAACTAAATATGTTGTTAACTTAATTAGATTCATGCAGTAAATACTCATTACTGAAAACCTGTCATGGACATAATGCAACATTTAATCAAGTTTAAAATGCTAGTACAATCCAGCATAAAGCAACCTACTTTAAGAATGTGTCAGAATTAATTTGCAGTCAGTTTCTTGCATATTTCTTTGCCCATTTTAAGTTGTGAAATATAGGAAAAAAACGTTGGTATTTAATATTAAAATAAGTATGAGAATATGTTCTCAATGTAAATTTTGAAAAGCTCATGCTTGTTTCGGATTATAACAAATGATTTTATGTTTTCAGTAGAAATAAGTCAGAGCATTTTTTTTTTTTTTTAATTTTTAGAATAGTTTTTAAGTAATATTTTGGAGCCTAACCAAAAAAAAAAAAAAAGTTGGCTAGAACAGTTGGCTAGAACTTAAATAACAGTTAAAATTCTGCACTACCAACAGTCAAAACAAAAGTGTTCTTCAGCATTTCTGTAAACTGCTTTTGAAGTTGAAAGATACTTCTTTTTTTTAATGCAAAATTCAGATTTAGAGTCTTTTGGATATGGGTTTCCCATCCTATGCAGCTACTCCAGTTTGCATTATAATTGAACATAGGAAGCAGCCAAAGTAGTCACTCAGCAGTCTGAAGGTCCAAATTTGTTAGGTGCATGTAGACTACACTTCACATACGTGGATATCCTTGGGTTTTGCACAGGACCTAATCACTGCTTTTATCCAAATCCACAAATGGAGACACACCTTCTCTATATTATTATTATTTGATATTCACTTGCATTACTGTAAATTCTTTGCTTGGATTAAATCGCTAAGTATATAGGTAGGAGTTCTGGGTTGTAGACTGTATAATGAAAGAATTTAAAACTACATTACCTAGAACGCAGAAATAAGGAACAAGGCTGCCCTGGGTCATCTTTCCCTATTCTCTTCAAGCTGCAATGTTTAACAATAAAAGATAGGAACTGTGGTGGAAGAAATGACCAAAAGCTAGAGATTTCTGTAACATTCTTTTCTTCTTTCTGTTCCAAGGACTACATTTCCTTTATTTCCATGACCATTTAATGTCTAATGAGAAAAGCAATCGCTAGAACAGAAATTAGAATCCAACATATTCACTGTATGTTCTATTTCTTTACAAAGTGCTGAACATACTCAGCTTCATATTCAACTTGGTGGGATTCATATATGTGAAGGCAGAAATTTGTTTTGTAGTTCTACTGCGAAACAAGTTACCATCTGTGGTCACTGGAAAGAAGTCGGTGCTTTGAAGACTGAACCCAAAGATGACTTTTATGTCAAACTACCCCCTCAGGCCTCCATTTGTAACTCTGTTTATTAAAAAGGAATTCTAGATGAGTAGAATTCTAGATGCCTAAAATAAGTTCTAAAATTACGTGAGATGGAATCCATCACGTTGACCCTGTTTTGCTCATAGCCAGTGATATGAAAAAACATGCTGATTTCAGGCTCAATGCAACTGGTTGAAACACCTTTTTTAAAGGGGTACGTTTCAAACTCAGTTATGTGGAAAACAACAACAAAACCCCCAAATCCCAGGCATCACACAATTATGTTAAGACAGTGAGACAAAAATCAGGAAGAAAGATGAAAGTCACATTTATGTTTTAAAGAGAATAGGTCAGGAATTCTCTAGGTCACACTGGTTGCTGCTTCAGGAAGCTCATCATTTCCCACAGTGACTAACCATAAATATATGTGCATATTGTAGATTGACCACAAACAAATTTCTGGTCAGTGCACAGAGATTTCCTCCAGTCTCACTTTAATTCTTTTTTTTTTTTATTATTCCTCTTGTCTCATCAATTGACTTCTTGAACATCTTTATAGAAACTGGAAAGCTACTTCTGAAGCTGGTTTCCACTTAATAAACCATACAAGTAGCCTGCATAAATTACAGGTCTATTTTCTAGGATTTTACTATTGACTTTCAGCGTTTTAAAAGTCATTTAGTCAATCTGCAGTTAATCTATTGTGGAAAATGTTGAAAAACATAAGTAAGAAAACATGTTGTTCATAATCCATTTTTCTGTGAATTAAATGTGAAAATGGAGGTCACAGAGTTCAATACTGTAACAAAAACAAAGATTTGCACTTCAGGAGTTTTGTGAAAGTCATATGTAATACACTAAATTAAAAAAAAAAAACAACAAACACAAACGAACAAACAAACAAACAAAAAAAACCCACAACAACAAAAAAGCAAACCTATAAACGACCTAAAGGAAACGTGAGGAAAAATATATTCAGAGAGCTCATAATTTACTTCTGAATCACTAAGTCTTAGTAATAACTTTGTAAGTTAGTAGAATCTTGATTAAATGAAGTCTAAAACTGAAATAAAGATTAGTTAAAGACTAAAACTAAATCTGAAAACAACAGCACCAAAACAAAAATGCAACAACAACAGCAAAAACAAAACCATCAAAACAAAACACAATTAAACTCTCTTCAGTCTTTGAATGGCTGAGATAATAGAACTGCTAAAGTGAAAATCTGGAATGGAATGAAATGATAAGCATAACTTGATGGCATTTTGTCTCTTTTCAGGATCTCCTCCATACATCAAGAAAACTTCTAAAACTCACTGAAGTAATGGACATACTAATTCATATACTGAATTGGTCAGTAATTATTATTCAAACAATAATGTGTAAATGTGATTGTTTTCTAAAATTATTTTCCAGCCCAAAATGGCCTAAGCTAATGTAGTTTCTTGAAATGAAATTAAGTCAGAGTGGTCTTAAAACACTTCCACTCGAAATGGCTCATATATTAAATGAGAATATTCCCACTAAATCATCTGGGACATTTCTGTCTAAAGATATTTAAATGTGCCCAGTGATTTCTTTTCCATCTGGGACATTTTTATATATAATGAATCATTGATAAGAAATATTTTCAGAGCAGAAAAGCTTTCAATTAATGATTTGCCTTTTCCTGAGGGTTTGGGTTTTATTCTAGTAGAGATGTTAGAGAGGAATTTAAATTGTATTTTGCTTGTATTGCGTACTCTATTAGTGAGACAACTGGTAGCTTGTCAGACCACATGGACCTTAATACTAGAATGTATTGATTTCATCATAAAGAAACTACTAATCATTAGCTAAAATATCTTCAGATGGACAGATACTACTACAAGACAGCTTGCCTCACTGGATCTATACGTGCTAAATGGCAAAAGCCGTAAAGCTGAAATCTTTCAAAGATCTTATGTAGTATTCCATTCTGAGAACAAAGAAGGAAAATAGGTATGTTGTGAAAACCTTATGTTATTTGTTGGTTTTCTCTTCTATAATTTAGTGTCTCTAATTTGAGACAGGTTTTAGATTACTCAGAAGAACTCTGTCTTTAATGTGCTGCAGTGTAGTGAAAATTAGGCCTCCTTGACTCGATGTCAGTGTAGGTGCTAAAAGTAGACATTCCTAAAATGCTTAGCTCATCCAAAAGCCCTTGTCTCAATCCCAAAGACATATGAACATTGCTAAAAGGGGAAGAAAACCAAACCAAAACAAACCAACCAACCAACCAACCAACCAAACATTACAAACCAAACCAAATAACCCCCCCCTCCAACAAAACAAACCAAAAACCCCCAAAACAAACACAAAGCCACTGACTCAGAACTGATGAAGTGTAATGGCACTGGTTCCTTGACTGTATTGCATGACTAACCATCATCAGGCATCAGCATAGAGCTAATAATCATTCAGCTAGTATGAATATGCCTTTTCAAAATCATATATACAGCAATTTCTTAGCAATGAAGTACCATTGAAATTCTTGGTAATTGGTAGAGCAACATGACATTTAAATATTGATTCTCAAGGTTCTTAATTTTAAAATTGTGAAATGTTTAGAGACTTAAAGAAACTTTAATAGGCGGTTAACTTATTAACCTAAATCTTGAACAAATTTCAGATATAGAAATTTAAAAAAGTGGAAGTCTCATTGCACTCACATGCTGGAGCCTTCGCAAAAAGAGTGCTGTAGAAATCTAGTGTCAAAGGAACACCGCTCCAAGCAGAACTCTTATTTTAACATTTATTGTTAGCAAAAACTACGTTTTTACAGATACGGTAAATGGATATATTTAATGTCAATTTGCTTTTAGGCAGACTGCATCTACTGCAGCGCATTTTCTATTCCTTACATAATAAGCCAGTCTGTTCTATAGTCACTTTGAGCAGTTGAAGTTAAGAATGTTCTTTTTTTTTCCTTTGTGTTTGTGTGTGTATGTTTGTTTGTTTGGTTTGTCTTATTTGTGTTTGTGTTTCTTTTTTTTTTCCCCCTGAAGTTTCTTGCTTGCCATTATTTAATTTCATTATATTCCTCTTCCCCCCCACACCCTCACCTCTTGTTATGTTTAAAATCTGAACCTATTATTTATAAAAATATTACAAAAATAAAACAGCAAATAGCATAATAAAATCCTCTCTAGTATTGTCTGAGCATCTTTCCAAGTTGTTCTTGAGATCAGGAAAAGTTGTCTTCATCTGAGTTGCAGAGCATTGAACATATGACTTGGGCTCTGAGATATTGATAAAAGTTTATATGAAATCTACATCTAGGAAGTCTACATCACTCCAAGGTGAACCTATTCTCCTCTAGCAAGAGCTGACTACTGGAAACAAAAAAACTGAATAAAATTATCTCCTCCATGGACCAGTGTTATTCACTGTTGCACTTTCAAAACAGAAGTCAATACAAGTTTTACTTAGAAGTTACTTCATAAGAGCACTGGAATGGGTCTCAGTCATTGCAATGAGGTAAAGGCACACTGTCAAATACCTTAACTGCTCTCATGTCCTTATGTCACTAGAACCCAGCTTAGTCCTCAGCCCCAGCTCCCTTGTCATCCACACATTTGTGTGTTAATTTTCTCACGTCTTTCTTCCTGGGACAAAGTTTTTGCAGTTCTGCAAATAATTCCATCAGAAAGCTTTCCTTATGGTCAATATGGATGAAACCATACTAATTTGACTATGTCCACCCTACACAGTTCTTCAAGATCATCAAAGCAGCTATTGAATATCGGAAACACCCAAGCAACCTCAACTCAGGTTCTCAGGTAAGGAAGAGACACAGAACAGTATAATGCACAATGAGGTTTTCTTTGACAGAGTTCTCATTTTTTTAAGTAACCTTAACAGTAGACTGTAGTTGGTCTATTCCAGAAAAGAACAGAGTACTCTAAGTATAAAGCTGTTCTTTTGCATTTGATCTGGAGCTGAAGGATGACGTTGTCCAAGTAGATCTAAACAAACAGCACTGATAACAAAGCAGTACACAAGAGATTTCAGTTATCCAAATCCAAAGATCATACTCTACCACATCTCTGTATGTATTTAGCAATTGTCTTCTATATCTAGTTCCACTCTATTATGTATACTTTTAAAGTGGTTAATTATATCTTCTGTGATCTCAAAATGTCTTTTAGCATTATTATACATTTTATGTGTTCAGTTCATCCTATATATTTGTCTCTTATATTTATATAAGAGTATTTTATACAGAAATAAAAATATATATGTATAAATATAACAAAATTATATTTTACAATTTGTCACTGGACCATGTCAGAGCTCTATGATGTATACCTTGATTACTTCTTTTGATGCAGTATGGATTTTCTGCTCATTAGCTGCCTGTAAGTCACAAAGTCCCAATTACTTAGGTTACAGAACTAAAATAATGACCCTTCATATTTTTTAGACCTACATACCTTTCCTTAATTTTGCGTACACTCTAGTAGCAAGATAAAAAAAATCACCTGTTAATTTCCACAGGCCGGTGCCTGTCTGGCTGATTTTGTATTTCAAGGTTTTCTTCCACTATCCATACTCAGATTTTTACATTTATCATATCTTCCCATAGCATCACATTTCCATCTAGTTTTGAAAAGTGGAAAACAATGTACAGTACTTTTCACTACTTCTCAGTAAAATGACATAGACTCAACTTGATTTAACAACCTTTTGCCTTTGTCTTTAAAATTTGCCAATAAACCTTGCTGTTAACTCTAAATTCTGCTGGAATGGTAAGTTCAAATTGTTATCCCTGTGGAATTCACTTCAAATATCATGCCCTAGAAAAGTCATTTCCTCCACTGAGACTGTCCCCCTCAGAAAATGTAATTTTAATCATTATCTCCAGACTTACTGCTGGCTCTTTTTTAATGATTCATTCTTTACAAAGATCAAACACTTGATAAGTCTTTTAAAGTTATGAATTTTAACCCAAATTAACAATTAAAAATCTCATGTTATACTCTCAGAGTTTCTTTAAAGAAGAAAATAGGCTATCCTTATAACTTACAGTGGTATTAAATGAATGCCATTTTACTGTCTTCTCTAGTATAAAATCTGTGCAAGAAAGTGAAGGATATGCACAAGATACACATCTCAGGAGATGGACACAATATAATGGAAAGGTTAGTACTATGGGAACAGTTTTCTTTAGGTGTATGTTTTGAGACATTAGTGAAAGCTTTGAATTATTACACTTTTGCAATTATTATATATATATGATCACTTTTTTTTTTCTTTTTCTCTCGTCATCAATAATGAGTTTTGAGTAGTAAAAATCTTGAAATGAAACATACGTTTCCTCATATGGACCTCTCCCTCCTTCTGGGGCAACTGTGGAGATCCAAGTCATTTATGAAAAAGCTTTTCCTGTGTCACTGCTGTCTTGGGAAGAAAGATAAAAATAAATCTATTTTAACTTTTGTCCACAAACTTCACACATCTTGTCTTTGATCTTTGTCACCAGATGTAATCTCTGCATATCTGATAATTCAAAGACTTTTTCCTTCTGCAATACTTTATCTCAAACTGAGGATGTTCTTAAATGAATGATATTTTGGTTAGAATTGTAAAAAAAGAAAAGTACTGTTTACAACGGAACACCTTTTTCTTTCTCAGAAATTTTAGTTGTAAGTCTACCAATTTGCAGTTTAAAAACTAATATTTGAGGAAAATTGTGTGTATTTATCAAAATGTAGACTTTGTCAGGTTTTTCAGAATAAATGCTTCTCTCTACCTCTACACAGGCTTAAGTATGTGAAATTTCTAGTCCCCCTTGAGTGGAGTTCATGTTCTGTGTGCTGTAAAAATACTTACTCCCCAGGTTATACCGCATCTATTCTTGCTGATCTTTTTATTTGTATTTTTGATTTCTGATGCAGAAGATGGTAATAAACATATTATTACTTAAACATTTTTCTAATTTTTCTTTAACACAATGTTGGGGTTTTTTCCATTTGTTTCTTTGTTTGTTTGGTTTGTTTAGTTTGCTTTTTTTAATTTTGTTTTGATTTTTATTTGTTTGTTGGGGAGGGTGTGGGGGTTTTGTGTGTGCGTGTGTGGTTGTTGTTGTTTTTTGTTTGGTTGGTTTTTTTTGGTCAACTTTCAGGCATTCTGCTTGTTCCTTATTGCCATATGGACAGGTTAAATAAGTTTATTTCTGCTTTATTTTCCATTTGCTTGAAAAAAATGACATTAAAAGATAACATGCACTATCACTCTAAAGCTTATAGTGCAGATATATTTTTTTGCGAACTCCATGAGTAATTTTGCTTTGTAAATTGAAAGGAAAATGTGAATTTTGCACCTGAAATTTTGTGTAAATGGAAAACATGTGAATTTTGATCTGTTTCAAGTAATTTTTTTAGATACCTTTTAAAAGACAAGTTAGTTAAAATCTGGGTTATAATATTTCAATATCAAGAAAACCTAATGAGGCCCCTCTGCATATATTTACCTTGCTCCTAAGAAGTTCTTGCCTTTGTTCAGAAAGACACTTGGCTTGCACCTAAACTCAACAGATATCCTTGTCTTTCCCGAGACCTCAGGCCATCTGTATAGTATTCTGCATACCTTCCCCAAACAGAACTTGAACCAGATTTCCTCCTTATCAGTGTGACAGTTCTGTGGTACTGAGTTGACTTGCCCCTGTGCATGTGGATTTTCAGTCTGAAGTGACCAAAATAATGTGAGGTATGTTTTGCTTCTTGTTAGTTGCTTTTAAAGTGCAGGGGATTCTGCAGGGGATGACAGGATGTTTGAAGTAAAAGTGATGGCTGAGAAAAAGACGGAAGTGGCCTAAAGACTAGCTGGGATATGGGATCTCTTCAGTTTTTCCTGAAAGAGAAACAGTAGGCAGGACAGATTCAAAATTATATGCAATTGGATAGTGCAGATAAGTCTGCACTTGCCTCTGCAACCGAATACGTAGAAGGAAGATGATCACTTGACTTCCAGGAAACAAAGTCAAGCAGCTTGATAGTGCCTCTCCTGGAAAGTGGAAGACAGAAATCTGGATTTCTTTCAAAAAAGAAAGGTCTTCTCATTTTCTGAACATGTTCTCAGCAAACACTACCTCCTTACAACACAACATGGTATGCATTCATGTCACTTGGGAAGTCTGAAAGTCGAACAGAGACAATGTGACTCCCAGTGTTGCACTTGAAGTCTTGTTATGGAGTGAAGGGAACATACTGCAGATCTTATCAGAATGTAACACTTGTTAGGTTATAATGTTGCTAAAATAATAGCAAAAGAAAGCCTTATTAATAGTTGTTGTTCAAAAAAACATATTAATATCCATGTTTTTTCCTCAGTATTTTTACCCTGTCAGCATTCTTGATATGGAAGAAACTAGTTTTTCTCAAGCAAGGATGTGGTGAGGTGTCCCAGTGAGTTTCCATCATCTTAAGGAGGAGTTCAGCATCACTGATGAGAGTCCCTTTCTCTTTAGTCCTGGGGACTGCTTTTGCTTGTTTCTAAATGTTTTCTCAACCCAGACTGCTGCCTCCTGGCTGCTCGCAGCTGAATGTGAGCATGTCCTCACAGCATCCCCAGCCTCAGTGCCCCCAAGGGCTCCTGTTTGTTGGGCAGCGACTCCCTGGGTTTGCCAGACCTTTCCCATGGAGGCACTGACAGAGATCAAACTCAGGCAGGATTTTAGTGACACTGGTTTAACTGTGCTTAATCCACTGGGGAATGGAATCCTAGGGCAAAAGTGACCTCCTGGAAGCAAATATCTTCTGCAATAAGAATCCAGGCACTTCTGACAAATCAAAGAAGAAATTTCAAGAAATGGAATCTTATGCTTAGAAAGCTGCAATGCCTTGAGAATTCAATCTGAGACATTTCCACAATTAAGGATCAACACACTGAAGTTAACAGAACAGTGAATTTTCAGTTAAGCATCTAAAATTATTATTCTCACTCTGCTCTCCTAAATATAATAGTTGGATCTAGCCATAGTTTCCCTGTTGAGCTAGGATTTTCAGATCAGAACAGTTAAATTAGGAACAGATGCAAAAGGATGGATTTGTTTGTTCAGTGATCACTCAAAGACAAATACAATAGCATTGGGCGTGAGGGAAGGTGCTAACTAGCTAATTGTGATTCTGATGACAGTTTTGGCACATTCAGAATTGTATAAGCAAGTAATTGACTTTGTATTGCACATTATCACTTTTATCATCAGTACGTCAAAGAGACAGATAAATTGTCCAGCTGTCTCTATAATATCCCAGAGTGTGTCTTTAGTATGGAAACTGTTAATCTTTTTTGTTTTTTGTTTTTTAATTTGCTTCTACTACTGCTTAATTATTGTCCTTATCATTTTCATTTCAAACCTCATGATCCAGAGCTCAAAAACTGAACAACTGAAAGTCAAATTTAGCAACAACTGTGGAAAATAATAAAGCGGGAAAACTTCTGCTGTTGCAACTTTCATCTTTCACACTTTCAGTGAACATACTGACCCTACAATTACTGATATGCTAAAACCTCAAAAAATCATACGTAACTTACCACCCTATGAATAGCTAATCAAATTCCACTGTACCAATCAGAACCTCAAATCTGCAGATGTCCTCCTTTATTTCTCCAGTACTATCAGGTTTTAATTTTGTGTTTTTACATGCCCAGGAAATGAACGGGAGTTTATAGGAAATTACTTTCCCCTTCTGTTCCCATCAGTACTGTATAATTCAGTTTATTGTTTAAAGTAATTTGCATATAACAATAACTTTAAAGCTAACTTAAATTTTGCTGTTATGTAAGTGAAGCAAGATTACATTGACACTAACTCTTGCTTCAAACAATTACACATCTATTACAAATGCACCATGAGAACAATCTTGTACATCAGATCTTCTGCTGTAGAAAGATGAATTTTGTCACAAGCTTTGTACAAAGCTGCAAGAAACCCAGATCAGGACATTCTCGGAAAACTTTATAGTTCATGCTTGAATTAGAGATTAAAGTGGCAGAGAAAAAAACTTTGAAATTGTACCTCAGTATCCCTTTCCACACAATTTATCCTAGGTAAATTGTATTAGCAGCTGGACATGTATATTTGTGTTATTCCATTTTCACATGTCCTTTTCCATATGCAGAGGGAAGCATATTTTCATTTTGACTTCAGCTGCTCATGACCATTCATTTCCTCCTGATTGAGGTTATCAGTTTTCCAGCCTCCACTTGTTGCAAGATCACTCCTAACCCATTTTGGTTGATATGAAATGAGTTATGAACATTTCATACAGCAAGTCCTTGACAAGACAGTAGTTCTAAGAACTCAGTTTACCTTTGTTAGTTGAACCTAGAGTAATAACTACTATAGGAAAATATAGGAACTATAGGAAAATATGTGCAGAGAATCTTTATTGGCAGAGGGAGAAAATGTTACAGCAGATAATTCACTTCATTTTTTTACCTTTTTATTTGGAAAATATACCCATAAAATCAGGTAGATTTCCTGTGTAAGGCAGGTCATACAATTGAATTTTGTAATTCCTGTGTCAAGACAATAAGACTGTCATGACTGTGAGATTTACCAGAGTTCCTGTTGCTGTTGGGAGCAGAGGTTTATTTTTGAAATATTATGTGCACAGATCACAAAACACCTGTGTTGAAGTAGGGTCTGCATTTTAATTAAAACTCAGATAATTAACTATGTATGACATAATCCGTTACAGTTGACATTGTTTCCCATCCTCCACCAAGTAACTTTGCTATTTATTAGAATCTGTAGCTTCATTGTAATTTCATAATTTCTTAATACTCTTAGGTAAAAGGGTGTAAGATATTCCAGGAATACTGAGTCAGACTTCCACAGGAAGAGCTTCCAATTTATAAGTCTCATGCTGTCTAATAGCTATGAAATGGAGCTGAAGCACAGAAATTTCTTGGAGAGTGCACAAAACAACAACTTTCTGAGTATGAGCATGTGCCACGATAATCTATGGAGACTAGCCAAAGGGGTCTGGAGAGCTACCTATCTGGTCACTGGAAGTAAGAAGTGCCTGCATTACAGACACTCAAATCTGCCTAGATTAGCCCCTCTCTTATATCCAAAATACAACCATTTTCTATCCTCACCATAGAAGTCAAAGAAA
Organism: Columba livia; assembly: GCF_036013475.1. Lineage (NCBI taxonomy): Eukaryota > Metazoa > Chordata > Aves > Columbiformes > Columbidae > Columba > Columba livia. The sequence continues at coordinate 192,661,174 of NC_088602.1, forward strand.
TAATATTGCTGATTTACTGTGTCATTGAGAAAGCAGTGTCAGCAGAAGTCCTTTCTAAGAATGTATTTGTTAACAAAATGTATTTCTCTGCTTATGGGGGATACATTTCTTTCCTTTTAGCACTCACAGAAACAGTTTCGCTGTAACTGGTAAAGAGCACAGCATGATCAGAGTAAAGTATGACAGAGACAAGAGAGATCAATTACATAACTATTACACAGAAACTGTAAAATGTCACAACCTACACAGGTTCTCCCCATTTCCTCAGGAATCACTTTCTGCAGTTCCCCTGGCTGTATTGACTAAATCTCAATTGATCACAAAGCTAGCTGAGACAAGTAACTCATACATAAATCACATTCCAGATACTTCACAACAGGAAAGGTGAAATCCACCCAGACTATACCTTCTCACAGGTTTAGGGTGGTACTTGTATAACTGGTTCTTTCCCTTTTCTTCTGAAACTAAGTACACAGATGATCTATTTGACATACTTTTATATGGGTAACTCTAGAGCTCTTTGTTTTGTTTTGTTTTGTTTGTTGTTGTTTGTTTGTTTTGGTGTGTTGTTTTGTTTTTTGTTTGTTTGTTTTGTGTTTTTTTTTTTTTTTTTTAAATTTCCCCAGATAGTGACGACTGCCGCCTTTTTTTTTTTTTTTTTTTTTATTCTTGTGCAGGTCTGAGAAATGTTTTTTTTCCATTTTTCTCTATACCTTCCTTTTGGTAAGAGAAGAGTTTAAACACAGTATTAAGAAGAAATTAAGATAATTATCAAGTATTAAGAGAAGAAAGTATTAAGTATTAAGAGAAGAAATTAAACACGGTATTACAGATACACCAAGTAGAGGGAATAGTTTACTTGCTTTGATCTACAGTTATAATTTTGCTAATTCAGCCCAGTAATTGGTAAGTTTTCACTTTCTTAAGGATACCCTGCTAATGCATATTCAAATTCCCCAGTTCTTCTCTGAAAGGCTGTTAAACAGCCAGTCACTTCCCAGTCCATACTGATGTGTAGGGCTCTTCCATTCTGGGTGTATTGTTCCGTATTAAACTTCGTCAGGTTCCAATGGCTCATTCCTTCAGCTTTTTGGATTCTCTCTGAATGGAAATCCTCATTTCCACTCATAAGTACTCATCTTTATGGTGTCATCCACAATAGTGATGAGTGTTAACTCTTCCTGGCATAGATGAAGCTCTTAAGTCTATACCTGTGGAATGTCAAGTACAACTAAGTACTAGCTAGATTTCACAGTGTTATCCACTAGCCTTTTAAATCTGATGGATAAACCATTTTTCAGCCACCTTATAATCTGCAGAGCCTGTTCCTGTCTTACCCCTTTGACTTTCAGATTGCTATTGGAGATAATTTAAAAGAAATGTTGCTAAAGTCAACATAAACATCTATTCTCATCCACAGACCCAGTCATTTCATGATAGAAACTGATTAAGTGGTCAAGGACCATTTGCTTTTGGTAGATTCTTGCTAGTTGTTCCCGGTCACACTGTCCTTCTTGTTTGTGGAAATAACTTCTAGGAGAACTTGCTCTTCCTAGAGACTGATGCAAGCCTGATGACCTGTAGTTCCCAGTATCCTTCTTGCCTTTTAAAGTGGGAATAATATAAAGAGCTAATAAACAAGTCTGATTTTTTACTTAGTGCTTCATTCATGTAGAAGACATTTTTGCCCCTGATTGTCCATTAGATGTGAACAGCACTTCTGAAAATAAGTCTAACTGCATCTAAAGCAATGCATCTCATTGCATGCTTCTGAAAGCGTTACAAAGCTCTTTCCAAGTAACTCCAAAAAGCCTTGTCTCAGTCTTGATGATGAAGAAACAAGTTGTGTAACGCATACTCAACCTGTGCATGAAGAAAACAGTGCAAGACATAATGCAAAACTGAAGTGAACACTGTAAAGTTTGTATTCTAGGGGAAAACAGGAAATTTTTTGAAGCTGATTTAAAAAAACCCTCTCACCTAGCTCACTAGATTTCATGGGCCATTAGTATTCTTTAAGACTTACATGGATTTTCTACACAAAATTTTATTTTCTCCTCAGCCAAATAACACAAAATAAAACAATAATTATGAACATAAATATGTTTTAAATGTTAGATCAACCTATACAATGAAAATGATTAATTACTCCATTTTGCCCATGTTCATGGACTGCTTAAAGTTGATTTTGTGTATGGGGCCTTGAGACATAGGAACCATTAAATTTCATTCTGTCTGTCAGCCTTGTAAGTAGTTTACAAGGAGTTTGCACCTGCCATGTGATATTAGGACTCAGTGAGTTACAACGCTGATTGAGGCTGGATAAATCATAGATTCATTTATTGACTTTGTGCATTCTTTTACAATATTTTATGCTTCTACCATTTTTAAAACGAAACAATTGAAATATAAATGTGTTTGGAGCCATTTTATTTTGGGGATATTGATTGATCCACACAAAGTTTGAAATAGATTGTCTTGTGGCAGCTTATCAAACTAAAGTGCTTTTTTTCTGTGGCCACAACTTTATGTTCCATCATTCACAGCTTTCATTTCAAACAAACAAACCAACAAACAAAACTCCCCAGACCTCTAGTGGAAAAAAAACCAACAACTTGAAAAGCCAGGTGCATATAAATACTGTCAGTGTGAGTATTCAGAGGGTCTGCAATAGCAGATATGAAATACAAGAACAGTCATATACATACAAGGGAAATTTAAAATATTGTCCATGAATGTATAGGCAAAACATGGGTGGTTTTCAGGGCATAGGTGAGAACTTTTAGCCTAGAAAAGAAGGCTATGATGGTTTTAATTTTATTGATTTTCTGATTATTTGGTTTCCAATGGATATTTTGTTATTGGAATGGTGTCTTCTCAGTCAGTTGAGACAAACAAGTATGTTGGTGTTCTGGATACAAAGGCTATGAAACACTGAGTAAACTGTTCTAGAGTACAGTGGTTAATTTTTCCTTACTGATAAGTTGATGGTAAACATGAGCAAAGAGACACAGTGTTTTTAACTTAGCAACTTGTGAATTTCAACAGCAATGTTAGATAAGAAAATTCTGAGAAAAATTAAAAAGCGAATATGAGAAGTTTGCTCCTTTGGTACAACTATATGCAATATTGTGATGATGTGCAATGAAACAGTAATTGTAGCTGATGAAAGATGTGTTAATCAATCAGTTTGGTGCTCCCTTTTACAAGAAAATTGTTACAAAACACAAGCAAGGCCAGTACAGCATCCCCAGGATGAGAAGGTGTCTTGATCAAGATGCACTGAGATAAACTGAGAATGATTTGTTCAGGTTTTAGAGGGCTAAGGGGGAGTTTTAATTGCTGTCTTCAGTGATCTGCTGGCCTATTAAAAAGAAGAGGCACTCTTTCTAGAGGTGAAAAGCAACAGGACAAGATGGAACTTACACAAACTTCAGAAGGGAAAACCTAATTAGATACAAACTTGACAGGTGGCTTAGGCTTGCACAGGGAGATTGTGAAATCTGCATCCTTGAAGATACTTAAAACTCAGTTGCACAAAGTCCTCAGCAACCTGATGTAACTCAATTCAAAACTGGACACGGTTTGAGCAAGGATTTCAACTAGGTCATCACCAAGGTCTTGTCCAATTTTAATTGGTCTGAAATAATTTTTTCTTGCCTGAAGCTATAATAAAGCTTTTCTTTTATGAAACATATACTTAGCCTTACTCATAGGAAGGATTTTTTAGGTAGAAAGAATGTGTACAGATACTGTAGAACATTTTAGATGAAAAGGAGACCTAGATAACCAGGCTAGCTCCGATTCCATGAAGAATGGAACCATGTACCAAGAGCAAACAATCAAAGGAATGAATGAAAATTTTGTAAGAAATCAAAATCAAAACTACAGTGTTGTGTTCTATCTGACTGAAGGCAGGCAAAGATAAATGGACTCCAAGTAACCAAAAAAAAAAAAAAAAGGATGTAAGGTCACTGAAATGTAACAGTTCAAAAAATGCAGCCAATAACCCAAGACAGGACAAAGAGGAAACAGCTGTAAAAAGTTGTCTATGATGAGTTGTAATTAGTAAGTAATTTCCCTGTCTTTAGTTTGATACATAAGTTTTGTCATCTCATTTTGACCCCATGTCTTGCTGAGAAAAGGAGACTGAATGAGCAGCTGGGTGGAAACAGAAAAGCAGCTGCTGTGTCCATCAACCCAGGGCAGAGATCCCCCCTACTCCGAATTGCTTTTAACTAAAACTAGCAGTCCCAATGATAAACAAGAGGAGTTGGAATTATTCATTTAGAAGTACAATTTACTGATATCTGCTGGAATGATTGGTATGGCGGGAATGTTAACACCACGTGGGAGGAAAAAAACAAGGAATTTATGTCTATAAAAATAGCAACATTTGTTTCCAGGTAGCAACTTCTGAGTATTTAAGGCTAAATGTTCTAACAGATAAAGTGGAAGATAGGTCAGTTGTAATTCTTTAGATAAAGTAATCTCATACAAGCTTAGAGCTGCAGTAACTTAGAGTATTTGAGACTGCCTGTGTATGTACAAAAGAAAACAACGTGGGGGTATCTTTCGTGACTGAATGGTTGTTAAAAACTCAAAGGTCTTTCTTTCAGTTGCTTGTTATGCTCAAAATTTTGAATGGCAATTTATTAACTCACAATGAGTTGTATTCAACATGAGGAGGGAATTTGATCTGCTTTTAGATTAATTGCAGAAGAAAAAGATAATGATAGCTGAGGTCTGAGTAATTATTATTCGTGTACATTTTCTGCATGCAAAACTAGGTAAATTGAAGTTAAAATAGGTTTGGGAAATTACATTGAAAGTTTGAAAGATAAATGGACAAGAAATTACAACAGAATTGGGGAAGCATTTTTTATTAAGAACAATACAAAATCAACATGACACAGCATAAATTAACTAAAAACTACCAAACTGATATGTCTCAATGAATTCATCAAACAGTCAAGTGCACATAACATTTTTTTTTTCTTGACATTTCAATGAACTAGGCTCAGAATAATCATTGCTGATCAAGTTTGCAATGACTTGGTTTAGGACAGCACTAAGTAAAAAGGAAGACAAAACATAACAAAAAACAATTTGAAGTGATTTAATGTGTTACATTTTTTGCTATAGGGTAAACAGAACACACTATACATACAGAGCCAAGAATTTATTGTTAATCTAAATAAAAAATTAGCAGTGTAATCAAAATGCAATGAACACCTATTATTAGTTCCTTTACAACAGTTCCTTTGCATCAACTTGCAGCCTAAAATAATACAGTAAAGTCTCTTTAATAATACAATTAAAGTTGTTATACAAGAAAATTTATTAATATGTACTCCTTTTCTTTGTTGTTGTACTCTCCAGCATCTCTGTGGGTCTTACTCTCAGCAGTTGCAGCTTCATCAAGAATTGAATGCACGGGGAAGAGCGGTTTACGGAAAGTCATTCATGTCCTAAATTAAAGACTGGAAGGAGTATGATACCCTTGCACAACCCACAGACAGCATTGACAGAGCTCAAAATCAGGCAGGAGAGGCAATAAACACTTGGCCTGAGGCAGGCCCTGAAACTAGCTCAGCCCAGCTCTGGTTAAGGTGAGTCCAGGTCAACACTGAGACTTCAGCCCTCAGCTCAGGACAGAACCCAAGGACTTTAACTAGGAGTAGCAAATATATGTTCATAGGATAGAAGTGAGTTAATCTATAATTACTCTATGAAGAACACTTTATTCAGAAACTTGATTCTGAAAACATCTTAAAGAATATCTTGTGGGTAGTGGATTAACATGGTATTGTGGACCAAAATATTGCAATACCTTTTTTAAGACTGGCACAAAATTTTAAGAATTTAATTTTTAAACTTCTGATTACAATTTAGTCACAAAGTTTTGTTTTGTTTTAATCAAAAATGATACAGAAGTTCCTTCTCAGGTAGCAGTTAGTTTGAGGAAGTCTTATATCCAGTGCTATTCAGGCTGATGAACACAGCAACTGCTTCTGTCAATTTGATGCAATTTGATTTTATTGATCATTAAGAGCAAAGAACATTTCTTAATTTTTGTACCAAATTTAGCCACTAAATATTTCATAGAGAGACCTACATTTGCCTGATTTGTATTGTCCCATTTGACTTTAACATAGTTAGCATAAATGTGCCATGCAGAGGTTAGAATTAAAATCAAGAGGGAAAGAAAACTACAACATAAAAGTCAAATGTGTACTTTAATGCTTCATTTAAAGGGATAATATTTTGGCTGCTTGCTCCTTTTACAAAACAGTTAATTGTGAAACAATTTTAAAAAATGAAGAAGTATTTATTTCTAGCTGTCTATTGAATAAATAATTTTAGTGTGCTTATGTTTTTATTACCATGTTCTGTACTGGGAAATGAGCTAATTATATTCTTATTAAGTTGCAAACATTTATGCTCAGCTTACACACAGTTAATGAATTCAAAAACTGGAACTGTTTAGATTTTACTTAGGAAGGAAGTGATCACACAAGTAAAACTTGTGTCTGCCTCTTAGGAAGCTGATAACTTGGAGGGAGAGTGCTCACCCAGATGTCATAGAAATAGGGACAGGAGAAGGGATAGTGAATTCTGTCTCATTTTTATGCCATATCACTATCTGAGAGTTCAGTGAAACAGATTTTCTTGTAATTTTTTTTCCCAAAATTGTGTAATGTCTGTATATCAACGTACCTTACTGAATAACAATAGCTGTAGGACTAATAAAACCAGTAGCACACACTTTTGTTACCCATCACTTCATTATAACACAATGGGTTTGTGCTAATTAGGGATTTGCATGTGTTCTCAGTCATGGTATTCAGCAGTGTCTGCTTCCAGAGGTGATTCTGCATTAATCACAAAGAACAAGGATTATGAAAATGTGTATATCCATGTTCCTGTAATTATTCTACAAAACAATGGTGGTGTTAAACTGGTCCTCAGCCTAAATAACACTGTATACAGGTCAGATTCTGTTTGCATCCTCTTGTAATACAAGTCAATACAGACTCAGTTACACTGTATAAGGTACCATGCCAGACAATGTGGATTAAAAAGGGAGATGTCTTAGTGGAGAGGCAAAGTGAATAAACTGCAAGAGAGTACATACAACCTTTCTTGCAATGCCACTACCACAGATGACTGGTAGGGCTGGAAATGGTACAAACTCATCAAAACCTTAACTATTGGATTCTCTATAGTGCATTTAGCAATGAGTTCCACAGTGATCACATGCAGAACACCTCCTATCCTAAGAGTTATGGACTTCTTTGTGATATACAGTTTTGTTTCCCAGTGTTGTGGCCACTGGACTCTAATGCAGAAGTCAGATTTTCTTCTGAATAGGCTAATCATTTTTGTGGGCACATAGAGTTTTGTGAGGCTTTTCTAAGAAAGCAAGTTTTAGACAATATTTAGAGGTTGTGTGCCTTGACCTAGATTACTGTGAAGCTCTAGGCAAAGACCAGAATGGACCTTTCTCAGTATACTTTATCTATGGAGCTCTTAGGTTATGTAGTGAGGAAGTTAATCAATGAAGGTAACAAACCAATGAGGTTAACTGGATTATAACCTGGAATTTAGTCACCCTTGAGCTACGTGTTTGGTCTCAAAAACCTTAAACACTATTTTGGAAGTATATTTGTGTAACATGAAGTCTTTATAACCTCACATTTAAACCTTTAGCTGATACAAACTTAGAAATCTTACAGTGGCTAATAGGAATGACTATCAGGAACCACACACATTCCATGTTGAAATAAAATATTCATATTTTAAAAAGGAGGAAATGAACCCCTGAAAGGCTGATTTGTTTTTTTTTTTTTTTCATATAGATGGAAATATAACCCCATATATGGGATTGTTATCTAAAATGCATGTAAAATGATTAATATTATTATAATTAATGTTTTCATAAATCTTTCCACCTCTTATCACCAAAAGATGAGCTATATACCTGTCCAGTTAAACATTGTTAGGTATTCAGTAATATCGTAGTTTAATCCCAACCAGCAACTAAGGCCCACACAGCCGCTTGCTTACTTTCTCCCCAGTGGGAAGGGGGAGAGAATTGAAAGGTTAAAATGAGAAAACTCATGGGTCTAGATAAAGATAGTTTAATTTGATAGGAAAAGCAAAAGCCATACACAAGCAAAGCAGTAAAAGGAATTCAATCACTACTTCTCATTGGTAGGCAGCTGTTCAGCCATCTCCAGGACAACAAGTTTGCATCACACATAACAATTACTTGGGAAGACAAATAACATAACTACAAATGTCTTCCTCTTCCTTCTTCTTCCCCCAGCTTTATATGCTGAGCGTGACATTATATGGTGTAGAATATCCCTTTGTCAGTTAGGGTCAGCTGTCCCGGCTGTGCCTCTTCCCAGCCTTTGTGCACTCCCCACTTTCTTGTTGTCAAGCAAGTTTGAGAAGCTGAAAAGTCCTTAACTACTTAGTAATAACTAAAACATCAATGCACTATCAACATTATTCTCATACTAAATCCAAAACACAGCACTATACCAGCTACTAGGAAGAAAATTAACTCTATCTCAGTTGAAACCAGAATGAGTAAAAATAAATCTTGATATTTCTTTATTATTAATCTCAAAGATTTAAATATGTATCAGAACTTGAAAATACACCTATAATGTGAAAAAACCATGTGGAAGTGCATATTGGGAGAAAATAGTACAAAAGGGCATGTTAAACAACCGTGGTACTTAAATTGGCTCAGTTGTTCTACCTGTAACGGCTGTCACAAAGTAAATTTTCTGCTGACTGTCACCTTTTGTTCCAGGTCATTACAGAGAACAGAGATTTATCTGCCCATAAAGTCTTGATTCTTGAGAAGAGTAATTAAAATATAAATGTTTCAGAGTTTGTTATGTATCTTGCTTAATGCTCTTTTTGACCTTCATAGTGAAAACTTGTTTCATTTCCATACAGTCTTTTTTGGATTCTGTGTAATTTCAAAAACATTTTTGAAGGGATTTATCAGAAACTAGTTAATGCAATCAAACCGGCTATTCCTAATGTGCATCATTTTCAGATCTGTTACTGACACAGCTCAGAGATGTGAAGCTGTAAAAATTCTCATCAACCGTGTTATGAAGCTCATGGACATCAGCATAAAATGCAATTAATTTTAATCAAAGTAATTGGCAAAAAAATTTTTTTTTGTATGTAAAAAGTTTGATTATGTCTGAAAGAGAAATGCAGTTCATTTGATGACTATGGGTTTTTGAAAAAGCTTTAATAGGAGAATATGTTTCTTGTTTGGTTGCTTGCTTTGAATTTGACAGGTGGTTAAAAATAATGAACTGTATTTTTAGCTGTATTCAATATTTTAGGTTTTGTTAAAATTTTACATTCATACTAGTTTTTTTGACATTTTGAATAACTTCTAGTTTGCATTTAGTTGGGAGTTTGCATATGTCTAAAATTCAACTACATATGGTATTTCAAGGAAATATTTGTTATGGGATGCAGCATGTTTGAAAATACTGCTCAGAAAAAAAATGAGATTTTGACTGCATCTCCCCAGTTCTTACTCATCAGAAGTTTATTATATGTCTTGTGGTAACAACTGAAGTTCATATAGTTGTCTTGGGGGGCCACCCCACCTGAAAGCTCTGAAATGCATCTGTCCTCCCTAATGGTTTAAATATATAGGGTAGGAGGGAAAAAGAAAAAGGCAGCTTGGCAGCTCAGACGCAGTGTAAATAACTTTACATCCTTGTAATATAATATATTTAAGACAAGATGCCAAAAGGAGATTATGACCAAAATGATGATCACTTATTGCTTTTAGATATGGAGGAACATAAAGAAATCTGATTGGTAGAGCCTTTTGTGACTTATAAACACTACCTGAACCATGAAGCAATGTAAAGCTAAAAAAAAAATCCCCTTGAACATGGCAAGGGAAGAACACATCTAGGGTCATCCACCACTGTGCAGAAGACTGAGGCTGAGGAGCAAATGCCAGGTTGCCAGCAGGACTCAGGCATCTTGAATACTCAGAGTGGGTGTCCTGTTCCTCTGAGTTGACAGAACTGAAATCTTAGGATAGAAATCAGTATCCACATTCCATCCTGCTTCGTAAATTACTCTTAGATTTCATGTCACACAGTTGTGCGGTTCTGTTCTCATGAATACTTCATCTTGAGTTCCCCTGTGACAATATTTCGGTATCCTCTTCTGACTTCAGAGAGCAGAGCTTTCATGGGTTTCTTAACAAAAATTTGAGTATTCATTAGTTATTTAAATCATGTTTAAATATTTCTGTTTGTCTATACCTTTTATGGTTTTAATCTTACAGCTTCCTGAATTATATGCCATATTAGGATTTTGTGGAGATGATAGTGCCTTACTTGCTCAAGATTAATTTTACCTTCTGTGTAAATACCAATGATTTTAAAATCACGTGATTTGTATATCTACTTCTGAAAAATGTTCTGATTCAGAAGTGTTGTTGTAAGCAAAATGATACCCATAGTTTTGTTGTTCAAGTTGTAGTCATCATCATGGCAGCTCAATGACCCCACACATTTTGTGTCACAGATGGTGTCCCTGGCCAGGGAACTGAAATGCAATCTGCTTTCTTGATAATATACTGATTGCATATGACCTGTTCATGCCAAGAAAATACCAATGTGAGGCAGTTTTCAGTATTTGCCTATGAATAGAAGAACCATTTTCATAAAGTGCATGCATGCAGGTACAATTCTACTCCCAGAGTCTCTTTTCTATCATCCTGAATTTAGCAGTTTCCTTATTTTTGAAATATGCTAACTACAATAGCTTCTCTTTTTCCTTCATCAGCACTTCATAGTCAGGACCTCTGACATATCACCATTCTCATCTACACAGCATTTTCTCTACATTTTGCTCTCTACAGGAGCATTTGGTGGTTCTACTAATTCTGGTAGTATCCAGTCGAATTTTAAGATTCTCCTTCAATCCTTCCCTAAATACTATTACAAATAGATTTTAACCTTTGCTTGTGTTTGCTTAAGACTATTTAGTAAATATAATGATAGAGACAGTCTTATATTTTGCTGGCTTAATAAATCAATAGTGACAGTTTTTACTGCAACTTTTTTCTCCTGGAATGCTAGAATTTCTCACAGGCAACATGGTGATCCCAAAACACTTCTTTTTATCCCTTAGAGGAAAAAAAAAGTATACCTGTCTACTTCAAAAGCAAAGTTGTTTCTCATCATGGCAAAATTAAGCATGAAAGAGAAAAACATGAAGCACGTATTGACTTTTGTTTTAAAGATGAAATATGAATGTATATGCATTCTAAGATGCATAATATGCTCAAAAGCTGCTGGGTTTTGTTTGTTTATTTGTTTGTTTGTTTTTTTCATAAACACAATAGAAGGCTATATACATTCCAATCTTCTATTTTCCTTCAAATGTACAAACTTGCTAGAACGGTTAGATTAATTATTCTTCTTGAATTCTTAAATCTATGGTTCTACTATAGAGCCTAAATGACCTGTCTTAGTGCACTTCTTACTGACAGAAATTTCAGTGCTGAAATTTGCAAGTTGATGAAGCAGAGATGGCAGTTACCCATTATTCACAGTCTGCACTGAGCAATCCAACACAAACAGCAAAGTGATAGCAATCCTGCTTATCTCTCAGCTACTGCAAAGCCAACTTACACATTATGTAAAGGACTATAGACCAAAAAGATGAAGTTTTCTCAAAAGGTAGTATTGATGACTTAGCCAAAAAATCCATTATTTTGCAGCTACCCACTCAGTGTTAAAGAACTTGCAGAACTAACTTCCTTGCAATTGTAGCAGCTCTTTGAGTTAATGCTAAATATTCTGCTGCATCTTCTTGTAATACTTCCTGTTCATATAATAACTTTTTTGGTTAAGGAATCACCTTACATATATACAAATTTGATTTATACTAACTTACAGTGAAGACTAAAAATAATTACAGTTAAAAATGTATCTGGGATTATTTTTAAATAGAAGAAAGAATTTAAATTTTTCATTCTAACTATGTAGTATTCCACAACCTGATATTCAGAGAGGATGGCTTGGGGACAGGTTGTGTTACTGCCTCTTCAACTCAAAGAGAAATTAGAAGAAAAAGAAAAATAACCCAACAGTAAACAAAGCTAAATCAGAAAAGCCAGCAAGGTAATAAAAACTTGATAAGTAGAAAACTTGCAGAGTATAATGAAAGTTTCTCGTGTTAACAGAAGGTAACATATCTCTTGTGTGGACTTCTATCTGATTCTTATCTCAACACTTTGCTCCTTGCTTGTTACCTTATGCTTCTAGTATAACCTACCATGTAGTTTTAATAAACTCTTTTTCTTTAATAAACTTTCTTTAATAAACTCTTTTCTTTCTTTTTCTTTCTTTCTTTCTTTCTTTCTTTCTTTCTTTCTTTCTTTCTTTCTGTCTTTCTTTCTTTCTCTCTCTCTTTCTTTCTTTCTCTCTCTCTTTCTCTCTTTCTCTTTCTTTCTCACTCTCTTTCTTTCTCTCTTTCTTTCTCTCTTTCTCTCTTTCTTTCTTTCTCTCTTTCTCTCTCTCTTCCTTCCTTCTTTCCTTCCTTCCTTTGCTGTCCTCGCTTTCTTACATCTTCAGCTGGCATTTAGCAGATGCATTTAGGCTGATTTGTGGAAGAAAAGTCTACAAGGACCATTAAACATGGAAGATACATTTATATTGGTAAAGGAACCTTCTCCAGGAAATGAGTCCTCAGAACAAGTCATATAAAGTAACTCATGTTCACACAGCTCAGGGGGCGATGCACCACTTGGGTGAACCAATGCATCCACACTGAATGTCCTTGGGCCCAGGTCTCTACAAGAATGCAGTCAGTATTCCATAGGCTCCAAGATAACTATTAATTTTTAGACAACTTTGTTTCTACCCTCCCTCAGCCCTCTTCATTCAAGTACTACAAATGATAGAGCAGTGTTGGGAGCATGGGCTGAGGATGTGGCATGAAAAATATTAGGGTTGCATGAGGGCAGTACCATCATATACAAGAAGAAGGAAAAACTGGTATCTATAAAGGCTCTCTGAGGTAGTTTATGGAGTGAAATATCTCCAGAATATCAACCTGGATTTGTCTGAAAGAAGACTAATCTTTTCAATCAAAAAGATAGCCTGGGAGTGAGCTATTCTAAGGGCTAGGCCCTAGGGATGAATTCTGGTGCTACGTTACTTGCCAGAGGAGATATCAACTAAAATGTCATTTCTTAATATGGAAGTCTCAAAGCTATTAATTTTCAGAGGCTGGGTTAGCATGCTAGAGAAATATTGCTTTATTCTTACCTGCTTCTTAAAATGTTCTATATGCATGTGCTACCTCCACTTATGAGAGAGAGGACAGTGGGTTAACAACGTCACTTCTCTGTGCCAATATGACTGTCTTATAGACATTTGGCAGCACTGCAGCACAGATCTTTATATTTGAGACAAGGACTGAATGGAGCATGCAGAGGATCATAAAACTCAGAGGATGACTGAGAAGACCTTGAATTATGATGCTTTCCTCCTCTCCTCTTCATTTATATCAGAAAATCTGAAGAATCGTATTCAACAAGAGAATGTAGTTGATGCTCAAGAACACATAAAAGACTAAAAACTATTCTAACAAGTATTGTTTGGCACATATAGTACAATACATACTGTCATGCTACCTTTTATTCATTTTGGTTACAGAAATTATTTCAAGCTATTTAAATGGATCAAATAGTTAGAGAGAATTGTGAAAAAAAGGGGAACAATGAACAAAAAGAGACCAGGAGGGTGAGTAGCACAGGTATTCTTTACCCCAAAACATCTTCAGTGCTTAGATATCACCTACATGACATTACGCATGCTTGAAAGTAATGACATCATTAATCCTTCCTTTCTTCTTGGCTATGCAAGACATTAGTTAGAAATACTACATTTGTTCATAGACTGATTAGTAGCTATTTGCAGGGGGCAATTCATGACCACTATGCAGTTCTTTTATTTTTTTAATTGTGTATGTATAATTAAATCTCTAAAAGTCCTCTATAATTCACAATAGGTGTAGTTTCAGTTCAGTTGTAGCTGTATTTTTTTGGCACAGAAGAAAGGTTTATTTTTGCTCTCCACCTTCCTGAATTTTTTAAATATAATTTGATTTCTGTTTCAAATTTTTTTTTTTTTTTAATTGTACTGGTTTTGTCTGGTTTCTATTAGAGCTAGAGACAGTTTAAATTTAAGGAATTATTTCTATAGCAGAAAGTTGTTTTGCCCCCACAGTTTCTGTAAGTTGAAAGACGAATGACTTGAAAAAGTTCTCCCTAGCAACACAGTTCTTTTCATAAATTATAATAGACAAAAACCAATGGATTCTTAGCCTCCTTCCCACTCCCCTAAAAAACCTTCAACAAATTAGCTCGGAAAAGGAGCGCTTTTTTTTCCCCCCCGCCCATAATAAATGATTTTGCTCATCAGTGGACTTCTGTTTTTCATGGAATCTGAATTTTGAGATTTTGAAACATGTTCAAACATTTCACAAGACCTATAGAGCAATGGACCATGTTCCTGCTTCATGAGGAGTGATGATTTTACATTAGTATGTCTGACTCTAGAAATCGAAAGTACTAGTATTAAGTGTATTCTGCCTCACTTCCTGCTTCATTTGAAAACTAAAACTAAATTACTTGTTAAAGGTGTAACAAATCTATGGATCTTTTGAATATTGTCTGCTAACAGCAGGTGGTTTGCTTTTCTTCAAATCCATGTTAGAGAAAAACAGAAAGGTCAGTAGCAGTCAAATGACTACTAGGTACTATCATAAACCAGCTATTATTTACTAAAGCGAGACATACATCCTAATAGGTAGAACTCAGATTGGAGTATTGAAGCTGAAAAACTTCAAAATCATATTAAATCTTCTTATGTCATAAAGAATGCTGGAGGTTTTTGACAAACTTGACCTCCCTCAGAAAGTTTCTGTATCATAGTGAGCATGAATAATGGAAGAATTTTACGTTGATATCTACTTCAAATTAAGCTAAGCACAGTACTCTAACAGTAAAGGTGAACAATCTAGCTGATTGGCTTTTGTGTGCAACAGGGTTTAAGACACACAGAAGAGGATAAGTCCTTTTCCTTTCTTTTTGAGAAAAGACTTTTATATTTTTTTTTAGTGGAACTAATAGTCAGCATGTGGTAAATTCAAAATCTGTGATAAATGCATTCAAAACACTTACTTTTGCATAAGCCTCATCAGAGTTCTGTTTAATTTTTGCACACCCCTACTAGCATTGTACTTGAACTCAATTACAAGCCAGCCTTAGGCCTGCTTGTTTTATAGGTATACGGGAATATTCCTGTGATCGGGAGCTCTTCCTTTTCTTCAAGTCTCCTACCTAATTACCTACATCATATAAGGTACACAACTACTGTATCAGTCTTTCCTGGGCCTCATTGTGATCTTGTCTTTCCACCTTAGGCTTTTTAGCAATTTGCTGAAGTTCTTTAAGAATTTATATCTTTTTACAATATGAACAAGGTAATGAGATAATTACTGTATCTGCGCTTTCAAATGTCAAGGCCATACATCACATATGAAAGGGTATTGTCTCATGAGGGATAATAGAGCTATAGACAACAGAATTGCAACATATCCTGAAGCATTGTCATGGGACCGGGTTAGAGACAGGAGGCAGGAACTGGAGCCTGAAGTAGCATCTCCTAAAACAGTCCTAGCTCCTGACCTGCTCTGGGTTTTGTCTTGTGAAGTACCCAGTAAAAGGACTGTGTTAGCGGGCATGCAGTGTTGGGGATCAGTGGGGAAGGTTCAAGCCAATATTGTAACTGAAACCTATATGGCTAACATTAATAGAGAAGGCATGTCTACACTGAAGAACTAGGTTCTGTGCACACATTCTTGAGCTAGAAGGACTAAAATTAGTGAATTTCCTCAATGAAGTGAAATTTTGTGATAATGTCTCATGAATTCTAGTCTGGTATCAACAGCTCTATCTTCTGGACATATGTTGGGTCATTCAGAACAGTAGAGAGTTATTGTTACATATTCCCTAGCATTTCAGGATTTAGGGTTAGGTACAAAACAGAAGTGTCTGTAAATCTATGGCATAGACCTCAAAACCCCTCTATGACTAATTTTGCATAATGGACTCAAAGAATCCAGAATGTCTAAAAATCAGTTATTATAATGCTTAAGCTGGTTGGATACCTATTAATAGGTCCCTAACTACATGGAAACCAACAGAATTTAATTACCTAAAAAATATTGAAGATCTGAGTCTGAAATTAAGTTTTCTGTTTTAGAATGAACAGGATGTTTGGATCTAGACAGCAACAATATCTAATTTCTCTGTGTGTTAGGGTGCTTTTTTGTTTATACTGTCACACTTCCGAGAGAGATTTTCTTTTTTTCAGTACAAAGTTATTAAGTTAATCTGATTGTGAATGTAGACATTCACCTAAATAAAATATTTCTGATGAATTTTAAAATTTGCTAAAAAATATGGATTTTATTTTGTTGGTGGATAGAGATACACAAATTGAAGTCTGGAAGACTGGAAAGCCCTGCAGGATTTCTGAGAGTCCACATAAAGCCAGAAGGTCATTTAACAAGATTTCTTCTTATTGGGAAGCATAGAGATTTCTCACCTCACTTTTTTTTTTTTCCTTGTGATTTTTGTTTGTTTACTTGTTTGTTTGTTTTACTATGTCAAATTATAAAACAGAGATAGAAATATTGATATTATATTGAATATACATGTCTAAACATGTTCTAGATTAAGCCATTAGGTTGTATGTGCTTGTTTTCTTATGTTTTCAGGTAAATCAATTAAAGGAATAATTAACATGTTAACATGAAGCCTGATATTCCTTTGGGTAAGGAAAGAAAAACATCCATAGGAATATGATGAAAATCTCTTGACATCATTGAGAGATAAATCAAAAGGAAATGGCTTTAAGTTGCACCAAGGGAGGTTTAGATCAGATTTACCAGAAGGTTTATCAAGCATTGAAACAGGCTGCCCAGAGAAGTGGTTGAGTCATCATCCCTGAAGATATTTAAAAGATGTGCAGATGTGGTGCTTGGGGACATGGTTTAGTGTTGGACTTGGCAGTGTTAGGTTTACCATTGGACTTAATGATCTTAAAGATCTTTTCCAACCTAACTGATTCTATGATTCTCAGATTCTATGAAGTTCTCTTGAAAGCCTTAGGCTGATCTCTTCCACTAGGTGCCAACTACTCCTAGGATTTAGTAATTTTTAAGAGAAAATAAATCATTTGAAATCTGAATAAACAGAACACATGTATGTAATTAATTTCATTTATGTAAACATATTTTTATATATATAAGCCACATATACATATACATGTGTATACATACACTATATGTGAATAGTGTATGTATATATAATTTATGTACAAAGATAAATGAAATGTGTGTGTGTATAAGTAAAAAAATGGGTTTTTTTTTCATATACGTACCAAAATTCTGTGATATGCTTAGAATCTACACATTTGGGTATTATAACATTATGAAATACAATTCAAAGTAGAGTTCCACATGTGAATAAGCCAACAGATGGCAAGAATTCTCTAAGGTGGTCTGTGTGCCAGAGTATAAATACTGCTACAGTAAAAGTAATCACAAGAGGAAACTAAAGCCTGTAGATTAAACAAAATGCTGTAAGAATTCCGGACTCTCAGCTTGGCTGATTCAGTGAATCTCACCCTATCACAAGTTATTGTCAAATTTTCTTTACTTGAGTAGAGAAAAAAGATTGTTAATTTTAATGGCTGAGATGTATTTGCAGGGAATGGTGTGTAGAGGCATTATATTTGTCCTTAGTAGGTACAAGAACTATGTAAAGTCCTGGACAACTTTGAAAAATATTCTCTGACAACACTGGACTAGAAGCTGTGTAAATAAAAGCATGGGCGATGACTGCAAGATTTATTCAAAAGTAATGGTGCAGCTTTCTATCAACACTCAGCTTGGGTAGCACCAATAAAATATTTACTTGGTATGTTCTGCCTTATGCTTCTTGACTTCCACCCTGGAACTGGGATCTTAATCAGACTTTCCACTTGATGGTGTAACTCACAAATACCAGATATAGTCTTCTAGAAGGATATTTTTAGTCATATCTTACTATTTTTTGCTCACTACACTCTGATAACAAACAACTCCTGCATTGTCTTCCAAAAGCCAAACTGTGAAGCTAAATACTTGGCCTAAAGTAATTGAAATAGAGATGGAAATCTTAGTGTCTTGTTTAAGACACTTGATGTCCTTTAAAGACTTGTATGAAAGTTGTTACAGGAACAGTAAATAAAGAAGGTACCATGTTATGCTTCCCCAAGATCCACCTTTGGTTGCACTTTGTCCTCAAAGATGACAAGTTAGATACCTTTGGAGATGCTCAATACTTCTACTGCATGTTCCACATAAACTCAATTGTAAAACTCTTCAATTCAGTGGCATCTTTGTAAGCACTGAGCAAATAAACATTTCTGTTTCCATCAAAGTGAGCTCATTAGACAATGAAGTCCAAGTTAGGCAACTTACACAGCATGATTCCCTGTGGTTCTGTACGACTGGCCCGGCAGATCTGCCTGCATGATAAATCTGACTGAATCAACATTGGTTCTGTGCCTGTAGTTTTAAGAAAAAAAAATCACTATATTGTCTCAAAGATGGGACATACAATTCTCATATTTTGCCCCCCTTATAGGAAGTCTTAGTTCCTAAGCATATTTTGACCGTACCTGCATGTATAGCACATGTTGAATAATTGGTTATAGCTGTCCCTGGCTTTGATAAAAAAAGATATTCAGTAGTATCTAACTAAAATCAGACTATTATGCCCAGGTATAAGTAAATCAACAGGCACTTCCAATTGAGCCAAATTGTGGGAAGGTTTTGCTATGAAGAGATGTACTGCTGAAGAGCTGGTTCTTCAAGATATATGTGTGTAGATGTCTAGATTTTTGTGTGTGTTGCCTTACACCAAATAATCAGGTGTTTTTAACTCTAGCAGTACTTCTCTTTTTTATTCTGCTTTTCTTTCAACATACACTTAAGAACACTTTGTCATTACTGTTGATGGCTCTTTTTCTGTAAAAACCAGTTCTATATAACACAAAAATTTAAAAATAATTGAGAGAAATAGAAAAGACTTTCTTGGAAATATACCTACAACCCTCTAGGCAAGGCAAAGAAAAAAAATGTACAGCCAATGGATGTGATATGCTAACACATTCATTCTCTCTGCTTGAACGTTTTTAGGCAATCCCTCTGAAAATTTGATTTCTGGCTGGTTTGATAGCAAATACAATCTGCCACAGTTTTGTGTGAGTTATGCACAGCTGTGTATATAAGCTTCCATAAAATAACTCATATGCTAATTGCAGGAATTGGAGAAGGCTGTATTAGCACAGGAAAGAAAATAAGGGAGCAGTTAAGATCTTCTTTTTTTTTTCTCACTCTCCCCTTGCTATGTTCTCTCATGTGTCTTGTAAATCTGAAGTGAAATGCACCAGTGACTAAGGTTTGGTTCACTATAATTAGTCACTGTTTGTCATTCTTCAGTCCCCCTGGTACTCTGATGGCATGATTGCAGGTTTCCCAGCAAGGAGGCTCTTTCACCTCCACCTCTCAGTGACTTCCTATTTAAAATTTCCAGTGCTAAAGATGTACCAAAGTTTTACTATGGCTACACAAAAATAATTTTGGAAAAACACATTTGCCTTTTTTCCCCCCATCTTTGCAAGAATATCAGCCCAAAGTTTGTTCCTTGCTTTTGAGGACCGGTGCGGAAAATTACCAGTACCTTCTTAGAACTTCTCAGTGTGGTGCTACTTACACTGACTACTATCAAGTAACCTTCTGTAGGATATGTGAAATATCAGGCTTGTTTTCCCAATTTATAGTATTTGTTCACAGCTCTCTGATTAGCTCCTATCCATTTCTCTCCAGCCAAGTACATGGCAGCTACTCATAGCCTATTCATGAGGGAAATCAGGATTTTTCTGGGAAAAAAATAAATCTACTAAAAATATTTTTATTGATCTACAGAAATATATTACTGAATATTTCATTTGTATATTTGATGCATTCAAAAAGAACTTGAGGAAAAGGGAAGACATGCGTGAAACAAAAAAAAAAAAGGAGACATAAGGAGAAAATGAAATGCCTCTATGAAAGACCAATGCTGCTTTGATATGAAGAAAAGGCAGTGAGCTAAGTGTAAAGACCATTGGAGAGAGGTTTGAAGAGCTGTCCTGTAGCAAAATCAACTAATGAAACACAGCAGAGAAGCACCTTTGAAAAAGAATAGAGCATTCCAGTCCAGAGGAAAGTATGCAGAAGAAACTGATTTGCTGATGGATGCTTTCCTGGTTTACCTTCACTACTACAAGACATAAAAGAAACCAAAAGAAAACAAAGCAAAGTACAAAATAAAACCAAACAAAAAAGCCAACCAAAATACCTCATTAACTCTCCTATTACCAAAACAGGAAGTATTTTTTTCCAATAGGCCTCTGTTTTCCACTGTGTCTCTGGAAATAGAAAAATATAGTTTTAATGTCATCATTTTAAATTTTATTTACTTTTATCTAGGCACAATAGTGTCTGCTAGGGTTTCTTTTTTTTTTCTGTTCCTGTTCAGTAATACAATCACCTGAAAAAAAAAAAAAAATTAATTGAACCTGAAAAAAAAAAATCAAAATTAATTGTAGAATCATTGTAACTAATTTACAAAATCAGTTAACCAGTTATAAGTGCAACTACATTATAAAATGAAGATACAAGAATATTGTTATTAGTGTACAGAATATATTTGTAACTATAGAGTTTGGGTAAACCAGACTTTAACAGACACTTACAAAAATTACTTTCAATATTTCTATGTATTGTTTACCTGTTTTACAAAATTGCAGACTAGTAATTTCAGAACAAATGGATACATACATGAATATCTAACTACTTTCACCCTTTTTTACATTAAAGAAAATGTATGAATATACATTCACATACATATACACATCCATGTGCACAGATGTATATACACATACAATATATTTTTATATTAATACATATCTTTAGACATACATTTCTTATGATGTATTTATGTAAGCAGCAGCTGAAAGCAGATCCCTGAGAACCAAGTACTTTTTTTCATTAAATGAGCTTAAGTTTGATTTTTGTCTTTATACTCCGAAATGTTAATATTCAGAAAACTAATTTTAAAACATAAATCAACTGAGCACAGTAAAGAATCAAATCCAGAAAGATTCAAATGGGATCTGTTTTCTATTAGAGCATTCAGCGCATCAGTCATCCACTTGCTCAAGTCAGTGTTAAATCTCACATTGTCTTTAATATTGTAAGGGTAAAGATTAGGTCTGTCTAAAAAACTGAGAAAAAAAAAAAAAAACAAAAACAGAACAAAACAAAACAAACCTCACAATGAATTATAAGAAAACAGCAGAAATACATGATATCTGAGTTAAGCATTAAGCACTCAATAAAAACATAATGGTTAGATAATAAAGTACAGAAAAATAATGAAGTGTAATTGAATTTAGTAATCATTTACTTCTGATAATACCAGATGTAATTAATAGTCACTCTTGTAATTGTTCAATTTGTTATTTATTTGAGTATTTCACCTTGTAGTAGGGATTTAAGCACTATTTTATAAAAAGAAAATGCATAGAGATATACATATACTCATGCATACATACATATTTAAATAGAAAACAAAGAAGCTTGAAACAGCATCTTCAGCTACCCCATAGAAAATAACTTAAAATATGCAGTAGTAAACATAGCATGGTTCATAATGTCAAAGCACTCTCAGAAATCCAGGTCTATTTGCAACAAAAATCAGGGAGAATTGAAAACTATAAGATAGATTTTACAGGCCTGATGGAAAATCATCTCATGTCAGAGGAAGGATTCCCAAGTAGCTAAATGCAAATATACATACAAAAAGGATTGAATTACATTCTGGTTTATGAATGTTCATCTGGGTTGTTTATCCACTGCATTTCCAGTGGATTATAGTGTTTCAGTTCTCTGGCCCAGACAGGGCAAGAATTCTTCTCACACAACAAATTGGCAAAAAGTATGCATAGATAAAATCTGGAACTTCGGATACTTTAGTATAAACGATTACAACTATAAGAACCAACTATTATCAATACATTTATGAAAATGGAATTAATTCCATTTGCTTTCCCAATGTATATAATCTGGGGTTTAGATTTTCCTGCATCGGCCTGCTTCCAAATCTGATTATTTGAGAGCTCTGGAAATGGGTTTGGAACCTTATAAAAAAGTAAGATTATCATCTGTTCTAGTTTTGCTTATAACCAGATATATTACAGCATTAGCTTCACAGCTGAAAGGTAATAAAAATATTTAAGTGTACTTACAAGTTATTGAAAATAATGTTCAATTATAAATTTGATGCTGCAAATGAATAAGGATCTCTATAGAAAATTAAAATGGCTTAGTGCCAATGTCAAAGCTGTTCTACCCATATTTTACCCTGAGTTTACTTGTTTGTGAAAGTTGTAATTTTTCCCTGTATGTAAATGTGTTGAGAGCACTTCTCTCAAGTGTATTCTCCCAAAGAAAGAAGTTCTGGATATTGCATATTTTTCAATGTTTGGCACCTCCCTGGATTTTAAAACTGATTCTTTATGTAAATGACGAGTGGCAGAGAGACCAGAGCCGCAGTGTCCAAGCCTCAGGAGGACTCATTAAACTGAGACTGTTTATAATCTTGTCCTTGATGTTCATGTGCGAGTATCATTCTGTCAGCATCCCTGAAAATACATTTGTCTTCATAGCACATCCAGGTGCACAGGCTGTGTAGGTTGCGTGCAAGATTAGCTGTAGTAAAAACAGAAACAACGTGTGACTTAGAATTAAAGCCTTAGCTTCCATCATAAGCAACAGTGTGACAGCAACTGTACTATAATCAGCTTGACTTTTCTATTGTATGAAATGATTTTCCAGTTTTAATGTCTGTCCTAACCACAGTCCCACAAAGATGAAACTTACAGTTGAGTGTTGGATGGTTTATTTGGTTTGAGGTTTGTTTTTGACGGCCTTTCAATCCAAATGGTGCTGCATTCTCTATTTCACAAAGTTTAAATCAAGTCAGGATCAAAGTGGTTTATCGATTTCTTAATGACATCTATGTAACAGCCAATCAGTGAACTACAGAGTCAGGATCTATGCCAACAGATAAACTACAATACTAGGCAGTTACAAAATGTTGATTTTTATTTTTTAAAAATATCTTTCTGCAATCTGATCCCCAAAACCTCTAATCGCACACAGGAACCTTTGCTCTCCCTGGCAACGTGGGCTGGACTCTCCCCACGCCCTCCGGGTCGTGCGGGCTCCAGGGGCGCCCCCGCCCCCCGCGCTGGGGCAGCCTCGGCCGTGCCGGGCGCCCCCTGGCGGGTCCCTGCCCAGAGTGGTGAAAGCATTTCCTGGCCCGCCCAGAACGGGCAGCACCCACCCGCCTGCCCTTCCCTTCCCCCCGGGTCTCTGCCCCATTGCAGATCTTCATGTTTGTCATATACTCCTTCTCAAGGTGACTGTTTCAGTGTCTCTTGGTAATTACTTGGTAAACGGTTAATCGAACTGGTGGTTATCTTCAGCTTTAGCATGACCAGTTTTTGGGCAGATGACCTTTCAGACAGCTTGGTGTATTTGACAGTATCTACACCCATATTCTTATTTTGAAGAATGTTGTTACACAGGGCTTTTGCTAAGGGTGAACCACAAAAGCAACTACCAATATGTATAGATGTACATATCGGTATACAGATACAAGTAGGTGGGTATATCTGTACATGTGTATTGTTGCAGAAAACATTTTCTGTTTATCTGTGAACATATATATGCGTATGATATTCTTATCTTTGCTCACCATCTTTTCATCCTTCCCAAACTTACTTTTTTGGTTCTAACCTTCAAACAATTAACTACTCCTCTGTAGCCCTTATTCCAGTAATTTTAACTAAGCTGTTGACATTTTCTCTTGTCAGGCTTAGAGCAAAACTGTTTTGATTTAATTATTGCAGTAAAATTATCAAAACACAGTCATCTAAAACAGAGAATGATGTTAAGGTGTCAAACTAGTCAAGCAGTGTATATGTAAATTTGTGAAGACACTGGTGCGATGCTGTATGAAGACTGATACAAATAACATCATTAGATGTCAATGAAGGGAAAGGCCTCATAAAGTTGTTTGCTGGGAATTCATGATGTGATAAACACGTCTGCAAGAATCATTTCTAATTTATATTTTATCTTACAAAATTTCAGTTGCTTTAGCAAGGTGTTATAAACTCAATACAGATACAATCTCTGATACACTGCTGTAGTTCTGAAGGATAAAATGTCCCTCCCCTCCTCCCCGCCATCCTCCTTCTGCTTTTCTCAAAGTCTCCTCCATTCCCTGGTTTTAATTTCTTTGTTGGTAGCACTACCTTGTCTCTTCTACAATCCGTTTCTCCCCATTTTGTCTGCTGTACTATATTAATCAAAAACAAACAAACAAATCCTTCCCTACTAAGAATGATGTAAGAATGGCTGTACTTTGACAGCCATTAACTCTCCTGACTTAAGTTATGTGCTTTGTCCTTTTGTCTCTGCATTCTGTGGGATTTTACACTGTTCATTGAGTCAGGAGCCAGGTCTAAGAGCTGGTGGAACACTTGTACATAAGGATTTATCCTGGTATCTGATTAATAGTGGAGAGGGACACAAGTGCATTATCTTCCTTCTAACAACACAGAGTCTGTGAAGCCAAGTAGTTGTGATTGCATTATATGCACTAGGAAATGTACAGTTTCAGGCCCCATATTTCCCTTTGAAGTTCATGGAAAGAAATAGTCAGTGACACTAGATATTAAATTATTCTGGGGCAGCACAGGCGTGCCAAGCCCGCTTAGCTACCTGTACTTTGCCTTTGATTTCAAGAGAATCAAGAGTGTCATGGAGTCTTATCATCTGTGTCACATGTGCAAGGGATCTTGCACACAATGAGTATTCTGATATTAAGTGTGTTGTAGTCTAACGTAGATGTTTTTTCCTGCTTTGAAATGTGAGTGGCTATTAAAAGGAAGCTATAAGCGGCCAAACAAATGACAAACCATAAAAGGCAGTTTGTAAATCACAGAATGTTAGGGTTTGGAGGTGACCTCGAAAGATCATCTAGTCCAATCCCACTGCCGGAGCAGGAACATCTAGATGAGGCTACACAGGAATGTGTCCAGGTGGGTTTTGAATGTCTCCAGAGAAGGAAACTCTACAACCACCCTGGGCAGCCTGTTCCAGTGTTCTGTTACCCTCACTGAGAAGAAGTTTCTTCTCAAATTTAAATGGAACCTCTTGTGTTCCAGTTTGAACCCATTACCCCTTGTCTTACCATTGGTTGTCACCGAGAAGAGCCTGGCTCCATCCTTGTGACACTCACCCTTTACATATTTATAAACATTAATGAGGTCACCTCTCAGTCTCCTCTTCTCCAAACTAAAGAGACTCAGCTCCCTCAGCTTTTCCTCATAAAGGAGGTGCTTCACCCCCTTAATCATCTTGGTTGCCCTCCGCTGGACTCTCTCCAACAGTTCCTTGTCCTTCTTGAAATGAGAGGCCCAGAACTGGACACAATATTCCAGATGCGGTCTCACCAGAGCAGAGTAGAGGGGGAGGAGAACTTCTCTTGACCTACTAACCACACCCCTTCTAATACACCCCAGGATACCATTTGCCTTCCTGGCCACAAGGGCACAGTGCTGGTTCATGGTCATCCTGCACGGGATGCAAGGGACCTCCAGGTCCCTTTCCCCTACTCTGCTTTCTTAAAGGTCATTCCCCAACTTACACTGGAACCTACCCAGATGCAAGACTCTACACTTGTCCTTGTTATATTTAAATTTTTCCTCGCCCAACTCTCCAGCCTGTCCAGGTCTCGCTGGATGGCAGCACAGCCTTCTGGCGTGTCAGCCACTCCTCCCAGCTTGGTGTCATCAGCAAACTTGCTGATAGTACACTCTATTCCCTCATCCAAGTCATTGATGAGTATATTGAATAATACTAGCCCCAGTACTGACCCTTGAAGCACTCCACTAGATACTGGCCTCCAACTAGACTCTACCCCATTGACCATGACTCTCTGGCTTCTTTCCTTCAGACAGTTCGCAGTCCACCTCACTACCCGATTGTCCAGACCACACTTCCTCAGTTTAGCTATGAGAATGCTGTGGGGACTGTGTCAAATGCTTTACTGAAGTCAAGGTAGACCACATCCACCACTCTGCCATCATCTATCCACCTCGTTATGTCTTCTTAAGAGGTGATGAGGTTGGTCAAGCACAACTTGGTGAAACCATGTTGACTACCCCTAATGATCCTGTTATTCTTGATATGCCTTGAGATGGCACCAAGGATAAGCTGTTCCATCACTTTCCCAGGGATCTAGGTGAGGCTGACCAGTGTATAGTCACCTGGGTCCTCCTTCTTGCCCTTTTTGAAGACTGGAGTGACATTTGCTTTCTTCCAGTCCCCAGCATGGTTTTAAAATTAAAAGTATAAACAGGGAAGAAAACTAAATGAAAGAAATTAAAAACTGAGAAAGTATTGTGATTTGCTAATATTCTTTCAATTTCAAAATGGCAAAAAAGTAATGAAAATAAATCCTCAAGCACTGATTGTCTTACCTAAAACTTTTTTTTTGTCTGGGACATTTCTAGCACCTCACTTCGTTTTCTAATAAAATACAGCTCAAGGTCACGAGGATTTAATTATTTTAATTTCGAAAATGAGAAATGTCGGGACAATTGCATAAGCTGCACAAGAAAACTGAAAGAAACTTTTATTCAAATTGCTTCATATTGTGTAAACATCAGAGAAACATTTTTAAGTTTCTGTCAGGGGCCTTTGAAAGTGTCATACAATAATAACTTCAGATTTCTATCTTCAGACAAATTGCTTCACATCGGAAAAAAGCTAAAATATCAGGAAAAAAAATGAGGACCTACTGCAATGTAATAGCTCCAAAAATGTAAACTACTTTCAAGATTTATGGTTATTTAAACCTTGAAACTGATACTAACGTGATCATATTGTTCAGGTTTCGACAGTTTTAACAACCATAAAATAATAAATTAAAAGCTGAATGTTTTGTTTCCTAGCAGAGCTGGGAGGGAATAGGTTTTTCCCTTCCCATGAATCTTTTCTGAATTTCAAGTGTTGCAAATTGCATGTAGATACTGTAGACACAATCAGCTATATGTCCTCAAGAGATACAGACACAAAATTTTCAAATTCCTTGGCTAAATTAATTATCAAAGAACTTGAATTTATTGAACTGAAAGAACCTGAATTTACTCTTTCTTGCACTCTCCGGAACCATTTATCTTTGAATAATAACAGAATGCCCAAACTACCCAAGTATTATTTTCTTTCCCTTTTTGGCTGGCTGCCTGTCAGTCTCTGTTTTTGAAATGTTCCATTTGGGGGTTTTGGTGCAGTTTTAATTTTGAAAATTAAAACAGACAGTATGGTGGGTAGAATGGTAGGTGATAGGAAATCCTGCCAACAGAGTGATTAACAGGAAGAAATGGAGAGGAGACACCTGGAGAAACAGAATGCTGACAGAGGAAGAAAGAGACATTTTGTGCTTCAAAACTACAGTGATATGTATTAGAGATGACATCAATAATGAGCTTCCCGAGTTGAACTGTCTCCCACCCTATGTATTTGTAGCCGTGGTTTCCATTTTAATAGGTCAATATTTTCCAGCAAAAAGCAACTTCCCTGAAAAATGCCCAGCTGCATGTTTCCTGTGTACATCTGCTCATGGCAGGTTTTTATTCTTCCTGGAAGTCTTAGACAAATATGTTGGAAAACAGTTGTTTGTTTCCAAATACCATGTTAGACAACTTATAGTAATTAAGTAGAGAGCAACAGAGGGGACTTTTTGGTTATTGATCTTTTTCTTTTGCTTTTTCTTTTTTTTCTTTTTCTTTTTCTTTTTCTTTTTCTTTTTCTTTTTCTTTTTCTTTTTCTTTTTCTTTTTCTTTTTCTTTTTCTTTTTCTTTTTCTTTTTCTTTTTCTTTTTCTTTTTCTTTTTCTTTTTCTTTTCCTTTTTCTTTTTCTTTTTCTTTTTTTTTTCTTTTTCTTTTTCTTTTTCTTTTTCTTTTTCTTTTTCTTTTTCTTTTTCTTTTTCTTTTTCTTTTTCTTTTTCTTTTTCTTTTTCTTTTTCTTTTCCCTTTTCTTTTTCTTTTCCCTTTTCTTTTTCTTTTTCTTTTTTCTTTTTCTTTTCCTTTTTCTCTTTTCTTTTTTCTTTTTTCTTTTTTCTTTTTTTTTTCTTTTTTCTTTTTTCTTTTTTCTTTTTTCTTTTCTTTTTTATCAGATATTCAATAAAAAATAGGCAGCAAGTATTCTCTGACAAAAATGTATGAATGTATGTTACAGAAAAGTCTTTAGAACTTTAAAATCAAAAAGAATATTTAAATGTAGATTGCCAGCTTGGAGTTTCAACTTGTAGAAACACTTTTGTGACTGTGGCAAAAGTGACAAAATGGCTGTAAAACATTGATATTTTGCTGTGCTATAAACTTTACTGCTGTTCTGCATTTGGTTTACAAAGGCATAAACATAAAGCACTGGAAGATTAAAGCCCTTAAGTTTTAGTTCAGTGTTTAACTGTAACTCATTTCTTCATCTGCACTCTACTAGTGACTGATTGGTCCTTGCAATGAATTAAGCTCAAGAAAGCACACACATGAATGGGTAACATTTTCTTCCCCTATTATTTCGGAATATCTTGCACCAGATGGTTTTGGAGCTTCAAATCTGTATACTAGTACACCAGCCTAGGATCTAAGGACATGATTGTACGTTTTCTGAATGGCTTTGTGCTGTCATAGAAAGCTCTGCATTCTAACAACTGAATAATTCTTCACATCTTTGAATATATATGAGTAATATTCAGGTTTTATTACTGCTCAATATATTCCCTTGGACCAAATCTGTGATCAGAATTCCTTAAAAATGTAAATAAACATAGAGCCTAACACAAATGGATGGCATATTACCCAGTCCCTTCCTATTAAAATTTTTCTACATAATCATTTGGAGATTTTTAAAAGCACACAATATTTCTACTCCAAACACCTACAACAGGATGGAGGGGTTGGAGACGGAACAAAGTGAGGCAAAAATACGGTCTTAAGAACATACAGCTTTCTAGCGGAAGCAGCACAAGATTACTTTTCTTTTAAGCAGCAACAATACTTGTTATTGATACAATATAAAGTAGTTTCATGCAATTCCTAAGCACATTATACAACATCACACTGACTTTTCTCCCTCTTTTCTGATCTGTCTCAGAACTATGACTAATATTTTACAAATATAAAAATAAGTATTTGCAACACACAGAGAAAAAAAACTAGATTCTGTAACTGCATATAAGATATGATTACAAGAGACATAACTAAACAGGTAGGTCTATTCAATTCTTAAAAACAAAAGGACTCTCAAACAAGAGCTCTTTCAAACTAGATGTTTGCTAAGAAAATATTTGGTTCTGTACTTCTATATTATTTTTAACTGTCCACTATGACAAGCAAAATAATCCATACCTCACCAGTTGCAGGATTTTCCCCAAAAACAGAGAACAAATCTGTCCCAAAGAAAGGACAGATGACATTAATGAAGTCTAACTACACCAAGAACATTAAATTTATGACAGCACACCTGCAGATGGTGCTGTTCCACAACATTTCCTGCATAAAATCGGATTAAAATGCATCAGTAGGTCTATTCTTTGATCTTTCATTATATATTGCCATAGAGTACATGAAACTTTTACATAAAATGGTTGGCTGTGTGTGAAGGCCAAACTAGATGGAAAATGATACATAAAGATATGAAGTTTCCCCATTCCAAATATACTTCCTATTTTTTTCCCCAACCTCTTATTATAATTTTAGTAGTTATCCTGCAATGTCATATTTCTTTTTAATAGTATATAGAATTTTAGCATCTTTTTTTTTTAGGCCAAAAATTGTAGTTATTTAGAGAGGCTATGTTTTAAATTGTGTTTCTATTTCTAATATGCTACAGTATACAAATAATTGTTAGCAAATGTTCTCCTACAGAATATTATTACTTGTAGGCAACAGATTAGGAATGAAACTGTTCTCATATAGACCGTGGGACCAGTAGAAATAAAACACTGCTCCAGAGAGAAAAAATTTCAAAGCTGTGTTTATTACCAGAGCAAAAGACTGAGGGCAATACATGTTATCAACTGAATTATTTCATCTTTTTACACTATAAATGTAATGTGATTTCCATTGAAACTAGTTGTATTTGTTTTGTTATTCCATAGTTTTTCATTTTTTAATCACGAATGAAAGTATCACTACTATTACAACTACTGCTAGTACTACTATTATTACTACCACTATTAATTTGTAAAAATTATGGCTCTATACTTTATTGTCTTTTCACAGAGAGCCTAATTCTACTCTGCATTGCAATGGGACAGTCTTGTTTAAATCAATAACACTGCACCAATGGAAATAAAACCAGTGTCTGAAATTAAATTATTTCCAAATTTTAGAGCATAACCAGACTTTTTAACTGTGTTTGAATACAGAAAACACTCAAATTCAGAAAAAAATTCTGTCAGATACTAACACACATTGCAGGAGTAAAAAGCAAAAGACATCCATGTAGTCAGATTAGAAATTCACGTATTCTCTTAAAAATGAGATTTACTAAGCTAATATCTGTAGTGTCCTAAAAACAAAAATTAGAAATTAAAACTAAATGTGTTCTCATGGTATGTTTAGATAAGGGCATCAGAAAAGAAAATTAGATGACATTTGTAGAATGTGATGTTATATATCACACAACATGTTTCAGTTCAGTTTGGTGAAAGGCCAGTTTTCTGTTTATGTTGCGTAAATGACAGCCTGCTCTATGCTAACAAAATGTCTGCTTGCCAATATGTATAACAGTTCTTTGATAATTTAAAATTATGTTACTTAAATATATTTAATTTCTAAAATAACTGTCAGTTTTTATATGAATTTACTGATTTGATCTAAATCTCCTACTTCTTATTTCTATAATTACATTAGTTTGTTTAAAAAAATTGTTACAGTTGTGTTTAGAAGAATTAAAAACCTAGTTATTTAAAATTTTAGTTTGTCATTGAATATAAGGTTAATTTTTAGCCTAAAATTTTGAATTTTCTATTACTGATCTGTGTCATACCAGGGAGTCCAGCACTGGACACAGTACTCCAGCTGTGTCTCACCAGTGCTGAGTAGGGTTTCACCTCCTTTGGCTAGCTACAGTATTTCAGTACAAATCTAGGGTTACACCACATCACTACATCAGTTTCTCATAGTAAAATAATTCATTAAGTGCTATCACATTTAAAATTAATTTTAATCCTTCAGTTATGTACAGACTGTTCTGAATACCAGATTCACTTATATAATGTGTTTTCCTTAGCTTTAACTTCAGCAGAAGCTAAAGATAAGAAGCTGAAGATATTTCAGCTCCCAGGTTTCAGAATTTCAGTTTTGAAAGGAGAGAGAAACCATGACCCCCTGGTAGCCACTTAGAACAACCTGGGCTAGAGACTACTTTCCATTTAACTCAAAGAGAGGGAGAAATACCTGTCTTTTTGGATATCTATACTTTTTTTATACCAGTTCAGATAGTAGTTTCTATGACTTGAGTACCACCCACTCAGTCTTCATCTAGTGTGTATAGAGAGAAAACAACAAAACAAACAAACAAACAAACAACAAAACTGTCTATGAGAGTGAATGTTTGCCCTATACAGACAGTAAAAATGTTCAGACCAAACAAACCAGGAAAAAGCTGAACTAAAACAAAATGAAACAAACACAGGGTTTTTTTCCTCTCTTTCTTAGGAAACTGAGTCAGTATAAATGTTATGTACAACACTTCAATATATAATGAGGTTACCAGAGTATTGCAGGGCAACAATTGTTGCATTTGAAAGAGGACTGGAGTATATCCAAAGTTACTCAACTGGCACTTGCTGATTCTCTGGTCCCCCATTAGCAAACTGCAAGGCTATGCATTAGTTAATGCCCTTTTCCTGAAAATGAATAGGCTGGATTTGGCTCTATTGTAATATTTTTCAATAAAGCATATAAATAACTCCAAATATTTTATCAATACTACATTCTCCCTCATCATCTCTAAAACAAATTTCAAGTGATTGGGACTGTGTATTAATGAGTTAATGTCTGGAATACTTACATGAAAATAAAATGCTTAACTAGATTGAATAGAACTATCTCAAACTTCTTTAATATATATAGCTTTTTGTACTCAATTAGTTGAGCCTGATTCCTGAGGATGTATTTTCTATGAAAGAGGTGTTGAAGGGAACAGTTCAGAGTGATCATGCTGAATGCTTCAGGTTAGATAGTGCAGATACACTACATTGTTATTTACCAAAAATACTGACACGGGAAATATGGATATGGTTTCTTTTCACCATAGGCTAGAATTATTTGTTGACAAATGTGTCAAAGTACTGAAATCAGTACAACTGAATATATTTCTCCATCAGGGAATGGGGCCAGTAAGAATTGCTCTACAGATGAGAATCTTAAAAACAATTAATTCACAGCATGATTCCCTTGGGACATAGACAGACCAAGGATTGTCAGTATCAGAAAGAAGAGTTTGTCTTGTAAAAATAAACAAGAAGTACAGGTCCTGTGAAGATACTTGAGATGTCTGCCATACCAACATCTGTGTCTGAGTTTAGACATCTAGGTTCTATTTGTAGTCAGTGGGAAAACACAAGCACTTGAATATTTAGTTTGCCGATCAAATTTTGAATGTCTACTTTTATCCATATGATGAATCATTATTTAAAAGTGACTGCTTCAGTCATTATGGAAGGTTAGGATGGTTAGATACATCCAGCATATTTGTTCAGGTGAATGCCTCCTTAGCAATACTCCACATTTCTAGACTAAGTGTCTCCTAATCATTAGAACTATAAGTCTGGTAAAACATTTGTGAAATTTTATTTATGGGGGCAAAAAAGCCACAGTACTTGCAAATGTTTCTTACAGTCTTGTGTTGTTGTTAGATCAACTGCTCATGTTGAGTAGGATACCCAATGCAACATTGCAACTGAATAAATAAGTCTCCTGGTCATTTCTAATTGCTTTTATAGATAACAACTTCTCCTTACTGCTAAATCACAGTAACAAAGGCATACGTAACCTCAGGCAGGAACACAACATGTGCACCAGTAGGAAAATGTTGGTAGGTGGATATCCTATTTACACAAATGCAAATGCTGAAGTTATACATTTCCCAGATTCAAAATGGCAGCTGATGTACTGCATGTAGAATTTCACAGGATTTCATTGTCAATTTTAAAAACAAAGAAACAAACAAAAAACCCATGCACTTTAGCAAAGTGATTGCTACAGAAAGACAGTAAAATAATTAGCTGAATAGTAGCTTCTGAGTTTATCTGTTTGGGGTTTGTTTGGTTTGTTTGTTTGCTTGCTTTGTCTGTGTGTTTTTTTCCCCTACTGCTACTACAAAAAAAAAAAAAAAAAAAAAAAAGTTCAACCTTGCATTTATAAGACTAATTAGATTTCCCCTTTTCCCCTCACAGCCCTCTCTTCCACACAAAAATAATTTGTGAGGTAATATGCAGGAAAGAAAGGAAGAATAACACAATTTGAAGAATAAAGTGATTTTTTTTTTTTACATGAGTTAAGAGGTACAAGAGGTCTTGTGATTTTCAAAGCATAATGGTGTGATTTCTGTTTACATTATTGTGGCGATGCCTTTTTTTTGTTAGGACAGTATAGGAGTTTTTACAATAAATATAGGATTTGACTCAATATTAAGCAAGTATGCGTGTGTGTATTGTGTGTTTATGTCTATTGGTATTTTGAATTAGGAAATTGTTGGAGATAACTCTATTTTTAAATTGTCTTTTGTTTCTTTCTCCTTTTTAATAAGGGCTTTGATTACAAATAATTTATACATACTTTTAGAGGGGTATGTTTAATAACTGATCAAAGTGAGATTAATGAAAATAACAAATTTTTATCATCTAATCTCAATGATTTTCAGTTAATGATAATTAACTGAATGACACACTTGAACTTGTATGATAAACATAAAATATAATGAAAAAAATAAGTTGAGCCAATGAAGATAATGATGGTAATTTTATCCAGCTCAATTTCTCATTCAAAAGAACATATAATTGCTCTGATATTTCATTTCTAACAACCTTGTCTCTTAGCCAATATAAACTAAGGGCATAACAGATTATAAGATCCCCCTTCTCCCTGCTGTTTATTAAAACCTTATCTGACTGAAAGATTCAAAGCCCTCAGTGACCTTCTTGGGTCCTGCTCATATTCCAGTTTTCATTGTGAGGTGAAGATGCCAGGGCTAAGGGAACAAGATAGTTTCAATCTGGAGGGACATGATACCCCATGAGGAATAAATGCCATCCGGTTCAAAAGACTGAGTTCCAGGTGACATGTCAGGTATAAAGTGTGTTCCTTGACACATGTTTTGAATGTGTTGTGAATTCTTAATGCTCATGCTTTTCCTTTCTAATTGCTGCAATGCTAAAGCAGTAATTTGTGTTCACAAAATACTTCTCAAGAATTTTCTCCATTTCAGTCAAAGTAAAATGGGTTAGATTAGTTTATGTTTCACGACTCGTCCCATCTCTATTTAAAGGCATGGTCCAGGAGTGGTGATAACCACCCAGTTACAATAACAATCTCATTTAGACACCGTAGTTACAATTATGACTGACATCTACTGTTTCTTAATTGAAGGTTCCTGAAAAATCAGTTGGAGATTAGCTTAGTTTCAGGGTATTTTTCTCCTTTCTTAATAACGTGTCACAACTTCTAAAATTATTTTTATTTGTCTGAAGTTACAATGATCATCTCAGAAGTGAGTTTTCTCATTTCCTTCACTGTGCCTTTATACTTTAAATCATATTAATATCTGTTTAAATAAAGTTGGCATCTAGAGCAGTAACTTTTAACATCTCCTAAGCGGGATATTTTTACAACTAATTCTATGGGATTCATAACCTGTCTCACTTCGGTAATCTAAATATCATAGTTATACCACTAGAAGCTGAACTGCACTGAACATGATAAAACAGTTGGGAAATTCCAATATCTGCTTTAAGGTAATACACTTCCAAATATAACAATGCCAAATTTACATTTCTGTCCAGTTCATTTTATACATGTATTTGAAAGGTTTATGTAAAGCTATACAAACACACAATGCTTCTTGAACCAGTAATGGATTTAATAAACCTTCCTTCCCGGGGACATTAGATAGGTATTAAAATAGGTAGGGGAAAACACCAACACTCTGGGTGGTGAATGGATGTCCATTTGGATTTGTGCAATGCTTCACACAACAGAATACTAATCTTGAAATGTTTAAATTAGCCTGCAACAAATATAATTAGGTAGTTTTTTTATTTGACTTCTATTTATTACTGTAAGTTTAAAAAAGATATTACAAACAGAAGCAGCATAGATTTACTAATAATATCAAAGCTGCACTATCATAAGACATACTATGAGAAGGTAGTTTCTTGTCAGATTATAAAAAATATGAACAGAATTAATGTTTATTATAGATGTTTTGCTCATGTATTAATTAGTTATAACTTTTAAATTTCATTTTGTTAATAAAATGTGACTGTCAATAAATTCAGATAACAACTGGAAGAAATTTAAATGTCCCTCCTAGAGAACATAGTCATAGAATTCAAAATGTGGGGTTTTTCTTACATGTGTCTCTAGAAACAGAGTAGTATTTTGTTGCTGGCATGTCTGCTGTATTTTATTTTACTTTCTTCTTCTCAAATTCATAATCATTCTCAGGAGTAAGGTCTTTTCTTAGCAATTACTGCTTGACATTTACCATTACATACATGATAGATATTTAAAAATTTGCCAATACTATGGTAAAATATTTAAATTTATTAGTCATGCAAATTACTTGGCCTACAGATCTCATCAGCACCTTTTCAAATTTTCAGGCAAACAAAATTTAAAAAATCTAATAGAACAAAGCCAAAACAGTTCTCCCCCTTGTCAGCATCAAAGAATTGCCAGTTAGAGATTTCCACACCTATTACTACAATACTAAAGATAAGCAAAAAGGATGTTTAAATGTTCTGAATA
Organism: Columba livia; assembly: GCF_036013475.1. Taxonomy (NCBI): domain Eukaryota; kingdom Metazoa; phylum Chordata; class Aves; order Columbiformes; family Columbidae; genus Columba; species Columba livia. The sequence continues at coordinate 192,697,536 of NC_088602.1, forward strand.
TATTAATTCACCTATTCCTCTAGTGAATTTAAATTGAAAGTTGAATTTACAGCAATGGATTAAAAAATGGATGTTAGCTGTTAGAGATGTAGCTTGATGAGAATCCCATGATGCTATTTAAAGGACAAAGTGAATTAATCTTTATCCAAGTGTTTCAGTGTTACATATTTTGTCTAACACTCAGAACAGATATACTAAAGAGAGTATTCAATCTAAAGTTTGTGCGGGTTGTTTTTTTTGTTTTGTTTTGTTTTGGTTTTTTTTAATAAACAATTTTTTTACTTTAATTTGAAAAATTTGGAAGGGAGCAGACAAGTCTTTATAGAATCACAGAATCATAGAATCACTTCGGTTGGAAAAGACTCTCAAGATCATCAAGTCCATTCCTTAACCTAACACTGTCACTGAGCAGTGTCCCTAAGAACCTCATCTACATGTCTTTTAAATACCTCCAGGGATGGTGACTAAACTACTTCCCTGGGCAGCCTATTCCAATACCTGACAACCCTTTAGTGAATAATTTTTTTCCTAATATCCAACCTAAGTGTTCCTTAGTGCAATTTGAGACCATTTCCTATTGTCCTGTTACTTGGGAAAAGAGACCAACACCCACCTTGCTATAACCTCCATTCAGGTAGCTCTAGAGAATTATAAACCCCCTTTTCTCCAGGCTAAACAGCCCCAGTTCCCTCAGTTGCTCCTGATCAGACTTGTGCTCCAGACCCTTCAACAGTTTTGTTGCACTTCTCTTAGCTCTCTCAAACACCTCAATGTCTTTCTTGTAGTGAAATGCCCAAAAGTGAACATAGCATATGAGGTGCAGCCTCACCACTGCCAAGTACAGGGGAAAATCTATTTTTACTATTTTCAGATACTTTTTATTTCTTTTCTACGATATTATAATTGAGATTTTAAATATTTGTTAGCATTTATTTTGCAAACCTTTTCTGGAGTGGAAAGAAAAAGAGAATTTTTACAAAAATTAAATGTTAGGGTTTTTATTCAGTTTCTTTTTGAAACACACAACTGATTTTCAAAAAATGTCACATGAAATTGAGTCAGTGGTATGTCATTGGAGTTATAAAAGCTAGCTACATATGAAGCCTGATTATTAAGAACATAGCCAGGAGTTTGAAGGATTTCCCTTAAAGTATTTATTTCTAATTGGCTCTTATAAGACTGTGTCTTGAGAACATACGTAGCTCTAGGCTCCACAATACAGGAGGGCAACTGATATACTGGAGCAAGTCCAGCAAAAGGTCACTGAGATGTAAAAGGGAGCCTGGAAAGTTTGTTCAGTCTGGAGAAAACAAAGCTATATGGTTTTTATTGCTGTCTTCAATTACTTAATGAAAAATTATGGAGAAGATTAAGTCAGACTCTTCCTGGACATTAGTGAAAAGGTAAAAAGCAACAGATACCTGTCGTTGGAAGGGAAATTTGAATTAGACGTTAGGAAAACAAAATTCAGAGTAAGACCATCAAACCCTGGGAAGTAATTTGCAAAATAGGTTGAAGAATAGGGGAAAGCCAAAATTAGACTAAACGAGGCCCTGAACAGCCTGGCTTTGAAGTTGGTTTTATTTTCAAACTGGTCCTGCTCTGAGTGGGGAGCTGGACTAGCTCACCTCCAGAGGTGTTTTCCAGTCTAAATTGTTCTATGATTTTGTGGCTAATTTTCATTTCTTTCATGTATATCACTGATTATAACAATCTTCTACACTCAGCCTGTACCATGCCATTGCTATCTATGTCATGCTTTCTTCTGTCCACTGGTGAGGATATGTTAGTGCTGACAATGGACTTTTCTTCCTCTTTTCCAGTCTTGCCTAGTAGTTTTATTTTTTTGTTTTTCTTTCACTCAAAAATGGTGCAAAGTTAGATCTGCTGCTTTTGGAGGATGAGGTCAGAGACAAAAATGGAATTAAGAAGTCTGCATTAAGTTCAGGAAATCCATAACCTCAGAGAAGGGAAGATGTCAGAGTCCTTTGAGGTGCAGCCTTCAACATGGAGTCCTCTTCTTTTTGCTTTCAACCAGATTGAATTGTCCATGGAAAAGGATTAATGAGGAAAGTATGTCACTTTTCCTATGCAAAGTCCTTGAAACTTTAGTGTCTGAAAGAAAGCAACACAACAATTCCATTATGTTTTTTTTTTTTTTTTCTCTAGGTTTCATGAAATATTCAGATATTACTTCAACTTAATAGTGTACTCTTCTGTTTCCATGTTCTTTGGGAACCTATCTTGCTTCTGAACAGAGCTTTAACAGCCAAAGGCTGACTTTACTTAGATTTTACTGTTTCTGATAGCAGGCTACCAAGAATAACCAAACTACAGTTTACTCCTTTATTTCTTTTCCCTTTCTTCTTGTTTTTGTCATGGTGTGGGAGTGATAGACGTTTACCAGTGAACACTCTACAGAACAGATTTACATTGTAAAGTCTTTGCTTTTCATTCTAATACCACATGACTTCGAGACACGAAAATAGAATGGTGAAACATTTCCCTAATGGTTTATCTCATATCATGTCTGATTTACACAAGATAGATTAGTGCTTTGAAATTTATTTGGATTGTATAGTAAAGGCTAGATAACTTGTGTTTGTTTACCATAAATTCTTTGTCCTTACATGAATATATGTAGGAGTGAAAAGTGGAAAAATACTTGGAAAACAGATAGTAAGAAAATATTAAAAAAAAAAATAAAGACAACTGAGAGTGCCAAGAATCATCTCTACCATTTATACCCTTTCTTAGACCACGATTTGAGGCCATAGCACAGGCTGAAGAAGAATGGGAGAATAAATATATTAGACAAAAAATCTCTTCTAAATTTTAATTTTCACAAAAAATGAGGCATAGGAAGTTCCACACATGGTCACCACTGAATATAACTCTTTTAAAACGTATATTTATATGTGGAAGATACCAAAGTCTTCCAACATAAAACTGTTTAGATCTCAGTGTGTGATCTCCACTGAGCACAAGTAGATTCAGCAATTAGGTCATCTTTGTTTCAAGTCAACTGGCAGCATTTAAGGATTTGTTCAGTTCTAACTCCATTACCTACAGTCCTAAGATCAAAACTGTGATCTATACTTCTTTAGAGGGTCAGATAAGTCACTCATTCATCTTTACACACCAAAAAGACTGGTTCCTCCTACATCTTACCAGTTAGTTATGGGTGCTCACATGAACGGTTGGCCTATAATCAATTAATATGAACATGATAAAGATATATTTAGCAGAGTAAACACTTGAGTAGCATGAAATTCTACAAAGCAAGCTTTAGTGTCTTCTTAAGTGATTTAATTTCCCCAAAAATCTAAGATTTACCAGAATTTCCTGTAAGGCAGTATTGTTTTGTTTTTTTTTTTTTTTGTTTTGTTTTGTTTTTCCCTAAGTAACAGAAGTTATCACATTAGAAATAACAGAATCTTCTTCTTCATTATGATCTAAAACGTTTCTAAAAAGAACTTTCTTGGATATGGTCACTCTGGTATGCACTCAAACTGTCATGCTCTGGTCACTCTCTTTAAATAAGCTACACCCCAGTAAACCTGTATGTGGAAAACGATTGTTCTAGGAACCGGGACAAGTAATCACCCAGCTTGATATCTTGATGACTTATAAATTAAAAGACCTTACATGACCTGTAAAACTTTTCTTTCTAGAAGAAAAAGTTCCTCTCCAACATTAAAACAGCTTATCCTCAGGCATGTTTAGAGATGTTTAGCACAAAATAGAGCCTGCAAATTCATGCAACTATTTCTAACACACCTGTTGTGCATGTTTCTTGTCTACTAGCACTTAGCTGTCCACCTAAGCACTTTAACTCTCAAAAAAGACTTTGTTTATGTATTGCATTTAATGAATGTGCTGAATACAGCACATATTCTTTGCTTTAAATACAGAGGATGTTTCTACAAGCTAGAAGAAATTCCTGGAGTCACATGTCTGAGATCCATTTACTTCCATTGCTAAAGCAGTAGATGATAAATGGATACCTTAAATGCATAAGAAAATAAAGAAAATTCAAAAAGTGTAATGTCATAAAAGAGACATACTCATCATGATCTGTGAGAGAATCAGATCTGTAGAAAGTATACAGAAATGTAGTCTTGTAGGAAGAATGACATAGTAAACAAGGCATTCTGAATTTAGCTTTCAAAACCAATTTTCTGATAGCAGAAGTTTCAAGGTGTTAGAAATGGTGATATCAATGTCTTCCTTCAGGTGACAAGGTAGGCACAGAGATTTTTCAATTTTCATTTATCTGTAACACTTCTGCATTTTCACATAGTGCTTGAGGTCACAAAAGACCTCTGGATCTCATCTAGTCCAACCTCCCACTACAATAGGTTCCTCAGGACCATGCCCAGTTGAGTTTTGAACATCTCCAAGGTTGGAGATTCCACAATCTCTCTGGGCAACATTTACCAGTGTTGGAACACCCTCACACTATTTTTTTCCTTTTTCTTCTCGTGTTTAAATGAAATATCCTGTATTTCAGTTTGTGACTCTTTCCTCTGGAGTAGCTCAGTAAATATGATTTTGTCATTGCTAGTGTTAGATTACCTAATTAAAACGTCACAGCAAACACAATGAGCACCAAGAGTCAGAGGTAGGACAACAGATGGCCAAACCCTGGTTATCAGTGAAAATGAAGCATCCTCAGTTGACTGCTTCTGAAGTTTTGCACTAAGATGGGCCAGCCAAAAGGAACTCTATCTCTTGAATGCCTTGCAAAATAAAGGGAATTATTACCTAAAGAGGGTTAGAAATTTTACTGAACGAAGGTGGAAGACTTTTTAGTAGGTATAAAGCTTTCTTTGTATATATGTCAGTACTTTGTGTGATTATGCAGGTGCTGGTAAAGGCACCCCTCTGTCCATGTTGATCTGTGTGTCAAACCCATGTGTTTCTTGTACGTTATGTATGTGAGCATGAGTATACACATACACATTGGCAATAAGTGGACAGCCCCACACTGACCTGCCACAGTCACCCTTATTAGGGAGGAAAAAGGACAAATCCATCAGTGTCATGAAACCAACATGATTAGGCTGCCCTGAGCTTGAGCTCTGCCAGTGCCTCTATGGCAATATAGTTTCTTAGTTATTGCCTAAGAAACAAAAGACCATGGGGAGTCTGAGCCTGGAGAAAGTTGTGGAACCACCCTCACACTCAACTGTGAGCAACCAGAGGGGATCAGCTAGAGATCATCAGTAAGCAGATCTACATCTTTACTCTTATAATTTTACCTTACTTCTGGTGCTAAGATTAGGAAGTACTACAACCAATGACAACCTGTGACAAATGAGACTGCATCACTTTATGAGGAAGTAAGAAGACAGAGAGTAATGTCATGTTCATTTGCCACAAACTGAGGTAAACTGACTGCTTTGTGTGAGGTAGCAACCCAGGTATAAAGAAGTTGTATGATCTGAACCAAATTTTATACCTGTTAATCTACAGAGTAATTAAGTTCTTTCATGTGGGAACTTATTGTATAAAATAGTTATTGCTTTACAGGGTGGTGACAGTGGCTATCATTCAATTGTCTGAGATTTCCTGAAGAGAAAGATAACACTGTGTGTTGGAATGTATGTTAAACTGCGTAAGTTTGGTGTATCCAGTATTTTCAGGTTATGTGAGTTTTAGTGTATACACCAATATCACCTCTACAGAGATCACAGGATAGGCCAGACTTTCCAGACCTGTTCTAAGAGGGAGATTGACTGTGTGTGAAAAGACCCTTCTAAAGAAGAATTACTTCTGCCTTATTAAGTACTGCACCTACTGAACAAACTGTTGCTAGTTGCATGTGGAAGTATTTGATATGCCTGGGTCTACAAGCTGCCTGTTCTCTGCTAGTTTTTTCAGCTCTGCATTTCTTATTGTTATCTCCATTTCCGATTTTGAACCTGGTATTAGTTTCATTCTTACATGGTTGCTAGAAAGCATAACATAAGTTAGAGGAGAAAATAAGTTAGATCAAGGATAGAATTAGGAGGAACATGCATGTAAGCTAAGGAAGAAAAATGGATGTAATTGGAAACCATGAAGATTTGTCCCATAAGCTAAACCAGAACTTGTAGTAGCCTGTAGAGGTCAGTTCCAATAAGGAAATATTTTGAATTAGGTTATATACCCAAAGTAACTTAGTCTGTATCTCTTTTCCTGCAGGTAACTTGAAAAGAATTTTCAATAAATCTACATTCTTTTTTTCCAAGAAAAATAAATTTCTCCAGATTACATAGATTGAGAATACCTGAACTACTCTTAAAATGTACAAAAATACTTACCAGGCTCAGCCAGCAGCTTGGGTTCCACAGCTGAAATCTCTGTCCCAAGGATCTTACAACTTTTTACGTGAGAAATGTAAATATGAAGAAATGTGAAAAGCATAAAATAGGAGAAGGTGAAAGTCTGAGATTTTTAACACATCTGCTCCTAGGGTACAAAATGCCCAGTTAGAAGGTTCCATATGTACTGTCAGAAGTTTTCATGGGTATCATCATTGTCTTTTTTTCATCCTCTCATTCTATTCATTTTCTGCTCTTTGATTTTACATGCCCCAGCTTTTCCTTTCTTTTCCTTTTATGCTCCCATTTTTTGGCTGATTTTGTGTGTGTTGTAGTTCGCCTTCTATGCTTGTTGATGTTGTAAATTAATAACAAAAATTTCTACCCGTTACCATAAAAAAACAGTGTGTGCTTATATAGGAAGCAGGTTATAAGACTGAAGAACAAAGGAGAACAAAGGAATGATAGTGTTTCATACTTCTTTTTACTCACAGCCCTGCTGTGCTTACACTGACTTTAGTCATACCATCAGTAAGCATACTATGGAAGTATGAAAGAGATTTTTGTACAGGACAATGCATAGATCCAGGCAGCCTGAATGCTGCAAGGGAAGGCAGAATGTTACCTCTACCTCTCCCCTGTGTACATCTCTTTAGAAGACTTCTTACATTCTGTGTGCTGAAGAGCTAGTTGGAAGAACAGCTTTCAGCTGTTAAACTGCTAGAAACATGACAAAGCCCGGAGAGATCTTTTAGGGTCCTACCCCTCTATGTGCTGGCCAAAATGTTGAAAACTCAACATTCTTTTCCTTTCATACAGCCAGGGTAGTTTTTGTTGCTAATTATTTTCCCAGAGCCCTCCTGCTGACATTACATCTCATATAGGTAGAATATCTCCCACCATTGTCAACCCTGCAAAGATGGCTGCCAATTCACACACTCAGCACAAATACCTTAGTATCCCATGCTACGATTTACTAATTTGTGTGGAAATAATATGTTTGCATGGAGAGTTCACCTTTTCTTGTGTGAGTGGAACTGTTATTTATTCAATTGAATAAGCAGCATTTGTATGCAGCCTTGATCATGAACATTTTGGAGACTGGCATCAGGCACTAAGTACAATCTTGTCAAATAGCTGGCAGTGGATTAACTTTGACACCTAGAAACATGCCAAATTCTGACAGAATAAGAACTTGCTGTATACCCAATGTCAATCATTCATTGAGTGCCACTCCAAATGCTTACCCTGTTAGTGATGACATCAATCTACATTGGTGTTCAAAATGTTACTGCCCTTTGAATACAGAACTGAAAGCAGTGGACAAAACCCCAAAGTGCATGCATTTTAGTAGCCACCTATCCTTCCTTAAGATCTGGTAGCCACCTCCAATGTAGACATGTTGCTTTATTAATGGGCCAGTCAATTTAGACCGCTGCTTGCAGAAAAAGGTATCTTTACTGTGTAGTTTATCTATTGCTTTACAGTCAGGCTGACTTGAAAGCATTCAAAGTGATTTCCATCACACACTAAAACTTCACTAGGGAAATTATTGTCCACCTGTATCTGGCACTGGTGAGGCCCCACCTCAGATACTGCATTCAGTTTTTGGACCCTCACTACAAGAAAGACATTGAGGTGTTGGACCACATCCAAAGAGGAGCAAGGAAGCTGGTGGAGGGTCTAGAGAATAAGTCCTATGAGGAACAGCTGAGGGAACTGGGGTTGTTTAGTGTGAAGGCAGAGGGGAGACCTTATTGCTCTCTACAGCTACCTGAAAGGAGGTTTTAGTGAGGTGTGGGTTGGTCTCTTCTCCCAAGTGACAAGCAATAGGACAAGAGGAAATGATCTCAAATTACACCAGGGGAGGTTTAGGGGGGATATTAGGACAAAAGGGTTATCACACATTGGAACAGGCTGCCCAGGGAAGTGGTTGAGTCACCATCCCTGTAGGTGTTTTAAAGACATGTAGATGTGGTGCTGAGGGACATGGTTTAGCAGTAGACTCAGTAGTATTAGATTAAGTGTTGGACTTGATGATCTTAGAGGTCTTTTCCATCCTAAATTATTCTATGACTCTGCCTGTATTACGTCGTTCTGTGCAAACGTTTTAGCTTGCTTAGAGTTATCTGAGGTACTGGAACAAGGTCAACACTGCTGTAAGTTTAGGCACCAGTCAACTTGATAGTTTCATAAACAGTATCTCTTTTTTTTTTTTTTAATTACTTTTCTTCTTCGTTTGTCCTTGATAATATACATAGTTTATCAGTCATTTACAAATCTTGTTGTTAAACACCCGAATCCCATAAGGAGTCTGAGCTTCTGATCTGAGTGATAACTCTACTGAAGAAAAAGCACAGAAAATGTTAGATATTGCACTGCCAAAGTACTTCTAAGAAGCTGAGCTTAGTGCATGCAATCTAGCGTCAATGGCTCAAAAAGGCATCTTTCTGCCACTGTCATGTGGAGGTCAGTGTCTGCACTCTAGTAAACAGCTGCAATAAAACTTGAAGGATTACTGACTTGCTTAAAATTCAGGCAACATGGAACAAGTGCAACTGTCAGCAATAGGAGGCCTTGAATAGCTGTAAAGGTTAAATATCAATTTGTTTAAAAAAAAGAAGTCAAACTTGTTCTTCTACCATAAACTGCAAATCTGATGGCATTCAACCCATTACCACTCCTGTCAGACATTTGATTTTAAAGTGTTTGACACCCCTAAAAAACAGAACACACTCTTATTAAATATAGATTACTTTGTAAAGATGTTGTGTGTTGTTTTTTTGTTTTTTTTTTTTTTTAATAGGTTCTTAATTCCCTACACAGAAGCTTCAAAAACCTTGGTTAGGAGTCCAAATTCTACATTTGAGGCTAGTTCCAAACACGGTGAAGGTTTCCTATTGACTTCAGTAAGTTTTCTATAAAGGAATGCACAAATACAACAAGAAAAGGGAAGACTGGATGCCGAAAGCATTTCTTACTTTTGTCTTACATATTCTTCTTTAGGATATTTTTTTATCTTTACATGGCGAATTTTCAGTTTTATGTTTCCTATGAAGAAAGAGAAAATGTTGTTTCTGTATGAATGAGTGCTCTCATTTAATCTGAAAGACATATCCAAACTTTTAAAAGACTGTTAAATTTACTTAGGTTTATGTCTAATTTTTACTTTTTTTTTTTTTTCAATAAAAGAGTAAATGATGGGTGTAAATTGAACTTCCAAAGTAGAAAAGTTTATTTTTTTTAATATTTTTGGAAGATAGAGAATACTTGAAGTTGAAAGCTTACAGGTTAAAATCTCATTTCAGTAAATCATTATAATTAAAATAACATCAGCAATAACAATAATAACAGCTACAATGAGGCTTTCTTTACTACTACAAGACTGGAAAGTGTTGAAATCTGGAATAATGCAGAAGTTTATTTTTCAATACTCAAATCAGTAATTGCAAGCCACTAGTTTTCTGAATTCATGTATGTGCACATGATTCCGTTTCAGCCACTGACAGCATGAGATATTTCTCATATCTATTGGGTAGAATAAAGCATTTCCTCAGTTGTTCAACATTCCTTTATTTTTTTTTGTTGCTAGCATTTTCTGTGTTGTAAAAGCATCCTACCAACTGTGTTTGGTATCTGCATTCATTGATTTTTCTACCTTTGAAATCTGGACAGAAGCTGAATGTTTTCTTTAGTCGATATTAAAATTTTTAAGTTATTTTAAACTTTGTTGTCTTTGTGATTAATTGACAATATTTCTTTTCTGGTTGCTATAAAAAATAGATAAGTTTACTTATTTCTGATATGATTCCTGAGTTGCTTATGGATTATCTAGAGCTTTTTTAATTATAAATGAAACCCCCTTTACTTAGCAGTATTAACCTATAATACAGGCAGCTAGCAGCAGAAGCCTTTGTTGTACAGCTTCTTTGTACTCCTCAGATATACCAGCATGTAAGTCTATCTCTTAGATTAGACCTATAATATGTATGCATGCAAATCCTTTGTTTAGTAAGTGTATAGATTAGACTTATCTCAAGAACAATGCTATTATTAATGAATGGGTGAGGAATTAGTATCTGGGATCTTCCTTCCTGTTCCTAAGGGATTTTTAGGAGAATTTATGCAGGCAAAGCCTCTGCTGCAGAGTCTGTTTCCTATCTGTGTGTGCACCAGGGCATGTCTTCCCACATCCCTACATGAGTTTGCCCACCCAACTCCTGTCAGTTCCAGCCCTTTTGGACGCTGTCCTTGTTTATCCTCATGTATATTCTGACACCAGCTCTTTGCTCTGCTCTCCTCTAGGTGGCAACAGAGAAGGGAAAAAGGCAAAGCATTCCTCTGGCTTTAAAGGAGCAAAAGGATAAGGATCAAGACAAAGAAAGAAAAGGGAAAGAAAAATGGGAGTGTGAAGGGAAAAGCTTCTAAGAGTTCTTCTTTCCTTGTCCTCGCCTCTTCTGCAAATGATAATATTCCTGATCAAAGGATATTAGCTAGCTTTTACATTAGCTTTAGTTATCTGATCTTCCTTAGAAGGAAGGATGGTGGCACAGCCTTCGAATCAGGTCAGTGTTTTTTTTTTTTTCAGCAGTGGGCTGGAGCTCCTTCTTTAGTTTCTACAGACTTCAGACCTGGCCAGGCTTGCCTGACCAGAGAAGTAGCTGTGACAACTGAACTGAACCATCAGGAAATGCTGTGGAAAGGTGAAATATCTACCTAATTTTAATGGGTATGTATTTGCTGACACAGCTTGAAGACAATTTTCATCTACAAGCCTCTTTTAAAAATACTTTTGCACATTGTGGCAGTTGCACATTCCCTGATGAGATCTGGAGCCTTCAATAGGGCAGCTGATGGCCCCTTAGCACCTTTTATGCCCCACGGTGCCTGTCCCAATGTACACACCTAGGGTGGCACCAAGGTGCTGACAGTCACATCCTCCTCTACCCCAGGGCAGGGTGACTTCACCTCCACTCAGCTGGGGGGGTAGGACAGGTGAGACAGTAGGTTTGTGAACTGGCCCCTTCCCTTAGGCTGGGATGCCCTGGATTGAGTGCACCTCACCTCCTCCTGTGGTGAGTGGTTATTTACTGAATATATCCTTGAATGAGTCCTTGTCTAACCCAGGCAAGTGATTATTTCTTGTGACTACCCTGGAGTGAGATGCCTCTAGTTTTGTTTCTTGTGAGTGTATGCATGCACTTTGTGGATCCTCATTATTCTTATGTTGTGGTACCCCAAATCTCCTCAACTGATATCCAAGCCTGTATTTTATGTTGTTGGAGTGCTAAATAATTGGATAAACCCTGTTTCTAGTCCATTTATTTGCTACATTTTTCTGGCTAGAATAAAGTCTTTTGTGGAACTTGTTGTCCACCTAAAATTTACTTTTGGGGTGCCTCCGTGACACACGTGAACTCTGGTATCTTGCAAGAATGTATTCAGTGTTAAATTTTAAACTTTACTTATCCCTTAAAGCAAAAAACCAAACCAACAACAACAAACCAACCAACCAAGAAAGTTTTCTAACTGATCCAAGGAAAAGTTATTCAATGGCTTCTTATATATATTAGAGCTGTTTCTGTAGATTTTGCTGTGTCATTTGAAAAGGCAACTTTACACTTATCAGTAACAATTATCAATAATTACAGTTCACAATAGCCATGCTATTGTTATGGTTCTATTAGTGCTCCCATAATACGTTATTTAAAAAAAAAAAAAAAAAAAAAAAGATGGTTGGGGTGTCTGATAAAAACTAAAAAAACCCCACAATTCTGCCAAGTCCTAAAATTGGATGGTTCTAAGTCCTAAAACGTAAGAAGGTAAAACTTCAGAGACTACTCTGAATTCATGTAGACAACTAAAAATATTTGTAGATTTTTTTTTTTTTTAGTAGTGTCCTTAGTATTATTCTGATATTGTTGTACAGAAATGTGTACTGTTAGAACAAAACCAGCTACAGAAATAAGGCAGGAAGTATAAGACTGGAGCTTATATAACAGTTCTACAGCACAAACGTGGGGTTTACGATAAGGAGAATATGTCACATCAGCTAGTCCTGTGAACAGGAGTATTGCCAAGAATGATTAAAAAGGAGTCTAAGGAATGCAGGTGTGTGCAAAGTTCATTAGTAAGGAGAGATAGAGAAGACTGTCATCAGTCATTGTAGAGTAATACAGACTATATAAAGCAAGTTAGTACATTAAGAAACAGGTTAAATCAGGTTTTGCTGTTTGAGAAGACAATAATTCACAGGTGTGATTTATTTCTTCTTGGCTACACCTAAAGTGAGAGACTCAGAAGGATACATAGGCTAGTGAGTGCAGTCAATGTAGCAACAGAACATAGCTGTAAACCATTTCCAGAAGATGTGGCATGTTAGAGTATATACCGACTAATGTCTGCCAGATCTGGCCACTGCTGTTTTAAAGCGGTTTTTGATCACTGTGCGCTTTCTGGTAAAATAAATCATGAACATTGCGGGGAGGAGGGGGGGATGCACTTAACAAATGCCATATTAATTTGACCTTCTAACTATCATGGCTAGTAGCTGTTGGAAAATTGTCCAGGGGAGAAATGGGAGACTGGCTGTTCTGTGGCTATCCATGGTTACATCTTCAAAGACTAGCAGAGATGGAGGTCTGTACTTGTAGAGTCAGAGAATTGTCTACCAACAAAGGCAGTATGCAAAGGAATAATGCTTAATGAAAACAGAGTCAGATAGATAGTCCCTGCAGACCCTCATTCCTGTGGGTGTGTTGGTGATGACAACTAAATATACACATAAATGAATAAAGACTGATTCAGAATTTCTGGAATCTTTCTGATTCAGTGATATTACAGGTTGGGCTTGAGAATCATATGATTTTGAACTAAAAAGAACATAGAACAATAATTACATTAAGAAGCCCTTTGTGTCTTTCTTCTTTATCAAGATTCCTTTCTTTTTGGAGCACATTCTTCACTTTTACAGAATTTTTTGATTTTGATTCTCTGTTCCCTTTCTGACATGTTCAGTGTGCACTTCTTAAAAAAGCCTCAGTTTGCTGCTTTAATGTTCAAATGATTGGAGAGACTTCCAGATGAAACCTCCTCTGCATAGTCTTCCCAGTTAGGTCCAGTACAGGTGACAGAGACATGAGTCTAGAACCAGATTGGGGAGGTACAACATCTTACCTCCCAATTTTATCAAGACACCGTTCTGTCTATAAAAGATTTGTTTATCCTTCAGGGCAGGATCTGACTGTACCAGGGCAGCTGGACAATACAAAAGACTGGAATAGAAAGTCAGACTGTTACTGTCTGTCTTTCTAGCACTAAAAGCTATTGTTTTCAAACTTTGTTAACTTAACATTGCATCTTTATATGGCCAAGCATCACAGAGTGTTATACTATACCTTTACGAGTGTATGAGGTAATTTCTGCCTTTGATGATCCCAAAAGATAATTCAGCAAGAACATATCCCACTGGCTGAAGCAGAACCTTGTCAAATGAGTAAAGAAATTAACTTGAGTTTCTCCAGAAGGACATCGTTGTGATTACATAGAAGTATGAAAGCAAAACTTCATGTCTCAGTGATACAATGTTTTCTTCTAGAAAATAAAGCAAGTTATACACAATCCCTACAAATGTATGTATCTCAAGAATACGTACTTTCCAAACCTCTAAAGCTAAAAAGCATGTTCTTGGGCAGCCATTCTGCACCTTATGAAATCTCTATAGAATGTATTTGTATACTTATCTATGACAGGCATCCTAATAGTTTTGTATCTGTGCATTTATACCTTTAACTGTAAGCTAAATAAGATTAAATGCTGGTAAGTATCATTCACACTGTTCAATTCTTAACTTGGTCTCTTTTATGAGTTTGACCTTGACCAACTAGCTATGTCCCAAAAATTCTACAGGAAAAATTTGGAAATTAATGCAGATCAGACATCATCCCTACTAGGTAGGCTGAATGTGCTATACACACGTCTTAGTGAGGTAAGAGAATTACGCTGCATTAGCACAAGTTATACTGTGACAGATGGTCTTAGGGATGGAGAATGGCATCTTATCCACTATAGGTACTAGCATGAATGAAACTTTTCTCTTTCTATTTAAACTGAGACTTGAGAGTCTTTTTAGTGAAATCTGTTATTGTACTTTTAATTTAGACAAGTAGTCCTTAACAAGTATTCTAGCATTGATTACATAAGCACATTCAGTTTCTCCTTCAGTTGAACTCTAAAGTCATTCTTTAAAGCAGAGTAATTACGTGCCCCCTTTTGAGAGCTAGCAAATATCTATTAATTCAGCAGTATGTGTATATTGATCTTCTGATCTTAACCTATTCAGTTTATTGTCCTTTAACAGAATTCTTCCACGTACATTAGTGCTCAGGAGAAAGTGGGGAAGAGATTTATGTTACCTAAGTAATTTATATGCCTGTGTTTAAAGATTAAGACTCCACATAAAGATATGACATCACTGTCATAAAAACTGCACCGTAATGTGTCCATGGATTTTGTCGTTAAGTACAGGATAATACAGGTGTGCTTAACTAAACATTTCTTTCTCTTTAAGTAAAAATAACTACAGATACAGCATGCTCTCCATGTAAATAGTTAATGCAGCATAAAGACAGAAAATGTTCTTGAAATATTTAGATTTATGAACATATTTTAGTGGAATTTACCATGCTGTACAGTATAAGCAGTTAATATGCATTTTCCTCAACATATACTAAAACAATCTCTCTAATTTAGGAAAGTATAATATATATGAATTATTCTGTGCTTTAGGATGTATTTTATGACAGATGATTGACAGGTCTAGTTCTGCCCAAAGTCTGCAAGCAGGCTGAAGTATTCATTGTAACAGATCTGTGGACCGTATCACTTGAAGGACAGGCAGAGAGATATTTTTCTAACCACAGTGTTTTAAGATTTCAAGGCATACCCTTGGAAGCAGAATGCAGAACTTTTTGGAAGTACAAAAAAGATGTGGATACTAAACTTCTTTACAAAAAATCTAACAAACAAGTAGTAAATAACTAGCATCTTGGTCTTTATGTTCTCTGAGAGTTATTTCTCTTTCAGGCTGATACCACTGTCATTTCTAACATCTGAAACAGACGTAGAGCCTTGCTTTGCCCATCTCCAAACAAGCTGGCAAATACCTATCAGTTATTGACAATAATGTCAGCTGCGTTGTCTTTAACTCTTTGTATCTTGCCCAGAAACATATTCAGGCTATGGAAAGTACAACTTCACCAGGGTGCAAGAAGCTGAGAGGCAAAAGTGCTGGGCTACAAATTTGAGTAAAGGTTAAGGCAGAAAACAGTACTGAAGATGGAAAGGAAACCCTGTTTCATTTTTTCTGCTAGAACTTCTCTCAAACACTTAGTACATTCAGCACTGGCTTTTTGTGACAGGTAGATCCAGGAAATACCTTCAAAATGATGATGATTCATCTCATAAGGTGTATGTCTAAAACATGTCCTAAGAATAACCCTATAAAAGTAAATATCTCAATCACTCATTATAAATCAACCAATCAATCAGACAGTAATCTAAACCTGGGATTTCTATACTGTTGGCAGTTTTAGCAAGATGAGGTAAATCCTAACCATTTTAGTGCTGGGGCTTCTAGTCAGACATCTCTGTGTTATGACTGTATGCATTCATACAGCTAAAGCAGATTTTTATTGCTGTACAATGTTTAGAGTTCACTGGTGTTTCTACTGAATATTAAGACTATCAAGAACTCTTTTTTTTTTTTTTCCATCACTTGATATTTTCATATTCTGTTAATATTCTTTTTTACGTAATGGTATACAGCATTCTCATTAAGGGAACATCTCTCTTACTTTTCACAACACTAACAAAATTGCTTGAGTACCAGTGGATCAAGAGAGAAAATCAATTGTAAGGCTTTAATGGAGTACTGTTAAGGGAATATTCCTCCTACTCTTTGAAATTCCCTTCCAATTCCGGAAGTGTTAGGGAAGATAACAAAGTATTTTCGTTGTTTCTATTTTTTTCATGCCTCTCTTTGACTCCTGTTTATGCTTGCTGTCACGGAGGCATCCCGTAGGTTAATTTAAGGGACAACAAGGTCCAAAACAACTTTTATTAAACCGGTGAGAAACAGGGTTTTAGCACTCCAAAAGTGACTTAAATAAAGGTTGGGATATCAGTCGAGGAAAATTATTGAGAGGCAGCAACCAATACAACAGGCGGTCCACAGTGTGCATGCACGTGGCTTCACTCAAAACAATGCCGGAGCCGTCCCTGTGTCCCAGAGAAATACACACTTGCCTAAACACGGTGCAGGATTATTTTTAAAGAGATACACGCACTCGTCGTGAGTACGGGAAGTGTACACTCGCGATTCTGCGAGGGTAAATTTACAATACACCCGCAATCCTGCGAGAGTTAATTTACTTACACGTGCAAGTGTGCACGGAATCCTACACATGCTTATGTGGAAGTACAGGAGGAAAATACACTCGCGATTGTGCGAGGGGCTCTCGGCGGCCACTCGCGATTGTGCGAGGAAATAATTTATACACGTGCTCGTATTGGGCATGGAAAGTTACCCGTGCAAGTGTGCACGGAAGGAAAATACACTCGCGATTGTGCAAGGAAATAATTTAAAGTACTCGTGCAAATGTGCACGGAAAGTTACACGTGCATATGTGCACGGGAGGAAAACACACTCACGATTGTGCGAGGATTAATTTTACACGTGCTCATATGGAGCGCGGAAAGTTATACGTGCATATGTGCACGAAAAGTATAAATATACTCGCAATCCTGTGAGAAGTTTTACTCACATCCGTGGCGGCGAGGCAAGCGGAGTCCCCATCCCAGGGAGGGGGGTTCTCGGCGGCAGCATCTTGCTCGTGCTCCGAGAGACCCACACAAAATGGGCCGAGTCTCAACGAGAGTCCCGTTTTTATACTGGCTGATCAGATCTGACTGTAGGCACTCTAGAAGCTTCTCTGCACCCCCACACTGTCTGTGGGTGCCCCTGAAGCCTCTAAACATCCCCCACGCTGGGCGCGGCTCAGTGTGCTTTGGCACTCCCTTCTAATGGCCCTGGCCAGGGTGCTCTGGGGCCAAACAAAAGCAGCTGTTAGCCTCAAGTAGCAGAGAAAGAGGGAGATGTGCCCATTCCTTCCATACTGAAGGAGGGAGGGGGAGAGAGGGGAGGTTGCATTCTGTCACACTTGCTTTAAAGCTTTTCCTGTTTTTAATGCTCAGATTAGAATGACTACTTTTTGTTTGTTGCTCTGTGAATTTAGAATAAATCAAATTTGGCATATATGCATTTATTTGTTGAAGAAAATCACAGAATCACAGAATGTTAGGGATTGAAAGAGATTGTGAAAGATCATGTAGACCAATTCCCCTGCCGGAGCAGGAACACCAAGATGAAGTTGCACGGGAAGGCATCCAGGCAGGTTTTGAATGTCTGCAGAGAAGGAGATTCCACAATCTCCTTGGGCAGCTGTGGCAGAATGCAAACCCCCCTCTCTCTCCCCTCCCTCCTTCAGTATGGAAGAAGTAGGCACATCTCCCTCTCTCTCTGCTACTTGAGGCTAACAGCTTCTTTTGTTTGGCCCCAGAGCACCTTGGCCAGGGCCATTAGTAGAAGGGAGTGCTGATGTGCCAGGGAGCCGCTGGGCACCTGCGGCCAGTGTGGGGGATGTTTGGAGGCTTCAGGGGCACCCACAGACAGTGTGGGGGTGCAGAGAAGCTTCTAGAATGCCTACAGTCAGATCTGATCAGCCAATATAAAAACGGGATTCTCATCGAGACTCCACCCATTGTTGCGGGTCTCTCGGAGCACGAGCAAGATGCTGCCGCCGAGAGCCCCCCTCCCCGGCATGGAGACTGCGCTTGCATTGCCGCCACGGGCGTGAGTAAAACTCCTCGCAGGATTGTGAGTATATTTATACTTTCCGTGCACATATGCACGTGTAACTTTCTGTGCTCAATATGAGAACGTGTAAAATTAATCCTCGCATAATCGCGGGTGTATTTTCCTTCCGTACTTCCACATAAGCACGTGTAATATTCCGTGCACATTTGCACGTGTAAGTAAATTAACCCTCGCAGGATTGCGAGTGTGTTATAAATTTACCCTCACACAATCGCGAGTGTACACTTTCCGTACCCACTACGAGTATGTGTATCTCTTTAAAATAATCCCACACCATGTTCAGGCAAGTGTGTACTCCTCCAGGACTCAGGGACAGCTCCAGCATTGTTTTGGATGAAGTCATGTGCATGCACTCTGTGGACCGTCTGTTGTATTAGTTGCTGCCCCTTAATAATTTTCCTCAACTGATATCCGAACCTGTATTTAAGTCACTTTTGGCGTGCTAAAACCCTGTTTCTCACCGGTTTAATAAAAGTTGTTTTGGACCCTCTTGTCCCTTAAACTAACCTAGGGGTGCCTCCGTGACAGCAGCCTATTCCAGTGTTCTGTTACCCTCACTGTGAAGAAACTCCTATGTTCCAGTTTGCACCCATTGCCCCTTGTCCTATCATTGGTTGTCACAAAGAAGAACCTGGCTCCATCCTTGTGACGCTCATCCTTTACATATTTATAAACATTAGGGAGGTCACCCCTCAATCTCCTCTTCTCTAAACTAAAGAGACCCAGCTCCCTCAGCCTTTCCTTGTAAGGAAGATAAGGGAGATACTTCCTGTCCTTCTTGAACTGAGGGGCCCAGAACTGGACACAATATTCCAGGTGTGGTCTCACCAGGGCAGAGTAGAGGGGAAGTAGAACCTCTCTCAAGCTACTAACCACCTCCCTTCTAATACACCCCAGCATGCCATTGGCCTTCTTGGCCACAAGGGCACAGTGTTGGCTCATGGTCATCCCATTGTCCACCAGGACCCTCAGGTCCCTTTCCCCTACACTGCTCTCTAAAAATATGGTACAGATTTTTTCATAACAATAACAAAAACTACAAAGAACTAGCGTGGATTTTAATTCTTACAACAAGTTTAATTGTGACATTAAAGAATATTTCTTTGCTTCAGCTTCTTTACTAAAAAACTGAAGAACTGTTCCAAAACTAGATCTAATTGTATTTCTTGGTCAAGAAAACAAAAGAACCTTTGAATTTTAATTTGTATATATATATAATGCTTAAATATCTAATAATAATTTATAATACATTTAGTAGTATATATTTAAAATAATATGCATAATATATGATAGAATGTTATATAGTTTATACTATATAATATTTAATATCCAATATGTAATGTACAATATATATAAAGGCTAATTTTGTATATTCCTAGAAGTGGAATAACAGAATCACAGACTCAGAATAGTTGAGGTTGGAAGAGGCCTCAGGAGGTCATCTAGCCCAGCTTCCCCACTCAAGCAAGGCAACATATAGCAGGTGTCCAGGAACATGTCCAGACAGTTTTTGAACACTGCTGGCACCACTCCTCCTACTGCAGGCCAGGATGTTTTTTATCATCTTTGCCACAAGGGTACTTTGCTGACTCATGTTCAACTTACTGTCAACCAGAACCCTCTGATCTTTCTCTGCAAAGCTGCTCTTCCCAGGTGTAGGACTTTGCACTTGTCTTCATAGAACTTCCTTGTTGAGATTTCTGTCATATCACTTCTCCAGCCTGTTGAGGTCCCTCTTGATAGTAGCATGACCCTCTGGCATATCAGCTGCTCCTCCCAGTTTTGTGTCATCAGCAGTCTTGTTAAGAGCACTCTGCCTTATCATTCAGATCATTAATGAAGATGTTGAACAGGACTGGACTTGTATCGACCTCTGGGATACACTGCCAGATACCGGCCTCCATGCCTTAGATAGTCAGGTTCACATTTCAAGTCAATACCTATATTGTTGATATAGCACAAATGTTCTGTTATAGTGAAATGGGTAAAACATTGCACAAGGTGTTGATGGAGGCCATGGTACCTACTAACAGCTGAAGTAGCTCCAAACATATAGTTGTCAACATGGAATTTCATCTTCATGGAACATTTATTTTTGGTTTATGAGATATTGTATATATAAGTATTTTCTAAGTATATGTAACATTCTTGAAATAGTAGTATATTTATATATTTCACATATAATATATTATAATTATAGGGCCTGTGTACAGAATAGCATCAGTTGTTTATTTAATAATAAACAGAATATTACTTATTTCTTAGAATGTAACCTTCATATCTGATGATGGATTTAAAAACATATCCATCAAAATGTTATGTGCTGTTTGAAACAACCTTTGTTAGAGCATATGTTACAAATAGAGCATGGGTTCTCAGACATACAAGTGTGTAACAGTTTCTGTAGGACAATAGTTTCATGAAGTGGAGCAAAATATGAAATATTATTTCCAGTTTTGCAAGGTTAAAAAAAGGTAATTTGTCTTTATTTTAAGTTACTTTCAGCAAAAATAAATAAATAAACAGGAATAATTCCATTTGCAAAAATATCCTCTATTTGCTGTAATTTCCCTAGTTCTGTATCTGGCAGTTAAACACATGTTCATTAGTTAAAATAGCTGCCTTTCGATTACCTTTTTTCATGCTGACTAATGCCATCCTTCAAATGGTGCTATTGACTTCATAGGTTCTATTTATAAAGTGGTATTCAACACAAAGAAGAAAGGAGTCAGATGCCTGATACTCTGTCTAGGTCAGTGAGTCTAAAGATGTGACATGAAATCCTTACTCTATTGCATTCTATAGGAATTTTGTCCTTGACTTCAACGAAAGCAGAATTTCATCCATTATATATTTATTTATCTGATTTTTTTTGAGCCAGATATTTCATTTATTTAACACTTTGCAGTCTTTCATCAAAGTCAAATACTAACTTCATTTGCAACACAGTGAAGCTCCTCTGAAGTTCAGTGGAGTTTTTACCTGACAAATCTTCAATCTTAGGCTGATGCTCAGTGAAGGAAATTAGCAGGTATTTAGTTGAACTTCCAGTTTAGTCTAGTTGTTTTATAAGTATTCAGTATTATTAAATTTATACATATGCTAAAGTGTACACTGAAATAGAGATATTTTGCTGAATTAGGTCTATGAATGGTAGAAGTAAGTGACAATTAGAATACCTGGAGGGACAAAAATTTGGATTGATAGCAGTGTCAGAGCAGGTTCTACAGGCTATGATTTGAAAGCATTAGAGTAGTGCATCAACTGAGCATGTTAGCAAAAGGAAAGCTGTCACAGAAAAGGGATTTGGACAGTGGGCCAGTGTATTAGGAAGCTGAAGTTAGGCTTTCAAGAAGTCCAGAAGGAGAGCTGGAATAGGCCAATGGGATGAGGGGAACAAGAGGAAATGGGGAGGACAATCCCTAGGAGGAGCCTTGCTCTTTCTTTTTCCCTTCTTTTCACTAAACTTGCACCCCACATCCTTTTTGTTTTTGTTTTTGTTTTTGGTTTTGGTTTTGGTTTTGGTTTTTTTTCCTTGTTTTTGTTTTTGTTTTTTGTTTTTGTTTTTTAAAGTCCTCCTGGATGAGGAACAGAAGTCTTAAGGCATGTACCAGCTACCGGACAGAGGGAAAGGGTAGAACCAGTCAAAAGCAATGGATTCTTGACAGCTACTGCTTCTGTTTTCAGAGGTGAAGAGACAACAAGGAATGTAGTTTTATTTAACACACACCTGAGTCTGTGGCAACAGCAAAATAATAAAAATAAAAGGTCAAATAAGAGAAAAAAGGGCCCTTGATGGAAATGCTAGTCATCATCTCCTCTGACATTAACAAATGCACCAAGTAGCTGCCTACTTTGTTTACACCTTTGAAACAAACCCAAGGAAACTAATTCTGTATTAAAATATTTTCTGAGTCACAGCTCTAGCTGAGATTATTTTCCTTGTCTGTATGGAAAAGCCTGGAGAACCAAAATGGTCCTATGTTTCCTTTATGTTTGACCTTGACTATGAATTTTTTTTCTCTTCAATTTCAGCCACTCATTTTGTGGCTAAGATTTCTAAAATTATATTTAATTAATCAGTAAGAAAAAATATTACCAAAAGTATTAAAATTGTCAGCCCGTAAAAAGAATACATTAACTATTTTAGCAATGCAGTAGGGAGTTTTATAAGAGAAGAGTTCTTAATATAACAAGAAAGCTTTAGACATATTTTATGCTGAAGTTATCTCAAGAAATAAACATAACAATTAAATACCAGTAATTTTTGTAAATTTTTATATACATTTTTTGCCTAAACTCCTGCTAAGATAGTCTTGTGAAGCTTCTTTAAATGTCAGCAATTCTTTCAACCTTTTCAGTTTAATGAATAAAAATTTAAATTTGTAATTACTTATGTATGAATGCAATTAGAGGAGTTACATTCATGATATATGAAAGTAATTTTTTATGAATATAGTCCAGAAGAGATAATTAGGGGAAGTACCAAAAACGCTGTAATAATTTTCACACTGCAATTATTTAGCCATTCTAAAGCATACACACTCCTTAAAACTGGTCCATCTTAAGAAAAAAAAATAGTGTGTAAAAGTGAAAATTAATTGAAAGGATTATGTTTAAGTTCAGGAACCAAAAAGTCCTTGGATGCTGAAATAGTTGCTTGTTAAACACATAATCTTGGAATAATACAGCCTGGGAGTGATTTCTGGAAGTCCTCTGGTTAAACAGGCTGCTCAAAGAGGGACCAATTTATGTGAGGTTACTCTGTGCTTTGTCCAGTTGACTTTCAAGTACCTCGAACAGTGGAGATTTCACAGCCTTTCTGGACCATCTATTTCAAAATTTGACTACAGTGACTATGGAATTTTTTCCCCCATATATCCAATCAGAGTATCCCCTTTTGAAAATTTTTGTGTACTTCAGCCTAATGGACCACTGCAGGTGGAGAAGCACTGGTAATCTCTCATTCTTAAACATTTACACAAAACAGCATGAGGAACAAGAAAATCATCAGGAGTGTTCAGTATGAACTCACCAAAGGGAAGACCTGCTGGACCAGTTTGATAGACTTCTATGATAAACTGATTGGATTAGTAGATGAGGGAAGACCAGTGGATATTGCCTATCTAGACTTTGGTAAGGCTTTCGACAGTCTGACATAATATCCTCATAGAGAAGCTGTTGAAGCTGCACAAACAAACAGTGAGGCAGACTGAGAATTAGCTGAATGGCCAGGCCCAAATGATAGTGATCAGTCATATGAAAACTAGTTGGAAGCCAGTAACTGGTTGTGTATCCCAGAGGTCAATATCAGCTCAAATTCTATTCAGCATTTTCATTAATGATCTGAATGACAGGGTAGAGTATACCCTCAGCCAAGTTTGCTCATGACATGAAAAAGGGAGGAGTGTCTGATACAGCGAAGGGTCAGAATGCTTTCCAGGAGGACCTCAACAGTCTTGAGAAATGGGCTGTCAGAAACCTCATGAAATTCAATAAGGAAGTGCAAAGTTCTGCACCCGAAGAAGAACAGAACCATGAACCAGTACAAGCTGGGGACCACCCATCCTGAAAGCAACTTTGCAGAGAAGGACTTGGGGGTTCTGGTGGAAACCAAGTTGAACCTGAGCCATCAATATATCCTTATGGCAAAGAAGATGAATAATATCCTTGTCTGCATTAGGCAAATTATTGTTAGTAGATAGAGGAAAGTGATCTTTTCCCTCTACTCAACTCTCGTAAGGCCACATCTGGCATACTCTGTGGAGTTCTGGGCTTCCCACTACAAGAAAGAGAGATAGACATGGTGGAGAGAGTACATCCTAGGTGCTGGGGATGCTTAAGAACTAAAGTATCTCTCCTCCTAGGAGATGCTGAAAGAGCTAGGACTGTTCAGCCTAGAGAAGAGAAGTCTCAGGGAGGATCTCATTGATATATATCAATACCTCAAGGGAATGTGAAAGGGAATGGAGCCAAGATCTTTTTAGTGGTTCCCAGGGACAGGGCCAGAGACAATGGGAGCAAACTGAAACACCGAATCTACTGCTTGAGTATTAGGAAACACTTTTTCATTGTGAGGGTGACTGACCATTGCCATAGGTTGTCCAGGGATTTTGTGGAGTCTCCATGCTTGGAAATACTCAAAAGCTGTTTGGACATGATTCTCAGCAGTCTCTTCTAGGTGAACAATCTTGAGCAGGGATGTGGGACCAGTTGATCATTCAAGGTCCCTTTAAAACTCAGCTGTTCTATGACTCTGTGACTTCATGATTCTATGAAGCTATTTAAATATAACTGGTATTGGATAAATGACTTCACATTTAAGTCCTGTAGCTAGGCATTTAGTTCCAAGTTTCCTCGGTATAAATTGTCTTAATGAAGCCTTTGTTGTTTCCTAATGAAAAACCAATGCAAATGTCCCAACTCAATTTGTTTTAGAGGTTTAATGCAAAATATTAATTTAACATAATGTAACATAAGATAAATATGAAACAAAAAGACAGAGGGAAAAGAAGGAAATGACAATATTAGCAGGAGATATTATAAGATGCGATAGTTTCTAAGTTAAAGTTTATACAAGGGCACTTAATGAAATCAAATGCATTACAGAGAGCATAAGACATAACTTATTAATTATTAATGCAAATAAAGAATTTGCTTGATTAATCTTTGTAAATTAATTGCTTGCAGCCAAAGTAACTCAAAGCTGCCACTACTAATTTTTACAGCTTGGGTAATAATGGGTATTTTGAGTTGTACTTTGTGTGACATACTGATGTGAGTGTTTGGATGATATTAATGAAATACCCCTTAGACACCTTTAACATTTTGTTCAGAACTAACTTTTCTACATTGAAACATTTCATTGTTAAGCAAGTCATCAAAATAATCTTTGTATTTACTGATAGCTTAATAACTGTGTTTTCGAATGCTATCATCCTGAAAAAGCAGGTTTAAAGAAGTCAGAAGTCAGATAGGTGCACCTACTTCTCTTTTATTCTGTATAAAATAATTAAATATGCAAGCAAAAAAAGATATCAGCAAATGCATACAAACAATTATTACATGAAAACCTATACAGGAGTTGGTTGTCCTACATCCATTAGTTTTACAGTGAAAGTGTGATGTCTTTGGTTTTTTAAAGATTCTAATTTTAATTCTTATAATTTAAACATTATCAACCAAGTACAATAGCACTGTGTTATGAATAGCAATTTTTATCTTTTATAAGGCACAGTAGTCACCAGACCTAATCCTGCTCACAGCAAGACTGTGCCACCCCACTGGGTTCAACATATTTGTATTATTTTCAGTGAATACAGACTTCGGCCTATACTTTCTAAACGTGAGCCAAAATATTTTCCGAGACAAGTAGAATGGAAATTGTGGTATTTTTTTCCCACAGGCATGACTACTATGCTTTTTATTACTTCTAATAATCAGTTTAATATATTAGCCATTAGAGCACCTTGCATGTGGGAAATCCCTTGTCACTACTCAAATGACTGTTTAAATAGAGAAAGATGAGTCTCATCAAAATTGCCCAAACCTATAGGTCAGCCTCAAGACCAAAACCTAAGGATATTTTTACACAAAATGTTGGTTATGATGTCATCATTTTATTGAAATACGGAAGACATAGGTCCGAATCTCATCAGATCCAGAACTATTAATCCTTTGTATATAACATCCCGGGTGAGTTCTATGCTGAAAATACATGACTGTAAAAGGTTCTGTAATAATTTTATTTTCATATAGGTTCTGGTGTTTTTCGGTGTGTGTGTCTATCTTTGTTTTCTCTCTGATAGGATTGCATCACACTGCTGAAATCGGGAGACATCTGGAGTCTGTATGAGCTCAAAGCAAGAAGAGATGCCTTCTTCTAAGCTCTGAATTAATCACACTACTTTCCTGAGAAAAACACCATCTAAACCATTTGAAATTGTTCACTGGTATCATCCAAGCACTAAACAAAATTAAAAAAATAATTTACACAATCCTAGATACACTGTTACAAAAAATCTGTTTTGGAAAACTGCAAACTGTGAGGACATGCTTTCTCTGAACTGGTACAAATGGTACCATGAAAGAAAAATTAATTTCAAACCACTTATATTTTTTTTGTACACTTATAGTATCCTTAAAAATATTTCTGCTTTGCCAGATGGAAAAGGATCATTTTTAACAGATGTGCAGAACTCATGGAAGATGATTTTCAGCACTGAGTTACAGTAGTGAGAACTTTCATAATGTTCAGAAATTGTTTTGAGATCCAAAGACAAAAAGTACTGAAAAAATGCAAAGCATTAACATCACATTAGATGGTGAACAAAAAGAAACGAGGGGTTCATTAACATGTATAAGAGAATTTTACTATTGTAGATTACCCTGTGTTTAATCCATTGCACAGAAGTGTAGATTCCAAAATTATTAGAATAGCTCCACAGTTCTTTTTTCCCCCCAAATTACGATCTTTAGACATGACTTTAACAGAAGATACAAAAAAACCCAAGCACCTGTTTTGTTTATTATTTTTCCTACTATACTTCTTGTTGCGATACTGAGAGACAGCATCAAAATACCCCAGTGCATTCTGTTTATTTCCAGTATAGCCTTTCCAGATTGCTTCTAAAATGATAAAACTTCTTCCCATGGAGAAACTATTAGCACAAAAGATCCAGGACACTAAACCAGCTACTCATGAAACTTTTTTAAACATTATTTTTAATAAATTTCCTTTTGGATCATGGAAGTTAGAAAATATGACATTTTTTTACTATTGGTGGTCTTATATTTTCCACTTTCACTTTCAGTTCTTCCCCATTTCCTCACACAAATATTGACTAAAGATGGATTGAGTTTAATCTTATACAGTTTTTCTAGTCATCCTCTCATTTTTTTTTCACTAACTTAATACTTCCATGAATACTTACCATTGTTTGTACATAAACTCAACAAAGATCATGGGAGACTGCAGCTGCTAGTGTCTGTTACATTGTTCTTGGGAATCTGTAGAAAATAATGAAATATAGACTGACTGATTTCTTAATTTACTACTGAAGAAATTCAGGAATCCAAAGAAAAATTGAATATCCAGTGCCATGATATAGAGCCTGATAGGCCGGGAAGTGTATTGTGCATTTGTGATTAAAGCTTTACACATAACACGAGAGAGGCCTTCTGAGTTTTAAAAGTGTATGTCAGAGTACTGTCCACAAATTCTCTTTGTTTTCCATTCAAGCGTTAACCTGGCATTGCTAAGCATTTGTGTGCAATGCTGTTCTTCAGAGTAAGCCGTTTAGCTTTATAGCCCTTTCTTTCTGATCTGTATTTTAACTTTGCACATATACATGTTCTGAGTTTCCACCATTTCACCATTCTTTCCAACTTAATTATTTAATTTTTCATTTATTAATCTCATCTATTGTTTTTTTTTAAAAAAATATGCAACTGTTTCTTATAGTATTTGTGTATATTTATGTATACATGTACATACATTGCCAGAAAGGTTCACAGAATCACAGAATCACTGAGGTTGTAAGGGACCCTTAGAAGTCATCTGGTTCAATCCCTCTGCTTGACTAGTGTCACTTCTAACATGATGCCCAAGGACAATATCCAGAGAGCTTCTGAAAAGCTGTTGAAGAGACGGTGGGCTTGTTTGGGTTTTCTTTTTGTTTCCATCCCATAACTAAATTTAATGAAAAAGAAGTCTTATTCAGAAGCCTACATAGAACAAAAATTTCAGTGTCAAATCAGTGAAAATCCTATTAATTTTAGATTTTAGACTCCTGTGGTTTAATAAATGAACAGTTCCTATCAAGTTAATGGATTAATAACAATTCAACTTTTTCAATATAATTTCTCATACTTTGTCATGTTTTTGTAAGTGAAAAGCTTGCTTTAGCATTGACTTAGTTCCATTAACTAAATCATACTTCCTGGGCTGTTATAAGTAATTTACAAATTTGCCAGCCAAGTAAAATTGATATGATGAATCTTCAGTAATTATTATTGGCTAATTAAAAATTAACATAAGAAGGTAATTAATAAACAAACCTTAAATGCCAATCAAATTGTGGTTTGGAAAAAAAAAGGTTGCAAGATTGTCATTAAAATCTTTACTCTCATCACTGATGAACAACAAAAAATCATTAATTTAAACTCTTTGGAAAGCTGTGCTGAATTTCTTATAGCACAACAATATAGAATTTGGTTAAATGTCACTTTTTTTTGTGGGATATTTTATACTCACTATTTTAAGAAATGAAACTCATTTAATGGGTCAAGGGATGAAAATTGTCAGCTGGAACATTTATGGTGACTAGAGAAATAAGTATTAATTAAACTTTTAAATGGAGAACTCAATTTTTATTTTTATCTTAATAAACTTTCTTGTATTCTGTTATTCTTTCTGAGAGTAGAAAGATTACAGGAGGCACAGTCTGTACCTGTTTAGAGAGTTAAAGACAAATTGGCTTCATATTGTACAGGTGATTTTAAGATCAGGCTGATATATTGGATTAAACAGATTTCTCTTTAGGCTGGTCAGAATTAAAATAGTTGATAGGAATAGAATAGAATAGAATAGAATAGAATAGAATAGAATAGAATAGAATAGAATAGAATAGAATAGAATAGAATAGAATAGAATAGAATTTTAATTATTTTTAGAATCGATGAACAAAAACAGCTCTTCCCCATCCCTTATGATGGTGTGTTAGATCCTAAAATGAGAACTAAGGGCTAGGAGAGGCAGGATGAAACATTCTCTGGATATGTGTGTCAACTGTCATTGTAAACATGGTAGAAATTATCAATAGGTAAAATTAAGTACTGAAACCAAAACAGCAACCTAAGGCAAAGCAGTAATGGCAAACCTCATATAATATTTATTTTATCAAAGTGTGTTTATGATATAATTTCTGTAGCTGTAAGAAAATATAAACTACTAATTATTTGTGTCTTCTGCAATCAGATGGCTTCATCAGGCATTCATTCAAAAAGATGCTTAAACAAATTCTGTGGAGGGGTTTCTGTTAGATGGATATTTGGTATTGAACCAGCCAGGCCCAAAAGAATTTCAAGGCCAACTCAAAAGCTGAAACCAGGACCTGCCGTGGGAGAGAAGCAGTTCTACGATAACAAGGCCTTAACATGACATAAATCAAAGCACCTATCTGCAGTGAGACTCCAGCGCGTGGACAGCTCATGAACGTAGATGATATCCAATCAGTGAACGCATGATTGGAGCGTGGACGCATGGTCAGAGAACAGTTGCATATATAAGGAGGCTTGTTTCTGTAATAAATGGCTCTAGCGTGGTTCACATTGAATCGGAGTTCAGGGTCCTTTATTCGCTCCAACAACATCCTTCATTTTAACCCCACAAAAACTGTGTTTGCACAGTCATGATCATCATGCACCCAGCAAGGTTATGCTGCTTTATATGGTGTTACTTTGTTTCTTTCCTCATTTTTTTTTCGACTGAGAAACTGCAACTATTTATGAACTCAAGATGCTTGATGTCTTATAGTGTCTTGAGAAATCAAGTACAGAGCTTTTAATTTCATATCGTGATTATACATGCGTGTATATATATATATATATGTTTATACAGTACAGAACATTAAGTTTTATATCTATCAGCCAAATTCAGACAATACCCGACTGCATAACCTGCTCCTCTTCATGGGTTACATGAGTATTTAAATGCTACAACAGAAATGTTACAACAATAATTTGGATGCTTCTTGGATGAATGTATTTCCAATTCCTTCTTTGGATCCTGATTAAGGATTTTAACTAGCTGGACCAGCTGTGGAAAATTATCGTTGAGGATAAAAATGTCATAACTTTTAAATGGAGATATTTCTGTACACAAGTACACATGGATGCCTCCTAACAAAGGCCAAGCATCTGCTCAGAGGAAACCCAAGACAGTAAGTCACAAATTTGTCTTTTACAAATAAAAAGACAAATAAAATAATAATAAAAAAAAACAAACAAACAAAAACAAACAAACAAACCAAAACAAATCAAAACAAAGAAACAATGAAAACACACGCACAAAAGAAGCAGTAGTATATGCACAAGTTTTCTTGTATCTGATGCTACTTGCATAAGTTTTCTTGTATCTGGTGATACTTGCACAAGATCTCTGGCATAGAGATCGTCACAGTATAAGAAAGATATTAAGCTACTGGAGAGTGCCCAGAAGAGGGCCCTGAAGTTGGTGAAGGGTTTGGAGGAGAAGCTGTATGAGGAGTTGCTGAAGTCACTTGGTTTGTTCAACCTGGAGAAGACGAGACTTCCCATCACGGTCTACAGCTTCCTTACAAGGGGAGGAAGGACAGGTGCCAAACTCTTCTCTTTAGTGACCAATGACAGAACCTGAAGGAATGACAGGAAGATGTGCCAGAGGAGGTTTAGGTTCAACATTAGGAAAAGGTTCTTTACCCAGAGGGTGGTGGAGCACTGGAACAGGCTCCCCAGGGAGGTGTCACAGCCCCAACCCTGACAGTGATTAAGAAGAGGCTGGACAACACCCTCAGACACATGGTGTAAACTGTGGAGTTGTCCTATGCAGGGACAGGAACTGGACTCGATGATCCTTATGGGTCCCTTCCAACTCAGGAAATTCTATGGTTCTATGATTCAAAGAACAATAGGTTGCTTTTTTGTTTTCAGGATATTTGTATTTGCTATTGCTGAAAATGATAGGCAGAATTAATTATTTGCAAATGCTTCTGCTTCATTTCCTATGCCTATGTTCATGCCCTTCTTTCTTGGCAGGGTAGGGTATTTCTCACCTGGTGGTAGGCTTCCTGCACATTTTCCTACATGGTAAACTGAAAGAGAGGTCTTAATAACAGTGAATGCTCGCTTAAAGTTAGTCTTAAAAATAAGCTACTTGTACTTACATCAGTAAGCCTGCTATCAGTTCGTAATGAATGTATGTCCTGTAGGTGACTTACCTCATCTGTCTGGAGACCTTTCTGAGGTTGCAATTATCTTTTAAAAAGAATTTAGTCTTTTTTTTTTTTTTTTTTTTTCAATAATTGTCTGAACAGAATATGTGCTGATTTTTAATGCATAATTTAGGGAAAATAAATGTTGTGTATAGTTATGTGAATCCAAGGAAATCTAAGGGCTTATACAGTAGACAAGCATAAGAAATAAGAGGACCACAGAAGACATAAACTATCATAATAACAACACCTTTTCCTGAGTATGATTATTTTGTCTTCTTGTAAATCTTTATTTAAGTTAAAACCCTCAAAATTAAAAAAAGGAAAAAGAAAAAAAAGAAAGGAAAAAAAAGAAACTGTCTTTCAGCAGGAAAAGCTTCCAGCAAAAATGCTTAAATTGGATCTTGTAAGCAATATGAGTTGGTTTTTTTTTTTGTTTGTTTGGTTTTTTTTTGTTTTGTTTTGTTTTGTTTTTGTTTTTTTTCCTAAAACACTCTCCTCATACTCATATATTAAGTCCATATTTGCAGTAGGCTTATTATCAGGAAAGAAAACACATCTATCATTTTTTTCTAGTGGTTAGTGTATCCAGTTATTAAAAAACATCACGGGTTTCGCTTCAGTCATTGAACTACTGCTATATTTAAGCCATTCTATATGTTCTGTGATGGCACTGGCATCTTCTGTACCATGTTCCTCTTATTGCACATTGATGACTATACTGAAGTAAATTCCAAAATGGGAGTTTTTAACCATCAAAATGGAAAGGTAATAACAATACAGACAAAGGAATTCTGCTTCAGTTGGTTTCTTTTCCTCGCATGATGCTAAAATTGACTTTGCCTCATTTCTTATTTCTTTTGTTGTTTTGTAGGACTATTTATTTTCTTTATATGTAACATGTTAGTAACAGTAACAACAACTTTTGAAAAATAACGCTTACTGGAAGACAAGATGATATATATATAATTTTATTAATTAAAAATAATAGAAAATATGAGGACAGCCTCCTGTGACAACAAACAAACACTAGGGTGTTTGTGGAACTCGTTACTAATAAGGTAGAATCAAGTATTCACTCCTTGAGGACAAACAAATTGAATATTTATCTGCTGTATAGTGACTTGCCTGGTGGCATTTAGTATTAATAATTTACAGAATATACTCAGAAGATTGTGTAAGAACAGAATACGGGGGAAGATTTCTAGTGGTAGCAGGGCAGATACGTAGGTCACTAAGGATCCTTAATAGCTAAAGAAAAGGCTGAGTTAGCCTACTCATCTTGTCTTTGTTAGTGGAGGAAGAAAGAAACGTAGAAATAGGCAGGTCCATAAAACAACTTGCATTTTAGACATCTAGATAGGAATGAGATTAACCACCTCTGGGTTCTTCAATCAGTTATTCCTTTCCATTAGAAAGAGTGCTGAATAGTCATATTTGATAAATGTCTTTGTTTATTTGCTTAAGGTGACTTAGCAGTCTCTGCACTGTTAAGAGTCCTCTTTCCCGTACTTGCTCACAGTATGGTTCATGTCACATACTTAGGTAGATCCTTTACAGAAAGTACTAGAGACATCAGCCTAGAGTAGCATTTGGTCCAGGTTTCCTCTGAGCCCCACTAGGAATTTCTCTAGATGTGTTGTTTCATTTTCTGTTTTTAAATTCCAGGTAGCTGAACTAATATGCCGTGTGACATTAAATTGATGTTTGACAGCATATAGGTTATATTAAAATGTCCTGGGACACTGTGTGACTTCCAAGAGTGTTAGAAGGGTTTGCAGGTGGTATTTGGGATTACAAACCCTGTGAAAATGTTGAAGGACAACAGTGCAGAATAACGAGAGACCAGTCTGTTGCAATCTTTTCCAACTGACTATAAAGATTGATCTCTGAAACAAAAGTTCCTTTTTTTTTTTTTAATTGGAATAAGTATATATTGATTCATGAAATAACAAATAACAAAACAAATAAAGCAACAAACAAACAGAACAAAACAACATCACTTGGACTACTGAAACAGGGCACTTGGAAAAACAGTAGTATTTCACAGGAATGCTGGTTTTCCTGAATATTTCAAGACAATCCAGACATTCTATTTAGGAAATTTAATCTCATATTGCTAATTTACCTACCTAGAAAACCATAAAGAGATCTTCGTACTAAGTAATTCTGGCTAAAACCAACATTTCTGCACTTTCAAGTTCATGTAGACAGTCTGAAAGCGTGACTTGTGACTGAACTACACTACAAATTCATCTCTCTTTTTTCAGAAGGTGGGATAAAAAGCAAATTCTGGTTTCCCTTGTATGAAACATGTAACACTCCTGTTGCTGACAGACTGACTCTCCACATACATATGTATAAACATAATAATTTAGGGTTTTCATATTTTGTGGGTGTTTTTTGTGGTTTGGTGGTGATTTTTTTGTTTGTTTGGTTGTTGTTTTTTTTTCCTAAAGAGCATTACTGAGCTTTTTTATCAGTAGGAGATTTTATAATTTGTGTTACTTTTTGCTACTGTAGAAGCAAGAGCCTGGACTTTTAAAAAATTTTTTGAAAACTGGGCTTTTAGAGATTGATTGGGATGATGCTATTTCCTTTCTCCCCAGCTGTTGATGATCAAACATGAAAATTAAAAGTAACACCAACGTAATAGCCTAGTATTGGTGTTTGCCACAGAATTGCTAAGGTTGCAACGTCAGCCACTCAAAGCCTAGAGACATGTGGCTCTTCCATTCTATGAACATCAAAATATTCATTCTGTGAGAAAAGTTCAGAATTTCTTGTCTTGCTTCTCTTTGGAATAATTCTTTTAAGCAACAAGTCTTCACTGATCTTTGATGCCTTTTATTGGGCTATGTGTTACTACTTGGAAGTACCTCCTGACTTCATGTACATATTTATTTTCCCAAGCAGTATTCAATTTT
Organism: Columba livia; assembly: GCF_036013475.1. Taxonomy (NCBI): domain Eukaryota; kingdom Metazoa; phylum Chordata; class Aves; order Columbiformes; family Columbidae; genus Columba; species Columba livia. The sequence goes on from NC_088602.1 coordinate 192,731,677, forward strand.
ATGGGCTTCATTTTAGACTTAAGAAAATGTTTTCAAAACAGTTGAATTGTAATTTAACTTAATTGTAAGGATGGAAATAATTCCCTAGCATTATAGCAGTATTTATGAAGAAACTAATTGTACACATCTCACTACGAGTCATGTTCACTTATATAAAAAAACAGGAATTTATTTTGGGTTGCCTATATAGGTATGGAAAAACAAATAAACAAAAACAACAAACAAAAGCCCAGGGTATAAGAAGACATCTGAGGTCAGGAAAACTTTGGGTTTTACTTCTTTTTAGCACTAATTCCTTGGTAGCTTTGAATCAAGTTTCTCCTGTCTCAGATGCATCCTGATTTTTTCTCCTTATTAATACAGAAAAAAAGTAGTAATAATATTACAGAATATTTTCAGAATTCACTGGTTATGCCATGAGTGCAATGGTGGAGTGCTTTTCTGGAGTGCTTCTTCTGCGTCAGTTTGTGTGGTCTGGGGCTGTGACCTAAAAGGAAGTGTGGTAAATTTGACGAATAAAGTATTTGCCTGAAAAGCAAATCCCTGATCAGAACTAATACAAAACTGAAGTAGACACAGCCTTAGGATTAGTTTTCAGCTCCAGCAAATTATCATAGGAGCTTCTTGGATTTGAGAGTTTACTAATAACATGGAGTAGTGAATAATTCTGAAGCCAAGCAGCAGCAAGATATGGATGGAGAATGTACATAATTATTTCATTGATACCTATTTCCAAATATAAAAGCTAGTTTATTGAAATACACATTTCAGTAAAATAAATGCATCTACACTTTCACTCATGACAACATATTGGCTTTCACTCTTCGGGCATACAACGTAATGTGAGGTGTCCAGTGTAATAATAAGGTAGATTTGGAAAAAGAAAATCCTAGAAAGGAAGTAAATATTAACTAGAAGCAATGGCCTGAGACTTCATGCCACTGAGAGGACAGCCTAAGACTTCATGATCTCTTTGAATTTATGATAACAGAACTTGTGAAATTATCCTAAAGGATTATTTAAGCAATTATTTTCTGCTCTGGCTGTAAAACTCAATCAAAACTTAGCTAAGGTTTCAGCATATGAAAATTTGAAATGACTAATAAGAACTGGAGTTTGCAATATTAATTATTCAGAATCCATCTGTTCTTGGGATGCTCCAGACCCAAACAGCTTTGTTATAGCCAGTGTGCACACATCCTCCTCATATAAAGGCATTGAGCACACATGGACCATGAGTCTGAAGAAACTAGACCAATCTGCCTTTGCAATTCTTTTTTTACAGCAGGTAGGGTAGTTTGGGTGTCAGGAACAAGGACCGAGAGTAGGAAAAGTATCTCTTTTGATTTGATGACTGACACACAGGTCGTAGGGAGAACAAGAAAAAAAATGCCTGTTCTCTTTTGCAAGACAAAGAGTAAAGCTAAAGACTGACAGAGGGGATGTGGGTTTACAGAAAGATAAGCAACATATAGTATGAGGAGCCAGTGCAAGGCAATTAGTAAGGGCCCGATATACAAAGAGGCTTTTGCTTTCACAGCAGTTCTCTACTTCATTCTGTATACAAGGTATAGAACATCTGCATATTTTTCCTTTTTAAATCTCTCCATCCTAAGTTCTACAAGAAGGTAAAAGAGCCCACAAATCCTCAAGCATGTAAGCAAAAAATGTAGTTAAAAATTAAGAGATAAAGGTGGATTGAGTTTGTATTTATATGAACAGAACCAATTCAGATGACATGACAATCTCAAATTTTGCATTATCCTTCTAGGGTTCACCCTTAAAATATTTTATTTTTAACAAAGAGCTCTACAACTATTTGTATTTTTTAAAAAGGAATATCTGACTTCTTGCTCCATAGTTCACAGAATCACAGAATCACAGTTCCTGTGTATGTACTTTGTTTCTTTTAGATTCTCCTTATCATGTGTATATTTTACTTACTTATTTTCCCTGGACTCCTTTTCCTTTATTGTGCTGAGCCTTAGAATTCTCTTCTTCTCCCCCCTCCCTTCTTCCTCTTCCTCTTCCTCTTCCCCTTCCCCTTCCCCTTCCCCTCCCCTGGATCTGCAGCTGCTTCTTAGCACAAGGAGTTTCATGCTGGTGCTTTTAAGGATGCACATAGCCCCTTGCAGAACCCTCAGCATTCTCTGCCAAATCTTTCTCCTTTTCTTCCCACCACATTCACCATATGAAGCTTTTCAAAAGGATTGCACTTTAAATATTTCAAGATCATGGAATGATTTAGACAAAAGTTGTTGTCAGAATCATCGCTTTTTCATGTTGAAAGAAGTCCAAATTCCACCTTTGGCTCTTCGAAATAATTTCTGTGCTCTGGTTGGAAATGATTCCTGATGAACTCCTTCATTGAGGCACAATTCTTGGCCATAAGAAGATGTCATCTTATTGAATAGGTGGGCTGTACTAGGAATCTCAACCCACTGCATGTTACAGTTTCTATCCCAATTCCACAGGTCTTTTCCAGGTATTAAACTCATTCTCTCTGATTAGGTCTTGCTGTGTTTGATATATAAGACTGCATGAGACAGTTTATGCCATACTGCAACAAGTCCAAGTTCTGAATAAGCCATAAGATTTGATGCAGTTCTCAGGTACCTATATAGTAAACCCTTACTTTGTACTGCAATTAAGTGATCAGAAAGTTGCCTTCATTTTCTCTATCCCCTTTCCTTACACCTTAGTTGCAAAAATAGGGAGTATTATTTGCTACTTCAGAGCAGCAGAGAATAATCAAGTAAAAATGATTAAATAAAATTCATTGGTTCTTTAAGGACAAACATGTCCATTGACCTTTGAATTTTAATTTTAATTAAGCTAGTACTTTCTTCTGGTGCCATCAATTTCATATGTGCTGCTCACCCTTAAAATTAAGTTCCTGAGTTTGCTTAAGGAAACACAATTGTAGAATAAACCCGAAAAAAAAAAACAAACTGGGAACACTGAACTACAGCAGAAGTGACAAAACCTCCTGGATTTCTCAGCAACATATTCCTCTGCAGAAAAGAACCCATACAAACATACAAATCACCTCTGGGAGGCACATCTCTGGGAAACAGGGTCACTGAGTATAAAAGATACAGCTAAAGGTTGATAATTTGAATTTTTCCTTGGGGAAAATACTGTTTCCAAAACATTTTCACTCTGGGCAAAGCACTGAGAGTAGCCAAAACAATAAAACCCTTGAATGAAAGAAGTAGCCTCAGAAAGGATGACAAAGCACAAAGTAATCTGGAGTTTGTAGCAAAACCCTGAGTTGTGGATGTATTTTGGAAGCATCCAAGGGTTTTAAAGACAGATTTGATGCCTCTAACACTAGGAACAGAGAATTTTTCAGCAATGTATTTCTTTACTGACATTGTATGAATAATATCTTGCTAAAATACCCATTTGATTATCAAAGGTTGAATTATGTAATATGGAGATAAATATGTAATTCATGGTTCCTAAATTTTGTTTACATTTTGATACTGAGAGGCTTTTTGAAAGAACTATCTATAGTAAGTTCAACATCTTTTTCTGTTCTAAAAGTAAATTTAGAGACCATTACTCCATAAGTAAACTTTGTGTTATCTTTTTTTCCCATTTGCATAACCTTTTGTTTGTAGATGTTTGATGCCATTTGCCCATTATGCAGAATAAATGTATGAAATGTCCATGGAGTCCAGTACTCTCTTACTTTAGCTCCTCTTATTTCCTGCCTTTGTCTATCTGTTGGCTATGCTTACTTGTTGATTTGCAATTTGATAGTCTAACCTGTCACTTGAACTTACAGATTTATCATTCTCTACAGTTCTTTCTCTTAGAATGAAGTGGTTTATTTGATACGTCATTTAGAAAATCATTACCATTTCAGAATTTTCAGTTTACAGGTTAAAACCAACTGTGAATAGCATAGTGTGTCATATGTCATATCCCTTGCAGGATCTCTATTACTATCAGTGGTTTGATGCATTAGGCAATAGATGACTTTGAGTTATTTTTTGATTGCTTTTTTCCTGGTGGTGAAAAACAGTAGCTGAAAACAGTGCTGCCGTTTTTGTGTTTTGCTTTGTTTTGTTTTGCTTTTACCCTCCATATAAAACAGAAATAAAAGCAAAGTTCTCAAGGTCATGAACAGAGGAAATAAAGACTAAAAACTCCAGCATTTAGAAGTCCTTTTGGTCTGTCAAGTGATATTCTCCATCCCCAAGGTTTCAAGTGATTGTTTCCTTAACTCTATCATGATCTAGAGGGTTCCTGGCTATCCCCATTGTCTTTTAACTACTTGAATCCCTTTCTGTTTACAAGTACCCTGTTGGTCTCACAGATATGTCTGTGCATCTTTGGAACATCTCCATTATTAAATGATCTACAATTAATGATCCGTTCTTAAATAATCACTGCTTTATTGAAGTCACAGCAGCCACATAGGCACAGAAACTTATTAGTATAGCATTGTGCTTGTAAAAGCTGACAGATGAGAAAGACAGCTGCAAGGACAGAGCCAGACCCCACTAACCCACCAGAGATTGAATCCATCAATCAGAAAAAACACAGTAAAAGTAAAAAGAGAGAAGAGATCTCTCCTGAATTTTATTAGGCCTGTTTCCTGTCCTCCATTCTTTCACTTTCATGCAAAGGGAGGAGAGGGAAACATCCATGTGCTTCTCATGGTAACACCATGTTTGTTTGTGTTTTGAACTGTTTCTTTATTGATTTGTCATTCTAACAGCAAACAATTTTTGCCAACAATTTAGGTCTCAGGTAACATCCCAGTCGTAATCACTCAATGCATTTGTGCGGATAACTCCTACAACCTGGGACAGTCCTTTGAATTTCAGTGGGATTTGGCAGCCCTGATAGCACTATTGCAGTCTTGAAACCTTGGAGTGAGATGTTCTTAAATGTCATAAATAAAAATAGGAGTGCAGAAGTAATAAATTAAATAAACATTCAAAACATCTAAATTACATAAACATTCATCAGAAAACATAATTGATAACACAAAGTAATAACAAGAAATTATTATTCTGTCTCCTCTTGCTTTCTCTGAGCAGATACACTAGTACAATGTAGAAGCAACTTTGTAAAGGATGACATTCATTAAACATTTATTTATTCAACTAGAATGAGTTTTTTATCTTCCTTCAGAGATTTAATAGAGAATTTATAGTTATTAGTTTCACAAAATTGGAGTAAAGAATACAACTTTATCCTAAGAAGAAAAAGATGTCCTCGATTTCCGTTAATTTTGATATATGTTTAAAATGTTTAGAGGCAGATTTACTGTGTCAGCACGAGAATGAAAAAGCTTCAAGATAGATTGTTGCTATATTTTTTTCCCTTCCATGTATTTGGATTTATCTTTTAATAAGTGAGCACAGAGAGATAACTTCTGTGTATGTGATTTATACAAAACTCATCACATTGCACTATTTTTTGTTGCTATGTTTGAAATGTGACAATTATTTGAAATTACACTTCTCTGAAGTTGAGCAAATGCCCAGTCTTCCTTTTGGGTTTAAAATAATATTTGGGGTTAAGGAATCAACTAATGGCTTCAATCTTAAAATTTCTCTAGTGAAGGGTAACATACAGGAAATTTATAGAAAGCATGAGGAAACTGAAAAAAAAAACAAAAACAAACCAATCACATTTTCCTATATTGCTATTATGTCTATCATAAAAAAAGTATAAACTACAGAAAAATGACTGCCTAAGGACCACAACAAATCAATGATGAAGTTAGACTTTTAATCCTAAATCATCTAGCACTTCTCCCACCTTCAAATCATACCATACTAGTTTATTGTTTCTAATTTGTGATGTCTGACAACACTCAGTAATCTTTTGCTTATATGCATACATAGAGAAAAGAATCTTAAAACAATTGGGCTATTTGGAGTTTAAAGTACACAGGAGAGAGCTGATCAAGTGGTTAACAAAGACTAAATGCTTCAAGAGCAAGTTATACACTTAGACTTTGTCACTGTTTAAGGCTGGGTTGGCAATTAAGTGGATGACAGATGCTCTCTATTAACCCCTTCATTCCCCAGAACTGAAAAGGAGAGGAGAAAAGGGAGAGGGACTTATGGGCCGGAAAATTTTTTAAAAAGTTTTGAAAAACAATAACAAGGAAAAAGAGTATAATAATAGTAATACTAGTAACACCACTACTACCAATAATAGAAGTAATTAAATATATGCAAAACCACTATTAAGCTACTCCAATAAAGATCCAGCTGATGCTGCAGGGCAAGCAGCAGGAAGTCCTGGACTGGACTCAGCAGCAGATGGGAACCAGATTCATGAATACATGGATCGGGATCAGTAAGGGGCTCCAGCCAAAACTCAGGTGAAAAAAGGATGTTTATGTAATGTGGAGAAAGGGACAGAACACCTGGAGGAAATATAAGTTAGAGTATGCAGGAATGCAGTGAAGAAGGCCAAGCTACATTTGGAAGTAAACCTGGTCAGGGGTGTCAAGTACAACAATAAGGGCTTCTTCAAGTTTATCAGCAGCAAAAAGAAGGTTAGGGACCAGCCCTTAGGAACCCCAGATCCTAGAGATAGGACAGAAAGTCTGGCAAAAGGAAGACTTTAACTTAGCTGAGGACAATCAGGTTAGAAATCATTTAGACAAAATGGACATCCACAAATCCGTGGGCCCCAATGGGACGTACCCACGAGTGTTGAAAGAGTTGGCAGATGTTATTGCTAAGCCACTCTCCATCACCTTTGAAAGGTCTTAGAGAACAGGAGAGGTGCCTGAGGACTGGAAGAAAGCCAACGTCACTCCAGTCTTCAAAAAGGGCAAGAAGGACATCTAAGGAAACTACAGGCTGGTCAGCCTCACCTCCATTCCTGGAAAGGTGATGGAACAACTTACTCTGGATGTCATCTCCAAGCATGTGGAGAAAAAGAAGGTTATCAGCATAGGTTCACCAAAGGGAAATTATGTTTGACCAACCTGATAGCCATCTATGAAGGTATGACTGGCTGGGTAGCTGAGGGAAGAGCAGTGGATGTTGTCTACCTTGACTTCAGCAAGGCTTTTGACACAGCCTCTCACAACATCCTCATAGGCAAGCTCAGGAAGTGTGGGCTGGATGAATGCATGGTGAGATGGATCATGAATGGATTGGATAGCAGTACTCAGAGGGCTGTGATGAATGTTGCAGAGTCTGGTTGTAGGCCTGTAGTTAGTTCCCCAGGGATCATTATCTGACCCAGTCCTGTTCAGTTACCTGGATGAGGAGATTGAGTGCACCCTCACCAAGTTTGCTGATAATACGAAACTGGGAGAAAAGGTTGACACACCAGAAGGCTGTGCTGCCATTCAGCAAGACCTGGACAAGCTGGAGGACTGGCAGAGAAGAACCTGATGAAATTCAACAAGGGCAACTGTAGGGTCCTGCACCTGGGGAGGAATGACCCCAGGCACCAGTACAGGTTAGGGGTGGACCTGATGGAAAGCAGCATTGCGGAGAAGGACTTGGAAGTTCCAATTGACAACAGGTTGACCGTGAGTCAAAAATGTGCCCTTATGATCAAGAAGGCCAACAATATCCTGAGATGCATTAAAAAAAGTGTCACCAGCAGGACAAGAGAGGTTATCCTCCTTCTCTACTCTGCCCTGATGAGGCTGCATCTGGAGTACTGCATCCAGCTATGGGTTCCACAGTTTAAGAAGGCCAAGAAATTACTGAAGGGAGTCCAGTGGAGAGCTACAAAAATGATTAGGGGCCTAGAACACCTTTCTTATGAGGAGAGACTGAGAGAGCTGGGTCTGTTCAGCCTGGAGAAGCCTGAGAGGAGAGCTTATAAATGCTTACAAATATCTGAAGGGTGAATGTCCAGTGGATGGGACCAGACACTTTTCAGTGGTGCCCAATGATAGGATGAGGGGTAACAGGCACAGACAGAAAAAGTAGGTGGTTCCATCTAAGCATGAGGAGAAACTTCTTTACTTTGAGGGTGTCAGAGCACTGGAACATGATGCCCAGAGAGGTTGTGGAGTCTTCTTCTCTGGAGACATTGAAAACCTGCCTGGACACATTCCTGTGTGATCTGCTCTAGCTGAACCTGCTTTAGCAGGTGGGTTGAACTAGATGATCTCCAGAGGTCCCTTCCTACCCAAACTATTCTGTGATACAGTGGTTCTGTGACTTGTGGAACGTGAAAGCTTTGGTGGTGTCCTTGATTTCTGTAGAGATAAGTGTAAATATGGGTCTTTCTCATATCAGTCCTACCGTTACCTTACCAAAAGCTGTAAACATCGTGTTATCAATTCTAGGAGTAGACACTGTCTGAAAAGAAAATGTAATCCACTTCAGAAAGTGCAGTTACTTAGAAGAAACTTAAATGAAATGAAACATTTCTGAAAGGAAACATGGAGGGAGTTTCCAGATGTTTCTAACAGAAGTCACCCCTGTAGCTGCCCCCAATAGCAAAGTCTTGCCATGCAAACCCAAATCAACAGATTGTTCTAAGCACCATGTGTGATCCACAGAACATGCAAGACAGACTGGAAAACGTGATACGAGACTAAGCAGAAGCAGGTGGTGTCCAGGGAGAGGGAAGAAAACACCTTTTAGGGTAAAGGAGCTGCAGAGGACACAGAAATGACATGGTGCACTGTGAGGGAATAGGAGATAAAAGTAATCTCAGATATCACAATGACCACTGCAAGAGATAAGGTATCCCCTAGGTAAGCCCTAGATATCTGCAGGAATAGAGGCACAGAGGCTGTAGGAGACACGGAATACAATTCCAAAGAGGTCAAACCAGGCTTCATTAATGTGATTTCTGACAGTATAAATGAGTTGATTTCTCATTAAGAATAGGCAGAGGGAGAAGTGGGAAGGGGAGATCCTCTGGCCTTTTTCTGGAAGAGGAACTTTATTTTCCTAAATTTTTTTGGGATGCTCAAATCACATCAGAGTGTGTTCCTTATTACACAGTATCACAGTATGTTTGGGTTTGGAAGGGACCTCAGAAGATCATCTAGTCCAATCCCCCTGCCAGAGCAGGAATGCCTAAATAAGGTCACACAGGAACATGTCCAGGTGGGTTTTGAATGTCTCCAGGGAAGGAGACTCCACAACCTCCCTGGGCAGCCTGTTCCAGTGCTCCGTCAACCTCACTGAGAAGAAGTTTCTTCTCAAATTTAAGTGGAACCTCTTGTGTTCCAGCTTGATCCCATTACCCCTTGTCCTATCATTGTTTGCCATCGAGAAGAGCCTGGCTCCATCCTCATGGCACTCACCTTTTATATACTTATAGACATTAATAAGGTCCCCCCTCAGCCTCCTCTTCTCCAAACTAAAGAGACCCAGCTCCCTCAGCCTTTCTTCATAAGGGAGATGCTCCACTCCCTTAATCATCTTTGTTGCCCTAAGCTGGACTCTCTCCAGCAGTTCCCTGTCCTTCTTGAACTGAGGGGCCCAGAACTGGACACAATACTCCAGATGGGGTCTCACCAGGGTGGAGTAGAGGGGAAGGAGAACCTCTCTCGACCTACTAACCACCCCCCTTGTAATACACCCCAGGATGCCATTGGCCTTCCTGGCCACAAGGGCACAGTGCTGGCTCATGGTCATCCTGTTGTCCACCAGGACTCACAGGTCCCTTTCCCCTACACTATTCTCTAATATGTAATTTCCCAACCTATACTGGAACCTGGGGTTGTTCCTGCCCAGATGCAGGACTCTACACTTTCCCTTGTTAAATTTCATCAGGTTATTCCCCACCCAACTCTCCAGCCTGTCCAGATCCCGCTGGATGGCAGCACAGCCTTCTGGCGTGTCAGCCACTCCTCCCAGCTTAGTGTCATCATCAAACTTGCTGATAGTACACTAAATTCCCTTGTCTAAATCGTTAATGATTATATTGAATAATACTGGGCCCAGTACTGACCCCTGATGCACTCCACTAGATACTGACCTCCAACTAGACTGCGCACCATTGACTACCACTCTCTGGCTTCTCTCCTTAAGCCAGTTTGCAATCCACCTCACTACTCTATTGTCCAGACCACACCTCCTCAACTTAGCAACTAGGATGCTATGGGAGACTGTGTCAAAGGCTTTGCTGAAGTCAAGGTAGACCACATCCACCGCTCTGCCATCATCAGTCCACCTTGTTACATTCTCATAAAAGGCTATGAGGTTGGTCAAGCATGACTTACCCTTAGTAAAGCTATGATGACTGCCCCTAATAATCCTTTTATCCTTGATATGTCTTGAGATGGCAAGGACACCAAGGACAAGCCGTTCCATTACTTTCCCAGGGACAGAGGTGAGGCTGACTGGTCTATAATTACCCGGGTCCTCCTTCTTGCCCTGTTTGAAGACTGGAGTGACATTTGCTTTCCTCCAATCCTTGGGCACCTCTCCTGTTTCCCAAGACTTGGCAAAGATGATGGAGAGCGGTCTAGCAATGACTTCAGCCAGCTCCCTCAGCACCCACGGGTGCATCTCATCTGGACCCATGGATTTATGGATGTCCAGACTACTTAATTGCTCCCTAACCCTAACCTCCCTAATTGCTCCTTAATTGCTCCCTAACCTCATTGACTAAAGCAAACTCCTCCATTGACCTGGCTTCATCTGGGGTCTCAGGGGTACAGGGCTCCCCAGGACAGCCTCCGGCAGATTAGACAAAGACAAAGAAGGCATTCAGTAATTCTGCCTTCTCTGTATCTTCTGCAACCAGGGCACCCACCCCGTTCATCAGTGGGCCTACATTGCCTCTGGTATTAGTTTTATCTGCTATGTATTTGAAAAAATTCTTTTTGCTGTCCTTGACCCCTCTCGCCAGCTGTAATTCTAAGGAGGCCTTGGCTATCCTAGCTGCCTTCCTACATCCTCTAACAGCAGCCTTATATTCTTCCCAAGTGGCCAGCCCCTGCTTCCATGACCTGTAAACTCTCCTCTTCTGCTTGAGCATACCTAACAGATCCCTATTCAACCACGCAGGCCTCCTGGCTCCCTTCCTTGACTTCCTTCGTGTGGGGATGCTCTGATCCTGAGCGTGGAAGAAGCAATCCCTGAATGCAACCCAGCTATCTTGGGCCCCTTTTCCTTCAAGCAGTCTTGCCCATGGGATTTCCCCCAGCAATTGCTTGAAAAGGCCAAAGTTAGCCCTGCTAAAGTCCAGGGTTGCAATTCTACTTGCTATCCTGTTCCTGCCACACAAGATGCTGAACTCCACCATCTTGTGGTCACTGCAACCCAGGCAGCCCTCAACCTTTACTGCTTCGATGAGACCCTCCTTGTTAGTGAGGATGAGATCGAGCAGCGCTCCTCTCCTGGTCAGCTCCTCCACCATTTGCATGAGAAAGTTATCGTCAATGCGCTGGAGGAACCTCCTGGACTGTGGCTGGCTGGCTGAATGGTCCTTCCCACAAACATCAGGGAAGTTAAAATCCCCCACAACAACCAGGGCCTGTGACTGTGAGGCCACTCTCAGCTGCCCATAGAAGGCCTCATCAACTTCCTCAGCCTGATCTGGTGGCCTGTAATAGACACCTACAGCAGTATCACCCCTGCCAGCCTGCCTCTTGATCCTGACCCATACACTCTCAACTCGCTCCTCATCCACTCCTGGGCAGAATTTAGTACATTGTAACTGCTCTCTCATGTAGAGAGCAACTTCACCACCACGCCTAGCTGTCCTGTCTTTCCTGAAAAGGACATAGCCATCCATGACCACATTCCAGTCATGTGAGCTGTCCCACCATGTTTCTGTAATTGCCACTAGATCGTGACCACCTGATCGAACACAGGATTCTAACTCCTCCTGCTTATTCCCCATGCTGCATGCATTGGTGTACAGGAATTTCAGGGAGCATGCCGAGCACACTGATTTCTCCCAAGGGGTACAGGAGGCCACCTGGTCCTCATCGGTTCTAGAATGCTGCCCCACTGGGACAAGCCCAGCTACAACCCCATCCCCCTTCGAACCTAGTTTAAAGCTCTCCAAATGAGCCCAGCTAATTCCTGTCCCAGCATCCTTTTGCACCTGCGAGATAAGCCTTTCCCGCGTATCACTGTCCGGACTGGAGTCTTATAAAACCAGCCATTATCAAAAAATCCAAAGCCCTGCCTGTAGCACCAGCCTTGTAGCCAACCATTTACAGTCTGAATTTATTAATTGTTAAGCACATTTTTCTGTTTCTTAACAGGTAAACAAACAGTATTAACTCTAGTGAAGACTATCTGTGTTTTGCATGGTGTAGTTTTTTGTTGTTGTTATTCCTATTTGTTCCTTGTACTTCTTTTTAACTCTTTTTCTTACGATCTGTCCAGAAAAAAAAAAAAAAAGTAATTCATGATTTTGGGGCCTTACCTCTCTTACTGTCTATTCAATGTATTACCTACAAGATTCCCTCTCCCCACCCAATACAAATATTTTTCATAATATTAACTTTATGGCTAGACTATGGTAGACATGAATCAGCAACTGATGCTTTGTATTTTTAAATTGTTATGCTATCATGCAATTAGACTGAAATGAAAGGTTCAGGTTTATGTGAAATTTTACTTTGATAAATACTCTACACACATTTGGAGAGCTATACATATTTTAAGTTTCACATTTCTGGGCATACCTGTCTACTATGACTTGAGGAGTACAGTGTTTATTCTATGGATTATAGTGAAATGTTTAGGTGGTCTACAAGGAATTTTCATTTGCTATGTTATTCCCTGCCCAACACGCAAACTGCAGAAAGCCTATATGTTAGAATGGAGCGTGTTTGTAGGAGCTTGAGTTTCTGGCAAACAGCTCACTGGAGCTATAGTTTAATCAGTTCATTCTTTGGCATTTACTTGCTGCTTTCTTGCCTGAAGGGCAAACACTATCCTAATGAATCACACAAGGACAAATGACTTTTCCAGGCTGTGATTAATTTTCACAAGCTGACTTTAATCACTGATTAATTAATAGAAGATTTGTTGATTTACAAAAAAGCACAGTCATTATAAGCAGTATTATATTGATTTGTTTTTCATGAATTTAATGCAGTAACAAGCTTTTATTTAGAAACTAAATGTGTTGAGAATCCATAGTAGAAAGAATAATAATGTACTAGAAAAGAGTACAGATCCTATATGGCATGTTGTATTTGCCTGCTTGCTGAATCTTTTTAAAAGAAGAATCAGATATCAATACAACTTTGGCTCAAATCTGTCTGTTGCCATGCCCCCCCCACCACCCTGCTTCCACTCGACAACCAGGATTAAGACTTTTTACAATCTTCACATCAATATTTTTGTCTTTAAAAATAAATGGTTAATACTAGCATATGACTTATATACCAGATGCAGCGAAGTCTACACAGAGTTCAAGACATAGATACAATTCCCTACCATGGAGTATTTTCTACATAATGGTTTTATGTTATTATTCCAGAGCTGGAAATTGTTTAAGACAAAATTTAACAGGAAGTACATAACAACATGACATATTTCTGTATGATAGTCTGAAAAAAATCATAATTTGAATTGTATGAAATATATGCTAATTTGGCTAATGGGTTTAGATCTGCTTGGCACCCCATTGTGAGGGCTCCCCTATGCAGGGGGAGCCATAGCAAGAATCTGTGACTTGAGTCTAAAGGCAAAAAAAATTAGATAAAAAGTGAAATACAAACTTTTAAGAGTTATGGGTCAATCAGTCTAGGAGATTGGAAGATCTGTCATTCAGGAACTCAGTAAAAGAGCAATGTGGGGAATGTACTGGCAACATGGTCTACAACAGATCAGAACAGAGGAATTTATGGTCTCTTTTGGAGATGAAATCCTGAGGCCCATGGAAGTTACCTGACAGGTGACACCAGACTTTTCTCGCAGACACCACTACTTACAATAATAAAATGAGCAGTGCTTATGATATAGATATATTTTGTGATAGTTAAGAATATATTAAACTACTCTATTATCCCTTCTGTTCTGCATAGTACAAAATCCAACTGACATTGATAGAAGTCATAAGAGTACATATAACACTGTAGCTGGGATTTGTTCTCACAATAGTATTTTTCTTTTCTTCCTACAAATGAATATCCCCCTTCCACTTACACAGAGTGGGAGAATTGCGAAGTTACAAGATTTTAAATAGCTACTCATGTTTTGTTTGTTAGGGTTTTTTTGTTTTCGTTTTGTTTGTTTGTTTGGGTTTTGTTTGTTGTGGGTTTTTTGTTTGTTTGGTTGGTTTGTTGTGGCTTTTTGTTGTTTGTTTGTTTTTTGTTTCCTGATTTTTTTATGTTGCAGAGAAGTTCCATTAGTTTTATGACACCCTTGAAAAATGTCATGTTGTATAAGCTGACTACCATGTATTAATGAAAACCAGTCATCTAGGTTCAATGTTTGCATACTGAAATCAAGGATCATTTAGAACAAATTTGACTTTAGTTTTTGACTCTTCAGCCAAAGAGTATAGTGCTCACTTAGTGCCATTATACCTGTGATTCTTCTCCACAGTAACACTTTACTTCCAATGGCAGCAGCAGGAGGCTGAAAATGCAGTTTAGCACATACTCTGAAATAGCAAATTTAAATAGTCTTTGTTGAGAGGGAGCATTACACTTCCACTGGGCACACAACTCCATTACATAATTAAGCATCAATTAAAATGCTATTAAAATAAAATGTTATCCTGTTGTCTTTTCAATGATGTTATCTTGGTAATTCATCTGCCTAATGTCATCAGTTAGCATACTAGACCCAGTGCCATTAAGGTTAATGTGCAACATGTTTAGACTGTATATCGATGTGTCATAACATATGTCAAACATGAAATCTGATCATAATGATGATGATGGACTCACAAAAGAATATGCAAAGAATAAGGAAAATATGTGAACTGACTCCTATCTGAAATATAGTGTTGGCTTATCATGTAGGTTCTTGATGATTTCAGACATCCTCAAAGAACAAGGTAAATAAAACTGAAAATGGAATGGAGCTTGAAGAAGACTGTTTAGAGATATGCCAACACACAAACATATTCAAGGCCTAACTGTCCTTGAGTGCTCAAGCAGACCTCTCAAAGCCAAAGGTCAACATCTTGTTACAGTCCTCCATGGTAATTTACTGGAAGGACTTTTTTCATCACAATGAAGAGCAAAAATCACAAGTGCCATGCATGTCTATTTTAGAATGTGTAATACATAATCTAACTAATGGTAAATGCTAGGCGGCCTATATTTTCTGCATGATTTTCTGTGCCTACTGCATTAGCAGCTTAATCCAAATGCTGTTGGAATAATTATTTAAGAGCATCACAGACTGCATTCACTTTTTTACTTTTTCAAGAACACTTACAACCAAGATAAATAACTGTACTAAAAAGGCACATGCAAGTTTAAAGTCACTGTCACTTCTTCTATTTATATACGTGACATATTGAAAAATAACTTGCTGTCTTACAGCAAATAAAAAATAAATTTTTACACATTTCTTGAACAGCTATCATCAATCAAAATATAGATTTGTTGTTGAAAGATTAACTTCTTGATATATTTGAATTTTCTCTATTGTATTATAATTTTTCAGTATGGAATGGATTCCTCAGCATACTCTTTAGCAAAAAACAATGCGAAAAACATCTTATGGACTGTTAGCTAAAGTAAAGCTTAAATACGTTAGATATAGCAACAATATTTAACTAGTTAAAAGCTAAATTTATGTATTTATTTTAAATTTCCTTTTATCACAAAAAGAGTTTCTTTGCTGATAGGGAGTTCCTGGAGGGAGACAATATGCAGTAGATACACTTACTTGAAAATGAAAGCATCAGATTTATTTGCCATATAGCACCATCTAAGCAAATCTGTGAAGATTTTTTTCTTTTTTTAAATGACTGCCTGGAAACATAATCTATTATGGGGAAAATGTGGGTCATGGACATCTGATTATGACTTTCCAATTAAATGAATCGTGAACAGAAAATTTAAGAGAAATGCACAAAACTTGTTCTATGGTTTGTTGTTAGATACTGCTCCCTAAGTGTTAGTGGCAAAATTCCCACTGATTTGTATGGAAATTAAAGGAAAACCTAAATGTGATATCTAATTTCTAGTTAATCCGATATTCTTATTGAAATGCTTAATAGTGTTTGACAGGTTTGGGAGACAATCACCCAGTTCCATTGTTATCCGAAGAATCTTTTGTTTTTAATCCATGTTTTTAATTTATGTACTCAAATGGACCTAGGTTCCCATGTCAGAACATCAGTATATTGCTTTCTGAGTCTTTAGAACTAGTAGTCATTAAGAAGGAAATCAAACAGATCTACAACATTTGAGATACCTGTCTTTATTAGAGAAAACAAATTGCTACACAAGATTCAGACAAGCTATTGTGGAGAACAACCCTCATTGTCATTTCTCAGACACTGAAGTAAGGAGCTTGGTAGGTAAAAGAAAAGGTCAAAATTCTGACTCTGCCATTCACTATAAAATTTTCAGGGGCTTTATTGCTTTCCAAAGGTTTTACTTGTAGAGTTGACACTCCTTTATTAAATTTTGAAAATGGGAATCCAATCTAACTGTACAATCATTGAATATATGGGCTAATTTATCTCACATGGAAGAAAACCTATGAATTCCCTTGTTAAAGTTTCCCTGTATTACCATCTAGGGAAACAAGACCAATGGCCTTGACAAATTTGATGTCTAACTTTTACGTAACAAAGTTAGACAAATTCTACCCTTAGTGTTCTCAATAAGGTGAACTTTCACCTAAAAAACAGGTTATTTTAAAATCTGAAATCCTCTACATTCTTGTCAAAATTAATATTTTACAAGCTGTTAGATATTTTGAATATTTTTACCAAACAGAAATATAACTTGAACAGGGACATGTTTGTAACTGTCATAACCAAAACAGCCATTGAACATTCACAAAGGGCAGAGGTTTTGTTTGGATAAAGCCATCCTACATCCTACCATTACTTTTCAGAACAGAAAATTCATGATTGTTGATCAATACTACTCAAAGACTTTAGACCTGTTCATGTCAGTGAAGATATGCTGGTCAGCCTTCATTGTACTTCAGTCAATGACTCTGCTTTCATCAGGAAAATGTTGTGATGCAGTATGTATGGCTGAGAGAACACTAATCTGCTTCTGAGTTTTAACCTGTGTCAAGAGATTTCTCCAATAAATAACACCATTCCAGACATAAGGGAGGAAGTATGAATTTGAGGATACTGAATACTATCAAATCACATTTTAAATTAGAGTTGATGAAGAAAAATCCTGAAAAACAACTGTAAAATACAGAAATGAGAATTGTCCACCTGGCACATCACAGTTACAGTGCCTTCAATCGTCTGGCAAGTGGAGGAGAAAGAAGAGCTCCCCCATGCTTAGGTAATTATCATTATCTTTTTTTAATACATAATCATGTGGAGTTTGTGCCAGGAACCATCCATCACTCATCTGTGGCCATGCACAGAAGTTATGACAGCCTAAAAGCTGGCGTAATAGACTACTGGCTGTGTGACAACTGGTTGGAAGACAGACTGCAGAAAAATCTATGATCAGAGGATGGAACCTGTGAGTTCAACCTACAAACATTTCCTAGGCTATTCTGTAACTGGCCATGGCAGATCAATGTATTTACTTGTAATGAACTTGCTTTCCATCTTAAACGTAACATTTACCTAAACAGTGTAACCTCTAGGAATTCAAAGCTATGGCCTCTCAGATCATTGATGAAATACAAGTCTAATTTTGTTTGTGCATTTAAAACAACATATTATTACAATTTTCATGTTGATCCTATATTCTTAAAATGTATCTTTATGCAATCTATAACACATACTATCAATTTTATTATTTTTGCCAAAAGAGACATTAGAACTGTGATGAATTCTGAACCCTTGTTTTGTATAAATACATCAGCAATTTCAAAGAAATATTTAGGCAGTGAGAAAATACTCTGATCCTTTGGAAAGCCTGTTTCGTGCAAGCATGAAAACTTCAGTGAGAAAAGGGAATATTCCAGAAATATCACCTTCACAGATTTTTTTTTTAATTTCAACAAAAAAATGGTTAGTATGTTTGGTATTTGTTATCACCAACTCTAACCTAAGCTGATCCCTTCCTAGACTTATTTCATCCAGTAGAAAGACATAGGTTCCTCCAAGGCAAGAAAAGTAGCAAATGAGCTTTAGGTGATCTGAGTTACATTGGCAGTGGAACAACTTTCTCCCTGTTGGCTGCAGGCAGAGCCAACAGAGCTGACCAATATCTGCAAATGCTTCTCCACTCTCCCTACTCTGTGTAGGTGGGTTTGAGTAGGTACTGGTAGAGCCATAGAATACAGAACGAACACACAAACTTTACTACATGTGTCCCACCTTGAGGCAATGTGCTTTTGATGTCAATTCAGCTACAGAGGTTAACACTATCTGCAGATGTAGGAACTGTAGTTCATCTGCAGGAAGGAAGTTCAGAGTAAAGAGAACTAGATGGAGCAACAAAACCAAGAGAAATACACTGAAGTGAAAGGATCAACGTGAAATAGGAGGTTAGCACAAGCTCCAGCTGTCCTCCTTGACTGCTGACTCAGTGGGCCATGCCAACAGACAGATGTGGGGTCTCCAAGTTGTGGTGTGATCTCACCAGTGTTCAGACAACACTTTTCTTCTGCTATCACAGTTCAATGTTTTCAAATTCTGGTTTGAGTTGTCTAACTGGATTTATTACACTTCCTTAAATTCAGAGCATCTAATATCTTTCTTTGCACTACCTTAATATCCATAAGATTCTTGCCAACAACAGAAGCATGAAAGTGTGTTATTTTTCCTCAATAAAATTGGGAGGAGCTGTTGACACTCTTGAGGGTAGATACTTGGACAATCACCAACCATATGAAGTTCAACAAGGGCAAGTGCAAGATTTTGCACCTGGGACACAGCAACCCTGGACATTCTATGATGCTATAAATACTTGGGGCCAACATTGCACAGACTTACTGTGCAGAACAGATGATCCATTTGAAATTAATAGGATGTAAATCAGTTCAAGATTTTTCAACTTTTCTGCATCATAGCTATGAGCAATGGCTACTTCCATGAGGTTTTCAACTTAAGAGAACCAAAGCTCACACAGACTTGAAAACTGTGAGCTGACGTCACTGATACCACTAACAAACCAACCTCTTTACTAACTATTGTCAGAGAAAATTCCCATAATTAGCCCTAAAATTTCACTACTCCACTCAGAAAACAATGTCTTGGCAATCCCTCTAGTACAGCTATTTCGCATTTAGCTTCTTCATTTTTTTAATCTATTGCTTTTAAAGAGCCCTAGGTAAATCACTTTTATAATGTTTTTATTTGAAAAACAGTACGAGAACTGTTTCTGGTTTTCTTCATGACAATTTATACCTTATTATCTCCTTTATTTTCAGAAAAATGTGTTTTCATTTATTTGAACTGATGTTCATATTTCATTTTATTTATAGTGTTGGATATATATATAAAACAATCTAATTACCTCAACTTTCTTAGTTTTCTTAGCTCTTCTTCACAGAAGGTCATCACAGGTAAGGGTATCTTTCTGCCTTGATTTGGAAAGGGTTTTATTTTCAGCAACATAATAATTGCTACAGCTTAAGAGAAAATCAACTTCATATTCAGAAACAGAACAATTTTTTGTCCAGACGCTAATACTGGTATGGTTTTGAATAGAAGCTGCAAAAACAGAAAGTTAGTTTGTTGTCTTATGTCTGTCAAGACATGTCTGCAGGGAAATGTGTCAAGGAACAGGCAATTCAAACCTCTTGCATATTGTAATGTCTTTAACCTTACTAGTCAGAGGCACTTTTTTTTTTTTTTTTTTTGAGATGTCTAGCTATTGCCATGCTACATTAGGTATAGTAATTTAAAGAGACTACCGCAATATTGTGGTACTTAAATAGAGTAATGTCAAGTTTTTACATATCACTGATGTCTTTGTATAATTAAAATAAAGCTGAATTGCACCATATAAAAGGTAACGTGTGATGTTAATAACTACTTCCAACTGTCTGAATGATTATGGATATACTGTAATTAATTATAAAAAAATATTATTATGATTAAATCATTAACTAAGAGATTATGGATAATTAAGAATAATTTCATTATATGAGTTACTTTTCTGTATACATGCAACTACATGTATAGATAAAAACAAATCTTTGTAGATTCAGAGATTTCACCTTGAACACTAATTACAACAGTGGTGTACTTTGAAGCTTTTGAGTCAAGATGGAATCGGTGTGCATTACTAAATAATTTGTAAGACCCTTTGATTTTCCTATGAAGTTTTATTACAGAATTACATATAATATGGCTCACTATAAAATATAAATATGGAAAGTTTGAAGAACATCTCAACTTTAAACTTCATAATCAATTAAAAATAGAATTTAAAAATATTTTATTGCGACACTTCCCTCAGACTCCTTTTAGCATCACTATATCACAACAATAATGCATTCAAAACTGAAATATATTATTTTCAGTAGAAGAACTAATTATTCAAGAACTAAATTTTCAATTATTATTCTATTTTAACAGCTCTTCACAAACAAAATACGTGAAATATCACGGCAGTAAATCTTAAAACTGTATGGTATAGAATGGACGGCTTGGTGACACAGGATTTATAATCTAAAGAACAGCACACCTCATGATTTTTAACATTATTTTTTATTAATGGGATAGTATTACTGAGAAATAATAGTGATAATAAAGATATAATTCATTTGATCTTGTGTACCTGCTGTTCTCGTATGTTTCTCAAAATACCTTGCAATATGCTGATGTTTTATCTATTGCATGGTTTAGTTCCACTCCATGTAGAATTTATACTCCATTTATAAGTATGGAAGATTTGTTGATCTTTATAGTGTTCTTTCTAAATTACAAACTTGATATGGGTCATATGATATCCTCAAATACTCCTCAATTTCTGGGCATTCTTCTGTTTCTGTAATGATTCTTAGGAGCAAAGGTCAGAAATAAAGTCCCTGTGCAGAGAAACGTATGCAGGCTTTTAGGCTTTTAGGCACATTATGAATCAGAATCAGTCCAGCCCTCTGTTGTTCACTGGAAGTTAAGCCCAGCAGAAAAGCACATATTCAGAAAATAATACTGACATAATGATTTTAGAACGAAATATTGCAAGAGAAGACTAAAGTAAACTCATCTGAGATGCAGAGCCTTTCATCTCTAATTTGCTAGTCTTAATCCAGCCAAGCTCAGCAATGCCTCACAGTCAATACTGCCTGATGAATGTTCGGTGGAACTACGAGAAATGAATTAGCAGTCTATTTTATTTGCTTCTAGGCAGGATTTCCTGTTGCAGAAAAAACATGCTAAAACTTCACTTGCAGCCTTCGATGGAAAAATGAGCAGCACTAAGTATTTAGAAAAACTGATCTCCTGCGGTCCTCAATAAACCTTCCAGACAGTTTGATATATGTTAGTAGAGTTTGCATCACTCTTACTTTTGTTGTACTATTGCTTGATATGGATGAAATGCTTGTTCAGAAGACTTTCATAAAGACTGATAATATCATTAAATTGATATCAATATAGAAGGATCTTTGATTTTATTGGAGAACTGATTAGTAAACGTAATGATATAAAGGTTTCTATAAAGAATTAATTAAAGTAGGCCTCATACAAAGTGCAAACAGATGGACTGTCTGCAAAGAATGTGATTACAAAGTTGAGATGACAATGTGACAGTAATAGTCCTAGCATATGTATAAATATATATATACAAATACATATACATTTAAATGTAGAAACAAAATAGGAAAATGAAGTTTTTTGTTACAGGGTCACCTAGTGCCTTATAGTAAAGGTAACTTTAAATAACCAGTTAGGAATGCAAGTAATTTTGTACCACTATATAAAATGAGAGTACAAGATGAAGTAGACTTTGCATTAGGTAAGGAAATCTGTTTACTGCTGTGACAATGTCTTGCCATGTCCATAGGAAAAGTAATCAATAATTTTGCACTTCATTTCTCCTATGGAATGTCATTTTTCAAAGTCACAATATTATTAGGGAAAAAATTATGTTTAAAATAATAAATTGCATTTGGATTAAGATTCTGAGAATTACCTATCGATTTTGTGGAGAAAAACAGAATTTACATTATCTTGGGGCAAAATAAGCGTAATTTAGGTGGGAATTTCATGTTGGCTTCCACTCCAGGCAAATTTACATCAGACTTTAAATGAATGATGCCTTGGTATAGAAGCTAAGGGGATACTAAGCAAAGGAATATAATAGCAACATGAGGGGAAAAAAAAAAAAAAAAAAAAAAAAGGAAGGGAAAAGAGAATACTTCTTTAAAGAATATTAGAGAAGCTAAGAAACAAAAGAAAAAAGTGACAAAAAAGATGTTCACAAATGATTGCTGACAAGGATGTAACAGTAACCTCACAAAGATAAGAGTAACATAGCGAAATATTAAAACATGAGCATTCACTTTAAAAGAGACAACTGTTCTGAAAACAATGCTCAAGGAAGTATGGTTTATGCATGGCTAACGTCTAAATGATGAAAAGGATGGAATACAATGCAGACTTCCCGGTCTTTTAAAATGAGAGGTTTGGATTTGATTATTTTCAGTAAAACAATCTCAGTGCCTATTTAAATAATGGAAGAAAGATGTTAGCAACAGAAAGGAAAAGGACACCAGAGTAACTTATATATGTATAATAGATATGTAAGACTGGAGAAGTCTTAACCCTGTTAATCTAAGAAATTTACAAAGAACGAAAGATATGGGACAAAACTCTTCACTACTTTAATAGTCTGACAGACCTGACCCTGGTTAAGTATCTATAAAGTAAAAAAATCACCCTACATGGAGATTTACTGCAAAGTATTCCTTGGGCCACTGTATGAAACAATGTTCACTCCCACTGTATTTAGTATGCTTTTTATTAATTATCCGAAAGAGACCATATGTATGCAACACATTAATTACATTTACAGATAATGCTTCTGATTAATTAGGTAATATTTGCAGATCTCTTCGATAGTGTAAAGCATTATTTGGTAAAGGATAGCAAATACTCTGACAATAATGCTACAGGAGTTGTTGTAAAGAGGTTGACAATAGAACATTAAAAATCCTTGGAGGATTGAAAAAATGTTGGCTGAAAACACGAAAATCAACATACTTGAATTACACATCTACAGCATACATACTCAGTGTGATGGAGTTGCTCATGAAGCAACAATGTACAAAAAGGCCTCAGGGTAAGAAACAGCAACAAAACAGGTGTCAGCAGTTTCTGAACAGTTGCAGATTTAGAGGTGCATGGCAGTTGTTGGGAGAGCTGAGTGGGCTGTAGTATTCTCATTGCCTTCCTCCTCTGTTAAAACTACTTACTGCAGCAAATGCTCCTCTGAGTTCATGAGAAGTTTAAAACTGCAGAGCTGTGCAGCCACCTTTCCTTCAAAATAGGGCTCTTGAGTAGTAGTGGTGCAGGTCCTAAATGTTAGAGAAGGGTAATTAATTAATTGGTTAGATAGAACCACAAGGATTCCTTTATGAAAAGAAAGGGGAGAGAAAAAGAAAGGGGAGAGAAAAAGAAAGAAAGGGGAGAGAAAAAGAAAGGAAAAAATAAGAAAAAGCTCTGTTATAATTTTATTCACTTGTCTGAACAGTATCTAATTCACTGCTGGAGAACTGTTTTTAGCTCTTAAAGAGATGCAAGACCAAGATGTGACTAATTTCTCAAGGTGTTTCACAAAAGTATTAGTCACCCTACTTCTGGATTTAGGCTGAGTTCCCTGAATAATTCTAGATGTGAAAAAATGAATTAATAACTCAGTTAAACATCTTTTCACCATCCCATTGATCAGTACACATGCTGGGGATACCCTAGGCCTAGCTTCAACATCCTTATTAACAGAGGAATTCTGAACCTAAACCTGTCGTCACCACTACTGATCTCTCAGACATCAAGGTGACCACATATAGGAAAGCTGAAGCTCCATTACTAACAGTGCTTTGCTTTGTAGGACAGCATTACTGCTTATAAAGCTAGAAATTTAGAAGTCTTTTCTCTTTTTTGCTTGATGGAAATAAAAGACTGCAAATTACTAAGGTGATTGGCAATTTGTTATAAATAGATCTATTCATAAACAAACCACTTTTCTCAATATAGAGAAGCTTTTCTTATCAAACCCAAGTAGATGGAAATAGTTTATTTTGTTTAGATTACAGCAACCCTTATATAATTTTTCAAGTTCAGCATTCAAACAAGAAAATAAACAATTTCTCAGGCCTAATTAAGAGAAAAAAAACCCAAACCATAATTCTTAATGTGTTTCTCTCTTCTTTAAGCTTGTTCATATTTTTTTTTTTTTGTGATTAGTAAGAAACTAGTTTGATCTAGTTTGTATGAGAACTATGTTTTTCACGGTCTTCAAAAAGACCTGAAGTGTTTATGTCAGAGTGTGGGTACTAAGCCTCATTGCAGGTCTAGTTATGTATTTGCACACAGTAGTAATTTACAGCATCAGTGGGCTATTGCATGGGATTGTACTACACTTCCAAGTACTTTAGTAAGAATTCTTTTCTCCTGCTGTACCCTCTGATATGTAAAAATAATAAAACCAAAATTCTCATCTACTATGAGGTGTCTTAGCTTAATTATAGAATCATAGAATAATAGAATAGTTTGGGCTGGAAAGGTCTTTCAAAGGTCACCACCATCTACAGAAGCAATCTATATGACTAGCTCAGGTCAGATAGTATACTATATGGTCAATAGGCAAGTGAAAGGAAACCCAATTATCATGATTTTCTGGTATAGCTGGATTTTTTGAAAGATCTGTTGTTCATAAACATATCAGCGTCACTTGACACTAAAAGCTTTCTCCTGTTTTGGGAAAAATGAAATGGTAGATTCTTACAAGAACATGGCATCAAACTTTCTATTCAAAACCATCTAGTTAAACAGGACAATCTAGTTCATTTCTGAAGAGCTCATTCTTCATTTTTGCATGCTAAATTTTACACATCTTTATACTAAGCAGTAGGTAATATACAATGTCCGTACATTTAAAGATTCTTACTTTGCCAGGTGTATAGTATCAACACAAAATTACCTTCTAATAACAAACAAATTCTCAGTCAATGAAGGATTTTTTTCTGTTTTAGTTTCAATCTGTGATTAAATCAGCAAACTCTAATCATACTTCAATAAGAGGACTACAACAAATATATTTAAGTGATATTGTCATTAATGCCAGATCTTTAAATAACAGTTGCAATGGGAACAAATAATTTTAGGAAAAAAACAAACAACTAAACAAAAAACAAACAGAAGTATGTGAGAATGCCAGAATAAAGGCATCTCAAACTGGATCAAGTTCCCCATATCATAAGGAGAAATATAGGACACAGAAACTAATCTCCTGTCATGGTGTAATCCCAGTAGGCAGCTAAGCACCACACAACTGCTCACTCCATTCACCCCACAGTGTGGTGTGGGAAATAATTGGAAGGGTAAGAGTGAAAAAACTTGTGGATTGCAAGTAAAACAAAACAAGGAATTCATTCACACCTTCACATCAGCAGGCAGGTGCATCACATCCAGGAAAGCAGGGCTCAAGTAGCAGTTACTCGGGAAGACAAACACCACAACTCTGAACATCCCCTCCTTCCTTCTTGTTCTCCTAGCTTTTATTGCTGCGTGCATAACCACATGGGATATCCCTTTAGTCATTTGGGGTCAGCTGCCCCAGCTGTGTCTCCTCATCACTTCTTGTGCACCCACTGCCCACTCGCTGGTGGGATCATATGAAAAGCAGAAAAGGCCTTAACTCCATACAAGCAGTGCTCAGCATGTTATCAACACAGTTTTCATCACAAATCCAAAACATAACCCTATACAAGATACTGTGAAGAAATTTAACTACCCCAGCCAAAAGCAGTACATGTCCCAATGTAAACTATGTATGAAAACTATATGCAAGGTATCTCTTATTTTGATTA
Organism: Columba livia; assembly: GCF_036013475.1. Classification (NCBI taxonomy): domain Eukaryota; kingdom Metazoa; phylum Chordata; class Aves; order Columbiformes; family Columbidae; genus Columba; species Columba livia. The sequence continues at coordinate 192,757,713 of NC_088602.1, forward strand.
TTTTTTCTCTCTGAGCAGTTTGCAGATGTCAGTGTTGCAGTACATATATTATATTGCTTGAATATTGCTGCATCCAATTCATGTAATAAAAAGAGTCTATTATTTTCCCATCTTTATCTCCTTATATTACATCTGTCTTGTGAGCTGTGGTGGGCTGACCATGGCCAGCAGCCACACATCTACTTGCTCACTTGCCCTGCAATGGAACAGGGGTGATAATCAGAAAAGCAAGAAAACTGGTGGGTGAATTAAAAGATGTTTTATTAAATGAAGGAAAACAAAAAAACCCCAACACCTAAACCAGCAAGCAATGTACAGGCAATCACTCACTGCCTCTTACACGCAGATCGATATCCAGCCAGTCACCAATCAAGAGCTCCTTTCTAAGATCAAATTCCCAGTTTTTATTGTGGAGTATGATGTCATGTGGTACGGAATATCCCTTCAGCCAGTTTGGGTTGGCTGTTCAGGCTGTGTCCCCTCCCAAGATCTTTTCCACCTCCAGTGGACTCACTGCGGGCTGGGGGAAGACTGAAGAACAGCAAAAGAATGTGCTGAGAGAAAATTTGAAAACCGTTTGTTCTGATACAGAAAAATCTAGTTTTTGTTCCATCTTCCATTCCTAAAACATTTTAATTTTTGCCCTTCCTTTTATTCCATTGGCAAGAATACTTTTGACAATTCAAGGGGGCGGTGGGGAGGCAGGGAAGAGAAAAAAAGATGAGACAAATTTTTTTCTTTCAGTTTCCGTAAGTTCTTTTTCCAGTGTCTGAGGAGACTCATGGGTGTTTTAGATCCGTGTCTGATTTCATATGCTTTTCCTTCAAGCTTCTGGTGACATGACAAAATTGGTAGTTAGTCTTTTTCCACATCAGTAGTTCTGTCTTTGTTAACTAAGGCAGGTTTTTCTTATCTTGTCACATGGAATCCTTGTACCCTATTTCACAAGATGAAACATTAGTAAAAAAAATAAAATTTCAAGTGATATGCCTGTCATTTCAGCAGCTTTTAATGCTTTTACTATAATAAAGTACCATTATCAAGAAGTGTCAGAAGTATCTTAACATCACAAAGATAATTTTGGACAGATGTAGCTCTAATAGCTACAGTAAGCAGAGAAACAGCCTGTGTCAGAAATGCAGAGAACTGTTCTGCTTGCAACTGTAAATGTACAGGCAGATATATCAGCATTTAATAACTTTCCTAAGAAGCCAAAAGACTTAGATAATGCTGCCTTTCAATGTTACTTGAAAAGGCAGTAAGGGGAAGAAATAATTTTTTTTTTTTTTTTTAATTTTTGCATGTTTCTAGATTCTGTTCTGTCTCTGTTTCTGCCCCAAAAGACCTCTACATTCAAAACAAATGGTAAACATTTAGAACTTAATATCTATTTTGTAGAAAAGGCAAATTTCTGTGCTGCTTCACCGGTTCAAATCCTGTAAAATGTAGGTTCTATAAGGAACATTTTGCAGAAGACAAAAGAGCTTTCCATAGTATTGTTATGGAAGGACTCCTGCCTGAGAGCTGACTCACTGCATAATGCCTGGACTGGTCAAGAAGAAACCATAGGAAGATGAGAAAAAAGGTTCGTTTGGAGACCAACTGCACAACTGATTAAAGCTCTATTTAATTTTAGTAGACACTACTGTTGAAAACAGTTCAATCCATTATTATAGATATGAATGCATATTTTCAGACAAATGATTGGTATGTAAATGATGAGTTCCTTTCCTTTTCTGTTCTTACAGTGAAGTCAGGGATGTGTTATTTTAAGTCACGGAATCTCAATATACTATGACAATGTATGATAACCTTACAAAGCATATAGAGAAGTAAATCCTCATACAAACAAACTAACAAGCTACATCCATGATGTGCAGACTCACTCTTCTCTGCTGCTTTAGAACATAATTAGAAAATTATGTTGGACTTAGCTCTGTAATATACTCTGCTATACTTCCTATTCTAAACAACATATGTTCTTCTTGTTAATCAACTGAATTTTTGGAGCAAGTAAAAAATAAATTAAATACTTTGCAGAAATGAAGATTTAAAGGTGAGAATTACAGGATTGTTTTAAGTACTGCTGAGAATAAAGGGCTTAGGTTTTGGTATGTTTAATTTTGTCTGAACTGTACTTCAAAAGAGAGGAGTCAATGCACCAAAAATTCTAATCAGAGCCAATGCAATCTTTAACATTTTTTTTCAATTATTTCTCTGCTGAATTTTTTGTTGAATAATCAGAAAAAAAAAACAAAAACAAAAACAAAAAAACCCCCAAACAACTCATGAAAAGGGGAAAAATCTATCCACATGTAATTGTTTAAGCAATAATAGAATACATTGTTCTTATAGAATAATATGGTAGACATTGTCATATTGGACATTTTGAGCTATTCAGAGAAGGAAAACATCTGGATCACAAATGTCTTTATTGAAATTTGTTTACCATATGCTAGAAAGCTGCTGCCTGGGTAGTTTGGCCAAATCAGATGTGATCAAATCCGTTCTTCTCTAAAGATGCTTATTAGTTAAGACAAGAGGCTAGGATAACTGGACTTCTTTTAAAACAGTTTGGATTAATTCAGAAAGACTTCTTAATTCAGTCACAACTATGAACTCCAAACAGTAGCATGAAAGTTTAACATATGTTTTAATAAAATATAACACACTAATATAAATGGAGCAATGAATATTTCCTTATCAATCCCTAGACAACCATCCTACAGAAAATGTGTTTGAAGACTAATCAAGTCATAAGTTCTGTTAACCAGTATGACAAATTTTTAAAAGCAACAGTCACAGAAAGATACAAGGTTCTGGCCAAGCTTCTGATTGTACTACAAATATGTCTTAAAGATGTGACAGTGAAATCCCTTCTTTCTGCCCCTTCAGGAGAGACCTTTCAAGACAGAGATTTGGCTTCAATTTAGTTATCTAAGGAAAGGTAACATAAAACTTACACTACCTCCCCTTCTCTCCCCTTATAGCAGCTCTGCTCCGAACCATACCTACTGTCACTGACTGACCACTTAGTCAAGTCTTTTTATTATTGAGAAATAGTAATTTAAAATATTAACAGTACCACTAGGAAACTAAATTGCTGAAACATACAGATGTTGAAATGCATTTACTGCCTTTTAGATATCCTATAGACAAAAGATCTGTTGTGTGTTGTCTTGAAAGCATATACACAAATATACATTCAAGATTGAAGCTGAAGGAAGAGAAAAAAAATCTGGATTTGTTCATACTTTTTAAACAGTCTATGAGACAGTTTTCAACTCAAAGTGAATTTTAAAAAATCTTACTTCTTGGATATCATGCTTTTAAACTCTAAGAGCCCTTCAAAACTCACACTAAACTTATCTGAGAAATGTGTTCTCAAGTAAATTAAAGTGATTCTCTAAAATGACTAGCTGAGCATTTTCAGTGGAAGCAGTGGGACAGTGAATATCATAAAATAATAGAATTATTTAGATTGGAAAAAACCTTTAAGATCAAGTCCAGCTGTAAATCTCACACTGCCAAGTTCATCAGAGTTAATCTTAGACACAGAAGACATAATGACTGGTCTAGGTGGAGTTTTATTTGAGAGTAATTTGGAGAAACTACACTGTATTTTCCATGAAGAGACAGTAAACATTACAGAGTCTAAAAATCGTGTTCCCATGTTTAAGCAGTGAGTTACAGTGCCATTTTTATTTCTTCTCTGACTGTTAGTTCAGCTTGCTCTTCTGTACCTTGTATAAAGGTCTTGCTAGTAGAGACACTAGGTACCTAGTATCTCTAGGAATGTATGAGGCTGAGATTTTATTATTTTTTTAAGATTTCATGGAAGTTCCAACACTCATTAGAAAACAAAACTTTGTTATTGACATCAACTCTGTAACCTGTAGCTGACATGTAGTACCAACTCCATTCTCCTCAAACCCTGGCCCCTCACCAGCAGGACTGATGACAGGCCAGGCTTTTCTATTCGCCTCACTGTAGGATCAGCTAAGAGGATTCTTGACCCTCCCTAATGAGTTGTCAGCTAGAACAAAGGTTGCAGACACCCTTGGGTCAAGGGCAGCTGACTGAGCTCATTAGAGGCTACTGGAACTTCCTTGGGTCCACCTCCCTGGCTTCCATTGTGTTCTCCTTACCTGGCAGCTGTGTTTCCATTCAAATCTCTAACTTTACAAAATCAACAGACATAACACTGGAGCAGAGATCGGTTTTCCCACTGATCTCCTATTCACAGCCAAATAAGTTCACCTTCGTAGTTTTCCATCTCTCATTCAGCATTTCCAGTTTGGTTTGCTTCAGTGTTTTCAAGCTTACTGAAGTAAGGACTTTGTCTGTTTGATAATGCCTAGGAGAAATGCTCTTCCTAAAATTAATTTACTAGATAATTTTTTTCTTATTTTTTATTGACCTATTTTGTCTTCCAAACTTAACCAAATGACTCCTATCAGTCTATTCCATTCTTGTGTTCTCCTATTGTGTTCACCTCAGAAAGCATGCCAGTTGAGGAGACTGATGGGTTTTATTTATTTATCAACTTTCAAAATATAGGTTTACCACTGATCATGAGTAACTCCCACTGATTTTTGCTGTATAATAATAAATGAACAGGGCATGATTCTTCATTATTTTAATGGTTGTCACATGAAAGCTGAAAGGTTTTTGTTTTGGTTTTATTTTTAAAGTTGTCAAAGGCTAAGGCTACAAAATAATACAAGCATTTACATTCCTATTTATTCTAACTTTGGTCACTGTTGACAAAACTGTCATCTTCAAACCCAAAATTCAATGTCACTGAATCTTGGAGAAGTTCTTTTTTACACTGCAGTGTTATTGATATCATTTCTGGGCATGTCAAACAGTGATAAAATTCAACATTAATAGAGCTTATTGGACCAATACCTAAGTCATTCTCAACTTCTTCATGAACTGCAGGCTTTTCATCCTCCCATGTTGTCTGAACGTCCTATGTATGTCTTATGTTTTCAGAAAGGTGTAGGTTCCATGGCAGTGTCACCACCTTTTGTAATTCAAGACCTAAATAGTTAGAAATCAAAATTATGATTTGTAAAACTTGCTTTCAAACCACTGTTTTGCTTGAATATGTTCTGTTCAGAAAGACAAAGTAAGGTTTAAATCCTGTGTGTCATTACTTTGGAGAAAATTACAGGGAGAAACCCACAGAGCTACTGAAGCAGAAACTAAATGACAAATGTCTTTTCTTTTGAATGACAGCTCTAATCAGTAAGCTAGAAAATCACACATATGGTTATTATCTCCCATGCTTTCTTTCTGTCTTTGGTCCAACAATGTTTGATTATTGCATGAAAAATGAAACAGTTTCAAAATGCAGGAGTGACAGTGTCCTTGATCTGTGTATGTGTCCCTCAGGCAGAGAAAGACATTTTAAGTGTACTTCATATGAATATATGACTAATCACTAAGTGATAAAATTGGGAACGGAGAGGTGTCTTCAAAACTAAAGGAATTCTATAATGTTATAAAATGTTATTTAAATATGTGGAAAAATATGTGTGACTATCATGCTTTTGGAAGGGGTTCAGAGGTCCAAATCCCATCAGAGGAAAGTACTTCTCAAGGAGATACACCTTAGACACAGTCAGAGAGGTCATACCTGTGTCCTCAGATATGACCTCTTCTACTTCGGTGTGCCTCCTTCTTTTCATCATCCCATGCTTTCCAATGATTTCTTAGGGATGGATATTAAAAGCTAAATTGAGATTGTAGACTGTTCTTTAAGGATCGAAGTTAAAACTTAAGTGTTACAAGCACTCTGATATATATTTTTACTTAAAGATAAAATAGGTAATGGGTACGTTTTGCTGCTACTTTTCCCCTGCTTCTAGCTCCCCTTGGAATATTTTAAACATAGCTCTAGGCAAGAAATTTGGAATCTGATCAAGTGAGGTGCCAAAAACAGAATCTTAAACCCAAACATTTAATTCAAATTTTAAGTCGTCCCATCTTAATTAGACAGTTTTTCTAGAAGGGACTCCTCCATTCAGCATGTCATTATTTCTTCTTTTGAACATCATACAATATTTAATTAGTAGGAGACATTACTAAATAATGGATCTGTCACTTTCCTGGCATTATTTCATTTACCTTGGTGGAAGTATTTAATCTAGCATCAGTTTGGACATTTCTCTAGAATGTTTCGATGATAAATGTTAATGAAATAATTACAAAATATTTCTGAAAATTAACATGTTATGCACTCTAGCACCAGTCTGTGAAATTACACAGTAGATTGGCATCAATCTAATAAGCATTCAGGATCACATAGTTTCTATGTAATCTCCATAGTTGTCATACTTTTAGTTTATTACTGATTATAGCAATATTTTTTCCATTAAGGTCTTGGAATTTGCAAACCATTTTCAGGACTTTGAGGTATAGCACCAGATACTCATATTGTTCGATTCAGCTGGGTCTGGTTCATGACAGTTGCACCCAGCCTCTTTGCTTTAGATAATTGACTTTGACATGGTTGAGATGAAGTGACAGGAAATTACCAATCATTGTGAATGACATCTTCTGCCATTGCACCTGAGACAAAGTATTATGGACTTGTACAGTATATAATAACTTGTAAGTAAATTATAAAAAAAACCAGAGGATTGCTCTTTTCAGGTTTGATCTTAATGAGGAAAATAAAAGTTTATATAAAAATTTTTATTTTTGTATGATCCATACTTCTACATTTTTCCTATTTAAAATTATTTTTAAGATAATGTACTTTTAACATTTATTCTGTAGATTTATAAGGCAGAAACATGAAAATAATCCTGAAATAATCCTCTCTTCATTGAGACTTACCTATTATTTGCAAAATGAAGGCATCAACTACGTTTGAATGAAAGCAGGGTCATTAACTGATCACAACCAGCTAGGGGGAAATCATGAATCACCAGCTACACCCAGAGGACCAGCCAACTCACTTCTGAGAACAACTGACTCACTCCTGAGGCCACCGATGCGTTGTTTGGACCACCAGCTCATTTCTGGAACAATCTTCCTAGTTAGCATGAGGAGCAATCAAAGGGAGGGGATGAGTCGCCCTCTCCTATCTTACATGGAAATTAAAGTATTCAAAACTTCTCACTTGGGGCACTCGTTGGTGTTGGGTGATGTGGATTGACGTTGCATCACACCTGCCACAATGAGAACTACAAAGGTCTTTGCCGGATCTACCGACCTTTGGAGTGGTGAAATCTTATCTCCTTTCTGATATCTCTCTTTTTTCTCTCTTTCTAACTTTATTCTGGGCACATAATTGAATCTCTCAAGTAAATGTCATTACTCCTGGTTATCACACAGAGTATTTCAAAGTTAATTCTGCCTTCACCCCACTGAGTGGAACAGGACAGCATCGTATCCATGGCACAGAGCTTAGTCAAGGAACAGAAATGCTGTCCAGGCACGCCAGGAAACAAGTCTAATCACAGATGAGACATGTATGTAAACAGGAGGTTGAAAGTTGTTGAAGCTTCCTTTATCTTTGCACTTTACCAGGATTCTTTCTCATATTCCTGCTCAGTCTTATGTGCTACATCTAGCCTCTCTTTGGTATATATTCTCTTCAGCTGGATACAATTGATTACAACAAAGCATTATCTACCTTGGGATACAGGAATTAATATTCCTTTTTTTTTTTCCACTTTAATTTCACTTTTTTTCATCTAAGTCAGTAACAGTTTCACTTCCTCTGTGGCAAGAAGAGGTAATTATCTGTAATTCCTGCCTGTCAGCATTTCTGTCTCTCTCCACATTGAAGAAGCTTTGTTCGTGTCAGTTATACGTAGCTAGTAATTCCCTGATTAGCATAAATAATCATAACCAGAAATTACAGCCTTTTTTCACTGTATTGAGGGCTCTGCAATACTGTCAACTCAAGTAGAATGCTAAATCCTGCCTCTAACAATTGTTATCTTCTTATCTATCCAAGGGATCTGTGATCCACCCTTTGAGAAGAGTGACACAAAAAGCACTTTTCATAGCACTGGTGTGCTTGCTCACTCATAACCCATCAGTACAAGACTAAAGAGTTTGTTGTTAGGGTATGTGTCCAGATAGTCAACCCTGACTAGCATAATAAGCCACACTAACAAGATAATGGCACAAGTTGTTAAAAAATGTAAAAGTAGTAGCAAAGCAAGAATATTGCCCATGCAGAGATAACGAAGATAAGAATATGGGAATATAAAAAATGAGAAGTGTTATGGATAACAGAAGGAATTACAGATAACAGCTCAATGGAGTTACTGTCTAAGGTAGGAATTACCAAATTATCATATCACAAATTCCAAAGAATTTTAAAAGTCAGCAAAAAAACAGAGGCAATGGAGAAAAAATAAACACATGAGGTTTGTTTGGGAGGGGGTGAAGATGGCAAAGGGAAAGAACTTAGGATGGGAAAAAGCATATGAAAAACAACACAGGTGGAAGAAGATCATGTGATCAGTGTTGTACAGGCACATACTGAGCATCCCTATGCCTGATCACTGCAGAAGAACAAACTTGCTGTTCTCTCATATGGGTATCTAATCTAGGGGACATTTGGAGTGGTTTCTCTAATGCTAATGGGGTGTTGCTCAGGGAGAATGTCCAGGGAGTCATAAAGGTCACTCTGTAGAAGTAAATACACAAGAAAGGGGTAAAAGGGTAGGAAGATGTTTCTTCTTTGTCATAGTAGGTTTCTATCATTCAAGGTACCACCAGTCTTCATGTGGGCGAGATTCCTCTTTTCTTTCTTCTAAGTGTTCACAATTATTGTCCCTCTTATATTGCAATGTTGGAAATAATGAAGAACATTCATTATTACATGTTCATTTTGTGCAATGCATTGCCAAGCTGTAGGATGTTTTGGAGCCTTGCAGAACTCGTTCTCATTTACAAGGAAATAAATTTAATGGATGTGGGGTATTTAAAATGTTTAATTAAGTTTTTTATTTTATTCCATACTTGTATTTAATTAACAGAGGTGGTGAAAAATGAAAAAGTAAAATGAGAAACTTCTCCTGGAAAATATCAGACAATATCTAGTTCTCAGAAAGTACATCCATACTGGTAGCTGGATTCAATTAGTAAGGATCAGGCAAATTATAATAATGTTCTTGTTGACAAAAACTTCCCTAAAATATATATTTAATTTGTTAAGATTAAGTCTAACAGCAGTTGGTAGTTATTATTCTGTAGTGACTTAAGCAAAAGGCAGCTGAGCTCCGTGGTATGTTGCCTGTCAGTCCTCGAATTTGCCAGCTTTTCCTTCTAGCTGTACATTGCCAGGCATTTGTAAGTGTCTGTACTCACACATTCAAGTGGCTGCTGTGACTGGTGTGGGTGAGGAAATTATCTCATGGGCCCTGGACAGCATATCTGGCATATCTGCTGTAAATGTAACCCAAGCTATAGCAGATACTGTAATGCTGTTTTGGTTTGTGGTTTTTGTTGTTGTTGTTCTTTTGGTGTTGGTTTGTTGTTGTTGTTTTGGGTTTATTTGTTTGTTTGTTTGGGTTTGTTTGGTCAGTTTGCTTGGGTTTTTTTGTTGTGTTTGTTTTTTGTCTTGTGGTGGGTTTTTTGTGTGTTGTGGTTTTTTTTGTTTGTTTGGTTTGGTTTGTTTTTTTAATTATCTTTTAATTACTTGATTCTGCAGTCAAACTGGGCTTGGGAGAGGACACAGCCTATATAATCTTATCATTAAACAAGTGCTATACCAAGTAATTATATGGATTTTTGTGTAAATGTTTGACTTGAAAGCTAACATTCATTTTACATTTTAACAAATGTGAAACACCAGGAATTACTGCTCTGGACTGTTACGTTTACTGACTATTGCTTTTAATGAAAATATTACATTTTCTAAACAGAAATGAGGAAAAGTAGAAGCCTTTATGTTTCTTACTCTTGTATTTTTCCAAATAAGGTTGTTTTAAAATGGTGGGGTTTAACTTATTACTGATAGATAATAACAGAATCTCTCGCAATTTCTTGTTGACTAAGATCCACAAAATAAAAAATAATATCTGACTTGCTTAATTTAAGAGATGACAAAATATTAAAAATATTCAGAAAATAATCTGAACATATATCTTACATAAACATAAATAATGAAATAGTAAAAAAGGCATATCTTTATATGTATGAACACAAGTACATGCATGAATGGACAGAGATGAGTAATTTTGACTAAATAGTTAAAAGATTCGGGTAAAGGAACAGCAGATCTGAAAGGGCAGGTTAAATCAGGAAACTAAATATTTCTTCTCTCCTTTTTGTCTTCTCAATTGTTTTATATTTGACCATTTATGTTATCCTTAATGAATATTTTGTTTGGTATGTACAAGCACTTTTGTAAGTTCACTACTGTCTAGTTGAGAATTAGGTACCTTGGAGTGATATGAACACAATCAGTTGATCTCCCTTCTGCATTCCATCTAATCCATTCAATCTTTCTTTTCCACTGTTGTTTGATTTCTTAAAAATATTTCCCCCTATTGCCCGGGCAGTTCACTACATGGAAGGAAGCTTGACTAGAGGGTGAAGCTCTTCAGAAAGGATTTACATGGTTCCAATTGTTAGAAACCCAATTTCTTTTGTTTACAACACACTTGTTTGGAATTGTCACATCAGCTTTGGCATCTTGCTTACAGCTGCAGACTACATAGTTGTGGCAGGAAAGATGACTAAAACAATATGCTTAAAAAGTAAAAGCTGATGAACGTTAGAATTCTCTGTTAGCCTAGCTGTGTTTCAAAGAACTGAGGGCACTGCTAATAAAAAAAGTTGATAAATTATTGTGTACTGCTGTTAAGGTCTCTTAATTCTTTAACTTCATCCCTGGAAAAGTTTAGAATATGTACCTTCAATTTACTATACCAATATTTATGAGATTAAAAAGCACAACATTAGGAGTGCTTTATTATTTATGGCTAATAGTGGTCATTACATGAAATATTTTCATTCATTTGGAACAGTCATAACATTTACATTCCCTACTGGATTTTCAATGTGTTTCATCCTATGGATGTATTTAGTAAACAATGACCTAGGTTCCTCTGCACTGTAAAAAAAAAATAGTAACTGGAAATTGTAGCTTCTGCTCTAAAGCACTTATTGCAACTAGATAGGCCAGGTGGTCACGGTAGAGAAATGGCTGCGGAGGCACAGAAGGTGGTTGCAAAATGGACTGATCAGGCAATAGCATCAGCTTGCCACCTGCTTAGCCATTTCCATGCTCACTGTAATGGCCATGACCATTTCATTTCGCTTTTTTAAATAATTAAACCATCACAGAGATCTCCTGAGTTTAATGATGTTGCAGAAGCACCCCAACAATCAATTTAGACAAAAGTTCCAAAGAGACTTCATTCTAATCAGAATTGCTTAGCAGAAAACCAACTTGAAACAGGTTTTATCCAAAATCATTCAGCATTCTGAAAACATCATAAAACACAGATTCAGATACGAGTTTGGAGTTCATTTACTACACAGACAGTTCAGAAGCAGGGGATCCCAAAACTTTAGCATGATGATTCAAAATGTGCATCTACTCACTTATTAAAAAGTGAGGACTCTCAAGGGTACACAGAAGATATAGTCACTCACTGATAAGGCAAAGTGTCTCGATCCTTGATGAAGTTTCATTAGACATCATCTCAGATCTAAGGAGGAGGGTCATCAACTGCAAAGCCCCTGCTCAAAGGAAGACCAACTCAAAGAGTGTCTCTGTCAGGCTCCATTTATAGCCTACTTGAATCTGAGCTTTTGGTCAATTATGGTAGTGGTCTAGAAACTTCCCTCAACCAAAGTGTTTCACTGGTCAATGGTCTGTCGACCAAGGGGTAGGTACACGACCATAGTGGTCTAGAAGTTTCTGGTGCTTTTGTGGGAGGAGAGGTGCACCTACCATAAGTGACATTGCATCTCTTCTGTAGAATGGAATGTTTACAGTTTTGGCTTACCAGCAGTTTAAATTTTATTGGGGTAGATCACCAGTTTAATATATCATTTTTAATAACCTAAATCGACAGCAAAAAATGACTTAAAACAATTCAATGGGATTTGTGATAATTAAAATAGTGACTATATTACAGATTTGATTATGGCAAGGGTCACACTACTTACAATAGAGAAAGATAAATCACTTTCACACACATAATTGTATGATTGAAAGCTTATGTACAAATCTATAAAGAGACATACTCGTGCACACTAATCCATGGGTATTTGAACGTATTCACACACAACGAACTCCAGCTTTGTGCATATGTATGTGTGATATATGTAGAGGTATATCTATTAATTTTGCTATAAAGTTAAGTGAACGGTAATGCATATGCATTTCTCAACAGGCGATACACTGAAACTCAAGAAGTCTGTCCTCATCCATGGCCTTGTGGCACTGGTTCATTGTGAAATGTCTCTGAGGGGTGTCCCACCTCTGAAGAAGATGCTGAGTCACAGCCCACTGTGATCCAGAAGAGCTCAAAGTGCCTCACTGTGGCATTGCTATTTATAGGGGGGCAAGATCATTGACTTTAGTCAGTATTTTTCCACTGTAGCCACTCTTAGGATGAGGTAATATTTTGGCAACACCCAGAACCTTCCAGATCATATAGCTCTGGTACCATTTCGCTTGGGCTGTGTCTGAGTAGATGTCCCAAATTGTCAAGAGATAGATGGTTGCTACCTTTCCCAGGCAGAAAGGGGGTCTTTTCCCATATGCTGGGAGCTTCAAGAGCATGGAGGCTGTGGCTTCGTGTCTTGACTCATCACACTTGTGTCCCAGTTTCCCAACTTCACTGCAATTGCACAATGGGGAATAGTCCTTGGCAGGAGCTATGGGAACACAGAGAGAGGGACCTCAGTGTCTCATTGCACTTGCACAATGATAATTATTCTCCCCAAATCATGCCTCACCTGCCCTAGTAGCCAGGTAATTGAGTAGCCCAGGAAACTGGGGGAGGGTTGAGAGTAGTGGTGGTGTTGCAACCACCACAATCTCTCAGTCTTTTTTAACTGTTATAGTAATCTGAAAGTGATATAAAAAGTCATATCACTCATACTTATTACTATCGTTATTGCTACTATCAATTATTTACTTTTATGGTGGAAATTAATTCAAGTTCGGAATCACCTGCTCATATGTGGCAACATGATGCTCTAACCAGACATGAGTTTCAGCCCATGTAAGTAGTGACATATTTATGGTTACCTAGTTTTAAACAAACAAAAAAATTTCTTTGGTCCCATCAGCAACTTCAATGACTTCAGTGATTTTGCAGAAAATTGAGATATTGAGGAAGATAAAAGAATGATACTTCCCTGTAGAGGAACAAAAAATTTAAGAAGTTCTCTATAACTGTGTACTACTAGATACTATGTAAGACCAATGGTTATGATAAAAAAGGGGTATTTTGTGTGTTCCCAGGATGTGACACTGCATATATGAATGTAAAAAAGTGTTATATAGTCATGTGATTGAGAAAAAGAAATATGAATCAGTACATTACTCTTCAGGGACCTTATGCAAAGTCTGCCAGTTCCCCTGCCTTCACTTGCAGGGATTAGTGTAGCAGGATTTCCACAGAACCCCTTTTCCCCCCACTAGTCTTTTCTTTTGCTGGTTTTACAGACCTCCAAAGAAGGGTGTAACTCTGAGGTAGTTCACCCACCGGTTTCCCAGACCCACTGACAGCTATCTCCTTGGGGTTCTGGGAAGACAAGGGTAAAGTGGAACGCTTTATATTTCAGACTGCTGCTACTTCCTCAAGCAGGAGAACAATAAAGGATGCTGGCAAGCTTTCTGACATTAAATCAGCAAATAACTGCTGCCTCAAACAAGAGTAAAACTGTCAACTAAAAAGCCATTAGAGGGAACTCATCAATGAAAAAGAGCACCTGATTTCTTGTTGGGCTGGAGGACTCCTCTTCAAAAGCTGTTAGCCTTTGCTTGTCCTTCATCAAAGGCACCATCTGTGGAATGGGGCAAAAAAAAAGCTTTAAATGAATAAGAAAACAAAGAACCAAACAAGAACTGACTCAACAAAAAAAAAAAAAAAAAAAAAAGACTTCAAATGATTACACTGAACCAATCAGAAACAGTTTGTACTTCTCCAATAAAAGATAAAAGCTGGGAGAAGAATAAGGAAGGCAGGACCATTGGAGTGATGGTGTTTGTCTTTTCAGGTAACTGTTATGTGAGATGGAGCCTTGCTTTCCTGGAGATGGCTGAACACCTGCCTGTCCATGGGAGTTAGTGAATGAATTCCTTGTATTGCTTTTCTTGAGTTCACAGCTTTTGCTTTACCTATTAAACCATCTTTATCTCAATGCATGAGTTTTCTCAGTTTTACCCTTCTGATTCTGTCCCCTGTCACACTGATGGGGACAGCTGTGTGGTGATTAGTTGCCAACTGGGATTAAACCATGATACAGAAGCAAAAAAGAAAATCCTGACATCAATGGAAATAAAGTCTAATTAACAAAAGAAAAATCTAGATAAGTTTCTGAAGTCAAGATAATTGGATAATTAGATAAACTCAAGTTATGTATTTAGAACATTTTTATCTGAAATGATTACTCCAAAATACTTTAAATTTTTTAATTAAAAAATCTCAATTGACCATAGCATACTAAAATTTCAAACCAGTTTTGCCTGTGAAGCTGCCATATGCACCTGAGATGTTGGTAGGGCCTATTATAATTTGCTTTCAGTATATTAAATACTCAGCTGAAATTACTTTTTTTTTGTTTTCTTGTTTTGGTTCTCTCCAGACCTTTTCTAACTACTATGCAAGCTCAGTTAACTTAGAATTTTTGAAAATATTTTCCTTTATGACCCCCCAATGCCTAACACTTGACTGAGAATAATATTAAAAATGGATTCCAGGTTATTTATTTCATTTCTAACCAAAATGGAACAATTACAAGAACATCTACTTATTTATTTGTTATTTTAATTTCCCATGAAACATCGATACTCTTATTGCATGCCTCCATCCATCCAGTGAGTCATTCACTCAATAAATTCCCAACAACATAAAACTGAATAGAAACTACAAAAATATATTTCCATGAGCTCTTTGTAAATGCAATGTTCTATTGATTATCATCTTTCTTTTTCTCGGAAGATGTCCTAATTAAATCAAGAGTACCATATGTAAAATCTCACAGATCTTATAACAGCAATGTAACATGCATTAATTTTCAATGTATGTAATTTTCAATAATACTGTGACTGCAAATTCTGTGCATCTTTTTCCTAGTTTTATAGTTTATTGATGAGATGAGACGAGACGAGATGAGATGAGATGAGATGAGATTTCAAAATCTTCACAACTATTATTTTATTTGATCCTCTGCATGCAAATCTGAATTTGCAAATTAGAAAATTGGCTATATTAGTGAAATAAAATATGCATGATTGATGCACCTAATATCCTGCCTTTGTGTCATGCTGTATTATAATTACTTTTCATTTCCATCATTAATTAAAATTAAGACAATAAACCAGTCAGTGAAGAAGCAACAAATCACAGCAGCACCTTGAATATCTAACTACAGTGACAATGAAAATAAACAGTATAGTTTTGACAGATAAGAATTTACTTCAGAGCACACTAAGTTATTTTTTTCTGAGTTTTGCAGAAAAAAAAAAAAAAATTAGAAAGGATGAAGAAAGCTAGTCTTATTGACGTTTTAATATCAGACATTCTCATTTGCCAGAATAATTGGTTATTAATATCTGATCCTGCAAGATACTGAATATCTTTGGTGATAAACGGAACCTCTTAATTCTCAAAGAAATACAAACTGAGACAATAGACACTTACAGAGCTCATTCTGTGTTTAACAGGATCAGGTCCTAAATGAGCTTTTCAATTCATTGGTTCCACACCAGTGCATTTTTCCATTCAGCACTTATCAAGAACATTTATTCATATTGAAAATGGTTGCACCATAGGATGTCATGCAGCTATAGCAAATAACAAATAGATTATTCAATTTCTCTATATAAGCAGAGAAAGCAAAGTATGGCAAATATTAAATAAATTCTTTGTTGCTCATGCTTACTGGTTAAGACTTCAGCAGCATTTTATATCCATTAACCTGTCTTGTGGTTCCTTCTTCCTTCCAGAAAGGTTGTGTTTCTGAGAAATTTGACATGGGCATGATAAATGAGTTATATTTGCAGATGTTGATTATATGATCTGCTTATCTTGCTGTTCACCAGTCCTGTCATGTTAATAGATGTCTGGTAGCATAAATAAAGATAATTCCCGTAAGTGAGTAGCAACTGTCATTAATAATAAAGTGTATCACCTAACATGCTCAGAACCCCTGCAGCACACATATGATGAAGAACTATGTATGGCAAACACTATATGAGCTTTTAAGCAACAATGCAATTGTTTTCTCTAAGGAAGAAAATTTTCAAAACTATTCCAAAGGACTGAATATATATCTTTGTTTTTTTTTCATTGCTACAGTCAAACTCTACAGCTATAAAAAGTGATTAAATGGTGTAAAACCTGACAGTAATGTTTTTAGTGTTTTTGTTGTTTATTTTGTTTTCCTTTTTTTTTTTTTTTTTTTAATCCAGTGGATCCCCGTTTACATTGCTAAAAAAAATGTCCTCCTTGGGTAGGAGGAAGCAGTAATGAGACATTCTGATTAGTAGAACAAGGGAAGATGAACTTTTCTCTGACCATACACACATTCTTTCTAGGTCAGACCACAATCCAAACAGCAGTTACTCACGTAATTTCAATAGAATTACTTGGTGTCTTATATTTTATTAATTAGCACTTCCAAACCTACAGAAGTTCATGCTCCTAAATCCCTTTGGTGTTTTTTAACAAAGCATTTTGCGAATTCGTTTAGGCATCAGACGTTGTGGAAGCCTTTACTGTACCTTTTTCAGTAAACAAAAAGAATATGAGCTTCATGGGCTGTCAACCAGTCAGATTTATATCCAAGTGTATAACAGGTTAAAAAAAAAAAAAAAAAAAGATAAATTTGCAGCAAAAATATGCATAATAGAGATAGATTTTCCCTCCAGCAGAAGCAGCCTTTTTGACTAGCTAGAAAAACAGCAGAGAATCTATTTGGAGGAAAGGAGCCAGTTTGTGCATTATTTAATAACATAAATAGATTGCGAAAAATACTTAAAAGTGTCCTTCATAAAATCGCATACTCTTCAACACTACCCATGAAACAGTCCTTATCATAGGGACACAGAAAGTTGTGTCAGAGAGAGAGTAGCAGTGGCATTCACTGAGAAGACGTTGATATGGGTCAGGTCAGCAGCTCATGACAAGCGTGGAGGAAGTTAGAATGAAATTTCTAAGGAAGGTCAAAGGAAGAAGTAGAACAGTGGATAAATACAAATAATCATGTACCTAATGATCACTGTTCCTCCAAACATGTACACATTGCTATCTTTATGAAACTCATGCTAAGGCAAGCAGGCCAACACTTCTTGCTATTATTCATATTTAAAAAAAAAAAAAAAAAGTAAATACCTGAGTCTTTAGAATGTTCCTACATAGATCCCCATCAGGTTACGGTGACTATTATTTTAATTTTGTTTCTTTCTCTCCCTACTTATCATCAGTGTAGTCCCCAGCTAGATACTATTGGACTGTCCTTGAAACTTCAGGAAAGGAAGATATTGCTAAAGTTCTCATCAGTCATTTGGAAATGAAATAATCACAGATGATTTTTAAAGCTGATATTAGCAGTTACTTATGTAACTTACTGAGTAATAACTGTGCATTGCTTATCCTGAAGCACCATAAGTTGATATCTAAAACAGGGAGGTGGAAAGGGAAGGACTAAGAAAGGATGAAAGGATGAGTTCACGAACAGGGGTTGGAGAGAAAGGGCAGAGAAATACAGTGAAGATAAAATATCAGTTTCCAGTTCAGCTATCCTTTTTCAAATTGTTTACTTGTACAGGTATTCTTTGAAGTCAGGCCAGTCTCCTGTGTCTTTTCTCTGCTGGTGGACAGAAGATAGATTTGTCAATGTGCCCTCACACCAACTGCATACAGCTGGTTCTCTTTCCAAATGACCTACTAGCTGTGCCTATTTGCTGTGCATTCTTACTCCCCTGATGTTCCATTTATTCGGTCCTGTCATCTTCTCATAATGCAAATCTTGTCCTCTCCTGGCAGGGGACATCAGCATCAAAAATCTCTTTCTCTAAAGCATGATCAGTTGAATTTGTACTAGCAATGCCCTTACAGACGCAGTAAACACATTACAATTGTTACTCTCATTTTTTATAATTGTGTGTGATTTGCATATCATTATTAAGTATGAAATTTTGTTAAGAATATTTATAACCAACATAGCCAATTTAAAAAAGAAAAGAAGAAAAGAAAAGAAAAGAAAAGAAAAGAAAAGAAAAGAAAAGAAAAGAAAAGAAAAGAAAAGAAAAGAAAAGAAAAGAAAAGAGAAGAGAAAAGAAGAGAAAAGAAGAGAAAAGAAAAACAACATTGCATGGCCCTGTTTTATTTTCCTTTTTTTAAGTTTATGGGTTTTTTTCAGTGAAAAATATTAAGATATAATATTAATATTTACAATCATTAAAAATATATGACCCTTATATTCTTAAAATTATTAAGACTATAAGATACTGCTTCTGAGAAAAATTGTCTCACAGATAATTTGGCTAAGAAATCCAGATCACTTCTTAATTAACATGAACACTGTGGAGACAGAATATGACTTTGAGGTTCTGTCTATATTCCTAAAATGATTGAGTCAGGAATTGGTCTTTAGTCCTGAGGCCAAGCTGCAGAGAATGACTACATCCACACAGAGTAGTATTTTAGTTCTCCTCTGGACCCTTTAGGGACTTCCGTGGTTTTATGGAGTGAGCATAAATTTGTGTGTTGTATTTCGTTCCAATAATCTGAAATAGTTATTATACTTCACCAAAATGATGTTTTCGTGGTACAATACTGAAGGTACTTATTATATGTTCTGTAGCATAGCAAAAAGACACCTGCAGGTGTTTGAGAGACCAAAGTTTGATGGCAAAAGTTGCATTTTTTTCCTCTATTTTATGTTTACTCTGTCATCATATCATCATTATTGAAATACAAATGTTCCTAAGAATGTTCCTTGTCTTTCATTTTTCATGCAATTGAGCTGCTACTTTCAGAGCACATATGAAGCTAAAATCCACTTGAAGCATTTAATAAACCATAGTGGGTATTTAATTTTCCTGCCAGTTTCTTCCAAGTACACACACTGTGTCTTAAACTATTATACTGGGAATTTATAAAACAGTTACCACTGTTTTACCATCAAATCACATTTATGTTGTGCCAATTTGTTGTGACAAAAACAGACAGTTTATTCTGATAAACTGTGATCACATCTACAGAACACAACAGAAAAATGGTATTGTTTGACTCATTGTTTCCCAGTTCATTGATTTTTATAAAAGTGGAGTCCAGTATTTTTCAGCTATATCTTCTTTGTCTCTGATGTTTTTGAGAAATTAAAAAAAAAAACCTCCTTATCTAATTAATTGTTACATTTCCACTTTTGTTTTCACGGAGGTTTCTATGGAGAAATTTCTATGTAGAAATAATCAATCTGAGTAGGCTTTACATAGTGTCATAGTGGACATTTCAGTTTGGTTTCATGGCAAAAAAGGACACCGTATATATGATCATAAAAGTGACCAGAACAATTGGTCAAATTTTGACCTCAGGTGCTTACAGGAACCTGTGATACCATTGTTCTGTGCTTTCTCCTGTGTGGAATTGCTGCTGCACAACTATGGCAGGTGCTCCACTGTTTTATTAATATGTAATGTTAGATGTTTTCAGTGATGAAGTGATGAGGAGCCAAAAAAAACCCCCTCAGTAAGAGAAATAAAAGATAGATGAATAGTGATGTCACTCATGTAGGTCTGAGTACTGTGTCTTGTCTTTAAGTCAATATTACTTCTACACACATGCTATTTTCATAATTTTACATATTTCAGAAAAGAAGGGATCTCTGTTATCAAGCTCTTCAACAAAAGCCATAGACCTTGCCCTAACTTCAACAACATGTAGATAATTTCTGTTGAGACATAACTCACATTAGTAAGCCTTCTTGATTTCACCTACACAGTAGGATAGGTGCCCTCACAACCCCAAACACCTGGTTTCCTGATTGTCTGTGTCAAGGGACTTAGTTGGAACACATCATACCTCTCTTTCTCATCTTCTACTTGCTAGGTTTTCTTCAAAAGGAAATGTGGGTGGCCAGGGTTATGGTGCTCCTTCTGCTTCAACTTGCATTAAAAATACACACTCAGCATCCAAGAAAGGATGGTTGTCCCACTGGCAGGAAAAGCACACCAATTCAGCCTGAGCTGCACGGAACAAATATCTTATGTCTGGTGACAGATCCTTCTAACAGTAAAAATATTACTTCAGTTACAGATGTATATTATTTCTATTCCTATTTGATAACTACTGGATTTTACTATGCTTTCCATGACTGGATTAAATTTCTTTCTACTCCCCATCTTCATCCCAATCTAAAATCCATTCCACATTTGTGTGAACTGAATGCATTTTTTGTTTGAGGATGGTATTGTAATCAATATATTGTTTGTCTGAAAGTTTATTTCTAGACAATATAGCCTTAAACACCAACTATATTGTGCCCCACAAGGGACAGCACCAGCTCAAGGCTTCTCAATCATACAAGAGAAGTGGCTTCCTCTCCCTCACTCCAGCAATGAGTAAGGAGGCCATGCCAGAGGCTGGGCTATATCTGACATACACACAAAAAAGGAGAGAATTTGAAAGAGAAGAAAATATGTAAGGATCCTTTCAAGATGCTGTGGTTCTTGATGTCTCTATTGTGATAGTGAAGAACTGAAGTCAAACCCTGAGCATATCTCCCCTACGTACCAATGTCTTCACAGGAAAAAAATTTGGCTTTCTTTAGTTCACGCCTTAGGCAAAACATGCAGTTTTGTATCACTCTCTTCAAAAGGAGAAAAGCAAACAGTTTACTCAGGATAAACAAATGTATATGTGCATATACGATGCTTCTGAATAAAATATTAGTTTACTTTTATAAAAAGTCATATGACTGAATGAAAAGGGAAAACAAAGGGTTTACAGGAAAAAGTATCAGAGGAACTCCACTTCTAAACAGTGGCCACTTTGAGTCATTAAACACTCTTCGGACATGGTAGCTGCATCAGTTTTCCTCCTGTCTTCTGGTCTTTCTATATAATCCATGTCTCACCAGACTGTCAAGAAAGACGTTGTTGGAGACTGCATTGCTAAAATCAAGGGACTTCTACAGCTCTCCCCTCATCTACTAAGCAAGTTAGTTCATCACAGAGGGCAGTGATCAAACGTGTTTTACCCAAGCAAAGCCATCACAATAAATGGTAACATATGTATACACATATGCAAACTATGTTGAAGTCCGTGATTTATGTAAAAATGACCTAAAATGAATGCCAGATTAAATCCCATATATGTATATGGTCTTATATGTGACCAAAATAAACTTAAATATAAAGACATATAGTGATATGTAAATCAATGTAAGAAATTAAAAATAAATATTTAGATTCAGGTGGGTACCTTGAAAACACTTTTATATACTCCAATTAAAGATTAGTTTATCTCTGAACCAAAAGTCACCTGATTTTTGAGTTCTCTGACTGTTGACAATATGCTGACAGAGTGGCCATATTTAAAAATGCTTATTAAGAGTTTGATCTGAATCTGTTTGCTGAAGAAAGATGTATTGCCTTTCTGCCTTATTTTGTAAATAAAGTCCAAGTTGCCTACAGTTTCTCAGCTGCCATGTTAATCTGTTCCATGTTACTTTCACTGGTGTATAAAAGGCAGAAAAAATACCCCACTCATGGGTTTCCGTGGAGATATAACTCTTCTTCCAAAGTATCCTAGTTCTTTGCTTCAGTGTTGTTGTAAGATCACTGGTTAACTCATTGTGAAAGTGATGGTCTGTCATTGAAAAATATTCAGCTCATTCTTGCAAAGTGAAATCCAAAAATCCTTTTAGAAAATTTACATTTATGTATGAAGGCATGATGCTGTGAGTTGCCCACTATGATCTTTTAATACAGAAATATAATTGTACTTCAAAGAACTTCATATTCATGCATGTTTCAGATTCATGAGCAAAGGAAAGTCATTTTATAAAATACCTTTACATAGTGCAAGTAAAAAGAGTATAACAACTTATTTTTATTCTGCTTAAATAGAATATGAAAATGTTGCTCACAAATAAAATAAATCAGAAATTTCAGCACACAGTCATCTTGTAGTGCTCACATGCCCCCTTCACCCTTCCCACCCCACCCAAAAGGCTGATGCTGCCTTCAGTTCCTAGCTAATAATTAGTATGTACAGAGAACAGATACCAACATGACCTCTTATTTATATTTTTCCTTTCAGCACAGTACACAGTGTCAGGGTGTGAGTTTCAGATTCTTTATGGATTTCCACAACTTCAGAGTAGTGCTGAGATTAAGACAGTTAAAGAATAGACATTAATGCCAACATTATCATCCAGCCACTAACAGTCAGCCCAGCTTTCAGCTGATATCATGTCATGTAGCATAAGCTTCATCATTCCTATTCCAAAACAAGTATGCCAAATAGAATAAAAAAAAAAAATAAATTAAAAATATATATGTTAAAAAAAAAAAAGTGAGCTAATAATAGAGTAACATAGAGAGTAACATAGAATAACACAGTAATTTTCAGTTACTGTTTCACTTTGCCTCTTGTTTTTCAAGCTAAGTGGAAAAAGATACAATCCAGAGTTCACTAATACCTACTTCTTTGTTACCAATTACTGACAGCTTCTGGAAAATAAGACCCATGTGCAAAAACATGAATATTACAGTAGATAAAAGTCTTTCTTTACAGTAATTAACTACAGTTACATCTTCAGAAATTGTTTGATGAGCTTCCTGGAGCAAAACAAAACTAATGTTTCCTTTTCCACCTAAAGATTTCTTTTTTTTCTGCAAAAATTTATAAAATCTGTACTTATAATTGTTATTTCAAAATCTAATGTTACAGTAACAAGAAGCAACCCTGCTGTGATGTCAGCAGCAGTTCTGTTTCTTTCTGCCAGAGGCAAAATAAATGAAATGCTTCTGTGATTAAATAAATGGAAACCACTCCAGTTATAATAGTCCCTAATGATAAGTTCAATGATGTGGAAAAAGTTTGATTTCAAACCACTTTCAAGTAAATAAGAATATCTGGATTAGTCAAACGTGTAGTGGTAAGAACAATATACTCATTTTTAAGAGAATTGCAATTGTATTTCTTCTATAAAATGAGATAGCTTTGAATCTTGCAGACTCTGTTTCTAGGATGACCCTTTTCTGCTTATATCTTATAAAAAATCACGTATCAGAAAGAAACTGTTTAGTTCATACTCCATTTCCTCAGGGATCATAACTGTGAAAATTTCCACACTCAACATAGAATTCAAGCACTTGTTTTTCCTGATAGGAATTTTGTCAAGTTTGTTTGTTTGTTTCCTAGAAATGGTATTTTTTGTCTTTTAGTGGGTGTGATGAGATTATGCACCATTATTTTCCAGATGAATTAAGCAGCAGAACAGAGTTTGACTGGGAGGGGGGGGATGACTTCACCAATATTTGTCATCAATCACTTTTTATTTTTTTGAAACATTGGGCATTGATTATCTACAAAGGACTGAACTCAGGTGGATATAATACCTAAATATATTCAGTCAATTTACATGTCACATGTTTACATGTTACATGTTTACATGTTACGTGTAAATTTACATTAAGAGCTCTAGGAGAGGTGGAGGAGCCAATAAAGGTTAATGGAAAGAGGAAATTGTAGACAAAAAAATGCTAGTTTGTGGTTTAGCAGATTTTGATAGAGTAAAAAAGCCAGCAGATGCAGTGAATGGATAATATTTCTCATTGCCTACACTTCCACCAATAAGTAACTTTCAACTTAAAAAAGTGAAAGCAAGAACAAAATTTTCTAAAATACATGAATATGGGAATATATAAAAAAAAAAAAAATCTGTTTTTTCTGCCTCTTAATTTTAGTGAGACTGTAGCAGTACTTCTTGTGCTGAAGAAATCATGTCGTAGGCTTCTTTCCCTGAAAATACTACAGCTTTCAAGATTTGTGAATCTGCCAAGGTTTTTTTTCCATAAAAGATAGTGACATAGTCTATATTTGACCAAATAATAGGGATCCAAGTATCCTTGTTATGTCAAACCATAAGAGGTTACAATGTCACTGTGTCTGTATTGCAGTGTTCATACAGCTGTTCTCACTGAGCAACACTTTTAATTTGTGATAACATTTTTTAAAGTGATCAAAATTTTTAATTGATGTCCTGATACCATAGTGTGCTACAAAAGCACAATATAGTGGACTTAAGGTACTTCTTTATTTTGACATACTCATGTTTCGTATCTCCATTTTTCTGGATGTTGTATACGTTCTTATAATTACAATTATTTTAAAGACTAATTTCAAGTTTTCTCAAATGAAGAAATTTCCAATATCATATTTTTGCATTACAATAAATAAATAGTTTCTGTTCACTTTTAATATTTTTTTTTGTAAATGACGGTAATGTATGACATTGTAAACCACCCTGTTAGTTAGAAACTGTTTTGATATGTCTCCAAAATAAGATTCAAATTTAAATATCATAAATGTGTCTTGCACTGATCTCATAATCCTTAATTGACACTATTTTAAAAGTACATTTTTCTCCCCTAAAATCCTGGTTTGACCCATTTGCAATATTAATAATTACTTTTTTTCAAGATGCCACATTTTATTGAGAAGAGCTTAATATACACTAATGTTGTGTGTTTAACAATATTTCTTCTGAAGATGAGCAATTTGCTGAAGATCAATACCTGGAAAGTAAACCTTACTCAATGTCCTGTCATCTCTGATCTCTGCCTTTCTTTGTAGCAGGGAAATTGTTAGTGGGAAATTTTTCATGCCAACCTCATAATGAATGAACATTTAGAATATAAGATTCATATCTATAGTGACACTGAAGGAGGTGTTAGGACTTCATCATCTTAACCGAGTCCTTTTTCAGCTTCTAGATCATCTCGTCAAAAATTGATATGAAATGGCACTAAAAAATCAGGACAATTTATCCAAATAAGAGAAATACAAGGAATGAACAGAGGAAAGCATAAAAAGAAATGAGGAGTTAAATTGGAGTATCCTATTTTCAAGTGCCAACATCGTAGGGCATAATTAAGTTTTAGTGTTTTGCCTCATGCTAAGGATTCTTTTTAGTTTTTGACTACAGGCTTCCTGCATGTATCAACTGGGATCTGAGATGACAATTTTTACTTCTATAATTTTTAGTGCTGTTGAAATGCTATTGGTGAGAGATCATAAGAGAAAAAGGAATCTGCAAAATTAGTGGTAATACTACTGATAAGGTCAGGTATTTAATTAAAAGTTCAGAAATCCCTGTAGTATCATTCACATTAATTGAGAAATGACTGATATGCATAGTTGTAGTGCAGCTACCTGCTAGTGAGAGAGAAAAGGAGTGATAAATAGGCTGAGGGATTTGAACCAGAAAATATATCTTTACAGAAATCCTACCAAAAGCAAATTCTCATGACACAAGTTTAAAGTTCTTTATGACCAAAAGTCTGGTTTCAATTGACTTGGAGAAAGCTAGTGATGCATAGAAGGCTCAGGAAATTCAATGTAACAATATATTTACATCAGTCCAGTGAACATCTTGTAATAGCACCTCAGACAGTCTTAGAAGTGCTGGCTCCTCAGCAAAGAAAGGTTACATCAACTTATGTGCAGGTTAAACAGCATTCTCTACACTTGCCAGCACTACAGGAGCAAAAGGGAGTAAAATTTGTAACTCGTTAATCCCACCATGGTACAGTGTGATTGCATTTAAAATCAATATTTTCTTTTCGTCATACTGTAGGTAACGTACTCTTGGCAGTTAAACCTGTCAATATGGTAGATGTCCTTGTAAATGAATAATATGAACAAATTTGGGATTTTTTGAAGCTTTTGGTATTCTAAAAATGCTGGTATAGTGTTCATGAATGTATAGAATCAAATTACTTCTTATAAAAGCTGCCCCCTTCGTCCCATTTCTTGTATTACGGGGAAATGACATGGAGGGTAAAGCAAAACAAAGAAAACCAGCTTTCTTCTATGCCAATTTATTGTCAAAACCAAAAGAAAACCAGGCAACAAAATCATTACCCTCCCAAACAAACAACTCCCTCACACCAAACTGTCAAAATCCTAGAAAAGGTTGGGCTATAAACATTATTGCATATAACAATATTCATGTACATATCATATATATGAATACACCCAAAAGCTCAAAATGTGCTTAGTGGGTTTTTTTTCTGTTGCAATATTATGAATGACAGAAAAATACAGGGGCTGCTGCAGCAATGATAGTTACTCTTAGGTGACTTTCATATTTCTATGCAACTTTTAGTAACTTCAGTTACATCTCAAAAACTTTGATCTAAAAAAGTGATCTCATCTAGAAAAGCTGAGAGATATGGCATCTTAAAAATTAAGAAGATAACATTAAAATTGAAAGAACATTATTGACAGAGTATGTGGAAATTATTGTTTTACAACAGCATTTCCTCCTATTGCAATTGACAGTAATTCCGAAGGGGGTATAGGTTAAAATTGGGTTAAGTAAGGCCATTTCTCTTTTGTTTAGGATTTTTGATGTAAAGACATATCTACCAAAAAATACTATGAAGTCTGTTTTCCTCTTTCATTTTTCAAATAGTTTATTGTCATGTAGTTTCTCTTGATTACTCTAGTCTAGTAGATTCTCCTGCAGCCTTTTTTTTTAATAGTAAATTCCTACTTAACTTGAAACTTTCATTTTCTAATTTTCTAAAGATTTTATGCTTCTTTAACTTGCTGCCTGTTTTCATGAAACTCATAAAAAACCTGTATTCTGAAGATTCTATTCAATTGCATATTTTAGAATAACCAAATGCATATTTTAAGAACAACAGTTTTGCATCTGCCTTATTTCTTAAGGATAAAACAAAACAAAACAAACAAATGAAAAAAAAACAAAACCAACCAACCAATCAAACAAACAAAACTTTTAGAATTCTGTAAGTAGTGAAAAAACATAGATGTCTTTCATTGAACCTATCAGTTGCATGGCGCTTTGAACGAGTCTTAATTTCAGTCTGAATGATTTATTTTACATCATACTGTAGGTGGTTTTCTTGGCAGGCCTATATATTACAAAATGTTTAAGAAAACATAAGTACTGGCAAGGTGCTAAATTGCTATAAGGTATTTTCCCTGTATTTTCTGTAACATATAAGTATTTGTTTAAATGTGAATGATGTGTCAGAGGACATATTCTATTTTGTTTTTCAGAACTTACCTTTCAGAAAACTTTGATGAAATACAAATAATCAATTTCATGTGTTTGAATCCTCAAATTATATTGTTTCTCTAATGAACATGCTTCCTTTTGCAAACAGGGATAAATTGTATAACAGCAAATTTGTACATGCATGTTCTTTCTTGATAGTAGTTTTATAGTAAAATAAATATCTCAAACAATGAACCAGTGCCGACCCCATAGTGGCCTTCACCAATGTGCCAAAATAATTGTATGATAATTATTATCTTGAAAGGCTATTCATCATTTAATTCATTTCAGTTCAATAACCAGTGACCTTGCTTATCACCCCACCCTTTGCACCCTTTGAGATCAGAATTGAATACCTGAGAACAAGTCTATCAAGCAGGCTTAAGTCTGTTTGAAAAAACAACATGACATTAGTGGACTCAAAGGGGTGATGGGAAGATCAATTTTTGCTGAGGTTGTCCGATCAGTCATATGCAACTGCATTGACATTGCTCTGGTGTTCTCCTTGTCATTACAGTCATTCTGGTCACCCAACGCACTGACTATGAATGTGCTAAAAGACCTGACCCAGATGCATAAGGAGATCAGGAATAGCGCAGTACTTCATCTGGAAAAAGAAGAGGCAGCAGTGGCTGTTTATTCTGATGCAGAGACATGTAGTCCATATTGATTAAGTCAAGGAAGCCAAGACTATGTGACCTTTCAAGTCTGAACAGCAGATATCTTCCACAGTGAAAATGACAGGAACTACATTGTAAACACATTCTTTAATGTTTTACATTAAACACATTCTTTAATGTTTTACATTACAGTACTGGGGAAAAAAATGCTTAATACTAGTTAAATATGAATGTGGATTTGTATTATGTATACACATACAGTAATAAATATTTTATTATCTTAATATTTGGTATTGTAAAAACAAATAAGTAAAAATACCTTCTCAGTTTCTTACTGAAATATGAAATCGCACAACACTGCAGAATTTGAAAGAATTTACCTGCCTGTGACAGGCACTTCTTATCAAAAGTAAGGAATACTGAACTAAAAGTCAGCTTGTTAGCAGAGTTTTAAAATCAACTGTCTAATTGTTGTTTAACCAGATCTCACCTCAGCTTCTGCTGTATATATTTTTGAAAGAAAATAAAAGAGGTTTGGAAGAGGGCACAAACTAAATGACTCCATGCACTTTTAAAATAAAAGTTTAATACATTGCAGTATGTAATCAACAAGGTTAAGAATTTGTTTTCCTGTTAGTGACTACCTGATTTCAACTGGGATGGTACCTTATGACCTATAAAACTTTTCTAAGCAGTATCTATGGTGACAAGGAGAGGAAAATAGAGAACCAAACAATATTATTCAGCTACAAACAAGTTAAAGTACTTTTTTGTAAAAAGCTTAGGGCATTACTAAGACTTCCAGTCTTTTGCAAATTGTTACTGTTTTGACTCATGTGAAAAAGAAAAAGCAAGCTGCAATTTTATGCAAGTATAGACTCACAGTTGTGCTATGTTTCAGCTTTCTTTTTTGGATAACATTGCAGGTTACTAATTGCAGTTTGACTGCCAAAATAAACTTATCAGGTAAGCAACTGCCTTTTCAAAGGGAATTGAAATAAAATAATTTTTGTTGAGGTAAAAGAGATTCATACGAAATTTCTCAACAACAGTATCTCAACTGCTATGGTAAATGCTTTGTAAATGGAATAAAATCCCATCATGTAGTATTAACATTCAAAATTAAAGTGGTGTTTAACTGAGAAAACATTTAAATGAAAAATGCTGCAAGTTGTGGAAGAGTTGATTTCTGTTTCCCTGGAGATGATTAAATACTGAATAAGAGGAAATAGCTAAGTAAAATGTAGGAAAATTAAAGGTTTGCTTATTTTATTTTTGAGTACACAGTAGTCTTACTTACTGCTTTAAAAAATGGCTATTTGAAAAGTTTGCCAAGTTGAAAAGTACTAAAATGAGCATTTCCATATCTGGCTGTATCTCTCTGTGGCACCTCTGTGATGTAAAGGTATATGCCTTCAGAACTACTCAAACAGATGGATAGAGGCTAGTAGGCGAGATGAAAACGGTATTTGGAATTTAAATATGCCATAATTTACAGTATGTGTCATTGGAGACTTTTCCTTATTTAATGATCACACTTTGAAGAATATACACTTGAGATCAGTAAGAACAGATTCCTCTCCTTTGTAAAGTTAGGGTTAATTTGCCTCCTCCACTCCCTCAAAGTAAAAGCCATAATATCCAAAGAAATTAAATTGTCATCAGGCTTTATCACAGCAATACCAGCAATTGAGTGATGGGCTTAATATTGGTAATAAAATTTGTATCTTAAGATGTGTAAGAAGAGTATATTTTGAAGGATACAGGCTTTCTGTTTCAGTTCTGCTGTATAAGACATACAATAAAGCATGATAGAACATGTTTCTTTCCATTGCCATATTTTTCAGAGCAGCGCATTAGAGATTAGTGCTGGCTGTGATGTACTTACCGCAACTTCTGTAAAAATGGGAGATATATAATCTGTAGAATTTTCTTTTTCTAGAAAAGTCATTAAAAGTATGTTGCTACATACTTACTGGATGCCTTGAAACTTTTCTTTATAACCCTTCTGAAAATGAGATCACTTATACAACTATTATAGTTCCAGTTGGCGGTTTCTGTCTCGAGATACTGGTTATTTGAAAACCATGTTAGAAGGTGCAGAGTAACTGACAGCTTCTGCCTCAGATGTAATAAACATTCAGGAAGAACTGATGACTAATATGAAGCAGTATTGTGCAGATAAACCCACAGATTCTGAAAAGGGGCAAAGATCAGAAAGGGAATCATCCTGTCATCCCGAGTTATCAGGGTCACCACATTGCCACTCAGTGTCACGTATCTTCAGAATTTGAACAGTCAATAAAACCACATAGGATCATGCATTAACGAAGTGTGACAGCGTCATAAAAATCTATAAGCTCAATAATATTATTGAGCTTACATTATTGAAATGATCCTCAAAGATGAAGTAGAAGAATCTTCATAATTACTTTGTAAATTCTGACTGCCTTGTTTCTGAAATGGGACAGGATAAACATAGTACGTCTACCAGTTACTGTGGCTCAGGCCATTCAGAAGCTGTTCTAATGGAGAAAACACACAAAAGAACTACTTCATATTAAATAAAATAGAGTATTTGCACATAGAAATAATTATACAGAAACAGAAAATCATTTAGGAACATATAAAGAAAATGCATTTGGAAAGATAAAGTGCAGAAAGAGGAAAATAAGTTAAATAGTTGCAATAAAAAGGGACAGAAATGCCAGATGGAAGAAACTCAGTATGAAGAAAAAGAAAGACTATTCTCAAAACTCTGGATGCTAGATTGTCCAGTTCTGTAAAGTGCTAGAAACAAAACTAATGACACATCATTAAAAAAAATGAAGAGACTAATGAAAGAAAAGTGATGATGTAATGAAAAAGTAATTTCTTTTCAATATAATATTGTTGAAGAGGTGAGAGATTTAAGATGATGTGTTCCTTTCCCAGATAACTCTGATGTCACTTCTGAGGGAGTCCCTAATTTACATGGCTGATCTTGGTGAACTTGTTCAGAATTACTGAAAAGGAAGATAACTGCCAGGGTGTTACTCAATACAGTGTGATGAAGGTGTATATTGTACAATATTATACAATAGAATATTTTTCTTGTACAGATACTGTACAATATTGTACAATACAATATTTACATGTGTCATATGCAACTACTCTATGCCACATAATGACATTTACTATGGTAATCAGAAGTCAATTTTGGTCTTAAATGCTAGTTTTAAATAACTAATACGTCAGTAGATTGTTCATACAGAACTTACACATTTCTGTAAGTTTTGCATTTTCAGCTGAGTTAATCAAGTTGTTGACATTTTGAAGATACATGAAGGACCTGAACAGTAATTGCCCTAAAGAGTAAAAACGAAGTGTGTCTACAAGGAATTTTAATGTACTCAAACGAAAGAATGTTTTCTGTAACTTCATTTCTACATTTTGCAGACAAAACCCTGTTTACTTCATTTGGGACTGAGAGCATATTACGAACAAGACACTATCTATTGTGATGTACTGCATGATGAAAATGGGACCTGATGCAAATATGATGGTGTTGGCTAGCAGTCACATTCTGGAGCTGGAAAAAGAATAAGGAGAAAAAAAAACTTGTTTGAAGTTATTTTCTGTGTCAACTCTTTATATATCCTCAAGGGTATAATATACCATGTTTTTAAGAACTCTATTTTCTGAAATTAAATATATATATTTAATATATATATGTACACACACAGAAACACACACTTTGGTGAATCTTATTTATTAATCATACCAGTTATTGTTTTTATTTATTTAGGTCACAGCTTGTTCTATATATGGATATTCTGGCACTAATTATAGAACAGATTGTGTTGTGATTTCTACAGGACTGCACTATGGCAATACAGATTAAGCAATTAACCTTGATGTCACTGTAATTATTAAGACACTTTAGCAAAATGAACTAATTTCCCCACAGGATATTCTGCTGAAATCAACTTCCACTCTTCTTAAGATGCCAAAATAGAAAATGTTAATGGAAAACTAAGTTTGCAATTTGAAGAATCTGCTGGGTATACAGAGTTTTCAGCAGTCGTCTTAAAGTGTTTCACACAATAGTTCACTCCAAACACACAATATTATTTTTTTTCATGAAGTTTCATTAAAACATCCATATTTCATATGATAATTAAAACAACATGCAATAATATTCTGTGGAGATCAGGGAAAAAACAAGGAAAAAAATAGATATTTTTCTTTACTGTGGCTTTACTGTGCAATTGACCTTAAACAAATCTTATTCTAAAATATATAGCTAAGAGGAACTAACTCATATTTACATTTCGTACAATATCAGCCCTTAATATTCAGATGATAAAACTACTTGTATCCAATATCATAATATTATGTACTAAAGTCTACTATATTAGAAACACAATAACATAAAATATTTTGGCATCATATTAACATACTTATTTAAATCTGTAATCCTCTTTAGAATATTATATTTACTTTATTACTTTAGTTTACTAAAGTAATTTATTAAAAATACTAGTTGTTTTTAGTTAGTTAGTTAATTAGTTAGTTAGTTAGTTAGTTTGTTTGTTTGTTTTTAACTACCTCAAATATGAAATCAATATTAATCTAACAAAAAATCTTTAAAATTTCTAGACTGTGGTCTTCTATATATATAGGAAGCAGAATATCTGTCCTATAGAAATTTCTTTGGAAAGGACAGTCATTTTCTTCACTCAGCCATTACATTTAAATCATTACATGTAATGCTACAAAGACTAATTGCAAAAGGTAGATTATATACACTTGAAGGATTAAAAAAACATTAGGTCATAAGGAATTATTTCTTTATTATACTACTTAAAGGAACTTTTTAGCAACTTTCCTATGTTTTCCAATACAGTTTTATGAAATCATATTTGAATGTATATCAATTTCCATTTAAAATTTAGAGTAGTTACTTGGCAAGCTAATGAAATACACACATGGAATAATTACTATAATACATTTAATTGTATCCATATTATAATAAAGAGTAGGCATGTAATTTATTCACATTACTGTTATAAAAAGGGTGTAATCTACCTTTCTACAAATAATTTTTTTGACATAAATGTATAATGCCAGAAGAAAAAAATGCTGAACATGAGGAAAGAAAATTCTTAATCTTTTTATATTAGGAAAAAAACCAGAGTTGGCCTTTTTGTAATTTTTCCAGTTCAGAATTTATGTGTAGTACTGAAGGGTGTAGAAGCAACTAGTCAAATTGTTTATGAATGGAACCAAAGCTATTATCAGTTGCATTAGTAAATCTCCAAATACCTTTTTTTTTTTTTTTTTCAACAGAAGGAACAGTTCTGCATTCTCTGTTTCATAGAACAATAACATTTTTTTTGTTCTTCAAACCTTGATGAAATTAAGGGGAAAAAATACATTGTTAGAAAATTGTTGACTTTGTCAGGCTGGTATTTCCTAGGTATATTTTTCAGAGGAACTCAGAACTTTTTTTTTTTAAATGAAAAAATAAAACTTGCAGGTTTTCTAGGTTTAGGTTTTGGTTTTGTTTTGAGACTAGTGAAACATTTAAAGACATTTAAGTATACACAAATGCAGCTGCATTGGAGCCATTTATGCAGGGCTATGTTATAAAACAAGAAGGAAAAATGAAGAAAACCTGTCAGGATACTGGAGGATTTATGGTGTTTTAAAAAGAAAATAAAAGTTAATATGCAGATGTCTTTCTACAACAATCACAGTTTTGATTGAAAATGACAGGACTGTTCTAACTACCATGTCTCAAGCAGTGCGTTTGCCTAATTCATCCCAGCATAGTGCAGCCTAGTTTCTCTCTTGTTTTGCCATTCAAGAGTCATTGCTAAAATCAGTAATTTTAGTAATATAGTCCAAAGAGACGCTGGCAGAACAGAGGAATCCACTGCTGACTGTTTGTGGTCATTCATTCTTATCATTTGCTACTTTTTCTTCTGTAGCCTTTTTTTCACCTGAGTTATTTCACTCTTTTCCTCTGCTTTGCAGAAGTTTGTATTTAAGGAAAACCTTGTCCATCTTTAATATGCTAAAAGTTTCAGTATATTTGAATGTTTTTGTAGCATCCCAAAGAAGATATTCTATAAAGCATTTAATAGCGAGAATCACTTATTAGTAATTCTATTAGTGAGCTGGAAGTCATTCAGTTGGA
This sequence comes from Columba livia, assembly GCF_036013475.1. Classification (NCBI taxonomy): domain Eukaryota; kingdom Metazoa; phylum Chordata; class Aves; order Columbiformes; family Columbidae; genus Columba; species Columba livia. Next base: position 192,792,006 of record NC_088602.1, read on the forward strand.
ATATTGATGGCTTTGAGGGTATTTTGATTTAACTGTGAGGTAACAGATGCTTTTTAGAAAAGTACTACAAATACACAAGTTATGTGGAGAAATATGAAAATTACAAAAGAGTTAAATGCTTCACTGGAATCTCTGGAATGCAGAGAAAATAAATAAAAGCAGGTGGGGGGGGGAGAAAAAAAAAAAGAAAAAAGAAAAAAAAGAGAAAAAAAAAGATAAAGGATTGTAGATTCAAAGAATAGTTTGGGTTGGAAGGGACCTTCAAAGGTCATCTAGTCCAACCCCTCTGCAATTATCAACATAATCAGGATACACAACTATTCTGAGGCAAGTTACAGCGTACTGAATAACCACTGTTATTTAACAGTTGATTTATTGAGTGCTGTCTCTTTTTTGGTTAGGTTTTAAACAAATGTAACGCAAAGAGATACTTTTACAAACAAAGGTGCTGTATTATTTTCCTGGTTGTCTGTGTTAAAGGACAATATTAGTCATAGTATTACATATCAGTCGTGATCTATACTGACTGAAAATATTTCTGAAAGTGTATATATCCATTTCTGTAATGTGTTTCTGTAATGTGTAGTTATGTGATTCGAAAATAAACGCTTCTGGGACAGTGACAGAAATTATTCAGGGAGAACATAAGAACTTCCTGCTTTCTTATCTCAGGGCCCAAAACGCAAGCCTTTCCCTTTTCCTTTGAGTTTTTGTTTTAATTTTCTCTTTCTCTTTTCTTTGTTGTACTTGTTGAAGATCCTCTGTTTTCTTGTCCTCTAGCTTTTTGCAGATGTCCTTGATGTTTTCTTCCCTCTTTTACTGAGATTATGGGATGCTTTTTCTCTTAAATAATCAATTACATATTTCACAAATGGCTGCCCCATGGTGGATGGATGATTTATTGCACTTGTTACTGTTTCTCTAGGCTGAAAATGGTATCACCTTGTTTCCTTTATCATGCCATTTGAATTTCTATTGAGATTCAGTAAAGTTATGATGGACTTCAGGAAAAAAACATGTGCAAGGCTGTTTTTTCCTTTCTAAATGTTTCCATAACCAATACATTCCTGTCATTTATGCAATAATCTATGATATTTATATGAGCAGTATAATCAACGGATTACAATGGGGAAAGAAGAAATTCTCTGAATCAGAAATCTTAAAGAATCAGGATTTCTGGAAGCATTTAGACATAAAGGAAAACAAGACACCTATAACTTTAAAGGAAGATAACATCTTTTTGTTCTCTATATCAGGAAAAATCACAGCTCCGATTTTGTTTTGTTTGTTTTGTTTTGTTTTCCAAACTATCTTTACCTAATTTAAAACTAATAGTAATTGAACCAAAGTTAGATCAAAATCAGAATCAAATTCTAAACAAAACTGGTCTTAGAAAACAGACTTAGAAAAAAAAAAGTTACATGTTTCATGTATTACTTCTCAAGTTTCGAAACATCGATATCCACCAATCAGAGGAAAATCAGATGGCATAAGTCCAGACAATTTTTGTATAGTTTTTTTTTTGTTGTTGTTTTTTGTTTTTAAGAAAAATGTTTTTTTTCTGTTCTTCACACACAGAAGAAAAATGAGGTCTGTAGACACCTCCATCACTGACACTTTTAATATATATTATTGAAACAGAAGAACTAACCACCTGAAGTACCTTTCACAAGAAAACTACAAGAAAACAGTAACCACTTTCTCAGATATAGGTCCAATAACCACTACTTTTGACCAGTAAATTCTATTGGCATCTTAAGCTCTCACTAAGCCCTATAAGACAGTTAGAAACAATGATTTTTTATAGAGTCTTAATTATGCACTTCAAAGAAGCCAGCTTCTGTAATATACTAACAGATTGTTGCTGAATCATTGCCAGGAGGCCTCCCAAAACTAAAAGCAATAGTTCTCCAAGGATGAGCTTACACTGCAGTAGGCTGGACACTATTGTAAGTGCAGTTCTCATCAATGCAGCACCCTCTGTGGCCTCAAGGAACATGTAAGACTTTCAGAAATTACAATTTAATTTATTTAAAACATACTTTTCTGAGAGAGTGGAAAGGACAAGAAAAGCAAACTTTGAATAAGTATTTACTGTATACTATACTGTAACATAACTTTTTTTTTTTTCCTTTTTCAAACGGAAGTTTTTATCATAGAGATTCATCATAACTAAGTCATTTATGTGTTAGGAGTGTGATAAAAACTGATTTCCTTAGCTCCTCATCCCCACTTTTGCAAGAAAACTGATTCCATGTTATTTTGTCTTAAGAGGGTTTCTTTTACAAACTTTTGTATTTTTCCACAAATTGCATATTAGATTAAATTAAATTGGATCCATCAATTATTACTTCAAGTATTTATTTCAAATACACTTTTGTCATGTGATGTGTCTTTGTAAATAAGGTAACCAAACTGCTATTTAATTTTGCGACTCTTCCTACCATTCTTGCATTCTGCCTTCCTCCTATCTGAGATAATATAAAACAACTTATGTGAAGAAATAAAATTTGGAAATGCTTTAACATGCATGAAAGAAAAGAATTATTGAAATTATGCACTTCAGTAGCAGAGTTACAGCACAAAGTCATTTTAAGACATACTTATTGCAGGATTTCAGTGTCAAGTCTAATGATATAAAATTATTCCAGACATACACATTTTGTTTTTATCAAAGATAAGGACACATAAATCAATTAATATTTAATCAGTTTTTCTATGAATCGGTTCTACCTCAGTGAAGTCTTCTGAAATTTGAAGAGATGTCTTTGGATTTGATTAGTTAGTGAAAAGATAAGCTAATTGTTTTTAGAAACTTTTATTCTTTCATGGCCATTTCTCTTAGACTCATTCGAAGCTGTGAAAGCATAAACATCTTAGCAGAAAAGTATTAGCTTCTTAAATGGTCGGAGACAAGACAGTCAGACCTATTGATGTGATAAAATAACTATGTTGTAGTTTTAACAAATTGGTCATACCTTATTTTTTGTAGAAAGGTTACATTTAATTTTATTTTAGGATTTTTCCCCCTTTTGTTCTGTAAGGTTAGATCATTTAAAAGACTTGACATTATAAACATTCAAAATCCAAGAAAGATGAAAATATTTAGCCACTACATTTAGAAAATAGTGTGTGTAATAAATAAAATTTTAGACAATTTAAATGGACTGGTTCTATATTTTTTCTACACAAGGATAATAAGGTAAACAACAGAAGAAAACTACAAGGTGAAACATTTTCAGTTAGATCCATAAGCACAACCTGCCTCAGTTTCATAGAAAGGAATTCCAGATTTTCTTTGGGTGCAGGTACCATTCCACCATTCAATGATTTTTTTTTTTTTTTAAAGTATTTGCTTATATTCAAATACTATTCATAAAAGATCAGATTATATTTTCTAGCATTGTATTAAATTTCCTAACCATAGTTTGTCATTATCTTGGTATCTGATATATGATGGCCTCAGGGGATTCTCCGTCTGCTTCTCTTGAGAAGACCATTTGTGGCTTTTTTGACTCACGTGAAGATTTTTAATTTAGAGTGTTTTGCTTTGTTCTGTTTTTTTGTAATACTGGCAGTAGAGGAAGCTCCTTTTACATACTGACAAGGGAAAAGAGTGAGGTGAGATGAATGTGTTTTTTCTGTTTGTTTAAGTGTGAATCATTCAGGTTTTTCAAAAGTGCTTGAAACTCCTATCTGTCTTAAGGATGCAAAGCCAGTCTAAACAAACAAAAAACGCAACTATTTAATCTGTAGAGCTGTCAAACATAATTCTTTAAAGAATAGGGCAGCATTTATTCATACATGCAGTCATGTAAATTTAGAAACTTTAACTTTGTGATTTTCCATATTGATTTCAGGACCATTGGTACTTTCCTAAGCAATCTATGAGTCAGATTCATGGACTCTTTTAAAAAGTTATTACTTTTGTGACTTCCAGAATTTTTTCTGTGAATACCACTGTACAGACTTCCTTAAAACTGTAACTTTTGATAGAAAGGTTTTGAGTAATCAGGAAGCAATACAAACAAGAAAAGAAGTATTAAATACAAAGGTATTATCTCTGGTCCATAAGCATGTAAAGTGCAGACTTGTTGATGTTAGACAAACGTTTTGGGAAAATATCTCTACACATTTTATTTATTTTTTTTTCTCATACTGTCAGTTTACTGATAACCACAGTTCAAGATAGCATGCTTGATGCAAAAAGAGCTTTTGCCTTAACGCTTCTTATACCTTTCATTCTTATCATTTGAGGGTAAGGTTCCACTGGCTACTGAGCAGTCTGGTAGCCTCAAGAAATGTTAAGCCTTCCTTGTATTCACCTTTGAAAGAAGATCTCTAGTGGGACATAGATTTTTCAAGAGCTTTTAGGGGAAGTTGTACTTGCATTTCCAAGATGAGGCCAGCAGTTCTTCCTTTCCTTCATGCTTTGGTTTTATTTTTTTGGGTGACAACACCATTACCATGTACTGGGTAGATTAATTCAGGTTTGTGCACATTATTGTGAGTTTTCTAAGATGGAGAGTACAGAAGCAAAGAAAGATATAATCATAGAATAGTTTGGGTTGGAACCGACCTCTCAATCAGCAATCTCTTCATACAACAGAGGACAGAAAACAATATTTAGAATGGTAGTTTTAGAATAATAAATTTGAATTCTGGTGGTGCTGGTATCTAGATAAATGGCAGCACTGCTCTGAATGCGTTCATGCTTTTTTTGCAGAACAACTAAGGTTGACAGGGACCCTAAAGATTATGCAGTCCTGCCCCATACTCAATGCAGGATCACGTTCAGTTGGGTTTTAAATATTTCCAAAGATTGAGACATTGCAACCTCTCTGGGCATCCTGTTCCAGTGTTTGACCACTATCACCGTAAAAGTTTTTTTTCTTATGGCTGAGTGAAATTTTCTTGAATTTTTGACTATTAACTCTTGTCCTGTCGCTGGGTGTGACTGAGAAGAGCCTGGGTCCATCAACTTTACCCCTTCCTATCAGAAATTTGTAGACGTTTTCCTATCTCCCTCTTTCAGTCAACCTTACATGGGTTTTTAGGGACTTTGGTGGGGCTTGTGGTGTTTTTTTTGTTTGATTGGTTGGGTTTTTTTATTTTTTCCTATCACGTAGAATGTTGATGTTTTAGAATGAAAGTTTCTTATGGTCAGAGAATAAAATCTTAGACCACACCATAATTTTCAATTAGATAGCAATGGAAGAGAAAAGATTTGAAGACAAATTTCAGATTCATTAATCATTATGGATTCATTTTAGTTCACTGCATTTCAGCTTTAAAAGCTTAAAAATATTTGGTCTGTATTCCTGATGGATTTGAAAACGTATTTAAAATATACTGGCATACTGAATGTTCTGATAATATAAAAAAATACTTTGACTGAATAGAGAACACATTTCTTTAAAAGCATGATGAAAAGTGAAGATATAATTTAGACCTTTTCAGATGAATCTCTAGATTTATTGAGTAATGAACAATGTCTTTTAGGGTAATTGTTGGGAATATGTACAACAGCACCTGCACAAACGAAGGAAAATTTAAACTATATTTCTAAGAAGTTTCTATGGACTTCAAGTAGTAAGAAAATTAATGAGACCTACACATATATTTTGTTTTATCATTTTAATTCCTCCAAGTCCGTAACAAGTTTCTAAACTTTTCACAGAATAGTAACAAACCGTTTTCTTTTTGAAGGACCATTATTTACATGTCTGTTTGTCCTGAATGGTTTTGTTAATCAAATATATAAAACGGTTTTGCAAACAGTATCAGTGCCACAAACAGAGGTGTGTTTCACAGGGAGCATACAGTTACAGTGTATGAAGTGGGGAATATCTGAAATCAAAGTTATTGTCAGGTGAAAGGGAATTTGTGTACTCTGAGATAAGCACCCATTTGGGGACCAATGGTAGCATAAATATTTGGTCTTGGTATGGTGTTGACGCATTCTGGGACAAGGGGGTTGTGAATACTGTTACATATTTGAACATAAGACCTATGGGGAGAGGCTGAGGGAGCTGGGGTTGTTTAGTCTAGAGAAGAGGAGGCTTAGAGGTGACCTCATCACTCTCTATAACTACCTGAAGGGAAGTTATAGCCAGGTGGGGACTGGTCTCTTCTCCCAGGCAGTTAGCAATAGGACAAGGGGGCATGGGGCTTAAACTCTGCCAGGGGAAATTTAGGCTGGATATTAGAAAGAAATTCTTTACAGAGAGAGTGGTCAGGCATTGGAATGGCTGCCCAGGGAGGTAGTGGACTCGCCGTCCCTGGAGGTTTTTAAACTGAGATTGGACATGGCACTTAGTGCCATGTAAACGTACTAGAGTTGGACCAAGGGTTGGACTCGATGATCTGTGAGGTCTTTTCCAACGCAGTCGATTCTGTGATTCTGTGTGATTCTGTGATATAAATAGACCTGCTCAAATAAATGGCTGTTTCGGCTTTGGTTTTGCTTTATTTTGTTTTGTTTTAAAATTATTTTATTTCTTCTGAGTTAATTGAAAAACACTGTGAATATTTTCTGTTTTGTAAGGTTTGGAATCAACTTTACTATGTAAAAATAAAAGCATTTTTAAATGCTTTTTTTTAGTCTCAAAAATTGTTCAGTTGTAATTAATGACAAACACAGATTGTCATAGTCATTAAATATGTAACTGAAAGATTTTTGATGGCCTGAGTTACACAGGTCAGACCAGATTAACTAATTACTTCTGTTAGTACAACTTGAAATCCATAATTGCATCTGAGAAGCCAAAAGTATGAAAGTGAAGACAGACAAATGAGACAAATGCAAGAGTTTAACATTTAGACTAAAATTCTTTCTAATAGGAGAAATATCATCTTAAAACCTATAATCTTCCCAATATTAGGTATGTATTCTCATATAGTTTATCATTTTCCAGGTTCCAGCAGAGAGAATAAGATGTCTCCTAAGCTGATTAATATTAACAATATTTAAAAAACAATCATCACCTTGAAAAGGAGGTATTTTGATTGGGTGACATGATTCATGGAGGAACTGAAAATTAGCTTTGTACCAGGCTTTGCTTTTGGCTGGCTGAGATTAAATAAAACTATATGTAAAAAAAATTAAAAAAAAATAAAAAATTAGGTGATGGGGTCAAGCAAGTGAGAAGACCATGCTGTTTATAAAATTATAAAGGTTCATTTAAAGAGAAGTAAAAATACAATTGTAGAAAATAAATAGCCAAATTATGAGTTCAGGATACATTATGTTTCCTATAGAGTGTAATCATATAATAGTTGTATGATCTGTTCAGTTATATTCAAAATTGTAGCAGCACATATTATAAACCCTGTATTTCAACGTTTTATAGCTTGGCAGAAAGAAATGTACTTAGCAGTGAAAATTAACACACAAAGTGTCAACATATAATTTTACCATCTTTCTCATTTCTTAACATATGGGATTGCAAGACTAAAAAAGAGGTAGACAATAATTGTGTCAGAGTTGTGTTATTTTGGTACTACAGGTAAAAATAAGAGTGCATCCCTTACCTCTTTATTTCCTAAAATTAACACAAGTATTAACTAGCAGGAATGTTAAAATGCTACTGTGTGCTTTTTCAGTACTAGAAAATAACAAAAGTAAATGTCCTCCATGTTTTCACCACCCATGTCAAAAAAGGTACTTTTCTTTATTTCTCCTTTTGTTTGTTTGTTTTTAAATAAACACATTTCTGTGCAAATTTTACCGGGTTTCTTAGTACAGAGGCTAAAACAAAGCTGTTATACATATATTTGCTTTCAGGTTTTCTGAAAGTTGAACTGCAGTCCACAACTCAAAGAACTGATATGGAGTTTATTCCTGGTTTATAACAGCTTAATTCTATAAATAATTTCATGCAGGCTGATAGTAACCTACGTACTTCTCGGGCAAGGATCAAATTTCAAGTATATAATTTATTTCTTGAGGAGGCTGCAAATGTGTTGAAAGTAATAAGAATACTTAAACAGTTATATAACTGAAAGAACTTAATCTTTTTATAAAACCAGTAGTTCTTTCTGAAATTCTGGATTGTATTTTTATTTTTTTTCTTATAATGTCTATATTTTTCTCCTGAGACTGGGTCTCTGCTGAAGTTTTAATTTTTTGGGACTAATTTACAATTATTTATAACTATTTTGCTGATTTTTAATTACTGTGAGAAGTAATTAATTCTTATATTTTTTAACCCGATAACTTCTGACCTTTTTCACTATAGAAAATTTTTGGCCTTTATTTTTAATTCTGTGTCATTATACATTTTTAACTCTTCATATATAGATTGCAATTGTGAAAACTCCTCAGAGGCACCAACCTGCATACAAGTCTGCAGTATCTGAATTTCATTGTTGTAAACTAAAAATGTGCTGTGCAGCACTAGTAGACACACAAACAAACTTTTCTGTTGACTATGCTTATTATACTGGTAGCATAAAGGTGGAATATGACCCCACTCTAGTTTAGAAAGCAAACAGATAGTTAATCTCTGACTAAAAGGTCTAAAAATCTCTGATGTTTCATCAGGATTTCTTTCCTAGAAGACTCAGTCTGTCTCTGTTTTATTTTTAGGCCACATTTCAGCTGTTGGTTATGTATTTAAATATGTTCTCTCTCCTACTCCCTCAACCTGCAAAATACAGTCACATATCTTAGAATGCCAGGTTTCTCACATAATGTCACTAACATTCATAGGAACAATGAAAAAATCCCAGAACTACTTATTTATTTGTTGTCCTGTAGGTGTTTATAAACAATGGTAAAAATTAAGACCAAAAAAAAATTGAGTATCATAAATTGTGCAGAAGGCTATTTTGGAAGATTTTTCTTGCACAAGTGGTGAAAGTGGTTTTATGTGTGTACAAGTTTGAGACTGTGCTTTTCACTTTTGGTCCTGAAATTTTCTCAAAAAATAAAATGTACACTCTGATAGAAGTTTTTTGGATAGGCCTACGCTGAACCTAGCAAAGGCTGCATGTCAGGGAAGAGTTTCTGAGCTACTCCCAGGATTACATTTTGCAAAGTAAGTAATCAAGGAAGTTTTAACCTTCATTTCTTGTTGATGTGGATGTGTATGGCTTTGCAGCCTTCTTAGAGCTTGTCATCATTTTTCCTGGCATCTCTTACAAGTTGGAGATAATTTTAAAGTTACTGTGTTAGGTTTTTTTCATTAAAAAAGGGACTGGCACACTCAAATGATCAATTTAAATCAAAAGGTTAAGATCTGTCTAAATTTGTTGTCTTCGGTATGTGGTGTGATTACTGCACATTTCTATTTCTTAGTCTATTTAATATTTTGGAACATAACACTTTCACTTGTCTACACAACAGAAGGAGTCATGAGACCATCTTACTACACTGCAAAGAAATGATGAGTCTGTAATTAATTTTTTAATGCTTGGGTAAGGTTATCTGAAAAGTACATAGTGAAATGTTGTAAGAAAAAAAAGTCCTGACGCATCCAAGTGTATGCTGAGTCTGCATTGCCCTGCAGCAAAAGATATGTTTAGAGTTACATGTTTCGCATATCAGATCCTAAACGAATATAGCAAATGCACAGTAAAAAATACTTCTGTGCATAAAACTAATGATCTGCTAAATGTGATACAATTTGTTAACATACATAGAACTGAATCAACAGAACACCATTTACTGTCTAGAAAAAACTTATTGCATACCATCTTAGAAGTATGACAACTAAGACAATTTGAAATCAGCCCATAGAACACTATTTAAATAGTTATTTTCTTATTAAAGAATGCATACTTGACCTTACATAAATTTTCATGAGGTTACACAAGTTTACACCCATGACCATTTAAATGAGATTGATTATATTTGCCCTTTGTTTAGGTGAAAATTCCTTGCCTAATTTAGGTATTCAGGGCAGCTTAAATTTAAGTGACTTGTGCCATTTGAGACACATAAGTATCCTTGTGCAGCTCACAGGTACTATACAACCTGTGCTCTTCTTGAGACGGAACTTGAGAAGAGGTAGGAAAACTCTGGGATATTTTATATGGTGCTATATGCCCGTGCTTAAGCAGGTGAATCGATGTCTTGGACTCTTTACTAGGCAGAACTGATCTCATCCTATCTATTTGAGACATATCTGATTGCTGGGTGGATTTTGCTCTAAAAATATCGTCTCGCTTAGACTATCATCTCTGTAGACTATGGGAGTGGAGTTTAGCTGCTGAAACGTTGGTATCTGTTACCCACTGAGACTCACCTGGTATCCACCAGATTCTCACCTATTTCTTAGAATGCTTTAGGTCTCTGGAATTGGTTCTGTGATATATCTGCAACACCTATGCATGTCTCATGCCTGGTGAACTCTATAATGGTACTAGGTATCAATGTTTAGGCAAAGAGCACTCAATGAAAGTCACATAATATCATAGCATGATATAATCATTCAGGTTGGAAAAGACCCTTAAGATCATAGAGTCAAATCATAAACCTAACACTGCCAATTCCACCTCTAAACCATGTCCCTAAGCATCATGTCTACACATCTTTTAAATATATCCAGGGATGATGATTCAACTGCTTCCCTGGACAACATTTTCCAGTGCTTATTCACCCTTTCTGTGAAGAAATTCCTCCTAATATTGAATCTAAACTTCCCTTAGTGCAACTTGAGGCCATTTCCTCTCATCCTGTCCCTTGCTCCTTGGGAAAAGAGCCTGACACCCACCTCACTATAACCTCCTTTCAGGTAGTTGTAGAGAACGGTAAGATCTCCCCTCAGCCTCCTTTTCTCCAGGCTAAACAACCTGAGATCCCTCAGCTTCTCCTCCTAAAACTTGCTCTCTAGACCCTTCGCTAGCTTTGTTGCTCTTCTTTGGACACGTTCCAGCACCTCAATGCCCTTCTTGTAGTAAGGGGCCCAAAACTGAACACAGTATGTGAGATGTGGCCTCCCCAATGCCAATTACAGGGGGACAGTGAGTTCCCCAGCTCTGCTGGCCACACTGGTCCTGATACAAGCCAGGATGCTGTTGGTTTTTTTGACCACCTGGCCACACTACTGGCTTATATTCAGCTGGCTGTCAACCAACACCCCCAGGTCCTTTTCCACCAGGCAGCTTTCCAACCACTCTTTCCCAAACCTGTAGCATTGCATGGGGTTGTTGTGACCCAAGTGCAGAACTCAACACTTGGCCCTGTTAAACCTCATACAATTGGTCTAAGCCCATTAATATAGCTGGTACAAATCCCTCTGTAGTGCTTTCCTACCCTCCAGCAGATCAACACTCTTACCCAACTTGGTGTTGTCTGCAAACTTACTGAGAGTGCACTCAATCCCCTCATCCAGACCACTGATAAAGGTATTGAACAGAACTGTCCCCTGAGGCAACACCAGCTGGATTCAACTTCATTAGTCATCCAGCCAGTTTTTTACCCAGTGAAGTGAATTCCCAGCCAAGCCGTGAGCAGCCAGTTTTCCAGGAGAATGTTTTAAATGCATAGGGGAATCAATGTTCCTAAGACAGTATAAAACAGGAACTGGTCAGATAACTGTTATAGATGTCACTTAAAACACATCCCATTAAACAAACAAACAAACATACAAAACACAAAAAACCCACAACCAATAAAACAAAACAACAAAAACAAAAATCAAACCCAACAAAACAAAAAGAAACAAACAAACAAACAAAATACCCCAAACCTCATAGAACAGAAAAAAAAAAATAGGCTGCAACAAACAAACAAACAAACATTTTATTGGTAGACACCAATCCGAAATATGCCAAATGTTACTGTTATTCTAAACAATCTCTAACACTGTGCTGTGCCATACAAAAACTATACTGATACAAGTATTGGAAAAAGTGGAGGTATTGTTATCACACAGTTTGGACAGCAGCTACATGATGTGGCTGAGAAATAATTTTGTTGTGTGGATATAAGCAAACCCAAATACAGTGTGTATGTAGTAATACATATTCTAAACATTTTTACTGTCTGAAGAGGTCAACCTTATTCTGTCAAGTTAGTGCTGGAAACTGGTTCAACAGTCTCTATACTAACATAAATCTATTTATCGAAAATGCTTTAGAGGTTTGCTATGTACTAAACTTAGATTAAACCCAGAGAGCTACTGAGGAACAAAATTCCTGTGGTAAAATATTTGCAAGTAAATATGACTTTTGATTCCTATTGAACACCTGCTGAATTGTATATAGTGCACAGTGATATTCATGTCCTAAACAAAAATTGATTTGCCTCTGTGCTTGTGCAGAGAGCAAATCATTTCAAAACCACCAAAAACTATCATACCTCAGACTCTCGATTTCTGCTTTTTAGAGTGTCAAAGGAAAAAGTCTGCTTGAGAGAAAGGTTTGCTCACAAGATTAAAAGTCAACCTAATATCAGTTGTGTGTGGTGGAAATTATAACACCATTTTAAGTGAGAGATGTTGCATTCCAAGAGCTTAAAATTTAGTTCTAAGACAATAATGAAGAAACTGAGTGTTTCCAGTGAGGTTAAAAAACTGTATCAGCTTTCAGAAACTTTTGTGATTGCAACCATTCATTTCCAGATAAATTATTTGCCATACTTAAATTGTGAAGAAAAATTGTCCTTTTTTTCTTATTTTAAGGATGCTTTACACTAAATAATGCTATTAAGTATGACACAGATCTCAACATTTTTATAATTCGGTCTTTTCCACTTTAAATATGACTATACACACCTGCATTGACACCCATCATTTTTTCAAAGAATGATGTCTGAAATCTTCAAGAACATGCCTGAAATACAATGTTGCCTTGATTATGCTGTATTTGAGAAGACTTCCAAAGTTCATGAAAAAAAACTGTCCATATTACTATGTATCAACACAGCAGGACTGAAATTGAACTTCACCAAATGTCACTTGAGATCATCTTTTCTTCAATGTATATTTTTTTTTTCAAATGGATCTAAGATATGAACCATTCTGCTCTGCTGTAGTTATAAAGAAACTGTCTTCTCTTATCTTTACACACATTACATTATGCTATCAATATTTATTCAGGACTATGGTATCATTGTAGAACTACTGAATACAGTACTCTATATAGCTTGAACTTTGTCCTGGAAAGCTGTTGCTCTATTACAAAAACAAAACCAAAAGCTACCCTATAAATAGTTCAGGATTTTTGCTCTCTAATCTTGTGTTACCTATCGTTATGATTATTATTGTCTTAGATTAACAATTTAGAATTGCATTAAATGATGAAAATACTAAATCTGCTCAAAAACTTTTATAGAAGATGATAAAAAGTATAGGTTTAGAATGGGGCACATGGTTGCCCATGGATTCTAGAAAAATGAATAAAACCACAACTTGTGGTCTAGGAAGTCAAATTACACATATATCATGAACTTCTGACAACAAAAAACTGCACACAAGAAAAAAGAATCCTATACCTGCAAAACAGGAAACCCAGTCATGACATGGTTCTTATTTTATATTTGCTTTTCAGCAGTGAAAAAGAAACACTTTGGTCATCTATCTGTAATAGTGTGTTTTCCCTACTTTTCTTTAGCTTTCCCAAAATAGCTACCCAACAGAGATCAGGTCTAACAAACATCCTACCAGACATAAAGAGCCTTCTGCATGGACAAGAGACTACGTTTGGAAAAGCTGCAAAATGCAATGATAGTTATTTATCACAGTTCACATAAATTTTTGTTTCCTACTTCTCTTCTGCCCTTCCTAAACTCTACCTCTCTAAACATTGTGATTATGTAAACATCTCAGAAAATAAATAAAATGATAAATGTAGATTGCCAAGCTGCCCTGTGCAATTTGAGGAATAGTAGCTACATCCAAACTCTCTGATTAATCTGTCCTAACCAGAATGCCTTACATGACTAAGTCCATTACCTATTACAGTGCCTTCATTACTCCTGCTGTATATGTGCCAGTGTCATAACTTATCCTTCGCAGGAGAAGGTGTTGAGAAGGAGTATACTGTAGAAAGGGTATCAAATTATTGCCAGTCTCTGATTTTTTCCCTACACCTTTTTTATAGACAGGGAAGGCTCCAGATTGTGCTTTTATGCATCTCCTTTCCAGTGCAAACACACATTAAAAATGTAAGTTAGAATATTTGATTCTTTGTGTGGAGGTGGACTTCTCTAAAAAAATACTTTTATGAAACTTGTTAGAATTTCCTTAAGAACTTCCCTTAGCAAGTCTATGTCAAGTCTGCAGCAGCTTCCTGCACCTATGTGTTGTTTTAAAAATCTGCAACTCCAATAAGACTGAGCTTGCATTTGTATTGCGGGGGCAGTCTGAAGTAGCAGAGGTATGTCAGCAGGTAGTTTGGCGTGCACCAAAGATATCCTTCTCTGGAAACTGCTAAGGGGTATTTCCTGTTATATAATACCGGTTTTAAATTGAAATAAACTATCCTCTCCACTTTTTAGCCATATTGCTGCTTTACGAAAGAAATATCAGACTGCAGCTTTCTGAAAATCAGTATAGCAACATAAAAGGTTTCATGAGGAATGCTGTCTCAAGGACAATACATTATGCTCAGATTCTACAGGATTGCACACAATGTAATGTGAGAGAGCAAAAAATATTTTGACAGATGATTCATCTCTGTGCTGATAATGAGGTTGATTAAATGAGTTTATTGACATATAAAATTAAATGTAGATATTGCAAGTCTAAACAGGTGTTCTTCAATATGGAAGTCCTTGTGAATATGGTTTGATAGCCTGCAGATGGTGCAAATACAACTTTGCTGTACTCAGTTAAAAAATTACTTTTATCTTCCCTCATGAACTTGCTTTCTGAACAGCGACGTTTTACCATCACTGAACAGAATATGTTTGTTTGTTTCAGCCTGGCTTTAGAGATTTCAAACATTCTTATATCCACAGACTCTGAATATTTCTTTAAGAAGAAAGAAAACTTCCCCCACAGTATTTGGCTCACATTAAGTTAAAATTTTAGGAAGTTTTGAAAGGAAGACAATTTAGAGTTTTACTAATATTAAGATTTGCTACTCCATCCTTCTTCCACTGAAGGAGATAAAGCTAAGTCTGCGTTTTTGTTTGTCAAACAGGCCTGAGACTTACTGAAACAAGTGACTTTATTATTCCTTCTGTTTCCCGTTTTCCATTTATGACACTATTTGTTAATCTAGTGAGCCTCATATTGTCCACACTGTGGACAGAGTACATCCAAGTCCGAAAATGGAGACCATGACCTAATTTGTTTTGCTCCTCATTTATTAAAATTCAAATTTTGACTTCTTGATTCTGGGATTCTGGTTTCCAAAATCCCATGCTCCAGAGGGACCCCAACAAAAGAAAAGATGTATCTTATATTTTATGGAGTTAGAATGAGTTAACCTACAGCTAGCTTACTTCAGCTTCCTTACTCTTGGATTCTTACAGCCTTTTTCCACTGTGAACTTTCACCCTGGCTTGTGAACACATTGCATTGGACACCATATATTTCTCAACTTTGTCTCTAGTCACTAGGGATTTCACAAACTGTCACATAATTGTGGTCTTCAGATAAAATGTGCAATTGCAAAGTCATTATAAGCCTTTAGGAATGGTTGTTTTCACTGGTAAAGCTGCAGATGAAAATTTGATGATCACTTTCAGAGTGCTCTGCTCTTCTCATTAGAACTCTCAGTCCTTTGTTATCACCCAAACCTTATAGGACCACTTTTTGCTTGCAGAACCTGTTAGAGCTTCTTTTAATTCACAGAATCACAGAATCACAGAATGTTAGGGATTGGAAGGGACCTCAAAAGATCATCTAGTCCAATCCCCCTGCCGGAGCAGGAACACCTAGATGAGGTTACATAGGAAGGTGTCCAGGTAGGTTTTGAAAGTCTCTAGAATAGGAGACTCCACAACCTCCCTGTGCAGCCTGTTCCAGTGTCTGTCACCCCCACTGTGAAGAAGTTTCTTCTCATATTTAAGCAGAACCTCCTGTGTTCCAGTTTACACCCATTGCTCCTGGTCCTGTCATTGGTTGTCACCAAGAAGAGCCTGGCTCCACCCTCCTGACACTCACCCTTTATATACTTATAATCATTAATGGAGTGTTATGAATATTAATGAGGTCTTATGAATATTAATGACATCAACAGGATTAGGTCCATTCTGAACAATTATGTTTTTGTATTGCTGTTTTTCCTTTGTAGCTATGCTCCCCACTCAAGTTCATCTCAGGATCACTAAATTTTGTCATGTTTTGTTTCTCTTTTGCTTTTTCTTTGAGTCAAATAGATGTTATATTTCTGCTATATAGGCTCTCTGTAAATGTTTTCTCAACTCTCTTCCCCATACACCATTTCCTCTGATTACAGAGCAGTGTTACTACTCAGTGCTGAGACATTAGTCCTCTTTTTAAAATGTTGTCTGGAAATACACTAGGAATATTCTTTTATAAACAACCTTTTATCAGTTTAATAAAATTACTTTTAATTACTGTGAGTGCATTTCTTTTATATTTCTCTGTAGATAACTGGTAATGAGTCTTCCGAATTTTCCTGGTTATTCTTGAGTGATAGCACAGAAATAAATAAGAAATAGTCCTAGGACACAGAATCATAGAATTTCTCAAGTTGGAAGGGACTGATAAGGATCACTGACTCCAAGTCCTTGCTCCTTACAGGACTTCCTAATGCTAAATCATATGACTAGGAACATTGTCTAGATGTGCCTTGAACTCCGATGGGCTTGGTGCTGTGACCATTTTCCTGGGAAGACTGTTCTAGTGACTGACCACCGTCTAGGTGAAAAACCTTTTACTATTGTCCAATCTGACCTTCCTGTAACACAGCATCATTGCATTTCCTCATTCATGTCCTGTCATTGGTCACCAGCTAATGGGCAGTATATCTGTTATTTATCTAAGAAAACATACATAGTATAAAAAGGTTAAGAGAAAATGAATACACAAAAACTGTAGTGAAAGGTTGGATTTTTATAAATCATTTTTAGTAACCAGTGGAAAAAAGTAGTGTGTTCAGAATCTACTGATCCTACCACTGCATACTAAACATTACGTGTAAGTGAGCAAGGATGTGAAGAACGCACTCTGGAAATGATCTTTCATACGAAGTTAGGAGCCTAAACATTTCAGAATGCAATGTGTATTTAAAAACAAATAGCTACACAATTTTAAGAAGCCAAATCCTTCAAGGATTTTATATATTAAATTAAAAAAAAAAAAAAAATTAAATCCTAAAGCCCTAAGCACCCCATTCTCAGGCTTAAATTATAATTGTAATTAAATAAAGACTTCATCCACAATTCACAACAATACAACTTTTAAATATAAAAAAGAACTGCACCAGGATGAACTACTTATATGGAAGAGGCTAAAAATGTTTACTCATTGTCTCCTTTCTCTCACTCCGATATTTATTGATGACCTAATTGGTTTATTGCTTTCACTGGAGAACAAGTGTTTTGCATCATTTCTCAGGTGAATGTACAGTTACAGATCTTCCAAGTGTGAAGAATGTTACTTTAATGCTCTCAAGAAGAAAAGGTTATCTGTCTCGACATAAAGCTAGAGTTCTAACTCTAAATGAGGAGATTTCTTCCCACTAATTAGGTAGAAAGAAGAGTTTATATTTTAAACATAAGCTAAACTATTTGAAAAAGAGTGAATAACAAACAGTAAAAACATACTTTGAACCTAAAAAGTCAGTGCCATAATAAAATGGTAGTTTGCTGTGTCTCATGCTGGTTATTTCTTCTTTCTTTGTTTTAATCTTAATAATTTAGGCTTCACACAGTACAAAGGGCTGTGCTAATATGGCATTGCTTGCAGGTTAATATTTCATACATGCATTGTAAAATGCTCATACTCTAGTGGAGCTGAACCTGATATAAAAATAATATGAATTTTAAATAACAAAGTTAGTGAGAAAAGAGACAATTATATAGGCCAATTAAAAAAAATGCCCTCCAAAATGAAGTGTTATTCCTTCTTTTTACCAGAAGATTCTGCTTACAAATATTATTATTAGAGCTGGGAATTGCAAATATTACTGTGTATTAATATGGACGATTATAAAGTACAATATTGTAATTACATTTCTTATTGCTCTGTTCATAACTATTTTAAGTTCATTTTGCTTAATACTATAAGAGGAAATGCTAAATACTTTTAAATAATCTGATATTATTTTAAAGAATCTGATATGTTGATTAATGGCAACATTTCTATGACATATTACTTATTTCACTATAGCTATTCAACTGAGGCAGGCACTATGGAAACATTTTACGAAACAGGCATTACTTGGTTCAAAGATCTTAAAGATTAAATAAAAAAAAAATCTATGGATTAAATGTGCTTCAGTATTTGAGTGTCTCATACCCTTAAGGGCACAAAAGGGATCAACATCTTTCCAAAAAGCACCCTCTTCAAGATGCCTCAAGTTGCTTCTTTCAAAATGAAGACATCCAGTTTAGTCACTTTTGAAATTTAAATAATCCAGGGCAGATTTCCTATTTCTTTTGATAACACATTATTATCTGGTGATAGTTATGAACTGAAGTGTTCTTGCAAATCTTTATGGATTTTGCTGTAGTTCATTTCTGGATATTTTACATTTTTACTTAGAATTCACCTTTATATCAGCTATCAAACTTCAGTATTCCTTCTTCAAATTTCATCATTACATTAAATATTCAACAAGCAACAACAATAGAACTTTACTGAGGTAGGAAAGTGTGATATAGCCTCTGATTTCACCACATCTACATTAGTTCAAGTCAGTCTTCCCAAAGTCTCAATTTATCTGTCAGTAAAATGAGGATAATCATATTTACTTACTTCACATAGGGCAGTGAGGTTTTACTCAAGTTTTTAAAGAGCTTTAATATCCTCAAATTAAGGGAATTAGGCTAATGAACATACATTATTTGCCAGTCTGTAGATACAAAAAGGCATTTAAGTGTCTCTAATGAGTATCACTCTTTTGAAACAGGATCTTCCCATTGTGCGGTAAGTTTAGACTGTCCATTTACATTTTTAAACAATAATCTGATTACATCAAACACATAATAAGAAGGGAAGCTTGACATTACAGAAAATGGAATGAATTGCCTCTGGTACAAGGTTTTGAAGCACAGGTATGGACAACTGTTGCGCTATAGTTCTGGACTGCAAACCCCAGCTGATTCTGCATTGTGCTTAGCCATTTGTTTCCCTGTTTCCTCGACAATAAGTCCCGTTTTTTCCTGCTGTTGATGACTGATCTTCTTTCCATGAATTATGTGTATACCGGTGTGTTTGTAAAATGATTTCCATTACCCTTCATTTTGAGCAATCACTCTTGATATCAAGAAGGCCAGGCATCATGCCAGTGAAAATATTATAGGAAATGGGTGAAGGATGAAGTAACCTGCTACACACGGCTTTCACTCTTCTGTATCATTATCAATGGTTATGCACAGAGAATTAGAAGACAAGGCTTCCCTTCTCACAAGTGTTGTAATAATCATGTGCTACAATTCCTCAATGTCAACCAGCATGTTTTCTATCATTCTCTGCATATGGTTTTTACACATTTCTTAAAAGATAATGTTTCTTTATTACAAACTGGTTGAAGTTGAAAGGAAGGTACCATCTAGTATAACTGATTTGATTTCCTTCAAATTTCCATAAAAACCAACCAAACAAAAAACCCCAAACAAACAAACAAACAAAACCCAACAAAAACACAAAAAAAAATGAAAAACAAACAAAATACCGCAATGGACAGATTGCCAGAGAAGTAACATTTCTTCAATTTTCACTGCAAACTTAACTAATAAACATAATTAGGAAATAGTTGGTGATTTACTGAGCCATCTGGATCCTCACAAGTCTATGGGACCAGATGGGATCCATCCTAGGGTGATGAGAGAGCTAGCAGAAGAACTTGCCAAGCCACTCTCCATCATCTTCCAACAGTCCTGGCTCACTGGGGAGGTCCCATATGACAGGAAATTGGCCAATGTTACCCCAGTCCACAAAAAGGGCTGCAGAGCTGACCCTGGCAACTACAGGCCTGTCAGCCTGACCTCGGTGCCTGGCAGGGTTATGGAGCAGATCATCCTGAATGGAATCACACAGCACCTTCAGGATGGACAAGGGATCAGACCCAGCCAGCATGGGTTTAGGAGGGGCAGGTCCTGTCTGACCAACCTGATCTCCTTTTATGATCAGGTGACTCACCTGGTGGATGAGGGGAAAGCTGTGGATGTGGTCTATCTGGACTTCAGCAAGGCCTTTGACACTGTCTCCCATAATATACTCTTGCAAAAGCTGGTAGCCCATGGCTTGGACAAGTGTACTCTACGCTGGGTTAAGAACTGGCTGGAGGGCCGGGCCCAGAGAGTGCTGGTGAATGGGGCTCCATCCAGCTGGCGGTCAGTCACTAGTGGTGTTCCCCAGGGGTCAGTGTTGGGTCCAGTCCTGTTTAACATCTTTATTGACGATTTAGATGAGGGGATTGAGACCATCATCAGCAAATTTGCTGACGACACCAACTTGGGAGGGAGTGTCGACCTGCTGGAAGGCAGGAGGGCTCTGCAGAGGGATCTGGGTAGACTGGAAAAATGGGCTGATTCCAATGGGATGAAGTTCAATAAGGCCAAATGCCGGGTGCTGCACTTTGGTCACAACAACCCCCTGCAGCGCTACAGGCTGGGCGCAGAGTGGCTGGAGAGCAGTCAGACAGAAAGGGACCTGGGGGTACTAATTGACAGGAAGCTCAACATGAGCCAACAGTGTGCCCAGGTGGCCAAGAAGGCCAACGGTATCCTGTTCTGTATCAAAAATAGCGTGGTCAGCAGGACAAGGGAAGTGATCCTTCCCCTGTACTCTGCATTGGTGAGGCCACACCTGGAGTATTGTGTTCAGTTCTGGGCCCCTCAGCTCAGGAAAGACATTGAAGTGCTGGAGCGGGTTCAGAGAAGAGCAACACGACTGGTGAAGGGACTTGAACATAAGACCTATGAGGAGAGGCTGAGGGAGCTGGGGTTGTTTAGTCTAGAGAAGAGGAGGCTTAGAGGTGACCTCATCACTCTCTATAACTACCTGAAGGGAAGTTATAGCCAGGTGGGGATTGGTCTCTTCTCCCAGGCAGTTAGCAATAGGACAAGGGGGCATGGGCTTAAACTCTACCAGGGGAAAGTTAGGCTGGATATTAGAAAGAAATTCTTTACAGAGAGAGTGGTCAGGCATTGGAATGGCCTGGCCAGGGAGATAGTGGACTTGCTGTCCCTAGAGGTTTTTAAACTGAGATTGGACATGGCACTTAGTGCCATGATCTAGTAAATGGACTAGCGTTGGACCAAGGGTTGGACTCAATGATCTCTAAGGTCTTTTCCAACCCAGTTGATTCTGTGATTCTGTGATAAACACTTCTTATTTACCAGGAAGAACAGAGAGGATAATTTCCTCATAGTTCTATAATAAGTGCGAAGTGATAAATAATAGTAGTTCAACAATCAAAAACATGAATCACCATACAAATTATTTGCCGAAGGTTACTTCATACAACTGAAACACTGATAATGGGAGAAATGATCATTGCTTTTTTTAACAAGTATTCATTTTGAAAAGCACTCAGAAGAACTATCACCCAGTGTTCCTTCAAACTTAATTTTTCTTCAGAGAAATACAGAAACTGAAGTTTATGTGCTGAAATGCAGAAGCTTGATATTAAGCCAGTATGAGCAGGCACAAGAGAAACACAGAAGAAGAGAGACCTTTTGTGGAACTAAAGAGACCCATAAGATATCAACAGAAAGAAAACAAGAACTGTGTTCTAGAAAGCAAAGATATGCCAAAAACTTTTTTAAAATATCATTTTAGAACACAGAAATAAACAGAAGAAAACCAAAAGCAGCAGAAAGTTATGGTGTAAGTTGTGAGACATAGACAAAAATACCAAGTCAGGAGATAATGAATTACAAGTACGTAGAGGAGAAAAGACAACAAAATACAAGTCTGCTATGTATGTCTGCTGCTTGTGCTGAGAAATGTGAGATGACATCCTTCTTCCCCCCACCTCTAAGTCTCAGTTTCTGCAGTTCCATGATGCCATCTTTATCTCCATTTAGTTAAAATAAAATTTTCCTCTCAGAGTAAGAAGTTTATGCAGAAATGTTGAAAACCAGTCTTCAAATAAATCCAAAATTTCAAGATCAGATGAAAAATATAAGGAATATTTGTTTTAAAAATAACTAAATTTATTATATTTAAAATAATCATTTTCAGATATGGTACAAGGCTTTTGAATGCTTAAGATTGGAAATGTATTTGTCTGAAACGAGTGCCTGATTATTTGTTTACCTAAAATAATCAAAAAAGATCTCATGTAACTTCACCTCATTTCAATAATACCATATGATGATCATCTGTGCAAAATAAAGATGAGAAGATCTGCATAGTAGCAGAGAAATGACAGAAACAAAGTCAGAGAAGGAAGGTGGAAGAAGGCAGGTTTTTCCAGTCTTGTGCAGCATTTTTCTTCACTGTTAGTAAACTGATGTTTCCTCAGTCCAAATTTTTTAATTCCTACACAGTTCAACAGCTCTGATTGCCAGACCTCCTTTCTTTTGGACACTATAACAAAGCATGGCACTGAAATATATATTTTCCATTGCTTTCCAATGCTATTGTTGTAGTATTCTTATAACACAACAGTTCTCATGTGCACTGTGTTGCCAATAAGGTGAGTGAACGCATTATCGTTATTGTGGGTAGAATATAGGAAGCAGAGGAATAGTAGGAATGAATGTGTTAATCAATCAACAGGAGGAAAAATATGCAGATTATCCTGAATATTTCTGCATAGTTTACAAAGTAACTCTAGCGACACTTGTTTTTCTCCTCTTAGGTTTTATTCTAAAAGCTGTCCTAACTTAGGTTTGTTTTGCAGTTTCTCTGTGAAAACTTATGTCTGACATGGGTTACATGGGTTTTACAGCACAGACTGAGATAAAGCAAAAAAAAATTACTTCTGAGAATTACAGAAGCCAAAGAAGTAGCTTCACCCTGCAGGGTTCTAGAAGTTCTTAATTTAAACCGTGAATCATTTTGCCACAACTGAAAGAGAAAGGCTCCTAAAGTGGCATCCTTTGGGGGTAATTCTGCCTTTAGTTTTGCACTATGTAATTCAGACATTTGGAACAAGTTAAGCATGTGAATTGCTGATGGTGGCCACTGCACATCAAATGATTGTTGATTATTCCATCAGACTAAAAGAAATGTGCTTTTCTACCTTAAAGTCTTCATTTTAATGGTAGATTCCCCTTAAAAGTGATGAAATCTAATGTCCAAATCTAATGTCCAAAATTAGCATGCTCTGGGTTTTAACTGTTTATTTTTACCTCTTCCCCCACTTTGCAGAGGTAAATATGGAGGCAATGTTGTGAGTACAAATTCCAAGTGACTTCAGAAAGAATAATTTATATTATTGAACCTCTTTAGAGGACTAGTCAATAGGAATCTGTTTAATGACAAGTTTTACCCTTTTCACACACACTTCAGAGATAAAAAATGCAATCTGTAGTACCCGAGGATGTCTTATTTATAGTTGATAACACTAGGTGGATGATTGCTAATAATAACGTTAAATAAGGCCAGTGCAGAAAGTGACTAGAGCATGACCTCATATCATGCCACCCTTCAGTGAGAGATTAATGTCTCCCAGAACATACAAGGACAGCAACAGCAATGCTTGCTAAACAAAGGAATTCAGGCTCTCTCAAGTTATTGGGCAGATATATACCAGGACTCAATCTTAGATTTGTATCAGACCTAAAGCCTGCTTTTTAGCTGAATCGGGAGTGCAAATAGTATGAAGATTTGATATCCATTGGTGTATGTTTCTAGCCTTCCTTAAAAAATGAAATTAATCATAATGAAATTAATTTTTAATTTTTAATTTCAATTTTTATAAATACCTAACTAAAAAAGTTCATTTTAAAATTAAATTATCTGAATCTGCCTGTCAATGTGTGCCCATCAAAGATTGCAAGCCCTGAAGGTCACAACTTCAATATTTCTTCCTTTAAGGTTATGATTGAAAAGCTAGTAACAAAGTAGAAAATTTAGATGTGTGAACAGATTCTACATGAGAATAAAATCAGTTGGAAAGGAATATGCTTGGTTTAATTATCTTTTGCTATGAGCCCAGTGACCATTTTCTCTCTCCTTTTTTTTTAATATACATTTCATTATGGGAACTTTTTAATTCCCTAAAAAAAAAAAAAAAAAAGTTAAATGGATAATACAAGATCCATGTAGAAACCAAAGTTTAATGAATAATATCTGTACATAAATCTTCCGACATTATTTAAATGCCATTGCCTTTGGAAATTTAAGTTAAAGACAATAGTGCGTTCAACCTTACTTCTCATTCCCATAAAAAAATATTTTACTTTGCCTGTAAAGTTAATAAGTTTAGACTGTACTTTTCACAAACTAGTTTTTCTTTTCCAGAATACAGGAAGATTTTTTTTTTTTTCATTTATTTTTTCCACGAGGATCATTGCATCTGTATAATAAATATTTTGGCTTTTTGTAAATCTAGTTACAGGTATTGCCAAAATAGCACATAATTCCCTGTCAAAATCTTTAGTAAGCATTGACTTACACAAATGCTGTTATTTATTTAAAAATAACAGATAACCTCATCAAGAGCAAGTGTTGCCATTAAATTACTGAAATATTTGTAACAGGATTATGAAAAGCTATCTGATGTAAGTTTTTATGTTTTAAAGATACTGTATTTAATGAAAGATATTACTTGACAGGGCTGTTTTAAATTTTCATGTTTCCTTATGACAAAAAATAATAGTGAAGGGAATGTTTCCCAGGATAAACAGATTCCTCTGTCATATCTGCAAGAAAATGACTTTTCATGACTAAATCATTTATGCAATTAATTTAAATAAACCTTCTTTTGGATAGATAAAAACTGATGTTCAAAAATGAGATTTATTTTCATTGTACATCACTGCACATCGTAGTGTACCTTTAAGTAAGTATCTTGTAAGGTGTCATGAAGTGGTAGATAAAATTGGTTTTATCTCATGGTTGGTGTTAGAAGGTTCTCTGAAGATCATCTAGCCCAACCCTTCCGCAAGTCTGTCGTTGCTCCAGACCGGCCCATGGGCCCCAGGGGCCTGGGACTTCTGAAGGCAAATCTTACCAATGAAGACCAAGGTGAATAAACAGGCCAGCATTTCAATGACTTCAATTACTCTGTCACAAGCTCATCTGCCCCATTCAGCCCACATTTTCCAAAGTTCCTTTTACTATTGATGTACCTGTAGAAGCCCTTTGTGCTGCACTTCACAGCCCTTTCCAGATTCAATATCAGATGGGCTTCAGCCTTCCAAAGCTCATCTCTACAAGTTCATACAATGTCTCTATATTCCTCCTGCTTCCACACCTTGCTTCCTTTTTTTTTTTTTTTTTAAATTTTCTTATGTTTGAATTTAGTGAGGATGTCTTTTTTCATCCATGAAGATCTCCTGCCACCTTTGTTTGATAACCTAGTCATTGTGATGGACCATTCATGATTACACCCACACAACACCAAAAGCTACCCAAAAACCCAAACAAAACAACTCAACCAGCCCTCCTAGACCTCTATTCTCTCCAGGACCACCTCCTACTGAACTGTTGCAAGCAGGTCCCTGAACAGACTGAAGTCTTCTCTCAAAGTCCAGTACTGTGTTCCTACTATTAACTTTTTCCCTTCCTTTTGGGATTCTGAACTCAGCTTCTTGAAGCTTCAGGGTCTTAGAAAAGATTCCGTCAATTTCTGTAACACCTGAGATGAGACATTCTGCTAGTCTCCTCCAGCTCCTTTATTTGGTAGCATAGGTAGTCCGCTAGTATGCCCACCTCCTGCAAACAAGAAGTATTTATCTCTGCCCCAGCAAGAGGCCACAGATACCCTCTGCAGCTCTACTGCTGCATAGCTGTGTACTCTCCCGGGAACTTGGCCTAGGTCAAAGTCTCTGATGTTACAGGGACACCTGCTCCAGAGGTTGTGGTGTAGCACCTCATCACCAACACTGAGCAGGCATACTCTACCCACAGCAAAGATCCTGACACCTTTCTGCACAAAAGGCTACATCTGTCAGCTGCCTCAATAAGCTGTACTCAAGATCAGCCTTTATATGGCTTTTTACCTTGTACATGCTGCAAGGTTGCCCAGCCATCCTTTACCTAGGGTCAGCTGGGACAAAAGCTTTCATCAAGGACAGCTCATAGAGCTTGTTAGAAGCTGCTAGATCTTGGCAGACACAGACCCCCATGGTGATCCTTCCCAATCAGCATCAGGCACGCTGATTTTCTTCAGAGATTTCCCACAAGTCTTCCAGTGATCTTGGACAAAGTTCCCAGGAGATCTAGAAGATTACAAAGCAGAGCCCAGAAACTACACATGAACTGCTGTGTCTGCTGGTTTAGCTCCCTCAACTGCCTTAAATTTAGGATGTGAATATGTAATTATCATAGAGATAAGATATGATTCATGGAATGGGCTGCAGAGAAGTGTCATTATTTTTGGAAAACAGTGTTGGAAACGTAGCTGATTATTTTAAAGCCTTATTAAATATTTTTGGTTTTATATCTTATGGATCAAAACATAATTAGAAAGTAACAAATATTAGCATTGTTGCTGCAACATGTATGTATCTAAAAGAAGTAAATGTCTAGTGTAAAAAGATGATTAGTTTGGGAAATTCTTATGAAATTATTATTTAAATAAATATCAGCTTTCTAATTCATTTCCTTCCTGTAATGAGCAATGTCAGATTAAACAATTAGCTATTTATATAGTAGACAACTCAGATCATAATCTCCCTCCAAATGCTGTTTGGAGCCAACACCCAATACTATTAAGCTTCAATGTGATAAAACTTTAAATCTCATAAGGCATTGTACAGTTGGGGAAAAACAACCAACATACACACACACAAACACACACAAAAAATGTGATGCTGGAAAAAGAGTCAGGGGACAATTGTTCTAAAAATCTGCTAAAGAGACATATGTACACCACTTAACATCACTATTCATTCTAATGAAGAAAAATCACCCTCAGTGTAATTGGATAAATGTTCTGTATTTTAATTTATTTTAAAAGCTTGGGCATTATAAGCGCAATAGAAAAACAGAAATAGAAATTAGGCAGGGTGTAATTACTGGTGGAAAAATAAATATACTAACTGTAACTATAACATAGTAAATGTTACCTGCAAGACTGCATAAATTAACCAGGAAAAATAAAACATTCTTTGTAATATATCATGTTGGTATGGAAAAAAAAAAGAGGATATAGAACAGAATATGTTTAAAATAAAATATCTAATGAATGTTGCTAAAATAATCACAAAATACACTTGGAACAACTGCCACGTGCTCTCCTGACATTGCTTCATTGACTTAAATGGATCTGGGCCAGCAGAGAATTTGCTTCCTACAATTCTTATAATATAAAGTGAGAATTAATTCATGCAATGCTGGTTACCAGATAGATCAATTTTCAGCTTGTATATTTCTTAAGAAAACATGTCCCTAAAGACCAGAAAACAGGTATTAAACACAGCTACATATACTTTACATGTAAAATGTAATTTTGAATTTTTAGATATAATTCAATTGCAAGCTGAAGTAAGATTAGTTAGTAGCTTTAATAATATTATATTTGAAAGAGAAATAATTTAACTCTGTTTAGGACATTTCAATGTGTTTCTCAGTGGATTTTGTCTAGTTGTGTGGTTTTTGCCTGTTTGTAGGGGTTTTGTTTGTTTGTTCTGGTTTTGTTTGTTTGTTTGTTTTGCATGGCATTAATATTCCCCCTCTCCCCCCCCCCCCATGTTTTCTTTTTCTTTTCAAATACAGACACAGAATTTTTATGACAGAACTTCAAACAGTGCTATGGCTTAGCAACAAAAATAAATAAGGCCCCTATAGAGTAATTTTCTTAGCACAAGCCTACCAACTCCAGAAAGGCATGCTATTCTATACAGAAGTCTAAATCATAAATTAAAAAAATCACTAATTCCTGCCATATATATCTAAAGTCTATAGGCTCTCCCTGATCAGCCACAACGCTGCTTATGTTAGACTTCTGATACACCTGTATATTCCCTACCTGCTTCCTGACAAGGTCTTTTCTGACTCACACAGGCAGGGACATCCTTCTAAATCTTCAGGAGTTCTATCTGACAGCTATTGTTTAAAATCTAACAAAGTTATCAGAATATTGATTTCACTGAAATAGAGCTTACACACTGGGCTTAATTCAGTTATATAAATATAGTAACTAGTGGAATGTGTGAACCCCTTGGTTGTCCTATCTGGCCTACAGCTGCCATTCTAGAAAGATACATGTCCCAGATGTTGTGAAATTCTGTAAATAACATGAGATGTCTCTAATAATCTGCCACATCTCAAATAATGCCAAATATCTATTTGTAAACAACTAAATCGTACTCATTATGACTCTATAGTCCATGTACCTGTGCATGTAATTAAATCTTTGTCTCTAGGCCTGCCTTGGTGTAATAGGCCTTGTTACCCTATCCCAAAGCCATGCTAGTAGACAATGAAGTCTCATAAATAAGTGTGCTTTTCATTTCATTTTACTTAAATAAAAGCAGATAAAAGTAAGCCTCTCTCAGCCTTAGTATTTAGTAGTGATATGAAATTATGAATTTCTGGCCTCTTAAAATGTTATACACTTTATCTCAAATAATTTTTTCATTAAATAATCAAATGTTCTAAATGACCAGGGTGCCATGTTATCTCCTTTGTTCCATTTTTGGAAGCCCAACTCATCAGCCTCTAGTTATGCTACATCCTCTCATTCTCCTCTATGTTCTGCATTTGATATCCACAGAATTTATACTAAATTGTTTCCCCCAGTACACAAAGACATCTAATTTTCATTTCACGCAAATACCTGTTCCCAGACAGAAATGTGACAACCTTCATGTTGGCTTCTTCTACCACACAGGCCTTTTCTATCAGTCTTCAGATATATTTAATTCTCTCCATTAACCATAAAGTGAATCTTCTTGTTACCTAGGCTTCTAATAATGGACCCAAGTTTTAACAATGAAGCTCTTTCTATCAGAAAATTACCTAAGAAATATTCAGGATCTGTGAAAGAATGTTACCTTGCAACATTAGCAGACATGCCAATAATAATAGTACTACTACTAATAATAATAGAGAAAATAATAAAATAAAACCTGATACCTGGAATTAAGAGTTCACATCAGAATTTAGCTGCCCAGGAAATGTTTAAAGATGTAACAGTAAAGGCTTTGCTCCCAAGAGGATTCTATCCTTCTATGCAGTCCTTGTTTCTTGGTACTTTATGAGGTGTTGTATTCACATATTATGTTTACTTCCTGCAGATAGTTTTGTTTGGGAAAGATCTCAATATGTGGCTACTTCCAAACTTCCCTAGCTTGCTTGCTTGCTTCCTTTCTTCATTCCTTCCTCCCTTCCTTCCTTTCTTCCTTCCTTTCTTCCTTCCTTTTTTCTCCATGAGGGTCAAAATGATATAAGAAATCTGGAGTAGCAGGTTTGCTTCTTACAGAAAATAAAGTACCGACTCAACACTACTGAGAAATTCTGCAAAAAAAAATAGGCAAAATAGCTTATAAAAAGAAAATATTATTTTCACATTATTTATATATTTCTTTAGAAATCCTGTTGCTTTAGGATTCACTGAAATAGATCTTCAGCCAAACTGTCTTTGTTGGAGGATAACAGAGCAACTCTAACTCAACTAAATACACATAGAGTTTTTGTTGGTTTGGTTTGGTATGTCCCATATGTCATATCCCTCAACCTCTAACCTACTACCCTCCCAATTTATTTCTTTTGCCAGTCATGTTAGAAGAGACACTGAGACTTATAACTACTGAATATTCCCTGGCTGAAGGGAAATAGTTACAGTCCTGAGGTTTGCTGGTTGGTGGATGCATTGAATTACTGTGTCTGTTATAAATATTTGGTTTGATCTCATTTTAAGTTCTTAACATTATTACTACTGCATCAAAGTGTTTAATATTTTCATTACTTAAGGTGCTAAATGCTACTTTGTTGTATAAGCAATACCAAAGGTCAGATTCCAGATATATAACTTCATTCAACTATTTTATACAAATCTACACTTTACCTAGCTATTTTACTTGTGTATTTTTCATTTACTTACTTAATTCCTTAACATCCAAAAAATAAAACAAACAAAGAACTCACTGTGTTTTTTTTAAATGAAAACCTAAATTAGAGAAAAAACAATACTTGCTTCCCTGCAGCATGTTTATTGTCCAGCTGTTTAATAATGCACAATCTGTTTTCATGACCACAAGTTCACCAATATTTGTGAGGTCATTTCTTAACAATGCATAAAGTAAACCTACTTACTTATAACTGTTATATTAATTGTAAGAATAATATCATAATTTAAAATAAAACTTTATTTTCTTAAGAATTTTACATATGAGTCTTTTGCTTTACAGGAAATTTAGTGGAGTTTTTTTCTCTGCATCTCCCCACATATTTTTCAATGTCAAGATTTGCTACTGATTGAACACAAAAGGGTTCCTGTTGATGGTAAAGAATGCCATGAAATTAAGGAAATCAAATTGTTGTAATTTCACGATTAATTTTTAATTGTGTTTTAATTTAATTTCTGTTTGGAGCATTTCATAAGTATTATTAGCTATAAGTAAAACTTCTGAAGAAAACCTGAACTCCTTTTGCAATAAGTAGCAGACGTGGATACATGAAAGACCTAGCAATCTAGCTAGCTAGCTATTTGTCTCTGTGTCTATATTTATATCAAGATCTAAATCCATATCATCTATATCTATATGTGTTTGTCTATACATGTATTTGAAAAATCTTTCCTGATTAACCAAGTATTAGTTAGGATATTCTGTTTTATAAAACAAGAAATTTCACTATTAAACTATGAATAAGAAGAAGATAGCATAATTTATTTCTTCCTATGTATTTCTGATCTACATAAAGGTCTCTATAACTCTCTTCCTCCCAGTGAATTAATGAGATTATATTCATACATTAGCAGAAGACAAATGAATAGATATTTTATACCATACCTCTGTCACTTAACCAGAGCTCCCAAAATAAAGGAAAACTGATTTTTTGAAAAGTGTATTAATAATTACATTGTTGTTTCTTTGGCAGTAGTTACAAGTTGAAAACTGTGTAGCTAACAAAAACAGAGAGACATTAAAGACTAGATGAAAAAAAAATCTTGGTGGCTATCATGAAATTTTCTGTGGAGTTAAGGCACTTGAATCCTAAAATGTTTTACTCATTCAGTCTCTGTTCTTGGAATTAGGTTTTTCCTGAGACCAGTTTTCTGAGAGACCTGATGGCAGAAGCACCTAGAAACCAAGCCTAATACTTAAGATGATCATAATGATCACACACTGAAAAAAGAGAGTTGAGAGCACAGATAGTTACCGAAACTCTATATAATAATATATCTTGTTGCTAGATGGCTGGATTTCTATAAACCAATAAATTACAATCTCCATGCAACAATTTTCTTTTAATCACCAGGCAGCTGTTTGGAATAAGGCTGTGTATTGTGGGACTCTTTCTGGAAGCCTTGTCAGTTTTCAGGGAAGGGCGCAACATTCTTGGAAGCAAAAAAGAAATCCTGACCTGGAGCCCTGTGACTCAGGGTCTGAGTTCCAGATTCTGTTCTAGGAGTCAGCATACCTGAAGGTTGAATTAAGGCAACTAAATTCCTTTATTTAGTATAAAAATTGTACAGTCTTATAGTTTAATTATTTATGTGTATATGAATAAAAATACATTTATTGACAATGAAATTAGCAGAATATTTAAAAAAAATGTTTACGATCAGTTGACTACATAAATTAAACTATATTTAATTGACCATATAGTTTAGACCTTTAGAGTAAGTGTATGTGCAACAGATGGAGAGGTTTGCTAGAGTGAAATGGCCTTGCTCTTCCTGTGTGTTTGTTCACTCCTGGAATGATTCACGTCAAAATATTACACAACTCTTTTTCTTCTGAAGACATGCCATCAGTGAAAGATCTTGTCCTTTAACATGTATTGGCAAATCTCTTCTCATTCAAGTGTATAATTTCTCCTTGAAATCTCCAGCAAAGTCCAACACAGCTGAAAATGGGAGTTTACAACTAATTCACAGAATGTTGCTCTGATGAGATTTTAAGAGTGTTTATGCTACATTTAATTCACAGAAAATCAAAGCAGTATACCTGTCATGTTTGAGTGCACCCATAAATAGAATTCTGTCCTAGTAGAACTAATTGGTACAAATGTTGGCTTGTTAGAAAAGCTGGTATGACATATTCTTAATCACCAAGGATTATGGAACTCAAGGATAAGAAATCATATGCAGTGTTTGGAAAAAAAAAAAAAAAAGAAGTATTTTGTCTCTTACAGTTTCCTTCAAGACATGACAACTGAATAAGATACCACTCAACTGGTTAAGACTACTTTACACTTTTCCTCATCTATTTGTGTCTCTACAGGTCAGTCTCTTGGTGTGTAGATCTTGGGGTGAAATTCTCCTTTCTGGGGTCAAGTTCTTAAATCAAAACTAACTACATAAAATCTACTTACTACAAGAATTGTGTGTCTAAGATCCCCAACAGCCATCTTTCTTCTGCTACATGGATTAGTCTTTAAGAAACATAAAATAACATTTTGTTGTCCTAAGACAAGAAAAAAGAAGTAAGCAATTTTCCATTTAAAAAAAATAAAGTCAGGATAAAGTTTCAAACTATGAATCTTAATCCTACACGCATGTCTAACTTAGGTCTCTAGAAGAGATACGAATTCTAGAGGTAACTTCAGCGAACACTTTTTCATAATTTTTAAAACATTATCTTATGGTTTAATGTTCTCTCCTGCCTGCCAGGTACTCCATTCATATTTACTATTTTTTTTTTTTTCCCTTTTTTCTGTGTCTCTGAGCAGGTAGAGCTCTTTGTAATTGATTCTAAGTTATGAACGTAGTAAAAATTCACACTTTCCAAGTTATATCTAAATGCATGTAAGTTAATATCTGGCTGAGCAACTTGTTTCAAACTTGCGTCTGAAAAGTTTTTATTTATGAGTTTCGGAAGGCATTTATCTTGTATCTATTTATCAAAAAAAAAAAAAAAAAGAATATTTTGTAAAGTAAAATCAATATGATTAGTTTCATTTTTCTTTCCTTCTTTAGTAACTCCTTACAGACTATGAGCTCAAGTAGTATATGCACACAATCTGAGGAAATTCCAGTTCATTGTTGTCATTGATATCAGCCCATTATATTTAAATTTATCATTTTAATAGCTTTAAAAATATAATTATATGGCTACTGCTAGATATGAAACTTATTAATTGTTTTATTAGTGATAAATGAGTGAAATATCTCTATGTACGAATAAAAGGTGTAATTTAGTACAGTAATAAAATATTGATACATTTGTGTTATTGAAATGTCCATATCAATTTTTAAATTGCAGAACGAAGCATTCCACTGCCGTAACAAGGAAAAGCAAATGTATGACAACACCATAAATAATACAGGTAAATTATAAGCATTTTTTAACTGAACAAAACAAGAATGTTTAAAAATATTCTTTCAACATATCATTTTGTTTAGTCTGCTTGCATAGTTCTTAAATAGATTTGGTTGTCTTCTGTATTTAGGTAGAACAAACAAGAAGAGCAATATAGCTATTGATAATATGGCAACTCACCATAGCAGTGTATATTGCTTTCTTTATACACACAAAATGGCTCTCTAGAAAAAAAATTGGGGGTGATTCGGGGTAGTTTAATCATCTATCATTTTTTATGCATAACAGAAGAAAGAGAAAACAGATTTGTTCATGGAACATATAGAGTATGAATTTCATGTGAATGTGTTATGATTCATTAGCTAAATTATATATTGAATATGCACAGAGAACTGAGCTTGGGACATAGCTGCTACAAAAGATGGATATGAAAATAAATGACCACAAAAAAATGAACATGCCTTCAGTACTGAGATATAAGCTTCCTTCAGTCCATTAACTTAGGTGATTCAAATCCAAAATGTACTCACCCTTGAAATGTGCCTCAGACTCCATTTTATTCCAAACTACAAGACTGACAATTGTAGTGCCCTGAATGCTGGAAGAGAAGTAATGAAGAGACATTATTCTTTTGAGTACATACAGAGACCTCTGTCAAAATAGCACTTTTGAAGTCACTCTTCTTCTAATACATGTCTTATAAATGTGCTCCTCAGTCTCACTTCCCTACTTTCCCTTCAATGTACATCCAGATATCTTGCTGACATACCAGAATAATCACATGAACACATGTGAAATATATGTGGATACCAAGGGCATATGCCAACTCTGGTCTTCAGTAATAAAACCACAAAACCCCGACACAGAAAAAGAAGTTCCAGATGTTGAACTTCTAAAAATCAATCCTTGTACCTCCAAAAGGTTCACCTCTAGTGATAAAATTTTCCTACTCTAAGGAGGATTTCCAATTTTCTCTCTCCCAAAGCTTGACCTGGTCTTGAGCTAACTATGGGTAAAGAAGTCTCAAGTGCAAAACTCTTTAAAGAACCCTTTGCTGCGAATGTTTACTACATTGTATTACTTGAATTATAGGAACAAGTATCTCTTACTGGGAACAACTATATTCTTTTTAATACCGTCCCAAGAAAAACAACTAACCAGCCAACAACAACAACGAGCAACAAAAAGTCCCAAACTAAAGGAAAAAACTCACAAAAAAGCCCACCAAACAATCAAACCACCACCCTAGCATGAGGTGGGATTATATAACAGGTCAATAATATAGCAAAGAGTAGCTGACAGAATAACATAGCAAGGTATAGCTCACAGAAGCCTCACAAAGTTCAGTGGAGACACCTGAAAAATCCTACACTTTGATCTGATTAACCTATCAAAAAATACAGTCTGGATGAAAAGCAGCTTAACACATGAGAAACTGAGGGTCCTGGTAGACAGAAAATAGAACAACAGTCTTTCAGTAGGTCAAAGTAGTTGTTTTTCCAAAATACTGTGAGTATTCTGGAGTAATTCCAGTTTTTGGAATGTGCTTTGGAAGATGTTGACAGCTTAAAATTTACTGGGAGAAAAATGGTCATGTCTCTGGCAATCTTTTTACACTGACCTGCTGTTTGAACAAAATTCTTCTGTTAGTCAAATTTTTGAGTAATTCAGTTAATAAGTAAATTGGTTTTAAATTGAATGTTTTTAAAATCCGCTTCTCGCTGACTGTATTCAGATGGTAAAACCTTAATATGAATTTAGTGCAGCTTAGACATCTATTACTGATATCATTCCAACTGGAGTATAATTCAATGTCATGTATTTACAGCTTAATGTTAATTCAGAATTAATCACTGCAGTAACACAAGGTCATGCATTGAAAGAGTTAGTTAAAACGAACAACTAGGATGCTACTCCTAGGCACTTGGCAAGCCTTTGGAAGTCCCTTCAATAGGTTAATATTGCCATCTATTATACACTACATTCTATACTGATTTTTCTTTTATGGCATACTTCTTTATGAAATTCATTTTCTGTCTATGATTTTACATTAACCTTAACTGTATCTGTGAAACAGTTAGCATTCAAAACAATTACTTTTTGGTTCTGTACTGAATTTAGCAATTGTAGTTGGTTGGTATTTTGACCAAATTATGCCAGTGAGATTTATTAAACAACAAATATTTTTAGGCAAAATGGAACTTTATCAGTAGTACTCTAGTGACTGTTACAATGAAGTATTTCTTTGATTTGCATCATTTTAGCATTGTCTTCAATTAAGTAGTTCAATGTGGAAAAACAAAGGAGAATTATATTGTCTGCTTTGTAAAACTTCTAATCAAAGAACTCGTTATTATTTATGCTTTAAGGATAATAAATCCTCAGGAAGAAGTATACATTGAGTTATTTAGGGCACAGGCAAGGATCAGGCATGGTCTTTTTATTCTGTGTTTCTGCATTATAACAGGATCCAGCTCCATTAAGATGGCTTTTACGTGTCAGTTCAATACCAATGATGAGCAACATTTATAACAATATAACATATTATTCACTGAAAAAAAAAAGCAACAACATTATTTTAAAAATGACTGTCTATCGTTTCCCAAATGAACACTGCAACTTTAATAGTAGACCAGAGTTTATCTGGCTCTTTATGATGAACTTTAGATGTCAACTGAAAACACTAGCCATGCTGGTTAGACTATTAATGTAAAGGATAGTGAGTGGAGTAGATAGTAAACCAAGTTCTGTCTATAAGATTTATTTGGTACTTAAAACTTATTATTTATTAGCATACTCATGGGAACTTTTCATCAGCAGCTACTTATTTAGAAAATTTGGGATATGCATCCACATTAGGTAAAAAGAATAGATAAAATAGTGAAATGTAAAAATTAAAAGGTTCATGTTCTGTCGTCCAAAGGTAAGAGTTAATGAAAAGAGAGAAAAACCACAGGTATAGAAAAACACACTGTTTAAGTGTTCTTCCAGCTCTTTATTGACTTCACTATTGTCAGTCTTCCTTTGCTTTTCAGTGGAGAAGCTTTCAACCTTTTAGTTTTTTCAGTTTTCTTTTGTTCTAGATTTACATATTTTATATTAGTAGAGCAATTAAGCAATGTGAAAGATACACATTTACCTTTAAGATATCTTCTAATAGGCTAATAAAGGGGGGAGGGGTAAAACACAAACCTTTTAAGAGGGAATAAATGTTTAGCACTTTGAAAATTTATTTAGATAGCATTTTAGAGGATTCATCTCGCTTAATTTTATGACCTAAATTAGGAGCCTTGCATAAACTAGGCTTCTTCAACAGATAATGGTGTCCTAATATCCTACTTTTAATGATTTTTACTATTTAAGAGATGGCATGAATGCCTTTTTGTGTTACTTATATTTAGCTTTCCCACTATATAAGGCCCTGGGGAAAATATGTTTATTTAAAAGTGTAGATTTGTAGTAATGAGGCAACATAACATACTAAAATTCATTTATAAGGTTATATTTAACTCTAAAGATATTGTCTGCTTTTGTGTCTGAATGAGCATTCCCTTTCATTTTTTTAGGCTAAAGAGAAATTCCATCTAGAAGCTGAAGAAAGCATTTCTAATTCCTATTGCTAGTTTAATATTTCTGTCAGTTTCTTGTAGGAAAAGAAAATAAGGCAGGAAGCAAGGAAACCATGCTTTTTTGTTTGGTTGGTTGATTTTGTTAAAGCCTTTTATTTGTGAAGTTTGTGCATCAGATTAAAATAATGTCAGAGAAGGTGGACTTGGAAATGTGGTGGGTGCTTAAACTAGCCTATACTTTGTCCTCTGTGCTTACTGTATTGAGTGTTTTGCTAGTTTCACCAGAAAAAATTCTGGCGATTCTCTGCCATCTTCTCCTGAAAGAAATGGGTTTGAGTTAGCTGTTCCTCTTCTTAGTCACATTCCAAAACACATGAAAGTAAAACAAAAGGGGAGTAGGCTGTCTTTATGTAGATTTTAAAAAAATGAAATTAAAAAGTTGAATGTGAACTCTTATCACCCCTTCTAACAAGAAGCTGAAGCTCTTAGGCTCAGATGAGAATTCTGAGTGAAAGATACTGAATTAACAAAGGTTGCAACCTATACCCTTCACTCAGATGTCTAAATGCAGAGATGAATTGGATTTCAGTTGTTTTGAAGCCTAATACCAGTTTTCTTTCCCTATTCACAATAAAGGGTTTTTTTTTTGTCCTTCCTGGGTACTTAGATAATCCCAGGCACTGAAGGATACTTCGTGCCTCAGGAACCTGTATCCATGCTGAGATCCAAAATGTGAGAATATGTACATTAATTTAACACACTAATGATTTTACCAAGGGACTTGGTATTAGTTGAGTGAGTAAAAAAATTCTTTCTCAAGGTCATATATTAGCTCTAACTTTTCTCTTTTCCCCCAGTGTCATGCTTAAAGATGTAAATCTAGATGTACAAATTTAAAATTAATTTCAGTGTGATGTTTGCTATTGCTGTATATATTGCTTTTATGTATGAGGGAGATAACCCTATAACTATACAATATTATTTCTGTTTTGCATTTGTACTACTAGCAGCTGCTGCTTACGCTGTAAAATGTTCCCTGATAAAGAAAAGAATACTGTGTATCTCAGTGGAATTTTTGTACAAATATATTTAGGCAGAGATATGAATATGCATACACATTATAATTAAATCTCAAGGAAATACGATTTCATCTGAAAATCTTCATAAACTGAAACTCTAGATCAAATATTATTTTAAACATTGTAAACATTTTCAGACACTGTTTTAAGTTTAATTACAAGTGCAGCCTGAAACAATGTCATTAACACAATTACTATCTGTGCTTTACTTATCTTGACCCTATGAGATAATGGAGAGTTATCACTAGAATTTAACAGTAGCAATGACTGTTAATTAGTTTATACTGTATAGCTTAAGGAAAAATTGACATATTTCCAAAGATAAAGTAATCCCACATCACAGAACTCCTCTAGGAAGTTTCAACCATAGACTTCAGTGCCTTTAGCATTTATAAATTATCAGATTGGTGCAAAAGAAATTGCAGTTTTGGATTGTGAATTTTAAATCGTTATAATTACACTAAAACACTTCTCTATTAATCAAAATTGGAACCATTACAATCAACACATTTTTGCCAGTAAGAAATAAGGTTCGTTATTAGAAAGACAGTTTGACACTTGCAAACACTACAAAATTTCCTTGTCAGACTGGACCAGGGTTCTTTCCAGAACAGTCTTTTAATTTTTCATGTCTAGCACCCTGGTCTAACACAAAGTATAGATACAATAGTTTTTTTACCAAAGCATCACAGCACTAGTCTCATGTCAGCCATTATGAGTTAAACTAAAGCAACACTAGCCACCTTGCTTTGCATGTGACTGCTTGAATTAGCATGTATGCATGTTCAGGTTTATGATGCTTAATGTAACTTCACACATCACAAATTAGTATATTGGAGACCTGTACACTCTTTCACAGTCAAATCAACATGTTTGTGTAAAAGTAATGTAATTTTTTATATTAAATTAAAAACAATCACAAATTTTTTTAGACTGTTGTAGTTTAAACACTGGCTTCACAAAAGTTTTTCCATCATTATTATGCAAGATCATGCGGTCTTCTGTGCCTTCTGCACCTAACTTTCTCTGATCACAGTATTATTTTACAAGAGAGGAATATCTCATCAGACCTTTAAAAAATCAACTAGACTGGAAAAGCTCAACTTATTTGTCTACAGTGAAATTTCATATTATGGAAAATAATTTAAGTGTCTGGAAGCTTTGGATAGAGGAAATTAATCATGTTCTCTGAAATTTAAACATGAGATATAAACAATAAAGAAAAGTCTGATTATGACCCAGAATACCTCTGTGTCTTATTGGCAAATTAAAATGGTCAATACCTTTGTATTGATATTCAATGGATAGTTCTGAGGCAAGTTAGTTCTCGGGGAAAGGACTGGATTCTAATAGTTCAGTTATCGGTTTGTATTATCCAAAATAAAGATATATACGACTACTACTATAGATACATTTTAGTTGAACTTGTGTCTTTTCCTTGGAGTTTAGGTTGGAAAGTATTTCTGAAGGTTGTCTAGTCCAAACCTGTGCTTGAAACAGTGTTAGCTTCACATTTAGATCAGGTTACTCAGGGCCTTGAAATATCTCCAAAGACAGAGGATACGCAGGCTCTCTGGGCAATGTCTTCCAGCGCTTAACCACTGTAACCATGAAGAATAATATCACAGAATCACAGAATCAACTGGGTTGGAAAAGACCTCAGAGATCATCGAGTCCAACCCTTGGTCCAACTCTAGTCCGTTTACTAGGTCATGGCACTAAGTGCCATGTCCAATCTCAGTTTAAAAACCTCCAGGGACGGCGAGTCCACTACCTCCCTGGGCAGGCCATTCCAATGCCTGACCACTCTCTCTGTAAAGAATTTCTTTCTAATATCCAGCCTAACTTTCCCCTGGTAGAGTTTAAGCCCATGCCCCCTTGTCCTATTGCTAACTGCCTGGGAGAAGAGACCAATCCCCACCTGGCTATAACTTCCCTTCAGGTAGTTATAGAGAGTGATGAGGTCACCTCTAAGCCTCCTCTTCTCTAGACTAAACAACCCCAGCTCCCTCAGCCTCTCCCCATAGGTCTTATGTTCAAGTCCCTTCACCAGTCGTGTTGCTCTTCTCAGAACCCGCTCCAGCACTTCAATGTCTTTCCTGAACTGAGGGGCCCAGAACTGAACACAATACTCCAGGTGTGGCCTCACCAATGCAGAGTACAGGGGAAGGATCACTTCCCTTGTCCTGCTGACCACGCTATTTTTGATACAGGACAGGATACCGTTGGCCTTCTTGGCCACCTGGGCACACTGTTGACTCATGTGATATAGTAATATCAAGTCTGAATTTCCCTTACTGCAACTTGTGATCATGATTTCTTGACCTGCTGCGTGCCTGTCTCTGTGAAAAGTCTAGTTCCACCTTCTCTACAGCCCCATTCAGGTAGTGGAAGATCACAGTTAGATCCCCTGTTAGCAGCCTTTTCTCCATGCTAAACAAATTAAATTCCCTCAGCATCATCTCATAAGCCATATAGCCCAAATTGTCTCTCTCTTTTGTTTCAACATCTCTCTTCTACTGGACAGAAAATTTCCCAAGCTGGACAAAGGATCCCAGACTGTTGAACCAATCACTTCCTCAACCTGCTGTCTACGCTCTTGAAAATGCAACCTAGTGTGTGATTAATGCTCATTGCACTCCTGACTGGAGTCTTGACATAAAATTCTTATTATTATTAGAGTTACAATGACATTAACAGTTGAAATAATATGTGGTTAAAATGATAAATGCAACACATGTCTACTATCTACCCCTTCCATGTTGTGCCCATCTTTCTTTGGGCCTTCTGACTCCTAAAGGTGGGACGTGGAGGTGACGCCTTCAGTCTGTGTGCATGGGGAGGTATTCATGGGAGCCATCAGCTTCATAAGTTCTCTGCTGGAGGTATGGTACAGATGCTGATGATTTTATTCCTTTCCCTTGAGATCTTCTTTTCAGTGTTTATTGACATACTTAAAACCTTGCACTTTCTTCACTGCTTGGAATTTAAATTTACTATGATGTGTTTCACTTACATTGGACTCTCGTTCTTCATTCTCTGTGTTCCTTTCTCCAAACAGGTTTTACCCATCTCCCAAGACTTTGCTCCTTTTGTGGCCAATAACTGACCAGTAAATTATGGCTTGTTTACAAGGGTGCTCTATATTAACCAGTGACAGTGTTTTCAAGGCCTTCAAGAACATCCTGTGCTTTTACAGCTCTATGCTACATTTTATTCTAAGGTCATGGACAATTCATTCTACACAGGATGAATGTATCTGTATACATAACTATGTATACATACATGTATATGCATACCTAAATAAAAATAGCAATAAGTATTTTTTTGATGTAGAATGAACTGTCTGTGACAAATAAATACACACACACATACATAGGTATGCATATCCCAATATTATATCAGTTATATGAACACAAGCAAAAATTAAAATAAATTAAACAATAGTCATTTGACCATTGAATGATTGCTATGATAAGATACAAAAGCGTCCAAGCAGCACAAATGCATAGAAAACCTGGGGTCTCAGAGCATGCTATAAGCAATAGTACTCTTTTTCCCTGAGACTAAAAGGGCACAAAAACCTGCCTGTAATCTCTACTTTTTAATAAAGATTTTTTTATTATTATTTTGTTTTCTGGACACCTAAAAATTATTATCTTCTCTTAATTTAATATGGTATCAAATTGGTATCAATATAGTATCAAGTATCCAACTCTGGTTGGAACATGCTCTAATTAATAATCACAGACAAGCCGTATCTTTAGTACGCTTCTGTCTCTCTGACACATCAGGTGTCACTGGGGAGAAATCTGGATGTGTTTCTGGTTCCATTTTATTCTAATGGAAAAAATTAATCAACATTAAAAAAAAAAAAAATCCTGCTTTTTGCTATTTTATTGTCAAACATAACTGACCGTACAATAAAAAGGCATGTAGATGTTTGTTTAGAAAGTTGAACTTCAACAGGTAAGCAGTATCAGCTGTCAGACATTTTATCTGAAGTTTCTTATAATATCTGATAAATGAAAAGTGTGATATATTTTTAAACTTACAAATGTAGATGGACTTCAGTTACAAAACTAGAAATCTGTGATACAGAAATGTCTCTTAAACCCAGCTGAACTTGTGGAGAACAAGAAGTTTCAAGTTGTGGTAGGATGCTGTTGGTGCTACTTTGTTCTCTTTTATGGTTAAAGGACATCAAAGCTATAACTGAGAAAACACCTTGTCCTCATTTTAATAAGGAACTCATCAGATTGGATAAACTGAGTGTGGATATCAGATGCGCACACACACACAGAGACTAGAAAATTATTTTGGTTAATTTATTGTTTACCTATATCTATTCTCTAATTAAAATGCTATCTTTGCAAGACAAATTTTGAACATAATCCCGGGATTATGTGCTACTGATTCTTAGGCCTGTTTCTTAATCCATTGCCTTTATTTAATAAAGAGAAATGCTGATGTATTACTCTGTGACCTAGTAGTAATCTCTTTCTTTAGAATTATTAAAAAAAACAAAACAAAACAACAAAAAAGAAGGCCACTTTTTGTCTAAAAGAAGTACAATGGGTGGATGTAACATATTTTGCCAGATAACAAGTCTTATGATACTTTTTAATTTGATATTTCCATAAGGAATTAATTAACATGCAGTCTAGATGATACAATGGAAGGAGATTTTTCTATGTGTGGATTACAGTTTTCTGCTTTTAATAATAGAGAGATTCAGAGATTCTTTTCAAGCAAATTCTATACATTTTTGATTTTTTTTTTTTTTTTTTTTTTTTTTAACAATACTACAGCTTAAATAGATTTCTTCCCCTGATTATTTTCTATAACAAAATTTTCAAGGAAAATTTGCAAATCCTAGGGCTTGTCTTTACTGATATTTCGCCCAGGTATTAATCCGTTTCACAGAATAATCAGTTTCATACAACAAAAATACGTGGACCTATATTTCTTTTTGCATGTATAACAGTTGGTCTGCATTTGCTAGTTTATGAGAGCAGGTATTGTACATGATAAGGAAAATTGATCTTGTAATGGCAATACTAGCTGCATCTGGGCTAGCTTAAAGCAAGTTTATATGTTTTCAAGAAAATTCACACTCTATGAGAAGGTGAAAATTACTTGAATTCCAATCAAATTTTAAAGTTACATCAAAGAACTCAATAAGTATATTTTCTCAAATATAAATACAAACCATCAATGTGTATAAAGATATTGTGAGTTTTAAAAGCTCAAAATATGAATCAATCTTGACTAAATTATGGTCTTATTACAAAGGACTGACCTTTTTTAAAAAAAAATGCAGGTATAACACATGTTAGTAAAAAGTGATATCTGTCTAAAAGTTATTCATGATTTTGATTTTAGTAATCTTAACTGTTACACCGTAAATATTTCAAAAGTTTAATGTTATTGATTCCAATAATTCATATAAAAATATTTTTGAATGTAATGGCATCAGTTTTTTTGTTACTATAACTAACAGTTACAGAACTAAAACATTTTATTTTCCATCTTTAAAAAAAAATATTGCCTTAAAATGTCACTTCCTACTGACTTAGCACAGTAATCTTCCTTGTTTACATTACATTCAACAGATGTTATTGAGTTGATTCCATTTTTTTATATAACATGATGACAATACAATTACGGTTTTTTTTCAAAACTGTAATTGTAAAATTGACCTTATTAAAATTCCATTTCCTCCATAATTAAAAAAAAACTAATTACTTGCAGTAATTGGACCAGAAATGACATTTTCAGTTCATTAATATTCAACAAATTGTTTTTGAAGATGTTCTTGCATGGTTAGTAGTCAGTCTTCGGCATTTCTGTGCATTTCTTATTTAAAAGTCATCTGTAATAATAGTTTGCATTTTAATAAGACATGTCTTTATGAATTGACTTTATTTATAAGGTTTTTAATTGCTAATTAATGTGTGAAAATATCTGTCTCCTGTAATATTTGTAACACATGAAGTGAAAGGTGAATGTAGTAGAACAACAATTCACACATGGTGCTTCACTCTAAATAAGCATGAAAGATACGATATTTCCCATCCATGAATTTTCATTA
Source organism: Columba livia (assembly GCF_036013475.1). Taxonomy (NCBI): domain Eukaryota; kingdom Metazoa; phylum Chordata; class Aves; order Columbiformes; family Columbidae; genus Columba; species Columba livia. The sequence continues at coordinate 192,836,388 of NC_088602.1, forward strand.
TTCTTTCTATAAATGTCAAAACCAGGTTTAATATGTCACGGTACTATGCACCTGAATAAAGAAGTCAATTTATCTAACATCACAAAGTAGAGGCAAATCAAAATAATGACGTATGAACGATTTTATTAACCAGCAAAATACTACTGAGATCACTTCAAGGTGTATACTGTTTATATTATTTGATGTAATCACATTTGAATGGATATCTCATATGCACTCTAATTCTCTTTATAGATCTTTGAATATATGTGTCTATATCTATAACCTTGAAGGTCTGTGTTTATAACCTTGAAGTGTAATTCATCTGATGTCCCTGCAACAGTCAGAGCTCAGATGATCTCAGCCAGAGCTATGAAGAGATTTCCCCTCTGATAAGCCTAAACCATGAGTTGAAGTGATCATTTTTAAGGGTAAGTGTCAAATTGCCAATAAAAGCTGTCAGGTGATGTCAAATGTGAAGTCATTTTGAGTGACATGTCTGCATCAGAAGTTGAACTGAAATGATTGCTCACTTTCCTATTTTCAGGCAAATAATCTTCATGTGATTTCAGGGTTTGTATTACCATAAGTAGATATAAATTATGGACAGCTCTGCTTCTGTTTGTTATACCTGAATTCCTTCAGCTATTTAACCTGCATGGATCAGCAGTGGAAATTCAGCTGCTTGGGAAAAAATTAATCTCTTTCAGAAATTTTGGGAGCTGCCAAAGTTAGGTTGCATCTGAGAGAGGATTTTGAGGGTGACAACATCAGACTGAAAGCCATTTTTTTTAGAATAATTTCCAAACTTTTTGTTTTCATTCCTTTTTTTCCCCAGGGAGCCTTCACTCTTAGAATGTTTCTGTCAGGCATTTTTAGTTCCCTTCAATGCTTTTCTAGAAAAAAGTAGATAACCTCAGTTAATAAATAAGAAGTTGGTTTTGACCCAGAGGAACCAATGCTGTATAGAACCTCGTATTTCAATTAAACCATCAACAACAGCTAGCCCGGTTTCTTAAGTAGTCACAAAATCACAGAATCACAGAATGTTAGGGATTGGAAAGGACCTTGACAGAACATCTCATCCAATCCCCCTGCCGGAGCAGAAACACCTAGATGAGGTTACACAGGAAGGTGTCCAGGTGGGTTTTGAATGCCTCCAGAGCAGGAGACTCCACAACCTCCCTGGGCAGCCTGTTCTAGTGTTCTGTCACCCTCCCTGTGAAGAAGTTTCTTCTCATATTTAAGCAGAACCTCCTGTGTTCCAGTTTACACCCATTGCTCCTGATCCTGTCATTGGTTGTCACCGAGAAAAGCCTGGCTCCACCCTTCTGACACTCACCCTTTATATATTCATAAACATTAATGAGGTCACCCCTCAGTCTCCTCTTCTCCAAGCTAAAGAGACCCAGCTCCCTCAGTCTTTCCTCATAAAGGAGATGCTCTACTCCCTTAATCATCTTTGTTGCCCTACGCTGGACTCTCTCCAGCAGTTCCCTGTCCTTCTTGAACTGAGGGGCCCAGAACTGGGCACAATGTTCCAGACACAGTCTCACCAGGGCAGAGTAGAGGGGGAGGAGAACCGCTCTCAATCTACTAACCACCCCGTGTCTAATACGCCCCAGGATGCCATTGGCCATCCTGGCCACAAGGGCACAGTGCTGGCTCATGGTCATCCTGCTGTCCACTAGGTCGCCCAGGTCCCCTTCCCCTACACTGCTCTCCAACAGGTCATTCCTCAACTTATACTGGAACCTGGGGATGTTCTTGCCCAGATGCAATACTCTACACTTGCCCTTGTTATATTTCATAAAATTTTGCCCACTTCCATAGAAATATTTTGAATATGCAGATGATTCAGCTCCTGGTTTAGCAGGTCACTCCATCTGCTAGTTTACAGTCCATTTTTTTTTTTTTTTTTTTTTTTTTTTTATTTCAATGCCAAATCAACCCTTTCAGGAATCTACTGTTTCATTGCAGTTTCTGACAAAAGGACTGCTAGAGATTCCTGGCTGCAAATCAAGGCCAGTAGTTTCTGGTAGAATATCAGAGAATGAGATATAAACACCACTCTTTCACCTTTGCAATGAATGTCCTGTGAAACACAGAAGTCTTTTTTCATGCAATCAGCATCCCCTCATTCAGGTAAGAATTCATATTGAACTACTAAAACTGAAGTTCTCAGAAATTTTGGCATGTGACATGCTCTGATTTGAATGAGAATGGAACAGCAAGATAGTGACTAGACACACACATTTTGAAAATCTGAACATGATTTGTTTCCTTATTTCATGTAATTTCCTGACTGTATGTATTTAACATTCATGGTAGTTTAAAAAACTCCTACATAAGCAGGTGTCATCCCTGTATTTTCTAAGGTTTCTTTTGTTTGTAAAAAGGTGAGAATAACTTGGTTTTCAAACTCCTGATGCATGCACAATTCTGCCTTCTTTACAAGTACATTAAGGTGGTCAGTTCATTCTCTGCTGAGTGAGTGAAATATCCTGGAGTTATTTATTAGAATATTCAAATTGATATAGTAACACAAATTGGTATAGTAACTCTTGGGGGAAAAGAAAAAAATGTATTTAAATATATATATATATAACTTCTTTAGCTCTATAGTCACATAATATCTCTAAAACGTTTTATGTAGCATGGAACAAAATAATTACTTTTATCACAGTTTTGAAATATTTTTTCTAACACAGTCAGTTTCCACAGCAATCAATTACATTAATGATGCTTTAGTTTATCTCTAAGGTATCTACTTAAAATTTGGAACTACATGCATACTATTTGAATAATATGCAGAAGTAGCCTCTATGTATTGCATGCATCACTGGCAAGAAAAGATTCATCTGCTGTGGCCTTCTTACTCTACCAGGAAAAAGTAGGTAGAATTCCTAGTCTTCATACCCTAATATTTATATGATGTTTAGAACTACATTTACAACAGGAGCATCCGATGATATTTTGCAAAACAAGTCTTATGACAATAATATAAAATCTTTGGGAAACAAAACAATTAGCACTATTCTGTGGAATTAATATGAAAAATTTTGAACTGTGAAAATTATTATTTTCTGTTTTAATCTAATGAGATAAGAGTGGTGGACTAAATATTTGAAGGTTTGAAGGCATATTGTGAAGACATAGTTCATCCCCTTATATTTTTCTGAAATACTCTGCTATTTTACATTATTTCATTTAAACCAGATGCTGCTGAATTTTGTGTTAAAATATACAAGCATAAAATGTCTCACTCAAAAGGTTAAGGCTCACAAGATTTCTAATGCCTGTGGCTTTAAGGTGCCTGAGGAGAGGCTTATTTACTGTGTTTATAAACATTTAAAATAAATTAATAATAATAACATCAGTAAAGGTAATGGTATGTCTGAAAGTAACTAATATTCTGTTGAGAAGCTGGAATGAGTGTTACCCTGTGCAAGCCATGTGTCAAGCAAGAATCCAATTGCCCTTCATGACTGAAGATGTGCTGCTCATTGTAGCAGACCTCAGAATGGTGTTGTCTTTTTATCACCGTCCTCACTGATGCCTCCAAAGAACTTGGTAAGTCAGTCTAGTCCATTAGCTCAGATTTACTCCCACTTCTCTTTCTTAACTCATTTTTTTGATGTGTTAGATGCACTCAAAAGCAGATTTTTATTCTGGTCAGGCTGCTGTGACTCCTTTTAAAATTCTGCTGTGTTACAGAGTAGTTATAGCTCTACATTATTACCCATTTATACTTTGTCATGAGTTCTTTTACTCTTTCCTCATAACATTTCCTTTCTGCAACCTCTAGCCCCAGTTCCATGTAGATATTTTCAGTAATGCCAGGTGATCCCTCTAGTTCTTCTCATGGATGTTTCCATTAATCAATAGATAGCCGACTGGAAACTTTTACCTGCCAATACCATACTAATTTGCATGGTGGTGGTTGGCGCTCCACACAGCTTTGGAAACGCAGCATGCACCCCTCTGTGCTTATATCTACTGTTCTACCCTTGTGAGTGTATGTTTTATGAATCCATGCCTTCCTGTTGACAGCTGGTTTTCAGACTCAACAGGAGGTCCAGCAAGAACGTGTAAAATAAAACTTCAACTCACCCTAGCAAATGCTTTCCATTACTTGCAGTAAACTGTCCTGCTTCTCAAAGTCAGGGAATTTAAGTACAGCACACAAGTGGTGTAGGCAATTACATCATGTATAGTTTTTTCTTCACTACAATATAATTACAATTTACTGTATAAATTTGCCTTGTTTGTGTCTTGAATTATCCAAATTATTTGCCCATTTCTGTTATATTTTCCCACAACCTTCACTCTAACTACTCATGGTGCAGTACTGTGAACTGGACAAATGTACCTACTTTAATTGCTTTCTCCAATAAGGAGGTCAATAGAAATAGCACATACTGACCCATAATTGAATGTAAGAGATTTACTGAAACTGATTAAGCTTTCAGAGTCATGCACAGGCAGCTATGCTCATACATTTCAACGATGCTGTAAGTGCACATCTTCCCTAATACTGACTTGCAGATTTAGCAGTCATGTCCTAGGTCAAAGAATATACTCATGATAGAGCAACCTGAAAGTGCCTGGCTGAATAATAATTACAACTAATAAATTACTCTTCACAAGGGATGGCTGATGGCATTGCCAATCTTTCAAAATATGTTGTGGTTGATAATGATTGCTTAGGTCTGCAAATCTTCTCTTCTTCATCATTTAAATTAATACTTTAATTTAAAATGAAAAGTCAAACTAAAAGCATGGGTCCAGATACCAGGCTGCTGCAAACTATCATACACTGATCAAGTTTACTGCTTAGTAGGAAGCCCATCTACTACATTAGACCTTCAGCTTTCGTATAACACAGAAACTATCAAGAAAACAAACTTTGAGTTTCTTTTTGGAGTTTCCTTTTTTTTTTTTTTCCCCTGAAGAAAGCATAAAACATACATTACATACATTTTAAATAACTGTAAATCAAAAAACATTTGAAATGTTCCAGTTTTCACTGGGGAAATAAAAAGAAAAAAAAATCTATGCTGCTTTCTTCCTTGAAGAGTCAACGTTTGAAATAAAAAGAAACTGTTATTGTCATTACTAATGCTAGCCTGATTTAGGTACACTACAAACAATAATTACCCTTTAGCACCATTTAGTCAATTAGGTTAGAATGGGATTTGTATAAACAGTGGAAACCTGTAATGGCCAAGGTGTTTCAGATACTGAGGCACCATTTTTTTCTGTGATTACAGTTTGTACATCCTGTTCTTTCATGTTTTTTAAATGGAATTGTGATACTTAGCTTTAGACATCTAAAATTCTTACTTCTACATATGAAGCAGTTGATTTGAAGTTCCGTTACTTGTTAATGGAAGAAAACAGACATTATTCATCACACTATTTATGTGACCTTTTTTATGTGTCTAATTCAGGGTAAGATGAGTCATTATTGAAATTTTGTTGACTAAATCTTCAGTGATTGTTTTGGGACACCGAGACAAGAAAGTTAGATGCTGTTATGCAAACATGAGTGAGCATAATCCAGCCATAACAATCTCCTACATCTTGTCAATTAGGTCATCTATACACTGCTTTCTTACCATATATATGTATGGGCTCTGAGCATGGGCTCAGAAAGCAGTTGCACTCTAAGTCTCTTCCCCTCTCTTTCTGTCCATACACTCAGAGAGTCAAAAACTTTCATTTACCTTTATTTCCACTCTGTAGTATCCAAAAGGGGAAGCCTTGAAGATATAGACAACTTTTTAAACTACATAAAGCCAAAGGCTTATAAATACTGTAAATCTAAGTCTCAATCTTTTGCATTAATATAAAATGCTATAAATGTTATGTTAGTGTAAATATTAAGAATAATTTCTCTAACTCTAAACTTCAGGCAAACATTCTGGAGGAATAAGCTTCCTTTCTGCATCAGACTAAAACTGTGACTCATAAGAAAAGAATGATGGAAAGGTGATACGTGGTATTCAGAGCCATTTTTACCAGTTTTATATAAAAGTTTTCTAGTATTTCTATAGTCTTGTGGTATATTTTTGAATTTATGTCAGACAAAATGACCACAGTAAATGAAATTTTTCTAAAAATACAGGAATCAGAATACTTTGCTTTCTTGACAGCATAAACATAATTGCCTCCAGGTATGACAATCTGATACATTAGTAGTTTATTCTTTATTCCTAATCCCTAAAACTGTATTTCTGATTTGTAGTGTATCTTCTAATTTCATATACATTTTATCACAAAGAGAAAGTTTGTATAGACAAGCATATATAAGTGCTACTTAAATGAGACTAGGCATCCAAAGTGATAGAAACTAATAGATCAATAGGTGCTTTTTAAATTGGCTTTTGCTCCTGCTAGCAAAATTATTAAAAATAAATTACACTGAATCTAAAAGCTCTACATGAAGTCTCTTTGTATGTATGTACATACACTTAGATCTAAAATATATTTGTGTGTATAGATCTAAAATATATTTGTGTGTATGGTAAGTGTGTGAATATGTGTGCGTATGCTATGTTATATAGGATGGCATAACATATATACTTTATTATATTAATTAGTCTAATGTATATTATGTTGACATTGATATTTAGTAATCAAATATGTTTGCCTTCTCAATGTTGAGAACTCTCAGAGAACTTTAAGGCAAAACTCCTGTTAGCATTGTATGGTGCATGCAATGTAAGAAATTATTTCATTTATGAACTGAAAATGCCAAATGTCTGCTTTTTGCCTAACACATTACAGAGATAACCAGCCTTTACATTAGAAAAGAGAATTATGAAACTTCCAACCCGTCTTTCGTTGAGATCTTAATGTACCAACACATTTCACTGAGTTACTCACACTCCATGCAAATTGAGTTAATCAGCTTGTGCCCTAGCTGCAGAGTGGCAACAGAAGGTTTTGCTACCAAGCTTTTCTCTGATGACTGTGTCAGAATGAGTTGTCAGTCACTGCAGATGTTCTGAGATCTTCCAGCACCTTCATGCCTGGTGTCACAATCAATGAACTGTCAAGATTAACACGTAAATTCTCATTGCTGGGTTCCAAATTAACAGGCAAGTATGGCATTTCACCTTGTTCAGAGCAACAGTTACGGATTTAGGAATGTTCAAATACCAGTAGCAGCATTATTACTGGCTACTTACAGGTCCAGCAACTTTTGTTTATAAAAACAAATACAAACAAAAAATAAACAAAACAAACAAACAAACCCCACGAGATTCTGAAACTCTGGTCTCAGATTCAGAGAGGTTCTGTTTTGTACCAGTTGTGCCAGAAACTTAAATAAAAGGAACATTTTTATTAACCAGAATAACATGATCCACAGATTTTTTTTTAGTAAGTAGCATATAACCCTTTCTAACCTTTTTACACCTTTACTTTTTCAGTTTACCCCCCATCCTGAGAGTGAACAAGCAGCTGTGTGGTGCTTTAGTTCCTGGTTAGGGTCAAACTATGACATATAATAATATATAATAACATTTTCAGTGGTACCTTATTTTTTATTCAGATTTTTACCTACAATTGCCAATTAAAAACATTTCACCATGACATAGAGCTTGAAATACATGTAGGTATTCAAATAGATATCATATAAAAATTCGCTGTTCCAGATTTTGAACATTTTTAATGACAAGTTTTTTTCAAGTTTATTAAGAAGAGACAGTATAGTATTCCTGACATCACTGAAAACCTATGAGATAATGATAGCTTTCATAATTAGGAAGAACTTTACTTCCTTGAACCTTTTTTTCCCAGTCTAATAAGCTGCATAATATCAAATCATAGCATTACTTTTGACCATTAATATTTACTGAACATGATTAATTATTCCTGCTCTAGCTTCCTTACAAATGGAAGCATAACAAGATCAGGGAGGGAGTAAAGGAATATATTCCTGATATTCCTATAGTTAAAAAGACTTTCAAAATGTGGAAGTCAAGTTTTCTATTTTTTGGGACCAGTGACTGCAGAAAGTCTAATGCTTCTTTTCATATCTTAAGTAGATACAGAAGATTTGATTCATTTGCTTATATATAGACATCTTCTGCCCTTTGAGATGTCCTGTGCCATCCAACTAGTCCTAGGACATGCTAAAGGACACAGCGAACCACTCATATTCTTTCAGTATGACAGATGTATACTAACCAGGATTCCCAAGGAAATCAAACCCAGCACTAGATGCTCATGTGTGAGTAACTGAACTGAACCTTGAAGACAGCTTACTCCCCTCTTCCTGTAGCTAATTAGAACTGTGAAAGGTGAGAAACAGCTGCCAGTTCACAATAAATGTTGGTGCCTATAGACAGATGTTCACATGCGAGCTAAGTCTCTAAGACTGCTTAGAGCCAAGTCAATGTGTACACTCAAAATGATTTGGGGTACTCTGAAATGGAGTACATGGATAAATAGAATAAACTGTATACACCAACAGAAGTGTTGAATTACCTTGCAGAGAAACTTAGGTTTTTAAATCACCAAGGCAAGCAGGTGTGACACAAGGCCCTACAGAACACTGCTGCCCCAGTGCAGTACCTAGAGGCTATCTGGGATGCTCTATGGAATTTCAGATGACACTATGCACCTGAACTCCGGAAACTAAGTATTTTTCAGCTTAATGCCTCCCTAGACTCAAGTAACTGTAGTGAGCAGCTATCCCTTGACAACAACGAGAATGTGAGCCTGGAGAACCTGCTTGCCACATAAAAACCCTTATTTGTTTACCTAAACTTAAATGGTTTAACCTTTTCATCCATTTTCCTTATCCCTCCAGTGGCTCTGATCACATGTTTCTTCAATTGTCTTTTTGTAAGCTAAATAAAGTAGTTCCTGTAGTCAGAAACCAATACCTCCATCTTCTTTACCTCCAATTTTAGAATTTGGGACTGGTTTTGCCTTGTATTAGCTTGTCTGAGTAGCATCTCAGTTCAGTTAGACCTCCAGACCAAGTTGCAATGCTGTTTTTCTAAGATAAAAGGCCAGTGCTGTCATCTTTTCATGAAGTTAATGGCACTTTCCACTGCTATTTTACTTTAAAAGAACTGTTTTCCATCACCATGTAAAAATCTCAATGTGTTTTTAAATGCATTTTCAAAGCACTTACTTTGATTTACTGAAATAGCTTGTTGTAAAACATAATTTTAGATTGTCTGGTGTATTTCTAATCTGAATTGTCAAAAAGTAACTGCAAACTCTTTTTCATCTATGTGTGTAGGTTTGATGGAAAGCTAGTAAGGTAGCTATGACATCTGCTTTTAACGACACAGAATAGACTCCTGGGCCCTTCCTGGCACATCTAAGAGTCTGAGTTAAAATAACAGTTGTGGTTTATCTGAACCTAAATTATTATCATTATATTTAGAGGAATGATGCAGAACTTTAGTAAAGCAGAAAATTAAGAAAAAATAAATTTTGTCATTATATCGTTATATCATTTGTCATTATATCCTCTGCCCCAGAATTCAAAATATCTAAAAATTTTTTGTGAGGGTAATTTGTCTCTCATGTAACTCATTCTGTTAGCCATAGCATGTTGTGTATTTCTTTATGACATCCTTCAAGTTTGCTCAACATCTTTTCTTCCTGAGATTTTTAAAAGTAATTTATAATTTGTATAACCTCAGTTTTGATGTAACTATTGGATTCAATAAGAAGAGATGTTTCAACAAAATTATGGCAAAATCTTTCATTAGGCAAAAATGAATATATCATATATCTGGAGCTAAGAATTTATTGTTAGTATAATTGATGGTGATTGCCCACCACCAACTGCCATAAAATGACCAAGTTATGACTTGCAAGTGTGGCCATCCACCACCAGGACCAAAACCTGTCACCTGGGACAGGCAGACCTGAGACCTGAGCGCTGCTAACGCTATCGGACCTGGACTCTGATACCAGCACGACACAAAACCTGCAAACTACCAAGCATTACCAGGACCTGAGACCTGCAAACTGCCAGTGATACCAAGGCCTGAAACCCGAGAGCTGCCCCACAGGAAACGATGCTTGGATCCCTGGCAGTGACTTATCTCTTGCTTATCTTCTTGCATGCTTGCTTAACTTTCCTCCTAATTTCTCCCCCTTAGTCTCTGTTGCTGTAGCTTTAGGTGTGAAAATGAAATAAATTTACTCTGTCTTTAAGCACCTCACTCTTGGAACCATTTTTGAGCCTTCCTGAGTCCTGGACCAGGATGCCACACTGCTAAAATGGCATAAAAGCCTTTTAATTGCAATCAGAACTTACACTATTCAAAATGGATATTAATGGAAATAATAAGCATTTATAAATACAGTGACCCATTTATCTCTATCTGTCTGCTTACCAAACATAAGCATTAAACTCAAGTAAACTGAATCAAAAAGCAGAACCAACTTAATTAGCTTTACTGAATTAGCAGAACATATAAAATGGAGCCTATTTCAAGGTTGCTGAAATTTATCTTACCTCAAAGCTGATTTTGAATGGAATGTATAGAAAATAACTAAAAATTGTCACTCAAAATTAGAATGCAAAATTTTTTTTTTATACTCATACACTGACATTTTTTTCCCGAAAATCTGTGCACTTCATAAAGATTTTGTTGAAGGCAAAGACTACTCAGCAGAAGCTAAATTTTTAGATCTGGAAAACACATATCACAAGAACCCAGCTGAAGGAAGTTGCTTGTGGGATTTACTATGTTAGTATGTTCTACTTAACACCTCATGATACCCAAAGTCTAAAGATCATTACTATAGGCCCAACAACCAACTGCAACATTTCTCTAAATGGAACAGATGGTATGAAGAATTTACTTTGTTATTATATATTTTGATTGTATGATTTTAAGAGCTACCAAGAGGCTTCATTTTAATAGATATTGTGGCTTGGGTTAGCTTTTAATATCCACTGCATAAGTATGGGTACCTTTAATTAGACTAAAAATAACATCCATAGAAAATGGCAGGTTTTAAATAACATCACTGATTTTATCCGTGTCTAATGCTAAAATTTTTCTTCCAACACTAAATATTTTACTTCCTTACTTTTTCATTACTCTCCCTGAGGTGTGTTGTTGGTTTTTTTTGGTGTTTTTTTTTTTTTTGTTTTGTTTTGTTGTTTGTTTGTTTGTTTGTTTGCTTGCTTGCTTTTGGATTTTCTTGCTTTTGTTTTTCAGTATCTTTTTGCTTACCTTTATGTGAGAAAATACACAAAAAATTTTAAACCATTTTTTTCATCCAGAGTGATAACAGAAGCTGTACAACTACCTTCCTTTTTTCTAGGAAGTTGGTTGTACTAGACAGAAAATATCTTTATTAATAACTATTGGCAGTGTGAATGAATTTTGCTTATGCCCAGGAGAAGTTTTCACTATGAAAGCTGGAGGAATTCTGCAGGTATAGAGGGATATGAATCTGGGACTTCAATAGGAAGATAGAGGAGTTGGTAGGGTTGGACTAGAAACAAGAAAAATGTAAATCTTCTGTGACAGTGTAAACAACAGGGATATAAAGGCAGGAAAAGTAAAGCAAGTGAAGAAAAGAAAATGAAAAGGTAGGAACTTTGCAGACCGACTGTGACATGAGAGCTAAATTATCCAGTTAACTAAATATTAATAAGGCTATAAAGTGGCATGTGTTATTTATATTTCTCAATTAATAATTATATGTATGTTACTTATCATTTTATTTAACACAAAGACTTGTTTTTTATTCTGTGTGAATTATCTGGGCAAAGATGAAGAATCTTGTATACAGAAACTATGTAAAGCTTGAAAGGACTGTGATTTCTACTTGAACAAGAAGAAAAAATTTCTATATAAATATGAGCTGACTGCCATTGTTATAATTTACTATATTGTTCATTTATATTGTTTCCAAACTGTATTATTTTGTTATCTTTACTCTCACATACCTGAATCTCACATACCTGAACCATTAATCTTTTTTTTCCCTTTCTTTCAGAAAGGTCAAACTCACTGTACAACTTCAACAAAAATTCTTGATGAATAGTGTCAATATATTTTGGGAAGGCATTGTCTTTCTGATTCGTCAGCAAAACCATATGGCTTACTGGTGTGCTGTTAGTGAGTGATTAATTTATTAGTGATACCTCAGTAAATCTTCTTTCTGAAAAAGAGAAAGGCATTTATTATCATACTGATCAAAACAAAAGAAGGTTACCACTTAGAGTCTACATGTGTGTGTGTTCATGCATGTGAACAGGATGCATTATCTGAAAACTTAATCACAGTGCTTTTTGTGTTTTTTCCCTGATTATAGGATAGGGCAGATGAGGATTTGGAGTCCTTTATCTAGCACCAGTGATCCAGTTCTCAGACCCTTATGATAAAATAAATCAAATCTGACTGAAATGTGAAAAGTTCTCCTCCTGAAATTTGTACAAGTAGAAAACGGTACTTCTTCAGCTTTGGAAACAGATGCGTGAGTGCTAATAATGGTTCAAGATGATTTGTAAACTGCCATCTTTTTTGTAAGATGAGAAAGTAGTTTGCTGATTTCTTAAACATGAGTTATAAAACTTTACATGTATGTGATAAAGTAGTTGTCTGTCTTCTTCTGGCTATCTTATGTTTTACCAGACACAGACTAGGGTTGATTCCTTTTTTTTTTTTTTTTTTCTTTTTGGGGGGGGGGTGGGGGGTGGTTTTTTTTGGTGTTTTTTTTTTTTTGTGTGTGTGGGTTTTTTTTATTATTATGATTTCTGTGGGGATTTTTGTTTCTTTTGGTGTGGGCTTTGTTTGTTTCCCGACTCTAACTATTAAAAACAAGAAACACCCTGTACTCTTCTTGTAAGGGTAAAATTTCCTCTTGAGGTGCGATGAGACACAGAGGTAGTGAATCCTTCCCCCTAAAGCCCTGTGCAATCCTTTACAGTTGTTTGACGCAGAAACATAAAAGATATCTGGGAGGTCTTTTCACCGTATAGGGGTGGAATAGAGTCAGTGGAGACGAATAGGAGGAGCAGTTGAATAATGTTTGTTTATTTGTTTGCTTTTAAAATCTTTTTATTACAAGATCCCTTTTGCAACTGTTAATGAGCTGCTGAAGGGAAAATGAATTGGGAAAACAAGGTACTGCAAGGTAGTACTTGGATCAGGTCTACAGGGAGCACAAAGAATAACATGGAGTGGCAGCTAAGTCATTCAAAACCCAGCCATCACCTTGTTCGTGTTCAGTCCACTCTCACCACCTCCTTCCCACATGAGTATTATCCAAGGATAACAGTAAAAGTAGGACCCATTTAACAATTTTAGGATGGTTAAAAAAGCATTGAATTGCTGAAAAATATTATTGATGCTTGTGTAGACAGACACAATATCACTTCCATTTCTCTTAACACCTAGCCTAACACTGACCTTTGTTTTCAAAATTTTAGGAAGATGGTTACCAAGTGACACTTTTAATATTATATTTATAATTTATTTAATATTACAAGTAATCAGAACTGAGATGTGGTTACATGAAAAGAATATTAATATGGGAGACAAATATATTTGATTTAGAAAAATAATCTATTCTAACCTCATCCTATTATACCAGCAGTTGATTTTTGTTATTTAATTTTCAGATTATTTTTTCTGCTTCTGAGCTAGTTTAATAAATTCACCTAAACAGGATATCAGTGTTGACATCAAAAAAACTATTATAATGTTGATAGGAAAACAATTTTTACACAAATGATGATTGACAACTGTAGCCAACATGATAGTCACAACAGTGAGAGGGAGAGCTAAGCAGAAACACCTCATAGGAGCCAGAATCACAGAATGTTAGGGATTGGAAAGGACCTCAAAAGATCATCTAGTCCAATCCCCCGGTTGGAGCAGGAACACTTAGATGAGGCTACACAGGAAGGTGTCCAGGCAGGTTTTGAATGTCTCCAGAGACGGAAACTCCACAAACCCCCTGGGCAGTCTGTTCCAGTGCTCTGTCACCCTCACTAAGAAGAAGTTTCTTCTCAAATTTAAGTGGAACCTCTTGTGTTCCCGTTTGAACCCACTACCCCTTGTCTTACCATTGGTTGTCACCGAGAAGAGCCTGTCTCCAAATTAAACCCAGCCTGTGAAATATCAACTAGTGTAAAACAGTATGCATGCCTCTAATATTTTTCGTCTGCTTCTTGCATTTAACTGGATATGTACAATCAGTTTCACTTCATCTCTACCTAACCAGTCAGACAGGCATGGCTTTTTGTGTTGCAGGAAACACTCTTTTGAGTAGCAGCAGGAGATCACATATCCTAGTCATAACAAATTGAATTTTGAAAAAGTTGAAAAAGACAGAAAACGTATTTTTTATTTTTAACAAGAAAAAGGTTTATGTTACAAAAGAAGGATTTTTTTTTTTAAATTTGTTTTAACGCAATGCTTCAAAGAATTTCAGGGAATAATGCTGTACCAAGCAGACTGCAAAACATCCTGGCCACAAACATTTCCAAGCATGACACAGCAACTATTTTAGCTAATACAATTTCATACTAAGCAATGCACAGATATTATTATTTCACACGAATTTAAAAAGAAACATGATAAATTGAACTTTTGCCAGAAAGATCATGGAGGCAGTTATCTTTGAGTACGTGGAATTGCATGGAAAATACTGATGGAATTCTACCTTTGCAGAGTTCATTGTATGAAAAAAAAATAGTGGGTTTTGTTTTAAATATAGGTGTCTACAGAAGAGGTACAAGATTCATAGAAAGGTAGAAAATGTCTTAGAATCCACACCAGACTGCAGATTAACGTCTAGTATTTTTATTTACTTGAAATGTCAAGAAAAACTGCCTTACATATGTTTCCACTACATATGTAAAGTTCATTATGCTATGAATATGACATCCTGAGGAATAAAATTTTCTCAGTGTATGTATGTCAGTATCTTTTATTTTCTTCCTTCCATCTTGTAGTTTCTCCCTTTCTCTTTCCTTTCCTTCCTTCCCTCCTTCCTTCCTTCCTGCCTGCTCACCCTCCTCTTACCCTCCTGCCCTCGTACCTCCCCTTCTTTTTCAGGAATTCTTGTGTTACAAAGTCTTTTGTAGCATAACAGAATGGAAAAACTGAACAGATTAACACTTACAGCATGTTTATAAGGTAGGATCTGACCTTTTCCAGGTGTTATAAAATTAAAACCTTGCTAGAAAATACAATTCTGCAATATTATAACTCAGTAAATGTCTGCAGATTATTTTAAAAGTTGAGTGAAATTTTAAATAAATGTATATAAACCAATACAATGATTACTTTAGAAAGTCTGCATCTGGTATTTCCCTCTCAAGGCAGTTTTCCTTTAATTACAATAGGAAATAGATCTATTAATTCAAGTTCTCCTTTAAAATAAAAAGGAAAATGTAGAGAAATAATTGCTACATGACACAACATGGACAACTAAGCTGTAAATATAGCAAACAAGATGGATGCCCAAGGACTAGAGCCACTTTAACCATTGTATTTGATGTCTGTAGCAAGGTGTTGGCAGTAGAGGGCTGCAGGGGTGGTCTATGGGAGGAGGAGCAGGGGCTGCTCTGTGACAGCATGGCTGGTTCTATCTGGCTGGAACGGACCCTCCATAGGACACAGCTGAGCCCATCAGCCATGCTGGTGGTACCTCTGGAAAATGTATTTAAGAAAGGGCAGAAAACACCACACAGGCAAGGAAGAGGGAACAAAAATAGTGAAAAACAACAGCAGGAACATCGAAGTCAGAGGAGGAGGAGGAGGAAGAGGAAGTCCTCCATGATTCTGGTGCAGGTGTTCACAGCAGACCATGAAAAACCCATGTCAGAGCAGAGAAACATGTGAGGAGGAAGGAGCTGCAGAAACTGCTCTGTACTGATCACCCTGTCCCCATCCCTCCTAGATTGCTCAGGGCGGGGGACAGTACTGATGAAGTCAAGTTGAGCCTGGGAATGAGGTGAGGAAAGTTCTCACTTCATTGTTTTTTTTTTTTTTTCTCTCTCTCGCTGGCCAAATCTATTTAAATTGGCAATAAATTAAATTAGTTTTTTGCCAAGTCCAGTCCATTTTACCCACATTTCTAATTGATAAGCAATCTCTCTGACTTTATCTCAACCTATAAGATTTCTCATTACTGTTTTTTTCTTACTTTCTTTCCCTTTCTGATGAGTAGAGAGGAGTGGCTGGATGGGAGTCTGGCTGTTAACCAAGGCTAGCCCACCAGGACCATTTCAATTGTTAACCAAAACTATAAGCCATTATGCACATATCAGATATATTCACTGCCCTCAAAAGCTCGCAATCTGCAAGAGAAAAAGCAGTTTTAACAATGATACTACAACTTCAGGGAGTATGTTCTCAATTTCTTGATCCTGAGCAAGAGTCTAATTCTGTATTAGACTAATTCTGTATTAGCTTAAAAATATCCCAGCTTTTGTAAAGGTTAGATGTTAATAGTTACTCATGTAGTCAGTATATCATTTGAGCTCCTTTGTTCACTGCTTCTTTTTTGTTCTTATAACCCATGAGAATTGTGTTCTGTTGAAGCAGACTGTAATGTGTTATGAATACGCAAATACAATAGTTTAGAAGTACAAACTTAATCTTTAATGCAAAGTACGATAGGCTTGACCTAAACTAACCTATATGGGATATTTATAAGCAGAAAGACATATTTTAGAACCTGAAGATCTCTGTGAAAATCATATTTAAAAATGTATTTTCTCTGTTTTATAAACTAATTGAATCATTCTTTGTGAGTATGGTTTTCAGTCGTACTCTGTGGAGACCTCTACTATGTTTGTCTGGGTGAAAACTGATATGTGTGTTGATTCCTTTTCATTTTGTTTTCAGAGTTAATTAGGAACTATTAAGTACAGAGGAGAGCAGGGGGTAAAGGATTTTATGAGATGTATGCCAAACAGTTATACAGCTACTCTAATTAGATTTAACTTCTATAGGTATATAAAACGGAGCCATCAGAGGGAAGTTATTAGAAGAACCATGCTAAACAATTTAACAGCCATTTGGAGGCTGAAGAAATAAAGTGCATATTCCTCTATTTTGTCTCATTTTATTACTAAAGAACAGTTGACCAAATGTTTATTAAGAGCTAGTAGAGATTTCTTATTTTAATTTTAACAAATGAAATCTAGGAGACTGATAAATGCTTACTGTCCAGTAATGGGCATTTTTTTTCTAATTCCAAGTTGTCTTTGACAAAGTGGAAATGAACACGTAGGTGACACTACAAAAGAGTAAGCAGAAAAGGGTAAGCTAAACCCAAACTCTCTACAGTGCCTTGAAGAGTGCAGAGACTCAGCTAGTCTTGACCAGTAGCAGGATTTGGTCCAATATAACTGAGCTGTTTTGCAGAAGTACTGAAGGAGACATCCACCAATTCAGTCCCTAGTTACTGCAACATCATGAATGGCAGGGACCTGATGAAGACTGACAGAAGTATTACATTTTTGCCAAGTGTAACCAAGTGGATGCAATTTTATTATATGTTTATTAACAAACAAGATAATTTTGAGAGGCCACCTGTGCTGGCAGCAGGGAGAGAAGGAAGAGAACAGCTGCCTTGAGCTGCCGCCAGCTGTCTCCCCATTTTAGTGCTCAGATCCAGAGTCAAATCACTGTGCAGAACCCTGATGGATTTACAGAGCAAATTACTTAGGGCAGAATACACCCATGGCAACTCTTGTCTCACCTCAAGACTCTCGCTTAGGAATCACCTTACATTTTTTTTGTGAGTTTCAGTTTTTTATATTTTGTAAGAAAATATACCAACTAAGCCTGCTGCCTAATTCTTTGCCTGCCTCAGTTCTCCAGTAAATCTAGATACTAAACCTTTAGTTCACCTTCCTAATGCAATCTGTGATTTTAGAAACATCTTACTGTCTTTTAGTTTTATTTTTCCCAGGAACAAGAGTGATAGTCTTTTAATCTCTCCTCATACAGCAACTTTTTCGTATCTTTCATCATTATCTTTGCTTTCCTCTCTTTTTTAGTTCTATTACATGATTTTTGAAATGGGAGGATAAGACCTGCATACAGTGCTAAAGACAGTGAAAAAAAAAAAAGTTCTCCACAGTGACATAATGGAATTTTCTCTTTTGTTCTTGATTTCTTTCTTAATAATTCCTGATGTCCCTTTTGATGTTTTGTTCACTGATGTTCACTTACCTGATATTTTCAGAAAACAATCCACAATGACTCCAAGATCTTCAGACTCACAGTGTTTGGATAACTAGGATTATTTTCCGTATGTGAACAACAGACATTGCATTTTATTTGACATTTTACTGCCCTTGCCCTTTCCTCATAGTTCAAATGAAAACATAAATAAACTGCTGTCTGCTCAGGACTTGTGCTTTTGAATCCATCTTAAATTCTTCATTGGTTTTGACTCTTCAGTAGAAGGCCAGCCTAAAGGCAACCTCCTGTACCTTTCCAACAGTGCTTCTTCTGGGGTTTTTTCTAATCAATGCTCTATGCCTGTGGTGGGTCAATGTGCTCAGTGTGCTCAATTTTCTCTTGCTCATGAACATGTTGCCTGCATGTTCAACACAGAATAGTCCTTTAGTACATACACCGAGCCTTTGCCCTTCTGATCTTCAAAAACTCAGAAGATTCAGATCAGCTGTGCAATGGCTGATGAACAGCTTACATTTTAGGCACTGTGCACTGGCTTTGTGGTCCATTCTGAAATGGGATTTTGGCAGGCCTATAGTTTATATTAGTGTTTCCAGCTCAGGTTTCCCATTGCCTGATGTATCATCTAAGTGTTAAGTGGTAGAGCAAATAGAACTTTCTGCTCTAAGTTATGTTCTTGTCTGCAACAGGGTTTACACAGTATAACCCAAGATAATTCTTTCTGGAATTCTGCAAGGAATAAAAAAATAAAAAAAATAAAAAAATGAAGAAAAAAAAAATAGAAACATGACATTATTAATTCTGATTTGCTGAACTTGAGAGTTAAGAAGATCACTATGATTGTACTAAAACTTTTCTCTCTCAAGCTGCCATTCTTTAAAAGTATCTGTGTGCTACAGTACAGGTGACATATTAGATTCATAGCAGAGTTTGCAAATGTGGTTTTTTTTTGTGCACAAATCAGCTTCCGAGGGCTGCAGAATCCCTCTGGCAATCTGTCTGAGACAGAATTGGGAAAATACAACTGTGCTCACCTTCAGTAGACATGAAATAACGTTGTGTGGGAATGAAGAACACTCTTTCACTTATGTTTATCTTAGGTTTGCTATAACCAAATGCCAGGGAGTGGAACATTATTTTCTGTCAGCAGCATCTGTCTCTTTGGCAAATTCCTCAGACAATTATGTTGGCAGCTTTGGAGTAGCCTCTAGGTCTGTCATGTAGCTACCCTTGTCCTTGCAATGCTGTTTTATAGTGATTCAATTTGTTTCTGAATAATGGCTGCAATTTTATTAAGCTCCAACACAAATCACTTATGAGATCTCTAAAGCAATCTTTTAATGGTAATACGCAGTACTTGTTAACTATTGACATTCCCCCTACCAAGCATTCATTACAATAAATAAGAATTGCAACACAAATTATTCCTTTACCAGCCTGGAAATATTCCAGCCTTTACACTGATACAGTCTTCTGTAAATATTCTTAGTTTCTACTTAGAATTACACAGACATTGTTCAGGTTGTTGTGCTCAAGCTTAAGCCATGACAGTCTCATTTCCTATCAATTAATCTATGCAACTAAAATCCCATGCAACATCCTTGATGCTATGTCCAACCAGACAACCCTGTGCGTCAACCTGTTCTTGGAGATTAACCATTGAAAAGATGCTTGCAAAAGACTTGCGACCCAGATTAAAAACCATATCCTCACTGGTGATAAATGTATAGAGCTCAATTTTATAATCGGCAGAGAATCTGTCATTTATATATTAAAAACAGTTATAAATTATTTCCTTATGTTCACATATAGCAATACATTTTCTAAGTAAAATAAAGAAAGAACTAGAGTCTTACACAAAGTTTTCCTGACAATCAGGACTGGAGTTTTAGAAGAGCACAGGCCTAAAATAACTTAAAAGCCTACCTTCTACTGCTCTTGATACATTGATTTGAGATGTTTTTGTTCTTTTATTAAATTAATTGCCAATAAAAAAAACATTTCCCATGGAATACTGGCAAATATTTGGTTTTAGAAATATTTCTCTATGTGAATGTAGGAAGGAACCCTTTGTCAGCTTCAAATAATCCAACATTTCATCAAAATTCTTATTGCAGTCATGGAGAATTAAATACTTAAATTCTTTTGGAGATCCTATCAAATAACTATTGCATAATTATATACCTAAGCACTTGTATAATAGTTTTTCAGATTTTAAAAAGTTTTGAATTAAAATATTTGAAGTATTAAGTGAAAAATTCATAATTTAAAAAACTTGATTTATTCATAAATAAATTTTTTCATCATCAAATGTGCTGATCAAGTTATATCTTGTTGAAACACACACCACTATTTTCATATGTTAAAATATTTTTTAAAATTAAACAACAACTAATTTTCTAATGTGTTATTTTTATTAATGCTCAAGGCTCTCAGAAATAAGAGCTATGCATCATGTATAAAAAGAAATAAAACATTTTTTTTAAAATGTATTGTCTTTAAAAGGAATAAGGATAACAACAGTATAAAAACTCAAGCATAAAGTGTTAGTTGTAATATTAAGAAAGATATATTTATACTAACTTAGTGATTAGTTCGAAGGGTATGTAAGAGCAAAAATTAAGGATGCCTTAGCGTAATATATATGTGAGATGTTTACAATTTTAGGTTATTGAAGTAATAATGTAGAATCAAACTAAGATTTCTCTATCAAGTAACAGAATAAAACATGCCAAATGCATAGAGAATACGTTCTATGAGTAATGCTTACAAACATGTAGCTCCAGTGGATGTTCTCTGAGGATAGGCGTATTTAGAGATGCCATTACTTCCACAAGCTAAGATGAACGATATGAGACATGTATTTTTTTCTTTCTCTGTCCTTGCTCCATCCTCATTTGCACTGCTGGATTGCTGTGGCAACAGAGGTACCACAAGATGGGAGTTATGTGTGCAACCTGGAGCTGTGCCTCTGACCTTTTTCTCACCCACATCCTTGTCTTATTTCCTCACAGTGCAGGAGAGCATTTTTCACCTTGCGTGACTTCTATCTTAGGAAAAAAAAAAAAAAAAAAGAAAAAAAATCAATGAAAACATTCAAGGCCTTGAAAACATTTTAGATAGTAACATTTGCTTACCTGCCATAACTCCTGTAATATTCAAATATGGTAACAAAATCCAGGAAGACTTATATTAATCCTGGAGCCCTAAACAGGTGTGTGAGAAATTCACAAATGCTTGCTCTTTGTTATTTGATTAGACTTCTTTTTAGATATTTCAGATTAATCTGCAACCATTTCAAAAAGACAAATGCATAGTTTTCAAAATGTGCAGCAAGAAAGCAGTATCTGCTTAGACGGTTAGAAAACAATGATAATTTATTTCTTCCCCTGAAAGTGATTGATGTCTGCAAGTTAACCATGTGCTTGACCTACTTTATCAACTTCTGTCTGGATACGGAATTTCTCTGTCACAAACCAGAACAGTTTTCAGTAGTGAGAGATCTGGTTATTACTATTTTCAAGGTTATACTTATATTGTGTAGAGCAAAAGGTTAACAGCTTGTTCCATTATTTGAAACCACTACTTGAGATGGCATCTCTTGCAAATTGCAATTGTATCAGTATGTAATATTCGTGAAGTTCTCCACAAAAAATTATTAAATAATTTTGTTGTGATTAATCAAGATGATGAAATAAAAGTAGAGTTAAAACCAGATTTGGACTACACATCAAGAAGTGAAAACTCAACAAAATGAATTCATAGAAATATGTCTGAGTAAGTAGAGAGAAAAAAAAGCTGCATATTACATGAGAGAGGGAAGGAGTCAGGGGAAGAGAAAGAAAAAAAACATAAAATCTCACTCAAATATTCCATAGTTTCACAAAGATATATTGGTACCAGAAAACGACCAATGGCCAACCAATTTGTCTTTCAAGTGACTAGGAACATATCCTTTCCTATTCCTCTTTGTTAATGCAAAGAAAAAAGATTCTGCTATACATTTTAACTGTGAAAAAATGTCTTTTTTTGTTGGTAGAGCGTTTTTTGTTTGGGAAAAAATAGATATATATTTCTGTTCCCAGTTCATCATTTGTATTTCTGAATTGAGATTTGATTTGTTAAAGAAGATTTGTACATGTTACATATGATTTCCATATAGTTTATTCATATACTTGATTAAAGAATTGAAGAATTACATAGCTGCTTACCAGCATGTCAATGAAACAGAGGAAAGAGTATACAGAATTTAAATGTGGGTAAAATAAACCAGCCCTTGTGTCCTCTAACTCCCAGTAATCTCTTTAGCAACACTTGAATTTATAAAGTGCTTTATGTAAAAAGGTATAAAGGACCACCTTTTAATGCACTTACTAAGAAGAAACAAAATGAATGGACTGTAGAGAATTGTCATGGCATGCATGAGGTCAGACTGTTCTCCCAAACAGGGAATTAATACCTCTTTTTCCTCGTTCACTCAGAAGCAACAAATACAATTTGCTGTTCAGTTCGAAAGCATTTAACTCACACTTTGATTTCATGGATTGTCACAATTAGTATTTCTGGTCTATGAAATGGATACTTGGTACCTAGTCCTTGCTTTTTTTGTCATGTGTGAAATCTGTGTAATTCCTTGAAGTGAGTAACTGTCCTAAGCATTTAAGTTCAAAGTTTTTGAAAGTGAATGTCTGACGAAAAAGACCTGTACTAATTCCTAACTATTATCATTCCCAACTATTTAGCATTCCACGTTCTGTTCCCACAGCTGAAGTACTAAAGTCCCAGGCCTCAAAAGTATTTGAATACATGCTTCAATATTTTCCTGTTTCTTAACCCAAACCTGAAATGAAAGCTCTCTACTATTTGACTGAGACCTTCATTCAAATATTGCACTATACAATTCAAAATCCAAATACAAGATTTTCATTTTTGTTCCACTGGGTAAACCTTATTGATAATGACTGTCTCTCCTGAAAACTTCGTCTTTGGGATGGCCATGGGTCAACTTGCCTCTTCTACAACTCACTTTCTTCTCATGTCCCTGCAGTCCCCACCCCTGTAACACACATCCTGGGACAGAGCTACAGGCTCAGGATACGAACTTCCTATGTATGGCAAGTCTTCAGCATGACAGATAGCGTACTTTAGCCTAGGCTTTCCATTTACTGTCCTTCTGTGACTTTACAGCTCCCTATAGCTGTAGATCTATTGTATTAATTTATTTCAATCCAAATTTGTGCCCTATTTTACTGCTCAGAATCACAGAATAATGTAAATTGGAAGGAATCTCTGAAGATAAACTAGTTTCTTCATACTAAGAACTACCCTAAATTTGAGCTGAGACTCATTACAGCTTGTAAACTCTTTGGTTTAGGACAGGGACTGCTCAGGAAAGTACAGTGGAATATGTCTTTATACAGCATAGGCAGACATGAGAAGCACTGGAGCTGCCACATGCACTGAAAGCTGCTCTCCCAGTCCACTGCTGCAGGTCCACTTCAGGTACCCCTAAAGGAGTAGGATAGAGTACAACAGAGGCAACCTTATTGACAAAGTCTCAGATGTCAAGTGCCTGTCTCAGATGTGAGAACGTGTTGCAAATTTTCAGCCAGAGGAAAGCAGATAAAATATCTGTGCTTTAAACTGACCTACTTGACTTCATACTGGAACACATTGTTGGAGAAATGTACATTTTATTTGACTTCTGTGGGAAGAAACTGAAAGGCAAACCCAGTGACTGTGCTTCCTTGTTTAGGTACAATACTTTCAAACTAATACCCAGAGCTCAAGTGGTGTCTTATACTCACAGATAAATACCTTAGAATTGATTGTTTCAGACTTTAATTAGAATCCAAGACTCTGGGCTACATGAGGAGGAATGCTGCCAGCAGGCCAAGAGAAGTGATCCTTCCCTCTCCCCAGCTCTCATGAGGCCACATATGGAGTGTTGTGTCCAGTCCTGGGCTCCCCAGAACAAGAGAGACATGGGATGCTGGAGAAAGGCCAATGAAAGGCCACTAGGATGAAGAAGGCACTGGAGCATCTCTGGAGCCACCTAGATATGGTCCTACAGGTTATTGTCAGTAAGTAGGTGGTCCTGCTTGAACAGTAGAGTTGGATTGGAAGACTTCCAGACATCCCTTCCAACCTCAAGGACTCTGTGGTTCTGTGACACGAGAATAAAATCTGTATCTTTGCTGTATCCAACAAAAAATTAATCTGCTTCAAAACTCTCTGTTACCTTACCCAGTTCACTGCGGGCTTTCATTCTATGCACTCCTTCCCATCAAGACCCTCATGTCTTCATGCAGTATGCATATCTGATACATATTTCAGTCTTAACTGTTAAATCACTTAGAGATGCACTGCATTGAAAAACAAAACAAAAAACCAAAAAACAACAGCAAACAACAGGAAAATAAAAAAAAAAAAGAAGAAAAAAAATGTCTACTAAAAATCTAGATATACTAACTCTTTTTAATCCAAAACTAATGCTAATTTCAAAACACAAACAATTATGCTGAATTTTGTTACTGTTCAGAAACAAAATACTAATGTACAGGGTCATCATCTAAAGAATGTTAAGCCAGAGGAAATTAAGCCCCTAGAGTGTCTCAGAGAGCTTTTTTTTTTTTTTAACTCTGCATCTTTAATGGTGAGTTTATTCTCTGTATGACTTTCTCAAAGCAATTAAAACATAAATATTAGGTGCACTCTGTAACTCAAAACAAGTTAAAGGAAGATACTTTTATTCTTTTTCATTTTGTATTAAGCATATATATTGATCCTGTGATCATTGCAGGGCAATGTGACTACTGCTTTCCTGCTTCTTTTTTTTTTTTTCCCCAATGTTTTGTGAGCTATAGGAGTGAGGCATTTCATTGGTTATATGTTATCTCCTTGGGCAACCTTTGTTGTGAAGATATTTCAGCTTGATTTAGCTTTTAAATCTAGGATGAAAGCCCGGTTTCTTGTAGCTGTAACTCTTCATTGAACTGATGTCAGAGATGTTACCTCCAGGTATATTTATTTGGTTTGATTAGTTTTATTAAGTTATGATGCTTTGCCCAAGAGGTTCAGTTAAAAAGCTGATGGTATACAAGATTATATAGGCCAAAGTAGAGGAAAAGCACTCAGAATATTCTACTGTTCCTTTGGGAACTCAGTCCTAGAAATTAATGTAAAAACTACATGGGTCTCAGACCAAATAATACACACAGATTATTAACCAAAAAAAAAAAAAAAGTCTTTCTGCTCTTATTACTTTCCTAATTAGTTTCAGTCCCAAGGCAACCAATTAATTATATCACTTGAAAATGAACTTTTCCTCTTCTAAATTCTCTCAAGCCATTCCTTTCTCCAGTCTTCAGGCTTTACATGTTCAGTTTCAAATTTTAAATCATTTGTAAATATTACAAACATAAAATGTCCATATATTTTCAATGCTTTAAATTTTATAAGTTTTAAAGCAAGCAAACAAAAGGGTTTTTTTTCAGTTTTCCTTCAAAGTTCTCATTCTGTCTAGGGAAATAAATATAATATATATCTGCCTCATGAAAAAGCAAACTACAGAAAAGTCTGAAGTTAAAAGCAAAGAAAAAGAAATGTTTTTTCCTAAGGAATTTTTGTGTCTCTGTGTGTGTCCGTATGTTTCAGCTTAGTAAATAATAGTGAAAAAAATATATCAGGTTTTGATACAAACTCATTTCTGGTCAGTTATTAATATTTCACCTTTTTTATACCTCAGACACACCTGAGCTTTAGAGAAAAACAGGGAAATGAAATTAAGTCCTCTAATATTTGTGTATCTGTGTGCATTCTCTATTATTTTATTTTTGTTTCTGAAACATCACTATGTGGAAGACTGGAGTGAGGTGCAATAACTGGTATATAGCAGTCAATTTCAAGAATCACATCACTACTTTTTTAATGTCTCATAAGACCAAGGATACAACTAACTATAAGACTTGTTGTAAGTGAAGAGTACATTAACTACAGTGCTATAGAGTCCAGCATTGACAAAACAGTTTTGAATCTAGTTTGTGGCTTGACAAATTTTTGCAACTTTTTTATGACCAAGAAAAGCATTACAAAGCATGAAAACATAGGCATTATCTTCTTTAACTAATGAGGCCATGCTCTGTGCTATATGATCTTAATATACAGGAAGCTTTTTTGATGTTTACAAATTGGATGAAAAACAAAACAAAACCAAAAATCAACTAGGCAAGGATTTTTTGTTTTGCAGGAGGACTTTCCGACATTGAAAAACCCATTTTTTTCCTCATTTCTATCTGAAATTGGATTGAAATTGGCTGGATGTGAAGTATATTTAGTTTTTAGTCTCTTTTACACAGACAAAACCACACACACAAAAATATTTAAAAGGAGAAAAAAAGTTAAATTATTTTAAACTCTTCACATTCTAATTCTGCAGGGAGACTCTGGAAACATTTTGATAATTAAGTTATGGTAACACTGTGGGAAAATCCTGATACTTTCACTTGAAGGTCTCAAATAAAGACAAAAAACTTTTGTCATAGAATGTCCCTATAAATCTTATTTCCTACTGATTTTGACTCAAACTTGACTGACACCATTAAGAGAACTCTATTATATTTAGATAGAATTGACCAGAACATCCATTAGGAGGAAAAAACAAAACCAAACCAAATAAAAATCCCAAAAAACCCCAAACAAACAAAAAAACACAAACAAGCAAAAACCCAAACACTTGTTTAGTTTTTCTTCATTCAATATTAGTATATAATTAATGTATTTCTTAGTATCCTCCTGTGTTTCAATTTTGGTTTTAGAATACATGCTTTTACTAAGTATAGGTTCATCTCAGCACGTCAGTGAGCACTTTGATGTAGCAAAATATTCAAGTTCGTCTTTATAGATCTGTGAATAATCAGTCCCATTGAATCTGCATGAGTCATTAACATCCAGTGTGAAAAAAAACATATAATATGTATTAATGTGTCTTTACCAGAATCTTATTGCATTTAAATGTAGCTGAACATAGGAAAGAAATGAATTATCCTGAAAATGTTTAGGAATCAAGAATTTAATTATCACTAGAAACAGGTAAAACTGTAAAGGCTGAGAGCATAAATCAAGTCTCCAGCCTTCTGAAAAATATAAGAATTAGTTCTGAAATATTTTCTCTTTAATAATCATATCTTAGTTTGTTTTTCTACATACCTGTATGCTGTGCAGATATATTGTCAGGGGATTTAATTTCCATTTCTTTACAGTGGACCTGACATCATATATAGATGTATTCTCATGAAAAAAAAAGTGCAAGGAAAGTGAGATGTGTCTGTCTCCATTTAAAATCCTTTGGTAGCTATCATAAGCACACTTAGGATATAAAATTTTCCTGTTAAGAAATCAGGATGGTACCTTAAAACACAGTCATAGAAAACGTATTTTTTAAAATAAGATGAAGTTTTCCAGGAAGTGCTTCATGTGCTATGGACAATGCTTAGCTTCTTACTTATTTTTTCCTTGTCATAATAAAAAGAATGAACAAAAGCTTGTGGGTTTTTTTTTTTTTGGTTGGTTGGTTGGTTGATTTTATTTTTTTTAGAGAGGAATGAAAGACTTACTACTATTAGTAAGTCTAGGAGTTCCTATTTGTCACAATCTGGTCCAGAAACGTCATGGTTTTCAAAAAAGGAATGTAAAATGTCATTAGCTGCTTAACAGAAGTCTTACCAGTTGCACACAGTTTAGAGGTCTTAATGCTACATGTGGTACCATGCCTTTCAGTCTTCTAAGTACAAGGGAAACGTAATCTTTGGCTAATCAAAATCTCACCTCTCCTCATGAGTTTCAACACATACTTCTTCAAAGCAGTCTCACTGCTTCAACCAATTCACTATTAAAATAATAACTAAACTGAACTAAATGTGATTACTTTGTATTTAGTAGGTATGGCTCTTCCATTAATGTTCGTAGATGTTCCTCATCAAGGAATTCCAAAGCTTAACTACATAATCTCTGATTTACCTTTGCTTGTTTGTTTCATTCCTGTTTTCTGCCTTAATATTATTGAGTTTAATTTTCCCAGTCTTTGTTTTTTGATGGGTTTGATTTTTATGTTTATTTTGTTTTCTTTTGTGTGTGTGTGTGTGTCTGTGTGTGCCTTTGTGTTT
Organism: Columba livia; assembly: GCF_036013475.1. NCBI lineage: Eukaryota > Metazoa > Chordata > Aves > Columbiformes > Columbidae > Columba > Columba livia. Next base: position 192,864,697 of record NC_088602.1, read on the forward strand.
TGTTTTGTTTGTTTGTTTTTATGCTGTTGTTGCTCTTGTTTGGTTGGTTTCTTTTGTTTTGTTTTGAAATAGATAAGCCCTCTTTTAACTTCTCCATACGATCTGTGTTTTAAAGACCCTGAGCAGATTGTCTTCCTTCCTCCAGGCCTCAGATTTCCAGTTACTTTAACTTTCTTCTCATCTGAAAGCCATTCCATAATTCTCATCATCTTTTTGAGCACAAGAACAAGAGCTAGAAAGTTTAAAATAAAGGTGGATTTATGCTGTCATAATGATGCTTTCGTTTTACTTTCTTACCATTTTCCCAAAAGTTCCTAATAGGTGCTTCAAAAGTAGAAATTATAGAACATTGAACTGCAGGTGGATTTGATCTGAATCTAAGAAAGATCTCTAAATAGAATTTGCCACGTTGTAAAAATGACTGTAAAATGCATACCAAAGAATATAAAAGAGGACATTCCTAATGTACAAAAGAAAGATTAGGTCTAAATAAGATGATAAAAGCAAAAGCAGTGATGAGTCAAGCAGTGTAATAAAATAAGCTTTTTTTTAACTGTAAGAGAGAAAATCCTTGCACAGTATTAACCATAACTGTCGGCAGCAAAAATGCAGTCCATTTGTATTTTCACTGAAGCAGGAAGATACAGATCACCTGGACATTAATTAAGTTTGTGGAAATTCTGTGGTCAAAGAAAGGGAGACGCAAAGAAGGAAGTTGAAGATTACAGCTCGTGTTCAGTACCTAACTGAGATGCTGGAAACATCTTAGAATACCGCCTACACTCCAACTCTAGTTCAAATACAGAGATGTGGAACTAAGAAGGCATTTTATTGTTTTCATATTTGAAACCATAATCTGAGTTAGAAAAACATGGTTTCTTCATTAAGTAACAATCCAAGTTTCTGTACTTTCCATGTAAGATTCTTTGGGATGTTTAGATCAATCTTTAGACAAGAAAATCAGTTTGTCTGAAAAGAGATTTATATCATCTAAGTAACCAATATACCCTAAAATTGCACAATGAAAGAATGCTCTGAAAAGACTTGTTGGAAGGAAGAACAGAAAGTGGGAAGCAGGAAAGAGAGTGAAAGAAACCGATCATATCATTGTAACTATCATTTGTGACATTCAGGTTGTTTGGTTTGTCTTCTTTTTTTCCTGTTTATAATCACATATACACAAAAAGTGACACTGAAGCTTTCAGACCCAAGATAAAAGGTGGATTTGCTTAACTATTTTAGCTTGAGATCAGAAACTGCTGCCCTTCAGTACTTACACACAGCTTTCATTCTCTTTGTTCTGCTTTTTTAAAGAAAAGCAAATGCAATTAATCTGAAAATACAGTACACATTTGAAATATATTCTAGATTGCCAATATGATTTAGCCATCAGTTTGCGGATGCACTGACTGCATATATAGAAAAGTGTTAGATTCTGCCAAATAATGCCAAACATATAAGGTTGATGTTTTAATGTAAAAAAGAATGCTTTTCCCCTTGAGATAGTATCATCAAATAACATCTGTGCTGCTTGTAAATTTAGTCATAAATCCTTGTTTTATTTATCAGAGATTAATTTTTCAAAATAGCTAATTGTCATCTCGGATCCAGTCACACACTAATTCCCTCGCTTTTTTCTTGCTGAGAAGTCTGATGTAACAGCTTCTCACAGAAAGGGTTTGGCACTTGACCAAAACAAAACAGGCTCATCTCCTTGCATGGAATTAGTTTCCTTAATAGGGCAAGAACTTAGAATCATTAAATACAGTAATTAAAAAAAAAATCTCTTCATATAACAGAAACTATTAAAAGGTATGTAGGATGTAACATAACAAAGTTCACAATGAAACTAATATTAAAACTAATAAAACTCTGAGGGTAAAATTATCATGCAGGTAGAAAAAATATCAGGTGATGGATACATGAGAATGGAAGGAACATGGCAACATTAATAAGTCTTAGCTGTTCTCTTTCAATGTATTTTGAAAGCACTACATGAGACTAGTACAGTCTGGACGACAGTTCATATATTTGGGTTGATAATCATTTAGAGTATTGGTCATATTTGACAAATTTCATACATCATTTTGGTTTAACTGAGGTATTTGGAGGCCCCTCAGGAGAAACTGATACCTGATTGTAGTAGAAGCTATGAAGATAAACAGTAAAAGACATTTCTCGCAAAAATATTTTACAAGATAATGAAGGAAAAGCACTTATTCCTGTATTACATTTCGGACAAAAAAATCATGTTTTTGAACATCATAGTTAGGAAACTTCTGAGAAAATCTAGAATTCATACTAGATTTCTTACTTCTAGAATGTTACTGACTTTTTGCTCCAAAATTTCACTTACTGCCAGAGATGGGACACCTTCAATAGAATGAATGGAGAAATGCCCTGAGCTTGTGTCCTCTAGAATGCTGGTTTAATCTTTTATTTTACACTCAATTGACCTTTTTTGAATTTAGTCTAACATTCTAATTTTATTTAAGTCAAATCAGATTTCTACAGATTTCACCTGAAAAAATAGCTTCTTCTTGAAACTGATACTGTGATGAGTTAACACTACATCCTGAACTACTGCCCCAGAAACACAGAACCCAGAGTCAACACCAAATGTAGACTCACAGAATCAGAGAATGGCTCAAGTTGGAAGGCACTTTTTGAGATCCTCTAGTCCAAATCCCCGCTATCTGCAAGGTTACCTAGAACAGGTGGCCCATGGCTATGTACAGCCGTATTTTGAATATCTTCAAGGGTGGAGATTCTACCACTCTCTCTGGACAACCTGTTCCACTATTCTACTTCTCTTCATCAGGCTGAACAGTCTCAGCTCTCTCAGCCTCCTCTCACATGACACATACTCCAATTCTTTAACAACTTTTTTTTTTTTTTTTTGCCTTCTATTGAACTTGCTAGAGTACGTTCATGTCTTTTTTGTTGGAGAGGGCCCATCATTTGACACAACACTCCGGATTATGATCTCACCAGTCCTCTGTAGATTGGTCCTTCTGCCTACTGACCACACTCTGCTTAATGAAGCCCAAGAGACTGCTGGCCTTTTTTGTTGCAAGGGCACACTGCTGGCTGATGTTTATCTTGGTGCCCTCTAGGATCCTTAGCTTCTCTTTTGCAAAGCTGCTTTCCAACCACTCAGCTATCAATCTGTACTTGTGCATGGGGTTATTGCTACCCAGGTGCAGAACTTGCCTCTTCCTTTCTCTGAACTTGCTGAGATTCACGTTGACCCATTTCTCCAGCCTTTCAAGGTACCTCTGAATGGCACTGCAACTTTGAATCTGTCAACCACTTCTCCCAGTTTTGTATCATTCGCAAACTTGCTGATTATACACTCTTCCTCAGGTAATTAATGAAAATATGAAACAGTATTGGTCGTTGTGCTAACCTCTGAGGCACAGCACTACTGGTTGTCCTCTAGCTAGACTGTGTTGCTCATCACAACAGTCTGCACAGAACAGTTCATTTTTTTGTCAATCCACATTTCATCACTTTGCCTATGGGGATGTTATGGGAGACATTGTGGAAAGTCTTCCTAAATTCAGGATGAACAACATTCACTGCACTCTCCTCGTCTACAACCTAGTTATTTCATTGCAGAAAGCTATCAGTTTGTTCAGGCATGATTTCACCTTCATAAATTCATACAGGTCCTTTGTCACCAGGTTTCCTGCACCATCCAGCAGCAGGTCAACATATTTCCTAGTCTTCCTTCTGCTGCGAGTTCACCTGTAGAAGCCTTCACACCCATGGGCAGATTCAGTTTAAGGTGGGCTTTAGTTCCCCTGACCTCAACCTTGCGTCTTGGACAGAGCCTCCTTCTGGGCCACTTGTCCTTACTCCACCTCTTGTAAGTTACTTGGATGAGGTGATCACTGAAAATCATGCAGCTCTCCGGGACCATCTCCCATGCAATTCTTGCAAACAGAGTCCTGAACAGGCCAAGTTATGCTCTCCTCAAGTCCAAGGTTATAAACCTTCCACTTGTTTTTTTCTTTCCTGAACTCTGCCATCTCATAGTCACTGAAGCCAAGGCTACCCGAGCCTTCATATCTCATACCAGTTCTTCCTTATTTGAAAGTGTAAGGTCCAGCAGAGCACCTTGTCTCTTCAGCTCCTTGATGACCCATGTCAGGAAGTTACCATCAGCAGTCCATAAATCTGGAGTTTAAAAGACCCACCTATTTAAAAAAAAAAAATGCCCCACAAGCACAAAATTAATAAAATCTAATCTCTGAAGGGATTTTGTCTTGTGGTTGATTTTGAGCAACAAACAAATTGCCTTTGGCTTCAACACTTAAAACTGTTGATTTTCAGAGACAGGATTTATTTCAAGACAAAGACAGCAACTGAAATGCCTAGTTGTACTTTAAGTATCTAGTTTGGGAATAAGACTTTCTGAAAGCCAGACTCCAAATTAGGCAGCTGTTCAAAATACATGGAGAGAGAACAAGTGGTTACAATGGGAACCCCATGAAAGCTTTCAGTGGTCCTTTCTCCCCAATGAACACTTTTCATTGCATAGGAAAATACATTACAATCTTGTATGAACAGCGAATAGGCAGATACATATTATCTATTTCACTGTCCTGGTAAATTGAAAAGTCTCAAAAATACATGAAGAATTGTCCTTATTACCTTATAACATCTGTTGATGGGTGAGTTTATGCATATTCCTTGCAACTATATGCAGACAATGCTCCAGATTATTAAAATTTAAAAAAAAAAAAAAAACAGGTTTATGCTGGGTGGTTTACAGTGTGAGTTCACTTTTCCTTGCATTGAAGGCACAGAGTTTAACAGTCTCACAACTGGGAGGAAAGAAGATGTTCAAGATGGTGAAGGTGAATACCAGTCATATAACCTGCCACTTGAAAGCCTTATAGAAAACAGAAATGAACAAAAATTTTCTTGTGAACCAGCCAAAGTCAGAGTCAAAAAAAAAAAAAAAAAGAGGGAAAAAAAACAAACACCACCACCACCAACACAAAAACAAAAGAAAAAAACCTCAAACACCAAACCAACAAACAAATAAGATAAACACCAGTGGCAGGCCCAAGCAACAAACTATGACAGACATATCCCCTATGCTAGTTTTCTTTATTTCAAATATCAGTGAAGGAAGACTAATTCAAACTAGAACAAACAAATTAGATCTTAGAAGTGATACTTGAACAAAGATTAGAATTATGTCCCAAATTATCTAGTACCACAGTACTCAGAGAATCATGGCCTGAAGCACAGGAGGTTCCATCCAAATATGAGGAGAAATTTCTTTGAGGGTAACAGAGCACTGGAACAGGCTGCCCAGAGAGCTTGCGGAGTCTCCTTCCCTGGAGATGTTCAAAACCCACCTGCACACACTCTTGTGCAGCCTGCTCTAGATGAACCTGCTTTAGCAGGTGGGTTAGACTAGATGATCTCCAGAGGTCACTTCCAACCCAAACCATTCTGTGATTCTGTAATCACAGAATTACAAAATCACAGAATCACAGAATGGTTGAGGTTGGAAGGGAACTCATCTTGTCCAAGGAAGGAAACTCCATAACCTCCCTGGGAAATCTTTGCCAGTGTTCAGTCACCCTCACAGTAAAAAAAAAAGTGTTTCCTGATGTTCAAATAGACCCTCCCACATTTCATTTTGTGCCCATTGCCTCTGGTCCTGTCATTGGCACCACTTAGAAGACTCCATCCTCTTTGCATTCTTCCTTCAGGTATTTATGTACACTGATGAGATCCATCCTGAACCTTCTATTCTCCAAGCTGAATAGTCCCAACTCTGGCAGGCTTTTCTCAGAGGAGAGATGCTCCAGTCACTTCATCATCTTAGTGGCCCTTTGTTTGTCTCTCCCCAGTAAGTGCATCTGTCTCTCTAGTACTAGGGAACCCAGAGCTGGACACAGTACTCCACATGTGGCCTCACAACTGGTGACGAAAGGGGAGAAATTGAGACAAGTTATATTACTTGTTATTTCTTTCTCTTAGTGCTTTGTTCTCATTCTCTTTTTATGCTGAATTATCTTTATTTTGGTCCTCTTGTGTACATTTGTTGTGATAAGTTCTCTGTCATTTTGTGCTACTGTTAGTCAATTTAACCATCAACCTGATTAGACATCATTCAGATTAGAAATACATTTTAACCTGCATTTCAGATTTATTGGAACCAAAACATTTTAGTAAGAAATATGCCTAAATAATATACATAGGTTAGTATGTACATAAAACCTGCTGCTGTTTTTAAAATCAAGGTGGAAGACAGTTTTGGAGAGATAATTGTTGCTATTTACGGAAAATGGGTTCTCATTAAAAATAAAGGTTAAATGAGGAAGTTAGTTCCTTCCTGGGAGAGAAATTTACATTTCTTTGTGAAGTGGCAGCACTCAATAGCAACAAACTCTAAATTTAACCTCGCTATATAATAGACCTCCTTCCTTATTAAACTTCTTTTGGACTTAATAAAATAAATTTTTCTTAAAGTTTATTTCTTTTCATGCTTGGCTTTCTTCTGAAAGCAAATATTTCTGGTGCATTAGAGGAAAATCCCTTCAGCCATTTCATAGGCATAAGATTATGAATTATATATTCCTACATAAAAGCTAAAGTGAGACTACCAGTTTCTTGGTGGAATAGATCATTGAAAACCATCTGAACTTTGCAGCTTCTAACTTGGATATGTAAATGTTCCAAGGGTGAAAATTAATAAATAATAATGAAACACAAACCTGAGAAAAAGGTAAAGAGAGGATCTTGTCTCAGTACATGTGTCATAAAATATTTTTTATTCCTCCAGTTCAGAATTTGAGGTAAGTATTATGATGTGGAGACACTTTTATAAGGAAAAAGATTAAATCAGAAGTTACAGTGAGGCCAGACAAAGATGCATTATATCATGACAGAACCACTGCTGAAGCAGGTTTCTGCTCAGTGGGAAAGCCAACCTACATCAACCTGAAACAGAATGGCAGTCATGCACAATGACATGATAGATACTAAACAAATAAAAAATAGCTTTTTCTCAAATATATGCAAAGTATTTTCTTAAGAATATATTTCCAGGTGAAGTTTATTATCCCTAAAATTAGTAACTTTAAACTGGAGTATTCTTGGCAGAAATAACCCATGGAGTTCTTGGTTAGAGATGTGCAGAAGGAAGCACTTTTTTTACTAATATTTTGATAAATGGATAAAAGAAAGATTCCTGATCTAACAGATGTTCTGTTTTAAACCCAATTTTAAGTTTATGCTATTTTTTAAATACATTTTTTTGGATGATAATTTCAAATTGTGTATTCTGAATCAATCTGAGGGCCAACTTTGCAGAGACAGTAGCTGATAACCCAATCTTCATGCACTACCAAATACCAATTCTACATTGATAATTATTGTTACAGGGGAGTACTCAAACAGAATATTTAATTTAGAGGTAACATAAATCATATCAAAGGCATATAGATGCTGTGTGGTAAGAAATAATCACCAAGGTAGAAGTCTTCTAGTAAAACACATGTTTTTTCTGAAGCACTTCCCTTAGAAGTGCTAGGAGAATTACACTGCATGAGAGTATTGAAGAAAGTTCATAATGGAACTTTTCTGTTTCCTATTGTTGTTATTAAATCAATACTTGTTTTTCATTCTGTGATACTAGCATATTTTACTTTTCTGCAGCTGTTTAACTCTGAGTGAACATTCTGTTGGATGTTTCTAGACTGGGTTTTTTCAGGAAAAAAAAAAAAGGCTTACAAATTGGTGACAGCATGTTGCTTAACATAATGGAGCAAAAGTGACTGAGGTAAGGAAGACTAAAAATCTCCAAAATACAGCAAATCCAGCCCTCCCTGCATGAGATCTACCTAGAGAGCAAATCTTCTAAACCTAACAATTCATTCTCTTCTATATCTTTCCCAGTGCTTGTGTTGCCTTCAAAACAATTCTGCCCAAGAGAGACACAATTGCTGTTTAAATTACAACTCACAAAAGAGACAGCAACAGATGTATAAACATATTTTAGGTATTTATTAAATATCTGCTGAATTGTTATTGTCCTGTTGGCTCATTAATGAAATCTCCATGGATTAACCACTGATTCCCAACACCTTCATCTACAAAGGCAAAGAAAAAATTTGCATTTTCACCTTATGTACACTCATTATAATTTCTTTTATATGTTACTAATTATAAGACTTTATACTCCTTCGTTTTTTTCTTGGTAAGGGCTAACAGAATTGCTGACTGTATTAAAAAGCAGATGGATATATAAAGGAATCCACTGAATAAATACACCTAACTATGAAGTTCTTTTTCAAACTGATGGAGGTTAAGTAGTATCAACTAACAAATAGAGCAAAAACAAATTAAAAAAAAAAAAAAGAGAGAAAAAAGCCTCAATTCTTGGAAAATGCAAAGACTATGAAGATTCTGCTTTTATTTTCAAGGATAATTTTGGCCCCACACAGTGTAGGTTTAGAATTTCCTGGAAAAGTTTTCTTCTTCTCATTTTATCTCTCTGAATATAATTTATGACTGACAAGCAATTAGAGACCATGTACATTTCACATAACAATATGTAAACTTTTCAGAGGGCACACTGCAATTTCCACTTTCTGGATTCGTGAGAGTCTCTGCTTAGAGTATATGAGCCTCAAAAAGAGAAGACAGCACTTCTTCCCTTCCTATTTGCCCAGCGTTCCACAGTGTGCCAAGAGTAATAAAGGAATTTCATCCATTTTCAATTAATTTCTCCCTGTGCTTCATATCAAAAGAAATTAGTAGCTCTGTCCCTTAACCTTAACCCAAATGTCACAACTAGTTAAGATGCTTCATGTTTCCTTCTATTATTTAAGGATTCCACTCCACATATTAATACTTGAACCACATCTATCTTGAGAAGGATATTCTTTGCATTAAGAAGCGACTACACCAGGATTAATTTGCACCTGGATTTTTTATTTATGAGACAAAATGAAAGTTTCATATTATTCAAATATAATGGGCATTACTCAGTTTCCTAAATATATGACTTAATTTTTTTTTTTTTCCAGAAAAGTATTATCTGTGGCCTTTACTTGCTGCTCGATGTCTCTTGCTCATCTCAGCTCCATGAAGATGCCTATGATATAATGGAAGGCTCATGGGTCAAGATAAGAACAGGGACATCATTCAGCAGTTACCATAATGAACAGAACAGACTCTACTTGGGCAAATTAATTTATCACAAATCAAATCAGAATAGGACAATGAGAAATAAAAACAAATCTTAAAACACCTTCACCTCACCTTTTCTTCCTGGGCTCAACTTCATTCCCAAACTATCTCCTCTGGAGAATGTGGGTTGTGGTTGGTTCATCACACGTCTCTGCTGCTCCTTCCTTCTCACATTCTTCCCCTACTCCAGCACAGAGTCTCCCATGGGAAACAGTCCTCCATGAGTTTCTCCAGTGTGGGTCCTTCCTATGGCCTACAGTTCTTCACAAACTGCTCCAGTGTCAGTCCTTTCCATGGGGTACAGTCCTTCAGGAACAGACTCCTCCAGTGTGGATTCCCCTGAGGTTACAAGTCCTGCCTACAAACCTGCTCCAGTGTGGGCTTTCCACAGGGTCACAGCCTCCCTCAGGCACATCCACCTGTTCCAGTGTGGGGTCCGAGCTGCAAGCAGAAATCTGCTCCACCGTTAACTTCCATGGGCTGCAGAAGGACTGCCAGCCTCACCATGGTATTCACCACAGGCTACAGGGCAATCTTTGCTCTGGCATCTGGAGTACCTCCTCCCCCTCCTTTTTCATTGACCTTTGTGTCTGCAGAGTTGTTTCTCTCCTGTATTCTCACTCTTCTCTTCCAGCTGCTTTTGCACAGCTGTTTTTTTTCCCCTTCTTAACTATACTATCACAAAGGAGCTACCAATACCACTGATAGGCTCAGAATTGACCAGAGGCAGGTCCATCTTGGAGCTGCCTGACATTGGCTTTATCAGACATGGGAAGGTTCTAGCAGTTTCTCACAGAAGCCACCTCTGTAGCTCCCCCACTGGCAAAACATTGCCATACAAACCCAATACACAGACACATTTAATCACACTTGTTTTGTATCAGCAAAACCCGTAGTGGAATGAAACTTCATGATAGTACCTAAAAACCGTATTTGTACCTTGATGTCTACAATACCTATGTATATTAATTATTTTGTGTGTCAAAATCAGAACTTTAGGGTACTTGCATATATTTGTTAAGACCTAAAGGACTGTAAAATGATTGAATATTTAATATAACAAATGGAAGGCTGGGGCTTGATCACAATCAGGACACACAGAAAGAAAGATTTCTGATAGATGACTGTTTAATTTACACGAGAAAGACATAACAATTTTCACTGTCCCTAGGGTAAGGGAAGATCATTCAGATGATGAAACAAGAAATGCAATTTTGGCAGTATATGTTATTAACCAGTAGGACGATATGCCTTCTGAAGGACTAGCTTCTCCAGTTACTAAAAAATCACCAAACCATGGATGCCTTTTTCTAAAGCAAGTCCTCTCTGTCCACCAGAAGTTACAGTTTCATGGAGATATTACTTGGCAATTTAGACTCTTTCCCACTGAGGAGGACATATTGCCAAAGCACTGCTTCATTCCAGCTATCTCTGTTTGGTAAAATTTCTCATTATGTCTGTTTATTGACCAGCATCATTCACAGCAGACATGTGGGTCCTCTGACAGACACTGTAGCAGACACTGACGCTCAGCTGCTATGACTAGTAAAATGCTCAGCTAGACTAGGTATCAGGCACTAAGTAATTAAAAATGGCCAGCTTCGTTTGGCTTGGTGAATTAAATTAATTTGGAAAAATGGGAAGAAGTTCAAAGTTGCAAATATGTTTTTATCACGGGAATCATTTTTGCTGTCCACCACATGGGATGCTGTCTCACTGTTTCATCAAAATTCACTAAAACTGGCAGAAAACACTCAGTCATTTCATTGCCAGAAGTACTGATTCATTTTCTGCAAAGTGGCTTTCCCAGATGTATTATTTACTACAGGAATTGCTTTGGGGAATAATTTTAATAATGGGATGACATGTGTGTAGGGTAATAATAAAACTAGATAGGCAGAAAAAAATTATACTCAACAATTCAAAACAATTGTGACTAATGAATGGTAAATGTAAGCAAAAATCAGCCTGACCCTCCACTTCTTGGTAATTACATGTGTCAAAGCAAGCACAAAAGTGCTTTCCAGCTTAGCATGTTTTAGATTTCCAGATATTAGAAACTACACAAAACAACAGAGGTTTATGCAATATTGCTCTCTGACATGGAGGAGAATACACATTGTTCTGAATCACATTTCTGCCAGAGAATGTTCAAGGATTTCTGCTATTGAAGCTGGACATAAAGAATCAAGGTTTGAAAGCAGAACAAACAAGAGTACACTTAAGTTTGCAGCTCAGTGACACCAAAGCTTTTTTAAGATATGGAAATCCTGAATTCTAGTCTATTCCTCTTGGATGTGGACAAAATCTACTGTAAACTGTTACTAGATAAAAATTCAGTTAATACTCGAGAGAAAAGTAATGTCCATTCTCACATGAATGTCCTAATTTTCTGGAGATGCTGCCTGTCTTTGTTCCAGAGAAGACAGGAATAACTACAACTGTCAGCGTTTGAAGCTGTTAATGACAGAACTGTCATTGATTGTCTTCTCCCACCAGTGAAGGGCAGGGAAAATGAGCGAATGATCAACATACTTATGACTCCATCTAAATCACTGCAGTTTCAGAATACTGACTGGACTTAGCCTGGGGGAAAGTTCATGTAGTTGCTGAGTCTCTGTCATCTGTCCTCTGTGGTCAAACAAATTAAATCTTAGTTTACGCACATGACCCACCTATCTCTTCTGTTTCACTAACAAATTAATTATCTTTTTATACTACCAAAGCCAATCATATTCCACTGAAATTAATTACAACAGCCAGGAACAACGACTCCTTCATGCTGTATAATTTCAAAAGGCATCCTTATGACAGAAACCAAACCAGTAAATTAATCTTTTTAAAGTATTTTGAGTGTGAAAATAAACACATAAAGACTCATCACTCATCATTCTTATTAACCTTATTATTAAATTATTTTATCCAAAAGATTCCTTTAAAATGCATTATCTGTTAATGTTATCTTTTATGTTTCTCTTTCATTTTCCCTTGTCAACTTGTGCCAGAAGAGGTGGAAGGGAGACAAAATGGATAACACAGAATACCTATTGCTAGAAAACAAGTTACTTCCTTAGGTTTTACAGAAGAGATCTATGTTCCTAACTTTCAACATATTTTAAGATCTTCATCTTTGTGTTAGTTTCAGCTGGGATAGAGTTATTTTTCTTCCTAGTAGTAGTATAGTGCTTTGTTTTGGATTTAGGATGAGAATAATGTTGATAGCACACTGATGTTTTAGATGTTGCGGATCAGTGCTTACACTAAGTCAAGGACTTTTCAGCTTCTTATACGGCCCTGGCAGTGAGAAGGCTGAGGGTACACAAGAAGCTGGGAGGGGACACAGCCAGGACAGATGATACAAACCGGCCAAAGGGATATTCCATACTGTATGATAGTCATACTGAACAATAATAGTGGAAGGAGTTGACCAGGGGGTGGCAGCTACTCCTCAGGGACTGGCTGGGTATCAGTCAGCAAGTGGTGAGTAATTGTGTTGTGCATAATTTGGTTTGTATATTTATTTATTTATTTATTATTATCCATTCATTTTCTGTCCTATTAAACTGTCTTTATCTCAGCCCAGAAGTTTTACCTTTTTTCTGTTTCTCTCCATCATCCCACTAGGGGAGGGGAGTAAGTGAATGACTGTGTGGTGTTCAACTGCCCGCCAGGTTAAACCACAATAACCTTCCTACCCGAAAGTATGACGTAGAAGAGAGTAAAATAGCATGGCATGGCATGGCATGGCATGGCATGGCATGGCATGAATAGAATAGAATAGAATAGAATAGAATAGAATAGAATAGAATAGAATAGAATAGAATAGAATAGAATAGTATCTCAGTTGGAAGAGATCGACAATGATCATTTAGTCCAACTGCCTGTCCAATTCAGGGCTGAACAAAAGCTAAACCATTGTCCAAATGTCTCTTGAAGACTGACAGCCCTGGGGCATCAACCACCTGTCTAGGAAGCCTGTTCCAGGGTTTGACCACATGCTTCCTAATGACCAACCTAAACCTTCCCTGGCATAGTTTTAAACCATCCCCATGTATCCTTTTACTGAGTACCAGTGAGAAGAGCTCAGCACATCCCTCCCCACTTTCCTTCCACAGGATGTTGTAGAGAGCAATGAAGTCAGCCCTCAGTCTCCTTTTCTCCAAACCAGACAAGCCTGAATCCCTTAGCTGCCCCTCACAGGACATTCCTTCCAGCCCTTTCACCACCTTTTTTGCCCTCCTCTGGAGACATTCAAGGAACTTCACATCCTTGCTAAATTGTGGGCCCCAGAACTGCATACAGTACTCAGGGTGAAGCCACACCAACACTGAATATAGCTGAATAATCACTTCTTTTGACTGGCTGGTTATACTGTGTTTGATGTACCGCTGGATGAGGTTTGTCCTCTTTGCTGCCAGGACACACTGCTGACTCTTACGAAACCTGCTGTCAACTAGAACTGCCACATCCCTTTCTGCATGGCTGATCTCTATCCAATCCTCTCCCAATTCATACTTGTGCCCAGAATTACTGTCTTAAGTGGGGAAATTGGTATTTGGAGTTGTTAAATTACATCGCATTAGTCATTTCCCAATGCTCCACTCTATACAGATCCCTCTGCAAAGGCATTGTCTGTCAGAAGAGTCAACAGCACCTCCCAGTTTGGTATCATCAGCAAGCTTGCTAATGGTAAATTCAACTCCTGCATCCAGATCATTTATGAATATATTGAACAGAACTGGCCCTAGAACTGGACCCTGAGGAACACTGCTGCTGACTGGTTGCCAGCCAGAGGTAGCCCCATTCACCACAACTGTTTTTTGACCAGTTCTTTACCCAGCGCACTGTAAACCCACTCATCCCACAGCTGGACAGCTTGTCCAGAAGGATGCTGTGAGGGACAGTAGCAAAAACCTTACTAAAATCCTGAAAAACTACATCCACCACCTTCCCTTTATCCATGAGCCTGGTGACCTTACTGTAGAACGATATCAAATTAGTTAAAATAGGACTTTACCTTTGTGAACCTGTGCTGACTGTGCCTAATGATTGCATTATTCTTTAAATGCCTTTCAGTAGTACCCAGTATAATCTTCTTCATTATTTTTCCAGTAACTGAGGTCGAACTAAGGGGTTTGTAGTTCCTTGGGTCTTCCTTCACACACTTTTTGTAAATTAGAATAACATTAGCTAGTGTCCAGTTAGCAGGGACCTTCCCAAACTGCCAAGACCTTTGGCACATGATCAAGAGGGGTGCTCCCATAACTTGTACTGGCTCTTTTGGAACTCTGGGGTGAATCTCATCAGGCCCCATAGACTTGTGAACATTGAAGTGATACAACTGGCCCCTTACAATTTCAGTGTCTGCAAGAGGAAAGTCACTCTTCCCACACTCATAGTCCTGTGACTCAGAGGGCCAGGAAGTGCAAGGTCCATCAGTATTATTAAAGAATGAGGCAAAAAAGCTTTTTAAAGTGATTGCCAATAAAAACTAAACTTTCAATTTTAAATACTTTTTTTTAGTGTTTTTTTTGTTTTTTTTTACCATCAATAACACTCAAACAGAACTATTTTTCCTAGTTTTGAACAAAAATAATGTTATATTCAAAACTCTGAGACAAAGAAACTTTGATTTCTTTTCTCTTTTCTGATCCTGTCATTACACTTACAATGAATTGTTAGGAAAATAGTTAAAATAAATAACTTTGTGCTGTTTATTTTTTTATTTCTTTTTCTTCTAAAGTGTGAAGATCAGAATGAAAAATATTCAAACCCACTATCAGTAATGTCCTGATGATACATAAAAGCAGGTACACTGCAAGCAAAAAAGCAATACGTTAAAAAAATAAATAAAATGACAGGGAATAAATTCATTAAATCCTGATAAGCCTTAAAAGCTATTGATGTTATACCTCTGGAGAACTACATCAAAGCTCCTTACAGATGGAATGCTGAGCAGCTCAGCTGTGAAACTTTAAATTGTACTAACTGTTTAATTCTGTTGTGTCATAGTCTTATTACACTGGCTGACAGACTTTGATCATTTCAAAGGTGTCCTAGATGATCATGTCAGGTAGCAATATGGTTTTAACATTCCAGAGTTCCTGATGTCAAGTGAGTGCATACTATTCTTATTCTTCATGTTAGGAACAAGAATTAGCTTTAAGTAATTTACGAGAAAAATAGTTTAAAAAAAAAAAAAATAAGACATTCAAGCAGTCTTTATTTGATTTTTGGAGTTGAAAAAAACAGACAGATCTCTTTTATAAGTATAAAACACAAAATAACCCAAAACCAAAAAAACAACAAGAAATTTGAATTCCTCAGTGACTATCTGCTTCAAAAGAACTAAGGAATTCCATCCCACTACTGACAGGTGATGGGAGACTGACCTGAATATTGTAAAATAGAGACTGAACTCATATACACTTATTTGAACATTACATTAGAAAACTTTATACTATCTCTTGCATAATTTTTAATTGGGACAATATAGCACAGCCTAATTTTAATGTAATAACATAAATGCCTCCCAAAATTTTATCTTTCTCTTCAGTGTTCATAATAAATTAAATTAGATGTTCCACAGTTTTGGATTATAAACACAGTGAGAAGAAGCTATATGTATTTGAAAAGAACCACACTCTGTTGCAGAAATTTTTTGACACAATCTTTTTTTAGTATATAACAAGAGTGCTGGTCAAGGGTGCTAGAGATCAGAAGTTCACAGCAGGGGTAAGACCCATAGAGAACATACTTCTCTAATAAATTATTTTTTTTTTCTTAACCATAGAATCATATCAGCTTTTCCCTAGCTACTACTCCCACAAAATATCAAGATCTCTCCATCATCAAGTGGTCCTCTGTGTGACACTTCAGATTAGCAAAATACTATATTTAATAAGAAAATATTCTGTTGCTCAACATGAAGAGGTGAGATTAAAGTTAGGCTTTCAAACTGGTGACATCAAAAGAAAACATTTGTCTGATGAAATATGAGCCTCATATCTCATTCCAATCTGAAGACAATTTTTCCTAGACTGTGCGTTAGATCCTTTCAGGTATTCCTGTTTGGGGAGTAGAAGCTGTAGCTGTATCTGTGAAAACTAAAGCAAGTAAAGGAGGTACTTTATTTTTTTCTCTTTTTCCCCAAGGCAAAATCTATATTCTTTTACTAAGCGTAGTAACATCAATATTAGTCTACCATGTTTCTGACCTACAAGAGTACCTGGACCAACCAGCTTTTCAGATTACATACAGACTTAAGAACTTTCTTGGAAAAAGGTCTCTTCTTCAGAAGACAGAATGCCACTGACCATAAAGAGAATTATTTACTCATGAAACAGGCATCACAACCTGCAACCGACTCTGTAAGATCAACAACAGTGCAATTAGATATTGTGTCCTTGTTAGCACAACAAAGAAATCCACCACAGTTTTAGCCATCTGAAATCCACCACAGTTTTACCCACCTGTTCTGTCACCTAAAAGCAAGAGAACTTGCTAAAAAGTAGATAAAGCAATAGCAAAGTAGTTGAAATCCTTACATATGATAGAGTGCTTATTGAAAGACACTATCCTAGAAGAACAGGGGCAAGGTATATTGCTTATTAAATATTAAGTATTATTTCTTTAAAGTAATAAACAGAAGACAGTATGGTAACCATTAGGTAGAAGAGTCTATTAGTGAGAAGCTACCCTTTGAAAAGCGAAATAAGTGTTCGACTGAAGAAACAGAAAGTTTTATAAACTCTAATGGATTAAAGGTAAAAACCATAGTAAAATATCCCAAAAAAAGAGTTGAGGAAAATATAACCTAAAAAAAATAAAAAAATAAAGTACAGGAAGTTAGCAATGTAAACTGTAAACTCAGATGACAATTTGGATATAAAACAACCTTTCAAACAAGTCAAAGCCACAACAGAGAAGCCAAACGTCTTTTAATCATTGTTCACTGTGGAAAAATGGGGGAGTTTCTTCCACTGGAACTCTGTTTTATTGGAGACTCAGCAGACGTTATGCCTGAAATTGAAGGGGCTATAAAACGAGTTATGGAGCAGACTGACCAAATAAACAGTAATAAATTGGTAGGATTACATGGCATTCACTCAAGTGTTCTAAGATAACTCAAGGATGAAATAGCTAAATTACTAATGGTAGTGTGTAACTTCTTTCTTCAAAACTGCTGTGGTACCTGAGGACTGAAATGTTTAGAGTGGAAGCTGTATAAGGAGCAGTTAAAGTCACTTGGTTTGTTCAGCCTGGAGGAGGCTGAAGGGAGTCCTCATTGTGGTCTACAGCTTCCTCACAAGGAGAGAAGGAAGAGTAGGTGCTGATCTCTGCTCTCTGGTGACCAATGATAGGACCTGAGGGAATGACAGGAAGATGTGCCAGGGGAGGTTTAGGTTGGATATTAGGAAAAGGGTGCTGGAGCACAGGAACAGGCTCCTCAGGGAGGTGTCATGGCCCCAAGCCTGACAGTGTTCATGAAGAGACTGGACAACACCCTCAGGGCCATGGTGTGAATCTTGAGGTGGTCATATGCAGGGACAGTAGTTGGACTCAGTGATCCTTCCAACTCAGGACATTATATGATTCTATCATTCTAAGGGTTCGTTGGATGGTTATATGAAAGAAAATCTTATTAAGCATTACTAACTTGGCAGAATACATCTGATTGAAGATAATTTGCTGAAATGGAAGGAAAAAAACAAAACAAAACAAAACAAACATTAGAGGCAGAAAAGTCATCCAGGAAATTTCAAATGTGCTTAGTTTATTCTTCTTTCTGTAGTGTCCACTTATTCTCAGTGCTGGGGAAAAAACAGTGTGTGTGTACTGTTGGTCTGACTTAATGCCCAAGTCACAGGAGGCAATGTCAGGAACTGGGAGAATGAAGAACCACTCACTGCAGGAGAAGATCAGGTTCAAGACCATCTAAGGAACCTGAAGGTGTACAAGTCCATGGGACCTAATGAGGTGCATGTACAGGTCCTGAGGAAACTGGCAGATGAATTTGCTAAGGCACTACACATCATATTTGGGAAGCCATGGAAGTGTGGTGAAGTTCCCCCTGGCTGTAAAAAGGGAAACAGAACCACCATATTTAAAAAGGGATAAAAGGAAGATCCAGGGAATTACAGGCCATTCACTCTCACCTCTTTGCCTGGCAAGATCATGGAGCAGATCCTCCTGGAAACTACACAAAGGGACATGGAAAATAAGGAGGTAATTGATGACAGTCAACGTGGTTTCACTAAGTGCAAATTGTACCTGACAAATCTAGTGGTCTTATGATGGGGTTGCAGTGTTGGTGGATAGGGAAAGAGCAGCTGATGTCATCCATCTGGAATTTTGCAAAGCCTTTGACACTGTCCTGCATGACATTCTTGCCTCTAAATTGGAGAGGCATAGATTTGATGGATGGACCACTTGGTGGATAATGAATTGACTGGATGTCACACTCAAAGAGTTAAAGTCAAGAGCTTGATTTTCAAGTGGAGACCAGTGATCAGTGGCATTACTCAGGGGGTCCATATTGGGATGGGCGCTGTTTAACATCTTTATCAGTGACATGGATAGTGAGACTGAGTGCACCCTCAGCAAGTTTGCCAATGACATCAAGCTGTGTGGTGTGGTTGACTCGCTAGAGGGAAGGGATGCTATCCAGAGGGAACTTGATAGAGTTGAAAGCTGGGCCTGTGTGAACCTCATGAAGTTGAACAAGGCCAAGTACAAGGTCCTGCACACAGGTTTGGGTAATCCTAAGTACAAATACAGCCTGGGTGGAGAATAAATTGAGAACAACCCTGAGGAGAAGGACTTGGTGGTGTTGGTTGATGAGAAACTCAATGTGACTCAGCAATGTGCACTTGCAGCCCAGAAAGTCAACCGTATCCTGGGCTGCATCAAAAAAAGTGTGACCAGCAGGCCTAGGCAGATGATTCTCCCCGTCTATTCCACTCTCGTGACACCTTGCCTGGAGTACCACGATCAGCTCTGGGACCCCCAGCATAAGAAGGACATGAACCTGTGGTACTAAGTCCAGAGGAGAGCCACAAAGATGTTCAGAGGACTGGAGGACCTCTCCTATGAAGACAGTCTGAGAGAGTTGGCATTGTTCAGCCTGAAGAAGAGTGGGCTCCACGAAGACCTTAGAGCAACCTACAAGGGGCCTACAAGTAAGCTAGAGAGGGACTGTTTACAATGGCATGTGGTTACAGGACAAAGAGAAATGGCTTTAAGCTGAAAGAGGGTCAATTTAGATTAGATATGTGGGTCTATATCACCACTATGAGGGTGGTGAGGCACTGGAACAGGCTGCCCAGAGAAGTTGTGGATGCCCCATCCCCAGAAGTGTTCAAGGTCATGTTAGAGAGGACTTCAAACAACCTGGTCTACTGGAAAGTGTCCCTGTCCATGGCAGGGATGTTGGAACTAGATGACCTTTAAGGTTCTTTCCAACTAAAACCATCCTGTGATACTAATACCATCAATCTATTATTATTAATTAGTTTCTTGACCAGTGTCAGATATACTTTAATTTGGTCAATATCCCATTCTTGCAATTAGAGCAGTGAAATGTATAAATTCTGCATGATTTTTCCTGAGGAGGGGAAGTGGACACGGAGATGCTGACCTCTTTATCTCGGTATCCAGTGATAGAACACATGGGAATGGTTCAAAGCTGTGCCATTAGACTGGACATCAGGAATTATATATTTATTGAGAGGGTGGTCAAACCCTGAACAGAGTTGCTAGAGAGGTGGTGGATGCCCCAAGCCTGTCAGTACTTAAGAGGCATTTGGACAATGTTCTTAACATGCTTTAACTTTTAGCCAGCCTTAAACTGGTCAGGCAGTTGGCCTAGATGATTGTTGTAGATGCTTTCCAACTGAACTATTTTAAATCTAATTGAAGGATCCTCAATTAGAAAAACTGTAAAATGCTTATAATCTATTTAATCATCACACATGTAAAAAAAAACCCCTATGTATAACATGGGAAATATTTTAGTGTCATTTTGAAAAGCAATGGCACTAATTAATTTCACACCCATCAAGCCCTCACGTGATTTTGAGGTCTTACAAAGGAGAATGAAGCACAATGCCGTGACAGTTGAAAAGTGACTGTACTCCCGCTCACTTCTCTCTTTTGAGGAAAAAATAGAACATTTAGACTGTAGCACCTGCATCCCAGTTTAACTTAAACAGTCCTAAAAGCTAAGAAGAATAAAACAATTAATGAAATTCACTAAAAAGCCCTATTTTCTGCAGCTCCTGGTACTATATGTAACACAGAAAACAGCTTTCTTAGACATATGTGGTATAGAGCTTTTTGAATAGTATGGAAGAATGGCTGAATGACTATCAGTTTGTGACAACAATCAAACCATAGTAGGTAAAGCTGAGTGCAATGAGACAGTTTCTAAGGGTAGCTAGATTATGATACACCCAGTCTAGCTGCCTTGGATTTTTCACTAGAGTATTGTACATCAAAATCTATGTCAGTATGTTGATTTTCTCTAAAAAAGATAAACAAGTGATAAAAATAACTTGCTCTTTCAGCTATTTTCTCACTAAAGTTAGTCTTGAGTATCTTCTGCCTCTTCCAAAAAAATTACACTCTTCCTCACTATTTGAGGCAGACATAATCATACCCAAAAGACCAACATATCCATTGTCGTTCAGCTGCTGTAGGGTTTTTCACTCTGCAGGAAGTAAGATTACTTTGTCAGCAGGAGGTTTTTTGCTACATCCATTGAAAAGCTGATGTTTTTGAGGAATCTCCTATATGATTATATCAGTGGCAGTGACTACAAAAGAATCAATAGAGGCAAGTGTTGGCAGAGCTAGCCGCATTATACAGAGTTACAAATGGAAGAACCTGGGTCATACTGAAAAGACTGTGATTTTCAAGGAGTGCTGATGGAGCTGAAGGCTTTAGTTAAAGAACTGTTATTTGGTTCTTGATTTTTTTTTTTTTTTAATTTTATTTGGTGAATATGCCTAGAGTCAAATTATAAGCAAGTCATACGCAGCAAGGTGACCTACTTGACCATCCGTATGGATCAGACCAGGGAGATGGCAAGAAACATTTTTTTTTGGTACATTTCAAGCTGTGAGGGCTTTTTCTGGTAGTGAGCTGACCTCTGTCAATGAGTGCCATAGTCATCATAAAGAAAGGGACAGACACACAGGACTGGAAATTGAGATTGCTATTCTTGGGAGTACTGAACTTTAGGTCTTCTCAACCACATTACAGAACATCATCTTTAGAATTTATATTTAAAAGAAAATATTTTTTAACAGAAAAAATAATCTTTTAAGCCAACAGAAATAGTAATTTTTATTCTAGGATCTCGGTAGTCATGACCTCTAAATAAGCACTGAAAATATTTGCAGCAAGTATATTTTATCTCTGAGTCTCTTTTTATGCATATTATTGTTCAAATATTGACCAAATGAACCAGCTCTAATAAAAAGTGTTATAATAATTTTAATTCCTAAGATAAAATTTCTTTTATGTGATTACCAATTAGGAAAAAGAAAAGGACATTTATTTGCAACAGAGTTCCATGAATCATTAAGAGATAGTTTGCCATATTATATTTTATTATTAATGTCCAGAATACATTTAATTTCAGTTTTAACCGACTGTGGCAATTAGATAATTGATTTAATCTGGCAGGCGTGGTGGATAACATCACTGTGAGTTGGTAGCAATATAGAATGTCAGTAGCCCATGAACAGAGTTTATGGATGTCAATGTGCAATAAGAGATTAAAAATCTCCGTACAAAACCCACAGAACATAACTTCTGTTTTTCTTTCTCAGTATATTTTTGGGGGTTTGTTTGTTTTTGGTTTGTTTTGTAGATTCAGTGGGCAGCATTTTGCATTTCATCAACATTTACTTAGGCAGAAAGATAACTTTATAAAGGTGGTTTTCAGCTATAAGGAGAAACAAAACTTATGGACAAAATGACACATGAAAAATTATAATTTCTTTTCTTCAAAGGGAGAATGTGGGCTATAGTCACATGTTAGGACTTCTCTGTGCAAGACTGCTAATTTTTAGTAGCCCGGCAAAACAAAGTTCACCATTGGAAACATTTCTATACGAGACAACAAAAAATACCCAAAACCTCATTAAAAACAAAAAAACAAACAAACAAAAAAAAAAAAAAAAAAAAACAAAACAGAAAACACCTGCTCACTACTCTTCTTATTTATAGGGAATCCTTCAATATAGTCACAGAGTACAGGGACTGGCAAAAAAGAAACTCCACAGAAAAACTGGCAGAGATCTCTTACTAAATGTGTGCTGCAAAATAAATGTATTTTCTGAAGTGGTAAATCTTTGAAAAAAGAAAAATGCTGGTATGGAACATTTGTAGTTAACTGCAGAAGGAATCTGGGGCAAAGAATGCAAATGTTCAGAACGTGATTAAGAAAAAAAGGTTTCACAGTACATGACAGTTTAGAGTGGCATGTCTTCTTGTTCATGTCAACAGAAAGCAAGTCACTGACTTAAATAAGTCTAAGATTTCCTGTATTGAAAGTTATTTCACTGGACATTAAGGACTGGTGAAATTTTCTTGTAATAACCAAACTGGATCTCCTTTTCCTGAGAGCAACGACTCTGCTTTATCCATAAAGGCCACTAGGGAATGTAATGGATCTGCTTTTGTCTCAGAACAGATACTTCTGGCTAACACTACAAAAAAATAATCATTGTGACTTATTCTGAAACCACTCAACATACAATGCTCAAGTAATCTCTATCATTTAATTAAACAAAGGAGATAATTAGACTTCATTTTTAGAAATATAACTGAAAACATAAGATTTTAAAATTAATTGTCTGTGCAACAAAACTAGTGCGACTGCAGCAGACCTGGCTTCAACATCTAATTCCTAATTATATATGTAGGCTTACTGTTCAGCCAGTTTTGCTGGTATCTCAATATCTCATTTCGAGATATTTGCTAATTCAAAATGGAGATGTGTCAGACTTTTTTTTTTTTTTTTTTTTTTTTTTTTTTTTACAGAAGTGCTGCTGGTTTCCTTTCAATTCAGTTAAACTAAGAAGCTGTTTTTGCTAAAGGGAAGATGTCTGTCAGAACTCATAGTGAGAAATGTTGCTTTTGATAACGCAGTGAGAGATAATGATTCTTTTGTTTTCCTCAAAATAAAGACACTGAGATCTGATAACGGATTGACTGCTTAGCCACAGTCTTTGATGGATTTAGTAGAAAGATCTCATTTTGAAAGAAAATTAATGGCAACTTAGTATATGGAATGTTTCCAGGATCAGTCCAAATTGTAGGACCATTTTTATGTATCTGTGATAATAGACAAAAATATCCTCAGGGTTGTTATATTAATTATAAATACTAAACATGTATATACAGAGTGTATTAACTAGTCTTAAGAACCACATAGTTGAGTGATTGGATAAATAGCATATCCTTTGGACTCCAAGAGTCCATCCCCATAGTAGGCAAGGTTCTGTTTAATAAAAAATAATGTATAAATATACATTCTTATTTAATCCTTTCTCATTTAACAAAGTTAGCTATTCACCTGGAAGTTCAGTACTGCTGATTTAAGAGACATTCGGTGAGTAGAATCTGTACCTTTGAGAAACTGTGAGATGGCATATTTCCAGAGGTTAACTAGAAGTTTGCTCACTGTCCTGTAGAGCAGTTTGAAGTCACTAGGTATTAGTAAAGAACTCAGATTCTAGTAAAATATTAAAATCTTAAAATCCTGATCAACTGCTGTCCAACCTAGCAAGTGCTTTGAGGATCATAAATGCTTATGTTTTATTTGGTTTCCTTACTAAAATTCCTTGTTTTAGTATGGATTACGCATGTCCTGTTGAATGGTTAGTCCACAGAGAAACAAAGTAAGCATACCAAACTCACATGGAAAATGTGGCAATTTGATAGCACTAATATAATATTCTTCAGTACACACACTGAAAGAATGTCACACCTTGTACAAATATGTTAATAAAAATATGTTGTATTATTTTAATTGTTTATTGTATATACTCATGGCATTTAGAAAAATTTTGAAATACAAAATATGCTTTTTAGCACAAGTGTATAAGTTTGGAAATTCACATATCACTTCAGTTGCACAAGCGTGAAGTTATTGAATGGTGGAGTCCCTACTTTCAGCAATGAGTAAACTCTGCTGCTGATAATATACTCTCAACACAGACAGGTATGAGGGCTCCAACACAGGAAAGATACTCAAGCTGTTTGGTTACCAACTAATTTCCCTTTAAAATAAGATGATTTAAAGAAGACAGAGAACCATACCGTACTTTGTACATTGACGAACAAATCCCAATATAGGGAAAGCTTCTATAATAGCCGATTATGTTGTATAGTAATGTGTAGGGATTGTTACCTCAGAGGATATTCTGTTGGGGTCTTTGGTTTTTGTTTTTCTTTTTGTTTTCAGATTTTTTTTTCTTGAGCTTTCTTTAATCTTAGAATCTCACTCAAGCTGCTATTAGGCAGAGTTAATTAGTACCTGTTACCCTGCACAGCTGATAATTGTAAGACATTATTTGAAGCTCATTATGTACAGAAATCTGAAAGAAACAATTCTTCCTTTCCTATATCTGAAAATAAAACCCGCTAGTTTCTATCTGTTTGTTTGCAAACTCATTTATGTTTTAGAAAATGTTTCTTTTGCCACTTTAGCTACATTTTTACACTATGAACTAAATACAGAGTATTACAAAACCTCAATCCAAATATGAAATGTCATCAAGCTTTATACATGTATGTCCGATTGTTTACTTATTGCCAGAAATTTTTTTATGACTTTCCAGAAGTATGTGCTAAGAGCAACTGCCTGTTTCAAGGTGGTTCACATAGGGCTGCTGGGATTCAAAATTTTCCAGCTTATCAGGACACTAACATAAAACTGAAGCCAGAAGATGGTGGCCACTCATTACTCTTGTGATTCTAAGCTGTTTTACCTAGGTGAGAGCTGAGGATCAGGCAGGTGAGAGATATTCTAAACAGCTATCCTCACTATGTTAATTTGTTTCTCATAGTATATATACCAAATTAAAACAAATAGGTAAGTCAGGTAGCTTTTAAAACATGTAATGTAAAAAACAAACAAAGAAAACCCAAACCAAACCACACCAAACCAACAAAAAAAAAAACACACACGCACACAGAACCCAAACAACAAACCAAAACAAAAAAAACCCCAGAGAGTCAGTCCTTCTCAAACAAATGGAATATAGCTCATCAGAAAGTTCATTTTTTGATGTTATTTTTGAAAGATTCCTTGGTAATACTATAACAGATAAAAAAAAATACCATAGTATCTGCAGCTTGGGATTTTTAATTGTTTTACCATCCATTCAATATATTCACAGCTTCACCTTGCAGTGTGATCCCTCTCTTCCTTTCCTCTTTCGAAAGATCAAATTTGTTCTCAAAAAGCAGCTGGTGAATTATCAGTAATTTTCTTCATGTGCTCAGAAGTGATTGAATCAACATAATCATATGCTACAAAAGAACAGGTGCTGGAAACGTGGCTTCAGACTTCTCAGAAAAAGAACAAACCAGGCTGAATAAGCTCAGTGACAAAAAGTAACCTTTTTGGTATTCCAGTAGTTTTAAAGTACTGGGACGTACTGAAAATGATTTTATTCAAACAGTGAAGAATTGGCTGCTCTCAATTAAGTTCCTTATACATCTCCCCGCAGCATACAGTATTCACAGAAGACAGTTTTATCCCAATTATCCACAGTCTTGAGAAACAGTGTTGAGAGAAAATTCAGGGTATGTGACTTATGAAGGCATTTTTTGAGTCATTTCCTGTATCTCTATGCCTGTGCTCATTTTAAAACAAACCTAGTATTACTATGACCTTTTTAAGAATTTTACAACTGTATGCAAAGCTATCTTTGGAGCTCCCTATTTCCTCTTATTTTATAACACTGAGGTTACAAGATAGTGACACTCGATTTCTCCTCTCCTTTTAGAGCAAAGTTTAGTGCTCCGCTGTAAATCACACTTCACTGATCTGAACAGCAGCTGTTGGAGTATGAGATGTGTAACAAGTGTTATCACACCAGCACAGACAATGACTGTTAAACTGACCTTTTTGTCAACAATACTAAGATTTTTACTTAATACATTTACAAAGGACCTAAGATTTAGAGAAAACAGTGAAGGCAAAATGTTTCTCACTTGAAGAAATGTGACAAATAAGACACATGAACAGATGATATTCACATATTCTCTGGGATAAGCTTTAAACCATTTCTGTGCTTATAGTGATTGTTTTCCTGGATACACCACTAAAAAGAC
This sequence comes from Columba livia, assembly GCF_036013475.1. NCBI lineage: Eukaryota > Metazoa > Chordata > Aves > Columbiformes > Columbidae > Columba > Columba livia. Next base: position 192,891,274 of record NC_088602.1, read on the forward strand.
TAAATTCAACTACCCTGATCAGTTCTCATTTCCTAGACAAGTCAGGTCAAAAACACATTTCTTTTTTTTGCCTAATGTAAGGAGACTTATCCATGCCTTCATTTCAGTGTGTGAAGTTAACCAATACGTGACAGGTATTATCATATACTATTTTTAATTAGACACAGTGCAGTTTTATATATTATAAATTTATTTCATGCTACTCCTTCCATGGCTTCAAGAATACATTTGTAAAAAATAAGCACTGATTTCTGCTGTAATTTCTGTAACCCAACAATCAAGTTCTTGATTTATTTCTTTCCCTTTGTACTTTCCCGTTTAAATTCCGTAACTTCTTATCTTGTCCTTAATTCAGGTTCAAATTAAGATGAGTCATATATATTTACTGCAAAACTATTCCAACCTGCCATAAAGTCTATCTGTGTAAACCCCTAGTTTTTCTCTGAAACATGAATGTAACAGTGCAGAAATAAAATTATCTAAGTCATAGTAATAGTCAAGAAACTCATGTTGCTACATGACCAGGGTACTCTTAGGATTTTCTGCCATACACGAAACAGTACAATGCCATTGACTTGATGCAAGAACTTGACAACTCAGGTTAGGATATTTACATGACAGCCTGTTTTGTTCTTAAATATTCCTTTGGACCTCTATCCCTGTCTCTCCACCTGTTTTTGCTATTGCTGAGAAACAGCTTCTGGTTTTTCTTTGTTCAAGATTCAAAGATTCAGCTTCTTCATTTCAAGAAACTTTTCTGTCTGGATAAATGCTACCTCAGTGACCAGTCCAGGCATGAGTAACCCACAGCAGTGTGAGCAGCAGTACAACTGGTGCACAGATATTGTCTCGATACTCCATGTGAAGAGGTATAGACTCCAAGAAAGTTTTGGGGTTTATGTTCTGTTGGGGGACCTGTGTAATTCATATAGGTTGCAACATATTTGGGAGTAGGGTGAGGTTCATAAGCTTATTTTACTCTTTAGAGTCTGTTACGCTCTGGGTTTTGTCAAAAAGCAGAACGTGCTTTCAGTTTTGGCTCATTTATCAAGGGGATTATACCTAGGGTTTTGTTACCTCCTAGATGTTTGGCCCTGATGGCTTTTATTTGTTGAGGCTATTCAATAAATAGAAGCAGGAGATTTCCAAGAAAGTTGAAAATGCAAGCTTTTCTGTCTTCTTTAAGGGAAAATTCCATATTTATATTCATTAAAAAGAAACAAAACCAAACAAGCAAACAAAACCCCTGCCATTATCTACATAAGAAAAACAAAACAAAACAAAGCACTTGCTTTTTTTCTTGTGAAAAGTACTGTCTTTGTCCTGTTTTGCATTTGCAGTATTATATTACAGGCCCAAAATGTTTTCTATTAGTTTCTAAATGTCCGGTTAGTCAAACTGAGTTCTTTGTCTAAACCATCACCAAGGAAGTACATTTGATTTTCTGAACAAATCCCTGAAACAGTGTTGTACACAATGTAGAAAAGCACAGTCATGGTCTCCTAACTTTTCCTTGCCAGGGAGGGAGAGCACGATTTATAGTCCATCCATTATCCTAGGTCAAAATATTCATATTCAGAACATTCTTTTCTCTTTCTCCTCAGAGGCACACAAACTCATTAACAATGCTCCCTCACCATGACATCTGTTAATTCCATGCTACCAACAGGATGCTCCAGTCCCTCTTTCTGGAAGCATGTATTCCAGAAACAATCTTCCTGTGTACTAATCAGCTCTATACAGGATATGGAGTCCCAGAACAGAAGGGATGGACAAGAGACATATCTCCTGTGTAATCCCATTTACATGGTCCAAAGCACACATGTAAGTTTATCATAGGAAAGAATACATGAACATAGAAGAATATATAAAAGTTTGCAATGACAAGAAGAGTATCTGTATTATCCAGCATCCTGCCTTCAGTGAAACTATTAGTGAATATGTAGTTATGAATATGAAAAAAACATACAGTGACACGTTCCCAGAATATTTTCCAAGACTCCAGCAGTTTAAGGTGCAGTGTACATACATCAGCTAGATCTGACAACTTTTCTTTCTAGAAGTTTCTTTCAGGATTTTATTCTCTCAATATTTTCAGCTGTTTCTGAACTTATACAATCTTTAAACATTTGTTTTTTGAGAAATAATTATTCTTTCTCATAAGTCGTGTGAAGAAGAAATACTTTCTTTATACCTTCTCAACCCTCAAAGTTTTGCTGTCTTGAGACCTGACATAATATGATTAGACAGTGTAAATTAATGTAACTTTCTCAACTTCTATTAACTTAACTGATATTGTTCAGGATAATATCAGTATGCTCCAAAGTATTCCAAAACATACCGTGAATCTGAACGAATTCGTTTCACATAAAGATGAAGCCAAGCTACTTTGACTATATACAGTCAAAATGGAACTAGTTTAGTCATCCATACGGAAATCACAGTGAAAAGCATCCTTATTATTAAACACTGGAATCATCCCAGTTGTAGTCATTCACTTATTTCTAAAAACAGAAAGCCACACACAAACACACCCAAAACAAAAATAAAAACTAACAACAACAAAAAACAAACAAAAAACAAGCACAGACTCAAACAAACAAAAAAAATCAAAACAGGAAGGGGGAGCTCCTGTTACAGCAACTACAGTATGAGAGAAGCTGACTTTTCCTCTACTTCCAACAGAAAGAGATAGGGGAAGAGTTTCTCTATTTCCGTTTTTATCTTCCCAGCTCATTCCACCCCATGTCACCTATCCTTTGTGTATATCTGTATATATCTGTTTCACATGAAGAGAAGTCTGACTTTTTTGCAAAAGATTTGTTTCTAATGCCTGAAAATATATCACCACCAAGAATAACTTATAATGACAAATATTACATATTTGGCTGCATACTAACATCATCAAAACACCACTTTGTGGAAGGTCATCTGGTAAGATTGATTTCAGTGATTTGGTACAGTGCAGTATGGAGGAATTCTGAAGATATGAAAAACCACCAGGAGCTGACAAGAATTTCAGTCACCTTTATTATTTCTTTTTCCGTTCATTATTGATGCATGAAGGATAACAGCCCAAGTAAAAAGGGAAGTGAACTATTGCCTCCAAAGAAAATCCTTCTTAAGTTCATTGAGTTCTCCTGAATATACTGTTTATACCAGTTTTCATAACAGCCTAAGGGAACTCTTCAGTATTTGCTTCAGCCAACTGAGCCATATTTTGCTTTAATATTTATATTACTTATTTTTCTAAAATAGTACAGTGTGTCATACTTCAAAGACAGCCAGCATACAGAAGATGAAAGCTAAGGTAAGAGTAGTCCAAAATCACCTTTTTCCATAAATATACACAGTATACTATTTCCAATATCATACACATTTTCAGTGTTAATTATTTTCTTATTTCTCCCTCAGTTCACCCCAGTCTCATCCTTAATATCTGACCTCCCTGAAAGCTAGTCTTCTAATAGTGGAGCTGCTGTAAGCGGATATAAAGTGGTTTCCTTGGAAACAGAAACTATGATATAGTATGTAAAAGATTTTAAAACATTTCTGTTCCCACTTACTTCCAGCCAGCAGTTTTATTATCTTTTCAAGAAAAAAGAAGAGCTGACACTACTTTCTGATTAAGAGTAGCACTCTTTAAAATGTTAAGGTACAGCTACTCCTTCTCCCCACCCCACAAGCTGTTTATGACTTCTGTTGTTCTGTGACACATAATTTAGTTTATATCAACACACTTTGCAAGTGTACAGAAGATGTGTTAACACATGTTCAAGGTGCACATTTTCAGTAAGACCGCTGCTATAAACCAAAGCATCTATGTAGACTTGAACAATATATCTGCGCTAAAAGGAATTTCTAGAGATTATAATTTACATTTTCTATTAAAATTGTTTCACTCACTCTTTAATTCCAGCTAATTATAAATACATATGATAAGGCTTTGTAGAAGTTTGATGAAGGAAATTCAGAAATACATATTGCTTCACCCTGAACTCACTGCCCAGGAACCAGTGATTACAATGCACATATAACACTGGCTTTCTCTCTTTTCTCTGTGTAGTCACCTGATAGTCTTCCTACAACAGAAACATTGCATTTCTGGAAGATTCTTGAAACAATTGCTATCTTAGTGTGTGCATTTATAAACTGAATATCAGGCTTACCAATTGTGACAAAGTGGTTATTGAATTTGCATATTGATGTACAGTAGGACAAACATAGAAAAATGTTCCAGCTTTCCAAGTAACCCGTAACACACATTTAAAAACAAAGACAAGGATCAGAAAAAGGCATCTAACCATATTCATGTCCAGATAGTTCCTTTAAATCTTTTTCATCAAAGTCATTCTCTAACCAGACTTCCAAACTATTCACTGGTGCCTACCAAGGCACTGCTTTGCAAAACAGTTTCAGTGCATATAGAAATAATGTAATTTAAATCGGTATACCTAGGCATGAATAAATTTTTGCCTTTGTATATGCTACCATTGCATGCATCATTGGTTATGCAAAAAAGTATATGGATAAATAATTGTATTCTGAAAATTACATTCTACCTTGCACATGCTGATTAATGTTTAGGTTGAATTCACTTTTGTTTTCTCTTAAACTGTGCATTTCACTTTTAGATGCTTTCTTTTTCATTTTAGTTAATGTCTTTCTTTTCTCTTTTATTTTTCAAGTAAAATCTTTATTTTTGCATTAGTGACTTTTCATTGATTTGGAGTAGCTAAAGACCGCTTTTCTTCTCTCTCTCTCTTTTTTTTTTTTTTCCTAGCAGAGCCCAATTTACATTTCTCTTGCTTCGTATTACTTTGAATTCATAAAAGATAAAGAAGGAACTCCCAATTTAGCAGCACAGACAGGCTTCTAAAGCATTGTCATCCTAGAGAAAGCCTTTAATACCAGAATTGTGTTTACTATACTCAAACTTTTGTTCACTTGATTATTCTAAAGCACTTCCCAGGAAGACATTCGTTATTATATGTAAAGTATAAGCTAACAAGTAGTATTTTTCATAATAAGATGAAGAATTTCAGGTCAGAGAAACTAAATAACATGAGTAACTGAATGTGAGCACCAGAACTGAGAATCATATACCATCAGCAACAACAGATCTGCTTCTCCAGTCACCCATTGAAGCCCAAATTCCAAATAAAATACTTTTTTGTATTAAATGGTATTGTTTTCTAGTCTTTCAGAATTCTTTCCTACTTTTTTGAGCAACCCATTTCATTCATTAGTCTTCCTTAGAGTACACAGTATATTTAAGAAATATTAAGTATGTGTGTGTTTCTAAAGAGACAGAGCTCAACAGTGTTTTTCAGTTTCTGACATCTGCTACCCTTATGCCTGCTGATAAATGTAACGCATCAATTTCACTTTTTTTTTTTTTTTTGGGCTGGGGAGGGAGGGTGCAGGGGAGTTGTAAAAACAAAGTATTAAAAGCTTTCCAAAAGCCACTTCCTTCAAAGAGTATACCAAATCACTCAAATATCATAATAGGAAGATATTGCCTTGCACTGCCTTTTTTCTCAGTATTGAAGGAAAAACTGTGGTTAGTTGCACTGTATCAATTTTTAATTTTGTTTCCAGAAGCATTAGAACTTCCTTACAGAGGCAATATGGTTATTCTGTACACTGTATGGATAGTCAGATCACTCCTGTAGGTGTGGGATTAATGCTTCTTTACCAGTTGCTATCTGTCAAGCAGTAGCTCCAGATCATCTAAAATAATTCTGGAAATTACTGACAAGTGCAGAAAATTCTAAGTCAACTGTAATAATATTTCTGGATAGAAAAAGAATATCTGAAAAACAAAGAATACAATGCTGGAGTACATCTAAGTATCAAATTCCATGCCTGATGTGCTTAAAATTCTGCTGCTGAAATAAATCCCTAAATGTCTCCTGTTTTCAAAACAGTTAAGATGTTTTAAATTTTAGAATGTGCTGCATTTAAGCCAACAGCAAAATGCAAATTGTTTATATTTTCATTTTAAAAGTTAATGTATATGGTAGATTTTATTTCCAAATGCAGGGATGATTAACTTTTAATTAAAAAGCATCATCAAATAATAGAAATTATTTGTTCTCACAATCACGATTTCTTTGTCTTCAAGAAAAAATAGCTTCAGATAAAATAGCTAGTGTATTTCCACTATTTCTACTCTAGTTATCTGAGTGTGTTGGAAGTGCATCTATCCATGCATGACTGCTAAAATAAAGGACACAAATAAGGTAATAGAGATTGTTTTTGGTATGCTTCACCAGAATTCTTGGTCATCCCTTGAAGGATTCTTAAATCATATACTAAAAGTCAATCAGTAACTGACATGCAGACTGTGGGTCTCAGATAGTCAGACAGATAACTCATAGTCCATCTCAAAACTAATAAGGAAAACAGTTGTGAAATAAAACCTGAGTGTATAACTATTTTAGACTGATTTTGAAACAGAATCCCTTGTAATACTACCTACTTAGTGTTGTTAGCTTGTATGAATTGAACTGTTTTCAGATGTTTTGAATCTGTTGCTTTTTTGGGAATTAGATTTTGAGCTGACATTTGCTTTGTCATACCAAAGACAAAGGATAAGCAAGCGAAAGGTCACATTCCAGACTCAGGTGAGAAAACTAACTTTTTTGTGCAATCTACTATGCTAACTCAAACTTCACTTTGCAATGAAAGTTGGAGCCATCAGCTAGACTAAAACCTTAGCCAAATCTGGTAGAGGGAAGCTTTTGTTTTTGTTTTAAGTTGCCAAAATCTAAAGGTAGACTTCGACAAGAATTGGTGAATACTGAACTCAAAGAGATAGTAATTATTAGTAAAGACTGCCTTTCCAGTTATTGGTAGAACTGCCAAGTCACTAAGCTAAAGAATGAGATGCAGTAATGATAACATTGCATATACTCTTGTCATGAAAATTATCACTGAAGCTGGGTCAGGGAACCTGTAAAGTGAAGAATCAAAAGAAAGAAAGAGGCAAAGGAGGGATATTTGAGTTCTCAGTACAAAACAAGCACGCTAAAATAATCAAATTTAAAAACTGGCCTGAAGAAAATACAGGATAAGAATTGGAAAGAGGTGGAAGGGCAGGAAAAGGAACAGAAGGGGATTTCAAAAGAACTTATACTAAACAGAAAGAACTACACAAACTAAATTACATTTAATTGTACCAAAAACCAGAACTGTCTCCCATGGAGGGAGACTGGTATTAGTAACTGATATTGAGGTAGAAAGAGCATTAGTGAACTGAAACTAGTACCTATTCTTTTTGTCTAATGCCACCCCTAATTTCTAAATTAATATAATCTCCTACCTATGAAAAGGAAGTGTTTCTGCTTCAGATTCTTGGACAAATGGTAATAACTAAAAGATTTCATTAGAAAGGACTTTGGCTACAAAGTTAACATATAAATATTTCAAAAACCCATCTCCAGTTTTTGCTATATTTGTTCAAAGATGGAAACATATGTTTCTGATATGAAAAAAAAGACTGAACAATAACTGGGTTAGTACAGAGGAGTGTTTAGTAACTAAAATGCTCTCTCTGCATATTAGCAGAATATAAATTAACTGTTAGAACAGCTTTCAGTGCTGTAAATTCTCATATTGCACACTTTCTACCTTTGCTTTCAGTTTATTAAATCTTCAAAGCTTGTCTACTGTATTTTTGTGTCCTAGCAGGTGTTCTCAAAAGTGTGCCATTTTTCAGGGAGACATCCTAATGTGATGAAGAGAAAAAAAAAAGTAAAAAAATCTCAAGTTACGGATTTCAAACTCATTTGAGTTTTGGACCATGGAGGCTGTTATTGACCATCATAAGTTCTGTATTGATAAATGATTATAAGATGACAAATGACTGTCAGAACACAGTAATTCGGCAGTCATTTGTCTAAACATTCTAGTGGATATGATTATAGTGTTTTGGTCAAGGCAACCCTGAGGCAGAATTCAGGTTAATTTTTCAATACCACAGGGTTACATATGTGGCTTCAGGTGGAGTCAGCAACTCACTGAACCTTGTCCAACTGTCTCTAGATTATTATTCTAATTTTAGCATGATTCACAGGCCACTATTTTAACACAGACATGTGAGATGTACCAATACCTATCTAGGAAGACATCTTTAGAACAGACTAAGTTTGCCCAAAATTCTCTTCATGATCCAGATAGAAATATCACCCTTTCAGTTTAAGCAACAGTGAGCTGCAATTCAGCCCAAAATATATCAGCATAAGTTGATATATTATATGGGATTTAAGTATCGAAAAGGCTTTGTGCTAAATCTCCATATATGAATTAATTTCACTGAACAAGGACTAAAGAGATTTATTTGTAAAAGAAAACAAGCTGATATATAGCTCTTTTCTTAGTTGATAAATTATTTGCCAGTCAATCCCATTTTCCTTTTAGCAGATCTGCTGTTTTTCTGCTACAGACTTCATGATACGCAGTTTGTTTGGACTGTTTATTGCTTATATTGAGACACTGGCAATCCTTGTCACAGGGTATTATTTCCTCTGCATGACTGGGTGAATGAAATATGCTAAATTATAGACTAACGCAGAACCAATAATGAGCAAATAACAAATAGTACTGATTTTCCATTAAATAGATTTTTCTACAAGAATGGCTGAAAATTTCATTACCAGAAAACATCTATTGAACTTTTTTGGCCAAGTTTCAACTAATTAGCTGTAACCAATAACATAGCTGCAGAAATTACAATGCATTTAGTTTTTACTGAGAGAAGAAATGTATAACTTTTTTTTTCTCCTTTTTTTTGTCACCTTTTATTGGCAGTTTCATTTTAAAACTAGAACAGGGAGGCTGAAACTGAAAATTCAGGAAGCTTAGCTCTTTTAGGTATGTAGTTGAAGTGGTGTTCTTCAGAGTAAAAGTCATTAGCAACTTGCTATAAAGGTGATAAGTAGGACACCTGCAGTCCTTCAAGACACACCTGCAGTACTGTATGATAAGAATATGTACATTAGAAAACATTAAAGTGTGGCATCAATTGATATATAGCATGGACTGAACAAGTTACTGAAAATGACTGGCATTTGAGTGTGTACAGTAAGCGAATGAAGTAAATAACTGAGTAAATAACTGATTATAATACATGATAGACACCTGTAATAAATCCAATCAGTCTACACTAAGCAGAATGATCCAGATAACTGTTAGCCTGATTTGGCACATGTCTGTGCTATGCCACACCTATGGCTGTGCCATCAGGCCTGCACTGTGCAGTTGTTGTCCATTGGCTTCAGGATGAGCTTAGCCCACGTATGGTAGCAGAGGAGCCTGTCAGCAGCTTCCACTCATTTCTAGCTACTATGTTCACCTGTATGGCCTTGCATTTGTCTAAAAGTGTGGCAACAAACTCTCACATAAGCACATTTTCTGTTTCGTGGTAGAAAGTATGTTTTCTTTTAAGAAAATATTGTAAGAGCTCAAAAGACTGAGATGGGGTAACTTTTCCATGGATGAGACCTACACAGTGAGTAACACTTTGAAGAGAGGCCCCTTCAACACCTCACAGCTTGGGTTTCTCATATCTGAAGGGACATAACACTGTCTCTGTCATCCTCTCTTTGTTTATAACCTTAACTATAGCTAATAACTATTCTAACTATAATCTATAATAACTATCTTAATTATAGTGTTAACAAAGTAATTAATACCATTTCAAAACATACTTCATGGAATCCAAGTGCCTTTCTTACAGGAATCATAATGAATCAGGACCTCCTGGTACAAAAAAATTTCTCATAGATGAAAACAAGCAGTAAGAAAATTAAAGATACAGTCTAAACATACATATATAGAGAAATGTCTTGTATTTTGGAGATCTGAATAAAAAACTTAAGTGATAAAGTAATTTTTTTTCTGAGTCTGTGATAAACATAGTTGGATGGGTTCCTGTTTGATGGAAGGAATAAGTTATTTGAGTAGTCAATCTTAACACTGGCTAGTAGGACAACTGCAACCCTAGAACACAAAAAAATGGAACGAAACATAAAAGTCCAGATCCCATAAGAAAAAATATACCAGTTCATCCAATCTTTTAAGAATACAAGTGTTTAAAATATTAGTTAATGTGGGTAGAAAGATTTTATTTTGCAGAAGTAAATTAATTTATTGAAATAACAGTTATGAAGTCACGATACACTGCTAGAGTGTGGACACAGAAAAGAGAAGTAAATAAAAGCTCTGAAGCACTGGGATTATTTTTTTCCAATTTTTTATTTCTAGTTAAAATCATTATATGACTACTGTTGCATTGCATACCTTTTCATTTCATTTGCATTCATGAGATCTAGATGTACTTAAAAGGTATAAAGTTTAAAAATCAACAAACATTAGTTCTCACTCAAAATATAATTAAGCTAATTTAAGCCAGGTAGTTCCTGAAACCAAGGACTTAGGAGGATTTAAAGAACAGATTTGATAGATATTGTGTGTGAAGAGTATCCTGAGGTCTTTAAAATTGGAAATTGGGGCAGTAGAATGGGGGGAAGGGAGAGAGACACAAGGAGAAGAAAATTATTACCTTGTTTAATAATTTAAGCCAAATTGTTGAGATCCTTATTCATGTTTCAAAAAAAGGTTGTCCAGGAAAGATCCCTAGGCAATAAATTAAGGGAAGATAATGCTAATTTCAGCACATAGTTAAGTGGCAAATATAGTCAAACTCATATTATTATCTGTGATCAAACTACTGACATAAAAAAAATAATTGGCAGCATAAAACTGGAAAGAGAATCAGAGTGATCAGAATTAAAGATATGTCAGTAGCAGAATACTTCAGCATGTTTTGCAGGCAAATGTGTATGTCCAGAATATAATCCCAAAATGGATGTTCCATTATGGTAATGAAAACTGTCATCAGAAACAGAGAAGGATCACCGACTAGATGAGAATTGGATTCCAACAAGCCACAAGGAAATCACTGTTGGGAAAGATATTGAGGCAAAGGGAGATTCTGTCAGATAAAGAGCAATTCTGATGGAGGACTTGGAGCACCTTGAACTGACGTTTAATCAGGATCATATTTTTTTGCCTTTTTATGCTGTAACTTCAAGAAATTCCAGCAACTTGTTCTGGCTTGGAAAAGAAATCTTAAATGTAAGCACAGATTTCTTGTAGTTAACTCCAATTTATTGCGAGTTTCTGCTTCTGTTCTTAACATACATATATTGATGTAATCACATTTTAAGCATAAGAATGTACTTAAATCAGTGTATTTTGGCTTTAATACAGGAACAACATCATCAAAGATCTTAACTGAAGAAATAACTTGAAATAAAGCTAAGCAGCTTTCAGCTGTCTAAACACAGGCATCTAGTGTTCTTTTAGGCACTGCTGAATATCATGCCAGGGCTGCAGCTGCAGCTTCAGAATGACACAGGTCTCCCATGAAGACTGTTTTGCATGTGCCAGCAGATGTCACACAATAGCCTACACCCTTTTGAAATGGCACATTTATGTTCAGACATGTTAATTTCTTTCTATCTGATTTACATGCCTAAACCATCCTAAATAAACAAAACAGTTATGAAAATATTTTTTCCTTTGGTGGTTTACAAAAAGCATGAATATTTTGTTGCTAATCACTCATTTTGTTGAACACTGCTGAAATCATTAATATCAGCATGAAACAGTGAAAAGCTGATGAGGTAGAGTAACATGTTCTATTCTTGGTGTTGTTACAATGCTTACCATGCAGGAGTAAAACCCTTTAACTTCAAACAATCTGCTTTCCAACTCACTATCAAAAAATGAAAAATTATTCAGTGTTCAGCAAAGATTTATTGAGACACTAACCCCAAAGTCAAATCAACTGTGGAAAGATTTCATACATACATAATGGGGTTAAAATCCTCAGTGCTGTGGCCTTACAAATATATTTTATTGCTTGGTGTTAGAAAATAGTCCCTGTAGGGCCCTTGTGCATGTTAGGGAAAAAGAGATTTTGAGAAACTGCTTAAGTGACAAGGAAATAAAGAAAGCGGAATGTGAAGGGAAGAAGAGAAGGAAAGGTGAGGTCATGAAATATTACTCACGTTTTTTCTCAGAGGAAATTAGCTAGTTCTTGCATAGCAAAGGATGGATACCAGATGAGCTGAAGGAGAGAAAGTATTAAAAGTTAGGATTAAAAACATATGAATTCAGTGCAGGAAATGAAGTGGGTCATGCATATTCTAATACATATTCCCCAGAGCAATACAGAAAGTAGTATTAGTGATGTGACCATGTGAATGAACTCTGAAGTAAGAGAATAAGACAAAAACCAATGGTACAGAAGAAAAAACCCAGAAGAGTCAGTCATCCTCTATGATAGATGGTAGAACTGTTTGTTTGTCTACAGTTTACTTTATGGCACTGGTGCACTCTGATGGGATCAGGAGGGATCAGGAGAAAACAACTGTGACTGGTCAACTTTGAGAAACTTCAGAAACAAATAGGAAGAGGGACAGCAAGAAGGGATAATGCAGCACAGGTTAAGAGACTAAAGCATTTGGGGTCTATTGGCTAACTTTTTATAAAAAAGGCAGAGAAAGAGAGCAGTTTTACTGTAAGGTCCTGGACAAATTGTGGTTCCATCATACCATATCAGAAAAGGAAAGGGAAAAGAGGTTCAGTACAATGCTGAAAGAGCTGAGCAGAGACATAATCAGTGCAGGCAGATTAGAAGTCCATTGAGGGTGCTGACAGACCAGCATTTGATTTTGAAGGGACATGAAGAGAATCACAGTGCCAGCTTGGCAGTGTGGTGGTTTTGCATTGATTAAGTACTTAGTGAAGGGCTAAGTACTTAAAGCTCTCTGAGAACTTCACTGTAGGTCAAGTGCAGTGAGCACTTGGCTCAGTGAGCCTTATGGAGAAAAAGAGACAGTTATTGAGGCTATGATCACTCACTGATCATTCACTGGCAAGTTGTATTCTGCAAACTGGTTAATATATTGCACAAAATATTCATTTTGTGAGTGCATTGTAAAAACAAGTAGGCTTATTTATTAACATTTGTTCCTTGTATCTTTCTGTGTCCATAATATGCAATTTGACATTCAAACGAAGGTGATTATTTCTCTAGGATGATATGAAGACTAATAATGAACATTTGGAGCCAGGCAATATTTTGTTTTCAAAGAACGCAGTAGGCAAAAATATAGCCACAGAAAACATTTTTACATCATAATTTTCAAATCCTTTACAGATTATATATAGCCTTGGCAAGGCTCTGGGTTTTTATCTAAATATTTTCTGTTTTATTTTTCCTTCTGTGTGAAGTGTATCATTTTTTCATTGTCATGTCTCCATTGAATACATACATCTCATTACAGCCACACTCCGACACTAGAATACATAAAACACCTTTGTTAAACAATACCCATCTCTTCATTTAATATCAAAACCAAATAGTGTCATACTTGTTTCATATTCACCAGCTTTCCCTAAATGTAATAATCTTGCCATAATGCCCCTTGTGCTTTGATTACCATTCACTGGCAGAAGAAATTAGTAATTAGCTTTGCGGACAAATCTCTCAATTTGACTGATTAATCAGATTTTGAAAAAAAATCAGAGGTGACCATAGCTAAAAATAAATGTGTTTACTACAATGCAGTTATACTTCTATACTTTGGTCAGTATGTCTAGCAGTACTGGCTTGGCTTGGCAAGGTTTTTTGTGGGGAGGGCTGCACGGGTGACTGCTGTGAGAAGAAACCAGTGGCTGCCTCTGAAACAGACACAGCCAGTTCCAGCCAGCTCCAAAATGGACTCATTGCTGGACAAAGCTGAGCTCAGCAGGGATGTTGGTAGTACCTCCGTGGAACCATATTCAAGAAAGAGTAAAAAAACACTGCATGATATCAACTGTGAGAAAGGAGTGAGGAAATGTAAGCGAAATAGCCCTGCAGATACCAAAATCAGACAAGAAGGAGGGAGAGGAGGTGTTCCAGACACCAGAGCATAGCTCCCCCTGCAGCCCATGGAGAAAACCATGGAGAGCAGCTTGCCCCTCTGCTCCCCTACAGCCCATGCATGGAGTATCACAGTGGAGCAGATATCCACACTGCAGCTCGTGGAGGACACCATGTCAGAGCAGGTGGATATGCCCTGGACGAAGCTGCAGCCTATGGACAGCCCATGCAGGAGTAAGTGCTGTGACAGAAGCGTGGGCCTTGGAGAGCCCGCAAAGGAACATGTTTCCTGGTGTGATCTGCACCTTGTGAGAGACCACACTGGAACTGTCCATTCCTGAAGGGCTGGAATAGTTCTTCAAAAACTACAGCCAGTGAGAATGACCCACACTGGAGAAGGTTGTGAAGGGCTATATCCCGTGTGAGGGATCCCATTCCAGGGGAGCGGAAAAGTGTGAGGAGGGAGTGGCAGAGACAAAGTGTTATGAATTGTCTGTGACCCCTATTCCCCATGTTCCTGCACTGTGGAGGAGGCAGAGGAATCAGGAGTGAAGCTGAGCCCGAGAAGAAGGGAGGGTTGGAGGGAAGATGATTTTTAGGTTGTCTTTGTTTCTCACCATCCTAGTCTATTTTTATTGTGCAATAAATTAAATTGATTTCCCCAAGTCCAGCCTGTTTTGCCTGTGATAGTAACTGATATGCAGTCTCCCTGACTTTATCTCAACGCATGAGATTTTCCATCTTGTTTTCTCCTCCCATTGTGTTGAGGAGGGGAGTGAGAGAGCGGCTTGGTGGGCATCTGGCAGTCAGCTAAGGATAACCCACCACACTAGCTCTTTATGCTTTAATAAAAAAAAAAAAAAAAGGCGATTAAGAGTAAACTGATTATTAACAACATAATCAAGGTCATTTGTTGGTGGCAAATCAATCAGAAAAATGCTAATTACATATGCTTTAGTAGGCTTGTATTAATTTATTAGTAATTAAAATGATATACAAATCAAACCTCAATCCTAACAGTAGCCAAAGGCATAACTGCCTTTTTGTTGACCAACTAGACAATGTTATTTAATTCACCACATGAAGACTGTTCACAAATTATTTCAGGTACTCAGAGCCCTACGGACACACTAGAAATGTAAGGATATTTTATTTTAGAGACACATAAGGTGAATTGTGTTATTTTGAATGTCTTACCTATAAACTGAATGATGCAGGTATGTGTTTTTTTCTTTTTTTTTTTTTTTTTTTTTTATTATTGTCTTTTATGTTCAATGTGCAAGAGCAAAGATCCAGCAGACACTAATGCTGAGACACTCCATCTTGGAATGCTTAAAAAAGTAGCATGAAACAATTCTACACACAATGAAGAAGACTTAGCTTAGATGATGAACAAACTAAGAGTATGACATTTAGAAATCAAAATGGTGGTTCAATCTTGACCCTTGTTTGGAACACTTTAAAGACTCATGACTGACTTTGCTGAGGGAAATGGACAATATTTGCAATCAGGCTTTAGAATGGAAAACCCTGGCCACTGCAGGATGCAAGAATCAAGTGCATTATCACACCAGTATTAAAGGATTATATCCATTGAAGGCATCTTTGGTCTTTGTCATTAAAATATCTAAATTTTACTTTATGCAGTCCCCTGTTTGATCACTTTGCCTCTCTGTATCTCATTTTCCTAGCCTATCCATTCAGTGTCCCAGCCTGACTCTGGCAGTTATTTACAATCAGAAAAAAAATCAAACAAAAAAATCAATTTCTCAATTTAGTCACACCCACGTCATAAGTTGCCTTCTGTCATCCATGTGTTTAAATGAGGAAGTCTGCTAACACAACAGAAATATTTCTTCCTTTCTATCTGATTTCAGTCTAAACAATATCTCCACTAAAATAACAATGAATACATACTCGATTTAGAGGGTGTATTAGCTCCAGTGTTACTGGTTTGGTCTACCAGCTGCTTTACACAGTTATTTTTTTACAAAGTTATGAAATTATATATTTAAGTCACTAAATTATATATTTATGTACAACTCTTGTCAGTTTATATTAAATACTTCATAATATTTAACCATATTGGGCATCTTCTTCTTTTGTATGTCTTCCCATTTATTTATCTGTGTAACCCATGCTGGTCAAGTAAAGGTAGAGAGAAAAAAACAACAACTCTGTCACTTCAAAGGTTTCACTATTGTCTTATAGCTACGGAGCAAAACCAGCACCAAACTTAGATGAATGATATCTCATGCAAAAGGAAAATGCAACTCATCACTACTGTTTAACATTCACTGTGATTAAAGGTTATGTGTAATGGATACCAGATGTCTCTTTCCTGACATTTCTTGAAAGCACTAAAATATAACCCAATAACAGAAATTTTAAAAAACCACTACTGCTACTACTACTAACCACACAATGAAATCATATTGATGAAGATTAATAGACACAATTGTAAACTGCACCTGATAACACTATTAAAAATGTCTCTAACTTCTTTTAACGTCTTATAATATCCTCATAATTTGCTATTAGAAATGTCTTCTTATAATGAATAAGTACTAAACTTGTAAGAAATTGAAGGTTTACTTCCTCCTTGTTAACTGAAAGGAGCTAAAATCTGGGAGAAAGACCAAGTAAATGAAATTGTCTCATTTCTTGACCATGGTACTGTAGAGAATTACTTGCATGCAAAATCTGTCGACTGTTTCCCTGACAAGTGTCTGCAGGTTAAGGTGACTTTGACTTCACAATCAGAGTACAATCAGGGAACAGTCATATCATTTGACTTTGCCTCTCAGTGAAGCCACAGGGAAAGATGGGCTTTAATAGTGATTTGTTCAACTGTTTATTCTACACACTACTACTCTACAGTATCATATACCTCCAGAATAACATGAAGAAGCAGAGACCATTTCTAATGAGAAAATATTATGTAGTTGTCACCAATACGTAAGAGAGTTCAGAGGAGAGAATATGGCATAAAACATCATCATATTGCAGTACAGAGCAATATGTAATGTAATCTTTACTTGATGCAAAAAGTTGATGATGTATCAAAGTGTGGAGCTTGCAACAGAATATATTTTCTGCATTTTTTATATACTTTTTTACACAAACAGGATATGAAATTATTCAGTGGCCAACAACTGTATATATTTAAAGGCAATGTAAAAATTCTAGTATGGTAATTTTCTTTCTCCAGAGGAAACAGTTGCCAGTGGTAGATGTTTTAATCACTGTGTTATTTTGAAAATATTAAAATATTACTGGTTTTCTTTCTTTTGCTTTTTTCTCCCTTTTTTTTTTTTTTTTTTTTTTTCTCTCCAACAAGCTATTCTTAGTTCAGTATAGAGAGGGGAAAAATGGAAAAGAGCAGTGCACTTCAGTTAAAAATTTAAACAAGAACAATGAAGAAAACTTTCTAAATAAATAAATAATAGCTATTGGTATACAAAATTTCTAAGTTACTAGAAAATGGTTACTTTCAAAACCTGTACAAATGTTCAGTTTACACAAATTTAACAAATTTGTTTGTGGTTTTTTTTTTTCAGAAAACCTTAATTTTTTATTGTGAAGGAATATTTTTGGGAAATTTAGATATTCTTAGTCATAAATAAAATACCCTAAAGACATGTCAGTTAGAATTTTACTTTCCATATTCTTTATACTTCTAAATCTCAGAGGTTGAAGATTTGAGTCTGATTTTTTAGACTGAAGAAGAGTTGCATGAGTTTGACTTCTAGTTTTATATAAGAGCAGTGAGATCTAGGAGTTATTTGCTTTCTTTAGTCTTTTCAGCAATTTAAATCCACTGTCTCAGATATGCTATTCTACATGGTTATTCATACAGTTTGGTAAAAGATGGTATCCTGCAAACTGACAGAACTTGTTATAAGATTTTCCTGCTGCCACTACTACTAATTCAAATCTGATTTTGATTCTGGAAAATAATCAATATAATTCAAATGAAAAGTGATCTAGTCTGTTTCTAATTGTGTAGGTTTTTGTTAAAACATTAAAGAAAGGCAAAACAACCTTGATGTGATCAAATATGGCTGTTCTTTTTAGTTTTATTTCAGGAATAGAATCACTGTGAATATGATGTTAATAGTCACAAAATATTGTAAAAGACAAAATTTCACAGCCTACAAGGATGACCTCACAAGACACAGTTGCTAACAATTATCTTGCCATTCAAATCAAAGAAGTGAAACTGCAGCAGACTGACACATTTATTCTCTAATTTAAGTAAATGAAAGGATCACAAGAGGATTTATCTGGTAAGGGTGATGGAACAACACACAACCACAGAAGTCATTACCCTTTGTATAGCGTAAAAGCTATACTTTTTCAATAGATTACACTTTTGGCATTGCACTACCTCTCAAAAATGTCTCTTTCTGTTTTTGAAAAAAAATAAAAAAGAATCAACTGTAATAGCACATGGGAAGTCATGCTATATTAGCACTCTAAAATATAAGTCACTCTTTAAGATCAGTTTTAAATCCTAGGTATTACTTTCCTATTTGGAGGGAAAAATTACCTTGTATTTTTTCCCATTTTAAGATTGTCTAAACATTTTATACTGCTTTCTCTGTAATTATTTTAAACATGCAATTAGTTTAAACATGTTCACAGTTTAACTCAACCAAATGTGCAGGTAACAGAGATATAAACCAACTAAAAATTTATTTTGACTTTGAGCATTAACCTTCTTAAGACGAAATCCTCCAGAAAAAAAGTCTGATTCCCTTGAGCTAAATTTTGTGAGGGAATTTTTATGAATTTCTCATTAATTTCCCTCCATTATATTCATAACTATTTACTTCAAGTAGGGTACAATAACTTCCACTTATAGAACATCTTATGAAAACACTTCAGGCAAATATGATTCTTTATTCTCCCTTCTCTTCAGGAAAATGATAAAAAGTAGTATTTGCAGGCTCATGAGAAGCATTTCCACATTCTTTGTATTAACTCTTCATGAGCATCTTAACTTTTCACCTCTCTGTATTGATCAAGATTCCTGATTTGAAGAATACAGGCTTTGTGAAGTATTTGGATGTTTTTAAAAGAAAACTGCCAGTTCTTTATCTAAAGTCCTGACCTAATTACAGACCACTTACTGCAGAAAAACTACAAATCTAAAGGTCTTTGAGTAAAGGCAAACACAATTCCAATCGAAAAATATTTTCAGTTTCTACTTATTTATCTCAGTGATAACCACCACCTGCCAGACTGACTTCCACCTTGTTTATATTGTCAGAAAATTTTCTCATTAGAAAACAAAGAGGCTACAGAATTTCAGTCTTGATAGATTTAAGATGAAAAACACATTTCATTAAATGAAGAATAAGTGAAAATTCTGTGGTGGTTAAAAAAATTTACCTCCTGATTATATCACAAATGTCTTTGAAGTTATTTCTATCTTGCAGAAGACGTTATTTTCTGCCTGCTATAAAATTTTGGTTTACCATCCATTTTTTTAAGAAAGTGTGATAAAAATAAAGGTGAAGCAAAGAAGAAAAATAATTATCCTGTTACTTATTGTTAATGTTCCATCAATCCCAAAATCTAGAAAAATGAATAAACTATTTCTGATAATTCCTGAAGTCCTTTTCTTTTTTTTCCTCCCCAATATGAAAACAATAATGAAGAGAGAGAAACATGGAGAAAGCCAGAAAAGTCAGGAAATGATTATCATAATAGCATGGGAAGACATTTTTAGTTTATTTTAAGGATATTTATCAATAAGAATACCTGACAGACAAAAAGATACATTGACTCAAAATTTTCAGAGTATCACTGGGGTTTCTTTGGCTGGGATGTTTTCAGAAGCCTCTATAAAGCAAACTCACTAACATCATACTTTCATAGAGTAATGGTTAAAGAAAGTTTTAGAAGCTGTTTTGTCTTCAGAAACTCTACAAAGTGACTGATCATATTGCAGCACTTTGGTAAGCAGCACATTATTCACAATGAAAGACTACTATCACAAATACTACATTGTCAAATACGGGAATCACAGCCCTAGTGAAGTTATATGGAAACTTTCATACATACCTGGTCAAAAAGAGACCTTTCTCTATTTTTTTTCCCCAGTTTCTTTTAAATTTCAAGTTTTTGAGCAATTGATGGGTGAGTCTTTATAAATGTTCTCCTGAACTTTGTTCAGAAGTTCAAACCAGTCTGAGAGCTAGGAGAGACGTTTGATGAAACGTTAAGACCTTGGAAATAAAAAGAATATTTTCTCAAAGTTTTCTGAAAGGTGCCAGCCTCTGTCAAGTATTACAACTATTGTAAGGTTTTAAAGATAGTCATAGAGGTTATATTATATTTTGCTTAGAAAAAAAGTGCAGCTAGGAAAACAGAAGAATCAGGCTATCACCTTATTTAATAGCAAATGCAAAATTTTTAAGAGAATGCTGCCTTTTGGAGGAGCTTCTGTTGAAACTGTTCTCAAATGCTGAGAGTAACAGAAACATTTATTCAACCATAAAGAAAATACTCTCTAAAAAGGACCTGGAGATTAGGTTCCAAACATTTTTTTACTTCCAAGTGCACTGTTAAACTCTCTGAAGGATATTTATGAGCAGCACCACATTTCTGGTTTTACAGTATTTTTTTAAGTTGCAAACATTAGGAATAAAATTTTCAGTTTACTTATGAAAAGTGTTCCCTGAGTAAATTGTATACAGACGTCAAGGTGTATCCTAAAAAACAGAGTAGGATCTGTGTTTCTTATCATGATCTTGGTAATACTGGCTTGTTATGTTCTCATTGTCTCAAAGTATGTAGGAGAGAGAACAACTCCAGGTTACAACTTTTTTTTTCCCCTTTCTCCTCCCATGCCAATCAAAGCAAAAAGTGGAAAATAAAAAAATTATTAGAGAATAGTTTTATGTTTGTCCAAAACCAAACCTCACAGTTATATTGCTCTTGGAATTTTTGACTAATTACACTGTTGCAATTTTATTATTCTTCTCTGCTAACATAATGGCATTTTCATTTGGCAGAAGCAGAAAAAAAAAAAACAAACAAACAGAATGCATTTTGTGATAAGCCACTGAGGCCACAAGGCATCTTGTAACTTGTAAATTAGAATTTGGTAGTGATGGCAGTATATGAAATCAATTACATTGTATTTAAAACAAACAAACAAACAAACAAAAACCTGCTGAAATGTCCTTTTATAACATCTGTCCATGCTCATAAAACATTTTATAGTTTAATGCTCTTCATGTAGCTGTCTCAGTGCTTATTTACATCTGCTTTTCAAGGTTCATGTCAGAAAGACCTTGACAGGTAATTTTGCATAGAAAAACCCAGAGACTTCACATGAACTCAAATGATATATTGGAGGAAATGTTTCAAACCGACTAACCTCCTTTGCCTCCTTTTACTCTTCTTACAATCTATTCTTTAATCCTGACAGATTTTTGTAATTCACCCTTTCCCTAA
The DNA here is from genome assembly GCF_036013475.1 of Columba livia. Classification (NCBI taxonomy): domain Eukaryota; kingdom Metazoa; phylum Chordata; class Aves; order Columbiformes; family Columbidae; genus Columba; species Columba livia. The sequence continues at coordinate 192,912,686 of NC_088602.1, forward strand.
TTTAGGACAAAAAGGCCACACTGACAGCCCTGATGATTCAGCATCATATCTTCTAACGGCATCCTTTTATGTAACTCCCTGAAGAGACTAAATGTTGCTCCATCATTTCTCTTCATTTCTACTAGTATATAGCAGTTTTATAGCAAAGGCACAAAAATACTAGTAGTTAAAAAGGCAGTCTTGTTAACCTTGATGGTAAAATTGATGGCAAAGTTGATTTTACCTTAATGGTAAAAACACCTGATCTAGGTGTTCCTGCTCCAGCAGGAGGATTGGACTAGACGATCTTTCAAGGTCCCTTCCAATTCCTAACATTCTGTGATTCTGTAATTCTCATTGACTTCAGTATGGTAAAATTTCTCTCATAACTGCCTTTCTTAGAAGCATTTTTTGAGAAATAAATTGACCTTTTCCCTCCTTCTATTCCTACACAAATCTTAAGTATTATTTATTTATTCTTTTAGTTTATATCTTCAAAATTTTCCAATATATTTTGTAATCAAATAGTCCATTGACAAAGACTTAGATGAAATAGGAACCAATTGTTTCATCATTCCTTACAAACTTATAATGATTAAGAGTGTTCTTGTTCATGCCCAGTGAAACACAAAGCATTCTAATACTCCTTTCTTTGCATTTAAAACTTTAAAGAGTGGATTTTAATAAACATAAGCATAAATATAAAGTGGGTTCCAGAAGCAAAACCCCACTTTCACTATTAAAATAATCAAGTTAACCTGAAAACTACGGTTATTTCTCCTGCTCTAATGAAAAATAGCAAATGCAGTCATAGTGGCTTAAATTTATGACAAGTAAACTGAGCTCTCATTCTCAGCAAATGAAAAATACTGGTGTTACATGCATTATCTTACACTCAGCATTACTTCAAATGGAAAGAAATTGGTTAGAAAGAACAAAAATGCAACAGAACATACAATTATTTTGCAGAAAAATTAATGAAATCATCTAAGATTACTTAAAACCACACTGATGGGTCATAAACTGATGATTTAGGTAAAAATTAAGAACAATAGAATATTAATAGAAAATTCATACATGCTGTTAATATACTTTTGGATGTTGGTATCACATAAAAAAAAAAATGTGCCACAGAACCTGACAGTCACACAGGAGGAATAAATCTAATGGATTTTATTCAGGAGTCTACAAACACCTTTGAAATTCTATAACTGAAGATGCCCAATAAAAGATGAGTGCTACTTAGAAATATTTGTTTCAACAGTTAAAAACAGTTGAAGGACAAAAGATGATGTAGATCAGGTGTGTCAAACTCATTTTCAACAACGGCCACATCAGCCTCATGGTTGTGGCCCTGGTGAAAATGAGTTTGACACTCCTTATCTAAATAAACAGCTCTTACTGTCCTTCACTCACTCAGCTTCATCTTATTTCAGTTTAGATCTCTATGCTTTGTGGAACGGTACAATCTCTATATAGTTCTTCAAGAGCCCCTTTTTAATTTCCTGCAAGAGAACGTAACAATAACATCATTACTGTATACAATGAAATACACCATAGTTGACACAAAAAAATGCATCATGTTTGATAAGTATTGTTAAGCCCTTATTCTACTAATGTAGAAAGGATAAGATTAAATAACATAAATTGACTTTAGTTAAGATATTGTAGTTACAGTTATGAGACTCTCCCTACTGAAGACTAATTCTTAATTATTTTGAGGTATCCAGTGTTATCCCTGTTCTTACCTTTTCTACTTTTTTCACATTTTTCTGTGGTTTTGATGTTTCACTACTTTGATTTTCGAGATAAAGCTTAAACTTTTTACATATGAAACACATCAACAATTTGTTTTATATATTCCTTTATTCTCTCTCAATAACTTGTTGATATGTGGCCAGTAAAAGAGCAATGCTTTCATTTAAATTCTTCCAGCTATCTACAGTGATCCACACAGGTGCCAAACAAAGCCATATTGCCTTATCAGTCTCCTTTTGTTGCTGGTAAATAGGTAGCTTAAAATAAAGTATGTTTTCTCGTGTTCTGACATGTTGACTGGGAACTAGCCCTCCATATGCTCTGATAACATGAAATAGATTCAATATTGCTCAGTCAGCAGAATTTCTCAAAACGCTTCAAAAATGAATTGCATCAAACAGTATTTTGGGCTCTATTAAGGAAAACAAAATAAAACAAAACTCTTCTTTCAACATGTAAAGTGATACTCATAGGTTATTTCCAAAACTGACTATATTTTCCTTTTTAAGGGATCCACTTCATTTTAAAAGCCAACCACACAGTGATGGAAATAGAGGAAAATTGCAGCCATTAGCAGAGGCACGAAATCTGTGCACCAGCTTTAGCTCAATGTGAAAATTAAATCCAAACTGCTACAAACTAGGTCTGGGTTTTAATGTTAATTGTTCACATGACCTCAATACAAATTATTCACTCTAATGTACTGCATCAGCCAAGCCTGTCACTTCTACAATTATTTTTGTTGTTGTTTTGTAACTACCATCTCATTTTGTGTCCATTGTGGGAATTTAGGTAAGCTGCTTTAGTTGTAAGAAAGTTCTAAGCATAACATTTAAGGCTGCTGCAGCAGTTTCATGGATCATTAACAATTTGCTAATATTGTTTTAGCTTGCAAATTAGTGCAGCTTAGTGACTGAGGAAAGGTTCCATAGCTGTCATCAATCAGACTAAAATTCTTCATGCATGAGATGAAAAACGATTTTTAGCTTTTGAGGCTCAGACAGCAATTACTGTAACAAAAAAAAAAAAAAGGAAAACGTGAGGGGTGGAGGGAGGAGGAAAGGGGAGAAAGCAAGCTATATAAAATGCTGTTAGTGATTCTATTGTGTTTGGTTCCTGTAACACTAAAAAAGAACTAACACATGCTGTGTAACCATGCTTTAACTTCCTATTATATTAATGAAGTGACAAAATTTAGAGGGAAAATAGAGAACCTAAATAGATAGATAAATAAAAAAATGAATGAACAAATCCAAAACCTGTGAGTGTCCTTCAGCCATCTGCCCACTCCTTTTGTATGTGGTCCTCTTGAATATTTGAGTGACTGAGTTTTATTCACACAGATGCTCACAAACCAATTCCTTAGCTTCCATACTCTAGTACTCACAGATAGCAAATTTTAAACACTGTGTAAATACACCTTCATGGAAGAGGAAAACGTCAGGCTTCTCAGATTCTCTTGGCAGAGACCTACAGCAGAACAGTTAGGAAGCCAACAAGCAGTTCTTGGGGACCACTCACAAACTAAGTGTAAACTGTGTTATCACTGAATTTCTTCACAGAAACCAGCAGTTTTGGTCCACACAGCACTGATGTACAGCTGACAACAAATTTTCCTTCCCTGTCCACCCAGCAGAAGAGAGGGCAAGGACAGATGCATTATAGAGTTTGCAAGGCAGAAACTCTAGTGAGTTATAGTATTGTCTTGTAGCATGAACTAGTATGTGCTCAGTGTCTTCAGCTTCACTAACACCAGCAAAAAAGTAGATTTCTCATCAGGTTGTCTTTCATTTTTTTCTTTGACAAAGCCCTCTCACTCGATTTTTTTTTTTCTTTCATTCATCGTCTTTAAATTCATTCATACTCTCTTTTTTCCTATTGCCTTCTCTGCCCACCTTCTTGCAGCCTTGTCCATTTCCACACTTTAACAAAACTTCCCATCAAATCTTCCCCTTTTCCATTGCTTTTTTTCTGTCACTTCTAGTATCTGTCTTGATCTCATCTACCTCACAAAGCAAACACATTTTGTGGACAAGATATAAAGGTTTTGGTAAGTTATTTCATAGCAATTATATGATTAGCTTTGTATTAAGACATTAACTAATTTAATAAGGTAGTAATTAGATTCATCAGACAGAAAAAAATTATCAACTTGTATTATAACAAGGCTTTCAGTCAGTGTAATTTTTTAAAAACATATTTTAAAATGGTAAAAATTTACAAACTCTGGTTTCAAATTCATCTTAATGTGAAAGCAATGATATTCTAATTAAGTAGTAACACCAAAGTGCATAGTAATCCATGTTATATGCATGTCAAATCATGCTGGTTAATACATGGAGTTAGAATCTTATGCTTGTCCTAAGTTTTATGCTAAAATCTACACCCAGCTGACCTGTGAAATCAGGTGATTGCATTTTAATATTTCACATTGATTGCAGTTAAAAGAAAATGCAGTAAAAACAAGAATCTTAATATGCTAATAATAAAATAAAAAGTTTACTTCATCACATTCTACATCTCAGAAAGTCTTAAACAGTACATAGATAACATAGTTTCTTGGTAAGTTAAGTGTTAATAACACTTCTGATAGTGTAAGCCATATAAATATTTCTGACTAATTGTAATAAAATTATCCAACAGAACAGTTATTACAGACAGATTTATTTTATACCCCTACTCTATCTGAACAACATAATACAATCCATTGATAAAAAAAAAATAAATAGAAATCATTGTTGTTTCTTTCTATTAATAAAGATATTTTTATCAGCTTGACAGAATGAGTTATGAGCCCTATTTCTCAGACTTTGCTTTCCTTTAAAAGTTAATTTACGAACATCAGATACCTAAAATTAAAAAGAAAAAATAATAATAACTAAAAAAAAAAAAAAAAGAAAAAAAAAAGAAAAAAAAAAAAGAGAAAGAAAATACTTCTCTTTAAATATTTCCAAAAGAGTGCCTTTTACTTGTTGTATTTACTAATGTAATAATTTTGGTGTTCTGCCTTACCCTACAATCTCTGGATTGTACAATTTGCCTTTGTTGTCAGACACAGAGTACTTAATTCTTTATTCATTTTTATGTGTTTTTTAGTTAAAAATATTCCATTAATATCTAAATTATTACACAAGTTTACACTTTCCAGCATAGCAGTCATGGTGAGCCTTCATGAATTAAAAAACAAAACAAAACAACTCCACTTGCAATAAGTTACTTATCTCCATGCCACACAGAATGGAAACTGAATAGAAAAATATGATGTTTCTTATACATTATCTCTTCATGGGAAAGCAATTAAGTACAACTTTCATGGAGCAAGCTAAATAAACTGTCTGATATTGATCTGGAACAGGTGCTTCCTAATTAATGTATATGTATGTGATATATACATACATATCAGTTGCCAAACCTGAGACTACTCTGAGGGTATCACAGTATCACAGTATGTTTGGGACTGGAAGGGACCTCAAAAGATCATCTAGTCCAATCCCCCTGCTGGAGCAGGAACGCCTAGGTGAGGTCGCACAGGAACATGTCCAGGCGGGTTTTGAATGTCTCCAGAGAAGGAGACGCCACAACCTCCCTGGGCAGCCTGTTCCAGTGTTCTGTCACCCTCACTGAGAAGAAGTTTTTTCTCAAATTTAAGTGGAACCTCTTGTGTTCCAGCTTGATCTCATTACCCCTTGTCCTATCATTGTTTGCCACCGAGAAGAGCCTGGCTCCATCCTCATGGCACTCACCCTTTATATATTTATAAACATTAATAAGGCCACCCCTCAGTCTCCTCTTCTGCAAACTAAAGAGACCCAGCTCCCTCAGCCTTTCTTCATAAGGGAGGTGCTCCACTCCCTTAATCATCTTTGTTGCCCTACGCTGGACACTCTCCAGCAGCTCCCTGTCCTTCTTGAACTGAGGGTAGTGTCTACAAGACAGAAAAATCAGTAAGTTAAAACTAAAAGTCATTAAACAGATTAGTCAACACTCTCTAATAATGTTTAATTAACACACAAAACATATTACATGGATGCACTTACACTACAGAGCTGATGCTGCACAGCTGGTGCTGATAGGTACAGTCCTTGAAGGAAGCTGGTTGATGAAGCTGAGGTGAGCAAGCTTCAGAGCTCTTTGGTGAGAGAAGCTGGAGCTAATGGGGGTTTACTTTCTTTAATTTCTGGTTAGCTTCTTTTGTGCTTGATGGGTTTTGCTGTTTTCAGTGATTCCCAAAATGGCAACTCATCTACTACTGGCACTGCTGCTTTTGATCTTAGTTTTGCCAGTCATCTTACTCTGTATTCAGTCAGATGCCCTGACTACTTGCAGAAACTTATCATTTGTGTGTCTTCTAGAGCAGCAGCTATACATCTTTGATACTTTGGAGCTCACATACTTGTGTATAGATTGTGAAAGGAATACCATCACATTGTAAACAAGTACTTGTAATACTGCTGAAATATTTGTATATTGCTGTTGATCACACTACATTCCTATCCTTTTGGTATGTTCATAGTTGTAAGCTAATGAATACTTACATATTTTTAAAGTAAATGAATAGTAACTATATCCATATTTATACAATTATAATTAATAGGTGTCACAGGCCTCTGTTTTGGCAACAAAAGGTGACAAACAACATGTTTTTACATAATGTTATTCTTTCTTTTCTATATAAGTAAACCGAAAGACCTTCCTGTTTCACTGTGAGAGGAATTAAACACAGCATATACAGGAACACTTGAACATTTATTTGAGTCTGTTTTTATCTCTAATCTCAGTAAATTTACTATTAAAATGATACAAAACCCTGACCACTGCTTGAATAACTTCATGAAAATTGTCCATAAAATATATTGCCAGAATACAGAAACTTTGTCAAAGTAACACCACAGAAGAATGAGGATACAGCCCCAAAGCACAGAAGTCAGGGGAATTACAGATGAAACAAGCAAACAAACAAACAATACCTGAAAATATTACTCATTGGTTTAATACACTGACTGAAATGCTGTGACACCCCAAATGACAAGACACTGGGAAGTTTGTGTGTGATCTGGATTCCATAAACCCACATCAAGTGTAACCAAAAAGGACTCCTATCAGGCAGGTCTAGATAAATATTCCTACTCTTTGGGTTAAACTTTTAAAGACAGATTTGATTCATCTACCTGATCTCTGTAAATAAGTTAAATTTGTTTCATTTCCAGCATACATTTCTGTAAAAATTCTGAAATTAAAGAAAGCCAACTTTAATATTTAGGCTGCTGAAAAATCTATGCTATGCTAAAGGGTATTTGTAACCCCTAATTATTTCAGTAAATTTGATTGCTACTATACAACATATTACTATTTGTTTTCTAAACTCTTAACCTGATGACACCTTTAGCTTTTTGAACCTGTGTGTGAGGAGGTTGTGCCTAGCTAGGGCTAAGTACAAAGTGTTTCTCACAGCTAATAAAAATATTGTATAATAAAAAATAAAACTATTTTAAAACATCATGTTCCTCACTTGAAAACAAACGAAACAAAACCAACAAACTGCATCCTCCCACCACCACTCCTCTCCCCCCTCTAAAAAAAAGAAAAAAAAAATCTTTTAAAACCTTGAAAATAATGAAACAAACAACAGAAGAAGTCATCAAAAATAAGGAATAGGCTAAGAGATCTTTGGTAAGAAAGAGAAATTTTCAAGTCCCCAACCTGACAGATGACAGTTCAGCAAATATGACTCTTCCATTTACTCTCCCCTTTGGAGCTTCTTTATGTAAAGAAATACAAATGAGATTAACCAAGTTTTTTATACCCTTCATGAAGAAAACGTTATTTAGCTCTGGGATCAGCCTTACATTGGCTAAATAAATATTTATTTGTACATATATGTAAATTGCCAGCAGGATAAAAAACTGAGAAAAGAGATTCCTGCTGAATTAGGGCATAAAGCTGGACCAGTGTCACCTAACAGCCCTGTGATTGCCAGCTACGTTGTTAGTGACAATGCAGGTCTCAGATCAGGCCAGAAAGCCAAGTCAGCGAGGCAAGGTCAGGGACAAAGTGCAGTGCTGGGCAGGGGCACTGCTGCTAAAAAACTCACACATAGACCTGGGGGCAAAGGTCCTAGATACAGCATCCAAAGAGGACAGAGATCCCAGAAGAGACTCTTGCAGCTCATTCTCACAGCTTATGTGTTTTCACAGGGTTTGATCCCAGGGTTACACAGCTGAGTAAAATCAGACCTGATTTTGAACACAGCCAAAACCCTTGGAGTGGGGAGAAGGGGCTGCAGAGCCTTTTATTTCCTTCAGTGTCCTGATACCTGCAGGTGTGGTGTGGGGTGGGGTGGGGTGGGGTGGGGTGGGGTGGGGTGGGGTGTGTCGGGGTGTGTCGGGGTGTGTCGTGTCCTCTTCTTCTTCTTGTCTAGTTGACAGGAGTTTACATGCTGTGAGAGTTTAAATCCTCAGTGTTTCAAGAACATAGGACATTTCACAGAAGCAGAGTACTGTTTCAAGATTTCCAGCAGTTTTTCTTTTGATTTGGCTAAAGTCAGTACTGTACAGCCATTTCAGTTTTGCAGTTACTCAGATTGGAGGACATAAAAATATAAAAGAACAACAAAATAAATCTAGCAACTAGCCTTACGCACAATAAAAAATCAAAAAGGTGGGATTTTTTTAATACAGTTTTGAAGGATCCCACTTTAACTTGCTTTGCAGATATGAAGAGTTGGGAAATAGAAGTGTATGTAAGAGGTTCCATTTATCTAATTGATTTATCATTTTTAGCCAGAAGAAATTACTCTTCCAAATGTTTCGGTAGCACTTTCAAGATACTGTAATGCATTTAAACTGTTTCAATTAAATTTGTTCATAACTGCTTGTTTACAGTTCTACCAAATTGTGAAACCTTTATCTCAAAGCTTATAAACAAAATTAATGACAAATTTAATACAAATTCACTGTCTTTTTTACACTGAAGAATCTTTTACTTGCTAGTTGAGTAGATATTAGAGTGTGGTATCGAAAACTTTTTTATTTCCGTATTCCGTTAGCACTTTAAATAAGCATCTTCCTTAAGCTGCAGTTTAGGAAGGAACGATTTTTAAGCTTTGGCAGCTGGGAAGCAGACACAAAATTTCTACAGCACATGGACAAATGTTTCCTCAAATGTCTACTGGTTTATGTGGAGTATAACTAATCTAAGCTGTCAGACTTCTTTTTATCTAGGAAGGATTTTTTCTTTCTTCTAGGTTGCTTCAGACATTGATATTTTCTTTCCTCCTTATCATAATACAAAGGTCTTGTCACTGGAGTATAAATGTTGTTGATCATACCACACAACTTTCAACCCTAAGATTATTGAGTTTGACCACTAGCATCATGTATCTCATATCTACATGTTGTAAACTTTATTTGCAGTATATATGTGACCATTCAGACATGAGGTGATGCTCTTGTGTGTCCTCCCCTCCACAGTAACCTGCAGGCAAGTTTATTGAAGCCTTTTAAAACATTAGGGATTAAATATAGCCAAAGGATTTCAAAATACTTTTTTTTTTTTTTTTTTTTTTTAATTAAGTCTGCAACACTTTCAGAGCATTGCTTCAATTATTGTGAAACTGTGATTTCAGGTTGTGGTTAATGATGTGGAAACAGCATGTGATGAGATCTAATGTCAGTCCACTACCAGGTGCTATGAATTATGGAAGAGTTACCTACTGTAAACCGTTTATTGCTAAATAATAACAAGCCTTCTTTAACTACATTCCTAACAGTTTCATTTTTACTTATGACACCTAACAGGATAAGGAATAAAGACATTCGAGTCAATGCATTTGAATTAACACTAATAAAAGTAAATTGAAAGAAATACAGTTTTATTTTCCATTTTAAAAGAAGATCTAGTAAATGTAGGTCAAAGTATAATGAAAGTGGCTTGGAGAGCTACGTTTGTTCTGTTTCTCTTCCAGGACTAGCCCCACTTCAGGCATATGAAAACTATTCTTACAGAAACTCAGGTTCATGTTGCATTTCTACAGAGTAGATTCAGAATCATATTGTTATGTTCTTGAACGAAAGGCAACAAAACCATATCTGATTTTCTATTCCTGTAATCACATCTGTAAAAGCAGATTGGGAGCATTTTGCTTTTGCAAATTAAATGTAAATGAGCTAGCTGTAGAAGGAATGACACGCTAGACAATCAGATCTATTGTCCACAGAAGGGATCTTCAGTAACTGCCCAACATTACAGAATTTCATCAAGGAAGGAAGAAGTGGTTTACAAACTCATAGGGGCTTTTTCTTCCATTTAAAAGAACCTAAACCACATCATTTGTGATAAAATTTCTTACATATAGAACTAATCTTAATTCTTTGGCAGGCTGCTGAACATTTAGTAGATCATTAGAAGTAGTCATCGTAATTTGGCTATTTAAGTTGAATCTCTCCCTGCTAAGTTAAATCCCCACTATTAACATGATAAATTTAGAGTAACTCCCTTGAATGTGAAAATGGTATAGCTTTATGCTTAGTTTTATGTTCAGTGGTGCAGCTACAAGTTTGAAGGCTGGATAAGAATTTGTGAGAATTTGTGAAATTGTGAGCTTCTTGTGTTCTCAGTTTCTGGGAACGTAAAATGCTTTCCCAGAGCTACTCTGACACCTTCTCTAGTACAAACCATAGAAGTCACAATCACAGCTAAACTTTTTTTTTTTTTTTTAATTTTGACTGGTTTCCTAGTTTTCCGTAATCTACTTGTTTTACTGTGGAGGATGCACCATACTTGCAAGTTTGGGATTGATGATGTGGGTGAGATCATGACTGAGACTTATGTTAGTTGCCTCCAAAGAAAATGACACTTGGCAGTCTCCTGCATTATCTCCTGCCCTTGGCCCAGGACCTTTTTTCATCTCCTCAAAGCTGTCAATCCTGCCCCAGTGATACTGCAACAGGGACACAGGACCTATTCTGAATGGTCTTGGCCCGTCTCCAGTCCCAGGGAGAAGCACAAAGCCCCCAGCTGATCCCCAGCCCGGGCTGTGCCCTGGCTGGGGGCAGGCAGACCAGGGACTCCCAGCCAGGGGCTGCCACACTGCCTTTGGATTTCGGTGGTGGGACTGGCCCTGGCTATGAAACCTTGCCCTGACACTACATGGGGGTAAATAACTACCTGTAATATATACTTTTTTTCATGTATAATATTTTGTCACTGTTTCCAACATGGAATTAAACAAATCCATTTAGATTTTCAGAATATCACTGGGGTTTCTTTGGTTGGGCTGTACCTAACATTGACTTTAGGCACAATTCCCCAAGCAGGTCTTTCAAGGAATGTAAGGCTGGCACTGATGAATGCCAAAACAGTTGATTGGTTGTATTTTATTTTATCACTTCTTAGATGTGACACCACTCATTGGTATAGACATCTTACATACTGAATTAGATCAGAATTTGAATTAGTCAGATTATTGACAGTCAGCATTCATAGGATTCAATTGAGCTGGTTTTCTTTCTTATTTTCAGAGTGAGTCACCTGTTTTAAATAACTGCTTTAGGATTACTGGCTCAGCCACGCATGCACACACATACACATGAAGACAGGAGCAATAAATCCCACCAGTCATGTCACAGCACAGATAGTATCCTGTTCTCAGTAATTACCCCAGACTTTTCTGATCAAGGATATGTCAGGAGGAAGTCTTACCTTTTTGGGTTAGATTTCTTATGATCATAGGTAGATGGCATGGTTCTGCAACATGACTTTGGTGTGAATGCTCTACAAAGACACAGAAAAAAACAATTTTATCTTCAAGATTAAGAATTTTCTTAGGGAAATTGCCAAGATGACATATTTTTCCCTCAATACACTCTCTCACTGCTTGTCTAGGTAGTTCAGACCTGACTTTGTCCCAGTTCTGGACAACACATCACAGGAATCCCTGAACCTGAGCATAAACCTAACTTGGGACAGAATAGAGAAAATATGCAGCCTGAATTTGAGATTCTGAGTTGAGTTGGAAGTCCTGGTGCCTAGGAGTAAAATCATATGAGCGTTTTTCCTTAAAGATAAGGGTTTTCAAACTGAGACTTCATTCTTACCTAGGCACTCCTCTGATGCAAAGTCTGCTTTAATTAGTTGCAACAGAAGTCCCAGTCAGTTTAAGAAAAATAAATAAATAAAGTCTTGCTGAAAAGGACACATTATCAGCACAGGTGTTCTTGCCTTACAGCAAAGGCTCACTTTAATCCCATCTTAATAAAAACTGATACAACTTCCTTATTTATTGAATTGTAAGGAACTGTAACTGGCAAAGACATTCAAATTCATGAACTGAAACTCTTAAAGCTGATTAGTCATTCCATACCGATTTCTATTAATTTCAAAGGAAAATATTTCCAAATTGGTTAGACTGTTTTGAAATTGTTAGTCAACACGCCTAGAACCCTGTGGTGTTGTTATGACAGCCACTTTAAAGCCAAGGAAAGATTTATTTGCTATATGCTTGAAAAGGTCAGAGAGAAAAGTACTTACACAAGGACAATGCACACAGTTTTATATAAACACAACAAGGTAAGTTCAAATATTTGCCCAAATAGAAATAACTCCTGCTTGTCATTTTCAAAATGACCTTCCGATTAGAAGAGCGTACCAATGTGTTTGTGATGAATTTGAAGAGGCAGTATTTCAGTTTTTCACATAGACCAGTGAGACTGCCCATGTTTCACTCAAATTGGTTTGTTAAATATTTTACAGATCAGTTTTCTGCTTCTATTGAATTGGAGCGTAATCATCACACAATATTTTCTTCACTGTCAAGGAACATGTCAAGAAGATATATATTTGATTATTTATCTCTAGGGTGATAATTTATTCATCAGCATCACTTGGTTACTGTACCTGTCTTCAAGAGCAATTTTAGTTGATATAATCTAACAAAACTTTTATGATGAATCAACAAACTTGGCAATCTGAACAGAATATTCTTTAACGTTGGCTAGTAGAATATATCAATTGTTTCTTGTCTTTCATAGAACAAAACAAAAAAACAACCTTATACAAAAAACCTCAAACTATCACTGATTTAATTGCTGATAGTAATATGCAAAAGCTGCTTATTAGATATTTTCAGCATATTGTTATATTGAATCTGTCTGTAATGGAATTTCCTTTCTGCATAGCTTTGGATTTGTGACTAAACCAGTGGTGATAACAAACCAAGATTTTGGCTGTTGCTCAACAGTGCTTGATGACAACAAGGCTTTCTCTTTTTCTCACTGTGAGCAACCTGTCCCTTCAACAGGCAGACTGGGGGTGGGCAAGAATTTGGGAGGGGATACAGCTGAGACAGCTAATAAAAACTGACCAAAGGGATATTCCATAACATATAATGTCCTGTTTGGCAATAAAAACTGCAGGGGAGGGTGTATTCCAGGGTAGCTGTTGCTCAGAGATTGATCTGAGCATCGGTCTGCCATCAGAGATAGTGAGTAATTATCTTCGCATCTTTTTCTCCCCCCTACTCCCTTCCTTCACTTGTTGAACAGTCTGTATCTTGGGTCATGAGTTTTCTTGCTTTTACTTTTCCTATTGTCTTCCCCAGTCATGAAGGTGGGGGTGGGAGTGAGGGAGCAGCTGTGTGGGTACTTTGTTGCTAGCCAGGGTTGACCCACCACAATTATATATATATATATATCTGCATACAGGTATTAAATATCTATGCTAATATTGTAAATCATATTTTGATTATCCTATACTTTGGTCCCAAAACATATGTGTCTTAATAAACTATTTCAGCTAGGTATATCTGCAAGGCTTGTTGAGCTGGTGTTTTTGATATATGCCTGCTCACTGATTAACAGGACACAACAGAATGATCTAACTGTCATTGCTTCTAACCAACTCTGCTTTTAGGAGTATGCAGGTATTCATGTTTCAGGTGAGTTTAGGTCAATTGTCACCCCAGCTGAGCAAACTCACAACCCTAGACCACCCAAAACTGCACTATTATACATACCTCTTTGATATTAAGATAGTACTACAGTACATAAATCATTCAAGACAATATCTAGATAACTTTGGCTTCTAGTCTGTTCTGAACCACAATCTACAAAGCTGACAACTATGACACTTCACAAACTACGTGTTAGACCCTGAAAATCATTAGAAAATCTCAGAAATTACAAAAAAGGGCTTTTAAAAATAATGTTGGGTACATTTACATTTTTGTTCTGAATACGTCATGTCCATGATTTCATCCTCTGTCCTCATTGGACATATAAATCTAACTTAAGAAGTAAAAACTAAAACAGTTACAAAAAAAAAAAATTAAAAAAGTGAAATTTTAAACAGTAAATGGAACAAAACCAAACTTCAAAAAAAATCACAAAGTTGATGCCACTCTGCTTGTACATGGCTTAGTCCAAAAAACATTCAAATTAAGTTACCATATAAGCTAATATTTAGCAAAGAGAAGAAAAACTGAAAAAAAGTAACTTAGAAATTAGATAGAGCTTTTTAGGTCATTCTTTTAAGGAAATTAAAATAATTATTTTCAAGGAATATTGGTTTGCATTTTTCTATATTTCTAGTTTTAAATATTTAAATACAACATATCTCAAGACAATAAGATTTAGAAACCATTTGACTGTTAGAGATGTCAGTTAGGTTTTTAAACCTCTCTAAATAAAGTAATACATGGTTTCTAAACAGTTTTATATGTGCTAATTCTCCTGTGCCTCTCCCTCTATGGTTATAACAACTTTGCAAAACTAGTTAAGAATGGCAATATAGAACAATCATTCAGGTACTGTTTAATTTTTTTTCCAATTCTGCCAGCACACTAATTTGCAAGGCAAGAGATACCCCGATATAAATTTTCACACAATCATTTTCAGTGTCTATAGCTCTCCAATTACTATGGAGAATTTGCTTATTTCTAAGTGGTTTCCATCAATATGAAAACCTACTTTGTAATTATGATCAGTTACCTATGAAGAACACAAATTTTAGTTCAGAAAATGTGGCTGCAGAAGTATCAGATATATTCTTTAAAATAATTTGAACATGTTTCTCCACTAAAAGAAATCAAAGTTAGTCTAGTTATGCTTCTGATAATGTTTTACCTTCAATCATATAGGTAATTTATATGATATGATTACATAGGTGATTATATAAAACTAATATTTTATTCTGTGTGTGTGGTGTTAATTTTTAGAATCTTGATCTTTGAATATGTTCACATAATCTTTTATAGACCTACTTGCTCTTCCTGCAATGTAAATGTGTGGTCTCTCTCTGCCCATTATCCAACAGAGTTGGAGAAGAGGCATCTCCAAAATGAAAGCCAGTATGGTTCGTCATATCAAGGTATGCTGCCCTTACTCTCTCATTTAACCTTCCAGCTTCCATCCAGATACTGTGAAACTATGCAATAGTTGCCTAAATTTGATTCAAAGCTACTATTTCAGCTCACCGTTACTACATGAAAGGAGCACAGTAGGCAAATGTTCCTCTTGTAAACAAACCGCAGTTCCAAAGACTAGTATATGTTCACTAACTGGAAACTAGAATGCCAACATTTGCAAAATGCCTGTGTGGACGTATCATGGTAGGTGATAATGTAAACCTGTAACTATATTTCTTTTACATGCCGAGAGTCATATGTGGAATCATGTTTCCAACAACAAAGGTAATTTCTGCAGTTTTGTTATTTTGTCATGGAATTAATGATTTATCCAGTCTTTCTCGAATAAAAACACATGCTTTAAGGTGTGCACTACATTTTCCTCTGACCAAGGGCTGGAAGGACGGTGGTGGGGAAGGAAAAGGAAGAAAAAAGAAACTTCTACAAGGGCTGTAGTTCTACAGTGCCCTACATTGTTTTGAAATTGAAATAGCACAGGTCAAGACAGCATCTGGCTGAAAAATATCAACTAAGCTCTGGTCCCCCTTTTTTCAGACAAGTGTAAAAGAGCTGAGGGGTTATATCCTTTCTCTGAACAGACCACTGTGGAAAGTGGCCATAAGGAAAAACCATTTCCTGGTTTTCAGTAGGGGGTGTCCTCACTATAAGTCTTATTGCAGCTTACTCAAGCACCCAACTCTTTGCTGAATAATTACTTTTCTCTGTTAGGAAAATTTGAACCTTTATCTGTTGTGGGGAAGGTAAACCCAACCCTCCTCTTCAGCTATTGATAATATCTGACCTACCCCAATATTCTCATTTAAGGGGCCATGATACTTGAACAAGAGAGTTGTTTGCAGGCAGCTGGGAGTCTCTGCTACGTGATGTTCATGGTTTATTAGAGCAGTTGCTAACTTGTCCACCATTTCAAAGAATACCTCTCTCTCCAAAAACTTATTAGGGACCCTGATGAGAATTATTTTGCTTTTCCCTGTCCGTTCACATGGATTTCATCCATCTTTTGTGAAGGTCTCATTTTATTTTTCAGAAGTGAACAGAAATTAATTCAGTTTTCACCCTTTGTTGAGAACAGATGCATCTATGTATGTCTCATTAAGTTTAAAAACCACAATCAGAAGTGACCCATCCATTTGTATCTCAGAAAACTTTTAAACAGGATCTTGGCAGTTGAAAGTGTATTACCTGTCTATCTGCTAGCTTCCTGTGTAAGGAAGGAACAGCAGTACTTGTAGCAATTGACACATGTCAGGCACAGTCAGTACAGACTGTAAAAACCTTAACAGATTTTTCTCTTATAAAAGTAGAGCAAATACTATCAGCCAGCTGTCCCAAACAAAAAAAATAAAAAGTAGTTTTGGTGTGCTCAATAAAACAATTAATTAAGTTATGAAAACAACATTTTGATCACTAACAAGAGCAAATGTGTCCAGACGTGTCTGGAACAGATTGTAAGTGCCAAAAAAAAATAGCAAATAAGAAAATGAAAGTGTAAGTTGAATGGGCTAATGAGGTTTCATCTATCCAACCCTATAACCCACAAAAATTAGGTGTTGGGGTACTCAAAGTACCTGAAAGACTTTGTGGGCAGGATGAAGACACCATGATGCTGTACCAGGAGCCAAGACCATCTTTGCAAACTTTAGAGAACCCAGGGAGCAGAAGAGAGCCCAGGGGACCCCATGACCCTGCGCAGGACTACACACAGCACAGACTCATGCTACTTTTCTCTGGGAACATAGAATCTCTCCCAGGAAATAGATAAGTTGTGTCATTTTTAAAACTGCATAAATCTGTGTTTAGAGTGTTTTGAGATCCAAATGCCTTTAGCCTTCCAACTGCCACTAGGTCTTAATCTGTGACAATATGCCTAGCTATTGCTCTCATGAAGTAGTATGTTTTCAAATAAAACATCTGCTTTTCAGTTAGCAATGTGAAAGTTTGCATAATTAAACCACTTAATAATTTAATGAAATCACTTCATATGATGCTAAAAAAGCCTGTTAAACTGTCCCACTAAATACTTCACTAATGAAAATTTTAAGCCTTTAGCTTTAAAGAAGTATTCACATTTTCACACAAATCAAGGCCTGGATTACAACAGAGGGAATAAATAATGTTCAAGATTGTATGGAATAAACAATTCCTTAATTTGAGTTAGTGAAGTGTCTTTTTAATTCAGTTGAATATATCTTTAAATTTTCAGTAGTGGGTATATTTTCCTCAGGAACACAGTGTGACTTTTTAATTATTTCATTCTCTACTTATGTGCATATGCTTATGAGACCTATCGTTGATGACACAACAGAGTGGCTGTGGATGGCATCTAGTCATCTGAAATATGTTTGAACCAAACATAGAGAGCGTTTAAATCAGCGTAGCTCTTGACGTCAGCTGACTGACAGGATTGTGTATTCACATAGGACCTTCCTTCTGTTATCTGACAGGTGCATTTTCATTAATAGCTATAGAATGTTTCAGATGAGTACGCATTTCACCCAAACGTATTATTACTGTGGATGAAAGTGCCAGTTTATAAAACTACATTGTTGTTAAGGGCATATTTCAAACAGACTACCCATATTAGATAATGAAGAATAATAATAGTAAAAACACAAATCAAAACAAAACCAGGACACTATTGTACATCAGGATTTTGTGTTTCCAAAGGCTGTATGTGAGAGGAACTAAAGTTTTCTTAGTTCTGATATCTGGTTTCTTATATGAATCTCTTTTTTTTCTCTTCCACATTTGTATTTAGAAAGAATAAATATATAAAATATTTTTTTTTCCTTGACAAATTTCTTTGGTTTTAGTTAACCAACTAAATATAACTAATTAGAAAGTTTTTGTTCTCCCTTTAATAAGTTAGGTGAATTCAACAGGGAATTCTCTTTAACTATTTTTAGGATGAGAGGTAGGGAAAAGGGTCTTATTTTCTACATGCACAACTGAAGAAAAATGAAATAGAATGTAGCATAAATTAAGGCTAGATTAGAAAAAATAAATAATAGCTTATTTGTCATTTTAGTTCCTCATTATTTAGTTATGTATGGATGAGCAAATCCCTAAAGATTTGAAATCCTCATTCAAGTCAGCCTTACTTCCATTCCTGGCAAAATCATGAAGATTGTTAT
Source organism: Columba livia (assembly GCF_036013475.1). Classification (NCBI taxonomy): domain Eukaryota; kingdom Metazoa; phylum Chordata; class Aves; order Columbiformes; family Columbidae; genus Columba; species Columba livia. The sequence goes on from NC_088602.1 coordinate 192,930,977, forward strand.
GGGAGTTATCAAAAAACATCTGAATGACAACACAGTCATCAGTCCCACCCAGCCATGAGGGGAAAGTCCTGCTTAACAAACTTAATTCTTTCTGTGACAAGGTTACCCACTCAGTTGATGAAGGGAAGCCTGTCAATGTGATCCTTTTGGATTTCAGTAAAGCTTTTGATACTGTCTCTCACAGTATTCTCCTGGACAAGATGTCCAGCATACAGCTGGATAAACACACAGTACAGTGGGTGAGCAATTGGCTGATGGGCCGGGCTCAACCAATTCTAGTAAATGGGGTTATGTCAGGCTGGCAAGCAGTGACTAGCAGAGTTCTGCAGGGATCCTTCCTAGGGCCAGTACTCTTCCATGTCTTTATAAAGACTCAGGACCTGAGGGAATACTTAATAAGTTTGCTGATGACACAAAATTGGGAGGGGCTGTCGACCTTCTTGAGAGCAGAGAGGCCCTGCAGAGGAATCTGGACAAACTGAAGATCTGGACAATCACTAACTGCATAAAGTTCAACAAGAGCAAGTGCCAGATTTTGCACCTGGGACACGGCAACCCTAGTTGTACATACAGACTGGGGGACGAGGTGCTCGAGATCAGCTCTGTGGAGGTGGATCTGCAGGTTCTGGTCAATGGCAAGTTGAACATGAGCCAACAGTGTGCCCTGGCAGCCAAGAGGGCAGCCATGTCCTGGGTGCATCCAGCACAGCACTGACAGCTGGGCAAGGGAGGTGATTGTCCCGCTCTCCTCTGCACTGGTGCGGCCTCACCCGGAGCACTGTGTGCAGTTCTGGGTGCCACAGGATAAAAAAGATGTTAAGCTACTGGGCAGTGTCCAGAAGAGGGCTATGAAGTTGGTGAAGGGTTTGGAGAGGAAGCCATATGAGGAGCACGGTGTGAATTTTGAGGCTGTCATATGCAGGGACAGGAGTTGGACTTGATGATCCTCATGAGTCCCTTCCAACTCAGGACATTCTATGATTCTGTGATTCTAAGCCCTCTAAATAAAATTTTGTCCATAACTAAAAGTTTCATGTAACCTCAAATAAGGGATCTTAGAATTACAGGTGAAAAAAGAATGGGTTCATAAATATTTAAGAGCAGCAGAACTCAATAAATGTGTTCTGAAGGAGAATGTGGGATTTTGGTATCTTTTATATTCTGCAATAAATAAATACAGTTATATTTTATTTTTCTTCACTTTAAATGGAGGAGATATTTAGTCAAATAGAAGCAGGCTTAATAATCAAAGCTATGCAATGGAAGAATTAAATTTGGATTGGACTAATAACACCTTTGTAGTAATATACAGTAATACTTCTTGTGTTTTTCTTAAGCTGACTTTTTTAATAAGATATATATGTTTTTGGAACATGTTACAATTACAAAAGCCAAGTGAAGACAACTCCTAGAGTTGATGTGAAAAGTCAAGTAGAAAGCAAGGAAAAATGATGACATGAATATGATATATATTTATCTACCAGTGAATAAGGAAGAAGAAGAAATGTCTGAAGCAATTAGTTTAAGAATGTGCCTTTTAAAGCAAGTATAGTTTAAAATATATTTTAGTTATGGACTAGATTCTATAATGGCACATTCATCACACAACTGAACTGATTATTCACACACAATTAGATTTACTTAGAATAGGGCCTCATATGGACACTTTAACCATTTGCTTCATGAATTGAAAAGGGGTATGCATTTGATATACTGTCATCTGGGTAGGTGATAAAGATCAGCTAGTTGATAAATGTTTCAAATGAATCTACCGATCAAAGCTATTTTTTCATTTGTTTTGCACACTAATTAAAGATTAATTAAATAAAACATAACTCTATTGAAAGACTCTTACCTGCAGTTCCTTTCATCCAACTGGAAAATACAAAATGGACCAAAATGAAAACTCTTTAATGAATGAGGGCTTGAATAAACAGAAAAGGGAATGTTTCTATCATTTTGCCACTACTGATGCAAGCAATGTACAACATTTTCACCCTGCTTATTTAGAACAATAATTACTTTTGTACCTGACATTAGTAACATACAAAAATGAGCATGCAATCAATATAAAACTTGTAAAGCTTTTTTTTTTTTTTTTTTTTAATAAGTGGAAATGAATTATGTGCTTGATAGAGGTACCACAGACTTTAGACTGAACAACTGAATCTACTAATGGTGCATAACAAGAGCTTTCCTGATTAGAAAGTAGTTTCTTATTAAAGGCAGTCTTTTGAAATCTTATGTTTTTTCTGGTTCAAGTGCTTCACAGCAGTCAAGAAGGCATGTTTGTTTGTCACGATCAATGCCCTAAATTACTCCTCAAAGAAAATTACACTCTTGTAATCACTAACTATGTTTAGTCAAATATATGAATCTGTACTTAAGAACTTTCAGTTAATGTGAGATCTTTTTGTGCAAGTGTTTATGTATGTTGAACTCCGGTGGTTGCAGCAGCTCTAATATGCCCAGGTGTTTTTTTTGTATTGCTGTGCCACAGGTACCTGCTATACCCCATGGTAGCTTCACTATCACAATACATGGTATCAAAGTTCAATTTCTTCATTCATTATTTAAAATCTCATGTCTAAAGTAAAAAAATAAGAAAAGCAAAAGTACAGAAAACAAAGATTTTGAAAGGCCACATTGGTTCTTCAGGATGATTTGGTGGAAAAAGGATTGTCTCACCAAGAATATTACAAGCTTAAAAATAATTATTTCAGAGGCTTTTCAGGAAGATGCAGGAAAAAATCAACCTGAAATTCAGTAATGTGGATTGTAAAAGATACATATGAGCTAAAAACTAGAAAACAGAATATTTATCTACAATGTATTTTAAATACCTATTTTCAGTTGTGGTGAATTGCCTCTATAGGTGATGGCCAGTGTGAGCAAAAACATTATTTATTTGAAACCTAACCTTTAGATGGTAAAAACTACGTCATATGACCTGAGTCCTAGTGGTTTTGCTGAAAGCAGGGAGTGATGAAAAAGAAGGAATATTTCTTCATAGAAGAAAACCTTTTATGTAGCACTGAAATGTATTCTCATATAAAGATGGAAGGGACTATGTAAACTTCCCTTCCTATTTTATGCTACATTTAATTTTTAAAAGCATCTGGTGCTTGACAAGGTACCTAGCTAAAACTTAACTGTCGGTAACTATAGAAATTTTTCATTAATGTAAGCAGTAAGAAAGCTACTGAATTAAATAGTTACTCAGGTTACAAGCAATACTAGCAATACAATAGTTTTAATCAATTTTAATAATTAGAACACTAATCTCATTATAATTCTATTTTTTCATTAACTATGATAATCATGAGCATCCACAATAGTTTTTTAATTACATCTGAGTTAAAAGTACTCATATGCTTTCCCAGGATTCCCCTCTAGTTTTATATTCCTTGGGTCATTTTATGTTTCCGTAAGTCAACAGAGAATTAACAAAATGAAGGAGGACCATCTTCTAAACATAAGCAGGACAAATGGACAGAGTCCAGAGCAAAAATGCTAGTGTGTAGAGTATGCTGGTCAGGGAAACTGTCAAGTTTTAAAATCATGCCTCCCAGAATAGTCATACTGGCATGTATCCATGGCTGGACCAGGGCTACACTTTAAGCTACAGATACACAGTATGGAGCAATGCAAGTTGATGGTAGTTTTTCTTAACATTCTGTATCCTGAAAAAGTTAATCATGCTATGGTTGTATGCCATGCTGCTATATTTGTCTATATAAAGGCAGCCACATTTGAACCTTTATGTGATGTTTTTGGCTGAAATGTGACATTCTATAGAAAGACAAGAGGAAGAAAGAAAATGTAAAAAGCTATTAAGAAAAGCATCAGTAATCATTGCTAAAATGTTTTCTCTCTTAAACATGAACAATAATTTTAGTTGCACACAACAATTTTTGGCTAACATTAAACATTAGGTCATATCTTTTGTAGCCATAAATCAGAATACTTTAAGAAATACCAGTGGAATAAGGTAATGATAAATTTCACAAGATGAGAATCCACCTCAAGACAAAATCAGGACTGGAACTCAAGGTGTTTTCATCTCCAGATCCATGCTCAGCTTGTTCTTCCAGACTTGCAATTTCTGGTAGCTTGAAAACTATGCCTTCTAGCATATTTTTAACAAAGATTGATCTTGAAACTAAACTTGAAAATAAAATATATGGAGTGAGACAACTGATCCCCTTGCCCACCAGGAAAGACTGTAATGATAAATTTAGTTAGTGGAAAAGGTACCTCATGGCTCTAAGATTCTGTCAATTGATTTGGTATTGTTCTGAAATTAGGATAACCTTTGTACCAAAGTTCATGTTTCAAGTATTTACCTTTCATGTTTCTGATCTCTCTGAGAAGACTGACTCATTTGATGACAGAAGTCCTTTCATGTGCTTTCTAACTCTTTGGATATAAACCATTGCTTTCACTTTTGTGTTAGATAGTCAGGTTTGAGGATATTTTTTCCACTTCCATATGCCTGATTTTCTCTTTAACATGTCTGTTTAAAACTTCTGTAGTGAAATATACCACAGACAAGAGTGGGTACAACTTCAAAATTGCAATGCTGACTTCAAATAATTTCAAAACTCATAATTTATTGGAATTAAGAACTTATTCTGATTTTAATATTTATAAAGATATAAAATCTCAATACTAGAAATAAAAGTAACATTTAGTCAGAGAAATTCAAAGTTAACATGCCATGAAAGAAAAAACAAGGATTTGAAATGAGAGTTCTTTTGTAAATTTTGTTCTGAAAGATTTGTTTTGAAGCTTTGAAAATATCTTTCAATTTTTAATCAAAGTTCGGATGTGAGAAAAGAAGGATGCAACTCCTCATAAATTCTGTCACTTTTACTGACACCTCAAGAGATCACGGCTGTTTACCTGCCTTCAACAACTGTCACATGTGTGTGTCATAGTAAAATGATAAAGCAAAGACATCACAAGTCTTTCAAAGAGCTTTGTATTTGTGCAACGTGAAACGTTTATATTTTCCATGAAGGTCATTGTGCTTGTACTTCACCCATTTTTTTAACAGATTTGGCCAATTGGTTCTAGTTATATTTAAAAGCCTGGTGCTTCTCCTAAAACTCTAAACAATAACACCTGTGTTACTTTTCATGACAGTAAGACTGACTTACTTTCTGTTTATGTTTTGGTCTGATGTGGACTTCCTAAAAGTTACATTAGCCAAATGTGAGGAAACAAGACATTGCAGTCACAGTGCCCAAGTGGAATTCATTCACAGAATCTAATTTATTCATCTTTAATCAATCAATATTTAATAAGCACAAGATTTTTTTTCTCCTCCTAAGTCATTCATTCTACAAGTTTTATGTTTACAATATTTCTCTGAGTTAGAAATGTCTGAAGTCACATCTTGTTTATCAAAATTTAGCTTATTAGAACATCTTACATAGTATTCAAGTCGCCTCTTACAGAATGTCTTAACAGAAAGAAGATATTTTGTGTCTTCTTCTGAACAGGATTATACTACCAATGAACTGAAGTCAACAGAGGAAAAAATGAAGTTTAAAATTATATTTAGGAAGTAAAATAATTTGAATTTTCCAAAATATGACATTTAATTATTTCTGTATGTGAACTTGTTACATGAACCAATTACTGTTTCATGATCCTTTCTGGCCTCTTTCAGATTTCTCCAGCAGAAAAAAAGAAAATACAGAACGCTGACAAGCTTTAACCTAAAGAGATGTCCAGAGGCCAGTGGTTATCTTAACAGGAGAGAAACAAAGATATTCAGTAAGAAAATGAAGAGAGAATAAGGATGGAAAGACCAAAAATCCTCAGGTCACTGTCATAATATTGTGGTTACTTTGTGATTCAATGTCAAAAATTGACATACCATATCACATGTTTATACAGCACATTGAAGGAAGATTAATAGATCGACACAATATTTCAGTGATTATATTGATACAGTAGAGCCTGTAAATATCATTTTTGCTGTTCCTAGTGAAGTCTTGGACTCTGGTCTGACTTGAGAGCACAGGTCTTAGGGCTGGCCTGGGCTCACCTTAGCCAGAGCTGGGCTGGGCTGGTTTCAGGACCTGCCTCAGGGCCAAGTACCTGTTGCGTTCCCTGTCTGAGCTTGAGTTTGGCCAGCGCCTCCATGGGAAGGGTCTGTTAAACCCATGGAGTTGCTGCCCAAGAAATGAGATGCCTTGATGAAGGAGAAGTGGCTGAGGAGCCTGTGGGATCACGCTCACCCCTCAATGGGGAGTAGCCAGAAGGCAGCAGCCCAGGATGACACATTAAAATAAACCCAAACTGATTCTTCAACAGGAGGGTCCCAAATCACACTGTTGCTGGAAAAGAACTCAGGATGATGGTGATTCATAATAAAATCCTCCACTGTTCTTCTGGGGAAGGCTGGCTCCATCACCTTCAAAACCCAAGGGACATTGGAAGGGCAAGGCCAGCACTAAGTGGACAGGAATACACAGGAAGGAGTTTTTCTGAGATAATACTTTCTAGGCTGTACTAGGCTTTTCTGTATCAAATAACTTGAACTGTTACATGGTTAAAATATTAATTCAGTTAACAGTAAGGTTTAGCTCCATCTATATGGGTGCTCCCTTTCCCCCAGAACAAGTTCTTGAGTGTAGCATTGCTGGTGATAGTTTCTGAATATCTTGCAGGACCTTATTCCTTACAGAGCGATATTGTACAAATTATAGGATATTCTTAAAATGTTAACGATGTCAAGTATCACCAATTTCTGATCAAACCTTTATGTCCCTGAAAGCAATCAAACATGTTGCAAACTTACTGTGGGAAAGTAGTTCTTGTGAGGACATCAGAATGTAGCTAATGTTTTTTAAAAGGAAGAGAGGAAAACACTTTCATCTTGACACCATAGGCTCCCTTGAGGACAGTTCACAAGGCAAGCACTATCAATGCTATGAATCAATAGAAAGAAAAATCAATAGTGAACAAGAAACATTGCCCTTGTACTATAAGCCTCTATGTCTTGTGTCCTGAGCACACATTAATTGATCCTACAGTACCTATTTATGAACACCAGTTTTCACCATCTGTAGAAAAAAATCAACCTTGCTTTCTAATGTTTAAAAACCACAGAATGGTAGTTTGTAGCAGAAGGAACTGCACTGCTGGCTCATAGCCAAAAGATGCAACTCACTATTCAAAATATCAGTACTGCACTATCATATCTTGCAGCTATTCTAAATTAGAAGCCTCATTGTGTGAAATAAGGTGACAGGTGGACCAGAAGAATAAGCAGATAGATATATTTTTGCCATAAATCTACATAATCTATTGCCTATGCTGTTGTCCTACATGATACAATTTTTTCATTGGAATGCTCTTCAGTGTTATTTATACTGAATGATATTTAATAAAATTAGAAATATAATCCAATTCTAACTACAGAGTTGAAAAACATAAGAAAAGAAATAACAAACAAAACAAAACTGTGACTCAAGTACATTGTGAAGCTGTGAATAGTTGCCAGTGCCATGAGACCTGGAATTTCCACTGCCATGGTGATACCCAGATGCTTGATCATCTACAGAAGTGTTCTCTCACAGTCCAGGGAAGCCCATGACCCCACTCCCATCCCTGTGCTCCTGACAACAGAGGATTTTACTCATGTGGTATGTTTGTAACAACATGTTTGAATTATTGACCTGCTCCAGTTGTGATGATCAGACACAGAGCCACCCCACATGCACCATTAGACAAGAATGCTCAAACAATTATGTGCTTTATCACTCTTTTTCCTGTTTCTTGGCCCTCCTTTTTGTCATCCTTGTGACTCCCTTTTTTCATCTCAGTGCCCTCCCCGCCCTAATAAGCAACATTCTTTAATTACTTTTTGTCCATTCAGTACCAGTTTTGTTAAATACATACTGAAATTCAGTATTTCTACTTTAGTTAAGTAATCCCCTCTCTATATAGTACAAATGATGTGGTTACCCAAATACACACAACCTTGCAAGATTCTACTCCCCAAAAGATACCCAGTGCTTCCCTTGAAGTATCTCTGTGCTTTTGCAGTCTCACACATCACTCCTACTTAACCACCAGTGAAATCCAGGCATCCCTCGCTGAGTTACCTGTGTCATCAGCTTCCCATTCTGTTATTTAAATTCAGAAATTTCTCACATCATATCCAGTGGTTTTCCTCTTCATTTAGCTTAACCTCAGGCCAAAATCTAGTCATTGGCCAAGTAATTTGCTTGCAATAGTGCTCTTTGAATAGTCTACATGTCAAATGGCATAGTCTAGAAAAAAAATGCTGTGTGAAAGTTGTGACTTGGAAAATAATAGCTTTGGGAAAACAGAAAAATATTTACATTATTTCTAAAAAAGAATGTGTTTAGGCGTTTACCTTGTCTGAATACATAGTCTGAGATGAAGAGTAATTTCTAAGAAAATAATGAAGACAAGCAGTGTACTGAATGAACATCTGACTAAATACAGTGATTGTGAAGGATAAGCCCCTCAGTTTCAATATGGTCTTTGGTCAAAAATAGATAATTCCTATAACACTGGTGTTTTAAAAGAAATTAAAAAAAATAAAACAGGGGAAAAAAAATTGTTTTAAATTGTCTAGGGTGACAGACTGAGAGCCCTGGGTTTCAGGAAGCAAGAGACCAAGTTGTCTGCCATAGTATGGTGACTATAAAATGAAAGTCTATTACAGGAAAACAATGTGGGGAAGATCATGTGGTTGTTTCTCACATACTAAGTGTGGCCTTCAAAGTGATTGAAAGGTAATATAGTGACAGAATATACCCAGTAGTTCATTTTAAGGTTATCATTAAATTAGAAGTTGTGTCCTTAACAGACGTGTTCAACTTTGTACCTACTTTTTCCCATTCATTCAGCTAAATACTGGAACTGTGGAATAACTGAGGAATATTTCAGTCATATTTGTATCCACATATACATGTCTTTTTATATATTGATACATACAAATAAAAAGAGGAAAAAAACGTGATAAGAACAGTTATCTAGCTTGAATTTCAAAAGAAAAATCAGGAATATTTCATTTTCATCAGCAATTCTGAATAGAGTTCCTATTCTCACTATATGGTGTAAACTTCTCTGCTATCTTCATGTTAATTGATTTCCAAGCTTAAATGCCTAACAGAACTGTTTTGCACTGAATGTTTCACAATACTTTATATTTCCACTATGTCCTGTTCAAAGAACCACTTGGTTTAACAGCCCAGGTTTTACTGTGTTTAACCATATTGTTAAGAAATGCAAAATATAGAATCTTGGGATATACTCATTGGGTAAATTACAGTTTTCCTAAGGTGTCAAGAACTATTCTGTCACTTTGGCCAAGCAGTGGAAACATCTAGAAAGAACATAAAATAGTCATGTTTTTTCCCACTAAAATTAACTGGAAGAGAGGGGCATGAGGTTAGAAGACAATCTTTCTGTATTATAAGAGTATGTAAAAAAAAAATCAGAGAAAAGCATTTCCAAAGGGCTCAGAGAGAATAAAGCAGACTATTGACAGTAGAATTTTTCCACATATGAACAAGTCTTTAGTGAGACTGTGCAGAAGAAAGGGAGATAAAACAGCTCAGCAAAGACAGAGCTGAATAGCACGAGAAAGAATTCACTGTAAATGTACACATTTTCAGCTAATATAAACTAACATAGTACCAGTGACTTTGATGGGCCAGTATTTGTTGTTTTATTATGTTTGAGAAAGCAATCCAGAAAGAAAATTGCTATATAAATAGTGTTACAGTTTCTTTTTACTTAGAGGAAGAGGTAGATTGTCATTTATTACCAGCCAAAGAACAAGTAGAACATTCAGTCTTGAAAAAATAAACGTATTATATTTCTTCTCTTAGTCCTTTAAAACAAAGAAAACTCCCCCCTCTCTTAGTACAGAACACTATAAAAGTATATTCTTATGTGTGACCAGTAAAACAAATTAAGAATTAATTCTATGAGAAAAAGTCTGTCTGCTTGATTAAACTATGGTTTTATGTTAGTAACCCATCAGCGGCAGCTGCAAATTGTCAGGGTTCTGCCTCTTCTGTTTTCATGCTTGCTTTTTCCCCAGGAAAGATTACTGTTTCAGTTAAATTCCATTTCTATGTCACTTTACTGTAGCCTACATTTCCTGCAATGATCCACTGAAATAAAAAGATCTAGCGTGTTTACTCTTAAAATGGCTTGTTTCACTTGTCTGGTTTAGAGCAATGCCACACAGCTGAATCAGCACACTTGAGGGTGTCATAAAATCTTGGAAAGGGTGGGAAGCAAAATATTCTAAATTAGAATCTCTCCGGTGGAACAGTAATGGCAAGTGGAAGTCACAAACAGAAAGAAATTGGACTATGTCACAAATTCCTTGTCTTTTACAGCTGTAAGAGAGCAATCAAATTCCCCCGCATTATCACCTGCCCAGCTGAGTCAGCTGGTATATCCTGAAGGTAGAAAACAATGTAAGGAAGCAGAATCTTCAATGCTTTTGATATTAATTGTTTCATAGGATCAGGAATCTTGAGTATATCCTGGGCTCTCAGTTTTCAGAGTGTTCATACAGCTCTTGTTCAGGCTTTATTCCAGATCACATAAATGTATTTCTGCACTGCAGCAGTGAAGCTTTCCTATTTAGAAGAAGCTATAGAATTCCAAAATAATGCCAAATCCACTGGAAAGATTGTGTACAATTTAAAGCACTGTATAGGTTTTCCTGTATCTCTGTCACATGCCTAACGGCAGCAGTTAGAATTTTTTGAAAGACCACACTACTACTACCCTACATCAGTGGATGGACAAATTGTGTAATCTATGCATTTAATCAGTAATACAGCTGACAGATGTAACTCCATGCATATAATGTGCTTCAGGCAATACTTCAGCATCTTCTTCAGTCACTTCCTACAATACAGTTATCGCAGTGAAAATATATTACCCATAGCAAACAAAAGTCTTTGGACACTGCACTCATTCTTTCAAGATAAAAAGGGAGGATAGCCCTTAACAGCTTAAAACAGCTTGCCAAAATATTGCCTAAAGCACTGGGATTCAAATCTAATTATACATTTGACAGGCTTTAGAAACAAATGGAAGTTGTCCCAAGCATGTTGACAAGTCCAAGACAAGAAAGGAGAGTCCTGAAATGGTTAGCACCCAGACTGGTGAATTTCTTTCAGATGAAATATAAGCTTGGAATAACCTCACACCATATTTCTTATTTCTAGACAACCCTGAAAATGAATTTTTGAAACTAAAATAAGGTACACTTTCACAAAACGCATGTCATGACTTTCTCAAATCGTCATGTGTTAAAGCAAATCCTACAGATGTGCAACTTACACTGGAGAACCACTATTATCGCTGTCAGAGACTTTAAAATTCACCTGGTACATAAACATCAAAAATGAAATTGATGTTTTTCATATGAGAAAATTTCTATCAGCCAATTATTTTGCTAGCTTTCCATGCCATTCTGTGATTCTTAGGAGGCCTTACAGCTCATCTGCTGTAAACAAAAATTGGAGTAATTTATAAAAACTGTATCTCAGCTTTCATTCACCTATAATCACAGAATCACAGAATGGTTGATGTTGGCAGGGACCTCTGGAGGTCAAGCAGGGCCATCTAGAGTCCTTTGCCCAAGACCATGTCCAGCTGGCTTCTGTAGATCTCCAAGGGTGTAGGCTCCATAGCCTCTCTGGGAAATCTGTGCCAGTGGTCAGTCACCCTCACAGTGAAAAAGTCTCCTGACCTTCAGGTGGACCACCCTGTGTTTCAGTTTGTGCCTGCTGTCTCTTGTCCTGCCACTGGACACCACTGAGAATAGTTCCATTCAGGTATTTATATACATTGATGAGATTCACCCTGAGCCATCTCTATTAAAGGTGAAACAGTCACAGCTCTCTCAGCCTTTTCTCGAACGACAGATGCTCCAGTCCCTTCATCATCTTAGTGGCCCTTATTTGGCCTCTCTCCAGTACGCCCATGTCCTTCTTGTCCTAGAGAGACAAGAATGGGACACAGTACTGCAGGTGTGGCCTAACTAGTCCTGAGTAGTGGGCAAGGACCACCTCCATCAACATGCTGGCAACACTTTGCCTAATACAGCCCAGGATACCATTCGCCTTTGCCACAAAGGTACTTCAATGGCTCATGTTTAACTTGGTGTCCACCAGGATCCCCAGGTGTTTTTCTGTTGATCTGCTCTCCCTCTAGGTGGCCCCCTGTTCCTCCCAAGGTGCAGAACTTTGCACTTCTCTTTGTTGAACTTCATGAGGTTCCCTTCAGCCTGTTTCTCCAGCCTGTTGAGGTCTCTCTGGATGGCAGCATGACCCTCTGGTGTATCAGGCACTCCTCCCAGTTTTGTGTCATCAGCAAACTTGCTTATAATACACTGTGTTCTGTCATCCAGACAATTAATGAAGATGTTAAACAGGACTGGACCCACTTTTGGCCCTTGGAGTACACCACTAGTCACTGGCTTTCATCTAGAGTTTGTGCCACTGATCAGTACCTGCTGGACCTGACCATTCAGTTAGTTTGTTATCCACCTCACTCCCTGCTCATCAACAGCTTCTCTATGAGGATCTTGTAGGAGATAGTGTTGAAAGCCTTATCAAAGACTAAGTAGACAATATCCATTGCTCTCCCTTTCTGTACCATGCCAGTCAGTTCATCATAAAATTCTATCTAATTGATCAAGTGTAACTTCCTCGAGAATACATGCTGACTAATCCTGGTTATTTTCTTGTCTTTCATGTGCCTGGAAGTGTTTTCCAGAATTAGCTGCTCTATCACATTCCCAGAGATCGAGGTGAGGCTGATTGATTTGTAGTTCCCCAAGTCCTCCTTCTTGCCTTTTCTGAAGATGGGAGTGACATTTGTTTTCCTCCCGTCTTCAGGTAGTTCTCCCACTCACCGTGATTGACAAAGGATTATTGAGAGTGGCCTCATGATGACATCTGACAGCTCCCTCAGCACTTATGGGTATATTCCATCAGGGCCCATGGATTTATGTGTGTCCAGTTTTCTGAAGTATTCCCTGACCTGATCATCATCCATCAAGGGTACACTTTCCTTTCTCTAATCTTTCCCTCTGGTCTCAGGAACGTGGGATTCCTGAAAGCAAATCCTGATATTAGGTTGGTGCAAAAGGAATTGCAGTTTTTGCATTGTTGAAATTTGCTGTTTGACATTGGAATGCTTTCTTAAATAAATGTGGCTATGTTATACATAATTTTAATATGATTTTCTTGCTTTTTTTTTTTTTTTTTTTTTTGCTGCTCACTTATTACTTGCTGTTTATTTTATATTTATTTTAGACTATGGAAATGATGTTAGGTAAAAAGAAAATTTGAGCAATTTTGTTATTCGAGTTCAAAATGGGTCATAAAGCAGCAGGGAAAACTTGCAACATCAACAACACGTTTGGTCCAGGAACTGCTAACAAATGTAAATAGCAGTGGTGGTTCAAGGAGTTTCACAAAGGAGATGAGAGTCTTGAAGACGAAGAGCATAGTGGCTGGCCATCAGAAGTTGACAATGACCAATTTAGAGCAATCATTGAAGCTGATCCTCTTACAACTACACAAGAAATTGCTGATGAACTCAACATTGACTCCTCTAGAGTCATTTAGTATTTGAAGCAAATTGGAAAGGCAAGAAAGCTCGATAAATGGGTGCCTCATGAACTTACTGAAAATGTTTAAAAAATGTCGATTTGAAGTGTCATCTTCTCTTATTCTACACAACAACAATGATCCATTTCTGGGAGGAGTGGCTGACATGCCAGAAGGCTGTGCTGCCATCCAGCGAGACCTGGACAGGCTGGAGAGTTGGACAGGGATAAATTTAATGAAATATAACAAGGGCATGTGTAGAGTCTTGCATCTGGGCAGGAACAACCTCAGGTTCCAGTGTTAGTTGGGGAATGACCTGTTAGCAGAGTAGGGGAAATGGACCTGGAGGTCCTGGTGGACAGCAGGATGACCATGAGCCAGCATGGTCATCCTGGGGTGTATTAGAAGGTGTGTGGTTAGCAGGTTGAGAGAGGTTCTCCTGAACCTCTGCTCTGCCCTGGTGAGACTACATCTGGAACATTGTGTCCAGTTCTGGGCCCCTCAGCTCGAGAAGAACAGGGAACTGCTGGAGAGAGTCCAGCGCAGGGCAACAAAGATGATGAAGGGAGTGGAGCATCTCCCTTATGAGGAAAGGCTGAGGGAGCTGAGTCTAACTTGGAGGAGACTGAGGGGTGACCTCATTAATGTTTATAAATAAGTAAAGGGTGAGTGTCACAAGGATGGTGCCAGGCTCTTCTCGGTGACAACCAATGACAGGACAAGGGGCAATGGGTACAAACTGGAACACAGGAGTTTCCACTTAAATATGAGAAGAAACTTCTTCAGAGTGAGGGTGACGGAACACTGGAACAGGCTGCCCAGGGGGGTTGTGGAGTCTCCTTCTCTGGAGACATTCAAAACCCTCCTGGATGCCCTCCTGTGTAACCTCATCTAGGTGTTCCTGCTCTGGCAGGGGGATTGGACTAGATGGTCTTTTGAGGTCCCTTCCAATCCCTAACGTTCTGTGATTTCTCAATAGGATTGTGACGTTTGACAGAAAGTGTATTTTCTATGACAACTGACGATGACCAGCTCAGTGGTTGTACTGAGAAGAACCTCCAGAGCACTTCCCAAAGCCAAATGTGCACCAAAAAAAGGTCATGATCACTATTCGTTGGTTTGCTGCTGCTGCTCTGATCTACTACAGCTTTCTGAATCCCAGTGAAACCATCACACCTGAGAAAGGTGCTCAGCAAATTGATGAGATACACAGAAAACCGCAATGCCTGCAGCCAGCATCGGTCAACAGAAAGGGCCTAATTCTTTTCCACAGCAATGCAAGACCGCACTTCACAGAACCAATGCTTCAGAAGTTTGACAAATAGATTTATGAAGTTTTGCCTCATCCAACGTATTCACCTGACCTCTCACCAACTGACTATCACTTCTTCAAGCATCTTGACAACTTTTTGCAGGGAAAATGCACACAACCAGCAGGATGCAGAAAATACCTTTCAAGAGTTCATAAAATCTGAAGCATACATTTTACATTTTTACACTACAGGAATAAACAAACTTATTTCATGTTGGCAAAAATGTCTTGATTGCAATGGTTCCTATTTTGATTAATAAAGATGTGTTTGAGCCTAGTTATTAATAGCAAAGGCTGAGGCAACGAAGGCATTCAGTACTTCATGATTTAGTACTTCGTAATTCAGAACTTCCTGGTGATAGCCAGGAGCAGGTAAGTGGTGACTTTGTGTCACTTTCAAAAAAAAAAAAACCAAACGTAAAAATAAAAATAATAAAAAAACCCCCTTCAAATAGCTAGAAGGAAGTGGCTAAGACTATATAAAATTAACCAAACCCAAAGTAATTATAAATTGAAAAAGCCTGAGTGAGTTTTTTAGTTATTTCTTAATATTTTACTGAGCACTTGTGTGTAGGGAAAAAGTTTTCCTTCTCCATTTTCACAGTTCCTACAAACTCTGTAAGCATTATTTACAATTATATCAATCAAACAAATAAGTAGTTTCCCCTGTTTATCTAGAAAACAATTTTTCCTTATGAAATAATACAGGTTTGTTTCTTGTTTGTGGTTTTGTTGTTGTTGTTTTGTTGTTTTGTTTTTTTTTTTTGTTTGGGGGTTTGTTTGGTTTTTTGTTTGGTTGTTTGGTTTTTGGTAACTTACATGATTTAAGAATCTGGCTGGCTATGTTCAAGTTTCAAAGATCACAGTTTAAACATTTACTGGAGGGCTTCTTCAAGCCTTTGCTTCCCTTTCTACTTCCTCATCCAACCTTTTCTCTCCAGAAAACTATTTCTCTGTAGCTGTGTCCTCAAGTCTTCTCACCTCCTCTGCCTGACTTAATTTTTCACAGTCACTGGTAAGAAGAATGGTATGCCACATTAACCACTTAAGAGCCTATTGTCCTACATGTACCCTAACAAAAGAAGTGTCTACACTGCACACCCGTAAGGCTGAATAAGGTTCTCTGATGAGAGGAAAATTCAAGGAAAGGATTTTTGAGAGATATTCAATTAAATAACATGCTACTTTTATTGTTTTTGTTCCCATGCACATTAAAAGGTTCCCAGAAAGTCTCTTGTGGTTGATAAAGTTTCTGTTACTATTTTAGTTTGTAAAGCTGATCCCACAAAGATGAGAAATTAGTTATATAAGCCTAGTGTGTTCTCTTTAATCTCCTCTATTAAAAAAAAAAAAAAAAAAAAAAAGGCTAGACTTGCAAACATTTTTTTTTTCTTTTGAATGCAATATAAACAAATAAAAATCAGTGATTTATTGCATCAGAAATTCTTAACTGTATTAGTGTGGAAATCCACATTTTCATAGAGATTTCCCTCTGATTCTTTTAACATTAGTTCCACAGATGCTGATACTTCA
Organism: Columba livia; assembly: GCF_036013475.1. Lineage (NCBI taxonomy): Eukaryota > Metazoa > Chordata > Aves > Columbiformes > Columbidae > Columba > Columba livia. Next base: position 192,947,462 of record NC_088602.1, read on the forward strand.
GCTTTATGTCAGCATTAATTTGTCATCGACAGATGACTACAGGACTGACCTACCATTCTGTTAACATTACAACTCAAAGAGTCACATTGTGCTCTTCAAACAACAAATTATGTCAGTTCATTCCTCTCCTATATCCCTTGCTTTCTGTGTCCGGAGATTTTATCTTCAGCTCAAAATGTTCTTATCCATCAACTGAGGAATTTACAAAGTAAAAATCATCACCCATAATTCTGTCTTCCTTACCATCTAGCCCTAATGCCATAACATTTCATTAAAACTGCTTATTTTTACAGCACTCAGGATTTCCAGGTTACTTCCTGGTAAATACTGGTCAGAGACAGGACTGGTGACATTTTGTAATGATACAGTGTGTATTCAGCTCAGAATGCCCAAGAATGAATTTCTCCTATTTTTGAAAAACATGCATGGCAGCCATTCTTCTCTCTCTGTTTATGTATTTATTACAAGGTTTTCAAATGTCATCAAGGTTTACAAAGTTGCCAATTCAATTCATACAGACAATATTGAGAAATTTATTATTTCCTTGATTAAATTTTCATCCGGAGCCCAAATCTTAAAATACACAGAAAATACTCTAGTGGACAGTGTGAGAGGGAGATATGACAATTCAATGGTTGGAAAATATGAAAAAATCTGCCTTTCACACAGGCCTCATTCTGATTGCTGCTAGCTAGATTCCAGATGAGGTACTCAGAGCCTTTCTATCTCTTTAAAGTTACTGTAATAGCTGTGAGAAGTATCTAATTCACTATTGAATCCTCCTAGATCTAAGCAGAAAAATAAAATCAATATTTAAATTAATAATTCATGTCTCATTTTGGAAATAGTATCTTTTGTAGTCTAAATAAAGTCCCCCAATCCCAGTATAGCTGTATTATCATCAGTTTGGTGTATCCACTGTGGTTGTATTTAGTGTATTAGGAGATCAGTCTGTAGAGAAGCTGAGAAAACTCAGAAAGCTTAAAAAGTGAGTCAGCATTCAGATCATGCATCTCTGATTGTTTATATTGTAGACTGAGAAGAGTAATTAGGATTGAGCCCCATGTGAGTAATGTGTGTTTATTACTGTTAGCTGACCAATGAGATGTGAAGGACAACCTAGGAGTTGGCAACTATGATTAAAACTGATAAGTTAGATTCCTGCAAAGAATAAAACCAGACTAGTTTGTTGTCTTCAGACTGATTTGTGCTGAAACTGATGTACAAGCACATAGGGCTGTCTGAATAAATAACTGGAAAGCATGACGACCATAATTATGGTCCAGTTTTTCCTTGATTGGCTATATATATCCTGCACACACACACTCTCACACTGAGTAATCTTTCTGCTTGTTTCCTAAAGTATTGACAGCATTTCTGAATATGCCTTTATTAAAATAATCAGTTTGAGGAAATTATAAATAGTCACATTTTTGTTTCTTGTCAGACAACAAATAGGGTGAGAGAACTGATTTGGTGTAGAGTTTTTTTATTATAAAAATATATATTTTTTTTAGATTATACATGTTTTTGGGGGCACCGAAAAACCCACAGAAAGATATTTTATCCACAGGAAAGACGCAATAAATGAAAAAAAAAACAAAAAAAAGAAAAGAAATTCCAAGTTTATCTGTTGGAGTTTGTGACCTGATAAAATATGAGATTATGATTTCAATATAGAATATCTGTAGTTGCTTTCTTTCATGCATGTATTGAAATAAGTAAAGGAAAATAAAAATAGAGGAAATAAGGATATGAAGATATTAGGGTGACTTTGTAGACAAATATGGAGAATGATGGGAAAATTGATCTAGGAGATTTATAATACTTAGTGGACATTGTTAAAGAAGGTGAACCAGTCATACTATACCTTGGGTTCAGAATTTTAAATAGCTTCCATGCTTTCTGGGGTATAGAGATGGGAGCTTTATCATTATAAAAAGCAAATTAATTTATTCATGACTTTAAAAAAGACTGGACACTGCTATAGTCTAATAAAGAACAACCTAGAAGAATCTTATCTATTGTAAAATTAGTAGTTCTAAAAAATTCAGAAGAATAGAAATGAAAAGCAAAGCCAAATATATGTTTTCTGTAATACTTCTACTAACCAACAGAACTTACCTCAGATAATTTATTTTCCTTGGCTAAACTGACTGAACTTGTAATTTAAGACAGACAAGCAATGAACGCTTGTTTTCTACTTTTAAAAAAAGTTCACTTTACTAGCATTTTTAAAAAGGAATGCGAGTTTCCAGATACTAAGCTCCTGAATTTGACATTGTATAACCCAATCTCTCTGACTTCAGAGAAAAAAATAGATAAATACTGTGAGATATGTGTTTATTACTACCAGAATAAGACCTATAACTATACTTAAAAATAGCGTGCATTTTGTAGATGAAAGCATAATACCAAAGAAGAGGTAGCTGCTAATTTTAATCTGTGTTGAGCTGTTGATTACAACCAATGGTGACTCAACAAGAGTCATGTAAACTAACAACTGGAGAGAGTAAAGCTTGAAAGCTATGTCCAGATTGTTAGCTCAATGGCAAGTTGATCACAAATCATGCATACACCCAACTAGACAACAGAGAAAAACATGAGTCTGAGCATTTCTGCATTTCTTATAATAAGGAACCACTTTTGATGAAAAAGATAAGTAAATTTCTCTCACTTTTATCTTTCTCTAGAGAATATTAGAAGTCACTAGCTTAATAGAGAGAAAATTCTGGGATGTTTATTTATTGTCTACCTTGGAATCAGAGTATTTGTTTATATCAATGTCGCTGATGCAGATGTCCAAGCACTGATAACAAGAAAAATAAACAGTATGCTTGATAAAGATTATGTTCCGGAATTAATTGAGATTAACAAGACATAGGATTTGAAACTAATTTATAAGTGCTTGACTGGCAGAGTAAGTATGAATCATATAATGCATTAATAGTAAATATTTGTAGCTCTGTGTAGTTAAAGAATATGTTGCTTTCTACATTTGAACTGTTCATCACAGTATGTCTGAGTACATCACTTTTCAGCTCAGTATTTTCCATGGTATCTCCCACCAAAGACAAAGAAAGTTTGAAATAATTTTGTGATTTGCTATTTAAAAATAAAACTCAAAATCTGATTATTGCCTGTTATTCATATGCAACAGGTGAAATTCGTATGTTTGAGTCTAACACTGGATTTGGATGTAGGAACTATTCTTAAATAGATACTATTTTCCTTGTAAATTGAGTATTTTGTAACACGTATCTTCTTTTTTTTATCATGATAGGGTAGAAAAAAGGATTTAATTTTTTTATTTGAGGATTCCAATCCTTTATTTCTTTCATTTCTTCTCTGAGTTACCTTCTGCAAAACATCTCTGGTTTCATACTATCTTCAGCTACTAACATAAATAAAAGAATAACACTAACAGTTATACCTGCTTGCCACAAATGTGATAGTCAAGATCTCATTTCCAAATGAATGTATTTTCTTTTGTGGATTGGGCCAATTCATAGTTCAAGGCAAATGGTTCTGTTACTAAGTACTTTTCTCCTTGAACCCTATTGTTTTTGCTTTTTTTTGATTGTTATTTTTTGTATTAATTGCTTTATATGAAAAAAGGAAGGAATAAATAGAAAAGACTCTCATGGGATCTTGACAAAAGCATGTTTTGAATTTACACATGAAGTGAAAAATACAAATTTTGATTGCCTAGGGTAGCAGCATTTAATTCATAAGAACACCACAAGTATTTCTTTTTCAAATTTAACTCCACATTTCTGAGACTGTAGTCAGAATGGTCATTCAATTTATTTTTTTTTTATGTAAGATTCTTTAATAGTCAAAGCAGAGGTTAGAAATTGTTACACTCTACATCACTGTTTCAAAGAGTAATATTTGGTCAGACACACCTTGCCTTATTTGAGCCAGGTTGTCATAATTTCTTAATATTAAATAATGGTTGTTTCATTCGTCATTAGTATCTATTTTAGTCTTCTAAGTCAGGAAGATATACTACTGAAGAGTAAAGAAAAATATTTTTCTCACTATTCAGGTATTATTGTAGTTACTATTAAACTACATTTACCAAGATATTCTGATTTTCTCTCTTCTGTGGGAAGACGTTTTCCATAATTTCACATTCCTCTCACTATAATATGGACCTATGAAGAACGAAGTTATTTCTGGTAAATGGTGTAATCTTAAAATTCATGGCAGTCAGTGTGACAAGTCATATTTTAAACTTCTCAGAATAAGGATTCTTCTACATTAAACAATTGATTTTACATGTTTAATATAAAAATACGTACTAACATGCTTTCAATTTCATAAATAAGGCATTAACTGCTACTGTAGTTACAAAATGTCTCACCTATAACATCAGTTACTAATGCAAATCATAATAAGGTATGTTTGTTATAAATCCAGAAATTAATTTTCCTGCTTTGCTGAATTCTAGATAAGATCTCATTGACGAACCTGATTAAAATACTGATTATTCATCAATAATAAAAGGACAAATTCATTATAAGCTAATAATCTAACATCAAATATTAAATTTCATTATAATATTGATCAGAACATCCTTTATGTTATTTAAAGAAGTCTTCTCTCCCTCAGAATAACAAGGTATAAGAGATAAAAGAGCTGGAAGTTCTCTTACAGGGATACTTCTTCTTTTGACTTAGGAACACACTAAAGTTTCTGAGTTATAAGTTTTCCATAACTGTTAACTTTCTGTATGCTTTCCATATTTTCATTCAAAATACACTGTATGAAAATTGCAGATTACATTGTCAGGTAATTAATTACAGAGACATTGGTGACATTCTGAACAACAGATTTCTGTGGATAAAAAGCATCCAGGGTAAACAGAAAAACAGAAAAATATTATATGGCAGGTCTAGCATGGTGAATTGTAGTTTCACTTTTTCGGCCACAGAAATAGAACCTTATTTTGTTTTAATCCTAGTTTTCACATTAAATAAACTATAAGATCTTTAAAAATTGTAAGATTTTGCATCTATTTAAAAGGTCAGATGGAATCAAAAGTCGCATGTGGTTCCATATCCTCTGTCAGCAGCAGATGCTTAAAAAAAAAGAAAGCAGGCAACTCTAAAGGGAGTAGACTTCATTAATAAGTGCTGGCTTTAAGCTATTAGTGACTTGAGGACTTACAAAACCAGAGTTATATCCAAACTACTGCACTTTTTAGTCACAGTCCTCCATGACATTTGATTCTATTTATGTTTTTTCCCTCATTATCCACCCTACAGAAACATTTTCTGTTTCTGCATTGCCTGAGAAGACGTTCCTTTTTTTTAGTCTTAAAACTGTCTTTTAATAATTTATCTGTGTGAACCTCTCTGTGTTTAAGATGTGGGCTTATCATGAATTTATGCAGTGCTTATTTATTCCAAATGTCTTTCCTCAAAGTAACATTGTCTTTTTGACTACATCTGAACAAAACTAAAATTATTTAAAAATAATCTAAGTAGAATTATTCTAGAGAAAGAAGTTATAGGTATTTAAACTCTGTTATTGCGTATTTTTCCATCATTTCAATTTTATATAAATTTACATTAAACAGTATCATATTTTGTATGTCATTTTATAATCTGATTATTCATTGTCATCAGGCACAGATTAAGTTGTTCAGTCATTTTATAGCACTAGTCTCTTTTTGTTCCTCTTTTAATACTTCTGTACCATCAGAAAACATAGTTGCCTCACTATTTAAATCCATTTCCAGATTACTTAGGACTATACAGTGCTGGTGTTATATTTGGGTTTCTTACTGATAGCCTAGATTTACTGTGAAAACTAACCTTTTTTTTTGCCATTTCTTCTTTGTTATCTTAAACCAGTTAGTCATCCAAGGGGAGATTTTCTCATACTCAGTTACACCTTAGTTCCCCACAACAAACCTTTTATAAATCTTTTCTAAATCCAAATGCATTATATCTGAATGTATAGATCTTTCACAGAACACTGGAAAATTTGTGAGGTATGATTTCTTTCCAGAAAGCTGTGTTGCCTCTACCCCTATGCAAAGTATTTATCTGTGTCTGCTGATTGCCTTACTTGCTGTTGGTTCTGTCAAATGCTTAAAATTAAGCCCATAACTATGATATTTGCCTTTACTAGTAAAGTGTCACAGGATCTGCACTGACCCGATAGGACAGGCTGGAACATGGCTGAACTAGTTTCAGCTCCTGCCTTGGGGCCAAGTGTCTGTTGCCTCCCCTGCCTGAGCCTGAGCTCCGCCAGTGCTGTCATGAGAAGGGTCTGGCAAACCCAGGGAGTTGCTGCCCAACAAAAAGCCCCTGTGGTGGAGCTGAGGCTGAGGAAGCTGTGGGGTCATGCTCGCACTCAGCTGGGAGCAGCCAGAAGGCAGCTGCCTGGGGCAAAGAAGTATATAAAATACATTCAAGCAAAGCCCAGGACAGAGGAGGAATAATCTTCCTCCACCCCACTAAGCTTCATATTCATCTTGCCAAAGACCTCAGCATGGTGGTGATATGTCTTCTACACTTCTCTGTTTTTCCTGCCAGAAGCTGAGCCTGTGAACTGCAAGAGCCCAGGGACATGGCCAGGTATGAGCACAGTACCATTAAAAAGGTAGATGCCAGGAATGGGGAAAGGGATTGCCTAGTAGGTTTAACTCTGTTATTAATGAGGCTTTTTTCTGCATTAATTACATAATTTGTATTACTAGAATGTCAAAACATTAAATGAAGCACCTATAAATTCCTAGCTCCAGGAATATATACTTTCTTTTTGATCATAACATGATTTTGAATGTAACAAGTACAGTGATCAGACCTGTGACCTTTTTAAAAACTGACATTGCATATCAAACATTTAATTCCTTTAACATAGCCTGTTTAAAGAAATAGCTCTGCTTTATAGTAAGCAGCTAAGCAATATCATATTTGAGTTTGCCTGACATTTGATAAATGATAAAGTGTTAGAACAGATCTCAATCCTTCAGATCCTCTAGGCTAAATAATTGAAAATAAAATTGTGGAGTTAGTGTTTAGGTGACTTTAACCTTTCACAATAGTCCTATAGGAAGTGCTGCAGTTTCAAGTCTACATATAAAGATGTAGCTTAGGTTGGAAAATTAAAAAAAGAAGTTTGCAGTGACTTAAAAGTTGCCATTACCCCTTGGTCATACCTATTCTACACATCAGTGTTTTCCACTGCTCTTCTGAAGCATGTGTTTTCAAAAACATTCAATTTAAACCACCTTTTAGAATGAAGGGCTCTTAGAGAGGAAAAAAGAAAAAAAAGAAAAAGAAAAACAGATGAGGAGAGGTGGCAGAGTGGTAGGTACTAATTAATGTCTGTTCATAGCATAGTAGTTTAGGAACAATATATATGGACAGTTTCAGTAGACGCTATAGAAAGTCCTGAGGTAGGTAGATGTATGAAGGGATGAATACAAACTTTTTGTCCAGGGACAGTGCATATAGCATTGTTATTGGGTATTTATCATTTTATAGACTTCCTCAAGTATGAAGACTAAAGTATGTTTAACCTGAAGGAGATGAGTAATCCCACTGAAATGAATAGAATCAATGGTATGTCTGAAGCAGAGTGTGTGTTTCCTTCATAGTATAGGGATCAAAAAGAGTAATTCATAATCTCATTTTTGTTATCCTTTTGAGTGAAATGTGTCTTTTACTGCATTATTTATTTATTAAATTTAGCAAATTATACTGGAATTTTAGAGTTACTTTTGTTGCTGAATATAACAGTTTTGTTTTGTTTTTCTCTTTAAAATATTAGATTTGGTAGTGGAAGGTTTGAAAATTAGTAACGGTTGTAACCCTGATTAGATATGTTTGACAAATAGCTGCAACATTGTCAGAGCTCAGCATCTTATTAATAAACAGAGATGTAAGGGTGATGTCCAGAGACCTTTTAAAGTCAAAAAAAGTTAGGCAAACACAGGTCTATTATCAGATTATGATTATCTTGATCTTATCTATCAAGATCTTATGGATCTTGAAGAAGAGGTAGGTGAGGAGGTGGTGCCAAGCCTGCCTACAAGATCACATAGGAAGAGGCGGTTGACTTCACAACTTAAGACTGCCTCTAATAAGAAAGAAAGAAGGGTGATTGTAATAGGAAATTCCCTTCTGAAAGGAACAGACGGCCCAATATGCAGGGTTGACCCTCATCTTAGGGAAGTTTGTAGTCTACCTGGAGCCCGGATCAAGGATATTGCTAGAGAGCTCCCCAAACTGGTGCACCCGACAGACTACTACCCGCTGCTGGTCTTCCAGACAGATGGGGAGGAAGCTGCTTCCTGTAGTCTGAGGGGAATGAAGAACGATTTCAAGGTCTTGGGAAGGATGGTGAAAGACTCAGGGGCTCAAGTGATCTTCTCTTCACTCCTTCCATCTTCAAGGGACGGTGTGGGATGGAATAGGAAAATTCAGTCTCTTAATGGTTGGCTCCAAGACTGGTGCTACAGGCAGGGTTTTGGATTTTTTGATAATGGTTGGTTTTATAAGTCACCAATCTGGACGGTGTCAAGCGGGAAAGGTGTATCTCGCAGGGGCAAAAGGATGCTGGGGGCAGGAATTAGCTGGGCTCATTTGGAAAGCTTTAAACTAGGCTCGAAGGGGGATGGGGTTGTAGCTGGGCTTGTCCCAGTGGGGCAGCATTCTAAAACTGATGAGGACCGGGTGGCCTCCTGTGCCCCTAGGGAGAAATTGGTGTGCTCTGCTCGCTCCCTGAAATGCCTGTACACCAATGCGTGCAGCATGGGGAATAAGCAGGAGGAGTTAGAATCCTATGTTCGGTCGGGAGATTATGATCTGGTGGCAATTACGGAAACATGGTGGGGCAGTTCACATGACTGGAATGTGGTCATGGATGGCTATGCCCTTTTCAGGAAAGACAGGACAGCCAGGTGTGGTGGTGGAGTTGCTCTCTATGTGAGAGAGCAACTACAATGTACTAAATTCTGCCCAGGAGTGGATGACGAGCGAGTTGAGAGTGTATGGGTCAGGATCAAGGGGCAGGCTGGCAGGGGTGACACTGTTGTGGGTGTCTGTTACAGGCCACCAGATCAGGCTGAGGAAGTTGATGAGGCCTTCTATGGGCAGTTGAGAGAGGCCTCACAGTCACAGGCCCTGGTTGTTGTGGGGGATTTTAACTTCCCTGATGTTTGCTGGAAGGACCATTCAGCAAGCCAGCCACAGTCCAGGAGGTTCCTCCAGTGCATTGATGACAACTTCCTCATGCAGATGGTGGAGGAGCCGACTAGGAGAGGTGCACTGCTGGATCTCATCCTCACTAACGAGGAGGGTCTGGTCGAAGCAGTAAAGGTTGAGGGCTGCCTGGGTTGCAGTGACCACGAGATGGTGGAGTTCAGCATCTTGGGTGGCAGGAACAGAATAGCAAGCAGAATTGCTACCCTGGACTTTAGCAGGGCTAACTTTGGCCTTTTCAAGCAATTGCTGGGGGAAATCCCATGGGCAAGACTGCTTGAAGGAAAAGGGGCCCAAGATAGCTGGATTGCATTCAGAGATTGCTTCTTCCACGCTCAGGATCAGAGCATCCTCACACGAAGGAAGTCAAGGAAGGGAGCCAGGAGGCCTGCATGGTTGAATAGGGATCTGTTGGGTATGCTCAAGCAGAAGAGGAGAGTTTACAGGTCATGGAAGCAGGGGCTGGCCACTTGGGAAGAATATAAGGCTGCTGTTAGAGGATGTAGGAAGGCAGCTAGGATAGCCAAGGCCTCCTTAGAATTACAGCTGGCGAGAGGGGTCAAGGACAGCAAAAAGAACTTTTTCAAATACATAGCAGATAAAACTAATACCAGAGGCAATGTAGGCCCACTGATGAACGGGGTGGGTGCCCTGGTTGCAGAAGATATAGAGAAGGCAGAATTACTGAATGCCTTCTTTGTCTCTGTCTACTCTGCTGGAGGCTGTCCTGGGGAGCCCTGTACCCCTGAGACCCTGGATGAAGCCAGGTCAATGGAGGAGTTTGCTTTAGTCGATGAGGACTGGGTTAGGGAGCAATTAAATAGTCTGGACATCCATAAATCCATGGGTCCAGATGGGATGCATCCGCGGGTGCTGAGGGAGCTGGCTGAAGTCATTGCTAGACCGCTCTCCATCATCTTTGCCAAGTCTTGGGAAACGGGGGAGGTGCCCGAGGATTGGAGGAAAGCAAATGTCACTCCAGTCTTCAAAAAGGGCAAGAAGGAGGACCCGGGTAATTATAGACCAGTCAGCCTCACCTCTGTCCCTGGGAAAGTAATGGAACAGCTTATCCTTGGTGCCATCTCAAGGCATATCAAGGATAAGAGGGTTATTAGGGGCAGTCAGCATGGCTTTACCAAGGGTAAGTCATGCTTGACCAACCTCATAGCCTTTTATGAGAATGTAACAAGGTGGATGGATGATGGCAGAGCGGTGGATGTGGTCTACCTTGGCTTCAGTAAAGCCTTTGACACAGTCTCGCACAGCATCCTCACAGCTAAGTTGAGGAGGTGTGGTCTAGACAATAGACTAGTGAGGTGGGTTGCAAACTGGCTTAAGGAGAGAAGCCAGAGAGTGGTAGTCAATGGTGCAGAGTCTAGTTGGAGGCCAGTATCTAGTGGAGTGCCTCAGGGGTCAGTACTGGGGCCAATATTATTCAATATATTCATTAACGATTTAGACGAGGGAATAGAGTGTACTATCAGCAAGTTTGCTGATGACACTAAGCTGGGGGGTGTGGCTGACACACCAGAAGGCTGTGCTGCCATCCAGCAGGACCTGGACAGGCTGAAGAGTTGGGCGGGGAATAACCTAATGAAATTTAACAAGGGAAAGTGTAGAGTCCTGCATCTGGGCAGGAACAACCCCAGGTTCCAGTATAGGTTGGGAAATTACATATTAGAGAGCAGTGTAGAGGAAAGGGACCTGGGGGTCCTGGTGGACAACAGGATGACCATGAGCCAGCACTGTGCCCTTGTGGCCAGGAAGGGCAATGGCATCCTGGGGTGTATTAGAAGGGGGGTGGCTAGTAGATCGAGAGAGGTCCTCCTTCCCCTCTACTCCGCCCTGGTGAGACCACATCTGGAATATTTTGTCCAGTTCTGGGCCCCTCAGTTCAAGAAGGACAGGGAATTGCTGGAGAGGGTCCAGCGTAGGGCAACGAAGATGATTAAGGGAGTGGAGCACCTCCCTTATGAAGAAAGGCTGAGGGAGCTGGGTCTCTTTAGTTTGGAGAAGAGGAGACTAAGGGGGGACCTCATTAATGTTTATAAATATATAAAGGGTGAGTGCCATGAGGATGGAGCCAGGCTCTTCTCGGTGGCAAACAATGATAGGACAAGGGGTAATGAGATCAAGCTGGAACACGAGAGGTTCCGCTTAAATTTGAGAAAAAACTTCTTCTCAGTGAGGGTGACAGAGCACTAGAACAGGCTGCCCAGGGAGGTTGTGGAGTCTCCTTCTCTGGAGACATTCAAAACCCGCCTGGACATGTTCCTGTGCGACCTCACTTAGGTGTTCCTGCTCCAGCAGGGGGATTGGACTAGATGATCTTTTGAGGTCCCTTCCAATCCCAAACATACTGTGATACTGTGATACTGTGATCTGTTCTGATTCACAGACATCTGTGGGTTTTGTTTCCTGTGGGTTTTTTTGTTCGTTTGGCTGGGGTTTTTTGTTTTTTTGAACAAATAGAAACATTTCTGCGTAGTCTTTGTTTCCCCAGATCACATGAATAAACTTTTTCTAAAGAAGGGACAAACATTTATAAACAGATGGAGGTGAGATCTCTAAAACTGCCTTATTTTCACCTCAGCTTTCTGTGATCCTTCCATCTACTGCCCTCCATTATCCCCATTACTGTGATTGTTGCACTCAAGCTGCAGCTCAGAAGACAGACACATTGCAATATTCTGCTGATACAAATGGTAGTATTCCTTTTCCATTCACTTCACAATAGAACAACAGAGCAAATTGCTAGATACAATGGCAAACTGTCGTTTCCCAACATTTTAAGTGTCTCTTCTATATAGTGCATAGTTTTATGTTATAAGAAATTTTGAACATCTCTTCAATCTATGGAGTAAAGCTGTTTTAAAGACCAATACAATTCACAACACTTGAGTGTTACCGTGTTACCATATGTTCTTTTATATATGTCTGCCTATCAAGTTTGCACAAACATCAGCTTTACTATTTAGTAGCCGTACATGCGCAAATACTGCTATTTCACTCATAAGGAAGAAAAGAAGTTGGAATTAGGGTGGAGTGTAAGTATATAAGGCTGTGTTATCACTATGTCAGGATTTTGCTAATGCTCATGACATATTTCTATGTATTCACTACTTCTTTAAATAAGTAATACAGAGACTAAATGGCAGCTGAGTAGCCTGTTGAGAACAATCAGCTCAAAGCAGATGGCACTACAAATACAACTCTTAAAGGTTTTTTTCTTGTTTGGGATTTTCACCTTCCTTGTTGATTTTGCCTCCTGGATGAATTAAGGTCTTTATTGATAGATTTAAGATCTCCCTGACATTTGATTAAGCAAACTTCATACAGTGATAACATTAAATTTTAATATCTGTCAGAACTGAACAGCAGTTTCTATAAGATGATTTATCACCATGTCTAGTGTTTGGTATCGTATTAAGTGACTGATAACTCAGCAACTATTTTACGAATCCTGAGAAAGCAGTACAAGCACTCAGACCTGAACTAATAACAACTTAGAAGCATTTATCCTGAGGGCCAATAATGTCCAAACAGGATGGTTAATTTTCAAAGAGATCAAGAAATATGGGAGGTAGTTTATCTGAGCTGTATATAGAATAATATATTAATGTATTTATTTAAATAACTTAAAATATTGAAATTGAGAGACAAATCAGTGTCAAAGATGCGTCCATCGGTAAGTTCTACAATAAAGGGAACACAACCCTGAGCTGTATGCAATTTCAATTCAGCTATCTCTTCCTGCTCCTTTAGGCTGTTCTTGAAGCAGATTTAATCAGAGGTATACATATGTACTTTTCATGTATCTATATGGATACAGAGTAATTTGGAGATGCAGAACAGCTGACAGGAAGATTTACAAAGCTATTAGGAACAGTTCTAAGACTGAAAATCCAACTTTGGTAATTTATTTTTTTTTTTAAGCACTAAACATTTCTTCTAGTTTATAATAAATATTTCTTCTAAGTAAAAAGACATATATGTCTATACAGGAGTCTGCTTTTATAGAAGCCTGAAAAATATTTTATTGTAGTAATATTTTACAAAAAGAAGAAAAACTTGAAGAAACCGGCTGACACTGCTCTGAAAAATAACAGCAAATAGAAGAACGTGCTAAATCAAAATTTAGTAACTGGAAAAAACTTTAGCGTTGCTTGAGTTTATTTATTTATTTATTTATTTCCAACAATTTAACTGCAGTTTTCTGTCCTCTTCAGAAATTGAGTAATTTAAATCGCAGGTTTTTGCAGCTACTCCTTTTGGGTTGTCATCAGCCATACTGATCACCACCTAATCTTAATTAATCTTGTAGCAGTTGCATACAACTCACTAGCAAACGTCTGATAAATACTACTTTGAATATTCTGCATGGCAGCTTGTCAAATTCTTAAGCAATGTACCCAAATGTAACTTTATGCAAGTTCAAAAATTCAAGGAATTACTGCTTTTTTAAACTTACCATCTGCTATAATGAAAATATAAATATGTTAATTTAAAGGCACAGAGTATTTTCAGGTGAAAAGCAGGAAATGAACATTGTAAACATAATAATCTTCTGAACCATATATATATGGTAGAGCCATGCTGCCGTCAGATCCTTAACAACTGTGTTATTCTCCAGATGTCATATCTGTCTCAGCACTATTTTGCCATGTAGGTTTTGACTCTGTTGCAGAAAACGGCATTGTCATGCCTCAATGACAACAGTTTTGCTGTGACATTTTTTAGCCTTACAATCCACATTATTAACAAAATTTATGGTATACATTTCATTTTTTTGTCTTTATTATCTAAACTTTAACAATTCTGTAAACATCATAATACAAATTTGAAAATACATCAGCTAATTGCAAGAGGCAGAAAATTTTATGCAGAACAGGGGAAAACAGGAGTAGATAGAACTAACTTTAGGTTCTGCGTATCTCCTTTGCTTACAGCTTCATTTACGACTTTTGGCTCTGACTAATTTCAAAGATGTGTTTATATAGTTATTGTGACTTCCTGAGATGAAACATTTGTTACAAATTTTGCATTTAAATTTTATTCATGTCTAGGGGCAGAAGAACATTCTTTTTTTGGACACAAAACAACAAGATAAAATCATCCAGCTGCAGCTTACTTTTAAGAAGGCAGAGTCATTATCAATCACCAAGCTACATTAGAAAAAAACACTTCCCTCTCATTTGCTTGGATCCAGTACTTATTCCAAATTTTGGGTATAGAATTTTATTTTTATTGTTTCACATCACCTGTGACTTCAGTAATTTTGAATTTCATGTCTAAAATTTGGAAATTTAATTTGTTCACAGGAATACATTGATTAATGAAAAGCTAAAATTCTTATAGATATTATAGAAATAGCAGTAATTATCATACAAACATGGCAAGGGCTTTATCTTGTTTCAAAAATCCTTCAGTAGATATTGTAATACACAAAACACAGTGCCTGCTAATCCCAATGGCAGAAAATCCAGTCCTCAGTAAGCCCTATTGCTTCTGTATCTTCTGAAGTAAGGAAGGGATGATCAGCTATATTTTTATCTTTCATATTTGGAAGCAGTTTCAAACTAAAGTATGTCTTGCTTTCTCACTAAGATTTATCCATACCCACCATGACAAGAAAGTGTTATCTGCCAGAATATTTAGAAAGGATTATGACATCAGCTGTTCAAAAAATAGAATTCTTAAGTCAAAAAATAAGAATGGAAAATGGGAAAGGTCACTTATGCTCTTCAAGATAGGATTTTTTTTCTCTACAATATACTTTTCTAGTGATTTATGTTGCCGAATAGGAAACTTTCAACATACACATTTGTTGTGCATTTACAGGAGCTTGAGGCTCTTTCCCTGCCCCCGAGGTTCAATATGTATCTATCTGTTTTGTTTGTGTCTACTACGTTCAGTGATGCCCCTGGTCTATCTTAAATAGCAAGTGGTCATTAATTTAAAAGTCTATTAAGACATACTATCAGGATAATAAAGTTGTGAGATGAGCAAATATGAGCACATTAGAGAAGATAAGTTTTATTACACTCAAATAATGTCTTTCATATACCGTTATTGAATTTTTACCCTTTGGCTATCATCTGAAGTCTAATTCTCATCTACAGTGAAAGATGGTATTTTGTTTTGATGGTTGATTGCTTTCCACAGATAGTACTTACACTACCAAGTAAACCAATGTTATTATTCTTAGATAAAAATACTCTTTATTTTAGAAGTTGTGATGATTACAAAACATTCATAGTGGAAAAACAACAATGGCTTGCATAGGTCTTGTAGAGATAAGTGGACATACACATACCAACAAAATTTTACAAATATTTTAAAATGAACACTTAAAAAAATTCTTCAGAAATGCATTAGAAACCAGCTGTAAAGAAGAATGGGTCGCTTTTCTATCAGGGTTTTTAAGTCTTTAAAGTTTATTGTTGTTGATAAAACACATTAAAAAGTTAAACTTGTTTTGTTATCCCTGAAAAAATAGGCTAAACAGAAATTGTTATTAGGATTTACTTTTAAAATTCTCTTCTATTTATATATATGCAAACCAGAGTTTCAAATAAACATATACATGTTGTATCATAATCTACATAGAACAGAGGAGTAATGTGGCTTTACAAAACATCTGGAGGCAAGATGCTTAGGGAAATAAAATGTTTCTAATTTCAGCACCGTTCTTGAATTTTCCTTACTAGGATAGTAGGTGAGATATCAATCATACTACCACTGTAACAAAAGAAAATAGCCCAAATTAATTCTTCTAGGCATACCTAATGTATCCCACTTTTTATAATAATAAAATAATTGAGTGACAATACAAAAATATATCTCTGAACATAATCATAATAATAACACTGAGACCAATTTTTTTTTCATTCTCAAAGATTTTTTAAACAGATCTATGAAGACTAAGATTCAGTATTTGCAATTTTTGTGCAGTTTTTTATAGTTTTTATGCGATTCCAGATTATATATAGTGTATATTTTTAATTCAATCAATATATTTTACTGATTTAATACATGTATTATAATTCTTGTGTTTATACTTTATATAAATGTTAATATTCTACAAAAAAGTTATATAAAATCTGTATATATTCTTCTAAATGCAAATAGAAATCTAACCCATGCAAAATCTCAAATAATTTACTTTAAATTTTCACTAGTTTTCACTTTCATCACATATTTCAATGTGCTCATTTACTTTAGAGCTCCTGTTGTTATTTAAAAGCAGTATTCATTGACTGATTTATTTTTGAGGAAGCTATTCTTTCAGCCTGTATTAAAGTACATTACGTATTAATGTATTACTATTATTATTAATGTATTAAAGTAAATTACAGAATTTTAAATGGTGAACCTTTGTTACTCACTCAAAATGCACTTTGCAGTTCTTCAGTTTTTACAGATCTTGATTACATAGCAAAGATAATACAGTATTCACTTATTCTACCTCCAATCCTCCAATGCTCATCTAGATGACATCAAAGCATAAAAGTCCTGCTTAGATGATACAGGATATGAATTTGTCAACATCTCTATCACTCTGTTAAGCTTTCCATTGATTTTTTTATTCTTGTTTTAACATATATGAATATATATATATATATATATGCACAAATTTTTAAGCATTGGTCATTTTTTAAGATCTTTAAAATAGATCTCATTTAAGTAATTGCATTCTGGTTAGATCTCTGCTAATCCCATTTAAGCAAATTACGTATTTGAATTAGGTCAAATCAGTTCCTAAAACAAGACTGGATATTCGACTAAAGTGCTATGTCTGACTGAATCATCACTTCTGAAAGTATTTCTGAATTCAGACTAAACTAGGTCACTACTACACAAAATGCAGGAGGCGTCTCTCTTAAATGGAAGGATATACATTTCTCTACCAGTTATTTTGCCCCTTGGTTATGGGGGAAATTTTATATAGTAGTACTCAAACTGAATTTGTGAATTGCCTTCAAATGCCAGTTAATTGACTCTCATAAAACAAGAGTTACATATCAGAATAACAAATTTCTGTTTTTAAAACTTTATATTCTTGCCTTCAGTGACTTCTGTAATGTATATTTCTCATTCTATTTATCTTAAGAAAATTAAATTTCAAATATTAAATTACTAAATATTAAATTACAATTGTCATTAGGTAAAGTCCATAATAACAGCAAAATCTTCGAGAGAAAGAATAGAGAAGATGAAATGCAGTTACAAGATTACATTTAAAGAGTAAGAACATTAACTATTTTAAAATAGCTGAACTTCAAGAACAGCAAGTTTGCCTTTACTACTCATATTCACTATATGGACCTTTTGTAAAAGACACCTTAGTTATGAAGCCTGTGAACTTTTTTTAGGGGCTTGCTGAAATAATAATCCAAAGTAGATGCTGCTGTTTCAGTGTTTTTTTTTTTTTAAAAAAAAAAAAAAAAAAAAGCAAGCACAAAAAAACAAAAACACAGAATGCTTGCAATGCAACTTAATGTTTCATGGTATGAGTGGTAATTATTTAGATTTTAGACATCACACAGTTTCTACAAGAAGATGGAGATATAATAACTTAGTCTGCAAGATGTGAAGAGACAGTTTGCTGGAATATATCCACTGCTGAATCACCATCAAACACTCTTGAAGTGCAGAAATAGGATTTGTCAAGGAATTATCAGCCTAAAGTAGCAATAAATCTGTATGATGTCTGCATAACAATGATATTTAAAGCCACTTTAGGTATTTATGTCAATCAGTGTAACCACAGATAGAAAGAATCTTAGAAGTAAAATTTTAAGGTGGATGTTAGGAGGAATTCACACAAATCCTGTTAGTCATAATAAGCAGGATTTGTGAGCTTATCTCCTGCGCCTTATATACCAGGCTAATTTGTTTTGTAATACATAGAGATTTGCAAAATGGAGACATACCAGCTGTTTCAGTATTAGACCTACTGCACAGGCACAAGTGATATTTACAGGAAACTAATTACAGTCTGTTCCTAGTTCCTCTATGCAATAATCTATATGGGCAGGGTGTATCCTACATGTCTGAAATATTTGCAGTGGCTTTACATAACATGTAAGTAGTGCATTCAGCACATCTGTCATTATTTTATTTAGACCATGTGCAGTGGTCACTCATTCTGAAATTTAATAGATCTGCTAGAGAAGAAAAATACCTATTTAACCTGACGAAACAAAATTTCCATCCTAGTAATATGTGGAATGTATTGCAATGTCAACAGCACAGTCTTGAGAGCTTTGTGACCTGGTTGATTGTTCAGTTACTACAGGCAAAATAAAACATTTTTGGTGATGAGAACATAATTCCTTGGGAAACTTCAGGCAACCTCTGTTTTTCTTCAGGGAATAAATTAATAAAAGTCCTGTACAGATTATTTAATATTTTGTAGAATATTAACTTACTGGTTCGAATTGCTAACATGTGTACCTAAAATCAGGAAAAAAAATAGAGATAATTCGGGGTAATATTTTGTGACCGATGCTATCAATGACTTTTTTTTTTTTTTGAAATGGGGATAAATGGATACTACAGAACCTATATTTATATATAACTTGCACTTGAGGATTGGACCAACTCATATGATGACATATGTGCCTTATGTACTTTCTCATGTAAGTCAAATCAGATTTTTGTGTTTGAGAAGGATGTACTTTAGTTTCTTGCAATATTTGACAGTCTAGATTAATTCTAAAATACTAAAATGATGTTATTTTTGTATTTAGTAGAAGAGGAGGGGGGTGTTTTTTTGTTGTTGTTATTGTTTGGGTTTGTTTGTTTTTCAGTAAAATACTGTTGTCTTAAGGAATATATTCTTTATTTCAAATAAGAAAAACCATTAGACCCAGTAAAACTACTGAGACCGTTGGAAAAGAAGAATTGCTATGTTTCCTACAAAAGAAGCTTCCAGTATTGACCATGGTCATCAAATGTAAAATACATACCGGTCTACTAACTTGAAATGATACATATATATACCGGCATTCAAGGTTGTCTGATGAAACGGAAAGAAAGTTTCATAAGAATAAAAAACGATCTTCTGAAAATCTTTCAGGTTATTAAATGGCTTTAGAAAAATCCATGTTTGTAATGAAACCATTTACTTAAACACTTCACATATTTGGATTTAATATTTCTAAACAAAACCCTTTTGTTTGTGTTTTGTCCATGTATATTCAGGTTATTAAATTACACTGTCTTTCAGACTCTGTAGATTACGAATAATAGTTGGTTGAGTGGGAAAATGCCCGTTATGGAGATTCTATCACTGAAAATATTTAAGAATAATCAGTGTGGATTAATACATTCAGACAAGGTATGAAATAACCTCTTGAAACACCTTTCAGCCTTCGATTCCTGCAATCTCTTCACTGTTCTTCCTTCCCCAGTTTATAGTTCTTAGAGTGGGATTAATCTGAAACTACAATAAACAAGAAGATTCATTGACTGCTATCATGAACCATATCAGGTATTTTGGAGAAGAATAAAAGTTCACTAAAGCTTGCATTACAACGTTCTTAATTGAATGTGCCTTCAGGTAACTGTAACATTACTCACAAATATGTGTAAATTCGTTATAACATGGTGTGGTAGTTTGGCATTGGCTAGCCAACAGGTGCTCACCAAGCCACTATCACTCTACCTCCTCAACAGAACAGAGGAAGAAAATATAACAAAAAGCTCTTGGGTCAAGATAAGGACAGAAAGATCACTCAGCAATTACAGCCACAGGAAAAAAAAAAAAAAAAAAAAAAAGACTCAACTTGATTAAATTAATTTAATTTATTGCCAATTAAACAGAGTAGGATAATGAGAAATAAGAACATACCTAAAAACACCTGCCCATCATTCCCTTCTTACTGGTCTCACTCCTAACTTCTCTGCCTCCTCCCCCCAAGTGGCACAGTGGGATGGGGAACAGGAGTTGCCATCAGTTCATAACATTCTACCTTTACTGCTCCTTCCTCCTCACACTCTTCCCCTGCTCCAGCATGGGTTCCCTCCCACAGAATACAATTCTTCATTACCTCCACGGTGAGACCCTTCCACAAACTGCAGTTCTTCAAGAACTACTCCTGCGTATGACTTTTACATGAGGTACCATTCTTCAAGAACAGACTGCTTCAGCGTGGGTCTGCCACAAGGCCACAGGTTCTGCCAGAAAACCTGGTCCTGTGGGGGCACTCCATAGGCTGGAGCTTCCTTCAGGACATCTCCACCTGTTGCAACACAGAGTTCTCCACAGGCTGCAGTGGAGATACCTGCTCCGCCATGGACCTCCATGGGCTGCAGGGGGGAGAACCTGCCTCACCATAGTCTTCTCCAGGGGCTGCAGGTGAAGTTCCACTCCAGCACCTGAAGCACCTTTTTCCCCTCCTTCTTCAATGACCTTAGTGTCTGCATAGTTGTTTCTCACACATATTCTCTCCCCTCTCTCACACAGTTTCTATTGTACAGTGTTTTTTACACTTTTTTAAATATATTATCAGAGAAGCACTACCAATGTCATTGATGAGCTCAGTTTTGGCCAGTGTCAGATCTGTCTTGGAGCTGGCTGGAACTGGCTCTGTCCATCATGGAGGCAGCTTCTGGTGTCTTCTCACAGTGGCCACCCCTGCACTGCCCCCCTCACCCCTCCTCTGCTACTAAAGCCTTCCTTAATTAACCCAATACACATTGTTAAGTAATTTCTTTGCGCTGGAAAGTTGAAGAAAAAAATAGGGAAATAGGATAAAAGAAGTGAGTCAGAAAATGATTGCTACACATTCAATGTTAAGGATGAGAGAGATAGATCCTCTCTTAGCAGTTAAGAATGCCAAAAAGAACGGAAGCTGCTGATCTTCCCATGACAGCAAATAACCGTATTTACTACTTTCTTTCTCTTATCAGGCTTCTGCATGGAATATTGTCCCTTCACTGGAGTCAAATGGTTTTATGGATTAAGTTGAGAAGTGGACAGAACTTCAATAACAAATCATTTTCAAACAGTAGTTTCTCTTTTTCATTTTCAGTGGCACACACTTGATTGACAGCATCCATCTAAGCGCAAGTATATTCCCAGAGTTCTTATGCTGTTCTCAGTACAACTCATGTACACAACCTCTAAAGAAAGACAATATGAGAACAGGTGTCTTATTTGGCTTCTTATATTATTGAGCAGTTTTTCTGTCATAACTGTAAGCTTTGCACCAGTATCATTCACAGCCTTTCTTACCTTTCAAACATCTTCAGGTGTAAATAATATACCTTTTGCTTGCTTCAGCATTAGCTGTTAATTAGCTTCAGGCTTCTAAGCCTAACAAATACTATCTGATTTTTTTTTAGTTTAGCGAGTTCTTGCTAGTACTAATTTAAAGCAATAAAAATTTAATTCCTAGCAATATAATTTAGTAATGTTTGCTAAGTTGACTGATAATTGGCCTGCACTGATCTCATGTTGTTTTCAATGCCATACACAAATATACATGTTTATTCAGGGTGGGATGTAAACAAATCATAACAGAAAATCAAATTTCTACTCTGAAACATGTCAGTGATGAACCACATATAGTCTGTAAAGCTGCACTGCTTGATCCTGGCAGAATTAAGCCTGACAAAGATGAATAAAAATCTGTTGCTTGTTCTTTTATTTTTCTGCATTTAAAGTCTGTTTATAGGTGTCACAACCTAAATGGTTACCTAGACTGCTAGTGATAGAAATGACAACTGTTGCTTCATAGGATTCCATAGGACACAAGGACATAGAAAAAAAGTAAAAATATATATATATATCCATCTATTACAAATTATTATCAGCAGTCAACACAACAGCAGCAATCAATAAGAGCAATAGTCAATTATGTCAACAGTCAATTGCAGCAAATAATAATAGTAAGAATAAACAATAGCAGCAACAAGTATACATAATATTACAGGTTACTACAAACTTAAAACTACAAACTAAATCATTAGTAAAGCAACTTACCAACAATAGAACGTCACTTACACTTGCGACAGATCGCTTACACGAATATTGTCACAGAGGCACCCCAAAAGTCAATTTAGGCAGGCAATGAGCTCCAAACAGACTTTATTCTAACCAGAACTGTTTAGCAGAAAACCAACTAGAAATGGGGTTTATCCAAAATTAGTTAGCAATCCAATAACATTATAAAACAGAGGTTTGGACATCAGTTAGGCATTCAGTTGCTACACAGTCAATTCAAACTCGAGGGGATCAGATCCCAAAACTCTACAGTGATGATTCAAAATGTGAATTTTTTCACTCTTAAAAAGTGAGAACTCTCAAGGGCACCCAGAAAATCACTCACCAGGTTGGCAAGGTGTCTCAATCCCTGAGTAATGCTCCGTAGATGGCCAGTTTATGGAGAAGAAACCTATTGTAGGACATTGTTATGTACTTAACACATCTCAACAAAAATTTGAAAAAGAGATGATTAGTGAGAAAAAAAAAAAATGTGATAAGTTCCTTAAACCTGCTCAAATAGAAAAGTAAATATATGCCTGTGAAAAAATGCACACTTCCCTTCATATATAATTTTACCAGTCATAACTGTGAATTCAGAACAGGATCTAAAAATAAAAAAGATATCTAATCTCTTTAACATTTCTGTGGATTTTTACCTTAGCATTGAGTAAAAGTTAAATATATGCTTAAGTAACATGTTAGCTCATGGACTAAAAGAGAAACCCTAAGGAATTTTAGTGATGCTTCTCAGTTCCTCCTATTCCTAATGCTATCATTTTCACTATATTTTCACTATAAGCTATATTTTTACTACAAGCCATTTCACTATTTTCACTGTAAGCAAAACAAGAACGTTTAGCACGAAAAGATTCTATAAAAACAAAAAGTAAAACTTCGAAGTGAAAGTGATTGGCAACTGCAAATTAAACTCAGTCTTTGAAACCAACATGCAAGGGTAGCTCAAAGGAAGTGCACATCCATTCAAGATTTGAAAAGTTTATTACTTATCTAAAATGTTTTAACGGCATATTCCAGTCTTCAAGAATGCTGAAACAGCAGAATAAGTATACTTCCCGTAAAAAGATATATGCTTTCCAATGTTCTGATAAAAATGTAGCTATGCAACATAGCATAACGTACCTCAACTCTATAATCAGCATTTAGGATGTGTTGAATCAAAAAAATATGCAGCTTTATTGTCAAGCATTCTGTGATGCAAATTTAGTGGCTAACTGATTTTTTTAATTAACTAAATGAATTCTTTAAGGCAAGTGATCTCATCGTGAAAAGTTATGATAAATGTGTTTAACTCCTTTCAGAAACAAAAATTTGATATGATAAGGAAATAGGAATGCTTAAACATGGTGCAATCAGGTAATTAAGTCAGATAATTCAGATCATCATTGAGTGATTAAAATTGATACTAGTGATACCTGAATAAAATAAATATGTTTTGATCTCTGTATAATTGCCTGTTAAGGTGAAACAATCAGTTCAGTGGATGAGGGGAGAGCTGTGGAACTGATCTGCCTTGATTTTAGCAAGGCATTTGATCTGATCTCTCACACAGTTTCCTTGCTAATGAGCTGATAAGATTTGGACTGAACAGATAAATAGCAGAATTGGTAGAAAATTGAGTAAAATTTTGAGCTCAGAAATAATGGTTGTAGTTAGTGGCTCAAAATCAGATAGGTGGTTTTACCTGGGGTCAGTATTACTGTTTCCAATGCTGTGAAATTACCCATCTTGATGTCAGAACTGAATACACACTCACCAAGTTTGTGGATGACATAAATTGGGAAGAGAAGTAGATGAGGCTGGAGAGAAGAGTCACCACTCAGACCGATCTCACTAGGCTGGAAGATAGACCAGCAAAAATTGCATAAGGTGTAACAAAACTAAGTGTGAAGTCCTGCACATGGGACAAAAAAAATTATAAACTCTGCAACTATAGGCTGGGGTCTGATGGCTGAGAAGCAGCTTGGATGAAAAGGCACTGGAATTGCCGGGGGACAGTAAATTCAACATGAGCCAGCAGCTTGCCCTGGCATCAAGAAAGGACAACTGCTTCCAGGGGTTCATCAGAAAGAAGGTACCAGTAGACTGCTGGATATGATTATTCCATACTACTCAGCATGTGGTACACCATGCCTGGAAATGTAAACTATTCTAATTCTTCAAGTTTAAGAGAGACTGATAAACTAGGGATGGTCTAACAGAGGACTATCAAGATGATGGGATGGCTTGTGAACTTAACTTAAAAAGAAAAAAGTTGAAGGAATGGGGTCTGTTCAGCCTTGAGAACAAGCGACTTGGGATTGGTGGGGGTGAGGAGGAACCATACTCCAATCACACTTTCATTAAGTAAAAGCTATTTGGATGGATTAATATCTTCACAAGGATGCACGCTGACAGAACAAGAAGCCATGGGTATAAGTTGCCTTAGGGGAATCCTGTATGAAGATAAATGCTTCACTGTGGGAACAATTATGTTTCCCAGAAATGTGTCAGAACCTGTCTTACCAGAAAAATTCAAGACTCAGCCTGACAACGCACTAGAATGGTGCCCTGGAAAACCTAACCTGAAACTTTCTTTTGACAGAAGGTTGAACCAGGTGAGCTCTGGAAGTCTATTCCAGCCTAGATTTTTCTATAGTTCTATGATTTTACAATGAATTAGATCCATAAATATCTGTTTTCAGGTAGTTTGTTTGAAGATTCTTGAGGAAGTACTTCTTTTTTTTTTTTTTTTTTCCTGCCCGTATAGAGGCAAATATACTTTGTCAAATCCCTTGGAGGATGTTAATAGACATATTTAATCAGTTTATCTTAGCTTAAATTTCACTAAATACGTTTATTTTTTGAAATATTATAAGGAAGAATATATACATCTCCAAAAAAATTTTGTTGTAAGACACAGTTTTCTTTAAAAGTTAGCCTGCATGAATTATTATAATTTAGTACGTAAGGGTGGTGGTCCAAAATATTCAGAAGTTATCAAATGATAAACAAGCTGGAGACTGGCAATCTATCTAGCAATTGCCTTACCTTTATGAAGTTACCTTGGAAAGATGCTTTTCAATTCACACTCTTCAATATTGACAATGTTTTGGTTTTATTCATTTATATCCTTGCTTGCCAGGTTTTTCTTTCCAGTAAGAATTAAATTTCAATGATTTACATCTTATCCCTAATATTTCTATGCTGATTCATTTTGTTGTTCCCACCTCCTCTCTCCTGTCTTTTCTTCATCTCTGGTGTTGATCTTTTCTCCAAACCTTTCTAATGTAAATCAAACATTCAGTACTTGGCCTTAGGGCTGATTCATTGTAAATTAAGCATTGTGTCTTTTCAGGGGATAAGGGAGGAATGATAAACTATTTTCACAACTGTTACAATATTTTATATATCATGTATTATAACAAGCATTTACATAGATATTGTGCAATTCAGAGTCTTGGTAACACATTTACCTTTCCACTGAGATTTTGTACTATGTATTAATAACATGCACGACAAATACTAGTTTCAGAATACCTTTTCTAAGCTCTCTCTCTTGTTTCTGCTTCCTTTTTAGTCCTTTTCCTCTATATCACAAGTTTTACCACCTCCCACCCAAAACAAACAAACAAGCAAAACCAAACAACTTATCAAAATTAAATATTTCCTGATATCCTTCTGAGTCAGAATTTCCCCCTTTTTATCCCCCCACTCATATAACTGAGTTCCAGAAAGGGAATCTTTAAATACAAGCATAACTCTACATATTAGAGGCAAACATGGGTAAGATAGTCCTAAGTAGTCAACCAACTTCCCTTTCTAGCTCATTTACGTTTCACAGACTCTAGTCCTTGACTGTGACTATCACCAGTCTCACTCAACTTTCTGACCTGTGGCAAATGCCTTGTTGAGGGCATGCTGCTCATTCTGAGAAAGAGGTACTTGCATGTTTTTTACAGGATATATCTCTACCTAATTTAGTGATTCAGCCTTATTTGACATTCATCATGTAATACTCCCTATAAGTAAAACCAACAATACTATTTCATTCTCCCCACAAAACTTTTCGGAAAGGTCTTCCTTCCTCTGTCTTTTCAGAGAGACAGCACATCATGTTTTACCAAAAAATTTAGGATGAGAAAAGCTTTCAAAATAATATATTACTTCTTTCTTCTTTTTTTCTGTTTTTGCTTGTTTAGTTTGTTGTTGTTTGTTGTTGTTGTTGTTGGTTTTTGTTATTTTTTTTTCCTATATCATGTAGTAACTTCTCCTCCCTAAAGTCACCATCTGCACAACAATAAGACTTGAGTCAGTTGGCTAAACAGAAGCACCGGAGACACTGATGTGCCCTGGGATAGCCAAGGACATGTGATCAGAGCTGGTTAAATTGGGGTTTACAGTTTTCTGGATGGCAGAAAATGAAAAAACAGATAGACTATCCTTGGACAAGCCTCTATGGCAGTAGACATCTATATTTAAGCAAGTCAGTTCCTTCCTTCTTGTCACCTTTCACTGAAGTAGAATGTTAAATGTGGAATTTATCCTATTCATCTTATGGAAATCTTATCACTTGACAGAAGCGTATGGTCAGAATACTTTTTATGTCTATGTAAAATAGAAACAACTAAAACTTTTTTTTTTCTTTTTTTTTAATACAAGCTCGAGAAAGACTGTGTGACAGTGCAATTTCATTCTTCAAGATTTCCCCACCTACACCAAAAATCAATAGTCTGAAATCAGTGAAAAATTTCACATTTGGCATAAAGAGATAATAAAGGTGTGCATGTTATAGGTTCAAATACATTTTTAAAGAAAACTTAATTTGTGTCATTGTTTCCTTTGACTCTAAACCTTGAATTTGAAGACCTTGTCTTCTTAAATTCCAACTGCTTTCACCGATCTATATATGCCATTATAAATAATAATTCTTTCACATCACCAAAAAATTTCCTTATAGCTAAGTTTGGTTGGTTGTTTTTTTGCCCTCCCCACTGAAAGACGATATAAATTAAACCAAAAAGTGGAGAACCTATTTCTTCAATTTCAAAAGAATTTCACAGTAAAATATCCTAATATGTGGTATATTTCTCTCATTTTTGGGGCATGCATTTAATAATGAAGGAATTTGTTTTTTGTGACCATTAAGACTCTAATGTCTACTGGACAAGAAATATTATTTTTTAATATTTTTCTTTATATTAGCTTTCCTAAGCCAGGTTTCACATTTCATGCCTTGATGGTTTTAAAGTTGTTTATTCTTCTATTTTTCTTATCACTAGGGAACATGTTGAGAATTCCTGTCACTTATCTGTCTTCAAGGACTTGTGTGCTGGACTTGTTTAAGTTTTTTACAGAGGATAAAAAGCCTTTGTTTCATGCCACCAGAGAGCACTGTTGGATCATTAAGATTTGGCTTTTTTTTTTTTTCTTTCTAGACATTAGCTAAAGTAATGAGAACCAAGGAGACAAATAAAACTTCACAAAATATTCTTTCTTTCTTACCACATGACAAATGTCACCAGCACATAAGGCGTAATAAATCAATGGGTCTTTCTGTGTTTATAGTTCTGTATTTTTTCAACATTCTTTTCTTTTAAATAAATGAAAACACCAGTGTTCCCAAGGTTGCAATTAGTGATACAGTTTGTACCATCGACTTTCATAAATTTTATTTTACTCAGCAGCCCAGAGGCACAGCTGCGAGCTATATCACAGGACAACTGTGAAGATCACTGCTGGTTCCTCATTCTGGAACACAAAAAAAGCATCCCTTAAGACCTCAATGAATAATATGACAAGAAGATGAAGACCATGTTGCAAAAATACCTTGCCACTGTGCCAATCAACACACCACAGCAGAAGCCATCCATTCTTTCAACTTTACAGGTGATTTATGCAACAATCATGGTAAAGGTCAAGGAAACTGCATTGGACTAGAAAAAAAAATAATAATAATAAGTATATATATATATATATATATATATGACACCTTCAATGCAAGAGGAAGAGGGCGATAGCTTGGTATTCTGAATTTCTGCCAAAAACAAGAACTACAATGAAGAACCTGAATCTATGGTAGGTTAGAAAGTCATTCAGTGTGTCTGCATGTAGGTTTATGCATGTGTGCCAGTGGCTAGATCCACATGTATATTGCTTTGCATAAAATACACACATATATAAGATAATTTGTTTAAAATTATTTTAATTTTGCAAGGAAGCTAAGAACCTCTCTCTCTGCAGGTGTTTAAATGAAGCTTTATACTAAATTGACCGAGCATAAGTTTGAGGCTTTTTTCATAAGTCAAAAAGTAATTAAATGAACTACAAAACTGCTTAACTACTTAGTACTCCACAGTTTTAGGATTTAGGTATTAAATAAATTTTTAGATACTGTTCAGGATTTTTCAAAGGAAGAAGAATCCAAGATTATTTAAGGACCTAATTTTTACTTAGATTCCAAACTTCCCATTTAAATATAGGTGTCTAGATGTATCTTGTTTTTGAAGGTTGGTGATGAAAAAATCTTGGAAAAAATGAAATTAAATTACTTTGCTTAACTGATTATGAAATTCCTAGTGTAAATACATAAAAATCTAGAAATGTATAAAAAAGCTTTTAGAAAACTAATTATGTTCTGGAAAAAATGTCCTTTGGGAAAACACATCTCATAACTTTCTTACACCTAAACTTAATGACATGTTTATTGTATTGAGGAATATTTTGTGAGAATTCTGCATTTTTTATGGTACTACAAGAAGACAATTAATGTAAAATGAACAATAACTAATGTCTTTATTCCATCCTTGATTATATCTCATTTTTTCCTATCTTTCTTTTTAATATAATATAAGGACATGATTCTGAAATGATTATGTAATTACTCAGTATTAACTAGAATTTTCTCATCACATTGAGGCTTGGATATTGAAATGCATAACTATCAGTTCTACTGATTATTGCTAAATTCTAGCTGTAGCACACATCAAACAAATCCTCACTTCGCCCTGCCCCCTGCCCCGCATGCGTTACACTCATTGTAAACTCTCAAATAGAATACAACGCAAAACTATCTTTCAGTGTTTCCAAAATGCAGGGTCTTTTCCTTTTGTTGCATTTACAAAGTAAGCATTTCCTATAATTATGAAAATCTACCCTATAAAGAGCTTTCTCCAATTATCTACAACCAAGGTGATTCAGACTGTACTGAAATTATCTGAGACTTTTCATTGGCTCAGAGATGAAAGAAAATGCATTTCCACAATATTAATTCTTGTCCTACTCATCCAGGCTTTACTCAGATAAAATGTGGATTGGAATTTCTGCTTGGCTAAGGACTTCAAAATACCTATATATTCAAATGAGAAACAGCGTAAATGTGATAATCTTCTTAATCTGTTTTCTTGATTATTGCATTATTCTACTATTGCAGTTTTTTTCATATGCGTATCATACATTATTTATGTGTAAAAACTTTTTACTCATGCTTTTGAAATATATAAAACTTAAAATACTTAAAAAAACTTTAAACTTTGTCTATAAATAACATTTCCATATTTGAGATATATATATATATTTATTTTTTTTTTTCCTAACTTTAATATTAGTTTTATAAATGTATTTTGTAGCCTTATCTAGGTGTTCCTGCTCCGGCAGGGGGATTGGACTAGATGATCTTTCGAGGTTCCTTCCAATCCCTAACATTCTGTGATTCTATGATATTTTCAGGGAGACAAATGAGAACTTGGAACAAGAGTGAAGGGTAGAAAAAGGGGTTTTGGGGAAGTTTTTTTCTTAATTAATTTGATCTCTCTGTTTATTCATTAACCACTTTTAGATATGTCATAACTCTATTGCTTCATTATATCAGTGCAATATCAAGGTTGCTGTTTTGATTTCAAGCAATTTATAGCTAATTGAGAAATTTAGTGCAAAGTAATCTTGACTGATAGTGTCTATAGGTAATCCAGCTTGAGAAAGATTTGCTGTCAATCAGCTAGAGAAAAAAAAAAAAAAAAGAAACAAGCAGAAAATCTTATTTTGTGACACAGGGACTAATCTGAATCTTGAAAAGCTTGTGTGCAGTCACTAACTACAAAATAAACTTCCAAGATGACCTTGAACTAATTATTTAGAGTCAGATTTTTAAAAGGACCTTATATAATGACAATAACTACTTGGATTTTTTTTTTTAAACTATGTAGGAGATAATGTCCTATAATGGACAAATAGAAAGAATATAACAGAAATAGTTTGGTTTCCAGTAAAAAATGAAGGTCAATACACTTTCACGCATTAAAAAAAAAAAAAAAAAAAAAAATCAGAAGTTTATATTCCATGCATACCTTCTGTAACTGTAAATGTTACCTTCTGTAACTGTGAAGATGATTAACCACTAGAATATACCCAAAGAAGATGTGGATACTTCATCTTTTGACATCTTATCTTATAAAGGAGACTGAATATCTGTTGAGAAGATACATTTTAATTTAAATGCAGGGGAGGCTTTATGTCCACACTGTGTGATATGTTCAGTACTATATACATTATCTAATATGTCAAAGTTTAACCCAGGTAATCTCAAAATTTTTTTATCTCAAAATCTCTGTGACTGCCATAGGGTAAAAAGTGAAGCTGGTGAAATATAAATGTTAAAAATTAGGTTGTATCTGTGGTTCAAGAGATTCCACCATCAACCTCTTTCCAGATTCATTGTAAAAAAGTAAAGAGAGAGCTGAGATTAACAAGAATTTTGGTGATAGTTTGAAGGAAACCATGCATCACGACATTTCTTAAAAAACACACCCAAATGTGTTCAGTAGAACTTCAAATCATTAGTCATATTGCATTTAAACAACCTAACTTCCTGCACTACATCTGCAACAACTCTTTAAGTCTAGCAAGCTATTATCACTAGGTGACAGCAGTTTTTACAAGTACCTCCCACTGCTATGAAGCTAATTCTAAAGACAGTTCACATCCTCTGACAAGTTTTGTATAATTTGTAATTATAATTATAATGGGCTATGTTGTAGAAGAGTTCAAATCTAAGAACCAAAGGCCTTCTTCCATAGGCTATTCTACATTCTCCTTTTTGCCTTGTGTGATTACAATATATTTCATATGAGTAACTCTGGTTTTGATATCCTCTCCTTGCAATTTATTACTGTTCCAATATGGTTCCAACCTTATACTATTATAGCACCCCATGGGATTGATAAGTTTTTGTTGAAATAACTTATTTTTCCATTCTGAAAATCCTTTTTCAGTAATGACAGTAGCATGAAAATTTTCTTCACATCGCTTGTGAAAATCAAGTATTAAAAAGAATCTTAATAAATGCAATCATATTTTAATCCAAAAATGTTCTTAGTAAAGCCCTTTAATCAAAACTCTTTCGTAAAGCTGGCAAAAAATAGGACCAGATTTATGAACTCATTCAAATGACTTGACACCAAAAATAGGTCAGTTGTATGCAAAAACGTCACATTTCTTATACTGACTTCTGTTTCCAACTAACTTTGTCTTTTGCTTTGAAACTTTCCATTCATTGGACACTTGCAAAATCTCTGAATTTGCTTTTACTCAGTAGGCCACTCATATGCTCTTAGATGAAGCCCATCTTCCTGACTGCAAAATCTGCTAGTTTTAAGCAATTATAAAGTTGTTGCATTTTGAAAGAATAAGGGGATGTGTAATTTGCATTTGATATGAAAGTTAAGCAGACTTTCTAAGAAAGGAACCATACTGACCCTGTTTAAGCATCAAAGCCTTGTAAAAGTCATTTTTGTGTGTACGTATGGAAGCCCGTGATACTCTCTTAAACACTAAAACACACTATCACCTCCCTACTTATCTTTTCTGCTGCTTTATTTTTCATCTCCATTTCTGCTAATATCTATGCAAGAACAAAGTTTGTCACCTTGATGATTTTAGAAATCTGTTGAATTAAGTCATATGGAAGAGTAACGAATCACAACATGTAGAGAAGCATGGAACCACTGTGAATAGAACTTTTTCGGAACACTCAAAAGTTTAAAAGTTAGTTATAAAATAAAAAATGTAAATATATTAACAATCCTTTCTGTTTCTGCAGAAAGCATTTACTACAATAGCTACTAAATTTCTCATAATTTTACACAGTGGATCACCTGGTTATGGAAAGGCAGAAAATTTCCATTATAAAAAAATCAATTAATAAATGAACTCTAGAGGAACAATGAAACAGTATTATTCCTTAAACTTCCATTTTAGCTTGGAAAGCTTTTGCCTTCTCTAAAATTTAAAGACACCACATTCTTGTTCATAATTCTTTTTCCTAGTGCAACGCTTGTTTCTATAAGTTGCTATAAATCCTCTGTAGGATCCTGAACAGCAGAGAAAAGCCTAAAGGAAGCTCAATAACCTAAAGAAAACAATTGCCTTCATCAAAGAAAAAAATTCATCTTACAGATTTAAGTATATTAGAATGCATAGCTAAACAGTTTATAAATTCAGTTCTTTAGCTGCTGGTGCACAAGTTATTTTTCATACCAGTTGAGGTCCACTGCCGAAATGAAGTATTCTGCACAGCTACAACTAAGCATATGTCTCAAATAACTCTTCATGAGCTATACAGGTAATACATTTGTGATTCCTTTTAAGCTTTTAATGAATTAGATATTTATTTCCTACTTTGTGTGGACTGTGCCAGAAATTTATGTGCATCGTTGTGCCCTAGTCACAGGATCAGTTCAAGGGGTCGTTGAAACAAAATATTTTGTAAAAAACATCCACACTACTATAGTTACTACTTAAAGGACATGAATAAAATGCACCATTTTAATTAGATAAATATCTCAGAAGCAACATATTTCATTATTACCATGGATTAAAACTGTAATTTTTTTTAAATATCAGAGCGGTTGATTGATAGTAGCCCCTCATTTCCCAGTGAGAGCTCTAACTACTGAACTCTTATGATCTTGATGGCACAACTTTCACCACCGTTCTGCCTCTTACCTTTTGTGATGCTCCTGTTAACTCCTCAAACACATTCTGAGGAACAAAGATAGTTTGGCTACCTAAACCTGGATCAGAATACAGCCCTGATAGGCAGATATCTGCTTAGAAAAGATAATTCTGAACACCTATGTGAGGCTAAGATCAGCCATCCACAAAACTTTTAGGCTTAATTGTCTTATCCAATGGTACAGAAAACATTATTAGTACTCAAATAGAGTTGCTGTCTTCTAACTAAGTACCAGACACTCCTGATAAAACTTAGGTGGCAAATACTTAATCTGCATTTTTTAAAAGTTTGTGTTTATAAAAATATTGTTATTATTTTAGAAAATATGTGGGTTTAGAGTTGAAAAGCAAATTATTTTAATTTGTGCATAACTATCTTTTTTACAAGGAAAAATCTCAGAGTTTACACACCATTCGTTGCAACTCATTCACCAGTGCTGTGAATCCTTCTCCCCAGGCCAAGACTTTTGATAGCACATCACTGTGCTTCATAATGCTGAAGTTATTATTTGGCTTCAATAGAGAGTTGTACATTTGGATTTTGACTATGTAAAGAGGTCTTATCAATGTTCCTGACAGACGTATTATTAAAACAAAATATTTAGCTCCCAGTATAAGTACAACAGTGAAAACTCTCTATTGGTGAGGTTTAGGTGCATGGGCATTTTTTTTGGTTGGTGGGATTGGTTTTGGATCTGTTTATATATATATTTATGTAGTGACTGTACTATTGTTTCAGCCTTACTTATAATTTTAAATATAATAAAAAAGTAATTGTTCCAGAATCCAGTCCATAATGTCTTTATTCTTCTAGTTTGCACGTAGAGTATTGCATTGTACTGTAGCCTGGAGCTCATACGTCCTGTATGCCACATTACTCTGTTGTTAAAAAGGCAGTACAATACAGCAGAATGTTATTAAAATATCTAAGTGCATTTCCTTGTGTTTGTGGAGGAAAAATGCAGTTGTGTGAGCATGAAAAAATGAAAAATTTCTATTTCTTTAATTAGCAAAACTTAACTATAATATCTGTAATCTAAGAAAATTAACTTAAACATATTCTTCAGGAATAGTTAAAGGAGATAAATCCCTTTACCTCTGTCAGCTGAGCCTGTTTTAACAGTATTTGGATCTACATAAATGTATAACATCACTAGGCTGTAGTATTTAAAAGGCAAATTAATTACTGGTTTACAGTGGCAAATGAATATTAATGTCCTTTAAAATTTCACCTGTAAATTTACTAATCCTATGCTATCCAAGTATTTATGCATATGGTGTTTGGGAAGGGGCCGATTTCTGAACGATAACTTTGCTTTGTTCTTGAACTGATTGTTTGGTTTGGTTTGGTTGTTTGTTTTCCATTTCAAACAGTGGAACAAATATACATGCATACACTTTTACACTCTGGAGACAAATTACGTAATTCATTTTGGTTTTAGAGGTGCTCTGAGCTGTTAAAAAATACGCTATTTCTCATCAGGTGTTGGCACTCTGCAGGAATGTAAGTTGTGCTACCAAAGCTCTTTGCACACCTGCATGACTGGATGTGCATTCATCAACATATCAAACACATTCCTTTTCATTTAATAGGGACATGTCCCTTCACACGATGGAACGCACAAGTAATCTCAGTTCACATTATCCAATAGATAAAGTCTTGTTACATGAGCAAATGTGTATCTACTGCATGACAGAAATCCCTTCCTCATAAGGTGCTGACATGGTACGTGTACACTCAGTCACTTCTTTCTCCAAAAATCTGCGGTCTCTTTCCTAAGAACGTAGTAAAGAATAATTTCTGGTCAGGATTGCTAGCAGTTTTGCAGAACAATCTGATTGAGAACTTGTGAATTAATGGGGAAAAAAAGCTGAATTCTATTAGCTTCCCAGAAGGCAGAGAGCAGCGTAAGTACACGTTAGGATGAAACCTAGTTTGTGACAATATTTGAAGGTTGTTTTGCTTTGTTTTAAAATATAATAAGTAAGTAAATAACACATTTTAAACTATGACAGAATCTGTGCAAGGCAATCCCAAATTCTTCTAAAAAAAGACAACTTTTGAACTAACCATATGAAGTAATGACAAAATAATAAGACATTACCAGTAGGACAGTGTTGAATAGGAAACTTTCTGGTCATAAGATAATCCCAAAATCACATCATAATTCTTAGCTGTTTCTATTTGTCTTGATCCTCTATTTCTTTACAAAAACACAAAGAAGAAATTAGCTATTTCTTCTGCTTGTGCTAAGTGGTTAGAGAAGGCTTTGATATACTTGTGCAAACTATACAGAAGAAGTTATGTATGAATAATAGTAAAAATAGATCTAACAATTGAATTTATAAACTAAAAGTAGGTTTAAATTTCGTCAAAACAGCTATCTCTCTTGTGGATATTTCTTTATATGTAAGAATGACTTCATGGCTTTAGACAGAATTGAAAAGTATAAAAGAGCCTTTGATATTCTGTTCTGGGTCACCTTGTTTTCTGCATTTTTTTCTTGATCTCCACTGGCTTTACTAACATCTGAGTCTTGTTTTGAGCTTGCTGATTACATTGAGTTTGTATTTGCTATGCAATAAGCTGGCACTAAGAAGGATTTTGATCTTTAATCTGGTTCAAGGGATTCTAAGCAGCTCTGATTGCAGCCATAGGCAATACATGTACTAAATGAGAGTGAAGGACGAATTAAAATAAATAATGTTTGAGTAAATCACTTTGTCCTGGTTAAATGCATTTAACAGTTTCATTTTCCCTTGCAAAGCAGGTTTTAAATAAATTAACAAGTGTTTTATTTTTTTGATGTAAGTATAATGAATCTTTTTTCCACACAGGAAAACCAACATCATTAAAGCTGTGTCTCTCCTCCACGTATTACAATAATTTCAAAGCTTTTTGATAGAAAGCTGAGAAGAAGTCAGAGATCTACAAAATATATTGCTATATCTATTGTCAATGGCAAAGTATGGGAAATTGGTTAAGGCTTTCTTAAAATTATAATTCACTTGAGTAATGATATTTTAGGCCTTTTGACTGACAGTAGCTCCTGCAGCTAGACAATGGCAAACTTTATATAGTTTGCATTGCTCTAAGAAATCAAGGCGAGTCACAAACTGGCTAGAGAAAGAACAATGAAAAACAAGTTTATTTGATCCAGTTATTTTATTATTTTTATTTAGCTTAAAAATATTAGTTCAAGAAAAAAATTAATAGAATAGCTAAGATTTGTCCACAGATTATCTGTTAGATAGATAAAAATACCTGATAACCTGAGCAAACCTTGTTTGGCCACAAGTTCAAACAAAACAAAAAATAAATTGTATATGTTACAACACTTTGGGACTTCTCTGTAACTGAATATGTTTGTATAATTTCATCCCTACAAATATGAAACATCAAAGCAGCATATGCATCAGTTCAGAAAGACTGGTTACAGAATAATGTCTTAGTGATCTTTTTGATCTTCTACTTTTTGTTGTTGTTGTTGTTGTTGTTGTTAAACTTGATAAATGCATAGTTGCATTAGGATTTATTCAAATCCTGCTTGTTACATCTAGCATTATTTTATTATGCTCCAGTATTTCCTTTCCACTCTTATGTAAAAATTCTTCTGTGCTACAAAGCACGTTAGTGGAGTACCTTGACAGAATTTGACTGCATATTACTAGTACTCAGAGAACTCTAGTAGCTGGGATGTTAATTATCTGCTAATATTTCAGTCTTTTTTCTGAACACAGGCTTATACTTCTGTTCATGTACCTTCCTTCTCTCATCCCCATCTTCCAGCTCTAAAAGGGAAATATGAAAAAAAAAAAAAATTAATTATAACTGAAAAGAAGCCTTTGGGCTTTTTGAAGTTGTACTTTTCTTCAGTTGTGCCCTGTGTGGGACACAGTGCTTTCCCACACTGCTATTGTGCTAAGAAACAGGATTAAACTAGACAACTTCTCCCATTACGGAATCCAGTACAGAATTTTGTACATACACATATCATATATTCAACTGATACCTATTATACTGTCATGAAGACCTTATGCTTATTTTGTATCTTCTACAATACCCAAAGCACAAATAAGATTATAAAGGTATAATAGCATTTCTCTAGCTGCTGCTAGCAGCTTTTCTATCCCTTTCCTATAGATTGACATTTCATCCTGTACTGTTAGCCCAGGTCATTCACTTGAATAATGAGCCTACAGTAGTACCCTGTGAATCTGAAGAACCTCCACGCATTGGTTTGGATAAAAAGATATAGCATCAAATTTTTTTTTTTTTTTTTTTTTTTTCAGTATAAATCAAGTAAAAATGCAGTTTGGCACATACTGGGGAAAAGTTCAGATGCTGTATTTAAAAACTGCTGCAGAAAGAGTTCATTTCCTCTAAAAGAATTCCCAGTAGCATAAGAAATAGTTAATACTGGTTTATAGCTTGCTTCCTTCTTGATGATTTAAAACTGTGCTTCACATTAAAGTATTTGAATCATCGAACTATACTAGTACTTAGCTACAGTAGGTGTTAAACAGTTTTTAAGAGAGATGTAATGATGGAATGCACTTACAGAAAAAACAACACTTTTTTTGGACAGTGATACCTAGAGGATATGACCTTTTAGCAAGACTTTGGATCAGAGGAGGAAACTCCATAGAGAAGAGATGTAAAATAATCCTTTTCTCCTCTGAGGAATGGGAAATGTTGGCAAAATGTCCCTAGCTCACTTAAAGGAAAGAGCAGTTCTTCAAGGAAAGATCAAATATTTTTAAATGTTTCATGTGAAAGCAGGGAGGGGAAAAAAAAAAAAAAAAAAGTGAGCAGAAGGGGAAGAACAAGATAGTATATGGGAAACCAGTGCTTAATTCTGTGCAGTATATCAGTGTCAGGGTTTAAAGCAAGGAGACAACAAATTGTGGCAGATGCTCTCTGTTAATCCTTCCCACCATAAAAGGTAATAGAAAGATAAGTAAGAGAATCTTTAAGTTAGAAAGAGTCTTGCAAGTTGGAAAAGTTTTAAAGGCTTTACTAATGCTACTAATAAATAGAGGAAATAAACAAAATATACAAAACCAATCTTGAATGCCTGAAATGGAGTTGGTGTCACTCCAGTGGCGGCGGAGCTGGGAGATGGCTTGGCTCCCACAGCTGCAAGGCAGGCACCTGGAAGTCATGGGCACAACTTCACAGCAAACCAGAAACTGGATTTCAGGGATGCAGGGCCTGAGGCCTGTAGATAGCAGGGAGACAGACAGGGTCCTCTCTAAATGCTGGCCACGGTCCAAGAGAGCAAGACTCTCATGATCTCCATCTTAGATAGCTTGTATGGTGATTATGGGATGGAATACTCAGTTGGTCAGTTTTAGACGCCTGTTCTGTCTGCGCCTCCTCAAACACGCCCCTCCTGCGGCAGAATTTTATCAGTTCTTAGTTGTTATAGCAATAAATCTAAACATGAGCTTCTTCAGCATTCTGTTGGTCATCTTATCATCATCAAGCACAGTGTCCAAGAAAAAAGAATATGCAGTTAACTTCAGGAAAGTGCAGTTACTTAGAAGAACTTAGCTGGAAGGAAAATTCACTAAAAGAGAACTAGTCTTGTTTTTAACAAAACCAGGACAATCAGCTGGATGAATAATACAGAGTTGTTTCACTCACATGACCAGGCTAGCAGGATAGAACAAAACATGGTACTCCTTTAAATGGCTGTTTGTGCAGATACCTAGAGTTGCTGGCCAATGCTTGATAACACTTTGGCATGCTAACAGAGTATTGAAAATATCAACTAGTACAGGCATAATCCCTGATTAATATTAACAATCCCATTCATAGGATTCTGAGAAAAGAAATAAGAGACTTTTATTGGGTGGTTATAGAACACATGGAATATTAGAAAATTAAATTATTGATGGAACAGTTTTGCATTTGGTGCAGTTCTCCATGATTTTAATCAAATATTATGCCATTTTTTATGAACAACAGTATTCAATGACTATCTTTTGGAAACACTCAATTGGATTTAACAACAAAGTGCAATAGGTGCTCTGGAACCTCTTACTTAATCCAGAGAATATTTAGTTGTCTCATGATTTTGCTTGACATTTGGAGAGGCTATTAGAAGATCACTTGCTAGTAAATGCAACTAGTGTTTCATTTTGTTCAATAACACCTACGTTATTTGATAACCTGTGACACCTTTGCATTATGGAGAAGCACAATGAACCATTCTGCATTTAAAACAAACAAACAAGTAATTAAATGTTTGTTGCTAGTCTTTTCATAAAACACCAAAGCTGCAAAGGGTTAAAATTTATATAAGACAATATCATTTACCTTTAACATAAATAGAACTTTTTTCCTATATGGGACAAACTATTAAGTCTATCAGACTACAGTTCTGGGCCCCACAATTTAAGAAAGATGTGAAGGTTCTTGAATGCATCCAGAGGAGGGCAACAAAACTGGTGAAAGGGCTAGAAGGAATGAATGTCATGTGAGAAGCAGCTGAGGACTCTGGGTTTCTCTGCTTTGTAGAGAAGAAGGCTGATGTGGGACCTCATTGCTCTCTACATCTTCCTGAGGGAAGAAATCGGAGAGGGAGGTGCTGATCTCTTCTCCCTGGTATCCAGTGACAAGACACGTAAGAATGGCTCAAAGTTGCACCAGGGGAGGTTTAGAGTGGACATTAAGAAGCATTTTTTTTACTGAGACCATAGTCAAACAGAGATGGCCAATGCCCCAAGTCTGTCAGTGTTTGAGAGGTATTTGGAGAACGCCCTTAATAACATGCTTTAACTTTTATTCAGCCCTGAAGTGGTCAGGTAGTTGAACTAGATTATCACTGTTGATCCCTTTCAACTGAGTCTATTCTATTCCTTATGTTTCACCAAGTATTTCAGGAACCTTTTGTCAGTAGTGTCTGTCAGAAAAAAAGGAGAATGAACCAATCATTGTGGGAACTTTTTTATACTAAAGGTTATTTTTTCCTTCTGTCAAAAAAACATTGGTGGTCCCAGTAGATTCTTCTTGCCCCCTTTAAATATTGCATCACATGATTTCCTCTTTTTTTCTTTGGTCTTCTTACTACTTGGTCGATTTGCCTGCAACAGGGATCTATTTTTTTTTGCATATCTACAAGCAGAGTTACAAAATCTGCTCTCCAGGCAAATTAATTCTCTTCCTTCAGATTCACCTTTTGATGGATTTTGACCTTGACATTGGCTTTTCTAAGAATACTAAAGTGTTCTTAGTTACAGTGGCTTGTACCAAAATGAAACTGTATTTTTATAAAAATGTACTTTACTAAAGAACTATGCCGCACATTAATATTTTCTTGAAATCAAATGGTAGTCTGAGCACAGAATAGTTGTTAAATCAAACTCTTAAATCCACACAGGATTTTTCTAGAAGTCAAACTACAGAAGTCAATGGTTAAAACTGGTCTAAATGCCACAAAAGTGTAAAGAGACTAGAAGCGGTGTTCAGGTCAAATGATCACAGGTGATAGCACTGACATTTTTATGTTTTCTAAGTCTTTCTTGATTTTATATATGAAATCTATCAACAGAGAAGCTCAGAGATAACCGATGTCTTAACATTAAGGTAGGCTGAGTAGTTTTGATAATTATAAAAACAAAAAGTTATGACTGGTGACTTTCTGTATTAGCAACTTCAAAGTATAACGTAGTCTTTATGTACAATATCAGAGTTAAAATATTTCCTTGGCCTCAAAAGGTAACATGGATAACAGAAAGCATTTTTATATGGTACAGTATTCTTAAGGTCTTAGGTGAAGTAAATATTTATTGAGGTCTTTATGCTATGTCCCTTTTGGTTCATTTTATTGCTTTCCACTGTAATCCATGAATCCTGGTAGATCCAAAACATATTTAATTCAACCAGTTCATCAAACTGATTATTTTTCAAAATTAACATTGAATAGGTGAAATTAGTAAATTGTTAGAAGACAGAAAAATGTTACAATGGGTACATTAGATTATGCAGTTATGACATGCTGAAAGCATTAAATATAGACAAGTTACAACACTCAGTAGTCTAGGGACCCTAAAAATTTAATAAGCTTTAGCTGTGGGCAAGAATCTAGCAGCTGCAGGGACAGAGGGGAAGGAAAGTCTAATCTATTGGTAGCATGTATTTTTTTGGCAAAAGTAATGTATCATCATAACACTTCTTTCTATCTTATTACTGGAAGCTCTCACAGATTGTTATCTAGTACATATATCTATGTGATTACTTATTGCTCTTTTTATATATTTCACAAAAGTAGTAGGCAAAACTCATAATCCAAAAAAATTTTTTTCAGTGTTTTAGAAATATTAAGGCTCTGCATATTTATTCTTTTATATTCTGAATATAGTCATCTGTTCAAAATAAACCTTCTAGAACCATGAGATTTATCTTCATGAACAGAATATCATTTTTATAAATATTCTGTAGGAAGAAGCTATGTTCAGGATATAGATATTGAAATGATTAGTTTAGTCTTACAGTAGTCAGGTTTGAAAGTCAGAGCATAAACAAAAGTCACAGCATAAAATTATTTTTTAGCTATTCATTCAGATCTGCTCTCCAAATTTATTCTCCAATCGTGCTGTGAAGGAATCATCTTGGAGCACATATACTGAAGACTAATAGACTCACAGCACATGGTTTTTCCTTCTTATTGCAGTAGTGATTTCTGGAGTGCAGTTCACAAAAAATGGTGCTCTTCATGTTTCCAGCCAACCTGGAATATACTTTCATAGAATCATAGAATAATAAAATCATAGAATAACAAAATCACAGAATCATAGAATTGTTTGGATTAGAAGGGAGCTTAAAGATCATCTAGTTCCAATCACACTGCCATGGACAGGGACACCTTCCACTAGGCCAGGTTGCTCAAAGTCCCATCCAGCCTGACCTTGAACACTTCCAGGGATGGGGCATCCTCAACTTCCCTGGGCAGCATGTACCAGTTCCTCCCCACCCTCACGGTGAAGAATTTCTTCATTTTATCTAATCTAATTCTATCATCTTTCGGCTTAAAGCCATTACCCCTTGTCCTAGCACTGCATATCCTTGTAAAAAGTCCCTCTCCAGCTTCCTTGTAGGTCCCCTTTAGATACCGGCAGGC
Source organism: Columba livia (assembly GCF_036013475.1). Lineage (NCBI taxonomy): Eukaryota > Metazoa > Chordata > Aves > Columbiformes > Columbidae > Columba > Columba livia. Next base: position 192,989,818 of record NC_088602.1, read on the forward strand.
TGCTATAAGGTCTCCCCTAACCTTCTCTTCTCCAGGCTGAACAACCCCAACTCTCTCAGCCTGTCTTCTTAGGAGAGGTGCCCCAGCCCTTTAATCATCTTTAACAGAATCTGAAAGAATCTTAGTTTTTGTTATTAAAAAGACTTCTGAAAAATAGCTGTGGCATATCTTATCACTATTGCATCATGATGATGTGGTGATGTCAGGATTTAGGTTGTGCCCTGTAAGGGAAATATTCAGCTTCTAAAGATATTAGAAAAATCCCATTATAGAAGTCACTCATTCTAGAAATACTTAAATACTTCACTCATTCTAGCTTAAGCTACACAGGGTTAACAGACTTCCCCCCTACTGCCCCTTTGCCAATTTAAACAGTCTCAAGAGGTACAGTTTTTCTTTTTTAATTTATCTAAAACTCTATCTTGGCTAGAGAAAGCTGTGTCTAGAGACACATCAAACAAACAAAAAAGAAAAGACAAAGCTAAAAATATTTCATCTTACTATTTTGTTTTGGGGAAGAGTCTTAAACATTCTGTTAAAGTACTTTTAGAGCCAAATTTCAAACACACAGGTATATAACTTTACATAATTTTGTCTCAGTCCTGGATGAAGTGACATGCACTTTAGATTCAATGGAAAACAATAGCTAGATTAAGTTGTCTATTTGGAAACCCCTCCGTTCAGAGGTGAAATGCAACAACTTTAACAGTATACTCTGCAAGGTTCTAGTGAAAGAGAGAACAACAAAAAAGGGCTGTAGAGTCTAGTGAAAGAGAGAAGAACAACTAAAAAGGGCTGTAGAGTAGAAATTAATTTTTAAATGTGTAGTGTGTTGACCTTAGCCAATGCCCATCCAGCCTCTTGCTCACTTCCCTGTTCACAGGACAGCGAGAAAATAAAAGGAAGATGAGAACACTTATGAATTAACATAATGACAGTTTAACAGGGAAAGCAAAAGCTGCATGTGGAAAAAAAAAAAAACAAAACACACCAAACCAAACCTAACAAAAAAAAAAAAAAAAAAAAAAAAAAGAACTAATTCTCTGCCTCCCATCAGCAAGTAGGTGTCCAGTCCCTTCTGGGAAAGCATGGCCATGTAAAACAACTTCTTGAGAAGACAAATGCTATAATCAATAATGTCTTCCTTTTTATTTTCCTGAGCATTTGTTCCTGAGCATTTTTTCCTGAGGAGAGCATCGTATGGTGTGGAATATCCCTTTGATCAGTTTGGGTCAGCTGTCCTGACTGTGTCCCCTCCCAGTATCTTGCCTACCCTCAGTCAACTCATTAGGGAAGTATGCAGGAGGAAAGAATAGGAAGGAGAGGGCAGAAAAAACCTTGACATTGTTCAAATGCTGTTCAGCAATAGACAAAATGCTTATATGTTATCAACAGTGTTTTAGACATAAATGTAAAGCACAAAGCAATATGGGTTGCTAAGAAGAAAGTTAACTCCATCCCAGACAGACCTAGTACAAAATTAGACTTTCCAAAAATGAACAAGACAGGTTGGCATTTATAGAGAAATTTTGCTTAAGATTTTTATTAGTTACCACTGGTATTAGTGTTACAATTTTAAGAACAATTTTATTTAGAACTGTTTAAGTTTTAAAAACTCAGTATTCAAGGGTAAAAGTTCTTAAAATCAAACCTTTAAAAATGTTTACAGCTGAGCAAATAAATATGAAATACTTGAAAATATTCATAATTTTGTTTTGCCATTAACACACTGGTAAATATATTTCATCTGGGCTTTACACAGAACAAGTATCAACATTGTCTCTTGTGCAGTACTTTATGCAGTTAGGTTAACAATTATAAAATAGCTCATTGAAATTCATAAATGTATTTACAAATGAAGAACAGGCTTTTGATCTTCCAACCATCGCAAATATTATCTACAAAAGAAGGTGAAACACCAGACCTGCAAGGAAATTCAAAATAAGCAAAGGTTTTATCAAAAAGTACAGACATTACGTTTCCTGCAGCTGTCAAATCAGTAAAGTAAAATTACAGCAATTTTCAAAATAAATGAAAACTCTCACTTTATACTTAGGCTCATGCTAGAAGGGCAACAGAGAGAAAAGATTATATAATGGTTTTATTACAGCTGGGATGAAGAAAAGCATAATCAATGTGAGGCTGACTTGGTTGGAGTATAAGATTAAGTACTACTTTTAAGCTATCATACTCACAGAGTAAGTTTGTACTCACAGAGAAAACTATCCTTCCAGAGTACAGATGCATAATATTATTTTAATACATTTTTCATGAGATTCATCATCAACTCATTATCTATGGGTACTCTAATCAACCTATAGATACTTCCCATTGGGAAATTTCACCTAAACAGAAACAACAACAACAACAAAAAAACAACTCACTTGCTACCTTATGAATATCAGTCTAGAGACTGACCAAACAGACTTTAACTTGCACTAGCATAGAATAGATCTGCTGCAAGACATAATCACTCCTGAGCTTATGAAAGTGACACTGGAAATGCAATACCTTAATCATCAGATAAAGACGTATAATCATCAAAGTTTTTGCCTTTTCCTGACAGGGTCTGTTACCAAACTCTTCTGTTTCACCAGCACTGTTTAGGAAGTCATTAAATTAGTAGTAAATGGATTTCCAGTACAGTAAGTCCTAGAAATCTGATTTGTCTGCTGTATCTGCCTTTTGGTTGAATGTTTATACTTCAGAACACATGGACAAAAGATGTAATGATAATCCGATGTAAATTCTATGGTGCTACAAAAAATGTCAAAAAATGTCAAAAAATGCCATTTCTGATAGCATAATCCTAACTTCTTTCATACCTAATGTTTCACAATAAATGATAGAGTGTCAAATGGAAATCACATTAAATTTGACTAATAGAAAAATGCTACCTTTTTATGTTAAGTTCATATTCCAACAAAAATGTTTAAACTAAATTTGAAAACATCTAGGAAAAGCTGATAGATGTAATGTGAGTCATTTCTAGCTCAGTCAATGAACTAATCCAGGAAAAATGTCGGGATAAGAAAATCCATCAGTACAGACAGGATATGTACAAAATCAGAAAAGTAGCTTTCAATTTATATATGATATATTAAATGAATTTATGGTCAGATAATATAGGAAGAGAGGGGTCCGAAATCAAGCCATGCACTAGCAAAATAATATTCCCTTTCTTTGTATTACAGCAAGTTTTGAAATGACTACATATTAAGGAAAAAAAGTCTAATTAAAACTGTGTCTTAACTTAGTCTTAAAATCATTATGCAAATCTATTTAAATCAAAATTTTCTCTGTAGAGTATAACAAACAGTTTCAAATGATTGAGTGGAATTTATGTTAATGTGTCAACTTCTACAATATCCAAATGCTGTTATGACTCATTAGAAAATTGTCACAGTAAAAATTCTGCTGTCTGCTTTTTTTAGGAAATGGCAGGAAGCATCTAACTTTGTTTTGTGAGGATTCATAATTCTTCTAGTTTCTTCATTGCAAGATACTTCCATGGTCCAGTTGTAATTTGTAAGAAAGATTCTGGAAAATTAACTTTTTTGAGAATCAGTGCAAGCATTTGAAAGTGATCTTACAATGGAAATATTTTAATGGATGACTTGAAAAAGGTGATATTTAGATTCTCATGAGTATTTTATTTTTTCTGTTGCACAATATGATAATACAACAAAATAACTGCGAACCACTTGTGAATTACATATTTTCAGATTTTAAGATAATTTATTTAGTATTAGGCAATTTAAGTAATGAATGAGACAGTAGCAGGAATAAATGTTGAATAAAGAAAACTTCAGGTAGCCATTGAAAGAAGTAATGAATTAGAAGACATACTTCAAAATCAGTTTGTATAAGTAATTATTTAAAGTTGTTATCTGTAGGAGCTACATTGATTCATTTAATTATTTATTTATTAAAGTTTTAGGATAGGTACACATTTATTAAATAAATGGTTATATCTAAAATAACTTATCCTTATCTCTCATACGAAATATAGAGACATAATAATAGCATTCCTGGGAACAGTATTCCAGCTAATCTTGATTCATTGTGCCACTTTATGCATGGGTAGTAGAACTGGGACCATTATATCTTTTCCTAAATGTCTTTTGAAGTTTATGGTCATCGAAAAATCCATGCAAATAAATTGGTGAAGTAAATGATATATGCAAGTCTCATACAGAGTATCAAAGCATTATTGTTGCTTAAATCCCTCTAAAAGCAACAAGGGACAGGATGAAAAATTTTGCTAACAAATGTCTAAGGCATTTTTTTCCCATTCAGATGAATGAGTCCTTAACAACAGAATATAATACTTTAAGATCAATTTGTAGTAGCTCTAATAGTTTATGCTGAGGGACATGAGTCTGGCTTCAGCAATGCCAGCCCAGGACTCCCTCCTGCCAGCCACTGGCATCCAGCCACATTCACCTGAGACCCAGGGTCTCTGCTTAGGCTGAGGAACACAGCTGCCACTTCTCTCTTTGCAGTTTCAATCAGTAACGAAGCTCAGCATATATCCCACAGACACACACATGCAGGGCACACAGGATGCAACACACAAGGTGCTGCCTTTAAGAGCACCTGTGTCCAGGCCTCACATGAAACATAAGCATAGACAACCGAGTCCCCTCTCCTCTTGAGCTGGCAGAGACAGGAGGCCACTAGTGCAGCACACACACAACACTCTCCAGATTCACAAGCACACGCACATTTTTGTATCCCCTGAGTACCAGCACAGCCCTTCTGTCTGCCCAGCACCCCTGCCTGCATCCTGGCCCCCTTATTCACCCCATGGGTCCCTTACGTACCTACAGGCCCAACTTGGTGCTTGCTGCACGCATGCAAAACTTTCACACTTGTCCCACAGTCATGGATTGTCCACCTGCCTGATACCTCTGCTGCAACCAAAGGGCCCCCTAACTCACTCACTGTCCAGCTTGAGGTTTGCCAGAAAATGCACACACATAGACCTCCCACACGCCAGGACTGGGGAAAATAATGATGCTTGGAGGCCCAGCAGCCAGCACCTGGCACACAGGCTGAGTCCTGATGTCACACTCCAGCTGCTAGCACTAAGCTCCTCAGTCACATCAGTCTCCATGGTAGCTGTTTTTGGGGGCACACACTGTTCCCACCCCATGACTAGAAGTTAAACACTTCCAGTTGCTCAGCTTATGCTGAGACCACTTTCACTCCCACAGTTGACCCCACAGGTAAGGAGCACCCACACCCCTGGTCTGACCCCAGTAACAGGCACCAATTTTCACGTGCACACACAGAGGTCTCACCAGTAGCTGGCACTTAGTCTTTTCAGCACACACACCCATAGGACAGAGTGACATTACATAGAGAGGTGTTTAAGAAAAAGTTTAAGAAGATACAAGAAAATAGGACAGACAGGTGATCAGAAACAGGGCTCAGCCAGACAAGTGTACTGACCAGTTCCACTTTTTACACAACTGGATCCTTTTATACCCCTTAGTTATCCTCCCTTAGGCTTGTGTCGCTGTATGATCTTGTTTACAGCTGTCTCCTTTTCTTATTTTTTCCTTTTGCATTATAAAGGCCCTTGACGAGACACTATTAAAGGAGAAGATGATCTTGCCTTTCACATATCCTCCTTACACTTTAATTCTCCTACAGGTTTGACTTATCTCCTCTTAGAAAGTATACTTCAGCCTAGTGCTATTTCTGCCTGTATAATTCAAATGTAACAAATTATTTTTTTTATAATTCTTTTTTTACCTTCAGATAATTTGAGTACTAATAATGATAGCATAGCTAAAATTTGATTACTTTTTGAAGTAACAATTTATTTCTTTCTTTTTAGAAAATGTGTTCTTTCATACATTCCTGCTATCACTCCTCCTGCAATTTGAATGAATTTTTTTCACTAGAAATTTGTTCCAGTTTCAGCCTTGGATAGAAATGGGTCAAAGGGCTTGGCATGCCACTTAACTAAAAATCTCCTCCAGTTTAGCTGTGGATGGTATAGCAGTAAATTAGTTTTACTTCTCTCTGAGAAATGAATTTTAAACACGCTTCCATGTCAAATCAATGATAGTTATCACAATTATCGGTTACATTTTATGTTCTATGCCATCCTAAATTAGATACAGTAGAAAAAAATATTAACACTGAAGTTAAATACAATATTCATTCTTCTAGTTGCATTTCTAATCAAATACACAAGTTGCTTTCACTAGCTTATTATTAAGTTTGGGCATGAGTGTGCTGCTTCACTGGCCAGCCACTGTGTTGTATTTGTGAAGGTCTCTACAGTATGTGGCATTAGGTTCCCAAGCTGAAAACTACAGACTTTAAGAAAAGGAGACAGGAGTTTAATAAATTAAGATATCACATATTTTATTATATATTGTTACAGTGGCATTATATGTTTTCTGCGGGAAAAAGAAAAAAAAAAAGGCAATATTCTAGTATTTTCCTCTTACAATCTGATTGATCTTTCTGGGCCAATTTTATTATATTACTTTCTCATATTAAAACTAAATGAATGACTTGAAATGTTCTCAGTTAAATAATTATTAAGGTTACCAACAACTCCCAATGAAGTTTGCATAGGAAAGAGGAATCTTTTGTCTTTTTGGAATTCAGTAATTCTTAAAGCAGTACAAATATTAGTCCAAGAACTGGTTTTCCATGGAAATAAAAATAAATGTAGCCTGAAGTATTAAGAAGACTTCCTACACTTAGGAATTCGGGAAAATAACTCAGAAAAAACAAGTCTCTTGTCAAAATGCTTAAGCTCACATGGTGGAATTCCTTCTGCTATAATACTGAACTAGTTGAAAATCTGAAAATGAATAAAATTACCATTTGAGACTAACAAGGTCTCTTGTCCTGTATGAACACAAATAATAGTCATGTGTGTATACGGCTACAGAAAATATTCACTGAGAACACAAAAGGTATTTGTGTCCTAATGGAAAAAAAAAAACAAAACCAAAAACAACAACTCTCTGCTTCCATCTTGCTAGAGAAGAGACACAAGCAGAGTTTCATTTGAATAAAATTTTTATTCATAATTCCTTCAGTTACACATGGGAGTGATCATAACTATACACAAACTCATAATTAGTTGAGAATTGGAATTGCATGGAGAGAGGTGACAAGGGATTTATTTCATGTAGCTAAAAGAACATCTGTGAGGTAAGGACTCACAGATGTTCATACATCCTACAAGTTATTAGTTGTCAGGCCCTGCAGACTATGTGCTGTTGAGAGGTAAAATATAGGTGTCTCCTTAAAAGAATCTACAGGGGGCAGAAGATAAGTGAAATCCAGTGATTTTTTTCCTAACAGGAAAAAAAAGAAAAAACAAAAGCTGCATTTCACAACTTCAGGTCTTGCTTCTTCATTAACAGAAAAGGAAGCATGGGGATTAGGTGATCAGGAAAGGTATTATTTGTCTGGTTGCTTTTTTTAAATAATACAATCTAATAGAAATTTCAACCTGGATCAAAAAAAAACTATCCTAGTGACATTTTATTCAGAACACCTCATTTTGAAAGGGAAATTTAGCAATTCATAATTTCAAAAAATATTGAACAGAAGTTCCTCTTGCCATGAGTTTTAATATAGTATTAGCTTGAACTTAAGTAACTGTCAGCATTTTATGGAAGAATTGTAGACTCTGCATCCATATTATAAAATTATTTTGCTGCTTTGTTCCAGTGCTCTAGTGTCCTGATCATACCTGCAAGTATGTGAGTATGCTCCTGGGCTCTGTTCAGGAAGGAATCAAGCTGTTTACTGGGCAGGGAAGCAGACCAGCTGTATACATCCATATCAACACCCAACAGACAGGATCATATGGATCATCTTGTTTCTTCTGCCTAAAATAGTTTTCTAATAGCAGGCTTACTTTTCTCCACACAATGCCATCCTTCACATCAGCAAATTGCATACTTTTATGCTACTTTCCACAATATACAGCCCAGTTTCAGTGCAATGTTGTAAGAAAACAATCTGGAGCGTTGCAAAAGCCTTCTCATTATTCATTTTTCTGTCTCAGGTATCAGCACACAAAAGCTGGAAGACACTGGCTACCTGTAGGGACCTTGTGTTTTCTCAAAGTTTTGTTGTCGGGAGGATTCCCAATGGTATTACAAGGAGGTCACTTGCCATATGTGCCATATGGTCAACATGCCACAGATGGTTACTGTAACTCTCAAAATCTTGTTATGAGCACAGGGGAACACACCCTGCACACAGAGCCAAGAATTTATTGTTAGCACAATTATCATTTTAATGGTGTAATCAAAATACAGCAAACAGTTCTTACAGTCCAGTTACAATAATACTAACACTCATATTCCAAATTATCTAATTAGCACAGAAAATTCTGCTTGATAATGCAGTTGAAACTGTTATCATCAAATAACATTTAGCTTTTTTCTACCTTCTCTTGTGCATTGTACTCACCCTCCCAATGTTCCTCTCATCCTAGGTTGATGATGCCATCCACTCTTCCTCAAAAAGACTTCTTCAAAAAGATTGCTCAGCAAATATGACAAATCATCCTTACTTTTTCTCCTAGGAAGAGCATGATGTTCATAGTGGAGGGCTTCTTCCTCCTTGTATTTGTATCTGCTTTAAGTTGGTTTTGAATATTTTCTAACACAATCTGTTCTGTTACTCTTTCTTCATACAGACGATACAATACTTATTAAAAATATATCAGTATCACATATATCTGTTGAACTGAGTCAAAACAGAGTTGTTTTTTGTTTGTTTCTTTGTTTCTTTTCAGAACTGAGGTAGTATGTTATTAATAATAAATGTCTCTCATAGGAAGTCACCACCACCACTTTTTGATAGAGTTACAATATTTTAACAACAACAGAGTCAGATCTAAGCATCTGTAGATGCTCCAGATGGGCTTCAGTCAGTGACAGTGTGAAGAAATTACTTCCAAGCATGGGCCCTACAGTTCTTTCACTCCACAGTGATGAAAGTATCCTGACAACAGCAGCCAGGTCCCACCATGCTGTACCTGAAGAAAGCAGTCATAGAAGGTGCCCTAAACATCCATAGTGTCTCAGGTAACTGATCTGACTTCATATTACTAGTGATTCGTATTACTTCATGTTGCTCTACAGTAATGAAGAATGCCTCCTGAAAGACACTTGTAGAAAACTAAAGATCATATGATGCCCAGAAATATAAACAGAAATAGCTACACTAACAGATTAAGATAATCTAGGGACTTTGGTTTATAATGTATATTGGCTTGGCTTTAGAAAAGCCCACTCTGTGGGCCAGTGCTTTGGCCTCATTACCACTACAGAGAACCACTTCATGAAAGCCAGAGGCCACCTGTTGAGCTGGATAGTTTGAAAAAACATGGTTTAGGCAGAAAAGCTCTCCTTCCAAGGTCTTCTCACAGTGACAGAACTGTAATGCAATCATGAGAAACTTACTTTCCTTCTACTTTCAGGGGTACAGCTTTGAAAAGAAATGAGACTTTCCATATGATTTAAATGAACTACATTAGGATCACTGAAGAATCAAGAAGATAGCAGTGCCAAACACATACCTTACTGAAATTTCCAAATAGTTCTCCTTTTTAAATCAGGAAATAATATTTTTAAGCTTATATATTTATTTTTTATTTTTGTAAATGAAAAACAAAACCTAGATATCCTTATGCTAATTTCAAGAGTTAACATTTACTAAACATCTGCTCAAATTGTAACCTTGTCTTGGTTAAAGAAAGATTACACCAAGGAGAACTTCTGTGCTGTAGATTTCAGTGCACTGCCAAGACATTTCAGACAAGGTTAAATGAGCATGTTCATATAGGGAAAGCAGTCTAGCCAGTTAACCACACAGCCAAAGTGCTCTGTGTGGCTTAATTCACCCAGCCAACCAATCCACGATGCAATGCGTAACATGCTTCCGGTACTCAAGTTAGCTCATAAAAATCTTGCTCAGTATTTGTAAACTACACTGAAATCTGCAAAATGCATACAACTTGAGAAGAGATGGCCACTATAGATGCTAATAGGATTTTCTTTTTCAGGGTTTTTTTTAGTTGCTGTATCTACTTGTTAGAGAGTATTTCCAGATTTAATAGATAAAATTATGAGAGCAATGTGCTTTTCTTTGTGGACATGAGTAGAAAGGGTTCACTAGCAGATGTATACTATAAGCCATCATCTGGTAGGGAGAAAAATTTTTGCTCCTCTCATCCACTGCTTCCTACTTCTCTTTTGTTGTCACTGTCACACATAAACACATGGTACACAAAAAAAAAAAGAATCATAAAATCGTTTAGGTTGGAAAAGACCTTTAAGATCATCAAGCCCAACCATTACCTAGCACTGCCAAGTTTACCACTAAGCACTTCATCTACGTGTCTTTTAAATACTGCCATGGATGGTGACTGAATCACTCCCCTGGGCAGCCTGCTCCAAGGCTTGATGACTCAGTCAGTGAAGAAATTTTTCCTAATATCCAACCTAAACCTCCCCTCATTCATCTTGATATCCTTTCCCCTTTTCCTATTGCTTGGTACTTGGGAGAAGAGATTGACACCCACCTCACTACCACCTCCTTTCAGGTAGTTGCAGAGAGCGATGTCTCCCCTTAGCCTTCATTTCTCCTCCACTGATAGGGCAGACCAAAGGACTTCACTAGCACGTCACCTCTCAAACACTGGAGTGTCACCCCCAGGCTTATTTCTACTTAGCCTGGTTTTATCCCTTTCCCCTTTGTTCATGTGCTACTACTCATGTAAGAGAATTTTTTTTTAGGTCATCCTTTAGATTTTTTGTCACCTGCAGAGATCAGTAGAAAAGCTACTGTTTAACAGACATGGTAAGTGAACTATTGTATATCACAAAAGAAAGCTCACCCCTTTATGCTTTTAGGCAAAAGTCATTGACTCCTCTTAATCATCTCTTCTTCAAATATATTTGGATAATGATAATCTGTATGACAATAAAGGAATTAAAGTATCTTGCTTTAGTTCAGCCCCTTGTTTGTTTTAATATGCCTAAAGAAAGTCAAGAACATAGCCTTTAAATGACAGCTAGTTATATGAAGATTTTCAGAAACAAGATAATACATCTTCAATATGCTTTATAAGAGTTTTTTTCTTCTTCTATATTTAAAATTCAGTCTCTTACTCACAGCAGGATTACAGTTATAACCACTGAAACATTTCATTCCTTCTTAATTTTTTGTTTGTGCACATTGTTAGTCCAACTTTAAAACTCACAGTATGGATCTCCTTCATATGAATAAAAAAAAAATATTCACAGAAAATTTATTGCCTTCTGTCTATGATTTCACTTGCTTTTGTTATCAAAAAAAGATTTTTACATTAACTATTATATATTAAACCACCATGACATGGGAATTATAAATGAATCACTACAAAGTGATGGAACTGTTCATTTTAAATAGAATTAAATGAACCTCTATGATTAAGCATTCTTTCCCTGACAAGCTACGTGAACTTAAAATAAATATATAATAATCTATTCTAATTCTGAACTTTAAAGTCGTGCCAAAGTGATTGATACAAAGGCAAAAAGATATCAGTTGTTGCTGGTAATGTCAGAATAAGATTTTTGTGGTTAATTTGGTTTATATTTGGTTTATATTAATTAAGGTTTATAAATATCTTAGAATTTGTTGTCATTTGTGATTTTTTTGTCTACAAAAAAGTTATTCATAATATTGTGTGTACATGTTTTATTGCCCAAGTATTGCTGAACTTTTATAATGTAACATACAGGATATTAAAAGAAAAAGTACTTTCAATGTAATGAATGAATAAGAACTCAAGTTGCTGGTGATTATATAGTTTATATGCAAATAAGAATAAAATGCATGTCCTAGTAAATGTAACTTTTGTCATTCCTAGGAAAAAGCTGTGGGAAAGGCCCAGAAAACCCAGGGCAATCTCTGCCCAACAAACAAAAGCCCCTGTGGGCTGAGCCTGGGGGAGGCTGTAAGGCCATGCACACACTCAGCTGGGATCAGCCAGAAGGTGAAGAACATATAAAAATAAACCCAAATAGATCCCAATACTGAGGTGCAGGGAATTGTCACCATGAAACACATTTGTCTCAGGAAAGACTTTAAGATGGTGTTGACTCATCATAGCCCTTCTTCTTGGAGAAGATTCCACTGTCGACTTCAGTACATCAAGAGACTTTGGAAGGGTGGGATCCAGGAAGAGCTTTTTGATATAACAATTTGTACTACATTTTTATTGAGGCTTTTCTGATTTTGACTATTGTATTATTAATGCATAAATGACACCAATATTAAATTTGTAGCTCTGTATATGTATGATGTGCTTTCTTTTTCACATAAAAAAAAATTATTTGAGAGTTACAATGTCTTGGTTAGTCACAGCTATCCCAAAACTGAGTGAATTAGGCACTACATATCCAATAAATGTCTAGTTTCCGTTGGTCATGAAATCTGCTCACCAAATTATTTTTAAATTACACTACCTGTGCTGGGAGCAGCATGACTGGTTCTGTCCTACACCACCCAAGTGGATGAGTGGAGCTGGGGGTGACAGCAGCAGGACCAATCCCCACTTCAGCCATTGTTGAGCAGTGGCAGTGCACTTCTGGCCTGAGGGTAGTCCAGGAAGGTGGAAGAACAGTTCCAGACCAGTGGAACACAGGCTGGAAATAGCAATCGCACAGCTCGATGAGATCCAGAATTAAGCCAAAATGTGGTTCCTGGCTGAGATGAGTTCAAGTACAGTTATAGCCCTGGGTTGCTCATTGACAGCCTGTTAACATAACCCCAAGGCTAAGAATATTAAATTAAATAATTAAATTTTAAAATCCATGCTGTTTCATTCAGGTATATGCAGTGTTACACTTTGACACTTAATAATGTCTCTATCTGATTGGGTTGATTTGAAGAATAAAAAGTTTCTTTGCTTGAAGTTTGTTTAGCATCTGCCACATGTTTCCAGAAGGCAAACACAAAAACTTACTGTTTCAGTACATGTTGGTTACTACGGTGAATTCATTTGTTTCTGGTTGTCACAATTCGTTATTTTCAGAAAATTAGACTTTGAATCTTTAGGTTATTTTAATACCATTTCATGGTTGAGTACAACCGATCAAGTCATTGGAACTACCAGTATAACAAGCAATTTGTGAACATTTCTTTCTTCCTCATAAACATTTTTATATCTTTGTTATCAGGTTTGAGCATCTTTGAGCCTGAGCTTCAGAACTTGACTCTTCATTTAAATTTTTGCTCAAAATGTTTAGTTTTATTTTCTTAAACTACCTTCCCTGTTGCTAAAACTAAGCACAGATACACACTCCTTTTGAATGTTTGTGCTCTTGAGAGTATATTAAAGAAGTTCATTTTATGCATGTGGCATATATGTTTTTTCTCTTAATATAGTTGGAAAATGAGAAAAAATATTAAATTTAATTAATATAAGCATATATATGTGGCTGTTCACCCACCTAAAACCTCTCACCCATGTGTGTCCTGTAAAAAATGTCCACTCCATCTGTTGTCTAGAAGATTTTAACTTTGGTCATCTATGTTTGTTATTGAGCTCCTCAATGTGAAAGACTTGGGAGTTATTTTTCAGTGCTAAGAAGTGTCATTCTGGAAAGTACTTGTAGAGTCCTGTGGCAATCCAAACTCTAATTTCCTAATTCCCCAGAAAAGCTTAATATGTTGTATTTCAGGACTGAGAGCTTTACTGGTTCTGTTGAAACTGATTTTTTTGCATAATACTCTAGAGGACATAGTGCTTATTTAAGAGATGGGCAACATGAATTCTAGGCACTCTTTCTGCAGATGAAATCTTCACTCTCTCAGTCGCAGTACTGAGAATCTCAAGTAGAAAAACAGGGGCAAGTGTGTTCTAGGGATTCACTGTGCTGTTAATGGAGAAGAAAAAACATTTAATTCAAGAAACCAAATTACCCTCTGCAAATATTGGAGGTGTCTTCCCCTACTGACTACTTGAAACGTTTAGTCATTTTAGGGGAAGTTTATCCTCCAGGTCCAGACAGCTAAAATTTAGCAGAAAAAGTGCAGAGACTGAGTATAATAGACTATCACTTGTTATCTGCCCAAAGCTTGTCAAAGTCAACACACTCCTGTATGATAATTCAGTTTCCTCAGACCAGCACTTTCTCACAGCAGCTTATTCTAGAAGAAAATTGCTAGCCATGTTTAAAACATAGAGTGCAATTTCATATTAATAACACCACACAACAATATTAATATAATAAAGCAAGAATGCTCACTGAAGAAGTAAGCTCTGCAGTAACACAAGCAGAGAAAAGATTCAGCTTATTGGTATGAAAATATAAGAGAAATGAAAATAACAACGGTGTGGGGGCCAAACAATCCACATGCCATTAGTTATATGTACCATATACAACACAAAGAAAAATTTAAGTGTTGATTAATCTGAGCAATTTTGTTATAAAAGGAACCACTACTTTTGCAACACAAATGGATGAAAATTTGCTTTTTGCCCGTTATTTTAGCTCTTCTGAGAGCCTTGCCAATATCAAATTGTCTCTGTGGATAAAACACATCATACTACAATCCTCAAAGTGTATTTCCATTATAAAATATCATTCTCTGAAAATTATATTGTGTTGATAAGATGTTTATATTAACCATGATGCTAACCAAGGCAAGATTTGTTCAGTTTCAGTTGAAAAACAACTCTTCCAGTCAATAGCCTTTGAAAGTCACCCTGGAATTCAAGAGTTAATATATGTGTCTTCATGTATGATATAAAAAGTGAAAATAAGGCCAGAATTTGTTCTTGACATTAAAACTTAATGAATAGTTCTGTTGACAATGTACAAGGCACAATATTTTAACTTTTTCAGATTTCCATCAGGTTTTGAAAGATAATATTATGCAAGCTTTTATTCTTGTTATTATTGTTGTTCTTACTGAAACAAACAAACAAAAAAAAGAGCAGCTATTACTGCAAAATGCACACATTGAGCACATCTTTTCAGTGAGAAACTAACCCATTAAAGTAATTGCATTGTTAAACAACACTTCACATATTAAAACTGTCTGGTTTCTTCTACCCATCATTCCCAAATATTAAAATCAATTGCCTTAAATAGTACTCAAAAAAACAAACAAAAAAAAGAATTGAAGTCTTAAATGGGGTGTCTGCCTTAAAGGAATTCAGTAGGTAAAGTGACCGTCTCCTTGAATAATATGAACCTAAAACTAGTATTTGGACAACAGATTAATATACATGGGGTTTTTTTACCTTGCTGTTTCAATTAGGTTGATAGTGCTGTATCATAACTTAAGAAAAATTGTTCAAAAGCAATGAAGGAAGCAGATGTATCACTTTTATTTGCATAACGTTACCAGCGGGATAACTTAATGGATACTGCAATAATCTGACTCCAATGGAAGAAAATGAGTTCATCACAATTGTGTAAATTATTCCATCACACAAATTGACAGTTTGAGAAAGAAAGGGAATAAATTAAAATGAAAATCAGTTTCTAGCTCCTTGATCACAATTTGATGGTCATGTATACTTAAATGTGTTGTAAGCAATTTATTTTAAAGAGTACAAAGGACTTGAATTATTATTGCTTTCTGGAAGTGAGAATTTTACACTAATTTCATTTATACCCATGAAGTTACAATTATGTCTTGAAAGATGGATTGCAATTACAAAAATTTCCCAAGATTGAGAAGTCTGAACCTCAATTCAATCTTTTGCATACATTATGAGAACCACATTTTGGCTGTAACTGTTGAATTCACTTACCATATGTATTTGAGAAAAAAAAAAATCTGCCAACCAATGTTTTAAAAAGTGAAAACCTAAAGCCTTCAAAGTCTGTGTTTTAGTAACCAGCTAAATATGCAAAATGCTGACTACCTATAGTGTACATGGCAGCTGTTAGAAGCAATTCAGGAAGATGCATACTCAGAGCAATTCAGTGAACCATGAAAAAAATTACTCCTGGCTTTAGTACACACTGGGTTCCCACAGAGCATTTCATAGATTTATTTTGAAAATATATAATAAAATGAAGAATAGAACAGAAAATACAATAATAATCCTTCACTGATTTAGTTAATGTGCTTTTCTTAATAGTTAATTTTGTTTACTTTCCTTTTTCAACAGAGCGTAAATATTTGTTATCAAGTTTTCTAACTATGTGATGATTGATTAAATGATAATTGATTAATTACATGTACAATTAATTTCTATTATGCCTGTCACTGATCACCTTAGAGTAATATCCATAATCATATTCTATCACAACAGACAATAGATGGTTCACTTCTTGTTGATAATACAAAAATATCAAAATTTCTTTAACTTTTGTTCTCCAAAGATGTACCAAGGCTCTGTAAGTGTTTTGAAACTCAACCTATTATACATTATGTCCAATGGCAATATTAGGCCTAAGGTTTTTCTGCTGCTCTGACATTTTCCAGCATTGGGACATGTTTCTCTGCTACTCTGACTGGTAGCACTGGGCAGACAGTGATGCTGACATTGGGTAAACAGTGCATATTTAGAGAAAGCAGAGAAGGATGAGAAGTACCTATTCAGTTTTCCCGCTCTATTCTTACCTTACAAACCCATTAGCTAGTGATTGCTTTCTAACAACACAAGGACATTTGGACAATGCCCTTCATAACGTGCTTTAACTTTTGATGAGCCCTGAATTTCTAGACAGTTGGACAAGATGATTGTTGTAGGTCACAACCAACTGAAACTATTCTGTTCTATTATATGAATTTGCCTATGTGCAAATCTATTAATGTGCAGTGTTTTTCCCTTCAAACGTGTCTCACAAGAGCAGAAGGGAAGCTGGTACATGGTGCAATTTGGGGAAGCAGCAGTGGTTTTGATATCTCATACCTTATTCAATTTTTTTAGGATTTTGTGCTGGCATAGCAATCCATGACTAAGGCATAAGTCTTCATATCTCAAGAAATTTACATTTTTCCTCATGATACCTTATCTTTTTTATAATGGGAATGGAACTTTATTCAGAGGACTTGTGCAAGCTTGTGAATTGACAGAGCCTTCATGTTCATCTCAGGTTTATAAAAGGGCAAGACCATTGCTGGCTAACAGGTAGACAGTTTGACTATACATATACAATCTTACATTGTTTGCATTAACCATATATTAATATCCATGTCTCATTGTTCATATGTGCTTCTTTCCTACTTTAAAATTGAATGGTTTTTAGGACAAATGGTTAATACGGTATGCAGTAAAATCTTCTAATTTCATCATTGTACAGACTCTCAAACACCAAGTTTTTATGAATATAGTTATACAAAATAGTCATAGATATTCCATCAAATGTGATATTAAAATATAATTAAATTTCAGTTTTTCCCTAATACCATTTTAAATTTTTACTTAGTCTTATTAATATATTTAACATTCAGCTGCAGTACTTTACAATATTTCTAAATGTTTATAAAACTAAAATTTACAGGTATTATATAATTCTGAAGGCTTTATGTCAAAATGTTAAAATTTTGTGAAGACATCTCTCAAAAAAGAAGGGCAGAGTGTTAAAAAGTCTATAAGCTTTAACTTCAATATGGATATATATTTCAATATATTGAAAAAACAAATGGAAATCACTAGTGTAAAAACTCTGTAAAAAGCATCCTGCAGCAACTGGTCTTATGCTTGCTTTTAGCCAACTTCCAGGCAAAGTTAAGTGAGCATATTTAAACTGTTTTTGAAGAGAAGGGGCTTCCACATGCTTACGTTTAGCAATAGAGTTACAAAGCAATCTGTACATTTCAGTGTATTTAACTATTAGTTTTGTTAGCTACCCACATTCAGAAGTGTCTAACACTTCTAAGTAGGTCAGTTCCTTCTTTATTCTAGAGATGTAACAGAAGGCCAGGAGGCATGCTTAACAAAGCCTTTGCTACACTCTTAATCTTTCATGTTAAAGCTGGAACGCCAGAGCATTATTCTATTTATTAACGAACACCTCAAAATACACAAAGAATAAATCTGATATCAGTACTTGACAAAAACAATTAAGATATGGCCATTATATTTGCATAGTTTCTTAAGAAAGAAAGACTCAAGTATGGCTCTAAGGTACAAAATCTGCATAATACATGTACCACACACACCAGCAGTAATTGGATATATTGCTATAAACAGTATGTTAAACCCCTTGTATATTCCTTGTAAACTTTGATTGATTGTCTCTGTTTAACTCATACCCTTGTGTATCTCTTTTGAGAACTATACTAGACCTACATAGAATTAAATACTCCTGGCTCACAATGGACTCCTAATACATTACAATATCTTTAGAAGACTGACCTGATTTTTAATGAGTATGTATTATTCTTGAAGTGCTACTTTTTGAAATCAGAGCTCAGATGATTAGAAAATCTGACTAGCAATCACAAAGAAATTGGTCACAAAGACAGTGTTAAAACACAGATTATTCTTTCAGGATTCTTACAGTGTACTTGTTTATAAAAAACTCTCACACTAAAATGATTTATCATATTGTTATTAAGATAGCGCAGGTTTGATAGTTACAAGATATTTTAAACATATATTTAAATATGGATATTTTAATATATAGTTACAAATTTAAAAGTAATGTTATATATAAAAAAGACATTTCTATTGCAATTTTCAACATAGATTTCAGTATCCATGTACACAGAAAAAAAAATTATTTGATATTGTTCTGTTTTAAAGTCATATTTCACATCGTGCATGCAATGGGTACATATGTGGTTGTCTTACAGGAAGGAGCCCTACCATACAGACATGAACTGTTTCTCTGACAACTTATATCACATTCCTTCCAATAAATGTTACATATCCCTACTATATTTTTTTTAATAATCATTAATGAAAAATTAATGTCTACCACTAATTCCAGTTACTGATTCTCCTTCATTAGAATAAACTGTGGCATAGGATTTCTGTGCATTAACTTCACACTCAGCAGAACCGTTTGCCTTTTGTGGTCCAGCATGTACCTTCATATTAGCAATACCATGGCAGCTATTGTTAGTCAGCCCACACACAAGCATGCCATTAGAGTCATCCTGGACACCCAAAACATCCACACTGCGCTGGGGAGATATCATAAGGACTGAAGAAAGAGCAAAGGAACTATAGGTGACACATGGTCTGGAATGGCAGGTGAAGGCCAAGTATTCAAACTTATCTCTGACCATTGGCCCACCAAATCATGTTTTGTTATCTCTAATGATGTTCAACAGCATCCTTGTTCTGCAAGCAGTAAATAAGCTACAAGAAGATTTGGAGAACAGAAGTATTAGCAAAACAAGATTTGGCTCACTATCCTTACACAATTATAAAGTATGATTACTTTTGTTGTTTTCTTTTGTGTCAGTGTTCCAGCTCTCTGTATTATGTGCAACCTGTTAACTAAATGGTAGTTTAACCTTAAGAATAAAAATTAAATGTCTTCCAAGCAAATACTTTAAAATTCCATCCTTTGTATATGTCAGACATAAACAAAAATACCAGGACCTTTTATTGGTAAACAATTTTTCATTATGATTGTATTTGTGTTTTTCCTAATTGTTAATGTACGAGTTATACTTTGCTTTGGTAAAAAGGAAATTTTAAGCATGAAAGTCTATATTTTGCTAGTAGTCTGTTGTGTGCTTTTCTTCCTTGTACTGAGGAAGCAACCTCCAAAATACAATTTGAAAAACTCAATGAAATAACATATAGCGAGACAACAACTTCTTTTTTTATTTTTTTCCACCCTAAGGGAAATTAAGAGATACCTTAAGAATTTTTTGGTTTTGTTTTGTTTTTTTTTTAAAAAAATGGTGATCGGTGTCACATTTTTCAGTTATTCTGAGAAAGGAGATTGTTCTGGGTCTGTCTGGAATGGAGTTAACTTTCTTCATAGTCATCCATATGGTGTTTTATTATGGATTTGTAGCCAAAATAGTATTGATAACACAGCAGTGGTTTAGCTATTGCTGAGGAGTGCTTGTATGGTATCAAGGGTTTCTCTGTTTCTCACTCTGCCTCCACCAGTGAGTAGGCTGGGAGTGCACAAGAGGCTGAGAGGAGACAGCCTGGAGAGCTGACCCGGACTGACCAAAGAGATATTTCATGCAATATAATGTCAACAAGAAGGGAGAGGAAGTGGGTTTTGGGTAAGTACCCATTGCTTAGAAACTGTGTGGGCATGAGTCTGCTTGTGCAAGCTAGTGCGCTTGTATCATTTGTTTTGTTTCATTTTTGTGAGGGTTTTGGTTGGTTTTCTCCCCTTCTTCTCTTTCTTCTTTCTTTCACTCACTAAACTACCTTTGTCTCAACCCACAACCTGTATTGCTTTTGCTCTATATATTCTTTGCCCCATGCTGCTACAGGGAGGGGTTAGCGAAGGAGCAGCTGTGAGGTCCTTAGCTGCTGGATGGGTCAACCTATTGGAGAACACAAGTATTATAAACTGAAATCTTTAAGAAAATTTGAAAACTCTTCCTTATAATTTCCACAATGAAGAAAATTCCATCTTTTAAAAACATAAACATTTCATTTTTAAAAAATGTATGCAGTTTGCTGCTATATGAATATTAGAAAAATGGCGATTTTTTTTTTTTTTTTTTTTTTTTTTTTCAGTTGGAATGAAACTATAGAAAGCCTTCCAAATATGTGTGAAAAACTTTGGGTAAGTTCAGTACTTCTGGTACTTCTGATACTTATCTAAGAGCAAAGTAAAAAACCCAAAGTAACAGTACGTTCATTTCCATCTTCATATTCTCATTAAGAACATCTATTTCCCAGCAGCAATATCCAGCCAGTGCATTGCAACATGAAGAGAGTTAGGAAACTCTCAAAAAAGAATGAGGATGTTGTTTTCAAATGGAAAGACAGTTTCTCAGATTCAACATGGAAAGATGGACCTGAACCAATATAATTTATGATTGAAATTATTAAATGTAGCACAGCAATAATAATATTAAAAACTTTGGTTGAAACTTGTGAATCCATAAGACATAAAATCTTCAATATTATTGTGTCAAACATCCTATGAGATTATTTTTACAGCTTTTCTTAATTCCAAAGACATCATCAAGTCAAATCTCAAAGATTTCATTATAAAGACTTCATTCACCTTCTTGACTTGGTCCCAATAGCTAGATTAAAAAGAAATAAAGAAAGAGAAAAAATGCATAAGGGAGGTACTATCCACTTTGTATTCATTTCTATCTACTAAAGTTATTAATCTTAGCACAAAAGCATTTGAACTAGAAATTTATTATATTATTTAAGTAGTCCATCCTCAATATTTTTTAAAAGACTAACATTCCTGGGAATTATATTAATTATTAACCTTTGATCAGCTTCATTGTATATCTTATCTGACTGTGTAAAAGGAAATGTTATCTGGCTCCACTGTAGCTGGAACCACAATGACATTGTGTGTTACAAATTAAATCTTAATATGGTTGGCTTCTGAAAACTGATGAAGGTGGTATGGGATCGATGCTTTAAAATGTTCCTAGTTCCTAGTTTCAGGGGAACCATTAAGGGAAATGCCAGGAAGGAAGTTGACATATAGTACAGCTATATCCTGTTCTAGTTTTTAAATTAAATTAGGCCACTCAGATGAGAGTTAAATCTCTGGCAGAATTTGGAGCCACCTCTTGCTCATGCCTCAGGCTGGTTTCTATCCTCTTCATTTATCCTAGTGTGATTCTGTAGCTTGTTTTCTATTCCACTTTATTTCTCTAATACTTTCTACACTGTTGTTTAGAAACTCTCTCAAAGCACTGTACAATTCATTACTTTCAAATAACTATCTTTGGCCATTTCTGTTCTTATTTTACTGATCATTGCCCCAGTGATTCTTTGGAAAATACTGCTGTTACTGTATCCTCACCAAAGGGACAATGACAACCCAAACCCAATTGTGTAGAGAAAAAAAAAAAAAAAAGGCAGACAAACCAACTTTTTCCCCACTTCCCTCAGTGGATGCAGTGTCTTAGACCAAGTAACATGAAGCTCAGCATAATGCTAGACTATTCTTATGATCCCTGTGCAGCTGTGGGGTAATGGTGGAGAGGGAGAGGGAGAGGGAGAGGGAGAGGGAGAGGGAGAGGGAGAGGAGAGGAGAGGAGAGGAGAGGAGAGGAGAGGAGAGGAGAGGAGAGGAGAGGAGAGGAGAGGAGAGGAGAGGAGAGGAGAGGAGAGGAGAGGAGAGGAGAGGAGAGGAGAGGAGAGGAGAGGAGAGGAGAGGAGAGGAGAGGAGAGGAGAGGAGAGGAGAGGAGAGGAAATTTCCAGCAGTTTAAATGTACAAAAAACAGTTTACATCATCAGGTCTCTTCCATGTTAAACCAAAACTACAGCAGTTGCCTTGGACTCCGCATTACGTTGTTCTGAGTTGTCCTGAAGCTGGAGATATTATTTTTTGTAATAAATTCTCAGAAATGAATTTTTTTTTTTTTTGCAGTCCACTAAAAATAATCTAAATTATGTCTATTTAAGCAATGAATAGTTCTTCTTTGGCAGCAAAGCATACCTGCTGAGTAGTTTGATGCATTTTTTTTTTTGTCTCTCCTTGTGGAAATTTGGAATAACTGAGCAGTTAAAATTCATGATCTACACTTTTGTGTCATTATTATTGCATTAGCATGAAATTATGGATCTAGTTAGTCATAATTATACTCATAATTATTCAATTTATCACTATAGGTCCTCCTGGAAATTTTATTGGAAGAGTTATTAACATTAATAAATTGTTTTTCTTCATATCCATATTATTAATTCATCTCATGTGTGATATGAACTATCAGCCATAAAATTATTACAAACTCTTTTCTTTGTGTAGCTGATTTAATGATGGAGAGTCTGATAACCTTTAGCTGCTTTTCTGTTACAGCTGTTTGTCTTATTCATCAAAGGTAGACAGAGGGAGATAGGTGGACACTGAAATTGCCTCAAATGCACTTAAGGCACTTGACAGGATTATTTCTTTTTAGCATAGTAGTCTTTCTGGTTTTCAAAAATTTGTGAATACATATATATATATATATATATATATGGAAATCCTGATTTGCATTTATATATATATATATATATCTATGAAACATTCCATCAGCTTCACCTGACAGATATTTCTGGTCAAACCCACAGAAATGCTTGGCAGAGCCCAGAACAGCCAACAGCCTGTGAGACTCAGACACTCACTGCAGAACCCGACTCTGACTTTTGCCAGTACTTTCTTCTGATGTTTTGAACTTGAATACACAGATAGGTCTTTACAGTATCACAGAGCTGTTTGCAGCTGAGCTGTATCTAGAACTGATGTCCTATAGCTGTGTCAGTGTGTTAAGAGAACAAGGAGCTGGCTTTCAGAATCTAGAGTAACACCTGCATATACCTGCACTATTGGTTCTACCTCTACAATTTCTGAGTCATATTCCATTATGTATTCATATATAAATACTTACACAAGTGTGTGTGTGTATAGATATATACCTACCCTTGCTTCTTTCCTACCTACTGCCCTTCTGATGATGTTACTTATAACTGCGCAGTTCATCATTTTCAACTAAACATAATATGTGTTATAAATAAAGAGATCCAACTCCATTTTCACACATGAAAATCAATGTGCAGTTATTGGGTCATAGGTTTGTTGGTGTTTGATTTTTTCATCTTTGAAGCATGTTGATTCGTCTCAAAATTGAAAATTATTTCAAAAGAGAAATCTTTCTTGACATGGAAAAAAATATCTGTAGTAAAACATTTTTTAATATATATGGCAGAGAGTAAAAGAACAGTAATTTATTACCTAGCCCTGCGGTTCTTTTAGAACAAATATCAATACTTGCTTAGTGTACAAATTGATTTTTTAATTGTCAATTCCTAGTCCTTTCCAACACAAGAGGTCAAAATATTGTAATCGACTTTTAATCTTTCATTTAATAAAACTGCTGGTTTGTGTTAGATCTTGACAATGAAGCTGGGACTTTTGTGTTTGGAGTACTTTTTGCTGTTCCCTCTTTCCACTTGTTTTCATCAAAAATACTTAATTATCATTGCTAATATTTTAACTGTAACTGATCTGTAATTCAACAATGCAAAGGTAGACAGGAGAAAGGGATTCAATTCAAGACCTAGAGACTTTTAAGACTTTTAAAACGTGGCTTCAAATATTATGTGCTAAATATTTTTAGTGGATTTTTCTGAGTTCTGACAAAACTATTAACAGATAAATAAGATATCTAATACTTTTATTAGTAATCCTATGTAAAAGTCTCATTGTAGAAACTGGCACGGAACCATAAAACACATATTTATGCCCATGTATTCCCACATTGCATGCTGTCTGTGTACCAACTAAATTATACAGCAACTTTAGGTTCAAATTATTACAAATAAAAATCAAAAGGTAATCATGATTAAGGCATAAAAGAGGCAATGATGATTACTTCCTCTCTAGATGTTAACACAATCTATGCTTTACAAAATCATGGAAATATGAACACAAACAGAATGATAAAAGCACCTAATTTTTTGAGTCCTCCATGAATGAGTTTCCAGTCTGAGTAAAAAGTTTATGAGGATTTGCTGTGGTTCCTATTAGCCAGCTTTGAGGCAGTTAAATCTTAATCAGAGCATATATAAATAGATACATTCACAATATGTTTTCATTGCAACATGGAAATTTTGTACATATGTGTACCATTCTGACTTTCTCAAATTAGGGTAGTACAAAAATAATCATAGAAATAATTATATCTAACATATAATCATAGAAATTGTCCCACTGAAGGAGCTGTCTATAACATTTCATATATGAGAGCAGTTGCTGGAGAATCCTCTGCCAGGGAATCTTTAGATGTGTTTAGAGTATTTATTCACTTCAATTTATAATACCAAGCATTTGTTAATGCTTGTCTGAACTGGCTGAGCCTTGCAACTTTGGAACAGATAAAGAAGAACAAATTAAAGATGCTTCTATAATTGATATTGCTGACAAGGAAGTGTCACTGGAGTTATAGATGGGTTCAGAGCTGACACTGAGAAAAAGATATTCAAATATTTCATGACTAAGTGCTCATTGAAAAGCAAAGTACAGATCAGGGAATAACAGAGGTAGCTCTTGGTGGTCAGTTTCAATCTAGACAGAAGGAACAAGAAGAATTAGAACCTGAAAAAAAGGGTTTGCAGGGAACAAGTCAATAGACAGACAAGTCAATAGATATCCAAGTACGATCAAGGAGAAAGCTGGCCTGCCTTGAAGAAGATAGGTGGGAAAGGTAAAATAAAATCAAGGTTACTTTAGAGGACAAGAATACTGATAGAGATAATTCTCAGGACAGAGAACTGGAGAACAAACATTAGGATCTGAGTGCATGAAGACAAAACACCTGATATACAGTCACACGTGAGACTGAAATTGGAAGGAAAGACTAAGATAAATGCAAATACAGAATCCACATTCATATTGCAGAAAATAGAGACAGGCCTAGAGGTCTAGGATAACAAATAAAATTACAGCCAATACATATGAAAGCTGATACACTCCAAGAGTATAAAGAACTGGGGAAAAAACAAACAAACAAACAAACAAACAAACAAAAAGCTGCAAACAATTTGATTGGTCAAATAGTAGTTTATAGAAAGCCTTGTAAGAAATCAATCTGGGTAATTAGGAAACCAGATTGAATATACTTTTCTCAAAGGATGTTGCTAAAGAGGTTCCAGGTATTCTGGATGACCCATCTGATCATTATAGCAATATTCATAATCAATTGCATCCTGTAATTTTGGAGTTTGTATTTCAACATAGGATTTAGGATATTTAGGATATTTTTTCACCTAGTTCATAGGAAACTAAATATTTTCATACTATTTTATTAGATGTTACAGTAACTTAGGAAAAGAGTTTATATTTATCTGCAGAAAACAGTTATGAAGTCTTGCACTGGAAAAGGGGTTGCATTTGGACCATGTGAAAACAAGGACAGACACTCAATTGCAATTGTCAATTGCAAGCTATCTCTCAGGCTAGATTTTAGCCTTCCTGTTTGAATAAACAACATACAGCAAATTAACAACCGCAATACTTGTATCTCAATATTTCTTCATAAAAATAGTAATTTCCTGATGTAGATGGGGTCTCTCAAATGCTTTTCCTATCATACTATGTATTACAGAATGTGTTATAAATACACATTTAGTTTAAAATAGTATTGTATGCCCCCAGAAACTTTTCAGATAACCCGGCAAATTGTCTCTGAAGTTTTTCCAGTCAGTTGGCAGTGGCCCTCACCTGGTGAACAATCACAGAACCACAGAATGGTTTGAGTTGGAGGGGACCTCTGGAGATCACATAGTCCAAGCCACCTGCTAATGCAGGAATGCAATGTTTGTTTCGGGTTTTTTTTAAATATATGTTACTGGCATGGTCAAAGAAACAAAACACACTGCAAAAAGAATGTCATCAGAGGAAGATTACTCTTTAGATTCATAGAGCTGCTCATAAATAGAAATTGTTTCAGTGTGAAGTTTGTGGGGTTTATTTTTTTGTTTTTTCTGAGTATTAAAAATAGAACATTATATTAGGGTAGCCTTATAATAAAAACAACCCACCAAGATCTCCAGCTTGAATTGGGAAAATATAGATGGCAACAGGGGAACAAAGATCATAAGAAAAAAAATAATGTGGCACATTACTACAATTTAAATATTAAAGGCCTCTCATTTATGGAATTAAATAGCAGTCAGTTATATGGATGTGCTGTCCTCTGACTTTGATAAAGTCTTAAGAGTCACTGTCACCAAAAAAAAAAGAATATATTAGAATGAAGAAATAGTCTTGTCTCTAAAGCAACTCTTTCTCTTTCTTTCAAATAAAAGTTTCTGCCTAGAATGTTCCACCTTACCGACTTTCTTCCAGAGAAAGAGCATTCACCTCCAAGGGATTCAAACATTGTTATAAAAGGGAGGCATGACATTTCAGACCCACATCAGTGAGGTTTTTAATCACAAAATCCATAGAATAGAAGCTACTTATGTTTTATGAGGAAAAGAGAACAGCAAATAAAGAAAAATCCTTCTTTTGTCCTCATTTTCAGTCATTATGTTGTATGTCTGATCTATTATACTGAGGTTTCAAAACCTTGAGCACAAGGCTGACAGGAAGCCTCTACAGAGAAGTGGGGATATTAACTCCACTGAAGGACTCCGTTTCTCTCACCTCACCCATCTGAGCAGTAGAAGGCTTCCTGGTTTCTTTGCAGTGACTTTGTTGTTCTTAAAATGGCTAAGCACTGACTTTGTGTATTGTTTCAGGCTTCCTTCCTTCTCCCTGATATCTAAGTGAAAGAAATAACCTGTGCCTCACAAGGTGTCTTCTACACATCAAACTTCCTTCTTGAGCCTCAGGGTGTTGTCTCCACAGAGTGAGCTGAAGTGCCCGAGGCTTTGCTCTTCTAGTTTTACAGCAGCAGTTCTGTTCTCAGCTTCACAGGCTGTAGCTGGCAGCTTTTCTCTTTCCTTCCTACTCCCACTAAGTTTAGTATTATTTTAAAGTATATTTACATGCATCTTCTGAAGATTAGGATATTTCATTTAGGATTTTTTCCTATAATTTTTGATCTGAAAGTATACTTTATGCTGCTTTTCTGATACCCTTTGTGCAAGTTCTTTGCGTGCTTGTTACCAGTACAGCATCCCTTACATAAAAAAAAAAAAAAAAAAGATGCTATGCTAAGCAGAAAAGTGTTTCTTTACTGAGACTACTGGACACAAAGAGCTCTCCAAAGTTCTTGGTTTTGTTTGTGTGTTTTGGGGGCTTTTTTTGTTTGTTCGTTTAGGGGTGTTTGTTTTGTTTTGATTTGTTTAGGTTTTTTTAATCTGAGCAATCACTTAGTTTTCTCAAAATGTCTGCCTAAATAGAGTCATGCTTGAGTACATTGCTGCATACACCATTTTACAGGACCATAAAATGTTTTCCTGGAAATATATATGCTTGCTAAGGCAAAGCAAGGAGTTTGCTTGGAGTTGTACACATTTTAAAACAACCAAGAGGCACTTCTGTTGTTAAGTCCAGAAGCAGCTTTTATGTATGTATATGCAAGTGGTAATAAGGGAGTGAGTGACATTGAGAAAAAACTCTTTTTTATGCAGAAAAAAATATTATCTGAAGTTATCAATATTGCCTGCATTTCTCAGTGACTATTATTTTTTCCTCAGTTTTGATGGTCAAATAATGACTTGCCCGGGCAAATGTGAGGGACTAAAATGTTCCTTAGTGCTCATGCCCCAGGTTTCCATGTGGAAGAATATTATTTCTGTGGATTAAACGTCAGTTATCTTTTCATTTTCTGGCTCTTACAAACTCCCACCCAGTCAGATCTGCAAAATGGGTATTTGAAATATTATTTTTGCTGTTAACTGTGGCTTAGGAAAATGAAGACTATTGCTCTTAATATGGGTTGCTGTAGTCAGTCCCTTCCTGATAAGTTCTTAAAATGAGGCTGTGGAAATAAGGTGTCCTATGAGATAGATGAGCTCCTTTTCCAGCTTACACTAGCAGCTGTTGCTTTGTAGTCTGACTTCCTTTTGTATCTCCCTGGCATCTATGGCCAACCCGGCTATGGTACACAATGCAGCACAGAATTTAAAATTTGTCTTGGAACTTTTTGACTTTTATAAAGCACAATACAAAAGTTAAAATCATACAGTCACTGGCACGATGCAGAGTTTGAAAAAATAATAATTAGGAAGTCATTAAAATTGCACCAAATAAAGGTACTGTTGGCATAAGGAAATGTCAGAAAACATAAATGAAAAACTTTGTTGTTATCGGAAGTGGTTTGCCTTTGCCTATCTTCCTCCATCTCCTTCATTTTGTTTCAGAAAGAACTTGTTTAAAATCTGGCTACAATTTTGCAACAGTATACAAAATACCAGTGACTAAGCTGGTAACTTCAACAGCTAGTACAATGTAAAGAAAGAACTCAGTTTCCAGAAATATATTTGTAGATAGGACAGTACTTCACAGCAGGAACTCAGACATCTGTGACTGTTTTAATAAAAACTTGAATCTCTGTGATTAAAGGTGTTTTCTGTACTTCAAAAGTCGATTCTAAGGCTCCAGTGAAATTAATCTGTTTTATATCCTCATTATATAGGACATTAATTTTTTTTGTAGCTTGTTGTATATCAGGTGTATCTAATACAAAGCAAAAAATATAATCTTGTGAGTTTTCCAGTTAGTGTGAATTACAGAACTTCTTTGGACCAAAGGTTAAGGACAGACTTACTATATTTCTCCTCTTAATCTTTCCTTTACTTACTTGCAGTTTGCAACACCTAATTCATTAGAAACAACACACATATAGACACCATGGACATTAAAATCAGTCTCTCAAATATCAGGAAAAGCAAACTAGTATTGAATTATTTTGACATCTTTTTTCCTTTAAAGACTGTGAGATTTTTTTTCTTTCTCTGCATGTGACATCTAAAACATTTATTTAATAACTGTGATGTCTAATCATTATGAAAATCAGTGATGCATCTACACTCTTAGGGCTTTTGACAGATCTATGGTGTTCCCTCAAGCCCAGATTTTCTGTCAATACCAAACCCAAATATGTTTTACAGGAACAGGTGGAGGACATTCTCTGAAGACAGACACTCCTATTACTGATTTACTGTATTGCTATTATGACACTAGTAGGATAGTAATTGGCACACTTTGCAAGAAGTTTGTCTGAAAAGCAAGCGTGTCACAAAATGTAATACAGACACAGCTGGCCAGAGTTAGTTCATTAAGCCTCAAGGGTCACAGACACTGTAGTCTTGCAAGAAATATGAAACAGATATTTGGAAATAAAAATTGTATCAACAAAGATAAATGCTCTGATTAATTTATAACTTGTTAATATTTTTTTTTTTTTGTTATTTTCTTGTCTTCTTTGGCTGTCCAGCAGCATATCTTTTGAGATTTTCAGGTGAAAATAAACTATATTGTCTTTTAGTGTGTTCTATTGCTTTGGATTTTTTTTTTTTTTTCTGTCTGTGAACTTTAGGCGTTGTAATTTCAAATTTTGCTGTGTCTTATAGAAACACATTTAAAATATCAAAAAAGTGTGTAATTTATATTTTGGATGGGTCTTGAAAATGGCTAGTAGTAACTTACCACATTATAATTTAGAAAGGCCTTTTAATGTACAGTATGGTGTAGTTATAGCACTAAAAGCATATTTAATTTTATACAAGCCTTATTTGGATCAATTTATTTTTATGATCAGTATTTTTAAATAGTGTAAGAAAGGTAGAAATTAGCAGATCAATTAAAAGGATTAGAAACACTTTTTCCTTTTTTTTTTTTTTTTTTCAATGCAAATATGGGTTTGATGCTTGTAGCATTGAACTGATAATGGCCATAGCTTAAAAGGACAATAATACTTTAAACATATTTTTAAGCGTATTTCAATCACAACTGCCTCAAAAATATTTATGAAATTATATAGCCTGAAGAAGAATTTTTATGGTATCCATTTGCTCAGTTTCACACTTTCTCAGAGGACAGAACTGCATACAAATTGAAGGAAGTGGAAATGCAAACATTAAAAGTGAAGCTCTGGATTGCACACATCTATTTTAAGGCATGTAAGTAGAGAATTAGATACTAGGCTATTTTATTTCACAGAGTTAATCTCCACTTCTAATATAATCTTTGTCATAAAGTGAATTAATTTCATACAATTTTCTTTTCTCATTACACTCCTTGACATGAATATAGTCATATGTCCTTTTATGAATGAGCATACACTTCCAGAACTCAGAATAATTTTGTCTCTGATGCTCATATGCACTAACTCCAGCACATGTTAAAAGAATTACAGTTGTATCTGAAGCACCATACAGCTGAGCAGACACTTTTATATGTCCACAGAATACATCAGAGGTATCCTTTTTCTTTGGTGGTTACCACTGCTCCAATTCCAATACTAAGGTGAATATTACCATCTGACGACCACAAGCTCTTTCAGATATTTTCATTATGTTTCAGCACCTGGTCATTGCCTGCTTCTAGAAAGATTTATCCTCAAGAACCAATTTCACAACTTGTGAGTCTCAAGTAAACAGAATGGATTTATACATTCTCCATGTTTCAACAAAACAGCACTATGTGCTCACTTTGTTACCATCACTGTTTTATTACTGTTTCATTTTTTCTGGTGTTGCAATGTCACAGTACTAATATTGTTATTTTTCTGGTAGTAAGTAGCTGGCTGAAAGACAAGCCATATAAGCTGTATTCAGTTATGGGAGAAAATGGTGCTCAAACCTACTGTTCTATTTTGTTTTCATTTGTTGTCATTGTTGTAATCCTATTTAAGTCATGTACAAAGTCCTGCTATTCTGAACACAGCATGAATCAAAAGAAAGGTAACTTGTCAGTATTATAGGAGAGAGGTGATATTTTTCAGTAATATTTACGTTAAAACCACTCCCTCAGAACTACATCTTCTGTCTAGGTGTTTTTTCTGTATCTTCTATCCCTCCTTTGCTGCCTTTTTTTTTTTTTTTTAGATCAATGTGTGCACAGTGAGACAAATCACAGGAAATCCTATGTTGGAATTGAATCTTAGTCCAATGTCCTGCTAAAAACTCTGGAATATCTTCAAGGCTACAGGAGACTGCTCAGGGCCTTTTCCACACAAACTCTGAAAATCTCTGAAGACAGCGATTCCCAAGACTCTCCAGGCTAAACATACCCAGTTGCCTTTGTTTCTCCTTTCACAATATCACAGTATCACAGTATGTTTGGGATTGGAAGGGACCTCAAAAGATCATCTAGTCCAATCCCCCTGCTGGAGCAGGAACACCTAGGTGAGGTCGCACAGGAACATGTCCAGGCGGGTTTTGAATGTCTCCAGAGAAGGAGACTCCACAACCTCCCTGGGCAGCCTGTTCCAGTGTTCTGTCACCCTCCCTGAGATGAAGTTTTTTCTCAAATTTAAGTGGAACCTCTTGTGTTCCAGCTTGATCCCATTACCCCTTGTCCTATCATTGTTTGCCACCGAGAAGAGCCTGCCTCCATCCTCATGGCACTTTGTTTTGTTTTTTTTTCAGTGTTAGCATTATATTTCCTTAATCAGCCTCTTATGGTTTACCTGTGTTTGCCTGGGTAAAATACAAATATATTCTAGTACTGGCTAAGGTATTTGCCAACTTCAAATGGACAATAGTTTTAAAGACACAACAGCTCTGGAACCCTTCTCAATGTAGCTGGTTTATCACAGTGTTTATTATACTTTTTTATCCTATTAGTTTTACAGTATTTCTCATATTGACTTCAAGATTTACCAGTGTGACTAAATGGGCATTTACTGTAACTAAAAAAGGTTTCACAGTTTCATTGATGTATTCAAATTCAGTCATGTCTGAAGAGAACTCTGTTTTATACAACTGCATGTACCTGTTAAGATTCTAATTTCTTGGAAGCTCAAACCAAATAGATCCACAAGTATAAACCAGGAAATCATACCTCATAGAAGTGTCTCATGGGTTTAGATTAGAAGATAATCTGAACCTGAAACTGATAGATTTCCTCATTTCTAAACTAAAAAAAAAAAAAAAAAAAAGTCACACTGAAGCTTTACACAGAAGCCAAAAATAATACTGTTTTTATATTGTGTTTTGTCAGAATCTCCCTTTGTACTAAATTCATACAAATTTAAACAAAAAATGCCTTGGAAGCAAATCACATTTACTGGATATTCAGATTCAGATGTATGCTTCCAGTTCCATGTTCTACATTTGCTTCCAAAATCTCAGCCTTGCATGTACTCTATATTCCAAGTATTTTCCTACTCTTTACATTCATGCCTATTAAGTATCCTTTTGTTCTTCAGGTGGAGGATGATAGACTTTGGATTATACTTTCTGATATGTATTGCACTGTAATCAAACTGTTGAAAGTAAAACTCTATCATATTGTATACAAATTTGAACCAAGCAATACCATAGCCAATCTTTGGTAACCTGTGGGGCTTTTTACATGAGTGGGCTATAAATCACTTCTTAGCTATAAAAATTAGAAACCCATCATAAGCCCTTTAAATAATTACTTTAATACTTTGAAAGTATTGACTTCTGAAGTTGTTAAGGATTTGAGGAACATTTCCATAGGTGATAATTCTAATGAGAGGCCAGAAACACTTGAACATGGTTCACAGAGCTGTTCCTCCACACACTTTTTAGTTCCCTCATTCTAATTATTTACAGAAGAAGTACTTGTTTCCTTAAAATATTCATGGATAGTAGAAATTGCACACAATTCTCAGTTGTTTGAATGGAAACAACTCCTTTTGATCTTTTCCCCCTTTATACAGTCAAGGCTTGCAATTTAAAATAACAAAGTAAAAAGGCATATCTGTGAAAGCACACACTGTGACATCCATAGTAATACCAATGTTTTATCTCTATTTAAAATTACAAAGGGTGCTAGTAGGTATTTACAGTAGAAAGAGTAAACAGAATGAAGTTGAATTTGAATTTAATTAACTACAGCAGGATTACATTGTAATACATGGAAATGACAATCAGAGAAAAAAAAAATAAATCAGAAGTTTGTAGAAATTAGTCCAAAAATCATATCCTTTATTCCTCTGCACACTTTTAAACTAAAGATCTTGTGCAAATATTATTGTTATTTATTTAAGCAAAATAATGCTTAAAATAAAATTCTGACCAGAGAGCACAAAACCTATTGAATCATGGGTCTTTTAATTCTTTTAAATCAGTATCAGCATGCAAAAGAACAAAACTTGTAGTTTGGTGAAGCACATAGTGAAATCTGCAAATACAGTACTGCCTAAAGAATAAAATCTTTAGATTATGCTATCTCCACTAAATTTCACCTTATGAATGAGGTCTGTAATGCTAATGTACCAATAAAAGTGTTCTCTCAATGTGTCAAACACAAAGTGAAATCAAAATTCTTTTTCCTCCATTATCTTATGTAAAATAATTAATTGCTCGAAAGTTACTTTGGTCATCTTTTTATGAGTGTTTAGTTCTTGGGTAGATGTAGATTTCTTGTCATGAAATTTGTTACATTCATTTAACTAATAGTGCTCCACTTTTCCCTTCTTAACTACTTAACATTTTTTCATACAAATTAAGATTTTGAGAAAAGACTGAAATCAAAGCCACAGTGACAGTGGGAAAAAAGAGCCCCAAGTCACAAGCAAGAACACTCCCTTTCACTGATATGACAATATATTTTTCCCTTTTTGCACAGTAACATTCTAAGAAGGCTCTCATCTTGTAGCCTAACATTTTTCTTTGCAGGTATGTATCTGAGAGCGGCAGCAAGGTTCCTGCTATTTTAGCAGTTTCTGTGATGCAGAAAAGAGACAAGACAGTAATTTGCTGCAACACGATGCAACACGCTGCATCAGCAGGGAGCGTCCCGGTCATCTGCAACGTACATGCACAGCCCAGTTTGAGGCATGTCACAGATTTCTGTTACACTGCAGCTTTGCTGAGACATGCATAATTGTCTGCAGTTATCTTTGTTCAGTAATGTGTGCTTCTTGGCATATTCACAATGCTAATAAATAAAGAATGATCAAACGGTATCCAGGGCTGCTACTGCTGCTTTTGCAAATTTAATTTGATTCCTCTAGGATCACTGAATGCAAACTAAGCCAATGAGAGAGTCAACTCTGTCCAATGTTGCTGCTAGCATTCCCATTTACATTTGCAAAATTTAAACAATGACCAGAAGAAGTTACACATGACAGAATACTTACAAAATGGTTTCCTTGTTTTGGAATAATTTTATTCTTATTGGAAGTCATAAATACGCATAAACAAAATATAGTTCTTTTTTATAATCCTTGGTTGTAAATATGAGATCAGACCTTGAAGGGGTGTAAATAAATAGAACTGTATGGACTTCAGTGTTGTTCCACTAATGGAATCAAATAAGAAGTTAATCTAGTCAGACAGGTGAGATCTAGGCTAATCTAGTGAGACAGGTGTTGCCCACATGTTAATGAAGAAACAATGCATGTCTCACACAATTCAGAGCATATGATCACCTGTGCCATCACAGCCAGACAGGGTACACAGAAAGTGCAGAATTAACTAAAGTACACCTGCTTAATATACAAACACATGTGAGTGGGAGACATCAGTGGGCAATGTTTCTGAAGGCAGACCAAAACTAATTTCCACAGATACATATTAATGTTTCAGTTTAACAGACTAAATTATAGTTCAGGTGATAATGTATCTCATTGCAGAGACACAAACAGTCCCTTGGTTCTGACAGGAAAAATGCTTGTCCTAGACATGCATGGACATATGATGTTACTTCTCATCCTTCTGTGACCCACTAAAACATTTACCTACAATTATACACAGCCCTAATAATACATTTTAAATAAACCGTTTGCTTTAGTCATCCTAAGGAACAGCAATTCTACATAAGCATGACCATGAATATTTACATTTACTTTATTTCCTTGATTTCTATAACCAGTCTAAAAGATAGAGTGATTATTCTCTTTCTTTGAGCATCTAGAGAAACTAATAATTATTGTATTATTAACTTCATGCTCATCTATTTTGACCCTCTTCTTCCACACAGTTATAGATGTTTCCATTATGTTAATAACACAATATATGATTGTAATTCTCTCATTGTGACATTCAGCTTGGACACAAATTAGAGACTGACTCCTTAAAAGCATCCCTACATTTACTGCAGCCTCAAAAAAATATCTTCCAGTGTGGTTAAAAAGTCACATATATAGTACTTGACATCTGGCCCAAATAAGCTGAAGTGAGTGAGGATCAAAAAGAATTTTTCAGAATTTTAAAATGTATAGAATAAATGAATATTTTCTTGCTGAAGAATGACCATTACTGGAAGATAAATTTACTGGTGTCTGTCAGAGAAGGATACGTGATAGGACTGAAGGTTTATTTACTAAGCCATAGCAAGCTTAGGTCCTCAAAGTGAAAACCTTCAATGCAACAACGTGTGCCTCAATCTTCATATACATTCTGCTCATGACTTCCCTGCAGAGATGACCAATAATAGTCCTAACTAATGCCAAATATAGTTGGCATTTAGTGTGTTGGAAGCCTATTTTGTAGCAGTCACAAAAAACCTAGCAGATGGTAACAGCTTTTAATCACTAGTTAAGGAAACAGTGAAAGTAGAGACGTAAAAGTCTGGATGGGACTTTAAGTCCTGTAAATGAAATCATAAGTTTTAAACAGGTCTCTATTTGCACCTTAATATGTGTTTATAATCTGCTGAGTATGATCATAATGTAAACAAAGAGATAAATATAACAGTAATTATATGATCAATTTTGAGTGCAAGTGGAATTCTGTACCAATAAAAATTTCAGTATTCTGTTTTGGGGGAAAAATAAATAAGACAGCTATTTTAGTACAGTGATTTATTTTAAAAATTCATGTGTAAATTTTGCTGTATAATTGATATCACTGTGTAGGAATATTCGTTCATTGCATTGTAGATATTCTCCCCCAAAATACTCCACCCTTTTTAAAAATATCCAAAACATAATAGTTCTAAGGATATATTCTTCTATGAGTATTGTCTGTTCAGTGACATCTTAATATCATTGGATCTTGACAATTCAGCAGAACAAATTTAGTAAAGAAATAGTTTCAGTGAAATCTTATTTGTATTTATTTCTAATGCTAACAGACATTACTTGTATCTCATGACTAGGAATTAAAACACCCCAAGCAAGTATGAGAACTGATAACAAATTGGGGGTCCTTTTAAGTAAAAGAATTTAGATTTCAACTAAATCTGCTGAATTCTTATCATATAATTCTCCTCCAAATATTTAGCTGGGATCAACTGAGTTCAAATCATTTAGGGGCAGTTCTAGAACCTGTATGACACACTGTTCAGGTTAACAATCCCTTCCCTTTTTGTTGTGAAATGAAGAACATAGTACTTTCATCTTTCACAGTTTAATACATACTATGAGAATAAAAAGATATGGAAAGCTCACATATGTTGCTATTGAGGACAATAGAAGTATCCCACGGAAACACAGAGTGAATGAGAACACAGCAGTAGGAAAAAAACTCATTTATTTAACAAACTTACTCATTTGAGGCCAGGAAAAAAAAGCCATTTACTCCACTTAATCATTTTCAATAAGGCCAATGAAATGCAATACATGGCTTGGCACATTTTAACACAGGTATGACAAATTTAAGCATACATCTAATGTCATCAGTGCACAAAGCACCTGTTTATCCTTCCATGACCCTACAAAGTTCATTCAGCAGCTATGAACTTCTTTAAATACATTAGA
The DNA here is from genome assembly GCF_036013475.1 of Columba livia. Lineage (NCBI taxonomy): Eukaryota > Metazoa > Chordata > Aves > Columbiformes > Columbidae > Columba > Columba livia. Next base: position 193,027,234 of record NC_088602.1, read on the forward strand.
AGTTGGTGGTACTGTGTCTGACTTAATATGATCATGTACCAATTTAACAAAAGCAAGTTCTTTAAACTTGAGAGACCTTAAGAAGGAGACAACTTCCATTGTTGTCTCTTAGCAGAGAACAATGCTGTGAGATCACAAGCAGTGGATACTTGTAGTAATTTTATTGAACTGACTAGGTGCTTTCTGATGAAGAATTAGGCTGCTCAGCATTGGTGATTTAAAATAGCATTCACAGTACAAGACCAGTGTTCTAACTGAGAATACTGCCTAATACATGTGGTAGGGATTTTTTTTTATTATTTTCTAGTCTCAGCAGCAGTTCTATAGAACCACAAAAAATTATTTGTTGTTATTCTTATACATATTGTCTATCATAAGCACCGCTGAGTAGTAGATCTGTAGAAATAATTAAAATGCTAGAAAAGGAGGCCCTGCAATTTTATACAATAATAGACAGATATGTCAGATTTGGTCATAGAATCCATTTCATTTCACGCTATTTACATAAGAAACATTCAACCTCCCTGGTGTCATATGTACAGTCTTTAAGAACCACCTTTGAGAAGCACAGGAGCAGGCAATTCCACCATGTTGTAAGTCAAGCAACTAGAACAGAAGACCAGCTTGGCTGAACAGGGAACTCCTTGTAGACCTCAAGAGGAAAAAGAAATTGGACTGTCTCTGGAACCGGGGTCAGGCTTTGCAGGAAGGGTACACAGCTGTAGTTCATATATGGAGGAAGAAGGCACAAAAAAACAAAGCTCAATTAGAGTTGAAACTGGGTAGTGTTTCAGATAACAAGGCTTTTTAAAGCATGTTAATAACAAGAGGAGATCTAAAAAAGCATTGGACTGATACTTGTTGAAGATTGTCACATGACTAATAGGGATGAAGAAAATGCAGGGGCATTCAATGCTTTTTTGCCTCAGTCTTTAATAATATGGATAGACCCTGGACTCCCTGGTCCCCTGTGTCAGAGGACCATGTGTGTGGGAACAGTGACTTTCCTTTTGTGGACACTGAAATTGTGGGAGACCAGCTGTATCAGCTGGATGTTTACAAGTCCATGGGGTCTGATGGGATTCATGCCAGAGCTCTGAAGGAGCTAGCAGGTGTTATGGCAAGACACCTCTCGATCATCAACCAAACACCTTGGGAGTTTGGGGAGGCCCCTGCTGACTGGAAGCTGGCCAATGTTGTTCCAATCTACAAAAAGGGTGAGAGGGAAGACCCAGGGAAATATAGACCTATTAGTCTGAACTCAGGTCCTGGAAAAATTCTGAAGAAGTTTACATTGTGTATTCTTGAAAGGCATTTTCCTCCAGTGTCCCTTTCTAGTCTCTCAAATTCAATTGGTTCTTAGATCATGAGGCGTATATTCTTTATCTATCAGTTCTAAGACCTACATTTTGGCCCTTCAGCAAGCAAAACACCTGCTATTCTTAGGAATTTTCCAGTCTCAGGCCCTGCTGTGTACCTGTTGATACCTGTGAGTAACCTCCTACCAACCCCATTCTATAAAACTGTACCCACTGAGCACAATTTGTCCCTCCCAGTGAGCCACCACCCTGGTCCCCAGAGCAAGCTCTTGTACAGAACATGTACTGTGACACATAGTAAACTATGAGGAAACAAGTAATAATTGCTTAAAGACAAGATAATTTAAAGATAAGGGGAAATATTACTGAATAAAAGCATAAGAAAAATTATTTTCAAACTGGTCATATTTGTATGTATGCATTTGGTCACGACCCAACCCTCAACTAGCACCCAATTTAGGTATTTACATACCAGACACAAAAGAATAATTAACAAACAAACAAACAAACAAAAACCCAAACACACACCAAAACAAATGAACATACAGAACCCCAAACATGCATTATTTTGACATCACTTGACTACACCCTAGAAATACACTGCTTGTATTTTAAGGTGCAAACATCAACATTGAAAATGATGCACATTTGGGGGCATTCATCTTCCTCTTCCAAGACACACAAGCGGAATATCACTGTTCCATCTGGCTAATCTGCCAAAAGAAGGCACTCAGTCAAACTGAGTGCCTGAAAAATGTGCTGTATCAGTGCCAGCTTGGTCACAATTGTCCTATTCTTTTTTCTTATTCTCTCAGGCTAGCAATGGATGGTTCTGAAAGGCCATAGTAAAACAAGGTTTCAGATGCCTTTGAATTCCCTCTTGAAGCAAACATGATATTTTTTTGTAGTCCAGTGTCGGGTCTGGCTGCTTGTCATGTTCCAATTAGTAAAGCAGATGTGAAAGGCTTATTATCATCATCTGAACCTTCAATTTAGTTTGAAATGGAGCACTCTTAACTATGCAGGAGTTTACTAGCTCTGTTCTTTTTTTCCCTAAATGGATATTAATTTCTATTTTAAGTTATGTCATTTTATCTTTAAAAATATTCTTCTGCTCCTACTTTTACTGTTCCTGGAAAATTTTTGTTCTTGGTAAGTTAATGGCAGTTTTGTCATAATCATCAGTGGGAATAGAAGTAGTTCTGATAATGTGATCATTATTTTAAGCCAAATCTTAATATGTAACAGACAGTACTCTATTGCTGTATTATCACTTAGTTAATTTGCCATAAGATATACTGATAAAAATATATTCAATCCACTTTGTTATGTGTCGGTTTCAAATTATTTTCTACCTCATTATTAGGGTTCTTTCCCATAATGAATGCAAAGCCTCATGCATACCTAAGAGATTGTTAACTTTTTAAATGCTTTTTAATGCATTAATCTGAAGATTTCAGGGGCTACTTGAGTACAGGCTAAGTCCTTAACTAAAGTACTAGTACATGGGGAGCTAAGACCTCCATCCCCACCAGAGATTCTCTAAGAGTCCCCTCAGTGAAACCTTTCTCAGCTGTTTTGCTCTTGCACTGCAGAGAGGAAAATCACTGCAGTGCAGGAGACCATCGCCATCACACACCATCATGGACAATGTAGACAGGAACCAGAAGTACACTACCCCTGCACAATAGTCATGGCAAGTGGAAAGCTTCCCACTAGGTAAAAGTCTGTAGAGCAGCCATGCAACACCATATTGTCTCTATTCATAGTCTGATTTGCAGTGAGTGGTTTGGAATATAAAAAAACCCTGGAAAATAAATTATTAGACTTTATATTGCAATTATTAGGAGGCCAGTAACAAGATTCAAAGAAGAGACAAGTCTAACCATCAATGCAAGGTTAGTTGCCATGTTGGTGAAAGGAATGTAAGAGGCCAAGATGGAAACAGAGGAGGACACCCATGTTAGTTTTGTCATAGTCCGACCAAACACTTGACACATAGAAATAGCCAGAAAGCTTTGCACAGAAAATAAAAAATAAAAATTAAAAAAATGAGATTTTTAAAGAGCCACCACTCAGACTATGCAGACAGTTTTGCAAATTTATCACCATTAATAACATTAATCAATGCGAGAATGGTTTCAAATAAGGTAACATGAATTAACACAAGCACAGACATACTATACCTATATCAGTAGATAAGTCTCATGGTCTATATAATGGTCTATATAATCTGAACATTTTTTTTCCCAACAGTATGCAAAAGTGTCACGGAGGGACCCCAAAAGTCAGTTCAAGCAGACAACAAATTCCAAAACAGACTTCATTCTAGCCAGAGAAGTATGGCCAATAAACCAACCAGAAACAAAGTTTATACAAATTATTTAGCACTTTGACAACACAAACCACAGATCTGGATACCAGTTGAGGAAATTATTTGGGTACGACCACATAAGAATAATGAGGATCCACAGCATGCACGCATTCACTCACAAGAAACAAAACTAGAGGCCTCTTTCAAGGGTACCCAGAAGAGAAATAATCACCTGCTTGGGTTAGGCAAGGTCTTGCTCAAGGATATGTCCAGAAGTGAAAAACAACTACTCGCTAGATTAGGAGGTGAGGCACATTCAGTCCTGGGAAGTCTCCTTAGATGGTGTCCCAGTCTAAGGGGAAGGCTTCAGTTCACAGACCCACTGCTCTGAGACCACTCAAAGGGAGTCGTCGGCAGGGACCCCATTTAGTAGCCTGGTCAGATCTGGCTGTGGTCATTATGATGTGGTCCAGAAGCTTATGGGCCACTCTGCGCACTTCTGTTGTTGAGGACCCCGTCAATTGGCTGAGGATCCAACCCCTCCTGCCCCCTGCGCCAGGCAGAAGTGAAGTCACCCTGCCCTAGGGTGGGGGAGGATGTGACTCTCAGCACCTTGGCACCAGCCTACGTGTGTATGTGAGGACAGGCACAGTGGGCACAAAGGCTGTTAGAGTCATCAACTGCCTGATCAAAGGCTCCAGATCTCATCAGAAATTGTGGCAACGGCCACAATAAGCAATTCCTAGCCTAGACAATGACAAACATCAAAAAATCATGCTTTTTCCAAGTACGGGCCAGTAATCTGCCACTTCCTGAATCAAAGTGGTCTCTAAGAATTTAGAAAACTTCAATAAATAAATTCACTGGACTTTATCATTCTTTCCTTAAACCAAAGTATGCCTTCAGTGTTCTCAGCATTCTGAGAGAGGTCTTCCATAGCTTATATTTTTGAGTAACTATCTCACAGAATCCTTGAAAAAAATGGAAGTTGAAAATTTAGTTTAACCTCCTGCTCAAGGGAGAGCTAAATTCAAGATATTATCTCATCTTTTGTTTCTTATTAGTTTCTTCTGACATCCCACAATTCTTCAAAAGGAAGAGCAGCAGAAAAGTGGTCTATATTCACCATCTCTACATCAGTCACAAAAACGTTCTGTCATCCTTTCTAGATATTTTTTTTTTAAATTTGAAACTTACTTGTAAGTCACCTATTTTCTTACTTCTGAATATCTTTCTTGCAATTTTCTGAAACTTTTATAATGCCTTTTTTTTTTCCTGATACTTTTTTTTTTTTCTGTATTCTTTTTGAGATTGAAGGACAAACCTATTTCAGTATTCAAGGTGTACCTTGGATTTATACAAGTGAATTATCATTATCTAACATTTAGGAAAAAAGCAAGCAAACGTGCCTCATCACTGCTGACCAACATATAGTATGAATGCATGCTATCATACTGTTCTACTTTGGTAAAAATACATAATATTTGATAAATTTCAGGCATATTTGAATGATCTAAAGTTTTCTATCTCCACTCTTTGTTAAAAATATAGTTCCAGAAACTGTCTCTGAGTCACTGGAAGAAACAGATGAAGACTTCTAATATAATAATTACCAATAGTGCTTTAGGCCTCTTGATATTATAATATCAGACCAAAATACAGCATTGTTGTGAACTCGGTTTCTGATTCACATTGACTTTCCCATGTACTCTTTCAAAGTTGTAAAAAACTGCTTTCATCACTAGAATATATACAAACAGTGCTAAGAGTGATTTAGAAATCACTAAGGCAGTTTTGTCAGCTGGTTTGGCATGATTTTGTGATTCTACTGCTCTGGTCCTTAAGCCTCATGCTCTGCTTGTTTTTTAGTACTATGATGAATAAATGAATATCCCCATATAAAGATACAAACAATGTGAAGTCATAAAGATTTCTTTGTTGTTCTTTTTCCCAGACAGATTTTTAGTAGTAGTTTTCACCAAGGCAGTAAATTTTCATTAACTGATCAACCTGAAACTAATGTATCACTTGGAATAAAATTTTTTAAGAGAGCATTAATGAAACTGAGGTTATACTTAAGATAAATGTTGGTACTGAATGCAACAGAAATAATGACCTACATTAATTTTCAATTTATTACATTTTCAAATCAAAACATGAAGTTAACAAATCCTGTTACTTTTCCTTTTGAAAAATTGCTAAATTGTATTATTCCAGTTCAGTACAGTGTCATCAATTTATTAAGTTACCATTACATATGCCACTAAGGCCTCTACCTAATGTGACACTTGCATTTCCTTATTCCAGTTGAATGTTTTTACTACAGCCCATGAAATCACTACAGCAATTGCTGCTCAGCAAGTAAATATTCAGACAGCAAATGCTCTAAGATAGTGCCTAATTGAGAATGAGTGAACAATGTCAGCTGAAACTGACTCTAAAGAAGCATGTTCTTAGTGACTTGATCAGCCCTGCTTGTTAATTCTAATCCTGACTAGATAATTTATTTCTGGAAGTGATAGTAATAGCAGATAGTAATTATTCCACAGTGAAGGAGAGTGCAAGGGGTCAGTTTCTCATTTAAAAAGGAAAATTAAACACATCAGGTTTAAAACAGTTTTTCACCTTTTATTTATCATTGTTTTGGAGAAATTACTTCCAACTACGTTAAATAATATATGTAGAAAAAGAATTTTTTTTTATCCTGTATAGAAGAATATCTTTCTATGATGTATTCCCAAAACCAAATGAAAATATATCAAAACTCTTTTAGGCTATACCACGATCAAACATGCTGTAACATTAGGTCTGTTTAGGAAAGAAAAAGCTTACTTCATTATAGTTCGTTCTAGACCACGGAGAAGGTTCCATACCACAAAAATATTAAAGTAAAAATACCTCTTACTAAAGTGAAGTTGTCCAATTAAAGTATTGGTGATCTTGTCTTTACGAGTCAAAAAGAGAAAAAAATGAATGAGAAAACTGCTTTAATACAGCTTCAGATTACTCAGATTTTTTAAAAAGAATTCTCGGAATTCATAGCTCAAGTATATTTACTAATGATTAAACCACATGATTAATACAAAAACCTCTGAAAGTTAAAAGCCTAGGTCCACGTAGAGATTAGGTTATAACTTCATTCTGAGGCAGATAGCAGATGCAGAGAGCTATTGTTGTTGTATATTTTTAGAGATGAGAACCAATAGTCCTTCATTTTTTTTTTTTTAACTGGGGTAGGATCTAAGGATCTTCTCTACCAGAGGTATAGTTTGACATGTAAATCCATAGTAATCACCTTTAAATCTCCTTACGTTTCATACAGAAAAACAGAAAATTATTCAGAGAATGCCTTGTCTGAAATCTCTTATAGGCCTATGTGAGACTGGTCATATTCCTAGAATCATATAATCATAGAACGGTTTCGGTTGGAAGGGACCTTCAAACATCACCTTGTCCACACCCGCACAGCCCCTCTGGAGGCTGAACTAGATGTCCGTGGCCACTGACTTCTTTCACTAGATCAGCTTGCTCTAAGTCCCATTCAACCTGAACACTTCCAATGATGGTGCATTTACAACTTTTCTGGGAAACCTGTTCCAATGTCTCACCAGCCTCTTTGCAAATATTCCTTATATTCAATCTAAACCTACTCTTTTTTCAGTTTAAAAATGCTGCCCCTTGTCCTGTCCCTATAGGCCCCAGTAAAAAGTCATAGAATGTCCTGAGTTGGAAGGGACCCACAATGATCATCAAGTCCAACTCCAGTCCCCGCATATGACAACCCCACAGTTCACGCAATGTGTCTGAGGGTGTTGTCCAGTCTCTTCTGGCTTGTCACACTGTCAGGTTTGGAGCCATGACACCTCCCTGGGGAGCTTGTTCCAGTGCTCCACCTCCCTCTGGCTGGTGAGTCTTTCTCCATTTTTCTTACAATCCCCCTTTTACTATTGATAGGCCACAGTAAGGTCCTACTTTGAAACTGTTCACTAACTGTTTCAATTATATTGACAAATTAAGTCAAAACTGCAAAATTTGAACTCTGTCACTGAGAGTGATACTGAGACTGATGCTCAGCAACACCGTAATTGAAAAACTTGTGTCTGGAAGGAAAATAAATATGTGGTCTGTCTGTTTGAAATACAGAAATAATAACTCCCAATTCTTTTATTTATAAAAGTGTATGATGTATGGGCAGAAGTGCTCTATATTTTGTAAGAGTTAAATGTTAAGTGTTCTCTAGTAATTAAAATGCAGACAAACTCTCACTTAAATACAAGACCATGAATAACTGTGACACTTACCCAATTGCACCTTGCCAGTTCACTATTTAATTTCAGCTGTGAATACTATTTTGTGAATTGATTGTTTTTCTTCCAGCTGCAAATAAATGCATGAGTGTTTTTATAGCTATTTACTACTTTAAATTTCAGTATTTTGTCACTTGAAGTTCAGTGACACATAACCTAACATATTAAACAAAGCAGCTACAATACATGGTGAAATACTTTTGTCAAGTGTCTTTCTGCACTGGAATATAGATACCTTAATTTATGGAATTATGTTAATAGTGAGTAGAATCTTTGAGTTTGTCTACAGATCTTATGTTCATTTTTTTATTTATTTCACTGGGTCATTTTTTTTTAATCGTATGTGACCTGAGAGTCAGAGTCTGAAAAGAATTATATCTCAAACATTGTGGCAAAAACAGTTCCTCCAGCTGCAGGAGATGGAACATTGTCAAAGACTGAAAAGAATCATGCCTCAAGCACTGTAGCAGGAGAAGTGACACTCCGCATAAAGTGATAAGGTGAATTGCGGTTTACATACCAACAACAAACTAAGGAGCCACAGACCAGGCCGGCTGGCTGACAGTAGGAGGTGGGGGATGTGCCAGAGAGCAGTAGCTCCATCTTCTGATAGGCCCAGCATGTCACAAAGGGAAAAGGTGAGACCTTTCAATATGGCCTGAGACTTGTCTGTCTTTCGCGGTCACCTCTCAGTCTTTTCTATCTTTTGCAATAACACCTCTGCAAAAGACAAAAAAAAAAATAATCACGTAATCAGGCAACCCAGAGGGCTATTAAAAGTCTCAGATATACCAGCACTGTCAGGGAACCCACCATCCTGAGGACCACTCAGCCTCATCGCAGGGAACGAAGACGATACCTGAGGACGCTGCACTCCCAAACTACAAACCCCAGCATCCTCGTCGCGGGACACCGGAGACCATACGTCGCTGGACCCAGACTTAAAAGTCCCATCATCCATGCCGGGGAGCTGTAAGGGTTGTGGAATCCCTCTCTTTCTTCCTGTCTTGTTTTGTTTTGATTTGTTTTCTTCTTTCTTTCCTTCTCTTTTCTATTCCAATATCTGTATTTCTTTGCCTCTCCTTCTGTGAGTAGTATAACAATAAGGCTTACAACCCCACATGTGCCCAAAATCCTTTATGTGAATCCTTTTGCTGTTGAACTGTTCACCCATTAGGCTTAAGTAACATAAATCTTTCTGCTGAGGAATCATCTGCTGATTGGGCTGAGCTGCAAAATAAAAGGTGATGCTTTTCCTATTTACGGGCCTTAAGTATTGTATTGTTTTCCAGCCAAGGGGAACACATGAACCTGAGTCACCTCTCCCCCACTCATACCTCTGGGCGGGACTTGGCACCTGAGTAAGCAGTCACACTTTCTGCAGAGAATATTACTGGAAAAAAACACGATTAAATCATGTTTGCTCTTCACCTCAAATACCAAATGGTTAAATAAGAGAGTGAAATAAATTGCCTCTATTCCTATGCGGTGCCCAAGGGCAACAAGCATTATTTTTTTTAATATATCCAGCCTTACATTCTCATCCCATTTCAGTCAAATATTAGAGAATTTGTTTCAGTAAAGAATTCTCAGAATGTTTTCACACCACCATAAATTATTTCTAAATTATACTTCAGTAATATTAGAAAGAGGTCCAGGTTGTTTGTAATTAGTATCCTAAAACACTATGTCTCCTTTTTGCCAACATAGGGTGAATACAGTTAAACACTTAAAACACAAAGAGATTATCAATAAATGCATTTATGCCCAAGAATTTGAGAAATAATTCTGATCTAGTGAAAGGCTATTGCTGACTTTATATTGCATTTAATATATTTCATAGGTTAACCATCCTTTAGCTATTGCCTTTCTATGACATTTTTTGTTGTAATTCCACAGAGAATGATGCAGTTCTGAATTAAATAATGTGATTTAGCCTAGATAAAGGCACCTAAAATCATGTTAAAACATGCTACTCACACAGAAGCATTTAGTGTCAGTCAAACCCCACTGATATCTAAGAATTTACAAGGAAATGGCAGTTCTGAATTTGCAGCAAACAAACTATTGGAGATCTATGTTAAATGGCATCTGATGTAAAATGACACTATACCTGTGCTCAGGCAAATAAAAATCTAGGGGACTACTTTAGGGTGACCCAAATGAGTTTGACTGTACTGATGCCCTTTTTGAACATCTCCATGGCAAGAATGAAGAGACTGTTTGCTCAGGCATCTCATGCACATACAGACACCTTGACGCAGGCCTACTTGTACATCAGTTAAAGGCAATCTGACTCCAAGACATGTTATCAGGTAGTGTTGACTCACAAAAAAAGGATTATTGGCAGAGAGAACACTCTTTTCCCTCCCCACCCCCACTTTTAAGTTCAGATGTAGACTGTAGCTAAGGCAAGATTTACAATAGGTACTGATATTTTGAATTAATTTCAGTTTTTTAACTCTGCTTTAACATTGTTCATATTTTTTTCTGTTATGGGGTACATCTGACAGATATAAATTAAAAATATGTGGGATGGGGATTCAAGGATAGTAAGAGTTTCAGAACTAGTTCTTCATAGGATTTGGTCAGCACAGTGACAAACAAGAGTAGTGACAAAAATTCACCGTCTAATGAAAATACTGTAATTTATTTTTGTTAATTAAAACAAAAAGTAAATGAAACAATAAAAAAGCTTTTTACATGCTGCTTAGGTTGATATTATTGTGGAAAGAAAGACTAAAAAGAAAATAGTTGTACAATTTTCCTCCATTAAACAATGAATTCCAAAAGTGGATATAGTCAGAGGTATTTTAAGGTTACCAGAGATCTATAGTTGTTCTGTTGGATTTTAAGTGATAATAATTTTTTCAATATTGTACAAACATAATTGCTAGAAGAGAATTGCATCTAAACACAAGTACTCAGAACAAAGCTCAAGTAACATAAAATGTTCAAAAGCTGATTTAAAATGATTAATCATGATTATTCCTAATTTATACTGGAATCAGTGGAACCAGCCAGTCAGATCATACTCATAGAATTTCCGTCATACTGAAAGAGTTAAAGATGAACAGATGAAAAAAAAAACAACTTCCTTTCACAACGATGACCCTGTATACTAAAAATAAATTAATTCAGAGCAATACTCAGGAGATATGTGTATTACCATAGCCAACAACATACCATCTCATTTTCCCATTCCCTAGTTGTTCAGGAATAGTAAAATGTATATTAGCATGGAGATTTTTTGCAATGAGGCACACACTTTTTGCTAATGAAGCAAGTCTGTCAGAGCAACAAAGATGGAAAAAAAGGTAATTGGATCTTACTTGAAAACCTTCAGCTTAAGTTGTGGTTAGAACTGACAGGTTCTGTCAATATTTACAGAGAGATTTATTACTATGCCATATATGCTCAGAATGACACATATTTTTGTACCATAATAAAATACAGTGCATAGAGTTATTATCTTCTTTTGAACTTTTCTGTATATTTAAACTTCTATAAGATGATTATTTTATTTTTATAGCATAAAATTTACAATTAACTGCATGTTTTGGACTGTGGTTTCATTGGAAAAAAATAGGTCATTATAAAAACTCTGAAAGCTCATTATTATTTGCATAAATAAAAACCAGGTAGTGAAGCTAAGAAAGACAATATATTCTCCCTATTTAGAGAACGCTTTTTGCTTATTTTTAGAGTACTAGAACATAACTTTAAAAGTAATTAATAAAAAATACAATTGTCAATACACATTTTTTAGTATCTAGGTTGTGCTAAACATTAATATTGTATTCACAGAGGCAAATATATATATATATATATCTTCCAGGATGTAGTTTAACTTCCTCTGGGGGTGAGTGGTTATTTATAGTTTCAAAACTTCTTGCAAGTTAGCTCTCTGTCTCTGTAGTTTGTATATATCCTCTCTGAAAATAATGTTACTGAATTTATAGTGAATGACTTGTATATTTTTTCTTCTTTTCCTTGTTATTTTTATTTATTTTATTATTACTATTTCCTACCCATTCAGTTTTAGTTTCTTTCCTTTTCACTGAACACTATAGAAACGTTATTTTCCTGCAACAGCCAAACTGACTCATTGTGATAACTAACAGGAACTTGTAATGATGTTTAGCCACTATATCTCAGTCCGGTAATACCTATCGGCAGGAATCAGCCTTGAAAATGACAGGCCATAAATCACAACAAAATATATATAATAATAAAGAAGACAAACTTTGAAATAAGAGGAGGTTAATTTCTTTAACACTTACAATTTTCCTCATAAGAAATGTATCTTTCAACATTTTCAGTATTAATAATTTATTAACAACATGTTTCCACATGATCAGCAGCTGAATATTTTTTGAAATTAACAATTATTGACAGGGATATTCTTTCTAGAAGAACTCTGTGTTTAAGTCTTATTTCCATCATTTATCATGTTTTAAATATAATGTTAAATCTTGACCTGTGGAAGGACAGTGGTAGATACGTGTTTTATTTCCTTTTCCTTTTGACTTTTATTTTTATTTTTTGCCTTGAAGCAATAAGCAGAAAGGAGACACAATTTTGAATATAAACTGATATCTTGTATATGTGCTTAGAAGGGGAATCAGAAAATTTCAGAAATTCCTTGGAATTTACATTCCTGATGTCTGTAATATAATTCGGCAACATGGTGAAGAATTTAATTCCTTCCTCTGCTTTTGTTTCTGTTCGTTTTTTAATTATTTTTTATTCTTACTGAACAAAATCATAGGAAAATTTGGAACAATATTATATTAAAGGACACCAATCAAATAAATTGTGATGTTTCCTGAATGAAGCTGTCTGCTTCTAAAAAAAGCTGGTAACATCTGCTGACTATCTGCAGTTACTCAATCTGCAGTTACTCAGATTTAAAATTTGATGGGATCTTTTTCTCACCTACTTATGTTCATAAAAATACCATAATCTTGGTTTAGACTGCTACACTGCATTGACTGTAATAATCCATGGCTAAGCTATTTCAAAACCACTTTTTCACTGGTCAATGTTATTAGCTGTAAGAGCCTGAAGACAAGCTTTTTTTAGAGAAGAAATTTAAGATACATACGTGTGTAAAAATCTGTCTTTTAATTTAAGATGTAGTTCCATAGCTCCCGGAGGATATTTTTTGGTGCTAAGTTCTTGAAAGTACCTAACTGGAGTCCTGAATTTAATACTTACTTCTAGGAGATAATTTGAAACAAACTTCTCTTTATTGGATCCTCCTGATTGGCCTGTTCTGCAAAAATGGCTGCTGGGAATTGCACACCTGAAGCTTTGAGAGTCTTAAATATCTATACAGCATTTAGGTAAGCTCTGCATATTTAGCTTTCAAAAAAACTGCAGAAAAAAGCAGCTCATCTGCCATATGTTTTAGTAGTAAATTTTATTAACAGCAGTGCCATTTTGTCTTTATATCTACCTAGAATGCTCTGAGAAAAAAATAAACAACTTTTGCATATTTTTATTTTTAACTTTCAGCTATTTACATATTTTATACTGTTGTTTTCAAGTCATAAGTAGATACATGACATAGTATGTAAATATGACTAGATTCTGATCTCTGGTTACATCTGAATAATAAATAACAAAAGACTGCCTTACAATGCAAGCAACAGCACAAGCACAAGATGTAAAAATGATTGAGAACCAGAGTTTATGAGAACACACAACTAAGGAGAATAGAGGTAAACAAAATTAATCAGATAAGTTTTTGAGGAAGCACAAAATAAATCTATGTGGCTTACTCTTCTCCATCACTCATATATAGCTGTATGGTTTCAAAACTCACTTGCTACCTCAGTTCACCAATGTATTCAGGTCTTTGGAAGGTTGCTGCTTTGCATTTGTGAGCCATCTCCATGAATTTACACAGTGCAGTCATTTAGAGTGTTGCTTAAAAATATTCTCTAAGTCTAACTCCACGTGGGGATGTCTACTGTTTGAACTACACAGTTTGAAGAGAAGGAAAGGGAAGGGAAAGGAAAAAGGGGAAGGGGAGGAAAGGAAAAAGGAGAAGGGGAGGAAAGGAAAAACGGGAAAGGGAGGAAAGGAAAGGGGAAAGAAAGGGAAAAGGGGAAAAGGAGGGAAGGGAAGGGAAGGGAAGGGAAGGGAAGGGAAGGGAAGGGAAGGGAAGGGAAGGGAAGGGAAGGGAAGGGAAGGGAAGGGAAGGGAAGGGAAGGGAAGGGAAGGGAAGGAAAGGAAAGGAAAGGAAAGGAAAGGAAAGGAAAGGAAAGGAAAGGAAAGGAAAGGAAAGGAAAGGAAAGGAAAGGAAAGGAAAGGAAAGGAAAGGAAAGGAAAGGAAAGGAAAGGAAAGGAAAGGAAAGGAAAGGGGAAAGGAAAGGGGAAAGGAAAGGGGAAAGGAAAGGGGAAAGGGAAAGGGAAAGGGAAAGGGAAAGGGAAAGGGAAAGGGAAAGGGAAAGGGAAAGGGAAAGGGAAAGGGAAAGGGAAAGGGAAAAGGAAAGGAAAAAGGAAAGGAAAGGGAGTATTTCAGAATTCTTGACTGAGAGACCTAAAATTTTGTCATCCCAAGGACGTCTCTTATTTCTATTTGTCTGGACTCCTACAAACAGATTAACACTGTTTCTCCTCCCCTACAGACCAAGAGAAATATTCTTTGCTCCTGAAGCTTTTTGAAACTCCTGTCTAAAAGAAGTCATGTGAACAGGCCCCCATATGGGAAGACATAGTAGTTATCTCAGCAAGTCTTGAGAGCTTAATAGTTGTATAACTTGCTGCCCAATTTACCACTGGCTACTGTTTTGAAGAGAAAATGCTGAGTACGCTGAGGAAGAACACATTGTAAATTCATGTTTTATTCCTATCAGCTGTTTTTGCTGATCATGGACAGTCAGCTAAACAGCTATAAACCCTGTTCAGTAACGCAGCTGTAAAGAGTGGATACAAAGAATGAAAAATATGTTGGCAATGAGACGGGTCTTCCTCCTGGCCAGCCCAGCAAAAATGGTGCTGAGTGTATCTGAAGATGGCAGATGATGAATCAGTGAGTCAGGCTGACAAAAGAATGCGAAGAAATTGACAGTTCTGTCAGCTAGCTCTTGGTGGAAAGCAATTAGGTTATGAAGAATAAGAGAAATAAATCATGCAGAAAATGTGGATGTTTAATTAGTGGAAACCTTCCTGAAAAATACAAAATTGTGACAAACTTTCAAAGAGGAAATACAGATTGCAATGTTTCTACTGCAAAAGTGAAATTAAGAGGCAGAAGGAAAGAGCACAAATGTCCACTGAAAATACTCATAATTTTATAATTTTCTTCCTCCTCCCTTTCTCCCTATCTCCCCCATACTTTCCAGCTCTTTCTCTCTTCCATCCCCACTTACTTTGAATTTTGTTACAGAATAGCTATCCTGCCCACTCCCTGCCCCTCCCAGAAAGGGAGTGCAGAGAACTACTTTTCTAAGA
Organism: Columba livia; assembly: GCF_036013475.1. NCBI lineage: Eukaryota > Metazoa > Chordata > Aves > Columbiformes > Columbidae > Columba > Columba livia. The sequence continues at coordinate 193,042,638 of NC_088602.1, forward strand.
GCTTCATGTATCATCCATTTATCATTTAAAAACTCTGAGAAACTCCTGGTAAACAGAACAAAATCTATTGTTGTGCTATCCAAAGATAAAATTAAAACAAACTAGACATAGTCACCTGATCTTTTAAAAAATAATGCAGTTACAGCTGAACAAAAAAGCAAAAACAACCCCCAGCAACAACAAAACAACCAAAAAACCCAACCAACCAATCAAAAAAAACCTAAACAACAACAACAAACCAAAAAAAAAACCCAAACAAACCCACACATGTCCAAGCCAGGGCCAGATCTATTGCAGACAAAACAAGCCAGACATGCCTGAGTACTGAGGCTTTGTAAAATTATCGAGGAACTTTTGGCCTTTTAGTGGCAATGGAAATACTGGATGACTGGGTGACTATAAGCTGCTTTCAGGCTTGTTCAATTTCCATGTTTTGTGTTTGTGGTGGCTTTTTGTTGTTGCTGATTTTTTCTATGATTGAAAATCCTTGGAATCTTTGGAAATTTGGTATAAAAATGAATACAGAAAAAAATGTAGACCTTCAAATCTGAAAAAAAAAAAGAAATAATATTTTAATTCTCCTTAACTTTTTAACCAAGTAGTGAATAAAACAGCTGTTAAGGAGAGGAGTTCTGAATTTTTGTTTTTTCTGTTTGGTGTTGTTTTTTTTTTTACTTGATGTCTCTGAGAAGGTTCCTCTCTTTTCTAGCGGCTCCATTTCTTTTTCACTGTCTTAAGGTGTCTTATCTACTATATTACTCACCCCTTCTCCCTTACTAAACACACTGTGATCTAGAAATCAGAACTTTGCAATTCTTTCTTTTAAATAGATTATAAACTTTTTCTGGGAAAAAAATTCAAGAAATCTCTGGATTTTTGTTATTTTGTCAAAGTATTAACAAGCTACTAAAAAGCTGCATTATAAACAGGATTTCTGTGATGCTTGTAAATATTTCCTGTCTCAAGAGAGGGACAAATCCTATTCTAGTAATCAGATTTTCTTTGACTTTAATTTTCTTCTTCAGCTTTCTGTTACGCCTTCCTCTGGAATTTGTGGAAAAATTACAATCTAGAATATTGTCTGAGAAAAGATGACACAAACTGGCAAGGAATAAATAGATGTTTATTATACCACTAAATAAAAGGAAATATAACATATATATGTATTTTAATTAATTGAAGACAGCAAAATGTAACTAGATATCTCTTGTCAGTTGACAAGTAAGTATACAGTTTTCTACATGTAAATAGAGAACCTATACAGTGCGGATTACAGACTATGGTATGATGGACACAGTAAATAATGAAAATGACAGAGTAAAGAAGAATTAGTACAAAATATTTCCTGAAATATATGTTAAATCCTTTGTATTTGAGTACAGATTCAGCATTCTAAAATAAATTACAGTTTCAGTGTTCTAAAATAATTACATATTTATCTATCAATGTTGTCTATAAAAGAAAATACATTGAATTAACTGTCTTCCCTTTCAGTAACTTCTTTCTCTGTGTGTGTGTGTGTATCCTTTGGTGGGATCTTCTGCCTAGCTCCAGCAAAGTTATCTAGAAAAAACTAATCCACTCTTCCATTTTCCAAGTGGAGCTGTGCTGACGAATAAGAATTAGGTACCACTAACATCTGCACCAATTTATAAAGACCACAATTATGCAGAAATACATACCTCCCAATCTACATCTGTCATTTGTGTCTGTCTCCTCTTGGCAGTAAATCTGGCTCCTCTCTGGTTCAAAATGCATTTGCCATCCATAACTATGGTGGCGATAGTTTCTCTTATTTTACTTTTATGCAAACTTCCATCTAGGGAAACAGAGTGATGGTGTACCATACTGAACAGTCATTTGCCAAGTTAACCTCAAGCAGTATGTGTCTACTTATGATGTAATGCAAAGCTAATAAACTTAGTTTATGCAAATGCAATATCTATTATACTGTATACAACTTGCACAGAACACTTGTGCTGATTCAATTTCAACTTGAAAGCAGCAAAACTGTGGGTGTCTGAAAACAAAAATCACTTGTATAATTTCTTTTAATTCTATTGTTTTTCTAGTTAATATATGTAAAGTCCCATAGGCTGATTAGATTAATATTTACTAGCAGAGAGCTTCCAACGAGTGGGAACCAGGGCAGGGACACAGGAGTGAGGAGAGAAGTATATGTATATGTATATGTATATGTATATGTATATGTATATGTATGTGTATGTGTATGTGTATGTGTATGTGTATGTGTATGTGTATATGTATATGTATATGTATATGTATATGTATATGTATATGTATATGTATATGTATATGTATATGTATATGTATATGTATATGTATATGTATATGTAGTGAGTTAGAAAGACCTTAGCTCAGAAAGATGAGTGTTTCACAGACATTTCATGCTTTCATTATCTTGATTCTCCTGTAACATTCTTGATGATTTTATTTTTATTTTAGTTTCAAGTGTTAACTCAATAATTTATACACAGTTAACTTGTCTTGAATGCAACTTAAATGAGGCATAATGTATGTGTGTACATTCAAGTGCTGCATAATGTATGCATGTACATTCAATGCACAATAAATTAGGTTCCAAGAGCGTTAATCATCTGTATTTCTCATCAACACATGAGTACATTGTATTCAATGCAGTACCTTTTGTTCAGGGAACACAACAGTAGGAGAAGCAACTGTCAGAAACTGATAATTATTCAATTTATGCTATCACGAAATAAAAACAGTCCGTCAAAACCTAGGAGAATCAAAGACCAACTAAAGTCATGTTTCTGTTGAAGTTGCAAAGATTGAAACAGCTTAATAAATCTGTTGTTCTGTTAATTATTAGAAATTAAAGAAAAAATTTTGATTTTTCAAAGGGTATTAGCATTCTTCCCTTTCTAAAATGAGCATAACTGATACATATATCAACACGTACACCTCTTGGGAATACACATCTACTCTTTTCACTGAATGCCACTGTTTGATCAAATTCAGACAAACAAAATCTTGGAAAATCTGTAATTGAAAGAAGGCATTAATTAAGTTTAAAACACAGATTCTTTAGAAAACATATGAAGCATGTTCTGTTGAAATGCCTGAAGCACAATTACTGTGGTTTTAGTATGGATTACACAAAATTAAAGATTGCATGAGGAAATAAAAAAGAACCTAATTTTTAATTTTTTAGAAGGATTTACAAAAATAAGGACATAAAACAAATTACTAATATATAAAAGCTAAACATACTTGTCGAATAACACAGATAAATGTTTCAACACCTTACTCATTTTGAATACGAGTTTGGAATTTGAAATGAAGGGACTTGCCACTAACATTAAAATATTCACAGTTGAAATATCAAGTGTTTTTTTTATTTTTAATAGAATTAGTTCAGTTTGAACAGTTTCTCTTATTTGTAAAAGCATATGGTCTAATTTTTTTGTCATTAGAATCAATCGAACTTTCACAACTCACTTGCAGAGGACATGATCAGGCCAACTTGAGTATTATGAACATACTGACAGGAAGTTTCACATGAATTCTGAGAACAGAACATGGGTTTATTTAAATATTTTATATGAAATCTTGACATTTCTAAGTAAATTCCAAAAATGTACGACAGCTAATTACAGGTATCTTATACAGAGATGTAGTATATTTTCTGTGATAACACAAAGTAATGTTTCTCATTACTTTTCATCATCTTATACATTGCATATAATTTTACAATCTGTTGACACCATAATATTTCTAGAATCCTGAAAATGCATCATACCTCACTCTCAAATACATTCCTAAAGTTTGCTTTACCCTAAAAAGTAGCAGCTGACTCTCCTAGATTTGATAAATTGCCTGAAGGCAAGAATAAGAAATCCCTAAGTGAACCAAAGATGTGTATATACCAAGTCCAGATTTAGGTAGCACTGCAATTTGTTATTTTGAGACTTGTTTTTTCCAGATTACTTTAAACTAAAATTTCACACTAAACCTTGAACTAATTGTAAGCTTTGGCTAAAACAGTGTAATGCACTTTTTGTGGTACTTTTTGAAAGTGTCTTCTAGTATACTAGAGCTGAAATGTTCTAGTGTCTTGCTTGGAAGCAAACACAGCACTGCTGTCTCAAGCCTTTGTTCAGCAGAGGCAGTGCTGGCTGGTAGGAAGGAGTAATAGTAGAAGTTAAGAATTGATAATAATGAAAATGAGAGTGTGATAAAAAATGTGGAAGACAGACTCAAAATCAAGAAAGAGGGAAAGGTTTGTTAGAAAGCGACAAAAATTGGGAGGAGCAAAGAAAATTAAAAAATGAGCAACAAAATTATAAGTGCTTTATAAAACAGTATTTAAAAATATTTTAATAATATTCCTTATCTGCATTTATTCTTTGGGCAGATTTGATGAGGTGATACAACATCTCAGAACTAATAAGTGTATTTTGGTTTTTGTCTGCATAGGCATATATGTGTGTCTATCTGCGTCTCTACAACCATGTGTGTGTGTAACTATGCTTTTATATATATGCAACACAGTCCCACCTTCCTATGAAGTTGTTCCTAACTGATTTGTTTTGTTTAACTAAAAATTAGTGTAACCCAAGAAAGAGAAAGAACACAATAAAAGAAATATGAAACTTTGGGCATTTTACCATATATAGGGAAAAAAAAAAAAAAAAGAGGACTCATACTTCTCATAACTTCACATATATTTGATTGTGAGGTTAAAGTAAAAGTCGTCCAGGCACTCATCCAAAGTACACAAAAATGAGCAGGAATTCTTCACTAAAACTCAGAGTTTGGGGGATAAGACAAACACAAATTTTCACATAATCATGTACATCTGAAGCTTACAGTAGTCTTAAATATCAACTTTTCATTAACCTAAGTATTAGTAAAAGTATAATTTATTGGATCACAAACACTAAGGAGAAAAAAAAATAATGCTCTTACTGTATATTTGTAACTACTTTGAATGTACATGACAGCATGTTTCATTTCCCTTTTCAGAGGGAAAAGCCTTATTTGACCATGCTTTAAGATAGCATGAAAGCTAACGTGAATTGAATTTACAGGAAAGAAACTACATGTTACTACATTGACATGGTGTCAGCCTGTTGTAATTATTAAGTTTTGAGCATATTGCTTTTAAGGCAAAACGATACAGAAATAATCAAAAGGTGTTCAGAAAGAATAGTAAAGATTAGATATCTTTTTGTCTCAGGTGTTGACTATTGTTCTAACCAATTCTGGATATATTAAGGCTTATAAGTCAAGTAATTTATTTGATGGTGTTCAATAAATAAGCAAGTCAAGGAATGACAGTGAATTCACAATACAAAATGCATACATTAAAAAACTAAGCAACAATCATTTTCAAAAACCTGTATTGTTACTAGAAATAGTAGAAGCTGTACTGTAAGACATTAAAAATGCAGTTATTTGGTACTTATTTTATACTATTTGTTCTTGTGTGTCCCAGTAAAACCTTTGTTGTCTGATACAAGTTGGTATTCAGATATACCATCTGGGTAAAAAAGGTAAAAATTATACCTTTAGTTAATGTGGGGCTATTATAATCTCTCTGAATTCACATTATTGAAAGATAAAATTTAAAACAAAAGAATTATAACAGAAAGCATAAAGTGTAATTGGCAGTGGTCAGTTAAGGATGGTGTAGATGGCTCATCATTTAGAAAATGCACCAGATTGAAAACTGGATACTGCTTAGAAGAAATCAGTCTACATAGTCTTTCAGGAATACAGAAATACCTTCTGTCCACACTATAAACCTGTCAGGTAAGAGCCAGCCCTGAATGTCAAGGTGCCAAAGCTCAGTGATGCTGCAGGAAAAAGGCACAAATCTCAGGTGAAAGATCATTTTTGTCAGAGGAGCTTGAAGCAGAGAAAGCAAGATCCTGTGCTCCTGGAACTGGAGGTGCAAACATGTCTGTACAGCAAACAGCCAAAGTTAGTGTGCTGATCATCCATGCAATAGTTGAAAAGCACTTCTGCATGTCTGAAATGTCTAGGAAAATCCCTTTCATATTATCTTATTTTAATAGTTCCTAAAATGACCTACCTAAAATCAAGCCAGCCGTGAAATAGAGCAATGCAATCTGACTTGGTTCATTCTGTTTATGCACAAAATAATAATAGCCTCAGCACTGTCATTATTTGATGTTAAAATTTTCTCTTTGTGTTTTTGTTTTTCTTATTCCTCTTATCAGAAATACTTAAAGCAAAGTCCTCACTGACCCATCTTGTCATTTAAATATATTCTAGACCTGCAGTTCCTCACCTTACCCTACTTTTTTTTTATTTTTCTCTTTTCTTTCTGTAGTTTGTTGTGGGGTTTTTTCATCTCTTACTTCAAAGATTCACTAAGAATCTTCACGTGTAAGCACAGAAATTGCAAACAAAGACCTCTCTAGATGATAAACAAAGTACAATCTTTCAGATTTATATGTAATATTTAAAGTAATTGTTAGGGTGAGAGCAGTTGCCATGCTGTATATGAGGCAAGTGCAAAGCAGAACAGCTTCCATCTTAAGCAAAGCTATTCTTCTGCAGTTTTCATGACCCAATTAAAAACAAATATTTCTATGACATTTCTGTATGCTTTTATTGATAAATCTTGGTTCTTAAGTTGTGATGATGAAAAAATATAAGAATATATAATTATTTTATTTTGAAACAATTTTTTTTTTAAATTCTACCTATTTATTTAAAAACTATTAAAAATAAATTTATCTTTAGGATGGATTTGTGACTTTACTGCTGATGTATTCTATCCGAGCTATAGTTTAAGGATTCTCAGATGTCAAAATTTGTCATAAATACATTGATGTCAGTAGAATCACTTTGATTTTTGCAAGATAAGGCAACAATCCACTGTATTTTTTGTCTGACAGTAGTTACTGAAGATATAAACCATAATTTTTTGGGACTATTATAAATAAATTGTATGTTTTCTATTATTTATTAATATATGAAGAACAAAGCTTAGGGCCCAGTGAAGTTCAGGTCATTATACTAGGGCATTAGAAAGTCTTTATTTGCAGTCTCTGAAAAACAAAAAAAAATCCTTCTATTAATTCAATTCATGGTTAAAATGAAAATCCATTGCAGGTCTTCAATACGGAAAAGTGGATTTTTATAGAAGAGGTTAGAGAGAACATATCTCAAGAACTTTAAACTCTAAAATAAATTCTATTCTGTGACCTTCATATATTAAAGTTAGTAGGAGATCTGTCATTACATTTTGGTGATAAAAGAAGAGAGGTTCTCTTTCTGAACAAATGCTCTGTAAAAGCAGCAATATTTTTCCAAAATTTCTTTTCCTATCTTAAGCTGCTTTGTTTACCCTAGATATTGTTGTTTAATCTGCCAGTACACGAAGATATTATACAAGCAGATAAATTAGCTATAATCCCTGCCCCTGAAGAGTTTCATTACAAATAACCACAAAGATATGAGTGAAGGCAAAACAAAAGAAAAAAATAGCTGTGTAAAAAGGAAGAGAAAGAAGGAAATCAACTACGAAATCTTCAGTTTTATTGGTGCTTTGCATAGCTTTCTATTTAGTTAGATTTTTATCTTTCACAAAGGTATAAGACAATTAAAAAAAAAAAAAGATAGGAGCTGTGGAAGAGATGAGAAAGCTATGAATATGAGGAGGAAAACAAGTAGGAACAACTAAGGGAAGGGCATATGAAATGAAATGTGTGCCTTTAAGGGGTTTGCAAGAAAAAGAGTTGCAGTCAGTGGTGAGGGAGAGTTGTATGTTGTGCAAAGCTGACCCTTAAGAATGCAAGAGCCCATAGCATTGAGAAGCTTCTGATCGTAAAACCCATTGGGCAGAGGGAAAAAACCGAAGAGAATCATCACATGATTGTGAAAATAGAGGCAAAAATTAAAAATAAATAAATAAATAAAAAGGAATATTACATTAATATAAAATTATTTTGGGCTTTGAGCAATATTTGTTGCAAGAAAGAGAACAGCACTGTCAGAGGGGGTAACTTCTATGAGCATGAAGGGATTTATACAGTCAGTGCAGGTTAGTCTGGTTTCTTCTTATTGATGTTTTTCTGCTCTGTTTTTTCAAACTACCCTTCCCAATAGAAATGAAGGTCTCCTGCTCTGGAGGAGGGATGCTTCAATATCCTGTGAAAGCATCTGTGGAACAATCTGAGGAGGAGTGTTTTGAGAGGTATTTAGAGCACTGTGGAATTAGTTAGGAAAGCATATATGTATTAATATATCTTCTGTTCACAAGTCTTCTTTGGATTATTCCTGCTACGTCTTAAATAATTTTGCAACTGCCCATTAAGGACAGCAGTAGAAAATGTATTCTCTCTCATTTTCCTTTCTCTTCTTTTAAATCACCAAGTACAATACAGTTTTCTTTGTCTTGACTATATGCATTGCAAACCCAACATAAGTTCCATGGCATCATACAAAATCCAGTAATGGAAAAGAGCTACATATTTCTATCTCATAGAATCACAGAATTGCTGATGCTGAAAGGAGTCTCTGGAGATTGTCTTCTCAAAGCAAAGTCAGCAAAAACAGGTTACTCAGGACCCTATCTAGCTGGGTTTTGAATATCTCCCAAGGACAGAGACTCTGCAACCTTGCAACCTCTCTGAAAAACTTGCTCCAATATTTGATCACTCTTAGAATAAAAAAAAAAACATTTTTTGTGTATTGAAGTCAAATTTCTTGATTTAATTTCTTGCTGGTTGTCTTATCATTTAATGTCACTAGAAGTCCAGCTCCTTTTGATTCCTCACCCATCAGATATTTAGACATGAGTAAGATCACTCTTGAGCCTTCTTATCTCCAGGCTAAACTGATCCAGCTGTCTCAACATCTCCTCATACCACATATGTTCCAGTCACCTGATAATATTCATCAAAGATTATTATCTTTGTGGCCCTTCATTGGACTCTCTCCAGGATAACCATGTCTGCCTTGTACTGGCAAGACTAGGACTGAGCACAATACTCTGGCTGTTTTTAACAAGTCCTGAACACAGAGGAAGGATCACCTCAGCCTCCTGGCAACATTACTCCTCATGCAGCCCACGAGGCTGCTAGCCTCCTTTGACACAGGGTTGAACAGTCAGCTCAGTGTCTACCAGGACCCCATGTCTTTTTCTGGAGAGCTGCTTCCCAGATGGTGGGCCCTCAGCAGGTACTGGTGCCTGAGGTTATACTTGACATTTCCTTTTGTTGAAGTTCAGGAGGTTCCTTTATGCCTCTTGAGGTCCCTCTGATTGGCAGCATAACTATCTCATCTAACCAACACTCCCAGTTTTGCATGTTCTACAAACCTGCTGTGGGTGCTGTATATCCCATCATCCATACCATTAATGAAGTGAAAAGTATTGGTCCCATTCTTGACCCCTGAGGCACATCATTAAAGACTGCCCTCAGTTGAACTTTGTGTCACTAATGATAACCCTTTGATACCGGCAGTTCAGCTAGCTTTCAATTCATTTCACTATCCAATTAACTAGTGTGTAATTTATCAGTTTGTTAGTGGAATGTTATGACATTGTGGAAAGCCTTGCTAAAGTCAAGTTATACAACACTCTCCCCTCATCTACTCTGTTAGCCGTTTTATCATCAAAGCTGATTATGAGGTTGATTAGGCATGATTTCCCCTTCATAAATCCATGCTGACAACTCCCAAGAGCCACCTTTTCCTTCATTTGCTTAGAAATGTTTTCCAGGATTATTTGCTCTATCACCTTCCTGGGGATCGAGATGAGGTTTAGCAGCTCAGTAGCGGATCACCAGATGCTCCTTCTTGCCCTTCCTAAAAATGGTAGTGATTGTTATTTTCCTCCAGGCCTCAAGAACCTCCTTCACTTACCATCACCTTTAAAAAATAATTGAGAGTGGCCTTACAATGCCAGCTCCCTCAACACTCCAGATATATGCTCCATCATGTCCTATAGATTTGCACCTTTCCAGTTTGTTTAAATGTTGCTTAACATTTGTCAGGGAGTCATGATTTATGACAATGTCACAACCCCACGTGTTTTCATACTACCCTGTGCTTGCTCTATATGACTGTGACCAAGCACCATTTCCACTTTACCAAAAAGTATCACAGGAAAGGAATGCATACACAGCAACTGCCTTTTTTGGCAATGTAATATCCCACATGTTTTCATACTTCTCTATGATTGGCAAGTGTCCATTTTTTGAAACTATCATACTAATTTGGTCTCTGAGCAGCATCTTATTGACCACCTTTTTTTCTTCAGACCGGGATCATATCGGAAAACATATAGAATTACATATATAAACAAATACATATACAAAGGATGCACAAATATATATAAAAATTCTAGTAATAACACACACATATATAATTTACATGTATATTTTTATCTGAATATGCATTTGTGTATGTTCATTTATACAGATGTAAAAGTTAATTATATGGATCCTTAAAGGTGCAGGTATAAAATGTGGAAAACATTCTGTAGTAAAAGTTGCTTTGGGGTACCTCATATTACAAGACTGCTAAGCTCTTTGAAGCTGTTTCACTTGGATCATGCTCCTCGCTGAATTCAGTTCCTCGATGAATTGTACACATCAACAATCCTTGAGGCCTGGTAGGTTGATTTTCTAGAAAGTCTACTTAATCTTACATTTGTTTATTTAATGTACACCAAATACACGTATGAAGTATTGTCAGCCAAACTTCTGAGGCTGAAAGGAGGAATTTTCTCAGCTGAAAAATGTCACAGGATCAGAAACATATTCAAAGTGAATGTCATTATGTAGGTAGGGGCTGTGTGTTGAACGGAGTGTGAGCTGACCCTGCTGCTATGCCTCATCTCAGCCTTGATAACAGGGGACAGACACATCCTCCTGCTGGAGGCTTACGTCTTCACTTGTTTGGTGTAGTATGAAAAGCACACTGTCTATGATTAAACTGGCCTGGGAGGTCAAAGACTCTCTGTGGATGATGATTACTCAGTTCTACCCAAATCAAACATTTTCTTTAATCTTTAAAAAACAACTTTAAAGTGTTCTTTACACTAAAATAAAGCCACCAACACAAAAAATACCGAACCCTCAAAAACAAAACAAAAAATATTGGAGTAACAATGAGTCTTCCATACAGAAAGAAATTTCAACTAAATCTCTGATACAATTAGAGCACCAACTGTCCAGAACACAATTATCAAGGGAGCTGCAAGCATGTTACCAGTTTGTCAGTGGTCATAATTTAAAAATTATTTATAAGTACATTCCTGAATATTTTCAAAAATACAACAGTATTTGTGGTTCCCAAAGGATTTCTTCACTGTACTTCAACAAAGGCTGACATTTAGAAATCTCTTTCTAGTAAAGTTTACTCTCTAACAAACCACATACTGTGATTTCAAACATGGGTTTGCACTAGATAGATTTATCATTGCAGTTATTTAATTGTTTTTCTGTAAATCAGACCTACAAAATGTAACTGAATCTAAAGTGTACTCTTTAAATTTATGTGGTAGCAACAGTGTCCAAGAAGCCCATGCTGTGTCAATGAGAGGTGATACCCCTACACACTGCACAGAAAGGTGAATCCCCTGAAGTATGAACTATTAGGTTTATGTGGGACAACAAGTATGCCATTGTGGAATATTAGCAAGACAAAAAAGGCAACAGGACATTTCATTCCCCCAAAGTAGGGAACTAAAACAGAAACAGTAGGGAATGAGCTACAAGAGATGCAAGGGACATGCCCTTTGCTTCCCATATGGCAGAAAACAGACCTCATACCCCAGAGTAATATGTGAGTTGCAAAATACTCATACTTGCTCTTTCGTTTGTCCAGTGCTAGACCTTCTAGTCATTTGATAAGTCAGAATAATAGATGATTTAAAAAATATGAATATATTGTTAAGTATTTGGTAAATACAATTATGATATCACAAACAAAATTTAAATGTGTTAGTGCAATACATTCCAAACATAGCAAATTAAATGTATAACAATTGCTACTGTTAGATAAATTTTATTCTTAATTATATTACTTTGTACATGGCTCTATTTATTTCATTTTCTTTCTCTAAACTATATCATCTAACTGTAGTGCAATAAAGACATTTACATGACATTACATATAGACATGTGATTATTGTCTTAGTCCACAGTAAAATAAAAGACTTATTCTTTCATTAGAAGTTCAAAATTGGTATGGTTCCAAAGTTTTTCTTGAAGATAAATAACCTATGAATTTAAATATTTCAAAACTACATGCATCTGCAATATGATAAACAACTATCAAATAAGAAAAATAATCTGTTGTCTCATGCGCTTTTCCTGCATGTCCTCTTCCCAAAACCTGTTTTAAGTACCTCTGTCTAAACATAAAAAAATGCAGCATCAGTGGATCCTCATTTCGTAATATAAGAAAAAGAAAATAAATTTTCAGGTAAAGTAGATATGTTTCTTTTTAAAAACTGGACTGATCATTGACTGAAATTCATTTGGCTAATCTAATAAACAGGGTGGATTATTAATTGTTGTCTCTTGGATTGATGACTGCTTGGTTGTTTCTCAAAGAATTACAAATTAAATGGATAATGGAGACTCCTGCCCTGGACAAAAGACCATAAGAAAATGGAAAGACACAGGAAAGGTGGGGACTAAAGGAACCTGCAATTTAAGTTATATTCTAACCCTGTATACCTTTAAGGGATGATTCATATCTTTTCATGACATGTCTAAAATATGTCAAGAGAATCATGCCCAGGAGGTTTATTTCTTTGACTGTAAAGGGAGTCTCAGTCACTCACATGATTAACTCCCAGGCATCTAAAGCATGGTCTGCTGAATGCCATCCATGACAGTCTTCTGTGCTACTCGTTATGCATAGACACCTTTCACAAAAGAAGCAGATAAAATGAGAACTCACATGTGTTCTAAGACAGATTTACACATTTCTTTAGCTTAAATAGAATAGGACAATGTACCTAGAGGAGAATGAAAATCCAGATTTCCCATCAGCTATGATCTGAAGATTTGTGGGAAAGCGATTATGTAGTCATAAGCATACTGTGAATACGATGAGAAATGATCAACATAAATCTTTCATATTCACATAAAGTATTCGTATGTAGATATTCCAAAACATAACAAGGACTTTAATCTGAGGTTTTCCAAAATCAATGCAGAAAACTTATGGGAAAAAAAAAGGTAGTTCAAGAAGCAATAGGATTTGGCACTAATTACAATTTTACTAATAAATGACTGATGGTGGTTAACACTTTTGGATAAATATGCATTAGAGTGTCTAAAGATTTTGATTATAAAAATTTCTTAAATCAAGATTACAGACTAATCTTTGCTGATGTGATGTCTTTGTCTCTATTCTAGATTCCCAGAATTTTGGGGATTATTTGTCCCAAGAGTTTGTTTTTCCTCATGTCATCTAGGCCCTGAATCTGCATGCTGTTATTCCTGCAACATCACACTTTTCTGAGTGTTAACAGTTTCTGGCCCTTCATCTGATTTTCCCAAGCTTATGACGTTATTTTGCAAAGAAATACCCATTTATGAATACGTACTAGGAAAGTCAGCCTTAACATGGAGATTTGACATGTTCTGAATAGTTCAGTCCTGTCTTTTACTCACTCTAGCCCTGTTGAGCCACTCACTTGTGTTGGGCACTGCATGTTGAGATATGATTTTATTGTACATGACCACTAAACTCCTTTCCTTATGCATTATTAACTGAAAACTGGGCTTCTGAGTTGCTGCTACAAGCAGTTTTGAGGACAAAAGAGGACAAAGAATGACAACATTGTCTGCCACCATCCTTGAAAGATGTTAGCACCCTGAAAGAAGAAATCCCTATTAATACAAAGCTTTTCTTCCTCCTAGCCATCAGTCAGACTCATGTCAACCTAGAAGTACCATTCAAACAATACATTTGCATACACTCTAAATGCTCATTACTTCTTCTAAGAAATCTACGTATGGAAATGAAGAATATGAATGTCATATTTTTTGGAAAGCCATTCAACAACATTAAAGACAGAGAAATCTCTGCTCATTCAATCCACACTCTCGTTGGTCTGACTGTAATAATCATTCATAATTCGGCTGGAGGAGAAATACTAGTCAAACATACATCTACTTTCTGTTGTAATGATGTAGAGAGGACTTTCTTTACCTGCCTTTATGACCTCTATAGTCATATGCTTGTTAAACTGGATTTCTGAACAGCTACAGGATGCCTTTTAAAGCTCTGACCCAAGGGGAGACATTTATTTTTAAACTGCTATTGTGAACAATAGTTATCAAATTAGCTTAAAAGCCCAAAACAGGAAAACAACAGGAGAAACATAATTTAGGAGTATTAGCTAATAAAATTTATTATGGCTCCCAAGGTAGTTTGCAATATGAAGATGCTGTTTTTTTCAGATCAATTAAAACAAAAATCTCACAAAACCTTAAGCTGATGAGAGTAGACCTCTTTGAGAAATGTTGCTTTTAAAGATTAGTAAATCAATATGTATATCAATAACTGCTTACACCCATAATACTACACTTTTCCTGTTTATTTTTAACTGACAAAGTTAAGCATGAGAAGACTTCTATTTTAATTCTGGTGTATGGGTGATACACTAACATAGTTTATCTCTTGGTAGTAGTTTTTTAATGAAACATTTCATCAAATGTGGTTGCGATAGTCTTGACTCAAACCTTATTTTTCAATGTTGTACAATGAATTCTTCATTCAGTATGTGGTTGCTTAGTAAAAGCTGAAGTACATTTAACCTGAATTTAATAACTAGGTGTTCGCCTGGAGAGAATAATTGACTTTGAAGACATTATTGACATTAATTGATTCACTTTGGATTTATGGATAAGTAATTTAGATCTCAATCTAACCTACAAAAATGCATTCTAAAAAAAGCTTATTTACACACTCAGAAAGGGGAAGGTGAGACAAAAGAATTAATCTCACTTAACTGTAGGCATGTAACTGGAACATGTAAAGTACAAGCCTCATCTTTCTACAGATTCTCTATAACGGTAGGAGAAGAGTAAGCTCTGTATTAGCCTGAGGAAGCACCTGTTTTTCTTCACAGGTTATACACAAAGCCCAGAATGCAGAGTGTCATAATGTAAGTATCTTGGTTAGATGTTCACATTTAAATGATACATTTTATTCCCATCTTAGAAACTATTGGCTGAGTGAATACTAAACTTTCATTCTGTCACTCAGTCTTACACATGGGTGTTTACTGGAGGTTTATAAGTACAGGTACTCATCTCTGGACCTGTCACTTCATTTTCTACATGTGCTAACATAGTTCAGGCTCTGAAATAAAGGCTGTTCATGCTGATTGTAGAAAACACTCACTCAAAGTAATTTGAATTGAGCGTTAAAGTAAGTTTTTTGATAACATAAAAAGAATTCTGACTTTAAGGATAAACCCTGTAGGATATGCAAAAAAACTTTTTGTGTCATTTAGATACTCTTTTATCAGCTAAATAATATTCTCAGTAGTTATAACTCTGTGTAATTTTAAATATTCTGTGTATACATTGCAGTAATTAATAATCCAAATATCAGAATATTATTAGCATCTTGAGATTATCTTCTCTACTAATATCATATGCCAGAAATCATTATCCTAAACAGAATTCAAAGAGCTGAAGCCAGAAAATATGTGTCTTCTTTCTTTTCAAATGTTTTTGTTACTAAAAAACAATCATATTCTGTATTTCCTCTGAATGTTATTAAATTACATGCACATAGTTTTTGGAGTGACCTAGGGAATGCATTTCATCTACATTCCATAGTCATGGAAAATTTTAATTACTTTGCTCCTCTTAATATATTTTTTATTGCATTCATAAGGATCAAAGAGCATCCTCTGTTGGCTAATACAACACCTGATTCTGTTGTGTTACTAGCTTAATGTAGCCTTGTGAACAGAGTAACTGATGGTGTTATGAAAGGGTATGGGTTCAATTCCTGATGAGGATTTGCTTTCATTAAAATTTCTTTTATTAACATCTACATTCTTCTTACTGGGATGTGACTAAATTAATTTTTCATTTTAAATTATTTTTCTCATATTTCTAATTGGTGTATCCAGAAGCCTGGGAGCATGAAACCAATAAGGAAGACATTAGAATAACAAGAGAGATCTCTAGACAAACTTTTATTCTTATATTAAAATATAGTCTTATTATTTTGGAAAAGAGACTTTTAAATTCTAACTTAAACTTCTGATGGAAGATTATAATGTGATCTGCAGTTTTAGCTGAACAAGATTTGGGTCTTATTTTATGATTAGGAGTGACATTAAGAATCACAAATACAGCAGCTGTAAAGGAATAACTTTGCTGTTTGAAGAGCATCCCTTGTACTGGATAAACCAAGATCAGCATTTTTCTGTGAGTTCAAGATGAACTGTAGGAAAGGGTTACCTTAAGTGATTGTCAATTACTTCTAGATGACCAAGGTCAGTCATGAGTCTTTGATTATGATCATTCTTTTCTATGCAGGCCTCCTGTTAGCTTATTTCAATGCTCCTTCTTCCAGGCCAAGAGTTAAGGACTCAGAAAGGCTTCTCAGGTACATAAGCAGGAGCATTTACTTACTATCACAAATGTAAGTCTGTTGTATCATCATCTCACACACAAGATGCCGTTTCACCTCAAAAAAAGATGTCATAGAATCAAAAGGACTCAGAAAAAAGGAAAAAAATAAAGTGATGACACTCAGTTGAATGACTTTCATTTATTTACTTAAAATACAGTCAAACTGTAGAATTTGTTACCACAGGATGCCTTACGCACTTGGAAAATTATATAACTTTGAAGAGAAATTGAGCACATTATTAGAAGCCACAAATACTTAGGAACTACACTGGCTCAGAAAATCCCAGACTTGAAATATATTAGAAAGTATTAGAGCAAAGTTTCGTTACATAGTTTTCTACAGTAATGCATCTAGGCATCTACTCTAAATGTCATTGGAGAAAAGCTGTGGTCTGTATCAGTAGACCTGTTCTATGTGCCTTAAATAGGCCTTAGATGCACCGTTTTTCACAGACAGGAAGGCTGGCTCGTGATCTGGTAGAAGACAGCCAGACATCTACCAAATGTGAAGTAAATCCATGCTTAACAATATATGAAACATACAGCTTGCTCCATGTTTGTCCACAATGTACTTGTACAAACTTGTCCATGACAATACTGAAGTCAAGGCCATCAGAACCTTGGAGACTATTTGATTCAGCAAGAAAGAAAATATGATTCTCCTTTCTTGTTCAGGCTTCTATCTCTATTTGTATCATCCACTGACACCTGTACATCACTGGATATTTTGATATTTTGGTATAATTTTTATATGGTTCAGCTACATAAACTTGACTCAAATTTCCATGAAAACTGACAAGTTGTGAAAAAGGACTGTGAACAAGGACATAGAATAGAGCTGTGTAAGATGAAAGAGTTAAGATTACTGATACAAGGATAGTTAGCAGTTCAAGGATAGAGGAGGAAAAACACTGACATGAAAATATATAAAATTGTAAGAAAAAAACAGGAAGTCAAGAAGACAACAGCTCAGTAACACTGGGTACCAGCCCATTCAAAGGAGCAATGGAAGCTCACCTGTTTGACCTGATTGATAACTGACAAGCTGGCAAAGACTCTTCAACTACTTTATTGAAGGTGGTGAACATATTGATGGTTAGCTAAGCAACTGCTTTATCCTAAGTATCTGTTGTATGTTTGTCATAGATATCTACATTATACTTCCAACTTGTGTGTAAAAACCTTTGTTGGATCTCTCTGCATGAAGTGTAAGTTGCACAGAAAAGGTGATCCAGAGAGGGAGGACTACAGTGTCTTTTGAAAGTATTTCACACTGCAGGGAAATACATTTTGTTTGATCTTTCAGACACTGACTTACCCCATGTGCTCATTAACTCATAGCAACTAATTTCTTAGTATGAAAAAGGAAAATAAATAACCCCAACTCCTCCATTAGTTTTAAATTTCACTTATCCAAGCCATTACATGACTGGTTTCTTGTCCATCTCAGTTGTAATAGCAAATTTTGCCTGATTTGTAATTCATATAATTAGCCTTCTTTCAGTGCCTTCTTTCAATCCTGATAAGTGCTATGAGTTCAAAATGAGTTCAAAATATGACTTGTTCCAATGCATATAGATGTTAATTTTCATCCCACTGCCTATAATAGAATTTGCAATGGCAAATACAGTTTATAAAAACAATGACCATTGAATTTAAGAATTATTTGAACCTTATCTCTGTGTTGAGGTCATAGGCTGTCTTTCTTTTGATGACAAAAACTGCTCTTATGATAGTAATCTTTATGCCTTTTCTTATTTGAAGGCACTCTCTTTTTTCTGTCTTGGACCTAGCAGCTGCTTTTGATCATCACATGTATTACAGAATCCTTCTGGAAATATAGTAAATGGCTTATTTCAGAGAAGTCCCGTTTCACGTTTAGAACAATATTCATTAGATTTTTGTTATTTTCTATTACATTGCAACTGGGAGATATTCCAAAAAGAAGCAGTTTGTCCTGTCACATGTATATTGTATTTTACTTTGTATATTGTATTTTATTTTGTCACGTGCATTGTGTTTTACATTTTATATTTATTTTATACCTCTGCAGTTAGGATGATACTTAAAGCAATATTTTAGCATGAGATATTGACATGTATATATCTATACCAGCACAGTTATCAAAATGTCTTCACTAATAGATATTAATGAATTCTGAGGGTTGGAGGGTGTCTCTTTTTTTTTTTTTTTTTTGTAATAGAAGTATATAAATCATTTATACAAGTAAGTATTGGCTGCTCAGCTGTGTCAAGTTCCATCCTCAGAGCTGTTTCAAACAGGTTTCTGAAAGGTCAGATAAACTTTTGTATGTGCATTTCAGCCTTGATGAACGTGACATGCCACTGAGTTAGGCATATTAATACAATTGATTCTGATTATTACTGACATTTTTAAAATGGATACTCAGAAAATCTCTTTGGCCTTTGATACAGCAATGCAAATCAACGTCTGATTCACTGTTATCAGTCAAAAGAGCATTACTTCAGGATGGTATGCTGCACCGTGTCCTTTTGCCAGCAGTAGATCACAGAGTTTTAACTATCTGGTGGTCCCAGAATTCCCAAATGATCAGAATAACATTTGAGGCTCACTAGTGAGTTTGGTATGAAGACAATGCTGATTTATATTAGACGCGTAAATATTGCTTAGATTTCCAGGTTCAGATGTGCAAGGAAAATTCTGATTTCCACAGCTTAATTTTCTTTTTACATGCAGTGTTTCATTTTCCATCTAGGATATCTAGAGTTTCAATTAACTACAACTGTAGCTTTAGGTTTTATCTTTCCAACAGTCTTAATGATTAAAGATTTAGCAGCTCTTCTTGGAGAGTTCAAAAGCGTGATTGAGTATTTGATTGTCTTCTGCAATCCATATCAGCTAAATAGGAAGCATTTTTCCCTTTTCTTGCTAAAGAATGTAAAACACTGGACTTGGGGCCAGTCAAAAGTTAGTAAATTCCATCCTTATACACACATCTAGAATACAAGATAGAAATGCACTCACTGAAAAAGGGAAAACTAAGCTACTCAAAGAAGCTACTTCTGCTGATTATCATTTAATATTTTCACTAGAACTTTTCAAGATTGTCTAACTCATATATTTAATACAAAACTGTATTTCTCACATTTAAAGATATCTGAGGGTTTTTTCTTTTTTTTTTTCTGTTTTTTCTTTGTTTATTTCATTTCAGTTTTTTTAGAACTTCGGTTGCCTAGCCACCTTATAAGTGTGATTAAATATCTGAAACTCTTTTAGTATGAGATACTTTAAAATCTGAGTTGGTTACATGTTTTTAAACTTTCCTTTTTTTTTTTTTGGCAGGTTTATATTATTTATAACCCTCTAGAACTTTCTCTAAACAGTTTTCTGTATGAACTGGCTTAGAATGGATTTTTAGTCTTTCATTTATTCTTTCACATCTGACAGCATCAGGTGTTTTGTTATCTGTTTGTTTGGGGTTTGGTGGTTTGTGGGGTTTTTTTGTTTGTTTGTTTGTTTTGTTTGTTTTTGTTTGGTTGGTTGGTTTTTGTTTTGTTTTGTTTTGTTTTGTTTTGTTTTGTTTTTACAGTTGGTTTGTGGGCGAGAACCACTAGAAAAATCACGTTGTGTGTGTTTAGTTATTGCAATCTTGCCAGCATAGATTCTGAGACTACAATTGATTCCTTGTGGTTGTATTTAGATACTTTCAGTCTTCCTCAGTGTTAAAAAACAAACAAACAAGCAAACAAGAAAACGAAACAAAACAAAAGAGCAAAAGCAAAAAAACCCCACCACCCCTAAAACAACCAAGTAACAATCCCTAAAGTCCTATTGTTTGAACTGTTACAGCTGTAGACCCTGATTAGTGTTCTAACCAATCAGAATCACAGATTTTTATTTGGTTCAAATTTGTATTGTTAATTCCCTTTAACTAAAAGAAGATTGGTCATGACGTGTCTCCTCCCCACCCACTCAGTATTTCTAAACTATTTCAAACCACTATTACCAGGACACAGCATTTTCACTAATTTGCTTACATGGTTTACTCACATGTTCATTCATAGTTAGGCAGCTGGAACAACAAATGAGAAGTCTACTCCAACTCAGTACTCAGCATTGTACTAACACACCAGTGGCTTCTAGGCTGGTGTTCACAAATTACTTCAGAGCACCCTTTGTTTCTTCAGAGTCATATGTAAATTTGTCATCATTTTCCCTGTATCAGATCTCTCTGGACATGATGAGTTACACAATCCGTTGCTGATGTTCACTTATGCTAGTGACCTTGTGCAGATGTGTCAGACTCTATCTGTCCTGAGTTCATAAATTCCTGCAGAGTCAACAAGTCTACTTATGCCCAGAGCTTATCAGTCCTTGGGAAACTTTCACATACCAG
Organism: Columba livia; assembly: GCF_036013475.1. Classification (NCBI taxonomy): domain Eukaryota; kingdom Metazoa; phylum Chordata; class Aves; order Columbiformes; family Columbidae; genus Columba; species Columba livia. The sequence goes on from NC_088602.1 coordinate 193,063,659, forward strand.
CAGGTGCTTTTCCTCTCCTTGGCCTGTTCCTTTCTGTAAGTAGCTCTCCATCCACACCTGCAGACACTCATCACATCCATTCTATACACACAAAATTACATAGGAGATTTTATGACTTTTGCAGAGTACAGTTCTGAGAAAAAAATAACAGTGAGAGTTGAGCTCTCTTCTTCCTATTCCCTGATTTTTACAAAATTTCTGGCCTCTGCAATGAAGCTGTCATCCAATGAGTACCAATATTTTTGCAGTTATATCTCAGTGGGAAACAGTTTATCCATTCATGCAAAAGCACTCACGATTTAAGAATATGTCTTGGTCCTCCCTGTGAAGAAAGAAAACATTTCAAAGTGCTATTTTTCTTTCCTATTTTCACCCTGCTGAGGACCAGAGTAGTTCTGTAGCCAGGGCTCTCACCTGGCGCATGGATGATCCAGTTGTGATTCTGTTCTACCCAATTCAGATTAGGTATTTCAGTGCTAAACTCCAGGATTCCAGGTATGTATTATCTGCCAGATGACTAACATCTCTCCTGCTGAAACAGTTGAGTTTTCTCTACATAAGTATTTGATGAGTTACAAAAGATAATCAAGTAATTTGAACAACTGACTCAGATGGAAGGATCATTTTAAACCCTCACCAATCTTATAATGAGTGGGCTGCTGAGCTAGTGACATTTGAGGTGTTTTCACTACATAAATCTTTTATGCATTTAAAGATAACTTTTAATTTTAAGTCAAACATTACAACAGTGGAAGCTGAGAACACTCCACTTTAAGGATATAATATGACATTTCTCTATGCTTTTTGGTGCAATCATCCTACCGTATCTGAAAAGTCAATAAAAGTTGAACTTCTTTTTCTTTAGTACCATATGACTATTTACACAATATTGCTGATTATTTCTTCCCAGAAAGAATACTTAATGATAAATTCATAATCTGAAAGAAATAAAACAATCACCCAGAGTGAAATTGTAGGAAGAACTATTTGAAATAAAATATTGTCTTTTGTGACAAATGATATTTTAAATTAAAATCACATGCAGGACATTTCAATGCAGTGTATTCCTCTCAGATTTTTCATTTTCAGTAATTAGAATTGCTATCAGCAGTCATTCACAGCAAATAGTGAAATACTACACAGCTATTTGAGCATTGCTGGAGAGTAAGCTCAGTGATCTCATGGGAGAAGTAACCTACTAAAAGGAAAATATGAAAATGAACACTCAAAATGTCATGCTACTAAACAGCAAACCCCATCTTGTTGCAGCTGCAGAATAGCATTTTGGACACAGTCTACTCATCTTCCCTTGCTAATGACAGAGAACGCAGCTGCTGTCCAACAGGTTTTCTACTGGGATCATTTGTATATTAATATCAGGCCATGCTGTAAAATATCAAGCAAATAACTGTTAAAGGAACTGGGGCACATTTACCTCTGACATAACACCACACATTTCAATTTAGCTATGCTAAAAGGAATTTAGTTTTGTTTTGTTTTATGTATATTTTAATTTTCTGGTTTTGTCTCTATTGTTCAAACTCTTCAATATGGTAAAAAAGAGCTATAAATAATTCTAGCAAGACATGTAACTGATGTTCAGTCACAGGAAACTTTTTAGCCAGATTGTAGAAAGCCTCTGATCAGAAACCTTCCAGTTATGTTCCGCCTCAGAGAAAAATAAAGCAAACACTTACCCTTTTCCGTCAATTGTTTACCTGACAAATATAGAACAAAAATGGACAAAACATCTGCTGGTGTCAGCCCAATCAGCAGAAGTATATTAGTGTACTGTAAAACATTTCCTTTCAGCTATGTGTATCAGAGCTGTTATATTTTATCCAAGCAATTACTGCCATTCCCTGTATCCCAGGGAGGAGAGATCAGCACCTCCCTCTGCGCTTCTCCTCCTCAGAAAGCTGTAGGGAGCCATGAAGTCACCCCTCAGCCTCCTTCTCTCCAAACTAGACAAGCCCAGAGTCTTTTGTCACTCCTCACAGGACATTCCTTTCAGCCCTTTCACCAGCTTTGTTGCTCTCCTCTGGAGTATCTTAACATACTTCTTAAATTGTGGGGACTAGAACTGCTCACAGTACTCAAGGTGAGGCTGCACCAACACTAAATACAATGGGATAGTTAACTCTTTTGACTGGCTGGTTTTGCTCTGTTTGGTGTGTTTTGGCTGCCAGGGCACACAACACTGACTATTCTTGAGCTGCTGTCAACCATCACCCCCAGATCTCTTCCCTCAGGGCTGCTCACTAGCCACTCCTCCCCCAATTTATGCTTGTTCCCAGCATTATTGCATCCTAGGTGCAGAATCCAGCACTTCGACTTGCTAAATTTCTTGTCATTGACGATTGCCTGATGCTCCAATCTATCCAGATGCCTCTGCAAGGCATCATCCCTCAAGAGAGACAACAGCACCTCCCAGTTTGGTATAATCAGCAAACTTGCTAATGGTGCATTCAACTCCCACATCCAAAGAACTGATACAAATATTGAACAGAACCAGCCCTGGGATTGAGCCCTGAAGAACACTGCTGGTGATCAGCCACTATCCGGAGGTAGCCCCATTCACCAAATCCCTTTGAGCCCTGCTGTTCAGCCAGTTTTTCACACAGCACACTGTGAACCTGCTCATCTCACAGCTCCTGTGAGGGAGGGAAGGATCCTGTGAGGGAGAGTATCAAAAGCTTTATTAAAATAAAATAATAATTAAAAAATAGATCCACTACCTTCCCTTAATCTATGAGGCAGTTAACCTTATCATAGAAGGATAACAAGTTAGTTAAATAGGACTTTCCCTTTGTGAACCTATGCTGACTGTGCCTAATGATTGCATTGTTATTTAAATGCCTTTCAATAGTACCCAATAGGATCTTCTAGATAATTTAGACTTTGAAACTGACTGTAATAAGTAACTCTCTCTGACAATAGAGATAAAATACCTCATGCTTAGTAGATTTGATCATTTACTGATAACTCTCAATAAACACCCACTCATGAAACTTAAGCAGATGTTTCTGCTATGTACCTTATAAACATATATATATATATCTGTGTATATACTTTTTTTTTTTTTTTTTTCCTCTGAATCAGGAGCAAATTCTGGCTGTGTAGAGGCCCATACACTCACTGATGGATTCCAAGAACAAAAAGTGGCTGTACCAATGTAGCTTTGAAATAACATTCTCAGGGTAGCAGGCACAATAGACTTTTTTGTGGCCTCTATTTGTTTCAGAGTATTTACCTTTTTCAGTCTTGTCTCACACTAGAGTCAGTGGGGATACTGTGTTTATATGCCAGCTCACTTCAGTGAAAGGAGTGAATCTTTATCTGAGTAGGCAAGTAAAAATTGAAACAGCTCTTAGGTATAACCCTGTCTTCTGTAGTGCTTAAATAATAAAAAGACTGTGGTAAAAAAAAAAAAAAATAAATAAAAATTGCTAGTAGCAATGAAAATATTATACAAATATAAAATAATAGATTGATGATGAAATAAAATAAAATGTAAGCAGAAAAGCTGACATATTAGTTAGAAAAAGTGGAGAAGAGTTGTAAAGAGACACATTAAAAGATAGCTATGTAAGACAATCCCATAAATGATCATACATTTTGTAAGGACAGAGGCATTTCTTAAAATGAAAGAATTCAATGAATACAACTAAATAAAATCCATAAGTTCTTCTTGAATTGGTAATAAAGTTTTCCCTGAGGCATCTGAAATACTGTTAAATATACCATTTGTACCTAGCAAATGTTTTCTATACTATGTTCTGTAGTTTGGGGAAAAATCCAGAATTCACGACTGTGCACTTCAGTGCTAAATTACTTTTACATCAGGTCTGTGTGAGTCAAAAGCACTTAATGTGCTTATTAGATATTTTACTTCTTCTAGTCAGAGCTCTAAGACTGGTTTATTCATCTTACGTGAAACACTTTATGACTACAATGTAGAGAAGAACAGGAAACAAAACCTCCTTTCTTCTTCCTATATCACCCTTTTTCCATACTAGAGAGAATGAGGTTGGCACTTGTACTTCACAAGTCTGGCATTCTCATCAGCATACTCAATCAATTTTGGAATGAAAGATGGAGTTTCCTATTCTAAGCCCACAATCATTTTAGCCCCTCCTTTGGGAAGATGTTTGAGTCTCCCAGAATAACAGAGAGAAGTCAGTTAAGATCTCAAACAAGACAGAGCATCTTCTCTAGCAACTAAGTATTACTTATGAATATAAACTGCTGCCTCGTTACTTAATTATTTATACTCAGGCATCTTAATTTTTTCATGAGGGTATGATACTGTAATAAGGGTGAACAGAGAAGTAAATATAACCTGAATCTAAAGAATGAAGGTGGCAAATAAAATTGTCTAAAAGTAAAAACTGTCTGGTATAGCAACTTCTCATTGATACTGCTATGCAATGGTGTAGTGTGAGGCAAGGAGCAGGTCACACAGCTCAGTGTTTGAAAGGAAAAAATATCTAAAACAGGCCAGAGTCAGCTTTTTCAGACTGCTTCCATGTCAAGATCATGAGGAAATGTGCAGTTCTTCAATATTATGTTATTTATATATATATATACATGGATTAAGAGGTAAATATGTGTTGTCACAATCATCAGGAGGTATCTTAATCCTTGGCTCCAATGGAAAATTAAAAATACTCAGACTGAAAAAAAAGAAAACAGAACACTAAATAATCTCCTGTTCAATTTCTTAACAAAGACATCTGTGAGTCACCTACCACTGGTCATAACAACAATCCAGTTCTCCTCTTTGGAGAAGGCTAAGACTCTTTAACCGAATGATTCACAAAGTCACTGAACTCTGAGAAGGTACTTGTAGAATTTACTGAAACGTTATTCTGTTATCTGTATGTTGCATTTATAAAAGAAACACTTTTATTCTCCTACCTGAAATAATAGCAATAAAATGTTATTCTATTCTTACTGTTATCAGTCATTTTTCCCTTGCTAAGAAGCACAAACGCTTTCCATGATACATTTTTCCACCTTAATTTTTTTCTCCTATTGGCAAGAATCCACTGCTGTTGCATTCTTCATTTTCTGTGTCAAAAAGCTCATCAGAAAGGCATTGCATAAACTTGATGGACTGTTTACTTTTTCTGGCAGGTATTCAAGTAGATATGTTCCCTTTTTATCAGCATGTCCTAATTCTGATATTTTATTAAACAAGCAGGAAGAAGGGAAGAGGAAAGGGGAAAAGAGAAAAAGGAAATTCTTCTCCCTTTCTGTTCCAGTGAAAAACTGTTTCCCTTGGTTTAAACAAAATCAGGATTTCAGCACTTAAAGGATTTATTAACCAGCAACCACTGAACTACACATTCAGGATCAATGTCTCCAATAAAACAGATTAACTGTATTTAATGAACATTTCAAAAATCGCAAATATCCTTCTAAAACTAATCCCAAACTCTTCGAACGCCCCCACACACCCCGCTCTCCCCATCCCCTCCCGGCCGTGCGGGTCTCCTCGCACTCCCCCCCGCAGCCGCGGCCGCTCCGGCTCCCAGGGCGCCTCTGGCGGGTTCCTGCCCAGAGCGGGGGCAACGCCCCGGGGGAGGCAGCGCTGCCGGGCCCGCCCCGAGCGGCAGCACCCATCCGCCTGCCCACGCCTTTCCGCACCCGGGGTTTCTCCTCCCCTTAAGAAGCTTCATGTTCCTTTCGTCCTGCTTTTAAATCTGCCTTTTGCTTCAAAAGTCTCTTTGTAATTCGCTGATAGTTGTTTAATCGGGTTGATGGTCACCTTCCTCTTTAACATGATCAGTTTGGGGAAAATGCCCTCCCAGACAGTTTTACTTGTCACACGCGTTTATGCCCTCACTGCTGTCCAAAGTGTGTGCTCTCACTCTCTTCTTAATACCCAGACAGTTTCAACAGTTCTATCTCATGGTGCACATTAGGCCTTTGTTTGTATCACTCCATTCCGTTTTACTTAGTCTTCTTGGACATTTCTACAGGAATATACCAGTTATGATCCTTAACCTAAAAGTCTCTGCTCTGCCGATTAGCTTACAAATTTGCTTCTATTCTAAGACCTTCCTGTTGTGTTACTTGTTACAGTAGCACCCATACGGTTAAACTTCTCAGGAGTCTGAAACACTTTTTTTCCTGTCTGATTTAAGACCCCTCCTTGAAGAACAAGAAAATGTCTTTTATCATTTGCTTTTCCTCAAACTTTCAGATTTTATTCTGAGTTATGGCCTTATGTTTCCATCTACCATTTTTTATTACTTAAAACTTTTCCTGTGAGAGCACTATCTTTGTGACATGGAGCAATTTCAGCTCAATAGTCCTTTTGCTTTCCCAGCAATATCAGCCACCCAGTATTGTCACCTAACTGTATGCCTTTCCCTACACATACATTTATGTGCAGTCTAGAAAGCCTGAGGTAAAGAAGACCCTAGCAGTATCGATTTTTTTAATCACACATCTGCTTATGGTTATTCCCAAAAGCACTGGTAACATTCAGGTGAGTAAACTGCTGAGAGTAGCAACCAGTGAGTGGAGGTGGAGCAGGATCTGCTTTCAGAGCAGCCTGAGCTGCTGTTTCAGCAGCTGTCTGAGGTAGCACTTCACCCCAGGACTGTTAGCCAAGTGTGTGAAAAGGCTCATTCATTTCAGTCCCTGGAGATCTACCAGCCACTACCCTACATCTCCTCTTGAGTGTGGTAACCATAGGTCTGAAAGGCTTTGGAGTTCTCTTTGCTTTCTTTCTGACATCAAGGTGGAACCACGACACTGAAACCATATAAATTGTTGATTTCAGCAATGGCAATGTGGGAAAGACCTACCTCGAATTAAGGCTAACACTAGTTTTTTCCTGTGTTACAATACCTTCCTGCTTGTTGTTCATTTGTTAGCCAGCTTGTTTACATGTCATTGTAAATCTAGTTGAATGCCACAAGGAGTTACCACAATCACAAATGGTGGCCACTATTGTCTAATGGTTTGCCACCTGTTTCCTAGAAGACTCCAGACGGAAGTTTACACGACAGGAAGTGTTTTCGTGTCCTTCAGGGAAATGCTGACCACAACCTGTGCAACTGATCTACATAGCGGAGTGCTGAATCTGGTTGCTTTTCTAGAAGAAGCTTTCTCAGGTGCAACAAAAGACAGACTTATTAATATATTTGAAGATAAAATCTTCACAATAAGTTGAAAACTTTGTTTCACAGAGTATCGTCCCTTGGATTTCCTCACAAAATTTGCCTGCCTGCTTTTTTTGCTGTCTAACCTCATGATATATTATGCAATCTTTAAAAAAAAAAAAAAAAGATGATATCAGAGAAACTGTATTTCTAATTATAACCAGTGTACGGATGGAATGTTATGTGTACTATCACCAATGTTTATCACTGAGATGGAAGTAATACGATTTTATTGCTTACAACACTATGTTTTGATCTTGCAGTTCTTGCTCTTATTTTACTGTTTAGGGTATTAATTCTGGATTAGCCTTCTCAGATAAAGAAAATTCACCAGATAATCAGTAGTCTTCATGGGCTTTCCATGAAATTTAGTATTATGTAGCCATGAACTTTAAATTCTCATCTCAGATGACTTCAATAATTTCTGTAGGTGTAGATGAGCTAAAGGTATTATAAAGTTCAATCATGTTAGTGTAGATACCTGTGCTGTTATTGTAATAGAAGACCCTATAGCTTTAGTATCTTCCAGAAGATTTTAATTTCATTTTTCATGCCTAAAATCCAGAATAACAAGAATATGACCACAAAATGGAAACTTACTGAAGCAGCTTCATTTGTGCTTTTAGATTATACTGTTATGTTATACCTCAATAGCTAAAAATTACTACAAGAAAAAAACCATTTAGAGTCATTGAAATTACTGTAACTTATCAAGTTAAATCACATTTTGTTATTTTAAACAGTGTGTATAAACAGAAAATAATTTGTCCTTTGAACTGTGTGCTACATTTATGCTGAATTAAGCAACCCACAGGAAGCTCAAGTAGCAGAGAGAGAATTTCTGAAGTTGTAATGTTATTCAAAAAGTGCTTACATAGACTGTTACTCTGGAGATATTGGTAACCCATAAGGCAGGTTCTTTGAACACGTCAAATTTTACTGATGAAAATTAAATATAAATTACTGCATATAGTTTCAATGTATGTATACATTTATTGCAGTCCCATGTCAGCTTTTATTATTTACCTCCACTTTTAGTCACGCTGACCCTAGCCACAGAAATGCCCTGTGATAGAATTGACCATACATTGAAGATATGTTTTGTTATTAATTTATTAAGGTTAAATGTATGTGAATAAAATGATAAAGTTTTTTCTTTATGTGAAAAAAAGATTACAGAATTGAAAATTTCCTCCTCCATCTCTTTTGGTTTTGCTATATGAGGATAACCTCAAAGAGTTTGGGTTAAGATACTTTCTCAAACAAAATATTAACTTTTCTGAAGTGCATCCATGATGAGCACTTTCTTTTGCAATCATCTTTTAGCCCAATCCTTTTCTTATGTCCCAGGAATAATACTATAGAAGTCATATGAATGTAAAATGAGATTTGGTTGTACATGGTGTTTTTTACTGGCTGAAGTGACAGGCAGTTGGATCCTTCAGAACCAGCAATAGAGGCTATTGTGTCATGTTGAGTTATCTGCCCTTGCATCATTGTGTCTCCCTGCTGCTATCAGAGCTTACTTCTAATATTACTGATTTTATTCAGATAACACATTTGTATTTTCATATAAGAACAGGAAGAACGCTATGAACAGCACAGCTGCTCACTGTGTCTTTTTTCCTTCATTCACTAGTTCCCTTGACTAAGGACAATGGCAACATGTTTCACTGTCAGAAACAAAAAAAAAACAGTAGTTAATATGCAACAGAGTAAAGTGAAGCCCATGTTTAGAATAAAAGAGTATCTAGCAAACACTCTGAGAACAAGAGTTTCTGGTTTTTAACAGTTTGCAAACACCACTCTTAACATTCTGCTCACCTTGGTCTTGCCTGTGTGTATTGAGAGAGGCCTGGCAGTCATATGCTACAAGCATGGGTGACTCCAGATGTGCATATGGTCCAGCAGCAGCATGACCCACCCTTCAGTGGAGCAGAAAGCTTGGTTTGTCACAGTATAAAAAACGAAGGCACTTGACTTGCTCTGCTTTTCCTCAGTGCATCACGCACCGCTTACATTCTGTGTTGCTGTTGGGGAAAAATTTTGTAAGCAGGATGTCTACAGGGAGGAGAAAGGGGAGGTTTAAAGCAGAATCTAAAGGAGCACTCCCCTCAGCCATAATTAATCACAGAGTAGCTTACTCTCACCCAGCCTTTAAAAGCTTTGTTGAGGATCTGTGGCCTGTGACAAAATGGTGTTCCTTCAGTGGGATTCACTGCGTAAGAGACTTGCTATTGTAGCAAAGGGCAAACTCAGGTGAAATTAATAATGCATTGTACTAGACATTGGGCAGTATTGGAGGCAGTAAAGCACAATTCCTTCTAGGATAAATTTGTAGTAAACAAACCAGACATACATAGGTTGAACATGGAAACAGAAGCAAAGTTTTCTACAGGAAAAAATAAAAAAGTCCCAACAACGAAACACACACACACGCACAAAAAAATGTGTTTTTTTTTTTTGTAAATGAAAGTAGATCAGTTTACTTGTATTTCGCCTTCAATCAGACTATGCTGTCTTTCCTACCAGGCAAGGATATACACCACCATGAAACACTACATGATTTGTAATGCTGCAAGGAAAAGTTGCACATCAAACTAGAAGACCTAAATCCTCTGTAATTTGAAGTCAGGGAAAGATATGATTAAAGCTAGATCTTTAACAAAATCTTCAGAAAAAAATGACTCAAAACATGAATGCATATGCAAGGCAATACTCAAATTATTTAACACTGATGACCATTCTAATGAGAACTTGTGTCTACCTGAATTGTGTCCAGTTTTTAATATGATTTTCCAGAAGACTGAGGCAAAAAACAGAGAACTGGAAAGGAATTATTTAGAACTCTCTATCTTGCCTTCCCTGGGAACAGACCAGTGAACCCAGTTATATTTAAAATGAAATTTCAAAAATAAGATAGTATCCTCCAAATACACCATTTACAGTGAGGAAATTATTATTAATGTTTACCTACTTCAGCAAATAAGTACATTCAAAGGTACATTATCAGCTTGGTACTTGCTTATGCAAATTTTAATAGGAGGGAGGTGCATATGTCACAGAGAGAATGGGTGTAGTTACTTAAGTTATATAACATTAACTCTATAGATTTCCGTATAATGAAAACTTTCAATCTGTTAAAAAGCCAATTGGGAAAAACAAAAATAACCAAAGGGATACAATATACTACGTAATTTAATTTTGTGTCAAGGTTATAAAGCTTTATTCAGTATAGTATCAGTTCAAATGATATCACAGCCACTGAGGATTTTTAGTTATTTCCTGTTCAGCTCAAAGTACAGACCTTAGCAGAATATTTTCATTATATTGACAAATTGCTTAAAAATCAACCTCTGTGTACAAATAACATTAACCTCGCTTATACTGCATCTAACCCCGAGATTAAAACAGCAGCAAAGTCATTGATCTAAAATTTAAACATCCCATTGCTGCAGATGCCTTAACCATTCAAGATATTGACTTCAATTTTATTTACTGCCAGGAAAATACATTTTGCCTTGTAAGAGGTAACAAGTATCAACAAAATATTAGAATTTGAATTATTACAACTCATAACTTCATTTTAATATAATTTCAAGGCAATTTTCCCAGTAGAATTAGCAAGAGATCTATTGTTTGTATGGTTTCTTTTTTTTTTTCTCCTCTCCTCTCCTCTCCTCTCCTCTCCTCTCCTCTCCTCTCCTCTCCTCTCCTCTCCTCTCCTCTCCTCTCCTCTCCTCTCCTCTCCTCTCCTCTCCTCTCCTCTCCTCTCCTCTCCTCTCCTCTCCTCTCCTCTCCTCTCCTCTCCTCTCCTCTCCTCTCCTCTCCTCTCCTCTCCTCTCCTCTCCTCTCCTCTCCTCTCCTTCTTTTCTGATTTTTGTATACTTTATCCTCAAGAGCAAAAACTAAATAACCTTTTCTTACCCAAACAAATTCCAGCTATTCCCCAAAGACAATCAAGGCCATTATTATTGGGAATATTTTCATGATCTGAATGACCTTTCAGCCATTCAAAGCATCAGGTTAATATACACACTAATGTATCATGTTAATATAAATAAACTCCTGAATAAAAAGCTTCAATCAATAACTTACAGAATTAAAAAATACTTTATAGGTCTTTGATTGTAAAAGAAACATTAGGATCAACCTATACTGAAGTAGTCTTGTACAAAAATAAATCATACTTCTGCAAAAAGGTTTTGCTTTCCTTTTTTGCTTTTTTTTTTTTTTTTTTTTTACATAAAATTGTACAGAATTAAGGTTTACAAAGGCAAGACAATGAAAGGTTCTGAATGTTAGGGAAAGAAAGGTGACTTAAGGTCTATAGACAATTGTTAGTGAAGGCAAACATTATGGCAAGGGTTTGCCAGAGGAATAAATGCACATGACAAAGTTAAAAGTGGAGAGGAGATTGAGTTAATGGGGATTTATGACCTGTGGAGAGAGTGCAGAAGCATGCACTAGACTCTGCAGATTAACACTGGAAAAACACAGGAAAAAAACACAGGAAAAAAAGAAGTTAAAAGTAATGTAATTTGAGGTGGTTATTAGCCTATGTGCAAGATGTCCACAGTGGTGCAACTAGGAAACAAAAAGCTGAAACTGAAGATGATTTCTGGGATAGCCTGAAGGAGACAGTTAATCAACCAAGGTGACTTTCAGATTAAAGCCTGTTAATGAGTTGAACACTAAGACTGTGGGCATTAAATGTACTCAGAGTTTCACAAACCAGAAATAATTTAGACTTTTCAGATAAACAGCAAATAAATTTGTGAATGCTAATGCAATTTTTAAGTAGTTTGCTTTAGACATCCTGTTGAGATCTTAAAAACTGTTTAAGTTATGTTGTTATTTTAAAGAAAAGGAGGCAAAAATATCTATTCTAATAGTATTTGTGGCAAGACTCATGGAATTTGTAACATGTAAGAATGAAATTTGAGCTGGTCCTGTTGTTAAAGTGGTGTGGCTGAATATCAGGGCTGTGGCTGTGTAAACACCATGGTGGTCCACAAATCCATTAGCTAGTCATCTGCATAGACAAAATAGTGGACTGTTGTGTGATGGACTGCTGTGAGAGAAGGCTGAAGTGCTCACTGCTTTTGCAACATTGGATTAACTGGTGTAGGAGCTTTCCAGGTGGGAATTTTGGACAGACTTGAAAACTCCCTCAGTCAGAACCTGCAGTGCCTAGACTAAGTAACATACTCCAATGTCATTTAGAAATCCTGTGGAAGAAGCTGAACATTCTGGGGACTTCCAAGTTACTACTGCAGAATTGACCAAGTCATACATAGAAAAGACACTTGTAAGTAGTCAGAAACTGTTCTTCCAGATGCAGACATGGTCAAATAAGAGAGTCTTTTGTATACAGCTGGCATAGTTAGCTCTTTTGTATGTCATTTAAGACAACAGCAATGAAACAGATTATGCCTGAGCTGGACTGGTTATGTAGGCACACAAATCAAATGGTTATGACAATTTGATAAATGAGTAGAACAGCAGTGTGGGGAATCTCACCCAGTCCAACTGAAGACATAATTGCAAGGACCCTTGTAAGAAACACTCCTCTCACCTTCTAGAAAGTGACTGACTACCTCGTTCAGAGTATTGGATTTCTAGTGTAAGCATTACCTTATTGCAAAAGCTAAAAAAATCAGGATTTTTAAACAGATGTTCTGTGGTTGTTCATGCAGCTACTTATAATTAAAAAGAGATAAAAAAATAACAGATCCATGTACCTATATTTTCTTCTGAGTATAACAAACATTATGGCTGAAAAAGACAGACTGGTCTGCAATTCAAGTCCAAAGCAAACTGGAATTATTACCTTTCAGATCCTGTTTTATAGCTGATTTGTTTCTCTCTACTAAAAGGGGTAGCTTGTTGGTCAAGCTCTTGTAACTGGTTGTTGGAATCAGTTGAAACCTTTGTAAGTCTTATTACTATTACTGCTATTATTGTTAATGTGTCAAAACCAAATACTGTAATAATGAAAACAGTGTGTTATAAGGTATTTGTGAATGAATTATCTATTGGCACTGCTGAGTATTTCAGACTCTAAAACTAAATTAATTCACTTCAAGATTTTTCATCTGTGATGCACAAGTCAGATGTAATATTCACAAGATATATAACAATGTTTTGTAGCTTGAGGTTTAAAAATAAAATTTCTTAAATCATTCCAATACGCATAGCCTGATGATGATAACTGTTTTATTTGAAAAGAGTTAGGATTCCCAAGAGAATGTTATGATAATAATTCTGACAAAATTCCTTTTTGACCTCTCAGGCAAATATTACTGTTACTGTATCATGGTAAATTGTTTAATAGTAAAAGACAAGATCTACGTAAGACACCTGGAGGTAATAAAGTATCCTTAGGGTAGGGAAAATCTGAAAAGAATGCTTTATGTTTCTCTACTGTCACAAAACAGTAGGAAGATCAACACATTGTTGATTTGAAGAATCTCCCTGTCAGTGTCATACACATGTCCCGTGTCAAGAGGAAGTGGCTGGAATACTCCTTCCTATACACTGTTTGAGCTGTGCTTTTGAGATATGACTTTCTCCTTGGTTCAACCCTGAATTTTCATAGGCATTAAAATGACAATCATTACTTCAAATGCTAGACATCATTACTTTAAGCTCTAGACCTGCAAAAATTTCCAATGACAGAACACTGATTTACCAATGGTATATTAGTAGTATATTTTGTCACCCTATAGGATATTACATTCTTGTTTGTGTTTGTTTGGTTTCCTTTGTGCCCTCCCACCCCATAGGTAAATAAAATGCAGTTAAATTAATTGTAAAATATGTTTGAATCATATGTAATAATTGAGCTGTTCAGTCTTATGGATAGACAATTAAAGACTTCTGCCATTAAAAAATGTACAATGTGTTGATGTCTTTGTTGGGCAAAATTGTTTCAATGAACTGAAATGTAAACATTATATTTTCTGACGTGTTACTGCAATATTAATGTTCAAATGAATAAGCCAAGTAGAAAACAAAATATATTTAATTTTATAGGAGCAGGAAGATAAAGTGGATTTCATGGATTTGAATATAAATAAGAATTCCAAACTTTCTACAAATATTTAACAATGTTTTTGAAAGGAAAATTGTGACGGTGAGTACTGTATTTTAATTAATTCAAGAGTAAAGATCATTTTTATTACAACCTATAATTTGATTATAATGTTAGCAATAATCTTATAGCTCATCTCTTAAACAATCCAGTTAATGTAGAAAAGAAATCACAGAATCACAGAATGTCACGGATTGGAAGTGACCTTGAAAGATCATCTAGTCCAATCCCCCTGCTGGAGCAGGAACACCTAGATGAGGTTACACAGGAAGGCATGCAGGCGGGTTTTGAATGTCTCCAGAATACGAGACTCCACAACCTCCCTGGGCAGCCTGTTCCAGTGTTCTGTCACCCTCACTGAGAAGAAGTTCCTTCTCAAATTTAAATGGAACCTCTTGTGTTCCAGTTTGAACCCATTACCCCTTGTCCTACTGTTGGTTGTCACTGAGAAGAGACTGGCTCCATCCTCGTGACACTCACCCTTTATATATTTGTAAACATTCATGAGGTCACCCCACAGTCTCCTCTTCTCCAAGCTAAAGAGACCCTGCTCCCTCAGCCTTTCCTCATAAGGGAGATGCTTCACTCCCTTGATCATCTTTGTTGCCCTTAATTAAAGATTTCTATTTCCTAAATGTAGGTGAATTACAAAAATACCCGTGAAACTGAGGTTTGATTCATCCCTGCTTCTCATCTTCAGGACACCTAAGAAGAAATCTTTTTAAACACAGTCATTTTCTGTCACCATCCAAGGGAATTACCAGAAGCATGTAACATCAAGATGAAAGAAAATAATCTTTTATTTTTTGCCACCTGTAAGCACTCTTGTCCTGAAGTGCTCCTTTTAATCACTCCTCCTCTCCCTCTAATAATTTATGAAATTTTGGGGAGGGCATTTAAATAAACTTTGAAATGTCTCATTTTACAATGAAAAGATTCTCAGCTAAAATTCATCATTCTACATTGTAATTGAAAAGAATGCATGCAAAAAATTTAGTATATTAGTGGAGCTAGAGCTGTAGTTGATTTTATCTGATTTATTAAAGGTCTTGAAATTCAGACAATTTCAAGCAGAAGTGAAAAATATTTTAATTTTCCAAATGAGATTAAAACCTAGAATTATTTTGGCTTGGATATAATTAAACTTTTTTTGTCTCAAACCAAGATATTTTAAAAAATGTTTTCTTATTTTTAATTATCGCAAAAATTCAATTTAAGAAGGTCTCTAAATGAAGCAATGATTCAAAATGAAGAACAAAAATGTTGAGGAAGTACTGTGACAAACATTTAAACTGTTGTATTTTCTGATTTTTCTTTATTAAATCAAATGATGATTAGAAATTGAATGATTTCTCAAACTTTAAACAATCTTATCTGTAAATTTAATGGTAAAGCTTGAAACTCTACATGGAATATATTGCAGTTTTCGCTACTTAATAGATAAAAATGATTGTTTTCCTAATAACCTATTAGAAAGTGGTTTCTTAGGATCCAGCAAGAAATTTAACAAACACATCTCATATCTAAACAATGCATCTAGGCAGTAAAATAATTCTAGTGCTCCATCAGCATGTCTTGTCCTCACTGAAGCATACAGACATACAAAACATTGGTTGTTCAAGTAATAATAGCATCTCAATTACTGGATTAAATAACCATTAATGAAAGTGAGTATTATTAAGGCACATATATGCAATTTTACCCACATGCCTAGCTATATGGCCATTTTTTTCAAAAATACTTATTACTAGTTTTAGCACTATTATTAATTTAGTGACATATCCATCAGCACAGATAGAATCTATTCCATTCTATTTCTATTTTTATATCACCTTCATAACTGTAATAATGAGCAGCTTTCAGTGCTGCATAAAGTATCATTAGTAATATTTTTCCAATGAGTTTTATTCTTTCTCTCTCATCCTAGGTAATGGTTATTTTGATGTAACATTTGTTGCAGAATAAAACTGAATACATCCTTGACTAGCTATGCTCTTACTCCTTTAGATATTTGCAGCTTTGATTCATAGCAAGCATTGGTATGTCAGCTCTCTTTAATTCTATGAGTATTTGTCTTATCACTGCAAAATTAATTTGTCACCTTTCCTAGTAGAGCAGCCACAACAGAAGCTTTTATTAATCCTCTTTTTCAGCTGGACTGTTTACTATCTTAGTAAGAATGGCTACCAAAATATTAGAGGTAACCCAGGGCTTCACGGAAATAGTTGTATATGAGCCCAGACTAAAGACATTTAAAACCCAGCAAGCAAATATATTACATATACACCAGCTGCAAGGCTTTTGGTCCACTAATGCACTAGTTATTCCTTTTATGTTCGCATCTCAATTCATACACATTTAAAAAAAAAAAAAAAAGAGAAAAATAATTAAAAATTTGAGATGAAGTTGACTATGTGTTATCAAAATTGTATATTCAAGACGGAAAAATGCACAGAAGTCTGAATATCTCAGTGTTGTACAGTTTCCTTAAAACAGTAATAATAGCATTTAAATGCTGATGTCATTAATGAGCACCACAGAAGACAATTCTGAATATCTGACAGTGACTTTTTTGAACAAGATAAGCCTAATATCAAGAAGTTAGAAGTATACTGTACTTTAAAACAAATGTCCTAAAGAAATGGCAGAACAGGCTTCTACGGAGAATTAGGAAAGATATAATTTTTTTAATTCATTTTGAAAATGAGATTACATTCCAGCTTCACTCCGTTCCCCACCCCCCAGCATTCAGTACTTTGTAATTACTCTGAATAAGGCTTATAAAAGTATTTAATTGCCTATCTCCTTTTGAAACCTCAGCTTTACCGTGAGTCTGTAAATCATAGCCATCCAGTTTAACTGTATCTTCAGGCATATCCATACACAAGGGTGAAGGTGAATGAATGGAAGCACCCTCTGTATATCTGGGGTGGCAACCTGCTTCAAAGACACCCCTCTTAAAAACAATAACAGTATCCCACTCATTCTGGAGTAAAATCCAGGTAGTCCAACTCACTGGCATGTGTTTTGTCACAAAAGTAACTGCAGAAAATAAAGCATTTTATACTTGGATTGTGCCAGCATGTAGCCCTTTCTATATATGCCTGGGTTTTTAAAACCATGCTAGCTGGTTTTAACTGATGTCTCAGTAAGACATTGTTAATGCTTCAGTTGGATGGTGCAGAGCAAGATCTCTGAAAGGCATTTCCAAATCACAGTTCAGAAATTCCAGAATTCAAATGTTATTTTCAGCTATTTTTCATCATCCTTTTCTTTTGTTTCACTGGTCTGTATATTCCTAAGGACAAATAATATTTCATGGTTTGTGTCAGTGCACTATTTAGTTCATATTCATATCAACATGCTAATCCCGTATTAACCCTATACCTCTTTCTTTTACCCTTGCCTATATATTTCCCTGTGTATAGCCATGTGCTAATCTATTTAGGTTAGTACTATTAAACAGAAATATCAACATGTGAGCACAATAGTGCATTTGATTTAACTGAAGTTGTAATATGGAAGACGGTGGCAGTGGAAAGTGCTAATAGCACCTATGCTAACATCCTCCCTGGACTGAGCTGAAGCATGAAATAGTGAGACATGAAGCTCAGAAAGCCTTCAGTGGCATGGCAACATTATTAATGGTAGATAAATTAGAAGTACAGTCAGTAGTTCAGATACAAGTTCACTAAATCCTGATTTTCAGAGAAGAAAGCAGCCCTGGGTGATGCCATTTCATCTGGAAGTACACCTGATAGTTACTGCAAAGAGACTGGTTAGACATAAGGTGGAGCAGTCATATTGTTTCCTGATATAGAGTGGAAGCAGAAACAGGACAAAACCCCAAAAATGTTCAAATGAGGATGTGGATATTACTAAGATTAGTTTATTTCAGTGTGATTAAAGAAAATTCCTCTGCATCTCTTTCACAGAAACTATTAAATGGTTTAGCTGAAACAGCTGGAATAATTTAAATGACAATAGAAGCACATACTTCTAAAGGACATCAACCCACCATTTTTTAGAGATATAGAAATCAAACAGGATGTAATAAATAACTATATTGGATTGCTGACATGAAAAGAAATAGAGATTTTTTTTTTTTTTTTTTTGTCTGAATTGACAAGTGGCCTTTGGTTTTGTAAACACAATTTTGGTCTTTCTAATAAACGTGTATAAAAATCTGATTATGCCTGAAAATCATATCACTCAGAATAAAACCCTCCAAAATTTGGAAATAAATCCTCTTCTTTAAAATTATCTGCATTAAGCTTCTAACTTTTTGATATTATTTGCATTCACAATGAATTGCAGGTGTAGAATTATTTACAAGATAGAAGATTCAAATTAAGCTTTTAAATTGAGTTGAATTGTGTATGTGGGGTCTGTTATACTACTTGAAGAGGAAAGTGAGGAAGTAGAAAAATGTTATTGGTGACTATTATAATAACTGCTGTAAAATTAGAGTATATTATGACTGTTACTATTTTTGTTCTTAATAGCAGTAACATCACATTTGCCAACTCTTCAATCAATTTTTATGATCATGATTGTTATTGTTATTCCCAGTGTGGGTAGTTATAGCTCCTGAAGAGCAAATCTTTCATCAAACATTTATTTGTACCCCACAGCACATTCAAAGCCTGATTCCTTTAGTTCTCTCAAGATCCCACTGAATTGTTTATAAAGACTTCTCATGGCAAAATCCAATACTGACTATGTCTTTGGTTTAAAACAAATGGATCTGGAGAGACATGTACTTGGCTTTAAATCTAAGGAAGCAAATGTATGATGGTAAGTGTACAACAATTACTCTTCCTTTTCTTGTTCAATAACAAAGTAATGTCATACTTTTCTTGCCATGAACAGATAGGAACAGAGAGAGGGAAAATGCATTTAAAATCAATACCACACTTTCATATTTATATTATTTCTTCATTTAGTTATGGCAAAGGCTGAAATGTTTGAGAAGTTGTTAGATTATCTTGATCTATGGATAACTACCTCTGATCATTTTACCTATGGAAGAAAAATATCCAAATAACAGTAATACAGTGAGCCTTTTTACATAGTGATACATTCTAAATTTTTGATGGAAGGTGAGTATTGCAGCTTCAGAAGTTAATTTGTGTTTATAAGAGTAATACTGTCATCACAAGAATGCGGTAGGAGAGTTGTTTGACAGATAAATTTTCTTGAATTAAAGTAGATAAGTCTTACTCTTGATATGTGCTTTATCTGCAGTCTTAGGCTGGCTGGAAGAATAAAAATATCTCAGTGAGAACCAGACATGTCTTGTAATCATGCTCACGTTAGGAGTGTGATTAATGTGACTGCCTAGTTGACTAGATTGCCTTTATAGTCAAAAGACTGATACATTTTACACTGTAAATACCTGAAATGAGATTTATCTCTTTTCATTGTCTTTGTAGGACAGCTAAATTTACAACACAACAGTAGTATGGAGCCCACCAAAGAAGTACATTACACTAAGATTTTAGCATATCCAAAACACATGTTGTAATTGTACTCTGTTCTGAGTTAATAGGACTATTGACTTTAAGGACATAGCCTTCTTATGGGAGGCTAAAGAGCAATCTGTGATATCTTTGCATGTTTTACTTATGCATATTGAGCTATATATGGTGAAACTAATTTCTGGCATGTAAAATTACTGAGCTTTTGCAAGCAATGTGTGCTTTCATTTCAAGCACTGTATCTTCTTTTGTTAAGTGCTGGACTGAATCCAGATGGACTGAAATATACCTAAACAGATGTTTAATGACTCCATGATCCAATTTAATCTGTAGCACTAGAGATATCCATGTAATTGAAATCACATATTTATTACCTGAAAACTTGAGCATTTTCAATAATTGAAAATTTTCAATCCCCTGCAAGATATACATATTTGCATGTTCTCACAACCTCATACATTCTCAGAGTTTATGTCTTAAAAGAATGAATATGATCTTCTCAGTATAACTTAATGCATATTGTGCCACAGAATTGGTAGCACCTGAAACCGAGGTATTCACAGATCACAACAAATTATTTTACTAGCACTTCTTCTAGAAATTATAATACACCTTGCCTTAAAAGCTGCAAGTGTTGAAGCATTTATCATTTATCATTTGAAATTCTGAAATTCTTTTTCAGAAGCTGATTAGTGTGCCTGTTAAAAATTTTCCTGTTATTTTCATCTATTAAAACATTGTACAAATCATTAGTTAAGTCAGCATTTTAAAAGACTGAAACTCAATCATAATTTACATCTTGCCTCAAACCTGCCTATCTGTCTGACCTGCATTGTGTTACATGCACCTGGCTCTGGATGTTTGAGACTGAAAGTGTCAAGACATCTTGATTGCTACCAGAAGTTTAAAATAGTTTCCACCTCCTTATGCCTGGGGAAACCAAACCATGAAGTAAGTATTGCCTCAGTCGTTCATAGTAAAATTCATAGAAGAAAATCACCTTGCATAGTTTTAAGAGTTAGTTTGGAAACCTGCTGTGAAAATGCTCAAAGCTAGACAAAACACCAAGGGGGACCTGCATTGGACCTTCCTTAGAGTAAGGTCTCTCTAAAGGTGAAAACAGCTAAGATAGCAGATGTAAGATAATGGTCTTAAAAATTGCTTCTTTAAAACAAACGAACTTTTTTTTTTTTTTTTTTTTTTTAAGATATCTGTTGCACTGTATTTTAAAAGCCAGGGCATTCATTAAGAATGTGAAAAAAGAGGTAGCTACACCATGTGTATGGGTGTAGCTACCTCTTTAGCACCGGGAGTGTTTAAAGTAAACAGAGACAAGAAACATGTTTTTATCTTAATTAAATGGCAATTAAGAGAACTCCTCCAGGTACCTAGGCAGATGCTTGCAAACTATAAATTGATGGCATGTTAACTGTCATTATGGCGGCTATTAGCTCTTATTCTTAAAATTCTAAACTGCAAAGGTACTGGAGAAATGTTTGACTATCATGGGACTTGATTATGAAACAATGTGTCTGTCTTTCAGTAGACCTGGAGAAATCACTGGAGAGACACACTCAAGTGGACCTGAAGGTATACTTAGAAATTATGCTGAAAGTATTGATAACAAAAGTTAAATTCTTGAATACAGTTTTGATTACTTAGAAAAAATGCCTTTGGAGAAAACAAAATTCCTGTGTGACAAGATAGTGGTTTTGCACAGAGCATTAGCTTTTAGCGTGCTTATGTTGGGTGAGAATCTGTTTGGCTATGTTCTAGATGCAACATTTATTAATAGATGGTAAAAATGGACAGAAAAGCAGGTCAGATATTTTCTCTCCATGAAACTTAAACAGGCAACAGACAAAACTGAAATCTAGGCAAAACAATAACTCACAACTTCCCTCCTTACTGTGCCACATTTACCTTCATTATGGGGTAAGGAGTATGGGTGTGGAGATTATGGGATGTTAATTGCACTGGCTATGAAATAAATAATCAGATTATGAATACTACTTCATGTGTCCTGTAATTTTTTACTTAATTACTTGGACACACATTTCTGTAAGTTTTACAGAGATTTACAGTCGACTCAACTCTGTCCCACCAGAGGAGGCAGCACATCTCTATACATTAGTTACATCTCAGCCTCTTCCTGTACAAACCCAATCTTGTAAACATTAACAAAGTCTGTAAAAGTTTTTGCATTTTCCACCACAGGGATATGAAATGTGAACAACAAAGTTTTTTACTTTTTTTTGGGACAACAGTCCAGGCACTGCTGATGAAGTCAGTGCAGCAAAGAAAGTCAAGCTCTAACCAAAACCACCAAACAAGTTAAAAACCCCACCACATTTTGTCCTTCTAGTCTACAGTAACAAGCAAGAGTAGTCACTTTCTTTCATCATATATTTTATGTCCTACCTTAAGGCAAAAGGAGTAGTATAGTAAATTGTGAAACAGTTGGGTTTTTCAGCTTTGTTGTGATCAAAGGATTCCTTATTCCCATTTGGGGATAAAAACATCTTCAAACTTTATTTTCTTACTTGAAACTTCAATGATACAATTTATTCCTGAGACCAAAGATTCAACATATTATGTATAAGCAAGCAGAAGATACTTTTTTTCCTGATCCTCCAACAAATTACAGATTTCAGGTTTTTTATTTACCCGTATATTTAATTTTTGTCTTTATGTTCATTATCATAGCCCAAAATATTCAGTTACTCACTACTATCTCTGATTACTCTTAATTTGCTCAAGTTAGAGCAGTAAGCATGTGTCCAAGTGAAATGCTCCATTTTTTCCAGGCTGCTAGTCCACTCCTCTCCTACCACATGTTACCCATTATTCTTATGAAAAATTTCACTTAGTCAGTGGATTCCTGTAATCATTTACCTTTAACATAACTTTACATAACTCTCCTGCTGCTTGTGTCCTTCCTTCCTTCCTTCCTTCCTTCCTTCCTTCCTTCCTTCCTTCCTTCCTTCCTTCCTTCCTTCCTTTCTTCCTTCCCTCCCTCCTTCCCTCCCTCCTTCCCTCCTTCCCTCCTTCCCTCCTTCCCTCCCTCCTTCCTTCTTCTTGAACATGGAGCATAATATTGATGGAGGTTTATTATACGTACCCGTATTTAATAGATTTCATTAACTTCTGCATTAAACTCTGTGTGTCTTTCTGTCTCAGATAACATCTCTCATTTTGATCTATCAGCCATATGCCTCTTCTACTAAAAAGCCATTCACACTTCATATGCTTCATACTGGATAACATCCTTTAGTTTGCTTTAGCAAAACTAAGTGTAGAACTCCAATTAGTGACTTATTCCAAGTTCTTATGTGGGCTTCCTTTAATCTTCCTTTTCAGCCTAAAGAAAAAAACAATATCTCAAAAGCCTGCTCCAATAAAATGACAATAGGAAAATTCCGGGAAGATAATATATTTATTTATTTATTTGTTTATTTATTTTTATTTTATTTTATTTTATTTTATTTTTGAGGTTTCTATAGATATCCAGAACTAGTTATTCTGAGAATGACCATGACCAAAAACATGATAATTCAAGAAAAAATATCTTCCCAGCATGTGCAAATTTGTAAGTCAATTAAGTAGTATTGCTTCGACTGCAACATTGGTCCAATAATAGACAAGTTTTTGTTGTGGTCAAAGAAGTGTATTGTTACTTGTACAAATTGTTGTGCTGTCTATCCCTCAGAAAGAGGTTGGGGGAGCCTGTAGTGTTTTGTTTGTTTGTTTGTAGGATTGTGTGTGTGTGTTGTTTTATTTTGTTTTCCCTGAGATATCTAATGATTTTGCAAGTATCTTCCCAGAGGGAGAGGACAGGAAAAAAAAAAAAAAAGGAATTTTTTTTTAGAAGCAGCTAACAACAGGAGAGTTTGTCAATTACTGTAACTACTGTTATCCTATTACTGCTAAGCACAAATGTTTCTGAGCTTTTGCCTCCAAAATATCATGTCAGACAAGACCTGGATTACAGCTAAAATTTTTTAATCTTCAGAGGAGAAAAGTCCAGCATTTTTATAATAGGATATGAACAGCAATACTATATTGTCAATGACAATGCTACAGCTTTTCAGTTAAATTTGGCACTAGCTGCATTTAATATCTGACATTTCGTGTAGGGAGTTATTTACATGTTATCTTCAGGAAATTATCATTAACAATATATTTGTATGACATATTTTAAGCAGTACTTATAATCAATTTATATAATTTAAAATGGGGATTTAAACCAATGTGTTAACCCATACACCTGCCACATGTGATGTTTTACAGGAACTTCTTAATTAAAAAAGGCCAAATATGACCAGTACTAAAGATGAAAACCCTCAAGGGCATTCCAAGTGCTGCAGGGCTTACTAGTGGTTCTGTATTTAATCTGAATCATTCACAGTGTGATCTAATGAGAATTTAAATACTGGAAGGCAAGAGTTTCACAGACCATTAAAGTCAAAAGAAACCCAAAACATTGATGGACAAAGATCAGTAGGTCTTTGTAGAAAAACCGTTAGCCCTAACACAATGGCTAAATTTGAAATTGTATTTTTATATTGTCTCTACTTACATGCTGTGCTTGGTAAGAATCAGACAGAGTGGGGCAAATTCTGTCATCTCTTATTGAAGACACAGGTCAAAGGTGTACCAAATCAAAATAAAATGCATCTGAGAGAAAGTATTAATAGGAAGAAAAATATGCACTGGTGAATAGGACCATCACAACAGAACTTGAGGAGAATAATTAATACTTCTATTTTATTTTGTTTTATTTTATTTTCACTCCAAGATGAGCAAACTGGTCGAATACAGATATATCTTCTGAACTACCAGATGATAAGAAGTAGTTATAAGGAAAAAAAAGTAATGGAGAAGATTTATGAGTTTTATTGCTCACTTCAAAGTATAAAAGTTCATGAGGACCAGGTAGTACATATATGAATTTGATTATTTTTTTTAGAGTGAAGTGGCTCATGTATCAAAACCAAATGGCACCTAATAGAAAAGACACTCTCCTTTTCCTTTGTCTGTTCCTTCTCCTTTATTTTCTTCAGTTCTCTTTTCTTCTCTTTAATTTCTTTTCTGAAAAATTCTGTAAAGTGTATTCAAAAAATCTTCATCATTGATTATGTCACTCAAGGAGAAGAGCATTCCAAATCAAATGGGTTACTACAAAGATAGGAAGCACCCAAAACCAATGAGAACTGAGTATGGATCACTGAAAAAATGGTAGCCTATGCTGCCACCCAACGGCTCTGTTGAATAAATTGGTTGTTTTTATAACATATTCATTTCCAGGTGGAATAAAAATTTAGTTAGTTATTCTTTGATTGGTAATTATCATGACAGATATGCCAGCATCACTAATTTTATTAAAGATATCATGTGATTTATTTTAGTTGTGAAGTGGTTTGTGGCTCTTCCAAAATAATATTTTTTAAATGAATAAAAAACTTCTTCATTTTTCTCTTTGACGTTTGCCAGGTAATGTTTTTTATTAAGGTACTATTTACCTTGGATTCAATAATAGGGTTTTCACATTATATGGCTTTCTCTTTTTGCCAAGCAAAGCATATAAAATTATAGCCACTTGAGTAGAACAGGTTGTGTCCTTTTGGAAATAGGAAAGTATATCTTCTTGGTTCTCTCTCACTTGTACAGAATGATTGATCTAGATCCCACTTGATAACTTACAAACAGTTAAATTCCTTTTTTTTTTTTAATAGGTGTTTTCTTCTCCATAACATATGCGTGTCTAATTTACCTAAGTGTGACATATGGCTTTCCAGAATGCTCGTTTTGTCTGGAAGCTTATGTGTTGTAGACAGATTTGGAAATCCTGCTCCACTCTTTATTCTGCTGTGTCAGTGAGTGATTGTGTGCTGTATAATTTGACAACCTCCTCTATCAGCTTATCAGCATAACCTGCAACATGCATAATAATTACAGCTTCATTTCAGGAAATACATAAGAAAGGGTCAGAAATGTGTCAATCTGTCTAACTCTTTCTTCCACCACATCTGTCCTACTTAGTAGTTGGACAGAGTGGGACTGCCTTATAAAATAATAATGCATTTTTAAAACTGGGGTAATCTTTTAAGCTGTCACAGTGCTCATTCAATATTATTCTATAACCTGTCTTTTTGAGGATTTCTTTATAAAATGTGATATTTTAATAATATTATATAAAAATCAGTATGACCACATTACCATATTCACAGAGTTGTCCTCCACTGAGGTTGGAATTATATCAATACAAGATAAAAAGTTTGGTGGAAAAGTTCTGTGTAAAATTTAGCATTAATTGGTGGGCCACAGTTAATGTTAAAATTCCTGTCAAAATTATTTGCAGGTTTTTAAAGTTTGTTATAGACATCTGCTGTGTTATAAACGTATCACCAGAGGTGTACATGTAGATGAGTAAAAAACACAATAGTTCTATTAGCTTTGTGGAGTATATAACAATTTTTTTCATTAAATGTCTCTAGTAAGTTTATTAAATTTTATATGAATATGACTTTGATGTAAATTATTCCCTCTAAAGGTTTTGTATATCACAAATTGTATTATTGCTATTTAATAACTGGTCATTAAATAATATTTTAAATGTTTTTCAGAATACCTTTTTTTGACATTAGACTTCATTGTTCTCTTTAATTATACAATAACTAGACATGCATATATATCATATGAACTGTAAAATTTGTATTAGAATGTTTCATGTTATCATTACAATTGATGCAAAACTTATTTGTGATTAACTTTTCTGAAATACTGAAGAAAATATTACATGTGATAGTTCTTTATAGTTCTCCTTAAACTTTCAAATTTAACTGCTTTTTTAAGCAAAATTTCTAAGTTGACTTGCAGAAGCAGGAACAGCAACCTGCAATTCATTGTCTATAATTCATTCCCATTAATTAGTAGATGCAAAATACTCAAAAATTGTCAGAGCCTACAGCCTGTAGAGAGAGGAACTTTCAAGCATACTTGAAATTAAAGCCCTTTAAAACAAAGCTGCATTCAGGGGAAACTATCTCACAATGAAGCTGCAGAAAGAAAAGCTGACATTGCAATAGACTTGTCAGTACTATTTTATAAGACGTAATTTGTTTTCCATCTGATGAGAAAGATAACGTCAAGGACACTGTCCAACTTGACATTTTTGTCAAAAGTTCCAGAGAAAAAATATAGTTTTAAAGAAAAGCAAGCTTCTTTTTCACATTTTGATTTACACCGAATAACAAAAATATTAAATGTTACACTGAGAAAGGTGATGAAAAACTGTCTTCAGTAGGTTTGTTTCTATATGAGTCCTTGTGGTAGAAAAACATCCATTGATGTATTTTTCACTGAAATAAAAAAAGAAGTCAAAGACAGGTGATTTTACAAACTATGTGCTCAGGTTTGATCATATATCTTAAAATATAGTGATATGCTATGTCAAAGAAATGTTAGACAGTGATGGGAATGAGCCTTGTGTACATATTTCCATATTGTTAAATAGTCTGAATGTCCAAATTCTAATCACACAGGTGACTAAATTATTATTTCTTTAAATTTTTTTTTCATATAAGCAAGTACATTAGAATAAAATTCTGATATTTCTTATTCTTTTTCTTTTTTTCAGAGTACTATTTCAGACCAAGAACACAGACCAAGACATGATGCCATACTTCGTCATTCAAAGCCTGCTTAGTTGCAAGCATGAAAGTAAGATCTTCTCTGAATTGTAACATGGAGAATATGAAATCTGAGAAACTGACTAATATTCTTCAGAACTTAAAAAAAAAATAAAAAAATAAATTACAGGGTAATCTTAGATTGAAAAAAAAAAAAAGAAAAAAAGCTTTTCCTACCCTTCTCTTGTTTGAATATACATAGATATATAATGTAGTTCTTCTGACTCTAGCATCTGAGGAATTCCAAATCTGTCTATGTATATGTGTGTATATATATATGTAAATGTATGTATGTATACGGATATGCCTAGTGACACTTTGAAATCTGGGGACAAGAGCTTTAATTTCCAGTGGCTGCAAAAGTCCTCTGAACTATCTTTTCTACGTTTTCTTGGTTCTTTTTTTTTTTTTTTTTTTTTTTTTTCACTATCTCAGTTTTACAGAATGCCAGGCTTTCAGTGCAGTTGAGAAGGGGGAGTTGTGTGCTAGTATATGACAAGGATGGTGTCAACTTACTGTTAATTACTGTCCAGCTGAATACTTTTCTGTTTGTTTGTGGTTTGGTTTTTTTTTTTTTTGAGACCTTTGCTGATAGAGGCTGTACAATAAACCCAGTGGATACCTCTGATAATTTTCTGATCTTCAAAGTAAAACCGATCTTTAAAGTAAACATCTTAGTTTGATTCTCCCATACCCTTTTCTGTTAGGGTAAAATTTCAAGTCCTCATTCTTAGACAAATATCTAGGTCAAAAATTCATTATGCCCAGAAAATCAAACTGAATTTCATTTTTTTTCCTTCAGTATTTTTTTTTATTGATTCTACACTGGACACCAAGAGATATGTTTGTCAGCAAGCAGCAAAAACATTTAGCAATATGACTGGAAATCAGTAAAGCATGTTGATTTCATCTCATCATATCTGATATTTTGTTACAGTTGAATAACATTTCCTTCTTGAGTTATAGTATGAAAGTATATGCAATATTTATTCTTCTAAGAGAGCAAGGAGTTTTGGAGTCAGTAATAGTGATGCTGTAAATAGGACTAATGACAGTAATGGTACTTCATTTGATTCATTGATAAAATTTTGATGAGCCTAACAACAGAATCTTAGCTCATATACATGCTGTGTTTGCTTTGCCTGTAACAGTAACAGCAGATGGAACTGTCTTCTTTCCTAGGAATATGGAGTCCACAGATTGGAAATGTGATTGACAAACAAACTTTAAAGTCAAGGGTAACAAATACTAAGAAGTGCCTCTAGGTCCTACATTTTTAATTCACATTTTTATTGCAGATAGCTAACAAATTTTTAGATTTAAAATATATTTGTGCTGATAAGGCATAATTCAAACCATTCACAATTATTTGTAAAAACTCACTATCATGGTTACAGGGGTTCTGGATAAAATTCTTCTTGCTTGTCAACAAATTCCTATTAATTTTGAGATTAATTGTGGAAATAGATAGTTAAATATTCATCGTTATGATACAAAAGTATCAAACACTTAAGGTAAAATTGATATTCAGGAATTAGTCAGCTTTGTTCAAATTGCATCTGGGTAGGAACAACCCCAGGTTCCAGGGAAATGTCGTGCTAGAGATCAGTGTAGAGGAAAGGGATCTGTGAGTCCCGGTGGACAGGAGGATGACCATGAGCCAACACCGTCTCCTTGTGTCCGGGAACACCAATGACATCCTGGGGTGTATTAGAAGGGACGTGGTTAGCAGGTCGAGAGAGGTTCTCTTTCCCGTCTCCTCTGCCCTGGTGAGACCACAGTGGGCATTTTCAAGTATTGAATAATTAGTTTTCCTGTGAAATAGAGAGGATAAGCTATAATTTTGGATTGTCCTGACACATAGCAAGAAGAAGTATGCATGAAAAGAATTACATTAATTCTGTTCCATCAGGGATTGTCTCTCATGTAGTTTAGGGGACTGCTGGTAAAAATAGTCAACATTTTGCTATTTATGATACTCTTTACCCAGATCACATGTACATTCTGTTAAATAAAACTATCAACAGACAGTTTATAGCCTGGTCTCTCTAAACCTTGAAAGGTTAGACCTGTGTTTCTCGTTGGGATAACGGAAGGGATCTCTCTGGACAGTAGTACCCCTGAGTGCAGCCTCCCTGGGGCTGCTACGCAGGTGGAGGACTGCAGCTGTTGAGCTCATACCAATCAGATTAATCTCAAAAGATCTGAATAACAAAGGTAACGTTTTCTTTTTTGTGAAATTTTTAGTGGAAGCCAGAGGGTGATAAAAACCACTGTGGTGGTGGTAGCTTGGCCTGGGGATACATGACTACAGTCATCCATATCTTATGCTGATAAACTACTGCAGAAACCAGTAGACAATTAAAAAGAGCTAATAAATAGTTCAAAAGAGGGAGGCAGAACTCAGGAATGTGTGTGGAAGCCAGACCCTGAGGATGAACTGCTATGTTCATATGCTGAACTGTCAGCTGCAGAACTGACACCTCAGAAGGGCAATGTCCCACTCCCCTGAGCTGGGTTCATAGATTCATAGAATACTTTGGGTTGGAAGGAACCTTAAAAGGTCATCTGGTCCAACCACCCTGCAATGAGCAGGAACATCTTCAAATTCTGCTGGGCTAAACTGCCCTAGTGGAGCTGGAGCTCTGATCTGCATGTGTGCAATGTTTATTGTCCTACTATGGCCATTCCCTCTCCTGCCGAGTCTATGAATTGGAGATGAGACGTTGCTGCATCATGTGAGTCTTTTCCGTTAACAACCCTGTCCAGGGTCCCCATGACAATTGTTGTGTGCTTCTTCCCTCTTTTGACATAACATCCAGAGGAGAACACATGAAAGACTTGCCTTGTTGTTAACAATAATCTGGCTGATACTGAAAACAATTTCTAGGAGTTCTAACCAAACTTACATCCATAAACTTTCAACATCAACAAGCTGAGTTCAAGTTCTTTATAGAAACAAACCATTGAACATTAAACTTTACATTAATAAAGTTTATTTTCTGTGTAGCTATGCTCAAATGCAGCTGTGTAGGAGGAAAACACCATTTGTAGTTTTTCAAAATAAGGACATCTGACAATAAATAAATCAATCAACACAGGACTGAAAAATATATTACTTGAAATAAATATTTCAGAAGGAAATAATATTTTTAGTTACTAACTCATGTGGCTAGAAAGAGTAGACAACTCCATTGATTAAGAATCTAAAACATTTTCTGAGTAGCTTAGCTATGAACAGACACTTAAATGGAGAACACGTACATGTTGTATATTTCTTTGCATTTTCTCCAGTAGGAAGTTGCAACTGCAGTGACTGGAATTGCTTGTTCCCCAGTTTTAAAGACTGAATTCTATTTCCTAAAGCAAGCTTAGTATAAAATGTAATCTCAGGTGAACCCATAACTCAGTGATTATCTGTTTTATCTCAAGATTTAGATGTTTGAAAACAAACTTAGTGGCTCAATCTTTACTGTGACCTCAATTAAAATTGATCTGTCTATAACTATTTTTACTAATCGTACTAATATATTTCTTTAGGTGAATATTTGCTTGATTAGCCACTAAAATTAATAAACCAAACACAAATGTATGCACAAATATACAATTAAAAGTTAAAAGTTGGGTTATGAACTCTGAGAGTTTGTCTGTCTTCAGGAAATATTTCTGCAGCAATTTAAGTGTGATTCCACAATAAAACAATGGCACAAATTTAACCCCACCTGCCCACTTTCCCCTCTTCCTGTGTAAACAGATACTCAATTACCTAGATAGGATATGGTATTCTACGTCAAAAGCTGTGATCCTGAAAACTCGAACATCTACCTGAGGTTAATGACATCTACATTTCTTCAAAGCTTATTTTAATCTACTTTCTAAATCTTATTTTTAAGCACTCCTAAAGTACTCAAAACTTCTTGCCCTGAATATGACTATAGATCCCTCAAACTTGAGATTGCTGAGATATGTATTGTCATATAAATGTCTGTGCCTGACTAGAATTCAGAAACTAGCACTTCCATATGCAAGTCCCCTCAGGGGCTTGACCATTTAGTATTTTTCTGAGAATCCCTAGTAGTAACAAGATCAGGAACTTCACACAATACTGTAGTATCTGCTGCTTTCTTTACATATGTAACTCCTACCACCAGCTTATTTTCATAATAGCATAATGGATATTGCACTTTTCCAGGAGGTGCAAGACTTGATTTTATTCTCACTTTAGTCTGCCAGGATTTGAACCCACATCTGCTGCTTTCCAGAAGCATGTTGTAATCATCAAGTTGTAGACAATAACAGAGATGAGGAAAGTAGGAAGGAATTAAAAGGATCATTTTTAAAAGGCTATGACCCTCTGCTGAATGAAAGGAAATTCCTTGAACAAAGAGAGAAAAAATATGAGAATCAGCATTTTTTTTTTTCTTTCTGTAAGGTATAAGACTCAGAACTCAATCCCTTATTTATATAATTTACCTTAGATAAAAAATTCATAAAAAACAGAAGTGGCAGTAAAGAAAGTGCCATGCTCCATGATTCCCATGTAAGCAAAAAAAATGTATTTCAGTGGAATCCCTGCACAGTGACCTACAAAATATACTGAGGTGAGGAATGTTTTAATCTTGCTTGCTTGTTTGCACCTTAAAAAAATAACTTGCTTGGGTTTGGTTTTTTTGTTTGTTTGTTTTGTTTTGTTTTTTGTTGTTTTTGTTTTATGTGTGGTTTTGTTTGTTTGTTTGTTTGTTTGTTTTTCTTTTTGTTTTTCCCAAGATTATTTTAGGGAACTTAGTTCATAGCTTTTTATAGATATTTCAATAGCTCCATGTGACTAAGCAGTGGCAGCCACATTTCTAAACTAAAATTTGAATCTATAATTGCTCTCTCTCTAGACTGCATTGCTGATTTGGAAGTCTTTATACATAATATTATTCCCACATTTAAACCACAATTACACTGACAATTGAAAACTCAGACAAGGATTTTCCATACATTCTCAAATGTATGCTATCTTATAAATTGCAAATAAGTGATTTGAAGTCTCCCAGCAGTGTCCATTCCCGACCCACAGTTCTTCCATTAGTCTTCTTCCTTTATTCCTTCCTACTATCTATTCTTTTATTAGTGAACCTGAGCAAAACTTGAATGTAGTTGTTGGTTAATGTCACTCACACATGCAGAGTTAGCAGTTTGTGTGTTTCAAAGCGAAATTCATAATTCAACAGTATGGTGACTGCAGTGTTAGATGGAGATGTTCTTATCTTTTCACAGATATAGAGGTGGAACTTTCAGGTGGTAGAATACAGTGGAATATACTATTGTTACATGGAACTGGGAAGCTGCTTGAAAAATATTGATTCTATAAAGTTACTAGCAGTTCATGACATTTTATTTTTCCTGTGAAATGCCTGAGCTATTTAAAAGGAAATAGTACCATCTTTCTGTCACACACATTTCAAAAGTTTCAAAAATTAAATACTTTCAGGACAAATAAAAGTATATTTGTAAATATTTTTCATACAATTCTGTTGTTGCTTCTTTTGTTTATTTTTTTTAATGAGGTCTAAGATATAAGCACAATAAGCACAATAGACATTTTTCTCCTAAGTCACTTTTCACAGTGATATAATGAAATAAGAAGAGTGATACCTGATACTTTTAAAATGTGATGTCATGTTTCAGGCAAAATAATGTGCAGTAGCAAATGGGAACATAGGTTTTGCCTTGTGTCTCAAGATAAATGCAGTAAGCTAGAGTATGTTACGAGGACTGTGAAAGAGATACTGCCTGAGTGACTGGGTTATAATTAATCCACTTGTTCCAGATCTTTAAATAAGTTTAATATATTGAAAATTTAATATACTGTAGAGCAAACAAATGTTATTTGAGCTTCTCAACAATTTAAACACAAATAGGCTTTTTTTTTTTTTGCTGTGGATAAATAATAAAAGATAGTTGAAACCGTAACTAGTTACTCTGAGAATTTATCTTGTGTTCCAAATTCTTAGATATGAAAGAATGTCAAGAACAAAGTAAAATGAATTTGTTATTATTGATTAATAAAAGATGAAAAATCTATATACATTATTAAGCTGTTCTATGAACATGGTGAAAAATAACTTAACTCTTCACAAATGTAACTTTTAGGACATGTATATTTTATCTTTATAGGAAACTGCTATACAATAACCACAGTAACAGGAAACTGCTAATAGCTGAGTCAGTTTCCATGGGGTATCCACATTTCCTTTTTCTTTTTTTTTTCAAATATGATGGATAATTCTACTTAGACAGCTGTCTTACAATTCTTTTAATCCTGTCATTATGTATGAGAAAATGTTATGCCAGAAGACTTACCACATAATTTCCAGCAGGCTGAATGAAATCAGTTGTATTGGAGGCCTCCAATACTACCAGCTAAAAGTTGGTGTTCATATATTCATGTTTCTGCATGGTAAACCAAAAGTGTAAGAGAATCAAATCAAAATTAAACCAGTAAAATCTCAACAGAATAACTTTCAGAATGACTTTTTAAAACAAATTATGGTTTCTTGCTTGGTTAAGTGTGTGATCATTTCAATGCTTTTAATAGCAGAAGGCAGGCTGAAGTACACCTTACAGTATTTCTATCAAAGAAAGAATCCATGGTAAGAAATATCATACTAGTACCTTGATAAAAGTATATAGTATTGTAAGATAATAAGACTCTACTAGCAGCATAAGATCTTGTCTAATACCTACTTATGTCTATCACAGATTGCACAATTCTTACCACACAGTATTGTGCCATGTCAAAATCGCATTACACAACACTAGAAATATTAACTTGGTCTCAAGTAGGGAACTAAAATGAAAAAAAAATACAATACAATAAAAAACAAACAACCCTTCTTATTTCTTCATCTTGATAAAAATACATGTTATGTAAAACACCATCACAACATAAAAGCTCTCCTTAAATCACTGCACAGGTCTCTATGAAGACCTTTCTTTTGGTTTCTTTACATTTAAAAGAAGAATTTGTGCTCTAAAGGTAGTGTTATTTTAGCTGAACCTGAATTTGCTCATAGCTTTGATTGATATACTGAATTACTAAAACACATTGACTGCATGCATTTTTTTTAAATGAAAGTCTTAATGGCATTACCAACTGTCAATAAAGCTTTTCAGCTCTTCAAACAAGTGAACCTCTGCTAATGCTAACCATTGCAAGGTAATGAGCATCTTAAAGTACACCCAGAGCCTTTGAGTAACACCACTATATTAATTAAAATATAAGATACTGGAGACCAAAAGAGGAGCACCTAACTAGCCTGACTTCATTTGCTGTGAATGGATGATGACGAACAAGTGAATACATAGGTTCAGATGAGAAGTGTAAATGAAAAAGTGTATCATGATATTACAATTACACTTTCATTCTGATTTCTATTTCAGAGTCAAATGACTTAATGGTTTCACTGAGGCCCACAACAAGCACATTAGGGAGAAGCAAAAGCAGAGCTCCTCCACAAAGGAAAAGAAACCAGAAGCTGATGGTCATCCCAGTACAGGCAGGAATCTGGATACTTTATTCCCATTGAAATTGATGAGACATTTCGAACTGTTTATATGGAACCATTATTTAGGAAGTTAAAGTAGGACTTATCAGCAAAATAAGTATTTAAATCCCTCAGACTAATGTGTCTGAGTGCTCAAGGCTGAAATCATGAAACCTCACTTGCCTGTTCTCTCCCTTATCATCCCTAGAGTCCTGTAATGACAACTACCAGTTCCTTGTAGGTTTTGGATGGAAATAGATTTTCCTACTTCCTTTATATTCAATGGCTGTCATAGGATTTACAAGTATCTTGGATGAAACCTACATTCTCTTTTTCTCAGTATCAGAGGAGATTTATTGCCAGCTGCTGTTACTCTGGCAAAAACTAAGAAATATATCTGGGCTTCAGTAACTGGCTATGTACATGAAAAAGAATGTATATGAAAAAGATAATTCACCAGACTACATGACCAGGCTTTGAACTGGGGATTGGAACCTATAAACCTCCATTTATCGAATGGTATACACAATAGACTAAAAAATCATGTTCATTTTCAGTGTACGATGGAAGAGTTTCAAAGAGAGATATTAATTCTTCTTCCTCCCTTGTTGCCTACACAAATCTTTTTGCCTAAAGCATTTTCCCAGGATGTGGGTCTTAATTCCTCTCAGGTTGATGAGGAAACTGGACATGCACTTCAAAAATCAGTGTTGAAGCACTTTAAGCACTCCTCATACTCAATACAGAAGAGTACCTGTCCCCTTGTGTGTTTTTTTGGTTGGGTTTCTGGTTTTGGGTGATGCTGACTTGTCTTCCTCGCCTCCCCCCCTCCCCAAAAGCAATTTCCAGTTATTTAAATGAAGATAAATGGTGAAGAGTATCTAGTAAGGCATCATTTGGACCCCAGAACTTTGCCTGCCACATATGATATACTTTCTAAAAGAGACTTTTTAGAAAAAGTAATTGAAAAACAAACGAACCACGTAAAACTACGTACAGGACTTGTTGCTAAACTTGCTCACCCAAACCTAACAAAATTAAAATCCCTTACAGTTTTGCTGAACTCTAAAATAATAATAATAACAATAATATTTAAGCCAACTATCAATTTATTTAATTCACACTTTTGAAGTATGGCATTATGATACACAACTGAAAATGGCAGGTTGTACTGGAAAATTGAATAACCTCAATATCAGAACACCAGCAACTCTCTATATAATTCCACATGCAAATTATCTTCATCAATGTAACTATAAGTTGTATGTTAATAAATTATTTCAGTCATGTGACTTTAAACTGTCACAAATGCTCACAACTATGATTACCTCCAACAACAAATCACTTTCGGTTCTCTTGAGTTCTTTTGCAAAGGCCTGTTCCCCATGCAATATAGTTAACACACATGACTTTGAAATCTCTCTACAGAGACAGAAGTTCAATAATATATTTGCTAAATTTGTACTGTGTACATCAGGGCCTAGATTCTACCCATGAGCATTCCTTCAAAGTTCACATATCTGAAGACAGAATTTGATCATTTAGTAAGGTTAAGTCTCCAGGTCTTTTATTCACATTTTGAATTATGCTGTTTATTTAGAACTGTCTCACTCATAATAAATGATGGAGTTTATTTCTTTGAAAATTTCAGCTTTTCTACTACTCAGAGAAAATTCTTGTACCACCATTATACTATCTGGTAAAGAATTCACATCTCAAAAAGCTTCAGATATTTTGGATGCATTAAGTATCTCTTTTACTAATACAAATGTCTGTTTACTGCACACAGGGATCACCAGATCCAATTGTCCTTTTTTTTTCTCTTCGAAAAAGTGCTTGAAAGTATAAACTCAATAGCAAATTTATTCTATTACTTTTAGTATTTAAAGTACCCTAATCACTATTTTATGAGGTTATTTTTCCCCTCAGCAATTCAAATGTCACAACTGCCTAGAGATAGAGTGTTAAGAGAAACTCATATTTCTTCAAATAATTTGTTCAGTTTTGTGGAGTTTGGGGTGGAAGGAGGGAGCTTGGAATATACATTTAGCAATTATTCATTAATGAGATTTACTTGCTCACAAGCCAGTGCCTGTTTTCTTCTTGCAGCAGAAACAATGTGGTGTTCCCCCTACACAAAGCTTCTTGCAAACCTGCAAATGAGTTCTGGGACAGAAATGCTTCAGGGAGGGTACACGTCTCATTTATGAAGTATCCACCCTATTTCCCTACCTGAGAGTGTAATTTTCAAAACACGTCATCTATGCTAATTTTTGAAGTCATTTGCTTTTCCAAAACCAGATTCCTTAGGCACAGTGGAAAATCACTAGGAATCATAGGTACTATGTATACAGAAGAAGAACAACAGCAGCATAGTTCTGCAACATACATTTCCTTCAGATACTGCTTAACAAATCCTTTTAAGAGCTCTGATCCTGATTTTCAGTGTTGTCCAGGAGTTACACTGTCTATATTTTAGGTAGAGCTTTTTCTTCCATGTTATAAGCACTACAAACAATTAATATATAATTTGTTTCAAGAACCTAAAGTTGGAATAGAGCTGCACCATTGCTACCAGGGTGCATTCCCAGCTTTTTTGATACTCAAGACAATCTGAAAAAACTGTGTCTTTTGTTGAAGGAATAGAAAAACAAAAAAATACCCCCTCTGTAGTAGTTTTCTGGAACAAAATCCAGACTAAAGGAGTATGGTGAAGTATATGCAAGTTGGAGGTTACCAACTGAAATCTCTACAGTTCTGTCAATATTTAGCACACTACAAGGATGAGGGAAAAACAGCATCTTCTGTTAACGTTGTGTTATATTAGTGATATTTTTCAGGAAGTAGGTAAGATACCGTTTTTTTGCTCCTCTAAAATTGGGTAAAATTGCTACTGTGAGAAATGGGAGATAACTGCACAGCCATTACACCATTTCAAGAATTTCTCTGTTCATTTGAAACATGATATCTAACCTATATGCATAACTGGCACTGATTTTTCTGTTAAAATCTCCTGACTCTTTTTAATCACTGGAAAACATATATGACCATGAATGTGTTACAGAAGATTCATGACTACTTTGTGCTTCTACCTTTCATCTCCAAAATCATCATGGCAGACAAATTTATTTCATCGTTCAGATATATTTGTTCTGCCCCTATTGGCATTCTGTGATTTTAGGTCTGCAATTCTGAACCTACTTTTCCAATATACTCCTCTTTTGTGAAATTTTCCCTGTCTATAGGCCTATGCAGTACTTAAGTGCTGTGTCCTGCCATGAATAAC
This sequence comes from Columba livia, assembly GCF_036013475.1. NCBI lineage: Eukaryota > Metazoa > Chordata > Aves > Columbiformes > Columbidae > Columba > Columba livia. The sequence continues at coordinate 193,101,925 of NC_088602.1, forward strand.
ATTAAATGATGCATCAGACTTGGGCTGGTATTATGCAGAATGGATTCCAGCGTTCTTTAGCTGCCTGTTGATTGTGCAAGATGATTTGCTTCACTTTTTCACAACATTTAGTAACATTGTGAGCTTCTCAGTTTAAACACTACTAAAGAAGACACTGTCAACACAAATGCCAATTAATTTTGCAATAGAAAAATAATTTTAAAGAAGAAGTAGGAAAGCAGCAGACTGCAGATTTATCATTGAGCTCTGTGACATCCTGCAGCCATCATCCTAATAAGTTATCAGAGTTGCTGAAATATCAATTTGGCACATGGTTTCACATGGTTGCCTGCATTCCTACTTAGGTCCTATTACTTAATTCTTCTGTCATTAGGAAATTAAATCAATTATTCTAGCCAGAACTGGAGATAGCCTGATATTTATATTTAAATTGACTATTAATTGTTGCATCAGAAAGCTATTCTGAAGCCTAAGGACCTAAAACAGATAATGAAAAATGTGGTCACATTTCATACAGAAGAGTGGAAGGGAGGAGCAAATATAAAAATGTAAGAGTGAACAGCTTTTCATCACATGGCTGTATTGATTTTCCTGAGACAAAATCAAGAAAATAAAACAAAACAAAATCTTGTACAGGTTTAATTAACTGTAAAAAAAACTCTATAGTTTTTTCTCATTCCTCTATTTGCTGTCAGAATCTCTACTTGGAAACAGTGTCTGATCTCTAAACTGTTACACAGCTATTATCTTTATTTCTCTCAGCTGGGGTACCATTAAGTATGAAAGCACATTTCTGTGGTCACCTAACTTCCTCCTCCAGATAGGTAATTAGCCAGAAGATAAAAGAAAAAAGCTACAAAGAAATATGATCAGAAATCTACCAAGACATAATTTTATTACTAGATCAGGATCATTTTTTTCAAAACAATTTCAAATAAAATAAACAAACTATTATAAAGTCCTAATGCCATGTCTGGCTATTGTATGAGAGAGATGAAGGAGAACCAAGAAATCGATAAAATGCCTAAATCAGAGACCTCCTAATGTTTAAGAATTTGTTAATACTGATCTATGGTTGAGAAAGTGACAGAATAAGAGAATTTATGAAAACCCTTTCCCTCAAATGAATTCTCTTACTACTGAAAATGTAGATGAGAGTTCTCAGTATAGAAAAAAAAAAGCAAGCAAGAGTATACGAATCTTTGGAAGAACAACTTTAGGTCTGCTAAGGTTAAGTCTGCCTACACAGAGTCTTGTTTCCCTGTACTATACATTGGACTCATTCACCATTTTTCCACACAGAAAATTACCTTCATCACTATAGAGTGTTGCAAGAACTGTAGTTTTATAATTTTGCTCAAATACACTAAATTCACTACTGCTGCTTCAAAAGTCCACATCCTGAGATACATCACTCTTAATCACAGAATCACAGAATCACAGAATGTTAGGAATTGGAAGAAACCTCGAAAGATCATCTGTCCCATCCCCCTGGCAGAGCAGGAACACCCAGATGAGGTTACACAGGAAGGCGTCCAGGTGGGATTTGAATGTCACCAGAGAAAGAAACTCCACAATCTCCCTGGGCAGCCTGTTCCAGTGCTCTGTCACCCTCACTGTGAAGAAGTTCCTTCTCAAATTTAAATGGAACCTCTTGTGTTCCAGTTTGAACCCATTACCCCTTGTCCTATCATTGGTTGTCACTGAGAAGAGCCTGGCTCCATCCTTGTGACACTGACCTGTTACATATTTATAAACATTCATGATGTCACCCTTCAGTCTCCTTTTCTCTGAGCTAAAGAGACTCAGCTCCCCCAGCCTTCCCTCATAAGGGAGATTCTCCACTCCCTTAATCATCTCCATGGCTCTGCTCTGGACTGTCTCGAGCAGTTCCCTGTCCTTCTTGAACTGAGGGACCCAGAACTGGACACAATATTCCAGATGTGATCTCACCAAGGAAGAGTAGAGGGGAAGGAGAACCTCTCTCGACCTGCTAACCACGTCCCTTCTAATACACCCCAGGATGTCATTGGTGTTCCCGGACACCAGGAGACAGTGTTGGCTCATGGTCATCCTCTTGTCCACCAGGACTCACAGATCCCTTTCCTCTACACTGCTCTCTAACACGTTGTTCCCCAACTTATATTGGAACCTGGGGTTGTTCCTACCCAGATGCAATACTCTACACTTGCCCTTGTTATATTTAACTAAATTTTTCCCTGCCCCATTCTCCAGCCTGTCCAGGTCTCGCTGGATGGCAGCACAGCCTTCTGGCATGTCAGCCAATCCTCCCAGTTTGGTGTGGTCAACAAACTTGCTGGCAATGCACTATATTCCTTCATCCAAGTAATTGATGAACATATTGAACAGTACTGGTCCCAGTACCGACCTCTGAGGCACTCCAATAGATACAGGCTTCCAACTAGACTCTGCCCCATTGACCACAACCCTCTGGCTTCTTTCCTTCTGTCAGTTCACAGTCCATCTCACTACCCGATCCTCCAATCCACACTTCCTCAGTTTAGCTGTGAGGATGCTGTGGGAGACTGTGTCAAATGTTTTACTGAAATCAAGATAGACCACATCCACTGATTTATCATCATCTATCCACCTGGATATGTCCTCATAAAAGGTTATGAGGTTGGTTAAGCACAACTTCCCCTTGGTGAAGCCATGTTGACTGCCCCTAATGACCCTCTTATTCTTGATATGCCTTGAGATGGTGCCAAGGATAAGTTGTTCCATCACCTTTACAGGGATGGAGGTGAGGCTGACCGGTCTATAGGTACTGGGATCCTCCTTCTTGCCCTTTTGAAGACTGGAGTAACAGTTGCTTTCCTCTAGTCTTCAGGCACCTCTCCCATTTACCACGACTTAGCAAAGATGATGGAGAGTCGCCTAGCAATAAATTCATCCAGCTCCCTCAGCAGCCACAGGTGCATCCCATCTGGACCCATGGATTTATGGATGTCCAGATTGCTTGACTGGTCCCTAACCCAGTCCTCATCAAGCAAGGCAGACTCCTCCATTGTCCTGACTTCCTCTGGGGCCTCAGGGGTACGGGATTCCTCCAGACAGCCTCTGGCAGTACAGACAAAAACAAAGAAGGCATTCAGTAACTCTGCCTTCTCTGTATCTTCTGTCACCAGGGCATCCACCCCATTCATCAGCTGGTCTACCTTGCCTCTAGTGTTAGTTGTATCTGACATGTACTTGAAGAAGACCTTTCTGTTGTCCTTGCCCCCTCTCACATGGTTTAATTCTAAGGAGTCCTTAGCTTTCCTAGTTGTCTCCCTACATCCTCTGACAACAGCCTTATATTCTTCCCAAGTGGCCAGCCCCTCCTTCCATGATCTATAAACTCTTCCTCCCTGATGGTCCTCAGTCTCTCAACCTACTCCTTAAGTTTCCCCACCGTGCTGACCAGATATTCCACCTGCTCGCACCTTACGCATGTGGAATGCTGCCTCCCTCTCCTGGCAGCAGCAGGGTCTGCCACTCCCTGCAGCCAGAGACCTGAACAGCCACGGTTTGGGACAGGCCCTCTGTCTGGGTCACCACAGTCTTTTTTGTGACAAGCTCTTTGTTTGGACGAGACCAGGGCCAGCAGCAGCAGCAGCAGCAGTCTGGGACAATGGCAAGGTGAGATGGTCGATTACTTAAAATATTTATATTAAGTAAAATAATTACTATGAATATTTTGTTGGTTTCTTACCTTAAAACTGATAAAAGTACCTTAGTATATTGGTGTGTTAAGCATTTTACCTGTTAAATAGCAATGAAACAAAAGGCTTGCATTTTAATTTACTACTTTTTCACTCAAGCATGAGTTTTTTTAACCACTTAAGTAACTAAACAATTTTTCTTAAAGAAGTAGAAACATTATTTTTTCATGACAAGTACATTCTGGAAATTATTTTACAGAATAGATGCTTTTGACATCAAAGAATGAAGAATTTCAAGTGTTTGTAAAAGAAATCATTCTAGATCTCTGTCTCTAAGTTTCATTGTAAAAAATAAGTAAGACTTGTTTTTTCCTAATTTTTGGCTCCATTGTAGGCAGAGGCATCTATCCTCATTATGAAAAGGCAATTTACAGTTGCAACTTCATCAGTTGATTCTTACACTCTAGTATATTCTCATAAATCACATCTAAAACCTCTCAGCAAACACCTATAATGACATAAAAAGTCAGCATAAATAATGCAAAAGTATATACGTTACAAACTTCATTACAAACTTCATTACAGGGATACTCTTATAATTTGGGGAATCTGTACAAATAAAGTCCATTAATACTCTTTTAATTTGCAGTCTCTATATGTCTCTAATTGATACTATTCAAACTGCTCAGACAATAGAGTTCTTTTGGATTTTCTTCTGAATTTCATTTTTTAATCTCCGCATGATGCTACGGAGGGGAAAAGTGAGAGTTGTTGTGACATTTAATGAGACAATTTGGAATAATAAGTAATTAATCCTTTTATGCAGAACATCATATAAATGTAGTTTATCATCAAGAAGGTTGGTTAAAGGACAGTCAGCTAAAAGCTACACAGACTTTGTAACAATAATAGTAGTGACAGCAGTTTGTATTAGTTGTCAAAATTCATTAGAATGTGACGAAGGAAGTACAGCTCTTTAGAGGTCTTTGATAAGTACAAATAACAATTAAGAATACTAATAAACATATAGTAATTAAGTACATATAGGTTTTTGTTTATAGAATTTTAAAGCAGCATTTAACTTTAGAGCTCTTGAAAAATATTTTATCCGATATCTTTAAAACATGGTAATAGAGGTATGAGAAGGGTGAGCATTAAGTAGTAGTAAGAATATGATTCAGTGATTCTGATCATCCATGTCTCCAAGGACAAGATATATGAATCTCATGAGATTCAACAAGGCCAGGTGCAAGATCCTGAACCTGGGTCCGGGCATTCCCCCGTATCAATACAGGCTAGGAGATGAAGGGGCTGAGAGCAGCCCTGCAGAAAAGGACTTGAGTGTACTGGAGGGTAAAAGATTGGGCATGAGACAGCAATGTGCTCTTGCAGCCCAGAAGGCCAGTCGTATCAGTGCATCAAAAGGAGTGTAGCCAGCAGGTCGAGGGAGGTCATTCTGCCCCTCTGCTCTGGTGAGACCACACCTGTACTACTGTATCCAGCACTGGACCCCTCAGTGCAGTAAAGACATGGACCTGTAGGAGAGAGTCCAGAGGAGGCCACAAAAATGGTCAGATTGCTGGAACACCTCAGGACAGGCTGAGAGAGTTGGGGTTGTTCAGCCTGGAGAATAAAAGGCTCTGGGGAAAGCTTATTGTGGCCTTTTAGTACTTAAACAGGACCTATAAGAAAGATGGGGAGAGACTTTTTAGCTGGGCCTGTTGTGATAGGACAAGGGGTAATGGTTTTAGACTAGAAGAGGGGAGATTCAGGCTAGATATGAGGAAGAAATTTTTTACAATGAGGGTGGTGAAACACTGGAACAAGTTGCTCAGAGAGGTGGTAGATGCCCCGTCCGTGGAAACATTCAAGGCCAGGCTTGATGTGGCTCTGAGCAATATGATTTAGTTGAAAATGTCCTTTCTCATTGCAGAGGGATTTGACTAGATGACCTTGGTAGGTCCTTTCCGATCCAAACTATTCTATGATTCTATGATTCTATGAACTTATGTAATTCCATATCTGTAATATAATGAATGTTGCCATCCATTGCCATATACAATAAATATCAAGAGCAGATCCTGCATCTGCAGAACCTCCGATAAAACTCTGACCTCAGCCTGAAGTATAATGGCCTGCACATTTATGCATCCCAAAGGAGCTCTGACTCCAGTGACATACTCCTGTTTTCCTGTAAACATGCAGTGATTGTTTTGTTTTCACTTGCCTACACAAAAAGTCTATTGCTCTTTATAATCACAATTTAACTTCAGAATAAGAAATATAAATTGTATGCAATTTCCTCATCATGGCAAAAATGAAAAATGTTAATTCAGCTTTAACTTTATTGCAATTTTTTGTCCCTTCCCTGTAACATATGTGAGTATGATATGCCTGATTCTTTCCCTGAAGTAAAGCTGATGCTTTTAGCTCTTCACTCAGTAATAGAAGAGGACAGTGGTCTTTTAAGTACAACTCTTTTGGTGATTTAAGTAATGAGAAAGCTGAGTTGCAAATGTCGGTAACCAGAGCGGTGTGTTCAAACCCAGAGCACTGAATTCTTAGAGTGTGGCTTAACCAATAAACTCCTGGTAAAGGTGGAATGACATTTGTCTCCCTACTTGTAACTGAAAATGTGCCATTGTGAAGAGAATACATGGTCTAAAATAATGGAGAGTGAATAAGCAATTTAGTAATCTATTGAGGCTACTGAGGACACTACTCCCTCATTCTTTTTTCATCATCCTAACATGCACTTAAATACTCCCCCTACTCTCCTTTACTTGCTCCCAATTAAAATAAAATGATGACTCCGATACAGTGATGTTGTAAATGTCACAATGCTGTAGGATATCAAGCAGTTCTGAATTTTTTAGCAGCTTAGAAGCTCTGCAGAACAATTTCCGATTTGCATTTCATCACTACCTTAATGGAGGAACAGCAGTAAGCTTGCGAATTAAAGCTTGCTAGATTAGAGAGCCTGTACACAAGATTTCAAATCTCTGGTGAACGGCTTGCTGCAGCTCTACAAATCATTCTGTCAAAGCAAATTGTGCTGTTAAAATAAGCATTTAAAACAATGCTCCTCAAATAGGTAATATGGAGGTAATTGAAAAACCCGAAGTACATACAAATAATTGGAAAAAGTAAGCAGTGAGGGAATAAGGAACTAAATTAAAAAAAAAAAAAAAAAGTAAATAAACATTACTCTAGAAAGAAGAAATATAATTTACTTCAGCACCAGCTACAAATAAAACATATACTTTCGGGCTTAACTTCTCACCTATTCTGCACACAGTGCTATCTGCTGAAATGTTATGGGGAATCATGGGGAAAAATAAAGAAAACTTTATGCCTCATAAGTCTCCCACTGAAATGCAATCAGAAACGTGTAATCTTCTGCAAATGCCCAGAAAACATCCAGCTATGAGCTCTTCATTTCATTAAATGGCATCAGTGATTTCCATGGGAATTTACAGTTGAAAATAAAAATAAAGGCCTATGACAAATGCTAATCCTGTAACAATTTTTAAATCAAGGATCTAAATTAAAAAAAGAAAAAAACTAAAACTTCAGCAGTGTAGAAATTCACACCAAATGAGTTTGCCTCTTTTAAGAACCCTGTCATAGGCTACACAGTATCAGTATAGTAAAGAGACTTACCTGCTGAAGTATTTATCAAAACTAGCTGCATAAGTTAATATGTGTGCATACCTCTGTCATTCATCATAAATGCTAAGAAAGAATAAACTTGAATCAGTGTTCATTCCTCCCCACCGACCTAGTATAAATCTATGTATCGATAAGCAGGGGACATAATTGCTAAAATCAATTCAAGAGATTTATATGTTCATACTTTTAAGATTACAAAATGTATACTGAATATCTAGTTCAACGCTCTATATAATTAAGAGCACAAGCTTTTAGGGTGAGATAAAGATGCTAATTAAGGGCTCAGTTGAGTAAATCTGTTTCCATTAAACACCTGAGCCAACAAGGATCCCTTCTTCGTATGCAGGGAAAGGAAAACAGAAAACTTCAATAAAACAGCATAAGCAGTGGGAATTTGTGGATTCCATTGAATTTATAAACAAACAAACAAACAACAGCAACAACAACAAAAACCAAACTAAAACAAAAAACCACAAAGCCACCTTTCTTCACTGAAAGGAAAATCAGAATTATATGTACATACCAATGAATTTACACGGAGATTCCCTTCTGTCCCACATGTATGTTTGACACTGCATTTAAAATTAAAGATCTTGAATTAATGTAATCTTTTGTGGCCTTTTATTCTCAGAATTCTTAATCTAATGTCTCAATTGATTAATAGGTATTTATGTGACCCTAAATTATATTGCTCAAATCTTGCCTTTTTCCTCACTCTCTTTAAATATCAATTAATTCTAGAGCAAAAAGGATTATCACCGAATGTCTGCCCATCCTCTGAGACAGGCCTCATCCCTTAAAACAAGATAAGCAGAATACAGGAAATGCAATTTCTGGAATTTTCATTCAGTCACTTCAGCAAAATTGTAGGATGACTATGCTAGAAGTACAGCATCTACATTGCTCTTCTTGTCCACAGGGGTTCATATTTCATATGTCATACATTGCATAGTTTGTTCCTCAAGATTTAAAACCAAAGACTGGTTCTATTTGTTTGGTTGGTTTTGTTGGTTTCATACATAATGGCATAGTTGGCATACTAGCATTTCCTTTTGAAGAAAATTAAATTATTAGAATATACAACAAGCTTCTCTATCTGTAAAGACTTCCATTTCAATCACTCTGTGGAAGTCTCAGTCCCTCACTATAATTTAGGATTGATTCTCTTTTATATATGCAGAAAATTATACCCTAAAAGTTTTGGACCTTTTTCTACCTGTTTCCCTCACACCGACAAATAAGGTGTAAAACACTTTGCTTTTTCATATCAACCAGTGCTTTGTTTCTGTCAAAATCACAGAACAAAACTTGTATGACATTATTTTTACATAACCTACCTGGAAACCTGTGGATCTTGTAATGCTTCCACATTTTAACACCTTTAATTGATCACTTCCAGATGAAACCGTACACAGGAACATATTGACAACTCTGCTATTGCCTTTTTTCTTCAGTGCAGTAACTCCATCTGTTTAACCATCTACTGAATACTGCACAAGAAGGCAAAGTATTTGCATGACTCTTGTAAGCCCTCATACCACTCAGATATGACAGTTAAGCATATTTTAGTCATGGCAATTTAATTTTAGCTCACAATTCTCTCCTCTCAGCCTTTTTGCTTCTTACACAGACCATAACCATGATCATATTTGGTTATTTACTTGTTTGTTTATTCATGTAAATTCATACTCCCATCTCATGTAGAGGTAAAAACTATTTCAAATGTAGCATGAGTAGGAATTCAAATGTGGAAAAAAAAATGAACGGAAAGTGAGGGGAACAGTAAGTACTTCTCTCAATAGTTAATTAATTAATTGATCAATTTCCAGATAGGAAAGGAAGCATAATTAATATTAATGACTGTGAGCTATGAATTGAATCCATTTTTCTCTTTCCTGGAGGAGCAAAAATATTTGAACCAATATCGGCAATATTTGCCAAGGGTTTTGGCTTTGTGTGGTTTTTTGTCTGAGTTTTGGTTTTGTTTGGATTTTTGTTTGTTTGTTTTGGTTTTGGTTTTACCTGTCTCTCTGTGCAATGTATGTCCGGCTTATCACTTCAGATATTCTTGAAATATATGTAAATGAAAGAGAAAACAACCTTAAACCACCATGAACTGACAAATAGACTCAGTCATAAAGAAATGGAGGAAAGTAAGTGTTCTCTTTGCGTACCATAAATTGTGTCTTCTGATCATTGTACAGGGTCTTGGATCTCAAGATATCAGCCTTAGAAATGGTGTGTGGTTTTAGATGATAATTTTGGGTACTGGGACACACTAGAAAGCGCAATACAGTCCCTGGTGTAGCAGGTGAGTGAGTAATTTAGAACTTCAATGTTATTTTGTTTCATATAACTGTGATTTGAATAAGGTAAACTATGGGATATTAGCAGCACTGGGGAAAACTGTCCCCATCCAGAGTGAAAACATACTTTAAGGTTTGTTTATGTGTTTTTCTTTCTTTTTGTTTTGGATAACACTGTCAAATGAAGTGATCCTTAGAAATACTTCAGTGATTGGCATTAGCAAGTCTTTGATGGGTACTATTTATACAAAAACAATTATGCTTCACTTAGTTCCTTTGATGTCTTTGAAAGAGATGACACATAATTCTCTATCTAGAAAATGTGCACTGTGCCTTATAATGAATAGGAACATTTTCTGCCACACATTGTGGAGTGTTTCATGCACAGTCACTAAGATTAACACTGGAGTTTGAAAGTGTGCAACATGATGGTAACCTGGCAGTTAGGAATGAGAGTAACTGTAGGTTAGGTTGTGAGCTTAGACTTCAGATCTCCTGGGTCTGCATACTCTATTTTATGGTAAATATAGTAACAGATAATTAAAGACTGGACAAGTATGATGATGAAGTATGTTATTTGATCTGTGTTGCTTAACACAGACTAGTTTGGTTGTCCATTATAAGATACTTTACCAGCATTTTGAATTTCAAAAGTATCTCAAAAAATTCCCCTTGACCATTGATCACAGACTGACCAGTTTTGCTTGTTTGTTTTTAATTTCTATCATCTGTGCATGTGTAACTAAAGAACAAGTGGCACAGAAAGATTTCTCTCTTGGCACTACCAAATGTCAGCAGCTATCCCCATATCCTTTTATTGTGTTGTCTGATTTAGAAATGTTTGTTAATGATTCACTAAACTGTTTTCCATACAATGTGGTAGAAGTGACACATGTGACTTTAAATATTATGTTGTGTTATTACTGTTTGAAAAGCTGGTGAATCAGTTAGCTGTGCAGAAAACAGCTGTCTTAGAAAAAGTAAAATTAGTATTTCGAATTCCAGCAAATTCCCAGTTGCCTTTTCTTTCAAAGACTCTTGAGAACAGAGGATATCAATAGTTAAACAGAGAAAAAATAGATGATAGACTGGGCATAACTTACAAGGCTTGTATGAAAAAAAAAAAAACACCAAACATGCTGCATGAATGTATGATTGGAATATAGAGGGATAAGGAAAAATTGCAAACATATAATCCAAAAATCATATCACAAGTAAGTTTCTCAGTAAGCACTAGAGAATTTTGTCATAATTGGATGTAAGTCTTTGTTATCTTCCAGCACATTTGGGGAAAGGTGTACAAAGCATCTTGCTTAGGCTACATTTTGCTTTTAGAACCAAAATGTCACTGACTTCACAAGATGTTTCCTCAAGAGATATCCCACTGTGTGTGTTTGAGATTACTGTGATGGATTGTGATTTACTGAGTGGGGACTCCCAAGTGCTGCTGTATTCTCACAGAGATTAAATAGTATTCATATGGAATATTGTCAAAAATATTTTCAGATGTGGCAAGAAAATAGCACAAAAAATAATGGAGCACCCACCCGCACTCGCTCTGGCCAGTCTGCTTTTGCTGTCATGTTGGAGCAAGCCTCAACAGATGGAGACAGTAGTCTTGGAGTGAGTTCTCTGATGATGAATAACAACATATTGGTGTGACTTCAAATTTTTAACATATTCCTTGATTCTGCTGCACAAAAGTGGCTGTTGGAGTAAAATCAAAACAAAACAAAAAAGAAAACAACAAAACAAACAAACAAACCAAAACAAAATGTGATGCTACTAATTCTATAATTTCTTAATTTACTATATTTGGGCTGCTCCTAATTACCAAATGCAATACTTATAATTTGTTTTTTAACTTAATTTCAGGAGAATCCTGCAGTGTAAAAAGACAAACTTTAATTCTCCTATATCTATTCCACACTTCAAAGCAATGCCTTAAAAGTTACACTTATTCAATTTATAAAAAAAAATATATATATTTATAATATTTTATATTATATATTCATATAATATATTCATTTTCTTCAAACTGAACATTTGTTTATTTACTTTGTTGATGGAAGGGTCCATAAATTGATTGCAGTACAAATCAAAGACAGATAGACTGAAAAATAAAAACGTAATTCAAATTCTTTTTTTTAATAAAACATTTACAACATCTAGAGAAAAAAATGTTGCTAACACAATTGTCACAACAACTTGAACCTGAATGGCTTTTGCTTGACTCATGTCATCAGGTGATTCACTTGTGTTTTATTTTTAAGAATTCTGTTTGACACTGACATATCACGTCCTTTTAGTTTCACCCTCTCATTCAGAAACCAAGGCAAAAAGTTCACTTCATAAAATATTAATAGATGCAAGTATTGTCTCTGACCTTACTTGATCAAAGTGGTTAGTGTCAAAGTTTAATTGCATTTCATGTATTTTGGCGACACCTCTAAATCTTTCATGGATTCAATAAATTATTAGCATCACAAGAATATCACAGAGAGTCATCATATAAAGTAGGAAAATTCTGTAAACTAATAATTGAGACTTAAATGAAAATTTAATTTATTTAATCTTACTCTTTTTCCTACATCTCCTAGCAAAAAGATGAAATCTCTATGAGGCGTAGAATATTAGGGGTATTTTCATAACTGGACTTAGAAAAAATCTGCCTTAGTTTAAAAGATACCATGATTAAACTTGAGGTTATAAAGATTGCTTGCTCCTTTGGATGTTTTTGCAAGACTGTTTCAGACCTTGTCGTTTACAGTCAGAAGTTAGTTTCTGGCCCTTTTACTGAGAAGACATGCTGACATTCAAGACAGTTTTTTCTCTTTGGTGAAAAGAATTCAGTTATTTTGTTCCCATCTTTATGTAGTTGGTTTTATTTTCTAATGTTATCAGCTGTTTTACTAGTATCGTACTCTCACTTCTAATATCCTTCTGGATCTACGGCCAACTGCACCAGTCTTCCTCAGGCACTGGTAGTAAGTTGTTACAATGAGCCATCAATGTCCTAAAATCTTTGCTGAGGAGAGTACAACCTGGGTGAGAGTCTCTTTCTCCTCTGTCTTGGATATATTTGAATTTATTTTTATGTGTTTTCTTCCCCCAGGCTGCTGCCTTCTGGCTTTTCCCAGCTAAGCATGACCCCACAGCCTTCCCAGGCTCAGCCCCACAGGGGCTCTTGTGTTTAGGCAGTGACCAGAGTTTGCCAGACCCTTCCCACAGAGGCACTGGCAAAGCTGAAGTTCAGGCAGGGGAGGCAAGAGACACTTGGCCCCAAGGAAGGTCCTGAAAGAAGTTCAACCCAGCTCTGGCCAAGGTGAGCCAAAGCCAGGCCTGAGACCTGCGTTCTCAGCTCAGGGCAGAGCCCATGGCTTTGCTAGAATGGCGAAAAATCATATTTACTGTACTACAGCACTACACATGGAATTCATTAAATGCTTACCTTTTTATATTTCTAAGGCAATTTTTTTCACTGGAGCTTTTCAAGGATTAGATTTACGCTGTGGTTGCACAAATATGATCGTGTCAGTGCAACTGATCGAGCTGTGAACCATGGTAGTTGAGCAGAGATGAGAAGCTACAGACAAGAAGATCCATGTAGTTGGAAGCTTTGAATTTAGGCTGGCCTAATTTCTGGACAGGTGATTTATACCATTGTACACTGTTGGGTTTTTGGAGCAGGCTTCATAGAGCTGAAACAGCGATCAGCAATGAACGTAAATCTTCCCACATCAGATACATGAAAACCATGTAATTCATGAAAGAGGCTGACTTCTTCACACCATGTGTTTGAGAGCGTTGTCCAATTGCTTCTTCAATACTGTCAGGCTTGAGGCCGTGACTGCCTCCCTGGGAAGCTTGTTCCAGTGCTCCACCATCCTCTGGGTGAAGAACCTTTTCCTAATGTCCAACCTAAATCTCCCTGGCACAATTTCCTGCCATTCCCTCAGGTCCTATCACTGATTGCCAGAGAAAAGAGTTCAGCACCTGTCCCTTCTCCTCCCCTTGTGAGGAAGCTGTAGACCACAATGAGGTCTGCCCTCAGTATTCTCTTCTCCAGTCTGAATAAACCAAGTGACTTTAGCTGCTCCTCATATGGCTTCCCCTCCAAACCCTTCACCAATTTTGTGGCCCTCTTCGGGACACTCTCCAGTAGCTTTATATCTTTTTTTATACTGTGTTGCCCAGAACTGCACACAGTGCTCCAGGTGAGGCCGCACCAGTGCAGAGCTGAGTGGAACAATCACCTTCCTTGCCTGGCTGGCAATGCTGTGCTTGATGCATGCCAGGACATGGTTGCCCTCTGGCTGCCAGGGCACAGTTAGTTCATGTTCAAATTGCCATTGACCAGAATCCCCAGATCCCTCTCCATGCAGCTGCTCTCCAGCCTCTCATACCCCAGAGAGGGTTGTCAGATCCCAGGTGCAATTCAGGGGAGAAACTCAGAGACATACACACAGTCACACACTCAAATTTACATGGATCTTGGCTACACTGGAGGCTGAGCCAAAGGTCCATGAAGAACTGAGATTGCTACAGCAGGTCCATCCTACAGCTCCAATACAGTGTCTGCAACAGGACAGATGTCCCCAGCACAGTATCACAGTATGTTTGGGATTGGAAGGGACCTCAAAAGATCATCTAGTCCAATCCCCCTGCTGGAGCAGGAACACCTAAGTGAGGTCGCACAGGAACATGTCCAGGCGGGTTTTGAATGTCTCCAGGGAAGGAGACTCCACAACCTCCCTGGGCAGCCTGTTCCAGTGCTCTGTCACCCTTACTGAGAAGAAGTTTTTTCTCAAATTTAAGTGGAACCTCTTGTGTTCCAGTTTGATCCCATTACCCCTTGTCCTATCATTGTTTGCCACCGAGAAGAGCCTGGCTCCATCCTCATGGCACTCACCCTTTATATATTTATAAACATTAATGAGGTCCCCCCTTAGTCTCCTCTTCTCCAAACTAAAGAGACCCAGCTCCCTCAGCCTTTCTTCATAAGGGAGGTGCTCCACTCCCTTAATCATCTTCGTTGCCATACGCTGGACCCTCTCCAGCAGTTCCCTGTCCTTCTTGAACTGAGGGGCCCAGAACTGGACACAATATTCCAGATGTGGTCTCACCAGGGCGGAGTAGAGGGGAAGGAGGACCTCTCTTGATCTACTAGCCACCCCCCTTCTAATACACCCCAGGATGTCATTGCCCTTCCTGGCCATAAGGGCACAGTGCTGGCTCATGGTCATCCTGTTGTCCACCAGGACCCCCAGGTCCCTTTCCCCTACACTGCTCTCTAATATGTAATTTCCCAACCTATACTGGAACCTGGGGTTGTTCCTGCCCAGATGCAGGACTCTACACTTTCCCTTGTTAAATTTCATTAGGTTATTCCCCGCCCAACTCTCCAGCCTGTCCAGGTCCCGCTGGATGGCAGCACAGCCTTCTGGCGTGTCAGCCACTCCTCCCAGCTTAGTGTCATCAGCAAACTTGCTGACAGTACACTCTATTCCCTCGTCTAAATCGTTAATGAATATATTGAATAATATTGGCCCCAGTACTGACCCCTGAGGCACTCCACTAGATACTGGCCTCCAACTAGACTCCGCACCATTGACTACCACTCTCTGGCTTCTCTCCTTAAGCCAGTTTGCAACCCACCTCACTAGTCTATTGTCTAGACCACACCTCCTCAACTTAGCTGTGAGGATGCTGTGGGAGACTGTGTCAAAGGCTTTACTGAAGTCAAGGTAGACCACATCCACCGCTCTGCCATCATCCATCCACCTTGTTACAGTTCTTGTATTCTGTCCTTTTTTTAACTTCTAGGCTGCCATGTCCTGCCCCACTAACCCTCTGTTCCATTAGGAGGATTCGTTCTTGGGGTTGGCTGCACTTGAATACACTAGCCAGGCTCAACCAATAAATTTCAGGATGGGGTCTTTATGGAGGTTGGTCTCACCAATTCTTCCTCATTCATGCTGGAAACCTACAAATTTACTTCAAGCTATATGGGAAGATATGGATATTTTTGAGAGAAGTCTCAGCATAGAAGTATTAGATCAGTAATAGGAAATACCAGACACAACTTACCTGCAGTCTTCCTCAGAGCAACCCTCCTCTAAGAGGAGTGACTCTCATTTCATTGATAAGATAGGGCACAATTTACTCTGTAGCAGTCTGAATCTTCTTGAGACAGGACAAATGACTCTGATAATTTTTAAAGGACATAATTTGGGTCCAGGTTCAGGACTTGTGGAAAATATACTTTCCATTAAAAAAAATTAAGAAGATAATGTACAAGTATGAATGCATATATGTGTATATATCTGTATTGTATATGTATGTATGTATATGTATTCTATATGTATATAGAAAACATCAAACACACACACACAGGAAAACTGAGACAGCTGAATTTGATCTTGACTGATCATCATATGAGAAGTTCAATAGGACTGACTCTAGCAGTGGACAAGGAGGGACAGCTTTGTATCTCATCACCATCTGTACAGTTGATTATTTCCCTAGAGATTGTATGGCAGAAACTTGAATTAAGTTACCTCTTCTGAAGTCCTTCAACTAATCAGAGATGAAGGCTGTTTTATTACTAAATATGCAGTATCTGCTGACATATGAGTTTCAAATGGATGGCAAAGTGCATCAAGTGTCATGTTATATATTTGTGATAAGAATGAATCATCCTAGGCCATTTTAAACAGAAATATAGAGCAATCGTAAGTTCTTGGGAAGAGTCTTGAGAGCAAGGGACTTGGAAAAGAACACATTAATTTACCACTGTCTTCACGATGGCACAGATTCATTAGCAAGGCTTTCAAGGGAGCAATGCTCCGTTATGCTCAAAAATGTTCCTAGTGGATCTAGACTGCACAGTGAGGAAGAATAATATTATTTCCCCACAAGAGGAGTCTTCCTTCACTGTCTGCTCACGCTGAAGAATGAAAAAAAGCCACTTCAGCAAACAAGTTTTCTTCTGGTCTCTTCTGGTTCTATTCAGGCTGAATTGTGCTTTTATAGGATCATTGACAATCTTGTCTGACCTGGAGAGACGAATCAGGGAATGATTCCAGTATCAGATTTTCAGACTGAGGTGAAAGTACTTTGACATTTACATCAGCAGCTGGCTCATCATGTCATTTTTTCGAGCTTGCAAACAGCTATGAAATCAAAGGGACCATCTTTGCAGTCATCAGGATATAACTGGCAATGTCAGCTTGTCTTTCTTTAGAAAGTTTCCTATCTGTGTGATCTGTGTAACCTTATAACTATAGACATCATTTAGAAATTTAATAGAAAACACCTGTATCATGCACTCATTTTCTTTCAGTTAGTGTCAAAGTTCTTGAGTGGTAAGCAATAACCACTTCATTCCCATCTGGTTATACGTAGCAGACAATAACTCCATAGACTGGAACATCATAAATTATAAACAACAGTGTCTGTTTGTCATAATGGATGAGTGGAATTGGATGTCAGTCGCTTGCTCACATTTTTGAAATGCACTTTGTGCTGGGAAGTCCATTTCCATGGAACTGTCTTGTCAAAGAAGTAGAGAAGAGGTTGGATAATCATTGCTTTTCATGGCAGGGAGCTGTAGCATGATTTCCAAGGAATACCTATAGATTTTGTTTGTGCTTTGACTGAGGTAAATTTAAAATTGTCTTTGCTTTGTGCTGTGAACCTATTTGGACTCTTTTTATAATTTCAATACCTAAGAAGGTGATAATTCCTTAATTCCTCTGCTTCCGCTGCTAGTGGGACAAGCTGTAAAAACCATGGTCTTCTCCGTGAGCTGTGTGGGAATCACCACCCCAGCACCTGGAGCACCTCCTCCCACACCTTCTCAGCTGATCCAGACTGTTTCATATTTCAGTCATTCTTACCCCTCATACTTCCAGCATGGTGGTTTTTGTACTTTCTTAACTGTCTTATCACAGAGGTGCCACCAACATCACTAGTTGACTAAGCTTTGGCTAGTGCTGGATCTATTGTGGAGTTGGCTAAAACTGACTCTGTATGAAATGGGGGCAGCCCCTGGTGTCTTCTCACAGAAGTCACAACTGAACACCCCCGCTACCAAAACTTTGCTATATAAACCCAAGCCACTTACTTAGCTGTGCCTTTGTGAAACTTTTGTTCTTGTTTAGCAGCTGTGACAAGTTTTCACATATGATCTCCTACTCTTAGATGGCGCTCAATAATTGCTACAGTTTATCCTGAAACTTCAGCGGATCATTGCTTTTCTTGTGACCAGAAATTGCAGTTGTGTTTGTGTAACAATATATAGTGCCAAAGTTCACCAAGCAAACACAATTCCATGTGCTAACTCACCACATGAACAATCACGCATAGGTAGGATCACATGCTTTTCTCTGGCTGCTACTAATTAAACATTGTAAGAGAGGGAAAAGATGTGATGTTGATTCTGTTTTGCCTTGTAAGAAGCAACCTTCTATGTGCAATTCACACTGTGTAAAATGAGTGTGGTAATGAAGTGTTCGTGGGCAAATACAGCATGCACTCTCACAGGACATCAAGTGGAGACTGATGTTCTACCATTAGAGAAGTACAAAAATATAGTTAAAGGCATATGCTGCAAATAGATGTCTTTCTTTGCTTCCTACATACCTTCTCAATAGAAAGCTCACTTACGTTTAGTACTGTAACCTCTATAATATACTGTCTTCAAGCACCATGTTTACCTGGTAAAAGAAAGTTCATTATATTATATTATATTATATTATATTATCACATTAAATGTTTTTAAACATTCCAGGTGTGGGTGTTTTGGTTGTTTGCTTGTTTGGTTTTGGTGTAGAGGCTTTGGTTTGGTTTGGTTTTTTGTTTAATTTTTAAATTAATTTTTAAAATATTTTAAACTCCGCAAAATATTTTATTTGATATAAATATTTCAAAATGAGATAGAACTCTTTTAATTTAAAGCAAATTAAATTTATTTTTTTCTTCTGAAATTGTAATACATATATATGCTTTGCTATTTCATAATTACAAAATATACAGACAGTATATGAGAGGGTTTAATGTGGCTGAATCTATATGTGTTGTAACAATAACACAGTCATGTTCACCCATAATCTCCAGTAAATCTGTATGTGCCCTCCCCCCAGTTAATAAGTGTATATGAAACAGGGATGGGAAGAGCGCTGCAGAGAAACTACTGGTGAGTGACACACAATGATGTTTACTCCGTCCAAAAATAGAGAAGGGTTCAATGAAGGCATGTGTGTCAAAACAAGCTTAAAGGAAAGAGCAGTGGTCTGACTGAAGGAAACAGCACGATTCACATTTTGGTGGAGCTGGAGGCTTCCTGTTTACAGGGACATGTATTCCTAAGCTCAAACTCCTGTCTCTCACTATCCTTATTTCTGTATAATGCCATCTTGTGAGGTCTTTCTATTCCAGACAAGTCTCATTCAACTGCACCAACTTATTGTAGAAGCAGACAGAAATAGAAGTCTGTTTAGCAGCATCAGTTAGCTGTTCTATTCTGCTCCCTAAAATCCTGCTCATGTTTCTTGACACCCTGGCAGATGCATTTTTAATTGGCATTTAGTAGTAACAGACATTAAGTCATGGTTTTATATTCATCAAAAGGCTTTTTCAATTTTTACAATATCTTGTCTCTCCAACTAGTTATGGTTTGTCAATCATTGAAATTAGAGAACAAGTTAATTTACATTTCAGCAAATGTGTTAAGACTTTTGCAAAAATATCTCTGTAACTCAGTAGTATTTGCAAAAATATCTCTGTAATTTTGTCCAAACTGTTCCACAGTGGAATATCATCAGTCAGCAGATGCTGTGAAATTAGTTGACACATTGTCAAAATGCAGAAAAGGAAATACACTCTGTGTTCCATACAGGAGATGAAGTGTGTTTGTGTACAAAGTGAGACTGCAAAAATAATGTCAGGATTGAAGTCAGTACGAGACAAAAGTAGGTGATGCGAAAGGGAGAGTGCACAGAAATCAAAGCAAATAAGTGTCCTGAGAGGATACATATGATAGAAATTATTTTTGTCACTGAATCTTCAATCACTTATAGCTGAATTTGGTGTCTGTGTTTCTGTCTCTCTCTCTGTACTTAGGAGATACCACATGATAAGAAACTGTAAAATAAAATTGGAGGAAAGGGTAAGTACCCATACGTAAGCCAAGAAGATAAAAATATGTAAAAAGAGACATACAAATAAAGAGAAAACTGATATGAGAAAAAGTGAGTTATTAAAAATAAATGAAAGTAAATATAAAAGGACAGTTACTTATATGGTTAAGATATCAAATACAAATTTTAAATTAGTATTTGACAAGAAAAATAAGGAAAACATTTTGCGAGTCATGAAAAACAGAAAAGGTTTTTCAAAGAAGACTCATGGATATGATTAAAGGGATGAATGGACTTACTTATTAGAAAAGATTAAAAGGATAAATCTTAAATAGTTTAGTGAAGTAATTAGGTTAGGAAAGAGAGGAAGACATAAGAAAGAACTACAAGCGTCTGAAAGCAGTAAACACCAAGGAGGGAGAAGAATAATTTAACCTGATACAAGATAGTATAATTAGAAGTAAAGAAATTCAAGTTAAAAAAAAAAAATAAATAAATTGAGGATCAGAATTAACCCATCAACTGTGAGATGAAAAATGGTGGTAGTGGTGAGAGTCCATCCCTATGGGTAAGTAGATGAAAAGACTGGAAAATAAAACAAAACAACATGAAAAAGTCAAAACTGAGTTCTAAAGGACAACATGCAACAGTCTGACCACAAAATTTGCATTCCATGGACATAGTTTACCTTCTAAAACAATATATTTTTAAAAGTAACAGGAATGATTCTTTCAAATATGATTTTCTCTGTTTCTGTGTAAGTCTTTATCAGTCCCTGTCATCTTATTGAGCCTTTGTGGACTGGTGTGGAAAGTCCTCTGGGAGAATGAAGAAAACTTCCTGTGCAATCACAATAAATATCTTTGAGGCATGACCAGCACAGGCAGCACAAGTGCAAGAGTTAGGTTTATTCCCAAAATCACAGAGGAAGCAATGAACAGAGAGACGTCTGAGAGTCTCAAAGCTTAATCTTCATCTTGCTTGGTATTAAAACTTAGGGCTTTATGGAGAGGTAATGTCAGCCTTTCAGATTTGGATTCTGCTGTTCCCTGACCAGGTATACTCCACAGTTGTTTCTGTGACTCTTTCATTTATATCTTATCCTCTCTCTGTCCATTTCTTATGAAGCTCAAACTCAAATACAATCCATGTTGTTTTCTTTCCCAGCTCTCCTCCTTTCCCTGTCATCTTGCATCTCATCACAAATAATTCCCTGCAAGCTTCTCTTTTCTTTCCTTGCAAGCACACTAACCTCTATTTCCTTTCCACCATTGCTTTGCACTATAGTCCCTGCAACTGCCTTCATTCTCTGCTTCATCTCCCTTAACATTCCTACTGCTGCTCCGGCAGTGACGGAATAAATACCTCAGTCCTGCACTCCCCTGAGCTTTCTTCTCCTTCTTCACCTTCTAAATTTCCTCATTCAAAGACAGGCTCTTGTGGTAGGAGGAAAAGAGAGTCCAGTGCATATTTTTTCTACATTATATGTAGAAATACTGTACCAGCCTCTATAATTTCTAGGAAATATAAAAAGTAAAGATTTGAAAAGCAAGACACAGGTCCAATTTTAAACAACAATTTTCAAGCTCCTTTTCTGATTTTCACAAGAACAAAGTATGTCCTGAGACAGTTTCTAGGATTCATTTCTTTTTTTGGTCAAAGAAGGAGGCAGGGTTATAAAGTGAATAACTTCATATTACCATGAGTTTTAAGTGAAGAACAAATAGAGTATCTCAGTTATTAGAGGACAGTCATGCACTGGTATGGAGGTGAGCTCTAATCTGTCTTTAGCTTTTGTTCCCAAGGTATTCGATCCAACAATAAAGGCAGCCAAATATATTCCTATTGTGTGCTATGGTTCCTCAGTGCCCTCCATCAGTCCTGATGATCCTTAACCAATGGAGGTTGTTATACTGTCTATCACTATGCAGGCTTGTATTTCAATTTAAAACATATACTATGTTATAGACCTTTTAAAAATGTAATGCATACATTTAATGCTTATCTTCCTATTGAGAGATTTAGGGTATAAAATAAAAACAGATATACAAATGGAAAATTAATCATATGTGTAAATATCCCTTCCCAGCTCTCTAGGTACAGAAGGGTGCTTTTTTCCACCTTTTTTCAGGTGTACTGTAATACTTATCAAATATTTCAGAATTATATATGGCATTTTTTTTAATTACATACATTGATAAGATTGATTTTTTTAGCTCATGATAAGATCAATTTTTGAACAAACTTTAAAAAAAAGAATATTTTCCAGACTCCCCGACTAGCTTGCTGTCAATGAAGCCACACTGGCCTTGGTACACTACATAAAAGATCTAGAGTTCCTTATGAAAGGATCCTAAAAGATTCTGGCTGTTCCCTTAGTTTGAACAAATGAAAATTATCTGTAAGAATGCCTCACAGAATAATTGTATACCAAGTCTCTAATTTTTTTTCGAGTACCATAGCTGTACAGTTCTTTCCTTGAAACTCTGCTTTGTGTATTGTAGTTTATAAGATCCTTACCCTAAGCTTCACTGAAACCCCCAAGGAAAAAGAAACAATAAAAGCAGTCCCTGAAGTCACTTGCTTTTGAAAATAGTACTGAAAGTATGTAATCCAGATGATCACGGTATTTTTTGTCTCAAATTAAAGATCCAAATTGAAACTAATCTTGTGTTTTTCCTGATTCAAGTGTTGTAACTCAGTTATTACTTTAAAGATCCTACACTTAAGGCTCAGAAATGGTTAGTCTTAGCCTAAGAAAGCAAAGTGTGCCCATGTGCTCTTTTGAGGGAGTGACTGCTTTTATGGGATTATACAAAAATATACATAAACATAAATGTGTATGTGGTTTTTCATATAATGAAAATAATTTTAAAAGTTAGTTTTACTTTGGATTTTGATATTTTAATAGCATTCTTGATTGATGAGAAACTATGAACAGGAACAGTATTAAGAAATCCCCCTAATCATAAATCCTCAGGTTTTGTTGAAGACTTAGTAATTGCTTTCCTTTCAATTTCCCAATCTGCCATTTTGTGGTGGCTCAAGTAACCCTTTTTTGTCACTTGCTCTTGATTAGGTGACTTAATAAGGTGGTTCACAACGTGTGTTAGAATGCATGTGATTTTACAAGCTGCGGGCTATTTATACAAGTTTAATTTCTCTGGAGTTTCTCAGTACCAGTCTATTTGGGAACATTAAGTTTTTTTTAGTGATAGCTTAAGACCAAACTATAAGGTATGATGATAAGTCTGTTATATATCTGTTAATATTCTGTTTACTTGCTAAGACATGTCCTTATGCTCTCTTCTGACCGGACAAATTAGCAGATCACAGGTCATGTGTTGAAGGAAACAATATTGTGAAGTGCCACACACCTGCTTGCTTTGATTTGACCCTTTAAATGTGAACTGTGAATAGAGTTACCAACATCAGCCAGTCCAGCTGGACCTGAATAGTAGCTGTAATCATCTAGGAATAAGATGAATCTAGTACAATGAATCACCAGACTGAATCTGCAAATAAAGCAAATAGAAAATTCTGTTAAAGTCATATGGGGGAAAGCAGAATTGTGTATTCAGTTTATAACAGCCTAGTAGTTTTATCTTTTGTTTCTTTTAGGAATGCACCTAAACATTAGCCAGATTCTTACAACTTCCTTCTCATTAAGGAACAGATCCCTCTGCATCCTTCTGCATCCCCGTGCTATCAGGAGCACCAGCTAAATGTACACTGAATAATTGAATCTATACTCTGCATTATCAGGCAGTTCCATATCACTCTATTTCCATAAGCCAAGTCACAAAGTTCTAATAACTGTTTTGTCACTGAACCACAGAATTCATCCCTAGACTAGTGTAGTTTAGACACTTATGCTTCTGTCAGTATGACCTTGATTTGTCCAGGGTCCAAGCTACTTGTGTCATATGGATCACAGCACATTCTGGGAACACAGATTAAGTCTTAAAAGCCTCTTCACCATCTCAAAGACTTTTCCAGCTTTGGACTAAGCCTTCCACACATCTCTTCTGGCACAGGCCATACACGTAATTAGAAAAACAAAAACGTTAACACTGCCCTGATAGTTCTCAGCTGTTGCAATGAACTCTTTGAAAGGTGTCTTAGAACAACTTCTTTATGCCTGATAGATATAAGAGTAGTTGCAAAATCCAGAGGACAGATGTCAGTTTAAGGCTGTTTTTAGTTAAATAACTCTCAGATCTGTCAAGCACTTCGTTTTGGGACCAGCAGATATCAGGAGCTGCATGTTGTTGCTCTCTCCCTTTTAATATTTTTGAGGTAGTAGCAGGGAGGCCAGAACGTGTCGGAATCTATGAGTGGCTGCCACTACGTGACCTTTTTTTTCCAGAGTGCTTTCTAATGAGTAAAGAATTAGCACCCAGAGAGTAACAGTTTGTAATTTCCTGTCTTAACTGTGATATGAGTATTACCCTTTTGAACTCTATCATTACCCTCTTACTCATCTGAAATGATACATAAAATTAAAATCAGTAGCTGAGAATTTAATTTGTTCAATTCAAGCCACAGGAAAAAAAAAATGAATCAAATAAGAGAGCTTGCATTTTCAGACAGCAAGTTTCAAGAGCATACTGCATTTGGGTGAGTCTAGATCCACCCAAATAATAGCTTTGTATGTCCAAAATTAGTGACAAATAGTTATGCCAACATGATATGTGTTTGAAAATCCTTTCCATGTCCTTACAAAATTAATCTGATGTGACGGAAAATAAAAGATACCAAGATAGTGAAGTTTTATGTTTGTCTGTGATATATGTGTTCTCTCAGATACCAGGTGGTGTAAGGTCTTAATTTGAAAGAAACTAATATAAAAATTGGATTTTTTTCCCAGTGTTTAGCATTTATCCTTCATTATTGTATTAACTAGTCTGATGTGTTAATTGGTGTTTCTTTTCACTAAATAGGTTTAGTATTTGGCTTTAGCATTGTTCAATCATTTGTTTTGTTCAAAGTTTAAGTCTTCTTAACCTTAAAAACTTGAGCATTATCTTTAAATGTCTTTTCCATTTTTTTTTCCCATGAGACCATTCACCACTGCTTTTCAGAGAGTTGGAGAAATGTGCAGATGAGAGGCACCTGAAGAATTCAGGGAATCTAGACTTTGTCCAGGAGTAAGGAACAAATATAGTTATATTATGCTAGGGAATCTGTGTTTTCTATCGATACCACTTAACAGCTCAGTTTTCAGGTGTCTTCAGTCAGTAACCACCTTCAAGACAACAGAATCACAGTAACTTTCATGGACTAACTGATTTATCTTGAGACTTCTCTTACAAATCTCCCAAAATCATTAAGCTTTTTTTTTTTTTTTTTTAATTCCTGTAAGGAATGGTGTTAATTCCTCTACATTCTGTCACTCAAGAATCTTAATAAATAAATAAATATATAAATTGCAAGTGAAAAAATTAAACTATGTAATCTTTTGTGGTATTGTGGGTTGACCTTGGCTAGCCTCCTGGTGCCCACCAGGCCTCTCTGTTTATTCCATCTCTACGACAGAACCAGGAGAGAAAATATAACAAAAAGCTAAAAGATTGAGGTAAGGACAGGGAGATGGCTCGGCAATTACTATCACGGACAAAACAGAATCAGCTTGGGAAAATCAATTTAATTTATTGCCAATTAAACAGAGTAGGATAACAAGAAATAAGAACAAATCTCCAGAAGCATTCTGAATTCCATTTATCTCAGGAATACATGATATCTACATACCATTAACATATTTTGCTATACTGTAAATACTTATGATACTTACACTGCGTATTTAAGGTAAGGGAACAACATCCACAAAATTGTTTTGTCATTTGTGTATGAAAATTATGCCTACAGTAGCCTCTTTCACCAAAATATTTTTACATTAATTTAAGATTTTAATTAATTATGAAACAATTGAATTGTTATTATTACTATTATTATTAGCAGCAGCAGTAGCAGCAGCAGCATAAAATTTAATAAAATTCCACTTGTATTAGCTTTGATTATAGTTTTGACAGGCCATGTGATAAGACAGAAAGAACTAAGGCCCTTTGTGCTAATGTCAACTAGTGAATATTGTTAGACGAATAATACTAAGGAAGAAAAAAAAAAAAAAAAAAACGAAATAAAGAAAAAGGCTTTGCTGTTCTTAGCTCTGCTGCCTTAACCATTACTTAACCATTAACAGATGGACATATAAAAAAAGTACATACAAACATTGAGATGAAGTCTGAGAAGGAATACAAATAGCTGTTGAATGAATAAATCTGACAAAGAGATTCCCAAGATTTCTTTGCTAGGTTCAACGCTAGCAGCAGTAGCTGACACCTCTATCTGTGGTAATAAAGCAGTAGCTGTTTCTGTTCCCACTTGTGTCTTTCAGACTGTTCTGCATGGCAGAAGAGGATGTACACAGTTCTTCAGGAAATAATAAGTTAGAACAAAATGAGATGCGTCCAGCTGTTGTTGCTCCCTGTTTCCTTTGCTTCTCAAACAGAATATCTTTGGAATCCTGACCTAAGTTAGGCCCAAAGTCTTGTACATGTTTCATCATATTTTTCTTCTGATCCTTGCAGATCTCTCCTATCTTGAGATAGGCTTTGTCTGTCTGTCTATCTGTCTCTCTAATCTACTTATTTAAAAACAGAAAATTATTTGATCATAACATGTGTCTATCTAAGAACAGAGTAGTTATTTGACTTTTTTCTCTAATCCACCACATTAACCTACTCCTAAGCTCTTATTAAATACCATTTCTGAAATCTTCATAGATACAAATGGTTCTTCTATAGGCAATTTCATCAGCTTCTTGGGCAGTTTGAAACACTCAGCATCTTTCATGACTTCTTCAGCAATTTGTAGAGTTGAACCTTTGCTAATTTTAAGATGTTATCTAAGTATTTTAGTACCAACTTGCTCTCCTCTGACCTTCTGACACTGATTCTTCATTTGAGCTTTGTAGTGTATTAGCAGAAACTCTGATAATATTGATTAGATATAATTCCATGTTGGGCATACTTCAAACAACAGTTCTTCACAGGGGCAGGTAATTTCTTTAGTTTCATTCTGGAGCTTTAGTTTTATCCTTATAGACAAATTTGTTGTTTCTAGGTGTATGAAGTAATGGAATAATCTCTAGGGATAATTATTAGAATTGTTCAGGACAAGTAATTAAACTGCAGGCAAAATAATTTTGATTACATGAGGTTGAGTGTTTCCTACCTCCAGAGGTCTTCTATGATGATCTGATAGCATTTCTTCAACTATTTTCAGCTATGTTGTCCTGTCCTCAGTTAAGCTTTCCTGCTAAAAGGACTTAATTTTCAGCTGTGTTCCTATTACTGATTTTGTTGCAGCTGGAAGAGGAGTAGTAGAAAGGATAAGAAACCTGGAACACATAATTAAAGAACTCTCTGTAACTTACAAATTATTAAAATTGCATTGTTAAAAGCTGCTTTCTCTAGATCTCACATAGTGGATGGAATTACATATGCTCCAGGAGAGAAGTACACCATTGGCTGAAAAATAACAGTCATAAACAAGGAGAATGCAGCATCAGACTCAATTTTATTTCTACCCCTGAGAGAAGAGTTTGTGAATAGTAATATATTTGTGTGTTACACACATGAGGAATTATAGTAACTAATGGATGGAAAATAATTGTATGTTTAATGGACTTCAGGACTGAATCAGAATATAGTTGGAATAAGAATTACTAATATTTGACCTTATTTTTTTGTTTTTTCCTCCTCTCCCTTGCCCTTCCCCATGCCCCCCCCCCCCCCCCCCCCCCCCCCCCGCCTTGTAATTTCTCTGTACTAAGCTGTCTGGATTAATGTTGCTGTAATTGATTTGAAAATAGTGGTTTTCCCACAGGAGGTGAATTTTGGTCACAATTGCCTAAGTAGCAAACTGTATTGGTTGCCCATAAAAACCCATGCTAAAAAAAAAAAGATCAGCACATTAATAATCTCTATGTATTTCAAGTTAAACCAACCAGCAGGAAGAACACCAAAATTCAACAACTAAGAAATCATGTAGAATTTACATGATATTATTAATCTCTTCATTTGCTTTCTTTCCTCTTCCATTTTGTTTAGGTTTGGAGGATTTACTTGCAAATAATCAAGCATTTGTCTCAGATACATAACATAACAAGGTAAACATCAAGTTTCATCTTTTCTTAGTTTAATGGTATTTTCACACAGAACAAGTTACAGATTTTTGGAGTAAGATGAATAAATAAATAGCTTTATAACAAAAAGCTAAAGGTGTGTGTTCATTCTTCTTAATTAAATAGAGTTGAAGAGTGATACATAGCTAGGAATTGTGCGTATGTGTGTGTGTTTGCACATGTCTATGTGTTGGCACAGCTTTGAAGACTATGAACACTAATATAATTTCTTCATGACGAGAAAGAGGAACTCTTGGGTACCAAACACTTCTTCAGACAACTAGAGGAAGACCCTTGAACCTGTAGGGGACTCTACCTCAACATCTGCCACAAGGACAACATGGAACACAATCTAGGTGGGTTTTGGAGAGCAGAAAGCAACCTCTACTCACAGTGAATTCATGAGTCAAGTGAGACACTTTATTAGACCTAATAAGGTAATGAAGTTTTGGACCAGATGATGTACAGACAGTCCTTCAAAACATACTTGAGAAGTCTCACAATTGACAGTACGAAGAACTGAGTATTTTGTCTTGTTTAATTTAAATATATCTATGCATATGTATATGTCTACATATATTCTGTCATAGGTTTTGTTGGGTTTGATTGGACGTATCAGTTTTTCAGCTATTCATTTTTTCAATTCTAAAACATCACAGAATCAAAGAGTGGATAAAGTTAGCAGGGGCCCCTGGAGACTGCCTAATCCAACTTATCTGCTCAAAGTGAGTTCAATTAGAGCAGGTTGCCCAGAAATGTGTCCAATTACGTGTTAAATATGTCCACAGGAGACTGCATAACATCTCTTGGCAACCTGTTCCTGTGTTTGACCACTGTCACACTAAAAAAAGTATATTATATTAAAAAAAAAAAAAGTTATATTTCTATTTGTGCTTATTGCACCTTTCTGGTCCTTGGATACCACTGTGAAGACTTTGGATCTGCCTTCTTTATACCATCCTATCAGCTAAAGGTATTTACATACTAAAGAATGTTTGAATAATTATTTTAAACCTTTATGTTCTTTTTTTTTTTTTTTTTAGTTTTATATTATAACTTTAAAAGAAGGGAAAAAAAGAATCCAGGGGTTTTGTAGAATTGTTGTTTCTTGCTTTGTGGTTAAAATAAATAATCCTGACAGGAAACTGAGTAACAAATCAAAATCAAATTAATTTAAATTCTTTCTGTGTGCTTTTGTGCAGTATCATTAAGTAATTTTGATTGGAACAAACTCTCAAGATCATCGAGTCCAACCATAGCCTAACTCTAGCACTAAGCCAAGTCCCTCAGAACCTCATCTATACATCTTTTAAACACTACCAGGGACTTCCTGCAGACTTAAATAAATACTATTTAATTTCAAATAACATATTCCAGACAGTTTAACAGATAGTAAAATTTTGTGTTCTTTGATAATGTACAGTTAAGTATTGATTTAGTGTTTCTATGCAAATGTAGTTCATGGTCAATGTTACTTTGTAAATTAATATTTTTTTTAAAAAATCCATTGAAATAGATAGGTAACATTTTGCTATAATTTTGTAATCAATGACTGTTATACTACCTCCAATTGCAAAAACCTGGCTTTTCAAAGAAACCAATTTTTTCTCAGAACTACTGGAGTAATGTGGAGATAACAAATCTAGGGCTTGTCAGTCATTTCTCTGCTGCCGAGATAGGGAGTGAGTTGTTTACAGCTGGTATTTTGTTTCTTTGAAACCTTTTTCATGGGATGCTCTATAGGAATGAAGAGCATGAAACTAATACACAGCATAGACCACCCTCTATTTTGTTCCTCAGGTCTGACTGAAAAGCTGTCTTATAGCTCCTTCAGGGAAAGTGATTGCAAGGCATCACCATGTCTCCAAGTTGTGAAGTCTCCTGGCAGAGCTTATATTGAATTTGACTCTTCTTAAGTACTAAGTTGGTCTATAACTGCACTCAAGAATCCCAAGCTTTTGTTGGACTCTAAATCTGGAAGCCTAGGAAAACACTTGCACCTTTATTGATCATCTGTTACCAGCTATTAGGCTCCTGCCCAATTCTGTCCTCTTAGGAACCTAAACCAAATGATCAAGCAGAATCAAATCCAGGATATGAAAGCAATATCTTTAAAGTGATATGCTCACAATGATATCTCGTCACCCAAATAAGTGGCTTCTGTTAGAGTGAGGCGCACAAAATCTCTCCTGATTTGCATGGAATTTGGGTCTTCTGTTGTACCTGAAAATCAGTCTTGCTCACCTACATTTTCTGTAAACAACTTTATATCCTAACATGGAAATAATGTCTTAAGTCTTTGTAAGGAGTGTGGTCATTCTTTAAAATTTAAACATTAGCCTTGCTCCCTTTTAAGTTTTACAGACAGAATATGAACATCCTAGTGACACTGTTGCTCTTAGCTTTAAAAATAATTGTATTTAATTATAATAAATGTTCCGAAGAACCTTATAGTAACTGCCAAATTACTATCACACTAACTATCTTTATTTTATGAATAGATATGTATTATGAGCATATATGTTTTACAAGCAGATACTTTAATCACATGAGAAAATCTGCCACCTGATAATTGTTCAAAGGATGTGAATAAGGCATATTGTTTTTCTGGTTCTTACGTTACAGGCTTGTGGTCTAATTTAATCTGTTCTGAATGCACAGTAAATGTAGCACAGTCATCTTTAAATCATAAACCTCTCGAAAAAGACAGGCAGAGGTCTGTTAATGTGTTGAGTGATGGATATCCTAGGTACTATTGATCTCTGAATTCAGAACCAATTCATTCTGAACTTGCAAACATTTTTAATATATTTTTAGAAAATATTGAATGACTCTTAATCAGCAACAAGACTGTTTTGTCTATTGCTACTCAAAGTAGATTAGCAACAACTTACTGCATTCCACTAGAAAAACGAATCTTGTAGAGGCTGAATCTTCTGTAGTATATCTTGAATGAACTGACTTCACATTCAGCTACCCTTGAATTAAAGGAAAGCTCAGAGTAAGCAATTCATACGTAGTGAGAAAAACGTTGTAAGGTTTATTATGTATGGAGATCTACACATTCCTCTGTTGTATGCACATATTACACACTGTGGTTTCAATCACTGCTGGACAATGATTTGATTCAAGCAAACTGGCTACTTGATCATTGGAGCTGGTTTCTGTATTATATCAGTTTCTAGCAGCTTCTATACATCCCACTCACTACTGATGCTATTTTCTCTTTCTCAAACTATCCCAATCCAGTGATTAGCTTCCTGCACCTCACCTGTCTCTATATCTTTCTGTTCAAGTTTGGATGCAGAAATCCTCACTACAGTAGCTTAATCTCACCTTTGTGTTCCTTGGCCATTGGTCCTGATCTGGAGGATATTAAAAGAATATCACACATTTGGTTTAACTAAGTAGGGAATGCAAGTGGGTATCTAACAGACAGTATTTAATGAACAAACAGTCCTTTCCTATTAAGCCTGTGTCATTATACTCCCACAAGACTCAGAAGAGACTAACAATAGAGGGCGTGAATATAAAACTGTGATTCAGTTCACTGATTAAGGACTCTAATTTTGGGCATCTACCAGCAGACATCTCATTGTTAGGTAACCGTTTATGCTCTTATTATAGTTAAAAGAACTTGAGGGTAGGACCAAGTTGTGTAAAAGCAGGTATTTAGCACCATACGATTTTCCCTAAGATGTCTGAGACATCCACACAGGTCTGGCAGGTAAGATAGTGACATACAGGAAAACTCAATCCTGAAGTAGCTGTAGAAGGTGACACAACATATTCTAGGGCATTTCACATGCCACTCCATTCTTGTTTATATTTTGCTTGTTCTCAGCACAGCTAGTTTATCCTATAAAATATTTGGGGACATCATCTCCTAGATAATGTCAACCTTATAATAAACTAAAGGCCCTTAATACTTTTGCAAAACAAACAAACAAGCAAATAAACACATAACCTCCAAGAGTCATAAGCAAT
Organism: Columba livia; assembly: GCF_036013475.1. Taxonomy (NCBI): domain Eukaryota; kingdom Metazoa; phylum Chordata; class Aves; order Columbiformes; family Columbidae; genus Columba; species Columba livia. The sequence continues at coordinate 193,133,885 of NC_088602.1, forward strand.
AATGGTGGGACACTTGTCCCTTTCCCAGGCTTATATAAATTACACAAATCTTTCTGTTATCCTCTTATTTGCAAGAAAAGGTTTTATATCTGTGCATGAAGAATGACAGACTCTTACTAAAGAACAATCAAACTGCAGATGCTGCATAAGAAAAGGAAATTAATTGAAATGTTTCTGCATTTATCTACCACATCATCTTTAACTGCAGGAGAGTCAGGCTGTGTCTCAGAAGGTATTTGACTTACACTTCTTGTGACATTCAATAAAAGTACCAACTTCTAACCCTGGTTTAGGGGGGAAATCCTTTATGCTGCCAGCCCATAGTCACTTCATTATGAGTTATGATACTTTCAGATAATCTGGTTTTCACAATGGCTATGCACAAGGCCTATACACATTAACAGTAGGTGCTTGCAGGCAGGCAAATATGCACAGTGAAAATTCTGAGAGTGTGAAATGTCCAAAAGTTCCTGATTTTATTGATTCATTTTTTAATTCAAATTTGTTTCTAAAACAAACAAAAAAAATAATTTTGAAAATCCTGAAACTGACATATGAAAACCTTTTAAATATCAGATGCTAATTCTTATTATTTTTATAAATTACAGATAAGCCAAATTCAGTTGATTATATATGACTTTTTTCCTCACAAATGCCATGCTCACAAAAACCACTACATTTTTAACATTGACATTAAATCACAAGAAACAAATAATACTGTTGTCAGATTGAATATTCTTCTATATCAGCCTACAGAGTGACTGGTCTCTCTACTGTTGAGGAGCTGGACAAGAAATTTCTTCATCATCTCCCAGCTATATAACTACACCATAAATAATGCCAGCTAATGTCAGCACTTTCTTTTTTGAATTTTCTGATCAGTAACCTCTGAAATAAAGGTTTCAGCTTTAAAGGATGTATGTACAATAACAACATGAGTTTTCATTTCTTAGGGAACTTAATTGTGCTCTTTTTCTTATCCTTATAATACGTTATTAAAATTTCCTGTGAAAAATAATGTTCCTGAAACACAATTAACACAAATAGTTTTGTTGTTATAGAATGAAAACATTCTGAATGTTTAGAAGTTTAAAAACTATAAATAGGAATTTCATTTAAAAGTCACTTAGAAAGGAAAAAACAATTTTTTTTTTTTTACACAGAATGACAAAACAGGATATTTCAACATTAAAATATTATGGAATGTTTCTGCTTTCCTTTTAACATGTAGGTTATCTCCTGTAGAAGACACTTTACACTGTCAAACCAACTCAATAAAAAGTTCCACCTAGACTTTTTAGAAATAAATGTGAAAGCCTGTGAAGATGGCAAACTAAACACACTGAAAAAAATAGTTCAGATAGGGATGCCCTGGATAACAAAGAACAGTTATCTCTGCTGATATGGTTGGATGTGTCAGAAGCTGTCGTCACAATTTTTCAATTACTTTTGTGCAAGACAATGTGAGGCTGGACTTGGTGGTCTCTGCTCATTCCAGCCAGACAGTTCTCAGTAGTCAGCCAGTTACTTGTACCCTTTCCCTAAGACTGCTGATCTTCAGTGTCCTGCAATACTCTGAGATGTCTCTTTTGTGAAGGGCTTCTAAAAAACATCTAATTCCATGGACTAAAGTGGTCATACACCAGTTACAGATATGACACCAGCCAGTAGGGGGCTTCTGCTCAAACCAAATAATGGCACTAACCAGCAGGGAGAGGGAAATGTTTTCAGAAACTTTAAAGATGTTAATTAAACATTTTCCCTCTTCTCATTATAAAGGTAATAGACATTTAAAGGGTTATTGAGCTCATTGCTGGACCATGACAAATAAACACACAAGCTTTTTCTCCATTGTACATCTTCTGTGATAGACACCTTTTTTCACCCTTAGTTTAGTTATTATAATGCTTTCTGATGGAGATAATGCAAAAGATAATTGGATAGTCCAACTATACAATATGTATCAACACATCTGAGATGAGATGTAGGAGCAAACACTGTACTGAAGTTCTATCTCTTTTTCCTGATTTCCTAGTTTATCCTGGAATTTTAGTCTGGATCCTTTAAAGAGTACAAGCTGGAACAAGATTATATTTTTCAAGAACCTAATGCTACAGAAAGACTTACTATCAATATTTGAATCACAAGTCTTTGTAGGGCACTGCAGGAACCGTATCTACAAAAACCTCCACCCCAATGAGAAATGTCACACTTTGAATAAAAGTAAATTACTAAACTGTTTATGAGGTTGGGAGAGGGAAAAGAGAGGGTATGTTCTGGATCTTTTTCCCTCTTCAACATCAACAGCAACTACAGGAGACTTGATTTGGGATATGTTACTGGCTGCTGCGTATAAGATGTTCATATAAATTTTAGTTGCTACACTTGCATCCACAACATTATAATTCTGCCTAGAGATGACACAGGCAAGAAAGTGGTAAGTGAAAAGATTATCAGTGTCATGAACCCATGAACACCATCTATTAATTATTTTCTCGTAAACTATTTGTGAAAATACAGATATTTCTCATTATATGTTCTAGATTTGATTTGACCTTTAATTCTTCCTCCACCGTTCCTGCTCAGGATAGTTATTTCTGGCTCAGAAATAGGTCATGAGCTATCAATTTTAAGAGCAATGAATCTAATGGAAAGACATTTTATTTGAAAGTATGGGATATCAGGTTAATGGGAATTGTACTTGCATGCTATTGCAAGAATAAATTTCTCAATTTCCTAGCTGATTTTGCCTAGATCATAGATTACTAAACCAATATGGGTTGACATCATCAAATGGTGTCTTGTAGCAAGTAAACAGAGTGGTATTTTTTATTAGAACTTTTTCTTTTCTTTTCTTTTCTTTTCTTTTCTTTTCTTTTCTTTTCTTTTCTTTTCTTTTCTTTTCTTTTCTTTTCTTTTCTTTTCTTTTCTTTTCTTTTCTTTTCTTTTCTTTTCTTTTCTTTTCTTTCTCTTCTCTTCTCTTCTCTTCTCTTCTCTTCTCTTCTCTTCTCTTCTCTTCTCTTCTCTTCTCTTCTCTTCTCTTCTCTTCTCTTCTCTTCTCTTCTCTTCTCTCCTCTTCTCTCCTCTTCTCTCCTTTTCTCTCCTTTCCTTTCCTTTCCTTTCCTTTCCTTTCCTTTCCTTTCCTTTCCTTTCCTTTCCTTTCCTTTCCTTTCCTTTCCTTTCCTTTCCTTTCCTTTCCTTTCCTTTCCTTTCCTTTCCTTTCCTTTCCTTTCCTTTCCTTTCCTTTCCTTTCCTTTCCTTTCCTTTCCTTTCCTTTCCTTTCCTTTCCTTTCCTTTCCTTTCCTTTCCTTTCCTTTCCTTTCCTTTCCTTTCCTTTCCTTCCCTTCCCTTCCTTCCCTTCCCTTCCCTTCCCTTCCCTTCCCTTCCCTTCCCTTCCCTTCCCTTTTCCCTTCCCTTTTCCCTTCCCTTTTCCCTTCCCTTTTCCCTTCCCTTTTCCCTTCCCTTTTCCCTTCCCTTTTCCCTTCCCTTTTCCCTTCCCTTTTCCCTTCCCTTTTCCCTTCCCTTTTCCCTTCCCTTTTCCCTTCCCTTTTCCCTTTCCTTTCCTTCCCTTTCCTTTTCCCTTTCCTACAAGGAATGAGGCATTAAAGGTAAAATAGCATGAGCAAAATGGAAGGACAGAGATGTGAAAGGAGATGAAAGAGAAAACAGAACACGGAGTTTAATTTAACCTCTTTGCCATCATAAAATAAGATATTTAGGTCAGAAAACACATTCCCTAAGGACAGCATTAAAAAAGTGACAAACGTATGTTCTTTTCAATAATGCATAAGGTGCATTAGATCTGTTTAAAAGAGAAGTGTTGCTGGGAGATAACATCAGAAAGCAGTTTCAATGAGTTAAGAGAAAAAAACATAAAATATATTTCTTCAATTTTTAAAAAATTAATTTGCAAATCAGAGTAAAACCTTTTGTAGATTAGCTGAATATTTTAAAAGTTCATTCTGTTGAAGAAGTGCAAGCAATAGTCATTACGCCTGGAATACACTACAGGTTAATTTTTAACAGTTAACAGGATCTGAAATTTACTCTTTAAGAGATGCTATGTTTTGCAACATTCTGAGAATTCACAAATGTCAAATGATTAAAGAAATTATGTTTATGTCATGCAAGTAGAAGCTGTGATTTTTTGCAGAATTGGCAACAGCTAAGTAAAAATAATTATGTACATTCTTTCAGATAAAATTTGTACTAAGTCCAATAAAGTTATAAAGAAAAGTCAGGTTTTGTATTCTGTTCCTATCTTGTATTTTCTCAGAAAATTTCCAGTTGCCTTAAATCAGTCATTCTGTGAGTACTATATGCAAACAGGACCCAGATAATTGTTCTATTAGATTTTCCTCCTTTTTTTTTTTTTTCCTCATTAAAATTTTTTTCAAAACCTATTCATGGTATTTAGTGGTTTCTGTGCAGCCCAGAGTGACAGCTGATCACAAACTCATTCTCAGCTTCAAAACTAATACTTTCTATGGTAGTCAAATAAGTGAAAAATGGCCAGCACAGACCTCAGAACTATCAACTATCTTAAATTTGTCATGGGACCTGAAATCTTAACAAAACACAAAACAAGCAAACCAAGAAACAATATGATTGCAGTTACAGTTGTTATTCTATGAATAAAATTTTTTATTGCAAAATGGAATAATTGGAAAGTACAGACACATACAATCAGACCTTACAATCAAGTTTTCTTTTCTTTTAGTATTAGTATTATTGTCTCTTCATTTCATAATATAATTTGATTTTTCTGTACAAAATTTCCTGAAGGGCATAAGTGCATTTCAGCTCTATGCAGTGGTAATTCAGTTTCAAGCCATGCATAAAAACTGAATAAACAGCAAAATGCTAATTAGTTGTATATGGGCTGTGACCTTTTCTAGTTATTTATCAGTATTTTTAACAGTTAAGAAACATTCACTCAAGTAAATTGAGAGAATCTTAGTATACTATTTACTTTAAAAAGAAAAACAACAACAACAAACTGAATGTTTATCAAATGGAATTGAATTGATCATAATACGATAGTTCATGCCTGAGAAGCCTCACAATTGCCAATGTGAAGAACTGGATATTGTTTCACTGGTATAATCATGTGAAGGGCGGATAGCACTTACACTTTGCATGACCTTGAAAACACTTTCCCAGACAAATGTCAGGATTTTTTTTTTTTGTTATATTGTTGCTTTTGCCAAGCATATAGACTAAACTAACAAAAATACAAATAAAAAATTAAACAGTGTTAGTAAATGAAACAATTGTGCTCTTTTTTTTTCCAAGTGTTTTAGGAAAAAAAAAGAAGACCTATAATTATATTCTATAATTTAAAACACAGATTTCATAAGACATTTCACAAAGAGGATTTATCATTACTGATGTCTTATATATTATAAACCAGACTTTGAATGGCTAGTATTTTTTAAATGTGCATTTAAATATTCTTTGAGAATCCAGATTCCTTGATTCTGTGATCCTAACTGTCAAAAATGCTGGGTTTGATACACAAACTATAGTTAGACGCTAAATGTTTTCAGTAGCTTTGATTTCTTTGTTGCAGCATATATTCCTAAATTTAGCAGAATATTTTTTCTTTACTTCGTGGTATTTTTATCTTGAATGTATTCTTTATCTGTATATTTTTATATCTCTCTGGATATTTTCCCGCTATGTTGGATAGACACTAATATAACTATTGTGAAGTACAAACATTTTTGTTTCCTTCTGAGAATCAGTACTTGCCTTCACTATATTTATTGACCTGTTACTTGGAAGTTCTAGTGTCTTTATTTGAAGACTCAAGAATGTCTTTATTTTCCCTCTGTTCATACTTCAACCTTACTAATAGTATCCAGAATTTTAAAATATTTATTTCAACTATAGCTAGGAGAAGGTTACATGCTCCCCGCAAATACAAGAGAAATCTAGCTTCCTTATGGAGTGAACAAGGGTACACCTGCTTTTACCATAGAAGAAAAACAACCTCAGTTTCCTAAGCCCTACATAGTTATGTGTTTCATCTTTGGATTTCAGCAGTCTACTTTCCAACTGAATATTGGATTTCACCTGTTTACGTTGTATCCACAATTGATCCCTGTATCTATATTTATTTACATCCATATGTAATAATTTTTTTCAGGTATTTTTGTGATATTATTCTTATGTTTATTGAAACTTTCAACACTTTATTCAGCTCTGGAAATGATCCACTGTATTTAAATATTGAATGGATTAACTAAGAAATGTTCTTGATTCTAAATTCTTGTTACTAAATAAACATTTTTCATGAAATTATTCTTGTTACTAAAGAAATGTTCTTGATTCAAAATAGGGATTGGAGTTATTGGTCTGTTTGCTGGTTTTGGACAAGACCCTAAAGCAGGTCAGTGCTTCTCAATTATATCATCATTTAGTGGAAGAAAAACTCTTTGAGAAATAACAAGCTACTTTTCAATCATGTTACAGCACAGAGTCCACTATAGTTACTGTTTATAATGATTGATTAATGCAATCTGGTTTTGGTTGCTCAAGCATTTAAGTTTTGCTTGATCTCAACGCTATCTTTGACACTGTTGATTATAACATTCTGCTTGATCATTTATGAAATTATGGAGGATAAGCTGGCACTGCTCTGAGTTGGTGTCAATGAAGCATGTGTCCATCTTACTTTATCGTTACATACTAGCTTTTTGCTGTACTACCTCGGCACCATGACAGGTACTCCAGTTTTTACACAACCTCATTTTTACTTAGCACATAGTAAAGTATTTCTTTAAGGTAACTTCATTCATCATTTAGCTACTTTTTCCTTTATGTAAAATACTCAAGGATATGGGTTGGTGACTTTGTACAGCTGTATAGAAAAGCACCAAACACTAGAAGGAATATATTTGTTCTGTGAACATGTACACACACACAGAGAAACATGTATGCATGCTCTGGGCCTGTGGTAAAACCGTTTCTCTTCTTTAGGTGAAGTTAATTAAGAGAATGGGTCTGGAATTTGTCACATCTGCAAAAGAGACTTTGTCGGGTTATAATTATAGAGAGTTTTCACAATTCTAAACCTCTACTTATATATATTTTTTGGCTATTGTTCATTACAAATACAATTATTATTTATAATTAAGATAAACTTAAAATGCACATGGGACAGTGCACAACAACCATCAAGTTTCACTTACAATATCAGTGTTTATCTATTTATAGAAAACTCTAGATGTGTCCCTTTAATTCAGTTTACATCAAGTACCTACACTGATTTAAATTCAAACTGTATGTTTACTTTAGTAGCAATATTAGCAGTTGATGTCTGGTGTATATCCTACAGGTAACACAATCTCTTTCACTGTTCATCTTAAAGAACAAAATGTTTAGGACATGCCACACATTTATTTTCATATGGCAGGTTTTTTTCTCTGTGAAGGTGATGTATGGTAATGGGAAAAAAATGCTTTTGTACTCAAGACGTGAGCTGTCACCTCAGAAATGCATTTGCCTGGTTCCAGTTTAAGCCTTCTTCATGTTTCCTAATGGTGATGGAACACTCAGACAGAACACTACATGGAGCAGAAATGTGTACAATAACCAAGATAACTCCAAGTTGTTTTGTCACCATGGTAACTATGCTTGAGTCTACTCTAGAAACTTTGCCTGGCACAACATTGTCAGCTATAAACATTTGGGAATTTTTTAATGATACTACTTAGACCACAAAAGGCCCTAATGTAGACACAGCAATTCTGAACAGAAAAAACCAAAACCTGTCATTTTCTCATATAGTTTATTTTATTTGAGAAGCTGGTGTATACTACATCCAAAGAAACATATTTTCATTAGTAAAAGTTGCAGCTACATTTAGAGCTTTTGCTGAGATAGATGTGTTAGCAATTCCTCTCTAAATTAGACTAGCCCTCAGCAGTATAAAGAAATTAAAGGTAATCCTGAGCATGCCTTCAAAGGATAATGTTTTGTGCAGCATTTTTGTTCATGATTTTCAGGTGTGTGTTTTTCTCTACCACCCCTGCAGATCATGTAATATAGATTTCGTACTGATAATTTAGGCTGTTATCTGTAGGTGTTCCTAAATAATGAATAGTCCACTGTAACAGCTTTCCTTACAAACAACTAGCAAAAGCCAGCTTCTGTCTGTTTTTTTGAACAAAATAACTTACAACATTTCTAAAATTGAAGCCTACCTCAAGGCTTTTAAATCCATTCTTAGGCACATAAGGGTCCCATTCATTTCAACTTCTAAATTATATTTAGTCCAAAAATGACCATCTTTCTTTAGGCTAGACTGTGCCTGGGCAAACACAAATGCTTGTCCTGAAACTACAAGGACCCTTAGCCAACATTTCAGTCCCTATGGAAGCAAATCTAGGCACAACATTCTCTAAATGTCCCTATCTTGCATATCCATATGTGAGAGGAAGGAAAAGGCTAAACTATAGCACAGGACGAAGCATGTTTTACCCTCTTGAGAATGTGTCTCCCTGATGTCGTAATAATGTGCTGGGTTGGTGAGGATTCTGTGTTTCTGCTCAGCCTTCAGTTTGCTTTAGCTACTTTTTCAGTAGAAACTCCCTTTCCATTACAAGCACCACTATCTACACAGTAAAAGAAATCTCAAAATGAAGGGGAACACATGGTGTTTAATAATGGATTTTTTTCCCTGACTGCAATCCACTGCCTTTTCCTTTTTTCCATCAGTGTGGCTCATGGGATTTCTCTCAGCAAAGACTAAATGCTGGAAAAGCTGTCCTCATTGTTCTGCTCTGTCCTTCATTTTAAACTAGGTTGCAACTTTTTATAGTCCTTGGTGTTCAATTGATCCGTATCTAACAGAAGATTTTCCTTACAAAACTCATGATTACATCAACTCACATACTGTAAAGAGTTATGGAAAACTGAGTGGAGTGGACTCTAAATGATAGTTTGCACAAGTGGCAATTGAAGATCAGAATTACTGCAAGCTCTAATTTACTACCAGAATAGAGCCACTAAGTATGCTGATGATTATGGCATCACTGTTTTTCTCTTGTTTGTCTTTCTCTTTGTAAATGGGTTTCTGGGAAGATATCCATGGGAACATAAAGAAGGACATAATGGTTTTTTTTGTTTTTGGTGACAGTCTTGCATCTGTCTACCAAGAGAATTATTTCGATATATCATTAGTCATCTTGGAATTAATTTAAAAGTTCTTCCTGGGTGATCTGAAGGGATTTCAGCATCCTTAATTTATTGGTCCTTTTCTCTGCTATGCTCAGCTGAATCATTTAAAAACACTAACCATATGAACAGCCATTACCACCACGCTTGTTTTTGAAAGTGTTGCAAATTATGCTCTTTTTTCCCCTGAAAGAAATAGCTTTAACACAAGCACAGGTGGCATTTTTAGAGTCAACTTACAATGTATATACTAAGAGGAAAGGAAATGAAAGTATAAAAAGAAATACACATTAAAAAGCCACAAGCTTGTAAAATAACAACAAAATGAAATACGAGAGAAAGAAATAAAAATGTCAGCATTTTAATTATTTATGCTCATTTTTTGGAGGTTTTATTCCATGTTAAAACCTCTGTAAAGACTGAAACCTGGCTTACAAAACATGACATTTCAGTCTAGAAATTAATTTTCTCATATGTAGATTGAAAGAAGTTAATTTGTGCCATTTTTTTAATATTATATGGTTGAATGAAAGACAGTGTTACAAGCTGGAATCATTTCAGTCTATCATGTCAAGGAGAAGTTAGATAAATGTTAGCACAAAAAGTATCTGTTAGAAGGAAACCACATCCTTAACATTTAGGCTTTCTTCATAAGCTTTGGTTTATATATCTTTGGAACTCTGGTATCACTTTTTACACTGGATATTATTTTTACTGTATGCTAGCTTTAGACTACCCTTGCTGTGCTTTACAATGAATGTTGTCTTCACAGTTAAATGAAATATTTCTGTGCATTTATGTTTGTATATATGGCTGTATATCTGTGTGTGCCTGCGTGTGTGTATACACATACTATATACATATAATTCTAAAACCATACTTGACACTATAGTCTCATTCTATTTCCTTTTGCTTTGCCAATAATCTTGTATTTGACTGCTGTATGGTTGAAGAGAACCCAGGATATTAGAAAAAGTTCTGGTATGTTATGAACAGAGCTGTCACATCTCACACAATGAGCATGAGACTCAGACACATGGCACTTGGTTTGCACCTTCTCACATCAATACTTCTGTACCATATGTTTTTACAGTGCAAAGCCAGATCATTTGTCACACTTTGTGATCCCACATGCCAATCACAACTGGATGCCTTAGCTGCAATCTGTCAAACAGTTATGCCTGTCACACGGGGGTCAGAAGAAGGAGAAATACCTTGCTGCTATGCTCCAACTAGAGGAAAAAGGGAAGAATGTTAATGTAGCAGATCAGCCTCAAAAGAACTCCACCACAAGGTAACATTACCCATTTGTGAGCTAATGTTATTACACTGGTTCACCACTTGAATGTGTTGAAAAGAAAGAAATTTTAGTAGCCATGGAAACTTTATTCCCGTACAAGCTCTTGAAACAAAACTACCAAGCAAAACACTCATGCAGGTACCCTACAGAACTTTGAGTGTTAGTTCAAATTTTTGTTGTGGGAATGCCACAGAAGTTTCCATCTATTCGTGCTTTGGATGAAGCAGAAATATAAGCAAGGAATTCAGCTTTCTGCAGAATATTGAGAGTGCAGTTCACTATGTAGACTAATAGGTAATTGTTAATGTAACAACACATTAATTGTTCCCGTTCCTTGGAGCATGGCAATCAAACGTTTCTGCTTAATCATGGTAGCCAGAATTCGCAAAGAAGCAGAATTCATGTAGGGAATTTCCATCTGCCCACCAAAAGAAGCCATATACATGATTCTGAGATGTCTGACTCTATTCCTGGTTTTATGCTTCCTGCCTTCACCTTCCCTCTCAAGATATTACCATAAATAACACCACTTACTTTATGATGAATGATGCTTCCTTAGCTCCAAAGTTTTCATTTGAAAGGTCTGAAATACTCTTAACCTCAAATATCAAAGTAATCTACTGTTTGCTGTACATGTAACTATCAGTCACTTCACATTTATTGTTCGGTTCTTTCAAGTGTACATATAAGAAAAAAACGGAGAATGTAGATTTAAGAAAACTCCATGTCTTTAAAGAACATCTGGAACACATTTCTCAATGAATGGTAAACTGCTGCCATACGTGCCTTGATATAAAACCACACAGTGAGTCACAAATTCTTTGCTGAATGAGTAGCGCTGTGCTCCTGACCATTCAAAAGTGTTAGGTGACTTGTAAATAATTGAAAATCCTGTTAACATGAGGATTTAAACTGCTGAGTTTTGTAACTCAGTGGTGAATTTTTCAGAACAACTTGGGTGATTAAAAAGAATAAATGCTATTGAAAATCCAGATAATCCAATCAATTTTGTCAAAATAATGTAGAGGTGTTACGTTGTTTCCCAGCAAATGTTTAGAATATAGACAGGCATTTTAAAGAAAGAAAACTGGAATGTAAAATGAGATTCATGGCTCTAGACAGTTCCAGTATCTCTATATTGTTATGAAATATAAATGATCCTTTAGATGAAAACACAGAAATTAAAAGTCACCAGAATGTGCAAGAAGAAAGTGCAGGTTTTGTGGTTTCCTTGTCTGCACTTAATAACTTAAAAAAAAAAAAAAAAAAAAGTAGGGCTTTTGTGGGTCCTGCTGGTAGCACTTTAGATAATGCTACATGCACACTTGTTACTGTTGACTTTTCCCTTGGGTATTGGTATTTTGAATGATAATCACCATATTAATCCTGTAAAAAAACACCTGGTCGGTTAACAAATTGGCACTTATGTGTTTGTACAGTGCCTATCAGCATGAGGCCTTATTGGGTATTATGGGTATTATTATAATTTGTGTAATATATTAATAATAATTTCATGAATTAGTATTTCCTATAAAAGGAAAGAAAATGGATGACATGTGACATCTTCCACAACATAATGCTTGGCAAGTAAAGAAATATGAAATTTTCTTGGAATTTTAACTAAAACTTGATGTCCACATACCTCAAGTGACAGGCACGAGACCTTCACAAAGAACTCTCTTCTACCTCCTTCAGATAAAGAAAAACGTAGCATAAATTTATCTCCTTCATAGTATCACTCAAAGAGAATTATAACTTTAGGAGCATCAAAAAAAATGAGACTGAAACACCTTCATGCATTCAGTTTTTGATGTATTAACCATTTAGGAGACAAGTGTGAGATAGGTCACAATTAGGGTTTTAACTACTTTAGTTCTTCTAATTTTGGGGTACAAATTATGATACAAAATCGTTAATATGACTAGGTATAAACAACTTTTTTTTTTTTTTTTTTTTAAGCATTGGTGTCCTACTTAAGATTAATTTCAAGAATCTGAGGGACCCACAGTGAAACCTTAATATCATAACTTCGGGAGCCTTCCAATACAAGGCAGGAAATAGCTATTTATGTCTTCTTTCAAGAAGACTCAAGTGCCTAGAAATTCAGGGCAATTTTCAATTAATTTCTGCTATGCAATCACCTATACCATTAAAAGAGACTTCATTTTAAAGTAAAAGCATAAATAATATTTCTGGAGGACCTGAATGAAAATGGCTGTTGATCTAATCTGAATCATAACAGTCTGCCTACACAAACTCTATTATATAACCTATTTCCACCACAAGTTCAATCCCATATACACTAAAACCATACATATAAACAACCATATATTTCAAGAACACACTTGCAATAACTTCACCTTTTTTTTTTTTTTTTTGTAGCACTTATATTATTTCCTTGTCATTCTCACATTTTATCTCGGCTTTTTCTCTATTTTCCTACTTGTACTGTACTCCAGAAAAAACAGGGAAGATTCTTACACAGAAAAAAATAATACTTACATTCTTCTATATGAAGACTGATCTCTTACATGCTACGATCAAAATTAATTTAATCAAAGAGACAGTTTACTGATTAAAAAAATATTGCCTCTTTAAAGTTCTATGTTAACTTTTTAATAATGTGTTGTTCATAATAAAACCATTGGATTTATAGCTCTGATTTTCCTATTGTTTATAAATCAAAGCATTCTCTTTTTTTTTTTTTTTTTTTTTTTTTTTTTTTAGTGATCCTTCTGTTAATTTCTTTATATTTTATAAACACTTCCTGCCTCATGACAAAAGGGAAAAATTTGGCCTTTCGGTTAACCAAGGCCAATTTAGACTGGAATTTTGCAGAATGATATGATGCTCCTTTGGAGGTGTTCAAAATTAATCCCTTTCAAACTATGGCAGTGGAATTTAATTAAGCTAGCATTAGTACATTAGAGGAAAAAACATTGTAAAACTCTCTCTCTCGACCTTTGAAATAATAGTTAACCTCAGTGTAAGCAGACAGTATAAACAAGACTGGAATTAGAGGATACCAATTTTGCTAAAAACAAGGAGGAGATTTTATCTGACTTAAGCTTATTTGCCATAAAATTCACTTTGTTCCTTGTCAGTCTATCTAAACAAAGATTTGTGACTAAGCTGAGGCTTTCTTAGACTGTCTCTCTTTCCCAGGTTCCAAACCATAGATTTTGTCGGCTAGTGACTTGCAGGGAGATTGGAAAAAGCCACAGGGCTTGTAGTGTCAATTTCCTTTGTTCTCTGAAATGTATAACAAGAAACTTTGAAAATAGTTTCATGTCTTGTTTTTACCTACTAGCTTTCATACTCATATGCAGAATCTACTTTCATGACATGACTGTTTCTCAGGCCTTTCACTAGTCACCACTAAAAAAGGCTTAGTTAACTCGTGGTATGAAATTGTGCATACCAACAGCCCAGAAGCCTCTGCCTTCATGAAAGCTAATGGCTTGACTAAAGCCATTATGAATTTATAGACAGGAAGTATTTAATGTTTGCAAATTAATACCGATTTTTTTTCTATTCTCATTTTTGTGTTAGTGATAGTTCTAGGCACTTCGTATGTTTTATTTTACCATAAACACATACTATAGTTTGGAGTATATTTTTCCAGTTCTCATATTCAGATGTATTTTCCTTCTTGTAATATTTGCAATCAGTGACAGACACAGTATTTTCAAATTCTTCATCTGGAATCTCCAAATTATTTTCACAAGTACATTAAGGTTAAGTCAATGCACCTTTGCATGGTCATATTAATTACCCTGGAATGGGGAAATTCAGAAAATATTTGATACAAGAAGTCTGAAAAGTACTGGACTTGTGCCATGGAAAATGAGCTCACAGTTCTGGGCTAAAAACTCATGTAAAAGGTTATTATATCTAAAAAGAAAAAATATATATATATTTTTCTGAAAAAGTTCTTCCCAATACTCTTGTGCATTCCTAAAACCTAGTAGCAGTTTGAAAATTAGACTGAATAATAAAATAAACAAACAAAAAAACCCCATAAAATCTCACAGATTCTGAAGACTTTCTGTATTAGAACACAAAAAGATAATAACTTTAACAAGCATTTATAACTTCAGTTACACATCTATGTATGCATGCATTGAAGAGACCCCTGAAAGCATTCCCTGAGGAAATAAATCAATGGAGAAGAGACAATCAGTAACAGCTGGATTCATTCACCTCCTATAAGGTACATTCCTCACATTCAAAAAATTGGGGAAAAGAGATTTCACTCCTTGAAAATTATGTATTTCAAGACTGTCAAAAGGGTCAACCAAAACAAAAAATGGGACTCCAAGCATGAATCACTACCTAATGAACAAACTGGGAACAAAGAGAAGAAAGTTCACATCGAGGAAGAACCATTATCACAAGATTACAATGGTCTGAACAAATCCATAAAGATCACTATCATTTTTCAATAAAATGTTTCCATGAATCCTAAGTTTCAGTTAAGGATAATGCTGCTATTGAAAATTATTTTTAATGAGTCTTGAAATTTATTTTAGGTCGGTTTCTCATGTTATTAACTAACTACAGAAAAACAGACTGAAATATGATTTGAATTCAGGTTTCATTAATGTTTCTTGTTTATATCATTCTTTTAGCGAGCTGGTGAGCTACAGGGTACAATGAAGCTTTAAAAAAATGCTATTACTGTGGCCTACTTCCGTAACTGCATTAAAACTTACTGTTACTTAGTTCATTTCTTAAGTAACTGAACTTGCAAATTGACAGAAAAACGTGTTAAGACATTCTAAACACAAAATCATATGCAGTTGTCTGTCAGTAAAGGACTTTTTTTTGCTTACAATAATTAAGCAAAATCAATATACTAACTGTGAGCATGATCATCTCACGTCAGTTTCCTCTGACTGGGGTTTAAATTCAGATTATTGTTTTATTTGCTTTTAACATGCAAATCAAGTTCAACTGTCCAAAAAAAAAAAGTAAAATAGATCTTATTACAACAAACCAAAATCTCTGCATATCAGAATATCCTGTATTCTTACCTACAGTCAAGAAATAAACTAGTGAGACCAAGTGGTAAATTCCAGTGATGTATTTCAACCTAAAAATTTTTTAGCAGAAGTAACAAAATCTGATCCTACTGAACACAGCAATTAAGAGCATTTAGAAAAAAACAGTGAAGAATATTAAAGGAAATACACTGGATTTTAATTATCCAATAGCTATAGGAGCAAAAAAAGTGACAAGCTTTTTTATTTGTTTTCTTTTTTTCTTTTTTCCTTGCCTCAGTATATCAGACGTTAAAAGTCTGCAAAAAAGATCAAGGTACTGATGGATTAAGAGGCATTAAAAGGGCAGTTAAGCCAGTTAGGGGAGATAAACTCATTGCCATGGACCTAATGGACTTTTTTCTTTTTTTTATTTTGTTAAACTCAACAGTTGATAATATGGGAAAGCATAGAAGGCTCAATTTAGTTGTCTAAATGTGGGTATCTGGTGCGTGAGGGCGTCCAGGGCATGCACAGAGACAGGTCTGGAAGGTAAGAAACAGGATCACATGGGGGTAACAGCCCTTCCACAGAGGCAGCTGGAGGCCAGAGCAGATGGGCAGAGGTGTGAGCAAGGCACAGAAGTTTCTGTTTAAGCAAATGTCTCAATGTCACCATATTTCTGTTCTCTGGTGATGAAATTGCTGTGACAAGTTTTAGCGAAAAACTTAGATGGGCCTATGTTTTACTGATCATCTGTCATGAACCTCAACCCCATTTTGCCACTGTTTTACTCTGACAATTTGTCAGGAAGACAATTTCAGGAAATCTTGTTTTGGAAACAATTAGATCAATGATTTATTGTCAAAACTGGGATATTTTTCTATTGTGCTGGAAGATCAGGTGAATGAGAGTCTGAAACAAAGTAACTTGGAAATGGGAAGTTAGATAATATCTTTGGGCAGATTTAACATCTTTTCTTCTTTCTTTCTTTTCTGTTGAGCAATGCAAAATCTGATTAAAAGCTGAAACACACACATACACAAATATTACAGTGTTGAAGAGTACCTTGATTGAAAGATTTTTTTCTATTTTGCATATTTTGTAATAAAATTACTTTTTTTAAAGTCAACTGACTTTTTCTTCAAATGGACTCCAGCATTAAATAGAAACATATTTCCTTCATCCTCACTCATCCTTGCTCAGTCATTTGCTACACTTCTTTCTGAATAGCTAAATCTGTAAATGAACTGTGTAGGTATATACTTACTTGAACTAAGAAACTTAAATCCAGTTATACTGAGCAAAAACTAGTGTATGTTCTAAAAAATATTTTTAAACTAAAATATCTCTGGCAAGTTTTGTTTCGGATCTCCTAAAATACAATGGCAAATGGATAAAAAGGTAGACAAGTCTGCTTGTGAAACTAAAATAAACTCTGAAAAGTCCTACTGCTATGGATTAAATACAACGGCTAAGTTACTTTAAAACAAACAACAAAAAATACCTCAAGAGAGTCTATAATTTAATCACCTTCTGTTAAAATACAGAGTTGGTTGCAGGGAAAATGGGAAAGGACAAATACTGGCAATCTCATGACCTTTTCTAATATATTATAATGAAGCTCAGAATATAGTGTGGCCTCAGAAATTCAGTTGCATTTTAAATATTTCAATATTTCATTCAGCATTCATTAGGATTCATTCCCTTTTTTTTTTTTTTTTTTTTTCATACGGAAAAGTCACTAGAAGCTTAAGGAAAATATGCATTGGCAATATATTTTCTGCCTTCCCTGACAGTGCTGCCTTCCATCATAGGACCATGAGAAAATAAGATGAGAAGACATTTTTAATAACTTTTTGTCCCACAGTCTCTTCCTTATTTTTTTTTTTGTCATTAATTCTATTTCCCTTTCAGATTATATCAGTTTCTAAATATATTCCAGAAAAAGAAAAACAAAACCAGGTCCTAGACACTAATTCTTAGGTTAGTGACCACTTAAAAATAACATGATGCAGTTGCTATTAAAATGTAATTCAGCTTTCAATAGACTGCTTGTGTGTGATAACTAATTTCTTTGTTTCTCCCTTGGGTACTTGCTAGAATCAGTACCCGATGTAGATCCATCCTCTGACTGAAGCACAGAAAGGAAAAGCTGAAAAATGAGCAATGGGAACAGCTTGCTGATGAAGTTGAATGAAGAGCTAGTAATGATATTGATGACATTACTAATTATTTAGCAGGCAGAATTCAAAATGAGAATTCATTTGTCACCATGATATCATCAGTCAGCTTGCTGTTGCCTTGGGTAATAGCTTTGTGCTTGCTTGGTGGAGTATAAACTTTGCTATATAACTCATTTGGTTTTGTACATCTGTACTTAATTTTTACCTTTTGAAGTTTTACTCTTCTAGGTACTGCATTTTGGTTTTTTGAGTGCCATATTTCAAATGTTTGATATTTTATACTAAAATCAGATAATGAGTTTGAAGACCACATAAACTCTGCCCCTCAAAACAAGCAAATGTTCAACAGATTATTATGAAAGGGTCATGACCTAAAGTCATACCCATCCATGATGAAAAAGGAATCATATTCATATTTGATACTTCAGAAGATTCCGTCAGATTTCTGGATATATATTTTAATGAAAAAGTTACAGTAAAGATATGCAAGTTCCTCTGATTTGGGGATGCAGCATCAAAAATTATAGTTCCTGAGCACTTGAGTAGAAACAATCTCTTTGGCATTGATTTATGAAAATCAGTCTTTTCAAACAATGCAATATTCCTAATCCTTCAGCCTGTGAACCAGTGTCACAGGCCCAAGAGCCTGGAGGCTCTTACTATCTCTTCCAAACAGCTGAGATTTCTGGATGAGTCATCTCGTTGGAGAGGGAGCTGGCCAGGCTTCACCAGCTGTGCACTCCAAGATTTTCCTCTCTCCTGTCCAGCTTGGCATCCCTGTCTTTTTCATCTCCTTTCTCGATCCTCAAGTTCCTGCCTTGGCTTTCACAGAGCCACTTTCCATTTTTGTGGGCATATGCTGCGATCATTAGTGTTTTGCTGTGAAGTAAGTAAAGAGAATGTCTGCCCAATCATGAGGGAACTGCTGATTTTCCGTTTGGAAGTCACCAGAACTGTCAATGACTCGCCCTACCAGCCCTCTGTCATGGCAGTGGGGATTAACCTGAGAGTGACCCAGGGTCCTGAGCCAAAATGTTTTCACTGCAGGGGTCTGCTAACAAACTGTAGGCACACATGGAGCTACTGACCTGAATCAGCAAGTACATTGTCTTTTAATATGCTTACAGTACTATAGTCTAGTAATATATTCAGCTTGGAGGTACCCTAGAACTCATTAAACAACCTAATGGATCATCTGACAGTTGGAAAGGTTTTCTGCGTGAGTGAATGTTAAAGCAAATGTGTTAATTCGGGGCCATATTATTATTCCATCTCATTTGCACTGTTTTCTCTCATTTTGATTAATGCCTAGATTGTGACTAACACATATGAGGAACGAGGGATAATATGCATAAAACTACAGTCTGTGGACATTCTTACCCTTCTAGTTTGTTCATCTGCTGAAAGAACACACGTAAAAATAGAGAGGGGAAAAAAGTGTTAGCACTGTTTCCCAGTCTTATAAAACTTAAAGGATCATAATTTAAATTTCTCTGTATATCACTATGTCTACAAGATTGGAATGCAGTAGGTCTTACTTAGTTAAATATCAAGATCAAGAAAAAGCAATTTATATACCTTCTAGTCAAAAGCAGAGAAAAGCTTTAGAGATGTTTTTAATATCTAGAAACATTCTTTTATTAAGCAGATTCAGGAGAAATCAGGTGTTCCAATTCAGTCAGTTTATAATTGCATATTGGATTACATGAAGGTCATTAATTTCTCCAGGACCTTCGAAGAATATACATAGTTTGTCAGAAGACTCCCACAGAACTGACTTTCATTTGCTTCATCTACATTGTTTCTCACCAAGTGACGTTTCGCAGAAGCTGAAAACATTTATATGTCTTCTGTTTACAAATGTTGGACAGATTAAATGAAAACAATATAATTATCAAATATGTTTTGAAAAAAAAAATAATTGTAACTAAGGAGGCAATGCCCAGAATACTTTTCCATGTATTAGGTTGTATGACAGAGAGAATTCTTAAAGTACATCACACTTCCACCATCTCCAATTCTTGTGAAAATGGAAGAGACTTAGGTGGATTTTTTCTCTTTCTTCAACAGTCTGACTCTTTGCAATAATTGCCCTCAGAAGAGTTCAGACTATATTACTGTATCTCCTCTGAAAATCTGAATTCAGGAAGCTCCTACAAAGAAAAACAGAAGATAGCATCCTAAATATCATCAGAATCATACATGGAAATGTCTTTCACAAAAATCTAGCAGGGGAAAGAAGTGCTTCTTAAAATGACATAAATCTGAGCTGCAGTTCCAGAAAATTGTGTTTAAGGGTGTTTCAATATTGCATTATCTACACACTGCATTGTTCTGTGTAATGGCAGAACAGACATGCAAAGTTTGACACACAATACCTGACTCTCCTGTATGTGTCTCCAGCCAGTGCTATGATAAGCTCTTTCAGAGGAAAGTAAAAGACCTCTATAATGCTTGCAAGCCATTCTTCAGAAACACAAAAACTTTAAATGTAGACTACTTTTTCTGAACAAATGCACGGTGTTTTCCCTTCTTGTATGATAGGGATGTGTCAATTTTATTAGAGGCTGGATGCTGTTCGTCATTGCTACAATATGTGCAATCAGCCTAATCTGATAATTAGTTTTCAAACAAAACCAAGGTTTGGCAAATTACTTTTTGGTGTTGTTTTTTTTTTAACTTTTTATTTTCTCTTTTGAAAACTCTTTTACACAAAAGCAGTCAAAATGGCCTTCCCTTTGTGTAATGGAAGATTTGGAGCAAGAAAGATGTCATCTACTGTACCTCAGGCTGCCAGGCTTGTCAGAGGTCCCTATTGACAAGAAGTCTACTAGGTAACAAAAATGAAGCAGAAAGGGAGTTATTCTATGACCCTTTTTTGATTTCTTTTCTTTTTAATCCATCAGCAATCTTCACTTATGGTATTGTGCTGGGAATGGCTTATTATTGCTAAATTTGTTCCTGTTTTTAAAAAGAGGTGACTGACTTTGCTCTTTGAAAGTACTCATTTGCTTTTCTCCATCTTTATCTATATATATATATATTAACATGGGAACTGGTATTCTAAAATAGCTGTTGATTAATATAATGACATTTAATGAGATAAATAGGTGGAATGGAAAACAGAAGAAGAAGAGGTCTTTGATCTTTCAAGTTATTAGATTAAATGATAGCAAAAATTTCTCAGTATATGTAGGAATGTTGCTTTGGCCTCTTAGGTCTCTAATATTGTCAGTTATTCAAAGACACCTCCCAAGCTTTTAACCTCAATTTAATTAAAATATATGTTATACCAATTCCATTATTTCAGCATCAGAGAGTCTTATCATGCTGTCATTATCTTAAGCAAATGGGTTTGTTTTACATAATGTGCACTAATTATAGTCTGTCCATTAAAAACATTTCTCTTCAAATACTTTAGTCATAGGTAAAGAGGAAGGTTTTTGGTAGGTTCGTTGGTTGTTTTTTTATAAATATTCCAATCAGCCATGGTGACTATAGTCAAATTCACCTTCCCTAGGCTGAGGAAGCAACCTAATCTCAACAGACAAGGTCCTCACCCACTGAAGTGCCCAGACAGAGAGAAGCTGCTTGACCCTCTGATCTGGATGTAAAAAGGGGCATCTCCTAAAGACCGCCTTTGAGTCATCTTCTTGGAGCAGCAGGACTGTAACGGGAGCACTCCCCTTAGATCAGGGGCACTGTATAAGGAAATTTTCAAGGACTGAGAGCCCTCGCCTTCTACTTGGTGAGTGATTATTTCTTCTGGATATATCCTTGAGTGAACCCTTGCCCCCACCCCGGGCAAGTGATTATTTCTTCTGCATACCCTTGAGTGAAAGAAGCTTCTCTTTGAGTGTGTGCATGCTGTGGATCATCATTCTTCTGTGGTCATATGGTAATAATATCCCCAACTGGTATATTGAATGTGCAGTTTATGAAATGTTGCTGGAATACTGATTGATTTTGAATTACCCCCCACTTGCATTCATTTCTGTCATTTGGTTTTGGTTTCAGTTCTGAATTAAAGCTGATTTAAACTTATGCTAGGATGTCTAGGGGTGTTTTTCAGTAAAGCCCATTCAGATGATAAATAAAACTCTCTAGTTACTAAATTAGCCAGTTCTAACATGGTATGTCAATCAATTCATTTACCAATTCACTTCATTCACCAATCAAATGGTAAATGAAAATGCCTTCTGTAGACTCATGAAGCAGACTTTCAGTCTCTGTACGTAATTTCTTATATCTGAAAATTATATTTCATATAATTATATATGTAAATAAGCACCTATACAGACACTAAAGAGAACACTGACTGAGCTAAAGCTGAGGATACTGCCCAGCCCCTGTAGTGAATTACCCCTGAGTTGAACTATGTACCCGTTTTGTTTGTTCATCATGTACTATGTGTAATGCTCCTTTAAAAAGCCTGTAGCTGCACAGCAGGGATATAAAGAGTGCTTGTTTGCCTTGTTCTGACAGGGAGCCTCTGGAGGCAGGGGCAGGTTGCTCTTCCATTGCAAGTGACTAAGAAAGCCCAGGAGAGCACAAGGAGAGGAGGGAGAGAAACTCCTGGAGCACCCCTTGGGACAGGGATATGAACCCAGACACATAGTGGGGGAAAGGCTGTAATACAGACAGAAGATTAAGAGACTTCTGAGAGCAGGATGTGGACAGTCAGGTCTGATATGTAACGCAAGAGGAAGGAAAAGCATTTTTCTCAGGGGTCTGCTGAGGATTGTGTGGAATGTGCTGCATGTGTTTTGCAATCCCAAGCACCACACACCAGAACTTCTCAAACATTGTTGCTTTCTTGGGAATGAAGTAGTAGTTTGCCAGACATCCTGAAAATAATTTAACATTAGCCAAACATTAAGGTAGACAAACATCTGCATTACTACAGCCCAGAAGGATACTAGAAGTTGCTTGACTGACTACAAAACTAGTAGGAATTCTCTATTCTGCAATAATGCAGTGGCCAGGATGCTGATGCAAACTTCTTTCAGCACATCACCTTTTACCCAGCAGAAATGAGTTGTCTTTATGATCATGAAATATATCTTTAGAGAACAAAAGACCCTTTATATTCTTAAAAAAGACTATTTTAAGGAAGATCCAGCCAGGGTTTCACTGCGACCTGTTAGGCCCCTGCTCAGGGATAAAGGGACAGTCCCCATAGAAACCAGCCTGTATCAGAAGGTTCTCCTTGTATGCCTATATGTATGCCAGTTGCAGACACAAACAATATCCACTAGTCACAGTATTTTAAAAATTTATTTTCAAAGACTAAGGAAGAAATCTGTTATCTCAGGACTTCATTCTAAATATTGACTTTCCTAATCCTGACAAAATTGATATTCACAGAATACTAAGAGAACTAAATGAGTACTGGGATGTTTTGAAGCAGAATTGAGGATGTTTGTGTATGATTCTTACTAGGTCTAGGGGGAAATATTTCAAGATTAAATCCACTGCTCTGCTTTGAAAAAGCTCAGCAAGTATGTATTAAAACCTGCCTTCTAATATTCTATACTCGTTTTGCTGGAACGGGATATGCTCAAAAGAGAGTTTTCTAGTTGCTCCCAGAGGTCTTTGGTGGGAGCAATCCACTTCCCATTAGTCCTAATAGTGTGTGCTGGTGCCACAGTCCTACATTGGTTTATTTCTTTCACTTTCAGTCATTCGAGTCTCTCTGTAGGCAGTAAAGTCATTCTAGCTTCCTTACATAGGCCTTATGACTCTTTATCCGTCTCACCTGTGACAAGTATGTGATCTTGTGGTGAAATATCTTCTTTGGTATGTGAGATAAGGCAAAGAGGGTAATAAAGAGTGCAAAGTGACAGCTTTTCTTGTCCTATTCTCAGCTTTTATTTCAAAGGGAATATAAATCACTCTCTCACACAGAGATCACAAAGAAACATTGATTATTTCAGTAGCTCAGCCTGTCTTCAAGAAGATATAGCTACAATAACCTGGATCCCAGAGTGTCATAAGAGTTTTGTCCATTCTTGAATTTTAAAATATGCTACACCACATAGATATCTCCTGTAACCACTTATTTCTAGAAATCATTGTGCCTCAATCATTGTTAAAAAGGTACTTAAATACACAGTCAGTTTAAACTCAAGACATTAATTGTTTTTAATTTATTTCATTTAGCAAAAAATACACTTCTACAAAAGCAGTTAATGTTTTCAACCTATGAGGAAGTTAAAAACAACTTGAGAATATCTCATAGGTAGGTTTCCCAAAGCATGCTCATTTCACCACTGCTGGGTTCAATCCTACCCTCTCTCTCCGCACCTTCAGAAAAACCTCTTCCATCCTTGTAATTTTCAGCCTTCTTAAGTTTATAGACAGGAAACTATTTCCAGTCTAGATGAAAACCCTTGAGTAGGAAACCTAAACCTGATGACAAACTCATTTTCCATCATTATCTTTCAACACTTTTGAACAGCAGTCTGCGACTATGAAACCAGGAAATGAACCGGTCTGGTGAGTGTTCCTTGATATTGGACCTCACTCATCAATATTAAATATTTCCTATTTGTGCCAGCTAGTGTTTTTCCAAACAACCCTCAGGCAGGGTTTAGGAGCCAGAACATCCCAAGAACTATCCTTAACAAGCAGTTTGCATGTCATCTTGTTGTTCTGGAGATTAGGAGAGTTTATTAGCATAGACACATGTCATTCTCTGCCAGTTGGCCTCAGTGCTCAGAAATGTTCCCCAGCATAATCTGCTCACATATGTTAAAAATCTAAAAGCCTTATATTACAATAATTTATTTTAGTATGACTAACTTGTTGGTTTATTTTTCCTTTCTTTTTCCTGCTTTTGTTTGTATGAGAAAAAGGTTTTAGCTGTTCAGCTCTTTTGTCTTTTATTGTGGTTATCTTGATTTCTGTTTTCATTTCATTTTAATTAAATTGAATTCAGATTCTGAAAATATGATCTATTCAGACCCATACCTAAATTGTAATTATTACAGCCAAATATGAGAAAATATGAGGCCCCTCAGGCATACAACAAATCATTTTATATTGAATATTTGGATTGATATATAACAGGTATCCAGCTTAAGAAACAGTGACAAATTATTTGCCCATGTTTCACTCTCAAAAAGCAAAAGGTGTCTAGAAAGATCTTCATTCATTTTCCTTGTGCTGCATGAAACAATTTGTCCCTTGTTATACAGTAGTAAACATCAGGACTGCTCCAAATTGTCTTGGTTTGATTAAAGTAAGTATTTCTGAGCCTTTCTACAGCACCAATCATACTCATGACAAGAGCAGAACAAATGCCCAATTTCAAATGCAGTGAATCTATTCCAACTCTTTTTTGAATAATAAAAAGTAGAAAATATATTTCTGTTTAATATTTGCTGTTTTAAATGTTCCCTGCATCTGAAGCACAGCTCACTTCACCCATGAGCAAAATGAGCAGTATTCTATATCTGATACACAAATAGTTAAGTTCTCCTATTTCTCTTAGGATATTTTTTTAATATGTATGGAGCAGATCTGTATTCCATAAATCCTACTGAAATAGTCAAGGTGTCTGGTAAAATTTCAGAATTCTAATTTAAGAATCTGTGCTGATAATAGAATCATCCAGGGGATGTTTATATTGGATATCAGGAAAAAATTGTTCACAGAAAGGGTTGTCAGGCATTGAAACAGGCTGCCCAGGGAAGTGGTGTACTCGCCATCCCTGGAGGTGTTTAGAAGACATTTAGACAAGTTTCTTCAGGACATGGTTTAGTGCTATAGTTATGTTAGGTTATGGTTGGATTTGATAGTCATGCGGGTCTCTTCCAGCTGAAATGATTCTATGACTATGATTCCATTCTATGAAAAAAGGAATACATTTATTTTGTTCTCTCACTAGTAGAACACCACCACTAAGTTATCCTGAATTACCTGATTACTTATATCTTTTTCAAAGGTATTTCTGAGTCTGTTTGGTGTCTAGTTAAATCTAGAGTACATCAAAATAAATCTTAGCTGGTAAAGCTTGCATATAGATAGTGAAAGAGAGAAATGGAACAAGAACAAATGTATGTGTGAGTCAGATACATTTCATTTATCTACTGAATTATGATTTCAATATTTGAAATTGTATTTCTATGCATTTCCAACACATATCTAATGTTAGGAGAGCTTTCTTTTTCTATGGAATTACTGTTGGCTTACAGTTCTCAAGACAAGAAAAAGGCTTGTTCTTCTAAAAACCATTAATTTATACAATTCAGGATAAACAGTAATATCTTATGACTCTTTCACCCAGGATAAACAATATTTTTACAATTAAAGACTCTCTTTATAATTACTATCACATTTCTGGACATAAGAATAAATGAAGTAAGAATTTTTCAATATAATAGAACATCTTGCCTTTAAAAAATTAAAATGGGATGAAGGAATATTATGTCTCATAAAAGAGAAGATTTCTGAAATAGAATTTCTGCTAAAGAAGATCTAGTATTGCCATTTCAAACAGCCAACTTTGCAGTTAGATTTTTATTTATATGACCACTGCCTATGGGTGAACATTAGATTTCCTGTTCTGTAGGAAAGTGATCACAACTTTCAGGTTTTGATTATTCCAAGGCAGGAGTCTCTCAGTCTGTCTTGTGCCTCAATTTTACTTCAGCATGAGCAGGGCATCCAGTTTCCAAGCTGTCCTGTACATACGTTCTACACTATGGACTATACATTTATACAGAGTAATACAATTTTCATGTAAGGCACAGATTATTCTACTCCTAGAATATACTTTTGCTTCTTAGTTAAATCATTAATTTAGAATAAAAAAAAAAACAAACAGAATTACAAGAACTATGCTCTGATTTTGCTCCCTCACATCTAGATTAATTGCATTGCTTATCTAACTGTTGGTCCCTTTTATATTTATTATTATTGGATTTGTTTTCATGTTAAAGATCGTTTCATTTTGCACATCCTTACGAACATCATCTAGAAGTTACAGTGTAATTCTTAAAGAAAGCAGGAAAAGAAAAAGATAAGACAAATAGATTAAGAGCATTATGTTTCACTGTGCAAATCGCCATGAAACAAAAGGATTTTGTCTTTCTTGCATAGGAACTTTTTTATTATAACATGACATACAATCATGTTAATATAAAATATTGAAAGTTTTAACTACAGCTCAAAAAACATTTTACATTGAAGGTGCAGTGCTCCAACAGTTCATCTGCTGGAAGAAAAACAAAACAAAAACCAAACCAAACCAAACAAACTATAATGGAAAAAAAAAAAAAATAAAAAATAAAAGAAGGAAAATAAGACAAAGGGAAAAGAAAAAAAAAAAGAAAAAGAAAAAAAGGAAAAAGAAAAAGAAAAAGAAAAAGAAAAAGAAAAAGAAAAAGAAAAAGAAAAAGAAAAAGAAAAAGAAAAAGAAAAAGAAAAAGAAAAAGAAAAAGAAAAAGAAAAAGAAAAAGAAAAAAAAATATTTTGTTTATTTAAGCATTTCCTTTAGGGTAACCATAGATTTTGCCAGTGTAGGATAATTTCTGATTGATGATATCTGTAAAATAGCTGTTTGAACTACTCTTCTTACATTTATGTCTCATTATCTATAGGGTATTTCTGGTCTATTCAGCAATTCTCTTCTGAAAGCATCCTGTAAAAAGCAATTAAGGTATCCTATCAACTTGGCACAGCTCTGGCATTTCTACTAAAAGGAGAAATAAAACATCAAATGTATCTCCGCAAACATCTCAAACTGTTTGCTGTGGATTGCATTCTACCTAGCGGCTACAAAGAGAGGTAAATGAGGGAGCTTCCTCCATGCCTTCAGCCAGTCTGGAAAATTACCAAGAAAAAGTCATATTACTTAGTTGAGTTCCTGCTTCCCTGAACTTTGAAGCATGGGGGGACTATCCAATACCGTTTCAGAGACACAAAGATGAGAAAGAACTTCGCTGCATCCCCACACTGAGCGGCAGGGCAAACTAGCCATGAAACAGGCAGCAAGTTACAATGTTCCTGGAGGCACTGAGCTGTACATCCCACTTCAGACTCCAAAAGGAATTTTCACAGGACTGGCACTGGGCTCCAGACACAAATCCCTTTCTGTACCTGACAGCAAAGAAGCCACAGTCCTACCTTTACTAAAATTATATATATTTTTTTCTTTTTCTTTTTTTTTTTTTTTTTTTAACCCCTCCTTTCCAAATACAGAAATAGACTAGATATTGTGTATGCTTGTCCTAACTTCAGCTGGGATAAAGTTAATTTTCTTCCTAGTAACTGATATAGTGCTGTGTTTTGAAATTATAAAGTGAATAATGTTGATAACACACTGATGTTTTAGTTGTTCCTGAGTCATCAAGGACTTTTCAGCTTCTGGCCTGCCGGTGAGAAGGTGGGAGTGCACAAAAGGTTGGGAGGAGACACAGCCAAGACAGCTGACCCCAAATGACCAAAAGGATATTCCACACCGTATGATGCCATGCTCAGTATATAAAGATGGGGGAAGAAGAAGGAAGGGCAGATATTTGAAGTTACAGTGTTTGTATTCCCAAGTAACTGTTAGATGTGATGGAGCCCTGCTATCCTGGAGATGGCTGAACACCTGCCTGCCCATGGGAAGGAGTGAATGCATTCCTTGTTTTCCTTTGCTTGTGTGTGTACCTTTACCTATTAAGCTGTCTTTATCTCAGCTCACAAGTTTTCTCACTTTTATCCTTCCCATTCTCTTCCCCATGCTACCAAGAGGAAGTAAGCAAGCAGCTGTGCAATTAAACCATGACTAATTAAATCAGTTGAGTCTCTACAATGTATCTAAAGGCCATCTAGAGGAATAACGTTGATCTAGCCTTCACACTGTGCTGAAATTTCCATCTTTTGTGTAGATATCCAAAATAAATATTTATCAGGGAAATAAGCTTTTGAAATACAGTTGCATTTAGCTGGAATAAATAAAAACATAAATATAAGGAATATTTTCTCATTTTAGGTTTACTGTCCTCATGCTGTAAGCACTGGGACAAATCTCATGTTGGATAGATTCTTGTATTTTGCCTAACACATACATCTGCCCCTGGTATTGCTACATTTTTTGTACCTTTTTTTTTTTTTATTTGTTTTGAATGACAGCATCTAGCTTCAAGGGAAAATAAGCATCCCCCCTTGCTATACACAAAAGCAATAGCTCTTGTCACTACTAGGTCATCTCCAAGCTCTCTTTCTCTCTTGCTGTTGATGTTAAATAAGTGCAAGGGCTCTGAGATGGATTGGTGATATTGCCGCTAGCAATTGCAATCAAGCCCTCCTGGGTGCAAACTTATGGCAACATCCCCTGGTCTTCCTGAGTCGATGCATTTGCAAATGTTTTCACCTTGACCAAACATGACAAACTCATAATCTCAGAGTGTTTCTTCCTGGTGGAGTGTAGTGTCTAGCTACCAGAAGTGGGAATTGTCTCCATTTCAGACCTGTCTTGTTTTACCCGATTTCACATCTGCCACTTCTCTTGTATCGCATGCCAGGTATGATGTGAGAACTCTGGCAAAAACCTTGGACAATTGCCTCTATGGAAGTTTCTTGCACTCCCTGATGAAGAAGTAAGTAGGCAAAGTGAAAAGTCAGCTTGCAAACTATGTGTATTATTTTACTACATAGATTACAAAGAACAGGGTACAGAGGGAAAGAACAACTTACAAGAGGAAAGTTCAAGGCAAGTGTGTGGTAGATAAAGGATAAAATTAGTACTGGTGATAACACATAGGATGAATTACTGTGTTTTATTCCAGTACCAGCTGTTATCATTTATGCATATAATTAAGCCCTAGAGTATGTAAAAACTTTTATTAAATATTGAATCTAAAAAGCTGTCAACTGAAAATCAAAACAAAAGGTACCTTCTCCTGAAAAATCCGGCAAATAATTCAAGCCAGAAGCCCATGATCACAAAATTTGCTGCCGTGTAAGCAGCATCAACCCTATATTTAAAGGATGCCTAACAACATACAGAATCATAGAACCGTAGAATCATAGAATCATAGAGGAGTTTGGGATGGAAGGGACCTTAAAGATCACCTAGTTCCAATGAACCTGCCCATGATTTCTACAGCTTCTCTGGGTAGCCTGTTCCAGTGCCTCACCACCCTCATAGTGAAGAATTTCCTCCTGATACCTAGTCTAAACCTACCCTCTTTCAGTTTAAAGCCACTGCCCCATGTCGTATCACTACATGGCCTTGTAAAAAGTCCCTCTCCAGCTTTCTTGTAGGTTCCCTTTAGGTACTGAAAGGCCACAATAATGTCTCTCCAGAGCCTTCTCTTCTTCAGGCTGGACAACTGCAACTCTCTCAGCCTGTCTTTATAGGAGAGGTGCTCCAACCCTTTGATCATCTTCATGGCTCTCCTCTGGACCCTCTCCAACAGGTCCATGTCGTTCTTATGTTGGGGGTCCCAGAAGTGGACACAGTACTCCAGGTGCGGTCCAATAAGAGTGGAGTAGAGGGGCAGAATCACCTCCCTGACCTACTGGTCATGCTGCTTTTGATGCAGCCCAGGACATGGTTGGCTTTCTGGGCTGCAAGTGCACACTGCTAGGCTGCTCATCAACAAATCCCAAGTTCTTCTTCTCAAGGCTGCTCTCAATCCACTCTCCATCCAGCCTGTATTTGTGCTTGGGATTGCCCTGACCCACGTGCAAGGACCTTACACTTGACCTTGTTGAATTTCATGAGATACGCATGGGCCCACTTCTCAAACCTGTCAATGTCTCTCTGGATGAAATCCCTTCCCTTCAGTGTGTTGACTGAACCACACAGTTGGGTGTCATTGGCAGACTCTCTGAAGGTACACTCAGTCCCACTTTCCATGTCACTGACAAAGATGTTAAACAGTGTCAATCCAAACACTGACTCCCTGACAAACACTACTCATCACTAGTCTCCACTTGAACAGCAAGACATTGACCTCAAACCTTTGAGTGCATTCATCCAGCCAATTCCTGATTGACTGAGTGGTCCATCTGTCAAATCCATGTCTCTCCAATTTAGAGAAGAGGATGTTGTGCAGGACAGTGCCAAATGTTTTGCCCAAATCCAGGTGAAAACTAGAGGTGAAGAAAAGGGAGATAGAGGTGAAGGAAAAACATCATCATAGAAGGAAGGGCTACTGAACAGAACAAAACAGTTATTTATCTAATCTGAATTTTAGTTTCTCAGTTCAGTCAGGGATGATTTTGTTCTTACCTTTGATTAGAAAACAAAATTAAGATTATGTTCTATATCAGTTATGTCTGTTTTTATTTTTATTCAAAATATACTTAAGATTAGTTAAGAAAATAAAAATGGTTAAATATTGACATTTTATTTAGCATATAACATTCACATTGAGAACGCTAAATATTGAAAGGAACGTGCTTATTATGTCTTATAGCAGTGTCACTGAAAACAGTAACAAAACTAACAAACTGGGCATACTGCAGGGTTTTCCCAGATACTTCTGTAACAAGACATTCACTCTTTTGGTCTTCAAAATGGTCTGAATTTGAAGAAAAGCCAAGAAATTAATTAGGGTAATGCTGAATCACACTTCAAAGCTCTGTATTTATAGTGTCTGTTTATCTCTATCTCACTACAGGGATGATTTAAGAGCTCATCAGGTTGCTGAACAGAGTTCCCTGTCTTCTCCTGTTTTGATGAGGGAGGATTTACCACAAAACACCAACTTCAGTGTTTTGCTGGGGCCGTAGGAAGGCTGGAAGCCAATTCACAGTGACTTTCAGTGGAATATAGGTGTGTGACAACCAGTGTGCCTTGTGAAATGTCACCCTCAATTGACATAGAAAAAAGCTTATATTATTCTGTAATAAAATTATGGTGATTTCATACGATTGTCATCGAAAATTATTGGAATTGCACAGTGATTCATGTAAATTTTTCCATATCACCACCCAATAAATTCCATAATTAACCCATATAATTTCTCTAATATCATGGACTTTGGGGAAATCTTTTCAATTAGAAACTCAACAGTGGGAGTGGAGAATTGGATAGGATGCCTAAAATTGGATTTACTTTGCCCATGTTCCCTTAAGGTTAAAACAAGGGTTTGAAAACTAGCATTTTTTCTTTATGTCTTATCTTCTTTTTCTCTTCCTCCCAATGGAATTAATGAATGATACAAAGTACAAGATACAAAGTACAGGAGTAAAAGTCAAAGAATATTTGTGCATTTATTAAAAGGAGACATATCATTTGGAATAGTCGTAAATGAGTGATAGCTCTTTTAAAAATAATCAAAAAATCAACATAAGCTTTTTTTTTGAGTCCAATTAATTCTTGGCAAGGACTTCAAAATGAATAAGTTTCTCTGGAAATTAAAATAAAAAAATAAATAAATCCAAAACCAAAACAAAAAAAAAACCCAACCAAAAAAACAAAAAATAACAACAACAAAAACACAAGGAAAACCCCACCAAAACAAAACAACTAACCAACCAACCAAAAAACCACACCACCGCCACCACCACAACAACCACCAAACAGTATTAAATCTCTGAAAATACATGTTATTTGCCATTTGTAAATAAACAGAAGTAAATACAAAGTGCTTATCATAACTAGGCTGTCTAGTGAACTGTCTCTATTGTGAGAGAAATGGGATATATTTTCTATTCTAAAGAGGTCAGCAAGTGAGAGAAGTGCTTGCATGTTTATGGAGTTTTGCCACAGGGAACACATTAGGTGTCTATGACTTTAGTTTGTTTGCTTTGGTGTCTTTTTTGTTGAGAGTTTTTCATTATTGTTGTTTCTTTACCCATGTTTTGTTTTTACATATGTTTTTACAGTATTGTTGACACTGACCCAGAAACCATAGCTTAAAGTCCAGCATTAGTATGTTTCCTGACCCTAGCCTGAGGCTGGTTTTATATGAAATCAGAACTGAGGTTCTCAATATGCTTTTATAGTCTCAGTACATTTTTGCCTTTCACATTCTATTTTAATGTGTTCACACTGAAGGATATATGGAGAGCTCATTGATTGCAAAGACTAAAACATACACTCTAGTTTTGGAAAACATGGCTCCAGAAATTTCATAAACTAGCTCTAAAGTGCTTGTGCCAGCTTCACTCAAACAAACTGTTAGAACAGTGACCAATGTGAGCCCTTAGAATTGTGCTCCAATGCAAGGAGCCATAAAGAATTTTATAATATTCCTTTGCAATATTCCCATACTGTGGCTGTTTGTGATATAGGGAATTCCCAGGACACCATTCACCAGCAGTACAATGATCTTCATTGCTCTTCAACACATTTATAATGATGGCTTTTATAGTTTTAATTAGACTTTGTAGGAGACTTTTCTACCCATTAAAATAATAAATGAATGTTGGCATTAAACAAACTTGAACAGCAATCATTATTGTTCTGAAGCAGAAAGATATGTCTTTTGCCAAATAATATGAGAATCTCTTGTTGAAAAAAAACCTGAAGGTCTAGTTCACTTTGAACATAGGATTTCTCATTAGTCATGAAAATATGTCAACTTTGCAGGAAAAGCTCCTAATTGACAAAAAACTTAGAGTCATGTCCAGTTTTCTTACTCATTTGAATAACTCTGATATGGCAAAGTGAACTGTTTATAGAATGAGTCTGAAACTGAGGGATTTGTCTCTGAACAAGCCATCAATCAATGTACAGTCATGTCAATCACAACATTTCATATATGTAGGAGGCACATGACTGCTGAATTCTACCTAGAGCCTGCATAAAGTCCCTCCTAGAACCTTTGTAAAGTCATTAGTTACTCTGGTCAGTAAAGACCTGTTTAGACTAAAAAATATACTAAAACTTTATTTTCAGGGACCAAGCATAGCTTAAGCAAAGTAATTTACAATAACAATTTATTTCATTCTTATCACTTTTAGATACTGTATAGTATCAATCTCACGTGATAGTAGTAGTTAAAGATTTAGATCCACAAAAGGACAGCATTAGAGAGGTACTCAAAACACATAAGTGCTTAAGCATTAAACTTAGATTATCCAGAATATCAATCAATTGATCTGGTGTCTCTTGGTGCTTTTTCCCCTCTTGGTAAATGTCTTAGAGTCTCTTCTCCTAAATCCATCCGGATTTGCCATATATAGGTTTATTTTCCACTCACAAGTTAGGCACTCCTCAGTCCTATACAAACCATTCTGGGATACGCTTTTTCAGTACCTTTCTCAGATATACACTGATGTAATACAAAATCAAAAGAAGAAATTTCTTTCATTCTTACTCTAAAGTTTATTTGTTAATATATTTCCACAGTATGTGTGATATAGGATTCGGAATATATTACTTTTCCCCAATGCCTCAATTCCTGCCTTTTTCCTTATCAAGTAAGCTTACCAATAACCCATTTTTGATAACTAAAGATCTAGTCTAAGGATTCACGTGTAATTATCCTCTCATGCTCTTTCTGTTGTCTCAGACAAAGGTTTTGTCGATCATTTGAGATTCTATTAGAGAAATTAAAATCTTTGTGCTCATTGTTGTGATTGTCTCTATCCATGTGCAGGACCTTACACTTGGCCTTGTTGAACTTCATGAGGGTTGCGCAATGGGAGCATGGGCACACTGGCAAGGGATGTCATGACAAGGGAGTTCAATGAAACTTAGGTTTCAGCATTAGCAAGACTGCTTTTGTAGATATCTAAACATGTCTTGATGACCAGACATGTAAGAGTTTCAAGTTATGAGCCTTGCAAAAACCAACAGCTCAGGTACCTATAATGTGTGACTATTTAGCTAGAGTTTAATTTATAGAAAAAGCATTATCTTTTCTATAGAGAACATTGTAGTGCTTGCATGCTCACTTGAATCATGTGGATATTTATTTCTCAGGCTCTGGAGATACTTCACAAAGAAATAAATGCTTCCTAGATTGGGAAGCATTCTGATAACAGGAAATCAAATTCTTTCCATTGTTTAGCAAACATGTATTATAAGAATAGGGAATAATAATTTAAAAACCCACTAAACTCTAGAAAATATTTTAAAAGTTTTTTTTTTTTTTTCTTTTATTGTAAAAGTTGCAAATAAGTATCTCTTCATTAATCAAATCCATAATGCCATTATCATTTTTACTTCCTGGTAAATGAAAAATAGATGTTAATACTTGATTCTTCTTCAGAGCAGTTTTTACTTTCTTTGACTTGTTATTTGCATTGCTATGAAAAATCCAATGACCTTTATGTTACATTAGAACATCAGAAAAAATAGAGATACATTTCTATCTTGAGATTAAAAATACTATTTGTTTTTCACGTTTCAGTCTATTGTTGGGACTTAAATACCCTATAGTGTACCCTATAGTGTATTTTAAAATAAGACCTTAAAAGGAAAAATGCTTATTTCTTCTCTCTCTAAAGAGATGCAAATAAGAATCATATAAATTTGTATTCATGATCACGCATAAAAAGATCCTTCATCTTTCTAGTCCTCTTTTTTTTTCTCCTTGAAATTTTAGATAGTTACACCCTAATTAATTTTATTAGCACTTTCTTAGTAACACATAAATATTTCAAGTTTAACTGACATATTGTATTTGTTTCTCCTTTTTATTTTTTATTAAATAAGAAATTTGTATTAAATTTGTATTAAGTGAGAAATGGATTTTTTTTTTTTTTTAGTTTTTATAAAATTATTGCTATAAATTGATTATGGAGCCAAGCCTCTCTGCAGACCAAATATCCCTTATTAATGAAGACTGGGACATTGCCTAGACCAGTGTTGAGTTTTGCAATATGGAAATCAACATAGAAACTGCAGTGAGAAATCACTGAGGAATTTGATGTTAAAATGTGTTCCACCATAAAAATCCTGATTTGAGCTAAACATCAGGTGTTTAAAAAAATCTTTCATGCTGAAGTTATTATCAGTGAGTTTAGCTTGCATATTTGTTTTTTTAAACATTTCCCAGTGCACAGTTAGATTCTCCCCTGCAGTATGTAGAAGGCTATGTAAATCTATACTTCTGCGGATTACAAAACGTCTTGTGGTACATAATTTTGTTGGACGAAAAAGGTGGAATTAGATGTTTTTTGGCAGATTCAGTGTAACCACTCACATATGAGCTGTCCTGCTGTTCCCTCTCTGAAAAGCCATTGTCTCTCTATCATTGTAGTCTTCCATCTTGGCAAAATTGCATTGCCACAGTGTGATTTCTATGGGTTTTATTTTAAACAGAATTATTTATGCTGTTCTTACAAAATCTAAATCATTATGAGAGCCTCTGAAGTGAAGGTTAATTCTGTTGCCAGCAGCTGTAACTTCGCCCTCTGAAGCTGAAGCTTGTGGTGGCAGCAATTATTGGCCATCTCTGTTCCGATAAATTTGTAAGTGTTTTTCCTTTGATTAAATATGCCAGCTTTTAATTCTGTATAATCATTGATCACATGAAGTGCCAGACTATCTTGTTTTAGCATCATTCACATCTGCTGCTATTTTCCAGTCACACAGGTAAAATGCATTGACCTACAACATGCTACTTAAACCCCAGCACCCTTCTGAGGCAGAACGACAGCTGCTTCAGAAATACTATTCTTAACCACTTGAAACACTTGAAATCCCAAGAGGTAATACGCTGGCTGAAATTATTAAAAACAAAACAAAACAAAACAAAACAAAAACAAAACTGCAACCACCATGCTTTCTCGCATCACATACTTGCTAAATTTGCAGTGTTAAGTAAGTACTGCAGCACCTTTTAGTTTTATCACAAAACACTCTCCAGTAGAGAACTGCCATTTACCTCAAGTTCAATGAGTGACTGTGGTGTAACTGCACTTGCATTTGGATACACAGAAGTATAATATTTGCATGATCCAAGGTATCTAAATTCCAATAATAATCCCAAAAGTAGATTGTCAGAAACTAAAATGAGGTGGAGAAATGGTATGACAAAGGAGGCCCATAAGGCCTTTGATCTTCAAGAATCTTGTGGGTCATGCAGAATGTCTGGTAAGTTTATGCTCAGACTAGAGACATTCCAGAATAACTGGCACATGTGACTGCAAAAACTTTTTTTTTTTTTTTTTTAATTTGATACCAAGTTGTGGCAGAAAGTTAAAATTTGGACAATAATGTGTGATAATAATTACTGTCTGTTTCTTAAAAATACAGTACCCCACCAGTTTCAGATTGTTTTGCTGCCTTGATTTGTAAATTATGTATTTTCAGCTTGAATTTCTAAGTAGAAAACCACTTGGTGAGCAAACCAAACTTTGCATTTTGAAAAATGCATAAATCGGACTATTTCAGAACTGTTTATTCTTGCTCTTCTCATAATGAATAAATTCATGCAACGACATCATTTTCTACAAACTTTCCATTTTATTATGACTGCAATTTATGACAATTTCAAGAAATTTTATATTGCAGTAAACACAATAGCAAAGTATCATCACTTAATGCTCTGATAAATAAAATGGAACCATTTACTATCTGTTTTCTCTCTACGCACATGAGTTTTAAACATTTACTAATTCAGAAAATGGGAAACTCCTCGAACAGGAACATACTTCCATCACTTAGATAAAACCTGTACTCTTACAGCTGTGAACATTTTCTATTCCTAGTATGCCATGATACTCTGTCAACTCTTCAAGCCAAAAGTGCTAAGATAAGGTAGGCCTTTATGGGGTTTTTATGTGTGTTATGCATTGTGTCAATTTAGTTTTCACATTATTCAGCCTCAAAATTTTACACTTTGAAACTGTACCTTAGAAACGTAATTTTCAGACATGAAGCAGCAAACTCTTGTATTCAGATGAAAGGCTCTGTGTCATATTTTCATATAAGAAAGAAATACTGCTAGTGTCTGGAGCAAGCAAGGTAGTATATATCTTATGACCATATCCAGCAATGCACACACCATTTTATAGTCACTTCTACGACTGTTGTACAAATTTAGCTGCAGATGTGCTCTTTAATACGGATTATTTACTGTACATGACAATTTTAGAAGTTAATTTTTCAACAGTCTGAATGATAAAACATGGTGATATTTTTGAGATTAAAGTTCATCTCTGCAAAAGTTATAACACAAAAAAGATTTTTTTAAAAAACTGGCAAAAAGAGAAAGAACAAGAAAATACATTTACAACAGGTTAGAAATTAAAAAAAATTTACAAATAGGTGTTAAGCATCAGAAAGTTTTAATACATGGGATATTTGAAGCAGTTTGATATTTTGGCCATTTGGTTTGGGGATTTTGTTTGTTTTGTTTTGGCTTTCTTTTTTTTTTTTTTTTTTTCTGCTTTGGCCAACCCTTACACTTTCATACCAGTTTTTATACCTTCCAGTAGAACAAGGGGACTTGAATTCCCTCCACATTATCATGATGCATGGAAGGAGTAATTCTAATAAAAGCAACAGTGCAAAGTAGAAAAGATTTAGCAATGACAATATATATGATTAAGCTCACTTTGACAAATATTTTTTAGCTTTTCCTAGAATGGCCTTTCTTTTGGTCTGAATGACTTTTGGGTAACCTCTGCTTTGAATTCAGAGTTTAATTGCTCAATAAGTGAAGAAATGAGACCTGATATCTAGCCATTCCAAATGTCATCCTAGTTGTGGACCACGTAATTATTTTAATTGCTGGCAGGATCCATCTAGTTTTTCACTGTCTGTTGTAAATACTTCCCAACACATTTTGAACCCTCCCATATCTCCCAAAAGGGGTCATAACTACACTTTGAAAATACATATAGGTACCATTCTGTGACTATGCACCATTCACAATATACCGTATATGAATCAGGGCATGGAGGTTTAAATCACGATGTATATTTTTATGAAAGATTACTAATGTAAAGCTTTGTTTTCTTCTATGTGGATATGGACATTTATAGAAAAATACAGCTGTATCATAGGTGTTAGACACAAGTTCTTTTTACACACAAAGGAGATGAACAGAGATGCATTGGCATCATTCAGTTCATCTTAAGGTAGTAATAAAAAAAGCAAGAGGAATCATATCCTAAGAATACTTCTCCGTCCAATTAAAATGTAGCTTATGAGAGAGTAGCTCCTATAGAAGTCTAAATTGTACCAACATTAGCCAAAAAAATTTCCACCCTAAAAGTCTTTCTCATTTTGATACACAGATGGAGGCATCCTAAGGCAGC
This sequence comes from Columba livia, assembly GCF_036013475.1. NCBI lineage: Eukaryota > Metazoa > Chordata > Aves > Columbiformes > Columbidae > Columba > Columba livia. The sequence goes on from NC_088602.1 coordinate 193,172,701, forward strand.
CCAATTTTTCAAAGGCATTTTACTCTTTGAAAATAGAAGAGTTCCCTGTCATTCCAGGTGAACCTGAATTACCAAGGAGATTAGAAATTAAGCCCATATAAAGCTTTCAATATCAGATTTTTAATTTTCAGATATTAAAAATAGTGTGTGCTTGTTTGAAAGTCTTTGGAAGAATATAGTGTTCAGAACTTTGGGGTTTTTTTTTGTTTGTTTGTTTGTTTGTTGTTGTAAATACAAAAATTAACTGATTCTTAACTATTTTATTTCAAATAAAATGACTTTGGTCTGCATTGCTCTGGTTTATCAAGTGGCCTGCATCACATCTCTAATGGAATTATTTAAAATACTTAATATCTAATTAATATATTTTTCTGACAAATTTAATTATAAAAAAAGATCACCATGATATGTATTATCTTAAATCATTGACATTTCTACTGCCTATGAGTTCTAGAACTAAAGTTGTACTTTTTAAGAATGAGACAATCCTACTTATGAAAAATGCTAAAAAGTAGTTTAGCTACAATGTTGTTATTTGTTATTATTTGGCTGAATTGAAACTATTAGTAAAACTATTCAAATTACAAAAGTAGTGATTTTACTATTAGTAAAATTAGTAAACTATTAATAAATCATATATTATAACATTTACCTCGATATACTAGTTACAAAACCACACATAAAACTGCAGTGAGCTTCTTTAAGTAGATGCCTACATTTATTTGAACAAGCTTTCACTAGCTTCAACAGTACATGAGAGTATGTGCATATGAACCTCTTGTTTACTTAGTTATTTGTTCAGCAGTAAGCTGGATCAGGGAGAAATACTACAATTATAACAATATCTTCATGATTAATATATTTTAAAAATATAAAGACAAGCCTTTCCCTTTCATTCTTAATTTCAAAGGTCTCTTCAAACATAGGCTGAAACTTCAGCTAGGGAAAAACAAGACAGTGCAACAAATACAAGAGACAGAGATGACCTACAAGATGTTTTTGTCATTTCATTTCTGCTGAGGAAAGATTGTAACTACAAAATGAAGAGAATGTGCTTTACCCACTAAGTTTAAAGTGTTTTTCAACTTTCAAGAAGTGGATCTACGTATCAGGAGATCATACACATTGTCATGTGCAGCCTGAGGGGTCAGTTGTGCTGCAGAACTTGTCTACCTGAGGCACACAGTGCAACGCAAAATCTGCTATGAGCTTTACAGCTAATTCTTCATGTGTACACAAAGAAGGCTTTCCTGAGGGGTAATTTTCTCACTTTCAAAGGAGGAAGTTATTGCACTTCAAATGTCTGCACACTATCAGCAAGTTAGGATACCATAATTTCAGATCAAAACCAACTGTGCCATCTCTGTGGTGCACTGAATCACAAGGAGGTTTGAGAATTTTGGTTTGCCATTTTTACTGAAAAGATCCAGCATCCCTAAAAGAAGAAACTTTTTTTTTTCATCTGCTTCCTAGAACAAATTGATGGATTGCAAACTGGGACCAAGACAAGAGCCGATACGCAGACTACACTGATTTGTCACCAGCAGAGGCCAGCAGCAGCAAGCTACTGCCCTAGCCAAGCGCAAGGGACAAACGGGAAAAGAGCTGTGGCTCCTGTAGATGTCCGTTGAAGGAAGTGATTACCAAAAGCAGAATTGCACGGCAGGGTTAAAAAATTAATGAATGACAAAATTAAGGTTACCAGTGGGATTTTCTGCCATGCCAGCATATTAAAAATCAGTGGAATCAAATTTCTGAAAAACAAAACAGAAAGTGGACGGGCTTCTACAACATAACATTTCTTCCTCTTCGTCAAAACTCCATATACTCATAACACGCATATTATGGACTATGATATGTCTGATTCTAATACTTTATTTTGTTACAAAAGTGTCATATTAATATTATTGTTGCTGAACTAACATTAAGAAATAGGTAAAGTAGGACTTAAAAATAGCAAGGTCAGCCAAAAAAGTGAATATGTTCTTTTATCTTTCAGGTGGTCATATCTGTCACACTTCTGATATAGATCTTTTTGATGTGAAAGTCCAGCTGACACTATTAGTTTAATTTTGTGGAAATATTCCACTGTGAGATAAAGACAGCAATAGAGAAGCATCTATTCCGATTTCACTGACTGGATTGCATTAACTTCGTTACCAAAAGTTCAAGCTCTCTGGGGAAAAAAAAAAGTTACCCTCTGGCTACAAATGATATCTCTACACTTGCAAGTGTTTTAGTCTGGCTCTGATTTTACCCTAATGGAAAACTCTAGACATCCCAATTATAAATGGATTTCCTACTTCTTCACCCATGTCTGGCCCAGATGAAAACAAAACAAAACAAAAAATTAAACAGTTTTAAAAAACAGCTGAAAATTTCCTGTTGAATGAAGAAAGAAATTTAAGGACCTATCCAGATTTCGTCAGGGGTGACAAAATGTATCAAGTATGTTAGCTTTGGAAAGTCAGTTTACAGAGAAATAACCAGAGACATTACATGAAAATGCACCTTAAAGGCAGGATAACACCTTGTTTGTCAGCTGCTCTTCTTTCAATGTATATATTCGGATCTATTTCATAATTGTAAAATTTTCCACAGTATACCACATAGTTTTATGGTTAAATGGATAAGTCTACTGCTTGTGTATTTTATACCTTTTAAAATGTAATCAGAAAACCTTTGTTCTATCGAAAAAGATTAAATGATAAAACTAATACCCTAGCAGTGAAAATTTACTAATAAAACTACTGAGAGCTTATCTGATTGACGAAAATTTCAGTTCAGTAGAAAACGGACTCTAAATCGAAACCTCAAATTTCCTTATGTCTTTTGTACACTGAACAACAGAAGATAATTCCATCTTTGGATAGGAAAAATATTTAAATGCTACCATTTTCAATGATCATGGAGGTGGCATTAGTTATTCCCTATCAGCAAGTCATCAGAACAGCCCAGAAATTTATTTCTCCATTTCCTTGGCTGCAAATGCGAAGCATCAAATCCTTAGTTTCTGCTGCAGATTGTTCAGCAGCTGTCACTGTGCTCCAGTTGCAGAACTGGGGTTAAGAATCAAGACTCCCTTGATTAAATCAGTCTCTAATTTTTGGATGTGAGCTAAAGAATCATTTCCCCACAGCTAGATAACAATATTACAAGGACTGAGTCCATACATTTATTCTGTGAAAAAATAGTAAGTTATCCTAGAAGCCATCAGTAAAACAGACAACTATTTTGATCCCAAAACCTTTAACATATAGTCACAATGCTAAGCCACTATCTCACTTCTAACAGTGGCTAATCCACTAATTGTTGGAAATAGGATGTTGTATTAAAGAAAGTCAAAAATTTCATGGAAGAAATACGTATACTACAAAAATACAAAACATAAATTTAGTGGAGTAGTAACAACACTTTTCTATACCATAACTCTGCTAGGACTTCAAGAGGTGAAGAAGTAATTTACTTTAGTAAAAATTGAATTATATGCAATGGAATTACAGCATTATTTAAATATGGATTTAACTCTTAATTACAAGGTAGGTTCACTGGTATTTGAAATATTTTTCTCCAAATAATTAAAACTGCTACTTAAAAGGTTTTGTAACAAGTAGTGACACACTAACGCTGCATAGTTAAAATACATTATTTAAAAATTGAATCTAAATGTACTGTAATTCACATTCATTAAAAGGCTAGACATTTTTCAAATGAATGAAACTGTTCCTTAAAAATCAATTCATTGTACAACAGTAATATATTACAAAACTGCAGTTAAAAAGTGGTCATTTAAATGGAAGGGACACTAATCCAGCGGTAATAGTTCCATTAACCCAAAACCACTTGTTAATATTTTAAAAACAAATATCCACCCTACATCTGTTAGTACAGGATATCTTTAGACTTGGTAAATGCTGACTAGCCATGGAAAGACTGATTACTATGTGTAACAACTTTAAAACACAGATTTGGAAGTGGAAAAGTGAGATGAATTGCAGAAGCACTTTTATTTTTAATCTATAGCTCTTGATCCTAGTATTGGATATTTGACATAAACCTAACAGGTTTTTTCAGTTTATTATCTTAATGTAAACTATCAGATGATTTATAAGATATAATGGTATGTAAGTCTATAATTCATGCTATACTTTTACTGAAAACATAAGCTAAAACATGCTATTTACAGACTTTCAGTTTAGGAGATTAAGTGTTCTTGACTTAATAAGGGGAGTTGCAGAAGTGATTTTGTTTGCCTTTTTAATGTAAAATGTTGAGCAGCAAAAGGCAGAAATTAGAAAATTGGAAACTGATTGTCTTAAGCAACGGAATTCTACCTTTTATTAAGAATAACCCGGCCTACAATCATGGAGCCTGCATTCAGCTTCATATATCAGAGTGAAACTTCAACATTTTCCATTCAGATGTGATGATTATAATGATTTTTTAGTTTAAATGGTTTATCTCCTCCTTCTCAAAAAAGTCAAAATAGATTGCTTGGACCATACTAAACATTTCTAAGCCTTTTGTTGTGCAGACAAACTTTTTTTTTTTTTTTTTTCCCCAGTTTTCATGTACACAATCCAGAAATTTCACTGGGGAGTGACGGTTGTACAAGAGATATGTCTGCCTCCACCCATAAATAAACCTACTGCATTTCAGCCCAGTTACAAGGCTTTTAAAAGTTGTACCCTTCACATGTAAAACATTTACTCTTTAAATCCATGTTGAAATCTGACATGCTTCAACCATTTTATCTGAATCAAGTTAGCTAGAGTGGTGACTGAAAGTCACACAGAGAAATTGTTGTAGAAGTCCACAATGTCAAGGTATTTTGTACTTTTGGTTTGCAAGACTGTGCGTTGACAAGTTATTCTGCATAAGGCAGAAGAAATGTCCCAACATTTGTTATGTGGTGGATTTCTTTATTTTAAGCATGTGCTGTATAAACCTGCTTCACCATAAAGTGGTTTTGTGAAAAAATGATGCCCATAATTCTCAATAACCATTGTCAGTTCTAGTTTCATGGGGATGTTACTGCATCTCAAAATATTCCTGATGCAGTGCCACAACACAAAAAGTCTGAAATTGAGCTTTGTCAGATGTGGCTTCAGGCAAACAGCTGACTTTCTTAGGTACATTATTTCTCAGGAGAAACTGAAATTTGTTACCATGGCCACGTTCCACCACAGATAATAAACATTACATTCTCTTACATTTTGGTATTCTAGTGAAGTTGTTTCCTACCTATGTTTTAATATATTTATCTGTTGAGAGAATTATTTCAAGACAACTGAAACTGCCTTTGGGTATCTAAGATGCAAATAAACTTCAGCATGATTGAAGTCTTCACTGTGAACAGACAAGCACTCATATTTTTGATTCCATGTTACCTGCAATTGTAAGAATGGGTGAAAATATAATAGAGCTCGCTTCACAACTACTGAAACCCATGAAGACAAACCACGAACATTTACATCAAGAACACTTAAGGAGAAGCAACTCACAAAATGTATTCCACTTGTGAAAAAGAATCACTGCATTGTTTATGGGCTTTGGGAAATAAAGAAAATATCTTTGTGTATATAGATTCAAACTACACACACAGCATAGCTCTTTGATGACAATGTTAGCAATAAAAGGATTTGGACGAGCAGGAATGCAAAATGCCTTATGATCAGTCAGAATATTTCCATTTATGTATGACATAGAGTATGGACCAGAAACAGAAAATGTGATGACTTAATGCTTATCTCATCTGCCTTTATCTCTACCAGATGCCCAGGTAAATGATGATATAGAGTACTTGCACAAATTACTGATATGCTTACTACAGTACAGGAGAGCTATTTAGAAGTGCAATTTAACACATCTCGTTCATCAGAAAATTATGTGATTTCTTTATAACAAGGTGGCCTAACAACCCCAAATATCTTGATTCATTTGTACAATGGCATGCTATACTACAAAATGAACTTTTCTTACGAGATACCCACAAAAGGCTTATTCACTGCTTGCTTGTGGTTTGTTTTGTTGTTTGTTTGTTTGTTTGTTTGTTTCAATGGCTACAACTGTTTCATGACAGACATCAACAATTGTCAGACCAAAACAGTAACTATAAGAAATCTGCTGAGAGCCAGAACTGCATGTTCAAGTCAAAGTTGGTTTAAACTTGAACCCAGTCTCATGCTAAAAATGCATTACTTTATATACTGTCACGACAAACTGTTCCAAAACTTTAGGTACCATTAGAATTCTTTTTTCTTTGATAATTAAGGCCTATTTGCTATTCCACTGACTTGGTAAATTATCTGAAAAAAATGTTTATAAACAAAAAACAATCTCATTTTTTCAGAATATCTTCAAAAGCTTTTATTCTCAGCAGGAAGGATTTTATACACAAGCAATGAAGAACACACTGCCTCCGAGAAAACAGAGAGATTGAATGCCTCAATAAAACTTTGAAAAAGACTGCTAACCTGGAAAGCTTGAAAATTCTTCACCACAGACTTCCTACAAAGTTACAAGGTTACATGTCGTCATCCAGCAATTCAAAGAACACCTACTGATTTATTGCGTGGATGGAGAATGCATACAAAGCTAAATGGTAAATGTTAACGGATTACCACTGTTTTAACCTGAAAAATCACAGTCAGATACAAGGCAGAGCCCAAAAGAAACAGTGAAAAATTGAAATATACACAGATTTGCAGCAAATACCTTGAAATACACATTTGAGAAAGCATGATGATCTGGAAGGACTCCAGAATTAAGATCTCACAGGGTGTTTCTCTGTTGTCAGTTTGAATGCTTTTTGTGTCACTCCACTGCAAGAGGAAATAAGGATGGGGCAACGCTAAATCTTCCTCTCTCCTCCTGGTTGAGACCTCCAAAAGTGCTCTTGCTGGTTTTCGCTTTCAAATTCACTCTTGTCTCAGCGTATGCTCTTCACACTGTTCTACGACAGCTTGTGAGGCAGTCTTCTCTTTATTTTATCTGTGATGTAAAGAGATATTAATTCTAAAAAGAATTAATTAAGACCCAGGCTTTTTTGTGACTTATGACGTACTGGAATTGGGAAGAGGAGTGATAGTGGGAGACCACTCGTGGCTGCAAGAACATGGGCATTTAAAGGAACATGGAAATATGACTTTATATTGTGGGACTCAAGACCAATTCCAGACAGGGTCAGTCGAACACAATCATAAGAAAAAAAAATAAAGTATTTTGACATGTGTCAAGAAAAACTTTTTATGTATCTGCAGCACTCTAAGTACTGTGCAGCCATTCTGGATCAGCTGGTAGAGCAAACAAGGACTCAGTGCCCTGGAGCAGATCACAAGGAAGATCAGGCTTAGACCCTGTCTCTCAGGGTATCTAATATCAAAGGACTTAAAGATCCAGTCTTTATCTTGAATAGCTGTGGAAAGTTGCTCTTCTCCTAACAGAGACACCACAATGCTTTTACTCACTAGCTGTCTTCAGTACATTGTTCTGTTATTCACATGGAGCGTGACAGGAACCTGACTCAAATCAGCATCCTCCCAGATACAGATTATGGAGATTAGGTACATACATACTGAAAGAGAGCTAGTCATTATCCCTAATGTTTAGTCTTCAACCATAGGTCATTGCATTATTTGGCGTTATTAGTTTGCCAGCTATTTACTGACTGTATAATTATTGAGTGTTAAAAGACAAATTCCCAACTAATTTTTGGACATTAAGGCCGTCCAAGAGAAATATGAAGAATTGTTGCATTGATGCTTCTGAGTAGAGGATGTCACTCGGTTGCTATTAGGTGAAAAGAGAAGCAGAAACCTTAAGCTGTGAAATGGACTAATATTTGCAATTGTTTTTCACATGATTTGTAATTGACAGTCATCTATACTAGTAAATAGACTTCATAAAACCTATACACATGCTTTTGATTTATATATGCAGTTAGTGTTTACACAGAAATAGCATGTGCAGCCAGAAAGACTAGACATGGTTCTTGGTTTATGTATTTGGAAACCTTTTAGCACATCTTCATTGAACTACAGATAGATCTTACAGGGTGATCCTGAACTACCAACTAAAATCACTGCCATGCACTGTCAGCAGATTTTAGCAGCCAAAATCCCCTTGAATTCCAATTGCACTGAACCTGTTTGCTACCTCCCAAGAATCAGAGGAACCTGTTCCTGCCATTCTAGCTGTTTCCTTCTATATTCTGTGCATTGACTATGATCAGGCTTTAAAGGGGAAAGCACAGGATTGGCCCCTTGTCTAATTGCAGTGAATTGCTGCAGTCATTCACCTACAATCATTTTGTGTCAGAGGTGAAAGGAAACTTCATAGTTTGATTTCAAAATTGCTGAGGGGGAGAAGAGGTCAGGGAGAATTTAAAAAGGAATTGATTGGAAAGATGGTCTGGAGCTGAAGCGCATGGTGGGTTCACAGATTGTTAAAAATTTTTCAATGGGGAGATGTGGCTTCAAGAATATTGGACTTCAAGATTAAAGAGATTTTTAACATAAAAATGTTCAAAATCTTTAGTACTAGAAACTTGTGCTAAATAGACTAATTTTGCCGGTACAAGATGTTACAAGTTACAAGTTATATGGTGGCCAAGAAGAATTTTACATTGAACAGGAGAACAGATCGTATCTTTTCATTTTTCACAACCAACATATAAAATAGAAGGAAAAAGAGTAATGGCTAAATGGAAAAGAACTAGAAATGCTTAGCCTTCCTTTTAGTCAGTGGGATCAAAATCAGAATGTCAACAAGATCTGTGGTACTTCTGATAGAAATAAATACTCTAGCTGTTGTAATGTAATCTTTTTTAGGCTATTGAAGAACATTTTGTGAAGTATAATCAGAGTAATTTCAACATAAAGCTTATTAATCTACATGTTTTTCATCTTCAAAACATTACAAACACAACACATCTTCAAATATTTCCCAAAGCATGGAGTGTGCCCCATGAGAGGACTGATGAAGTGGTTACAGGCAGCAGGCACAGAACAATCTCCAAATCTCTCTCTAGAGTCTCAGCTGTCATTAGTAGCAACAGAGTGTAGGTAATGTTTTCAAAGATACGTATGTGATTTAGGAGCTGCCAGGCTGGTAGATGAGCTCTGGCAAAAATTGCTTCAGCACCTGAAGATGGTAGTACCCCACACTGATCTGTTTTCTACTTCAGTTCAGAGTTAATTCCCCTAAAACAACCTCAGCTGTTTGCTTCTATACACATGAATCAAAACTGTATTTTCTAAAACTTTTCAGGCACAGAGATATATATGCATGTGTCCTCAAAGCACCTGTGTGTGTTGTGTGACTAACTCTTGTTGCCTCTCATTCAGTCCAAAGTTCTCAAAGGTGTTTTGTTGCTGAACTAACAACCTTACCTACCTTCAGGAAAAAGAAAAAACAACAAACAAAACCAATACAAATCTCACAGCCACTAGGACTTAGGCACCTGGGAGAAAAAGGTGAATTTCAGAATTTCAGCATTTCAAAATGGCTTACGAAGTAGAATCTAAGAAAAGCGTTTCAAAGTTTTCCCAAAATAAATATGCTTTTTAAGGATACTAACAGCTGCTAAATAAAATGTCTTAGGATGAACAAGGATCTTGGAGTATGTACCAGGGTAAAGTACAAAATTGTGAATTGTCCTAAAGCCTGCAAAAAACACCAGAATTTTCAAAATTGCTGGCTGTCTGATTCTTATGACCTGAGGACCTAGTACTAGGTCTTATGCTTTTGGTTCTCCCATGTAATTGGAGTACTTCAGTGGTCACTTGATTAAAAATGGAGCAGTTTTAGGAATGAGAACTAAAGTGATGCTTCCTTTGCTCTCCTTTCAATCACTGAATTACTCATTACACTTTCTTCCAAAGTCAAGGCCAAGCCTGGGAGGAGGGAGCTATCAGCTCAAATCTCCCCAACCTGAAGCTGAGGACACTTCTTTACAGAAACGAGAAGACAGAGCCCTGGCACCACTGAGAGTTTAATAAGAGAAGTTGCTACTCTTAGAAAGTCTGTTATATAGAAGTAAATCATGTATCTTAAATTATAAAAGTAATCAAATATTTTATGAACACTTGCTTTGTTCAAGTGCTTCACTGAAAATTTACCTTTTACTGTATTTCTCAGATTTCTTTCTTATTACCTGAGACTGCATTTTGGGTTTGTTTGGTTTTCTGCATCTACATTGAAAAGTTTTTCTTTCCTCTTCAAAACTTAATTAGCTTCTGCTATTCAAACTGCCCAGCAGTAGGAATGAACAGCAAGTACCTATGAATGTAAGGATTTTTTAATACCCATAGATGAATATACAAATATATTCCTGAAGCAAGTAATGAGCTAAGACATTTTGCTTGCCTCTTATGTTTTGTGAACCAAGATACTGTCTGTACTTAACACTGGACATTAATTCACTTGAAGATTGACTAAACATCCTCAAAAAACTGAAAACAGCTGTCCTATCAACCCACAAATGTGGGCAAGTGACATAAAAAGAACTGGGACTTATCTATTTGTAAATTCATATAGAACTTAGCAGGAAGAAACAACTCAGCTCTCACTCTCAAGGCACCTATCTGTGTTTTATGTGAAGCTTTTCAGCATAGAATACTAGCTCAAAACCACACTAAATGTGGCAGCACAGCCACAGCTTTGGAAATGACCTCAGTCTTCAAGCTCAGAATATGTCCGGAACACACTCATTTCCACCTGTAATGAACTGTAATGAACTGTGTAGGTAAACCTTACGTCTGAAATATGATATACTGGGGCAGAAGTGAGATACTGTATTCCCTGGTTTGTCAGCAGCAGCTGTTTGGCTCACAGCAACTGCAAGAAATCTAAAAGTTACTGTTAGTTGTCTCTCTAATTCTGTGTATCCTATGGCATTTTGACTGCTCAGGAAAACAGGACTCCTTTTAGCCTTGCTGATCTTTGGTTCTGCTACATTCATAGCACAATTTGGAAGGAGCTTTTATTCCTGGGGCTGTTGTGGTCGTGGTATAGCCTGTATGCATGTCTACTGACATTAATCCCTGAAGACTTTTAGCCAGTGTCATAGTACCAGCCTGATATATCAGGCTTGACTGACTCAGGGTTTTTCAATTTACAGTGAAAAGAAGTGGAAAAAATGAAAGGATTATGAAGTAAATAAAATATATTCAAAACAACAGCCACAAAAAGCTCTTAATTAAAAAAAAAAAAAAAAACAAAAAAAACCACACACACAAACAAACAGCTTACGGGATAAGGATAGCACAATCATAAACTAATAATGTAAAAAAAAAAAAATAAAATCAGAATGCAAACTATATTCCATGAAAGAAAAAAGCCTTAAAATCTTGCCCAAAACTGTAATAATGTCTACTTGAAGTGGTCAGATGCTACACTCAGGAGTATATACAGAAAACATTTTAAAAAGATAGTGAACGTGTCAGGGTGCTGAGTGCCTTAATGGCCCTGACCAGCCTCACCTGGATCTTCCACCCACACCTATTGGTGCAGGAGCTCAATGTAAGCTCAGCCCCAAATAGCTCTTCCTTGTTTCAGCTATGTCAGGAGAGTGCTGGTCTCTTGTTTGTCAGTGCCTGACTATGAGGACCCTGGGTCTGGGCTTCAACCTGTGGGCTGGCTAGGCCACGGTTTTACCTGAAAGGTCCAATACAAATGATCCTAGTTGTGCTTTATGGACTGACTTAGTGGCTTGACCTTAGGCTTCTCTCATCACTGTGGTATCCTCTTCTGATCTGGGCTCTTGGCTGGACCTTGTCACCATCTCAAGGCTTGTCCTGCTTGGATACTGTGGCTTTGTCTTGTGAAGCCCTGCTGTCCATGTTATCTCCCTTGGCTGCCCAGCCCTTAGGGATCAGATGGCCCTTGCTGTTCCCCGAGAGGACAGATGAATGGTCTGTCACAAACTTTATTTGTCTGACTTTCTCTCTTATATTGATTTATTTGTTTTTCTATTAGAATTAACTGCTGTAAGTTAACTCAATAAGTGGTATGTTCAAACAAACTGCAAGGCTGAGTGCCTGAGATTTTGCTCTCTAGTAGTAGGATGAAAGTTATGTTTGTAATACATCTTGTCAGAGATGAACTTGGTCATACTTCTGTTACTCTGCAGGATGCATTTCTGATATGTAATATAAATATTTCATGCTACACTGTAAAATTCACTGCACTATTTACTTCAGCCAAGCTGAGATGCTGAAGTGGAAACCACTCAAGGTTCGAACCACTTATTAGTTATTTGTCAACACAAATTCTTGAAAGTAAAATGAAAACTAAAATGCCTAAAGCTGTGTGAGTCATATGAGTGATCCCAGTGGAAGGTGCTAGAAATGTCTACAGGTATCATGAAACATGAAAAGCAACTATTTGGTTGGGGGAAACTCCCCAGGTTATTTCTGTATGTACTGGAAAATCCAGTAGATGCTTGAATTTGAAGTTTTTCCTTGAGTTTGGAGCAGAAGAAGTTAATGGTAATTCTCAAAGGGTTTTAATAGCTTTTTTGCCTTTTTTTTTTTTTTATCCTCTATTGCAATATGCCAGAGTAATCATCTTGCAAAGCAGGAGAATGATACTACTAAAATCCTATATGAAACTTGGTATCAGAGGGTAGGAAACCCAAACTTGTAACAGTTCAGTCTGCCTCGAAGAACTGGATTTCAGTTTACCACCTACATTCAGAGATGTTCTCCAACTTTTGAATGTGAGGAAATCCCTTTTTGCTGTTTTTAAGTTTATCCTTTGTTCATTCATAGAAGGAAAGAGGGTCAAACTGTTCTGGTTTGGGGAGGCAAAGAAGCTTTGTTGCCATTTTTGAGACTGATGGCTGTGAAACTGTAGAACAGTAAGATACACCCTCTTTTGAAACTAGTGCCTTAACTTCTACTGAGTGTAGGAACTTATCCTTCCATAAGTATTTCCTAAGAACTAGCTTAGACACATTCAAAATGAAGATCATTTAATGAATATTAGGAAGCATTTGTTTTTATTATATTCTGTCTTTCCTATCTTTCAAAAATAGTTCATTTTGACTAAATTGACAGAGTTCAGAGTTCAGGGTGGAAAAAAATAATGAATCTCGTAAAATATTATTTTCAGGTATACAAAGAAAACAAAGTAGTTGGAGAATCAATTCTCTTGTAATGCCTTGGTAGAATTCTAAAAAGATAGAATATCTAAAAAGATATGCTATTTGCAACTCCATTTTCTGTGAGTGAAATTACTCTCAAGAACTTGATAGAATCAAATAAATTAAAAATTTAATCTGAAGCTGCTGTGCCAGGAATGAGTTAATGCTCTATTTGACATAAAATCAGATAAAGGACAAGTAGTGTTATAGTGACCAGTTATTCTATGGGGTCAGAAACCTGAAAATCACCTTACTTGAAAAAAGGCATTTTTACTATCACAGATTATATGTGTTCTCTAGGTCAGCACTTCCAACAAAAAGCTTGTGTTATATTGTATAATTGTAGTGATATCAGGCAAGATTATTAGACATTAATTTTGTAAACTGGGTTTCAGCTGTAGTTTAAACTTAGACACACTGAATTACAGAAAAGTAGGGAAAGATTTTCAAGCGAGTTAATTAATATATAAATAGACATACATCCATTTCTTATTCAGATTATGAATCTCTGTTATTAAGCTATATACACATAATAAATTCTTATTACTCTTAGAGTATTGCTTTAAATTCTTGTTCACTTTCTGATCAGCAAAGCACTAGTAAGAAAAAACATCTGAATTCAGCTACTTGTCTGAAATTTTTAAGCTAGGAATTTTATTTCTTTGGTTTACTGTTTGGATTGTTTCAAAAACCACAAGCTTAAAGGCTAGGCCTCCTCTGGCCTCAGAAGGCTTGTATTCTGTGATTTCAGAATTAATATTAAATAAGATTTTTTGAAAAAAAATCTGGGTAATTTTTGTTTGATATTTCTCCTATTTTTCAGTGTCATCATGAAATGGAGGACAGCTAGCATTTCCAGTGGACAGGTTCATTTGCTGACAAATGATGACACTTTTATCACTGTTGTATAGTTCTTCAGCCCCTCAGACATTTTCTTGAAGTATTTTTGTTTTTACTGATTCCCATTTCACCACTTTTCCCATTCCCACTTTGTTCTAAATAAAAAAATGATAAATAAAAGTCAAGCAAGAAGATAAATAAAGTTTAAAATCATTATGATATTTTGTATTTCATTTTAATAATGATTCTATACCTTTGAAATTTGTTTAAAGAGGACAAAAGAAATCTTTTAACATAAATATAATCTGGTTCTAACTAAACCACTTTGATTCCAAAATTTTTTTTTTGGTCCAAATTGAAATTTTCGTGAGCAGGTAGGTTGTGTTTTCAAATAAATGTAAATTGCAATGACATAACTGAAGGTTCTTGCTTTTGTTGGCATGATGCTGAGAGGTATATGATTTTTTCCTCTCACTAGATGCACGCTGTCATGTTCACCTTTTAAAAAAAGTGACATTGGCATTAATGAACAGCACCAAATACCCTTAAACAGAATAACATCCCAATCCAACAGTGTCAGGAAAAGGTCATTCACATAGCTCAATCTATCCAATCTATAATTCAGGTATTTTAAAATGTTGGCATGTTAATAGTGCAAGTACTCCTAGTGACTGAGAAGTACTTAGGCAGCAAGCTCATTCTGAATGACATTGCCAAAGTTTTTGGGGAAAAAAGATTACAAACTGCTCAGCTGTCAGCAGAGACTTGTGTAAGAAAACCCTTAACAAATATGACTCTTTTGGAGGCATTACTCTGCAAGGTTTTTGAGACTTTGTTTCATTTAATCTGTAATATTGCGGTTATTTTCTGGTGGCTTACATACATTGACAACCATTGTGATTTGCAGACCCCTACACCATGCACTGTTGTGTGTGTACAACACAGGGAAACATATAATTTCAGTGGAGACAAGGCTATGTTAAAGATAATATTAATAATAGATTCACAAATCTCTCACCACCTTTCAAAGAAAGAAGTGACAGAGTACCTTGCTATGCTGTTACTCATGTTGTAGTCTCCCCACCTTTTTTGCTTTTTCTTTTGCATGTCAGCATTCCTTAACGTTTTATGATATTTGTATATTTTTTTCTGACTTTACCCTGAAGATGTGGGTCTTTATCAAATGTGTTCCTTTGTTTAATACTTAACATTGGAATATTTTTCCATTATATGTGGTAAGTTTAAGTGGCTAATACAGGAATTGCTGTATATTCTTCATTGCTACTGATTGTTATAATATTAATTTATATTACTGAAAGTAACACTGGTAATACTGAAAGTAAGTTACTGGTACATTTGTTTTGTTCTTAAAACAGCATAAATTATTTCCATTTTTGAAAAAGCAGTGATTTTTCCTTTAGCATGGATTTCATACCAATGTCTCTGTATTATGTATGTCACATCTACTGTTATGTGTATGTCAAACAAACAAAAAAAATGTTATTTCCTATGTGTACTAAATATGATGTAGTCCAAACCAAAAAAACATACAGAATAATTACTTCTATGTTTAAGTAATCCATACCTCTTTTTTCTAAAAAAAAAAAAAAAAAAAGCTAATTCTGCTTTGAAAACTAGAAAGACATACAGACTAAAACCTTATTTTCCAGTAAATGATTTACTTACATTCTCAACATAAAAGTACATGAGGCATAAAACTATAGGTTTTTAACTTGATTCAAAGAGTGTTCTGGAAAGCAAATAATTCTGTTAGAAATTAGCCTAAAAGACATGAAAAAAAACAACCATTTTGTTTCTTTTTACTTTTTTGAGTATTGTTAGCCATTTTTTTGCTTGTATTGAAAAAGCATCTAATTTCTCACAGAAGGAGAAGTAAAAAATACTGAAGCCTTAGGGTACTTGATTGAAAAATGGTGAAACAGCTGTGGTATCTCCTTTTCCATTTATGTCTACTCATGGCCCACATGCAATGGGAAGGAAAACAATGCTGAAAATAGTTATGCTTACAATGAATTAAGCTGTATTACTGGGGGGGGAGGAAAAAAGAGAGAGAGAAAGATATGGCAGTGTTTTTAACAAAATAGATCATAAGTACTGCAAATCATGCACATCTGGAAAACTTCCCAAGCTTGTTTGTCTTAGTAAAGTTGCACATGTATGCATGTATATGTCTCTGTATATATTTATACATAAATATACCTTAAAAAATAAAGTTAAGGTAAAACGATAAATTTACATTATTAGAATAAAAATTCTTCTGGTGGGAATAGGGATTATGGAATTGGAGATGGGAATTTTTCTAAAGTTGCAACAATCTTGTTAAATACTCAAATAGAACACATCGGTCTCTGGGAGAAATAGGTGAAACACGAGAATGAGGTTCTTCTGAAGAAAAAGGTTTTCACTTTAACGTTAATTACAAACAAAGCTACAAGATATACCACATTTTACTTCAGTCTAATTTATTGACAAATATTAGACACCAGATGGAAAACTATCACATATCCAGTTGGATGTGCTATTTTTTTTTCCTCTGTTACTGCTGCTAGAATTTCTGTGTACGTCAGAAAAGCAGCTTATATATTTGGGAAGGAATACTTTTCCTAGGTATGTTTAAATTGTGCAACACTGTACCAGGAGCTTCAGTCTATTAGGTGAGAACCAGCAGTATTGTTGTGACATGAAGAGATGGGGTAGAGTCTTTACGAGAATAAGAAAAAGATCAAATGTTAACATAAAGACCCATCTTTAAAGCTGAATACACCTGGAGAAGCCTTTTCTACTGGTTTTCTATGGGCTTGATATAAAATCCAGAAGGACTTGTTGTGTAAGACCATTTCACTGTGCCTGTCCAAATATTTTCACAGTATCCATATCTCTTTGAAAGCCTCCAGAAAACTGGCCAACTGTGACTAAACTGTATGAAATACAGGGATTTCTGTTAGAAAGCTATAGAATTAAAAATGTTACCTAATACATATATAGAGCTAGTTGATAAGATTCAAGCATATAAAGTTTGCACTCTAGGTGCACGTTGCTGGGCACTCCATGCAGCATTTTACAACAGTTTTAGTTTACTTCTGTTTACTTTCTAAAATAAGTAATGCAAATATGGAAACATGCTACCTTTTTCTGATATTTGCTCTCAGTCACAGACTTTCTAGCACTAGTCTGGTACAAACCCTTAAATAATAAAGATAACATATCCATCATCTTTATAATTTTGTGTTTGTGCTTTATTCTTTGCAGCTTACTTTTCATTTTACTTCATTGTAATTTTTCCAAGTTCACATAAATATTGAAAAAAGAATGAAAAAGCATATGATAGGAAGTGAGAGGAAGACGTATATGTAGAAAGTATTAGTTATATATCTAATTCCCTGTATTCTCCTTCATTAGTTTACTGGCTGCAAAAAGAGAATGTTAGGTCCTGGCTCTAGTTTTAACTAACAGTCTTTGCCATCTTGTTAGAATACTTATCGAAACCTGGATACAGCAATGTGCAGAGAAATACCTGCTCAGCTGTGCTTCTCTGTGAGTAGCATAAAAAGGAGGGCAGGGTCACAATTTCCGTGTCTGCGTAGCATCCTTTCTTTTTATCAAGTATTCTGGTTTTGACTGAGATAGAGTTAATTTTCTTCACAGTAGCTAGTATGGTGTTATGTTTTGGATTTGTGTTGGAAATAGTGTTGATAATACAGAAATGTTTTAGTTACTGCTGAGCAGTGCTTACACAGAGGCAAGGCCTTTTCTTCTTACACCACTCCACCAGTGAGTAGGCTGGGAGTGCACAAGAGGTTGAGGAGATAGAGCAGGGACAATTAATGCAAATTGACCAAAGAGTTATTCCATACTGTATAATGTTATGCTCAGCATATGAACTAAGGAGAAGAAGAAGAAAGGGGGGATGTTCAGAGTGATGGTGTTTTTTTTCCTGAGTAACCTTTATGCATGATGGAGCCCTGATTTCCTGGAGATGGCTGAGCATCTATCTGCCTGCCCATGGGAAGGAGTGAATGAATTCCTTTTGCTTTGCTTGTGAGTGTGTGCATCTTTTGTTAAACCTGTTAAACTACCTTTATCTTAACCTAAATTTTTTCTCGCTTTTACTCTTCCAATTCACTCCCCCATCCCATAGTGGGAAGTGGACAAGCAGCTGTGTGATACTTAGATGACATGGGGTCAAACCATGACTCATAGCAAGAAAATGGAAATGTTCTCTTTAAAGGTAAAACCAGGCATTGTAGCATTGATAAAAGATTTTCAGTTCAGTGGCCAAGAACTATGACCCTCTGTTAGTGGTTTCATATCATAGAATAGTTTGGGTTGGAAGGGACTTTCCAAGGTCATCTAGTCCAACCCCCTGCAATGAACAGGGACATCTTCAACTAGATCAGGTTGCTCAGAGCCTTGTCCAGCTTGGCCTGGAATGTTTCCAGGGATGGGGCATCTACCACCTCTCTGGGCAACCTGTGCCAGTGTCTCACCACCTTCACTGTAAAAAAATTTCTTCCTCATGTCTATCCTGAATCTCCTCTCTTCCAGTTTAAAAGCATTACCCCTTGTCTTCCTGTTACAGGCCCTGCTAAAAAGTCTGTCCCCTCCTTTCTTATAGGCTTCTTTTAAGTACTGAAAGACTGCAATAAGGTCTCCATGGAACCTTCTCTAGGCTGAACAATCCCAACTATCTCAGTCTGTCTTTACAGGAGAGGTGTTCCATCCCTCTGATCATCTTGGTGTCCCTCCTTTGGATCCTGTCCCACAGGTCCATGTCTTTCTTGTCCTGAGGGCTCCAGAGATGGATGGGGTCTCACCAGGTGGGATCTCACCAGAGCAGAGTAGAGGGGCAGAATCACCTCCCTTGACCTGCTGGCCACGCTCCTCTCTGATGTAGCCCAAGATACGATTTGCCTTCTGAAACGTGAAACGTTTTGCTCAAACATATCTTTTTTCACTATGTAACAATTCCTCAGCTCCATGTAGCTGTGCACATAGACTGTGGTGAGGTATGCCTCAACCAGCTTTGAGAACAGTAGGCTAGATTTCACTACAGATGGAGTCTGGTAGAGAGCTATTAATCAAATAGCTGATTAGCCATCTCTCATGACAGCAACCTTCAACATTTTGTGATACAGCACATACTAGCTGTAATTATACAGGACTGATCATCTTTTGGGGAAAGTTGCACATAGCTACAGCAATCTTACCACCCAGCCTACCTCTTCACATGACATCTTACCATCCATCCTTCTGCTGTGATGAATTTAATAGAATCATTGCGTCTTAGAAAGAAGTGTCTATTTCAAATTAAAACCACAGTTAAGATTATATGTGACAGATCTTGTTAAACAGAAAAAAGAGAAGACTGTTTGTTTGTTCTTGTTTTTAACATAAACTTGGAAACCTTCCATCAATGTTAACAAGTTCCATTCAATTAGACCTTACTTAAAAACATTTGCTATTTGTGTTATGAATCAGTTGCCTGGTCAAAGACATCCATATAAAAAGAAACAAGAACATTACATGAGCAGCAGTTTAATCATGTGAGAAGGAAAAAAGAAATAGAAGTCTTGGAGAGATGCACAGTAAAACAGGAAAGGGACATGAGTATAACATAATAAGGATTTATCCCTATGAATATATTAGAAGAAAGTCTAAACTTTCTTGCAGCCAAGGAAAGAACTGTACTTGACAGTTTCACCTTTGAAGAATCAGCAGTAACAAGACCACGGAGGCCGGCTATAAGGAATCTATTCAAAGGAAGCAGGTCTATGTTCTGCCTTGGGCTTCAGGAGATCTGGCTGTGTGGCAGTTGCACAAACCCCCAGATGAGATCCTGAGCCTGCAGTAGGACAGTTGATGGCTCATTAGCACCTTTTGTGACTCACTGTGCCTGTCCCCAGGTACACACCTAGGATGGTGTTGGTAGTCATGTCCTCCCCACTGGGGGCAGGGTGACTTCACCTCCAGCCAGCTAGGGGGACAAGAGGGTGAGACCTTCAGTCATTTGACAAGGTCCTCAACAAAGGAGTTGCCCAGAGAAGCTGAGAAGCTTCTGAATCCTATTGTAATGATCACAGCCAGATCTAACCAGGCTATAAAATGGTGTCCCTGACGAAGGCCCCTTTGAGTGTTCTTCTCAGAGCAGTGGTTCTGTGAACTGGAGCACTCCCCTTAGACTGGGATGCCATCTAAGGAGACTTCCCGGGACTGATATTGCCCCACCTCCTTATCTGCTGAGTGGTTATTTTTCTCTACTGGATACATCCTAGAATGAGTCCCTGCCTAACCCAGGCAAGTGATTGTTTCTTCTGGTTACCCTTGAGTGAGAGGCCTCCAGTTTTGTTTTTTGTGAGTGAATGCATGCGTGTTGTGTGTCCTCATTATTCTTACGTTGTTGTACACTAATAATCTCCTCAACTGGTATCCGAACCTGTATTTTATGTTGCTAGGGTGTTAAATAATTTATATAAACCCTATTTCTAGTCTGTTTATTTGCTACACTTTTCTATCTAGAATAAAGTCTGTTGTGGAACTTGTTGTCTGCCTAAAAGTGACTTTTGGGATGCCTCCATAACAGGCTGCTAAAGGCAGCACAAGAGATGCTGTGCATCAGCAACCCTTCTCCACGTACTGCCTTTGCCCAAGTGTTACGTTTAGCTTTGTCATTGTGTTTTAACTGCCTGTGTGCCACAGCTTGTTGGAAGACCAAACCTTGTGTCAGAAGGAAAGATGGGGCATGAAAATGTTTCACTGAGGACATAAAAATGAAGAATCTCATAAACACATTATATCATACCATAGTATGTCAGGAAACATATGAAACAGCTGTTGTTTCATCCTCATGCTCTTCCCCTGCTCCAGCGTGGGGTGCTTCCCACAAGATACTGCTCCAGCATACTTTCTTTCCACAGGATAGTCCTTCAGGAACAAACTGCTCCATCATGGGTCCCCTGCAGGGTCACAGTAGCTGCCAGGAAACCTTCTCCCATGTGGGCTTCTCTCCATTGGCCACAGTTTCTGCCAGGAGCCTGCTCTTGTGTGAGATCTCCATGATCTGCAGCTTCCTTCAGAGCATATACATCTGCTTCTGGGAATATCCTTCATGGGCTGCATTGTGAATATTTACTCCAACATAGTCCTTCATAGGCTGTAGGGGGACAACCTGCATCATCATGGACTGCAGAGGAATCTCTGATCCAGTGCCTGGAGCACCTCCTCTGCCTCTTTCTTCACTGGCATGGGTGTCTGTATGGTTGTTTCACTTTTTTTTGCTCCTTTTTCTCACAGTTGTTATGTAGTGTTTTTTACTCTTCACAGGATCACAGACTGGTTGGGGCTGGAAGGGACCTCTGGAGATCACCTAGTCCAACCCACCTGCTAAAGCAGGTTCACCTAGAGTAGATTGTACAGGAATGTGTCCAGGCAGGTTTTGAATGTCTTCAGAGAAGGAGACTTCTCAACCTCTCTGGGCAGCCTGTTACAGTCCTCTGGCACCCTCGCAGAAAAGAAGTTTCTCCTCATACTCAGATGGAACCTCTCATGCTTCAGTCTGTGCCCATTGCCCCTCATCCTATTGTTAGGCACCACTGAAAGGTGTCTGGTCCCACCCTCTTGGCATCCACCCTTGAGATATTTATAAACATCGGTAAGATCCCTTCTCAGCTTCTCTTCTCCAGGCTGAACAGACCCAGCTCTCTTAGTCTCTCCTCATAAGAAAGATGCTCCAGAGCCCTCAGCATCTTTGTAGCTCACTGCTGGACTTCGTCCAGTAATTCCTTGTCCTTCTTAAACTAAGGAGTCCAGGACTGGCTGCAGTACTCCAGATGTGGCCTCACTAGGGCAGAGTAGAGGGGGAGGAGAACCTCCCTCAACCTGCTGGTCACACTTTTCTTTACACACCCCAGGATACCATTGGCCTTCTTGGCCACAAGGGCACATTGCTGACTCATGGTCAACCTGTAGTTGACCAGAACTCCCAAGTCCTTCTCTGCAGTGCTGCTTTCCAGCAGGTCTGCCCCTAACCTGTACTGGTGTCTGGGGTTGTTCCTCCCCAGGTGCAGGACCCTACACTAGCCCTTGTTGAACCTCATTAGGTTCTTCTCTGCCCAGTCCTTCAGCCTGTCCAGGTCACGCTGAACGACAGCACAGCCTTCTGGTGTGCTGTCTCCTCCTCCCAGTTTGGTATCATCAGCAAACTTGCTGAGGGTGCACTCAGTCTCTTCATCCAGGTCATTGATAAACAGTTTAAGCAAGACTGGACCTAAAACTGACCCCTGCAGAACCCCACTAACTACAGGCCATCAACCAGACTTTGCACGGTTGATCACAACCCTCTGAGCTCTGCCATACAACCAGTTCATGATCCAGCTCACCGTATATCCATCCAGCTAACACTTCCTAAGCTTGCTTATGAGGATGTTGTGAGAGACGGTGTCAAAAACCCTGCTGAAGTCAAGGTAGACAACATCCATTGCTCTTCCTTTGTTTACGCAACCAGACATACCATTGTAAAAGGCTATCAGGTTGGTTAAACACGATTTCCCTTTGGTAAACCCATGCTGACTACTCCTGAAAACCTTCTTTTCCTCCACATGCTTGGAGATAATGTCCAGAATGAGCTGTTCCATCACCTATCCATGGATCATTCTGGGCCATCCTTCTTGCCCTTTTTGAAGACTGGAGTGATGTGGGCTTTCCTCCAGTCCTCAGGCACCTCTTCTGTTCTCCAAGACCTTTCAAAGATGATGGAGAGTGGCTTTGCAATAACATCTGCCAACTCTCTCAGCACTTGTGGGTGCATCCCATCAGGGGTCATGGATTTGTGGGTGTCCAGGTTGTGTAAATGATCACTAACCTGTTTTTCCTCAACCAAGACAAACTCTTCCTTTTGCCCAACTTTCTATGCTATCTCTAGGGTCTTGGATAGCTGGGGGCCAGTTTTAGCAGTAAAACTCTTTCTTAAACATGTTATCACTGAGGCACCACTACCGTCGCTGATGGGCTCAGCTTTGGCTAGTTGGCTTCAGAGGTGGCTGAAATTATCTCTTGTCTGACACACAGCAGCTTCTGGTGTCTTCTCACAGAAGCCATCTTTGCAACACCCCTGCTACCAAAACCTTGCCACGTAAACCAAATACTTTACCAAATTAAGAAACAGAAGTCAATTTAAGTGTGAAGTTTCACAAGCCCTTCCAAGGAAAAGAGCGTCATACAAGTCATGGATTCTATCACTATATGTGTTTGATTTCTGTTTGATGATGAAGATTCTGTAAGTAAGAAACACAGGCCTGATCCAAAGCCAAATGAACCCATTTGTTCTGGTGTTTCTGGTGAATGCTAAAAACACTAATAGAAGTAATTCTACTAATTTTTTCTCTGCCTCAGGTAATATGATTTTTTTTTTTAACTCCAAAGGCAGGCACAAAGTTCCCAAAAAAATCCTGTTGCTAGGCATTACTGAAAATGTAAGCATGAAAAATAATTTTAAAACAGCACAAAGGATAACATACAAGTAAATTATTAGCTGTCACTTTCCCACAGGGAACAATTGCTAGCCTTGAAAAAACAGCCACCCAGTTACCGAAAAGCTAATAGGAATCCCTAAATTATTATAAAAGTAAAGTACTAACAGCAGTTCTCTCCTTTTACAACTAATATTAATTGTTCATTTGGCCCTAAAGTCTTGTTTTTTTAAGCCTGTAATCCGCTTACTTTCTATTCCTTCTGTTAAGAATAAAGAAGAAAAGTAATTATTGTCAGAAATAGTAAACTCATATTAATCACAATTACAAACAGTAATGTCTGATTACAACTTTTAATCAATCATGCTATTTCATGTTTAACTCAGTAATGCTGGGACCACTAGAGTGGACAGCCATCTGTGCCTCTGTAAAATTAGAAATATGATGAATTATAGCTACTGGTAGTTTGAGGAGGTAACGTGAATACAAATCATTAGGGTTGTGACAATTTTAACATACTGCCAAAAATTTTATTAGCTCCTTTTTCTGTTCTTCTTGTTATGGGGAGAAAAAAAAAAAAAAAAAAAAGTACCTAGAGAAAGATCTGCATTTCATAGAATCATAGAACACTTCGAGTTGAAAGGCACCTTAAAGATCATGCAGTTCTAACCCCTCTGCCGTGGTCAGGGACACCTGCCCCTAGATCAGGTTGCTCAAAGCTCCAACCAGCCTGGCCTTGAACACTCATCAGCTTTTCATAATGATTTACAATGAATAAGAAGTACTCCTGACTTTCTGTTTACATAGCATGAATCCTTTTTGTCACAGTTATTATTACATTCTGAAGATCACATTCTGGTCTCATACCAGGTGGTCACTAACTTGAGTAAGGCTATTAACTTCCAAGATTCTCAGATAACGTATCTCTCAAATTCATCACTATTATAACTGAAAACAGAATCAGATCTCTTGAAAATATTTATATTCACTGATTTGTCAAAATTATTATCTTTAGTTAGTAAGATAATAAAATGACAACTTATTTGAAACTACAAATAAGATATGAATAATTACTTACAGAATTTGGTAACAACATAAAGTTGTAAGATGCATTTTTAGCATATACCAAATTTATAGGCAGAACAAGTAATGCAGACTTTTCATTTTTATGCCAAATATCTTTTGTTGCAGGAAAAGATTAGTTAAATTTAAAATGGTTGTTCATCATTATTTTTAGAACTATCTTAAATGTCTACCATGTTTATGCCATTCTAGAGAATAAAGCAATAATTCAGGTTAGAAGGGACCCTAAGAGATCCCCAGTACAAATTCCTGTTCAATGTATGATCAGCTACGTGGTCAGACACAGTTGATCAGGACTTGAACTACTCCCAAGGTGTGAGAAACACTGCAAAATTGTTCTGGGCAGCCTGTGTCACTGCTTAAGTGTCCTCATGGGTAAGAGGTTTACCCTAACATCCAGTGAGAACCTCTCTGTCTGTTTATGCCCTTTGTCTCTGTTCTCACATCTTGTGCCACTGTATAGGGCTTGGCTCCATCATCTTCTTTGCCTACCTACAGAGCTGCTGTTTGGTCCTCCTAAAGCTGTCCTTGCTCCAGGATAAGCAAGACTAGCTCCTTCAGCATGTTCTCATAGGGAAACTGGCACTAACTAGTGAAGTGTCCCTACACTGCAGTTGCTCCAGTTTAATCATATAATAGTTTGGGTTGGAAGGGACTTTCCAAGGTCATCTAGTCCAACCCCCTGCAATGAACAGGGACATCTTCAACTAGATCAGGTTGCTCAGAGCCCTGTCCAGCCTGGCCTGGAATGTTTCCAGGGATGGGGCATCTACCACCTCTCTGGGCAACCTGTGCCAGTGTCTCACCACCTTCACTGTAAAAAAATTTCTTCCTCATGTCTATCCTGAATCTCCTCTCTTCCAGTTTAAAAGCATTACGCCTTGTCTTCCTGTTACAGGCCCTGCTAAAAAGTCTGTCCCCTCCTTTCTTATAGGCTTCTTTTAAGTACTGAAAGACTGCAATAAGGTCTCCATGGAACCTTCTCTAGGCTGTACAATCCCACCTCTCCCAGCCTGTCCTTACAGGAGAGGTGTTCCATCCCTCTGATCATCTTGGTGTCCCTCCTTTGGACCCTGTCCCGCAGGTCCATGTCTTTCTTATCCTGAGGGCTCCAGAGATGGATGGGGTCTCACCAGGTGGGGTCTCACCAGAGCAGAGTAGAAGGGCAGAATCACCTCCCTTGACCTGCTGGCCATGCTCATTTTGATGCAGCCCAAGATGGGATTTGCCTCCTGGGCTGCAAGGGCACGTTGCTTGGTCATGTCCAATCTTTTATCCATCAGTATCCCCAAGTCCTTTTCCACAGGGCTACTCTCAATACCTTCATCCCCCAGGCTGTATTGATACCGTGTCTCTCATGCACTGAAAGATCAAAACTGGATGCAGTACCTTAGATGTATAGCATTAATAAAGGTTGAATGAAGGGTGAAAACCAGTTTCCTCAATTTAGCAGCCATGGCTCTGCTAATACATGACAGAATGTAATTTACATTCTTTACTACTGAAGCAAATACCTGTTTACAATATGTATAAATACATGTGCCGTGGTTACTGTTTCCAAATTCATGTGGTCATGCAGAATCCTATTGTAAAAAAAACAGCTGCTTTCATTTTTCTGTCTTGGTTTCAAAACAAAGATATTGCCTTATTCCCTTCCAAACCACTATGATTTATTTTTTTTTTTTCTACTTCATGTTTTCTTAATCATGTGAATTGCTTGAGTAGTTATCCTATTTTGTATGTTTAATATCAATATGTATTTACAAAGGTGTAGAAAGTAAAGATGTAATGAAGAAACTTTCTCCAGCTGGCCGTGTTGTTTCAAACCATTGGTTAAATATGATCCCCTTCAAAAATATAGATGATAATCTCCTTGGTGTATACTGATCACAACTCAGGATGATGTTTCACCTGAAATGTTAGAAGTTTCTGTTATTTTTAGAAGGTACTACAGCCAGTATTGCATTTTAGAGTAAGACCTCTAAGTATCTCAACTAGTAACAGAGCTGATAGTTGTCTTTGAGGCTTTTAAGATGATAAAGCTGAGAACAGTGACAATTATGTAACTTTATGTGATATGAGAAGTGATTGTGTTTGGACAAAATTAGTAATCAAATAAGAAAGTGGTCTCCAACCTTACTTCTGTGAATAAACATACTCTAGTAACGGCAATCTTTCATCTAATCATATTCAATGTTTTGAGACATTATTATATAAACCTAGATTTAGTTCCATTTTTTATAGCGTCATATCTTGGGTTTTTTTGTTGTTTAAAAAAGAGATTTGGATAGTGCGATAGCTCAACATAAATGTAAAGAAATAAAAGGTAAAGGTGTTAACTTTGAAATAATTCTTTGGTGACTCAAGTCAGTCAACATTTCAAGAAAGAAAACAATGGACGCAATATCTTAGTTCTTTGAATGACTTTTGTATTTTATTTGCTTTGTTTTCCTAAAGAGTCTTAGAGCACCTTCATGGTACGTGTTTTGCAAGAATATATAAAAGGAACAATGAAACAATAAAAGCAAAAATCTAAACTTTTGCCATCAGTATTTTCAGAGCTTTCCTGCCATTATAAAGATAGATGTGTTTTATTTTCAGACTGTGTCATGTTTCATCATAATGAGCACCAAAAAAATGCAAATATGTATCGATTTTATACAGAGGTCAGTACAAGTGACAGGCAATCTGTGAAAAAGTTAGCAGTCCTAAGTAAGAAAAGTAATTAGAAAGATGACTTTAACCTTTCTTTAATGAATAGCAATAATAAATGACTTCCTTGGTGTTCTTGTGACCCTGTCAAGTTAGCAAGGTGGTCTTTCTTGAGTCAATTCTGTTTCGATCTCTTTTGTAATCACAGGCTCACAGCTGTGGAAAATAGCATCATTCATTAATTGATCACTAGTTATTTGTAGGTGCAGTGGGCAAGAAGCACTCAGGTTCATCTTCCTCTGTTCTGAATGCTTCTTGGAAGCAAAAATGAGGGGCATTTGTAATCCTTAGGTCCTGAATGTTGGTTTTATTTCTTCTTGATATTGTTGCTTGAGTGATTCACTTGTTAGCGTCACAGTAGGCTAGTGAGCAAGAAGAAATTATAGCTTTAGCAGCCATCTCTGATGCATGAAGCACATGAAAAATGTCCTCCCAAAACTAGCGCTAGTGTTTTGAGTTTCATTAAAGCTATTATCCAATAAATGATATACTTAAGAAAATCTATTTGTGCACATGAATTTGGAGTTTTGCTTGCTAGGGTGAACATCTTTTACTGAAGACAACCATTGATTTGTAAACACTGTAATTGTCATCCAATATTTTGAGGCTTTTTGCTCTTAAAGAATGCCAGACAATATGGTGACTGGAACCTCTTTGCCATTTATGAGACAGGGAGGTGTTTACTTCTTTGAGATGAGGTGTAACAACTGTTTTAACATTTCATTGAGGTGTAGGGAGAAAAGAGGAAAAAAGACACATTCAATTAATTTTTAAGCAGTACATTCACTGAGGCAATACCTGAGAGCAGCCTGTGTGTTAACACATCTGGTGAATTTATCTGTCATGATTTTCAAAGCAGTTCTGTCTATAGGCTAATATTTTGGAACTTTCATAAATAGACATCTAGACTAAGTCTCCCAGGCATGATTAAAGTCAACCTCTCTCACAAGGTTTTAAGGCAGCCCTTTTTCCTGGTATTATTATCTCTCTGTATGCCTGTGACAGTATTACAGACGCTAGCAAGTTAGAGATCCCAATGGTCTTCAGGACAAATATATATATATTTAAAACAAAACAAAACAGAGAAACTATAGACTGACATTGCGTATTTTTGGTGGTACAACTTTTTCAGAAATCTGAAATGGCATTTTTTTTATCCAGAAAAAGCACTGTTTTCACTGGATATTCATTCTGAGTAGTGATATATGCAATAGGAGTACGTAATTGCAAAAAAAAATGTCAGCTGGAGTAGAAAGGTGACACTACAGCTTCTAGATGGGGTTACATCTCTGCTTATGTCTGAAGTTAAATTTTGTGGTTCATACTTTCACAAAAGTTCTGAAACAACAATAAAGATTGGACTTTTGCCTCTGATAATTAAATAGTTAATAATGCATTCTGGAAAAAAATATAGTTCTTCTATTCTTACAATTACAATCAATGTATAGATTTTCAAAAACTGATAGGATAAAAATATTTTCTTTAAGTAAAACTTTATCACTAGCTACTAGCAATGAGGAGTTTGAATCAAAATATGCTTTTTGATATTATTCTGATATAGTTTTTTAGCTGAAGACAAAACTCAGAGTGTCAGTTTTTCAGGTTTGATCTATGGTCAAGTGAAGTGACACACAAAAGACTTTGGCTATTTGGAGACAAAAGTTAATATGAACAACTTCTGAGATTAAATTTAATTCGAATACGAACACAAGTGTCATTCCTTTGGAGAAATTAATCCATGTTCAAACAATTCTTTCATCAGTG
The DNA here is from genome assembly GCF_036013475.1 of Columba livia. NCBI lineage: Eukaryota > Metazoa > Chordata > Aves > Columbiformes > Columbidae > Columba > Columba livia. The sequence continues at coordinate 193,201,732 of NC_088602.1, forward strand.
CATCCTAATTTTCAGGATGTGGCAGAAAAATCTAAATTAAATTCTGGTTTTCTGTAGGAAGAAACTGTGTAGACTTTAACTGCAAGATCTTCCCACCTTTAAAATTTTATTCTAAATGAATACTGGAAAATGAGCTGGGGAATTTTTTGGAAACTTCCTCCTCAAACCACATCTTCAGTCATATATCTGACTTCAAAAATGCTAAGAGTCGAGATAGATGTCTTCATATTTTATTGTAGGCTATGAGAATGACCTGCAATAATATCTTTTCAAAATACAAATATTGAATCCTGCAAAACTCAGGGAACTGAGTTTCTTTCTAGGCTGCTACTCTTGTCATATGGGTAGAGTCCAAAAGCCCATTGAGGGTGTAGTGTTTATGTTCAATGAACTGCCAAAATGTAATTAAAATTATTCGGAATACTTACATGTTAGCACATTTGAAAGAAAAAAGCATCATAAAGGAAAAGGGAATATAATTTATCACGCTAAAACAAGTGTGCTGAAAAAATGTGGGCTGTGTTTTAGACACACTACTAACAACCAGTAATGCATGTCTATTCTTCTGCCAGTGTTAATCTTGTGCATTGTACTTTTCTTTCTTTCCCTTGTTAAAAATTCTTTGTTCTATTAGAAAAATATGAGAAAGGAACGCAGGAGGTGTGGGTGGAAACAAGCACTGAAGAAGTAGAGGAAAAGAATGTAATGATATCACCTCTTCTTTTTTGCCACATATTCTGACACTGGGAATTTGGGAATACTCCCAGTGATATTCCATCATGCAGGCCATTTTGAAAATCTTAAACATATTACAGTTTTCCTTATCCAGTGGGGGATGTAAATGTAGTGTGTCCCTTTACAAATAAAAATGATTTTCATTGTCGTAACTGTTTTTAAGGTGGGAATTAGCAAGTATTCATCATGGGGACAGACTTTTTAACAGGGCCTATTACAGGAAGATATGGTGTAATGGTTTTAAACTAAAGGAGGGAGATTCAGGCTAGACATGAGAAAGATTTTTTTTTACAATGAGGGTGGTGAAACCCTGTAACAGGTTGGCCAGAGAGAGGGTAGATGCCCCATCCATGGAAACATTCCAGGCCAGGCTGGACGGGGCTCTGAGCAACCTGACCTGGTTGAAGATGTTTCTGCTCATTGAAGGGGGGTTGGACTAGATGGAAAGTCCCTTCCAACCCCAACTATTATATGATTCTACGATTCTATATAATACAGTGCTCTTTGTTTGGTTTCAGAGAAAAAAAAATAGGCTAATACTGATGAGGTATTTATATTGAAGTTTGTATGAAAGGGTTGGGCAACTGACAGAAATCTCACCCTACTCTTGATGGAGAAATTATCTCTTATTAGAGTTTCCTTTTGGTTTCATGCCATTTATCCCAGAGTCACCAAGGAGATGCCTAATTTCAGTTTAATACTTTGTCACTTGTTATGAGAAGAGATAAGCACCTCCACATAGCACTTCTAAGCCACAGATAGGAAGAATTCATGTGTCTTCTAACACTTCTCTGTGCAGTGACTCCAGGTCTTTACAGAGGATGTTTGGCATCTTTGAAATAGAAAAAGTAGTGGAAAAGACCCATCTTAAATATTTAGGCCCAGAGAAAGTCAATCAGAATTCCAAGCTTTTGCTATACAGCACTTACCTGCTTCGATAAAACTGAAAAACCTGCTTCCTTGTGCTTTTTTTTTTTTTTTTCCCCAAAGTTTTGTACAGTTGAACAAGCTACACCCACATCCTGGTACATATAGTGATATATAATATTTAGGAATTCAAGCTAACCTTTGAAAAAGATCAAACATGAATCAATTGCTGCATATTTACTTTCCCAAAGTGATAAAAAAATTCTAGGCATGCTTTTGTTCTGGCAATGGTTCCTCTCAGAGTAAAAATCTCTCTCTGATTGGCACCAATGATTAAAAAATAGCTGATGTAATAAAGCCATTGAATTTTACCAGAGCATCTATCATTATATTTTGACAATGTTAGTCCTGTTACCAGCGACAAGGGTTACAATTTTCAAGTTTCTGTCCAATATGTTTATGGAAAAGTTTCTTGAGTTGGGGAGGGCCAAGTTAGCAAGGCTGATGCGTTGTTCTTGGTAGCACTAAAAGATGGCAGAATAACTTTGGGAGAAGAAAGAAAGCAGGAGCTGATTACAGCCACAGCAATGACATTAAAACAATTATTCCACTGAGCTGTCAGAAGATGGGATGCATGACAGAGAATCTCTGCTAATCTTGGTACACTGAACGACAGCTGCAACATTCTGTCTTGAAAGACAGGAATTTAAGAGTTATCTAAAAAATGGCAAAAACACTCATGACAGTCTAAGATATTCAGCTTTCCAAGAAACATAAACATGCACAGAATAAAACTAAATTAGTCAATTGCCCAGTGGCTTTGTCCTTTATTAATAATAATTATAAAAATATTATCACAATAAAGTCTATCTTCTCATTTATAATCTGTTCAATCTGTTGTGGAGTGTTTTGGTGCAAGAGGACTTGTATATGATAATGAAAAAAATGAAATCAAATAAAGAATTAAAGATATTGTCTCTTTTATGGTTGTTATGGGAAGCTTATTCTCTATCTGTCAGTGAAAACTCATACAGAAGGGATTTACATTAAATCATACAGAAAAGTTTTAAAATCCAAGAAGCAGTTATATCAGATTTAATTACTAGTCTGATTTTTTTTTTTTTTTTAAGCACTGCATTAGGTCATACATGAAATCCAGAACTCTAGTTCTCCCTGAGAATATGCAGAGCTGTTGAACAGCTGTTGTCCAGCTGTAGCTGGACAGATCACAGAATCAAGTAGCTACGACAAGTTCTCCAAGAAAATATCACAAACCAAATGAAGCAGGTGATTGGCAAAAGCCAATACCAATTTAACAAAGGTAAATCATGCCTGACCTACATAATCAACTTCTGCGACAAAACAACATCTTCTGTCAACACAGGGAGAGCAACAGAAGTTGTTTACCTGGTCTTCAGCAAAGCATTCAACACTGTTTCCCACAGCCTTCACCTGGATAAACTGAGAAGGTGCATATTGGATGGGTGGACTGCAATGCGGGTAGGAAATTGCCTAACAGGCCACACTCAGGGTGATGATTAATGGTTTTTACTCAGGCTGGCAGTCTGTCATAAGTGGGCTTCCCACAGGCATCAATATTAGGCCCTTCACTCTTTAACATCTTCATAAATTATCTTGATGATGGGACTGAAAATACCTTCACCAAGTTTGCTGATGACAGTAAACTGGGTGTGAGGTGGACGCATCAGAAGGGAGAGAAGTCTTACAGAGAGACTTGGACAGGCTGGAAGAGTGGGCTAGCCGGAACAGTATGAAGTTTAATGATGACAAGTGCAAGGTCCTGCACCTGGGATTGAAAAACCAAAATTGTCCAGAACAGGCTAGGATCTCTGTGGCTGGGAACAGCTTTACTGAAAGGTATTTGGGGCTCCTGGTGGACAACAATCTGAACATGAGTCAGCAGAGTGCCACTACAGCAACAAAGGCAAATCAGATCCTGATCTGCATCTGCAGGGACATTAATTGCAGCAAAGTGCTCTTTCTCTCTGTTGACTAAGAAGGATAATAAGTTGACTAGCTCGGAAACAGAGGATCAGGAATTGAGTGGATTCATTCTGCTGTTTCAGTAAAACACAAGACAGTTCTAATTGTCTTTGGAAGGATTTTGTCTTCCCAGCCGCTACTTCAAGACTGCGGTGTACAATGCCTTGTGTATTGATATGTTAAAGGACAATAGGGGATTGGATGCCATTACTTGTGTAGCACCAACTGTTTTTTTTTTGCTACATTTTGCCTCTTTAATCTGTCATCGAAGAATGACAGTGAACCACTGATGCCTATATGTAATAATTTACATATGAAAGTAGGAGACCTGGTAGTTTCTCTATAACTGGGATGGTTTGTGGAACCACAAGAAGTAAATATGGAGATCTCTAGTAATGACCTCTCAGGAGTCCATTTCAGAGAGACAGGGTTTTGTTTTGGTTTGGTTTGGTTTGGTTTGGTTGTTTTGTGGCATTTTTGTTTTGTTTTGTTTTTTCAAAACACCTCCATGCATCATAAAATGACAAGAAAAATGAATCTTCACTGAAATAAAGTACCCAGAAAATTCATATCCAATTACTGTAAGAATAATTCCTCATGAGTGCCTAAGTTTTCTTCTTTCTGGAAAGATTATCCCAGTAAGACTGCACCAATCCAGTAGTGCTGTTCTTACCCTACTAAAGTCATCAGATTAGACTATTGAAATATTTAAGTTCACAGAAAACGTCAATAGGTCTACTGTAATTCCCACAGTATGCACATTTAAGCAGGAGCTTTTATCAATGCAGCTTTTGATTTCAGATTTTTGTGTTGTTTTGTTTGTTTGTTTTTACAAAGGGAAAAGTCTGGATAGGTATGGTTTTCACCAAAACACATATTCACCCAATTAGAGACTAGTGAAAAGTATTTCTATAAGAGATGTCCAAGATCATAGAATTTAATCCTATATAATGCACAGGGGCAACAAATAAAACAAATGAAACAGACAGGGTAATATTTTATTATAATTTATCGAATAATATGTGAAAGATTAAAAAATAAACATTGTGAGGTAACAGAAAGGTAGAAGAAAAACTTCAATATAAACATTATAAACAGATTGGAGCATTAAAAAAAATACTTAGATACATGAGTTCTCTAGATTGTAGAAACTTAAGTAACTTAATTTCCTTAATTTCCTTCTCTCAGCCATGTCAGCTCACCACTACAAAAGGGAGAAAGCTGTATGTGTCACTCTTCCTACCTTTTTTAGTTGTTAAAAATGGCAAGGTTACACTTCCAAATGGATGTTTTTTCCTAGCTCCTCTGCAGACATGAAATATCAATATGCGTTTTTATATTTTTTCCCCTCATTCCCACATCCTTGGACTGGCATCTGGCCCAAGATTGAATTTAATCAGACTTGGAAAAGAATGGAAAATGTGTGTAAAACAACACAGAGACCTCTAAGGATCAACAACTGACAAGAAATTAGGTGATTTATTTACTTTCCTGCTGAGGAGGCAGCTATGGTGTTTTGATTAACCTGAAATCTGATAATATATTTTTGTCATTTTGTAAAGTTTGAATATGCTGATAAAGCAGCAATAAAACAGTAGGAGAGTATAACACTAAAACTGTAGTATTAGGGGTAGAATAGAAAACACAGGAGGGATTATTAAGTATTCAACCTCCTCAGATCTCCCTGCAGCAAACTTGAAATCTCTCATAGACCACAAGGTACTGGAAATGGAGTCCCATTCCATAATGTTAAGCCCTTAATTTCATTTTTGCTTTAAAGAAAAAGCATGAGTTAACTAGACGAGAACTTTGAGAGACATAAAAATGTTATCTGCATTAGTGGGGCAAGTCTAGCAAAACAATGACTGAAAGCACTGATAAATAGAAGGTAGTTTAAATTATGCTGGTGTGTCTATTCTGTTTTCTCGGCAGACTATGAGCACCATAATTAGATTGGTTTTATGCTCTGAATCCAACGGGCATTCATTCCTTGTGCCCCTCTTTTTTTAATGCAAGTATCTCCGAGTGATATCCTGTGATATTAACACTGTCACTGGAAAATGTACCCTGACTGGAGTACAGCTTCTCTCACCCAAAACCAGCAAAGATGCCTACATAGTCATAATGATCTGAGCTATGCAATCTGTGAAATAAAGGTACAGCTCTCAGTATACCTTCAACAGATATAGGGACATACCTTAAATTTCAGTTTCATTTTCTTTGACTACTAGTGTATTATAAGGTATAATTTATAGATTACCTAATTTCTACCTGTCATTGAACAGGAGAACATGAAGAGCCCATTTAAACCAAGTCTATGTGCCCTACCACTATAACTCAGTTGTGAAATTCCTTGAAAAACAATGCAAAGTCTTAATCATGGAAAATGATAGGATTGATTAAGGTGTTTGAAGGCCTACATTGAGGAAAATTTGAGAAGAGTGTGTTCTGCCTAGTCCCCAGCTGACACTCTGGAAGTTTCACCCAGGTCCCAAGTTGAGCTTCAAGGATGGATTCAATTTAAGGTTAAGACATATAAATTTCAGTGTCTACCTGTAGGTTTCTGTACAAGAGCTAGTCAATAGACTCAAGCTTACCATGGGAGTCTGACAAACTCTAGCAGTTAACTACATCTAGTGCTGCTTGAAAGGCCATAGAGTACCTGAGTCATCTATGTGGTAGGTATAATATAATATAATGTAATGTAATGTAACGTAACGTAACGTAACGTAACGTAACGTAACGTAACGTAACGTAACATAACATAACATAACATAATATAATATAATATAATATAATATAATATAATATAATATAATATAATATAATATAATACAATACAATATAATACAATACAATACAATATAATATAATATAATAATATTCCTAATTGGAAGACTCATTCCTGTCTTGAGTGACACTGGGCAGCCGAGCAAGGTAGTTCTGACATTATAAGTACATTAGGTGACTATGTTTACCCAATGAATGACTTCTGCAAGTCTACTTTAGTGGCAGCTGAGCCCTTTGAAATACTCCACTCACTGTATTAACTAGATACTTAGAAACATCTTGGGCTGCATCAAATGGAGTGTGGCCGACAGGTCAAGGGAGGTGATTCTACCCTTCTACTCCACAATGGCGACACTCTGCCTGCAGTACTGCTTCCATCTCTGGAGCCCTCAGGACAGGAAAGACATAGACCTGTGGGACAGGGTCCAGAGGAAAGACACCAAGACGGTCAAAGGGATGGAACACCTCTCCTGTAAAGACAGACTGAGATAGTTGGGGTTGTTCAGCCTAGAGAAGGCTCCATGGAGACCTTATTGCAGTCTTTCAGTTCTTAAAAGAAGCCTATAAGAAAGGAGGGGACAGACTTTTTAGCAGGACCTGTTACAGGAAGACAAGGGGCAATGCTTTTAAACTGGAATAGAGGAGGTTCAGGATAGACATGAGAAAGAAATTTTTTACAATGAAGGTGATGAGACACTGAAACAGGTTGCCCAGAGAGGTGGTAGATGCCCCATCCCTGGAAACATTTCAAGTCAGGTTGGACAGGGCTCTGAGCAACCTGATCTAGTTGAAGATGTCCCAGGGGGTTGGACCAGATGACATTGGAAGGTCCCTTCCAACCCAAACTATTCTATGATTCTATGAATCAATGAACATGCCCGTAGCCACCTGCATGAAGACATGATAATACAGGTTTTTAAGCTTGAATTGAATTATTGATAATTCTACTGGGATGTGCAACCACTTTGCAATATTGGCACTCCTGTACTATGAGTTTGATCACTACAAAACTGGGTTAAGTACACATTGAGAAATCTACTTACCTTGTGAAATTTTGCTTGAAACTATCCCGAGCTGAAACTATCCCACTGAACAAGCAGATTCTAACATGATCGGTAAAAATCTGGGGTTGTTTTTTCAATAAACAAGTCATTGGAATGCATGTTGGGTGTGAAATCCAAGGAATAATGGACTAAGAGGTTAATATTCCTTTCACATTTTACCATAACTAGTATGATCAGGTGTCATTTGTAGTAATTAGGTCATATGTCTTCTCTCTTCAACAAGTCAGTTTCAATAAATGAAATAATTATGATACTGGGGAATGATGTACAATTGTTGAGGACTTGAATTTTGAAGAGCAATCCCACTTTATTATGATGTAGGTAAAAATGTTTGACTGGTACTCCTTTACAAATGCCATTTTCTGAGACTAGTGCTGCTTTCTGCAGTTAAATACAAAAGCCAGCATAAGAGAAGACCCTCAGTTTTCAGAGACCTTATAGCTAACCAAAAGGTAAAAGTCATGTATGATGTGCTCTGTGTGATCTGTTATTTCCAGCAACCATTTACCAACAACCAAAATGTTGCTTGCAAAACCCCTACAAAACCCCTACAATACCTCTACAATACACACAGTGTATTACTGTTTTGATTACATTGCTAAGGAGCTCACTCTGAGTATCAGCATTAAAAAAAAAAAAAAAAAATGGAAAAAAGAAAAAAGAAAGATAGGAAAAAGAAGATAGGAAAAAAGAAAAAAAAAGAAAAAAGAAAAAAAAGAAAAAAAGAAAAAAAGAAAAAAAGAAAGTCTTGTTAGTATAGCACTGATCTCTGCAGATAAATTCTGTTACTATTGCCACCTCTGTCTTAAAACTCTGTGATGGATGAGCAAGTCACACAGAGTAAACTCCAATGAAGAGCTTTTGAGGAGATTGAAATATTGTATTAAAAAGAAGACCCAACTCAAAACTAAAATTGCATTATACAGTACAGACTGAATTTTTTTTGTAGAGCTAAGAAACTTGAACTCTTCCTTGCTACGTTAAGGATCTCAAATAATTCCAAATGTGGGCTTTTTTTGTTGCTTGTTTTGTTGTTTGGTTTGGTTTGGTTTGGTTTTTGATTTTTTATTTTTTTTTCCATGCACCTTCTGGCATAAAATGACAGGGTCAAATCCTACACCCTGAGATCTTAAAGCACAATTCTACACCACATAATACCCCTCTAGGTCAGCTAACACAGCTTTGGGCATCTGCTTTGTATTTTGATAAAAGTTAACCCAGAGCAATTATTATGGCAAGCTGAAATATGGTCAATGAATAAAAGGCAAGATGATGAAATGTTACAGACATCCACAAGACATATCTTTAGCTGCTGCATTAGTTCTGCAACAGAGGATCTTGCAGCTAGAGATGATTTGCTGTAGCAAATATGCATCCAAGCCCATGATTAGAAGCTTTGAAGCACAAAAAGCACCAAAGGAATACAAGTGTCACTAAGACCCAAGAAATCTGTGTTCACAGCAAAAAGCTAATTTCCCAGTGAAGCCATGAAAGTTGAGTACTTTTAAACCAAGTTGACAAGAAGCTATCTTGATCTAAGAAGTATTAACTTAATCAACACAAAATTTAGAATTTAGGCCTGTGACTCAATTTGCAAACTGAAATCTTAATTTTGTCATTTAAGATTCATAGCACTGTGATATCATATTAAGGGAGAAATATGCAAGTGATGTGGGGTTTTGTTAAAGCTCATCTTAAGACAGCATAGTTTAATGTGCCTCTGCCAAAGTCAATTTTTAATGAGAATGAAGCTATGAATGGCAATATCTGCTATAGAACTTGTAATTGGTATTGAAGCTATTATGTAGAGTGTTCCTAATTTGATATCTTAAATGTTCTGTATTAACTTACGACTTTAAGATGTGCCCAGGTTTGCAAGCTGAGATATGCAATATGAAGGATTTTATTTTTTAACAGTGTCTGTTGGTTTCACAGCATGTAATGCAGTACTCAAGTTCTGCTTCATATTGACCACATTACAAGACTCCATTCCTTTAGAACTACAGCATCTCAACACCTCATATAAAGGCACAAGTAGAGGTAGGAGATTTAACATCAGCAGGTATTTTGAAAAAGACAAAAATATAATTTGAGAAACATCATTTTCTGAATACTGGAGATATTAACTGCAAGTACTGACTAAAAGAAGATCTTTTTCAAAGCAGTAGCATATGATCATATAATTGAGGTGAATTAGGCAACATATAAAGCATAAATTGATATAGCTAAGTTACAGTTGCCTAACCAGTCTTTTTCTTCTACCTTCTAAGTGTTTGATGTCACAGTGTTTACATTTCTTGTATATTATCTTCTGTGTGTAAATTTATGTAACACAATTGTATCTGCTACTAAGGTTTTCTATCTTTGTTTCTGTGAAGATATTAATAATTTAATATGCTGAAGTTCAGACAATGGTAAGATTGCTGTCTGCTTCTATGCAAGAATTTTGTAAAACATCTTCAAGGATCCAGTGACATAGGAGAACTTTTAGTATTTAGCAACTCCCTGCAGCAGTTATTTTATCTTTTCACGATTAAAATTGATTACAATCTTCCAAGGAATAGGAAATCCTTGATTCCACCTCTTATTTGTCAAGAATCTGCAGTGCTTCCAGCCACAAAGAGTGTGTATACAGCTGGTTATATGGTGTCAGCAGTGACAACACTGAGAGACTAAGCATAAGGAAATATGCCAAAGTAGATTTTGTGCCTTATACAGAGGAATGGAAATGATACTGCTTATGCTGTACTCTAAAAGCTGAAAATGTCACCAGCTCCAATTAAAATATCTTGGAGTTTTCTAGAGTTGATGTGTTACTTGTACATGGATTTATATTTTTTTCTTTACAGGTACCTCAGTACTTTCTGTAGAAATGTAACTCTGATTTTTCTTTGAGTGTTACAATGGATAAGCAGGGGGCAGATAGGCTATGCTGGTTTGCCAAGAGCCACATTGTTGAAGTGTTTACATCAGTCATGTTTAGTCACACAGAGCTGGAGCTGCAAGAAGGCTTGGCTATTGCATCACTGAACACTGCAGCACCCAAACATTGTTGCTTAGGGGACTCATGGAGCCTGGAATTATTCATCCAGGTTCTCTAGAGAATGACTGAGGAGAGATAGGAAGCTTAAAGATAAATCTATGATGCAGTTATTTGTACAACTGCAACTTAACGTAAACAGACAGAAGTTATCTTTAGAGTAGCTTTGGTTTAGACAAGTGTAGCCATTGCAGCACAGAAGTCAGGGGTTGCTTCTGCATTTTGTATTAAAATTCTAAAGGATAAAATGAATAAATAATGTTATGACCACATATTACAACCAAATCTTCCCTTTCTGAGAGGTGACCTTTTCTTCGGGCCATAGACTCATGTGCCCTTTTGGTTATTCACTCACTCTCTGTCCCTTTAAATTTGCTTTCTGCTATGCTAACATATATGGTGAACAGAAGGGTAGTCACCTTTCCTCTGTAGCCTGCCACCAGGCATTGCTGAGAGACAAGAGATATGCGGGTGAGTTCCCTTCACGCAGAGATTTTACACCTCCTTGACAAACACTGTAGCAACTAAGCAACTGAATGAATGACTGCCAGTCTCCTCTAGCTATGTTTTAGAAGAAAAAAGATGAACCTGACTTTGGATAAATTGCACAGCCAGATGACTCCAGTTGATAGTAAAGCACATCAGTCCAGAAGAGAGGCAGTAATTTTATTCTCTTATTTTAGTGGTAGAGTTACTTCTCATTGCTGATTATATTATGATTTAAGCCATTAAATTAAGATTTTTATATAAAAAATCAGTTATTTCCTAGAGTGAAAGGTTTAGGAAAGTGAATGTCTTAATTATAACAAGATCCTAACAATCTGCTATGAGACAGCTTAATCTAACCCTGTTGAATGTTCTAGATGTTGTTCATTCCTTTATCTATTGCCAAGTTGGATTATGAATTCGGCTTACAAGAAAATGTTATGGACATTAAATGCCTGAGAAGAAGGAATGGCAGATACTCACCTAGGTACAAGTTTGTGTGCATCTGGGTCTATGCTTTTTCCCTGCACCTAGGCCTCTGGAAAGGGAAAATTATGGTACAGTTTCAACAAACAGACCAGGGAGTAAAGAGAATGCACATTGCACCTTGTATTAGTTGTGTTTCAGTTCTCTAGACAAGAATAACAGAAGCCTCAGGGCACTGCTTATGTTCTTCGTGTAAGAGTTCATGCCAGTGTGTGCAGGTGGCTGTAGGAGCATAATCTTGGAAAGGTTGAAGTATTTAGCCAGCTTGTCACAGGGAAGTTCCCTGCAGAACAAATAGGAGCAGACAGTGGCAATTTGCATCTTGCAGTACACAGCAATCTGTTGCCCCACGTCCACTGCAAAGCTAGAGTTAAGCCCAAGGCAAACAGAGCTTCCAAGTAAGGGATGTTTTTTATAATTCTGACAGGCAAGATAGAACAGGGTTGAGGTCATTGACAGATAGCATAGCTAAGAAACTAACTTAAAAGGTCTCTAAGGCAAGGTAACTTTAAAATCTAGGCAAGATATTAATTGCTTATTCACTCAAGTGTACAAAAGTGATCATAAAGCAGTGCTGTGGATGTATTACCTGAACTACCACCAACTACGACCTGTATATTTGGACCTGTAATGGAAGAAATATCAAACAATATGACCTATCTCAAAATCCATTTTGTTCCATTTTCTAGTCTAAAATATTGTCCTTTAGTGTCACATTTGAAGACATCATTTAATTATATGCCATTTTTCATTTACTGTCAGGCAGATACATACAAGTTAACACAGTATTTTGTCCATCTCTATAGCTATAAGTAGTTTCAGCAACAATATCCATTGATTTTCTGTTTCACCAAATTCCTCGGCAGTTTATTTGATCTTCTTTCCAGGGATGATCAAGCAATCCTGTTTTACTGGTGTGTTCTAGTGAGGGGAAAGAAAAAAAAAAAAAAAAAAAGTAGCATAAAGTTAACACCATTAACCAAAAAAAAAAAAAAATATATATATATATATGACATATATAGTTTTCTCTCATAGTTGCAGGAAAGAGGAAGCATCATTTTTGTTTCTGTATGAGCAATTAAATGAATAGAAGAATAGAAAGATATCTAGAAGAATAAAAACTTAAAAAATAATCTTTTAGCAAAGTTGTTGGTAAAATTTTGCAAATATCATGTTACTGGTTCAAAGAAAACATGAGTCCCTGATGGTATTAGGTAAAAGTTAAATAATGTCCTTTTTTACTATAAAAAGTTATTTTGTTAATTTATTTGAGCAAATTAACGTATTGGCTTGTGCAATGAATCAGTGTGCACTGAAGAGGCCACTATCAGCTGAAGAAGAAATAAAGGAAGGGCATACTCAATTAGTCAGTGACTCAGTGTATGTGGCTACTCTTGTTTAGGTTAAGTAAGCAGTCTCCAGAGGTGATGACATTCCATGAACTGTGAAAGAAACCTTAACAAAGAGATAAAGTATAAATCTCTCATATGATTTGAAGTCTGAGATTCAGTCAACAACTTGACAGAAAAGATGGATCAAGCTACAAGTTTGAAATGCAAAACAGACAGGCAGGGCAGATGTTTTTTAAAAATAATACCAAAAAGAACAAACTCATTATGTTCTAACTTTGGTAGTTGCTGACAAGATGCATTTTCATACTGTGTGCAATTTCAGTTGCTTGCTTTTTCTCTTTTCTAAGAGCAGAAGTCATATGGGAACAGGTGTAGGAATCTTCATGGGGGAATCTTCCATGTTTGGTTTCTAATTAATTTGAATACATTTGGCTAGCAATTTTATCCAGACCAAGTAGAGGAAAGAATCAATCATTTGGAACTTTGTCTCTAAGTTCAAGTTGTTGAAGAGTTTGCTACACCACGCTGACAATATTGAGTTTTCATTAAGTTTTGCAGGAGACAACTCAGACAGAATTAAATCAAGTAAAGACAGGCTAACCTCCTACTGCTCGTACTGATCTACACTTTTTGTATCTGAACAGTAGGAGATAATCCATCGTGGGCATTTGCTTCTGCAATGTTGTTATATTATTTCAGCTGTATAACTGCTATAAGAATAGAGGAGAATTCCCTTGCCAAAACCAGGATGAAAGCACTTAAAATTGTCTGTGGGAAGCCTGATGAAAATTTACAACCACTACAAGCTGGTCACATAGATTTGCATGTTTATGTAATATGAAAAGTGTACAGAGCTCAAGCTTCTAAGTTTGTCAGCCCAGGATATATTATCAGAAAAGCTTTCTATATCTCCTGTGCGGTAAGTGAAACAAAAGTTTGTGTGCAAACGTCTAAAGAAAATAATTATGATAGCAGTCACATTAGTTCTTCTTATCTTATGATGCTTTTTATCCAAGGATCTTTACTTTGTTCTGGAAAGCTATTTGCCTTCAAGAGATAACTTCTGGAAGAAAACTGAAGCTTCATTTTGTTTAATTCCTTTATTAAAAAAGGCAAAAGTCTGGACTGATCTCCATAATTTCGACATTCAGATGTGATTTATTTTATTAAATCTTGTACCTCAGCTCGGCTCACCTTTCCTGTCATGTGCACTTTGGAAACTCACTATGCACTTAAATTTAATAACCATTCAGAATTAGATGTGTAAAGGTCCTAGGCAATTTACTTTGCCTTCTCTCACAAAAGGCTCAGAGATTTCTCCCCTGACAATTGTTTCCCTATAGTCTCCCTAATTTTCCCAACCCTTAACCAGCCCTTACTGTTACAAAGCCATGCTTTCCCAAGCTAGAGCTATATTGCCCCAAGAAAATCCCTTGATGAGCCAAGTATGTATATGGTTGTCGTGACTTAACCCGAGCTAGCAATACAACCATGATAGCTGCTCACTCACCCCCTTCCCCCTGCAATAGGGAGAGAATCAAAAGGGACTGAGATAAACACAGCTTAATAAAATAACAAAATACTAATACACTACTAGTAATTATATATAAAATAGAAATAAAAGATACTCAAGGCAATTCCTCATGAACATGCTGAGTAGCCAGTCCCAGGAAATGACACTTGGTCCCCAAAGCTGATCCCAGAGACAGAAAAAAGAGGAAAAAAGGTAGAAAGGCTCAGAGGCCTCTGCAAAACAGTAAAAGCCAAAATAAACATCCCGCACCAAAAACTCCACCAGCTCCAAGAAAAAAGAGTGAAAAAAACCCAACAACAATGCATGTGAGAGAAAGGGCCGAAGAGCAAGAGAGTGAACGAGAAGACTCCTTAAATATGGAGCATGATGCCAATGGGATGGAATACTCTTATTGATCAGTCTGGATGTCAGTCAAGCTCTGTGCCATCCATGTGCCCCTTATTTGATACCTCACACCTGTGGGCAGAGCACTCAGAGTGTCCTTGGCTCTCAGATTAGAGCAATTAAAAACATTAACTCTGTGCTGGGGTGTTATCTTCTTGTTCTCAAACTAAGTCCAAATAATGAGCATACTGGCTATGAAAAAGCAAGGTTTTTAACTGCATGAAGAAAATTAACCCATTTTCAGTCAAACCAGCACAACAGTGAAAGTTAGAATTAATTAGTTAGTTTGTTGGTAGCTCAATAGATTATATCAGACTACTTATTATGACATATTAAATAAGTAAATGTTGGCACATAAATATTGGGTCTAGTGACATGCTAGGTCAATAAACAGAGACAATCCACTCCTTTCCTCATGCTGTCCATACTGTAAATAGCATGGGATTAATGGTACTCAAACACTTTACAGTCCCTGTTGACTTCTTGTTTGTGAGGTGCAGAGCATTTTTGTATGATCTGGAGAGTCCAGTTAGAGTTCTTAGTCCCTAGCTATTTTGCCTGAGCTTTGCCTACAAAAAGTGCAAAACTTACTATACAGTTGCAGCCATTTTCTTCCCCTTCACACTTTCCGTTTCTCTATTATCTTCCCTTATGCTAGAGAATTCTTTACACAAAAGCTGGCATAGCTCCTTTATTCCTCTAACAGCATCAAAATGTATACTTCATCTCTAAACTGAGGTGTCAGTGCTGTACTGGCGAGCACTGAGACATCTGTCTCCGTCAATCTGGGAGAGGATGGACAAGGAGATGTGATGTATCAGATATCATTGCCTTGATCTAGCATTTAAGAAGACAATGCAATCTTCAAACTTAAGGGAGCTACTTCTTCCTGGACATTCCCACTAATCCAGTTGTTTTATGGAACTTTCCCTCTTCTTGAGTTACGGTCTACAAAGTCAGCAAAAGCAGAGTAAACACTAGTACCTTCAAAGCCTTTCTTTTTGGGTTTCTGACTAAAGGTGATCCAATAATCCTAGAACTTTCCCCACCGGAAGTGCAAAGGTCTGGCCATAAGATTTCAATGGAGTGGCATCACACTTAAAATTATGTCAAGTAATGTAAGAAAGCACCCAAACTCATTTGGATATCTACAGTAGAGGGGCATGAATCCCAGGTAAATCTAATAAAATTATTTTAACAGATTTTAAATAGAAAATTACAAAAACTACAGAGATTAACAATGTATGATGGGAAAGGTTTATGATGAGACATGTTCCAATAAATCTTCTCCTGGGGTTGGCTGGATGTGCCAAGACTCTGGCACATATAACTGCATTTGTCTTTCTTGGAGATAGTTCATAGCAAAGATGTACACAATACCAATGACTAATGTAGCATCACAGATTGCTTGTGTCCATCAAGTAAATTTGACCAAAATGCTACAACCGAAATAAATATTTTCACATTCTTTTTATATTTTTTCCTATTTTTTTATAAGACAATTTGTTGTAAATCTCTTCATGGCCCTGTTCCTTACATTTCAGGAAAGTTTATCTCCCTTTCTTTCCAAAATCTATTTTGGAAGTTATGAAGATAAAAGGTATCATAAGAACACACATATTAGATTAGACCAACTACACATCTAGCCTAACATTGTCTTTCCAACAGTGTCCATTAGATTATATCTGTGAAAGAGTTAAGAACAGAGGACTTATGCATGACACTACAACCTAAGTCTCTTCTAACCTCCAACTGCTGCAACAGAGGTGTTTCCTGCATTAGCTCTTCAATTTCCCCTTTAATCCACATGCTCAGCATCTCAAAGACAGGAGCTCTGCAGAACAGGTACTGAGTGCATCTTTTTTTTTAGCCTAACTCCTTCTAGCTTTTCTCATTACAAGATTATTATATGTTAGCAAAAGACTATTAATAGCAAGATCCATGTCACAAAGAGGTAAAGAAGGCATTCATAATGAAAATGTTTATAAAATGTCAGGAATTTATAATTCCTATAATACTATATAGATAAAATTCAGTAACCAGAATTATACTTTATTTTTTTTTTGCCTGAACAAAATTAGATACAATTTTTTTTCTTGAAAATCTTTATAACATTCCTCTCTATGAAGAATAAAAGAAGGAAAACTTAAATGTACCAATAGAGATATTTAAGAATCTCATAAAACTAAATTATTGCATTGCAGAAATCCAATGGATCAGAAGTTTCCTGTGATGGGCAATATAAGTCTGTTTTAAGTAAACATATGAAGTCAAATATAAACGTTATCCACATATACAAGCACAGAACAACTGATACTAATTGCTTAAGCACTGATCGTAATTTGTTCTTGGAATGATAATGAAGCAAACACGGTATGTTAAATACTTTGAGTGACATCTCTGAAATTATGTTTTTGTCACAAGATTTACAAAGAAGTAGACATATGTTCCAGTTCATTGTGAGCAGAGAACAGAGCTGAATGCTTTTCAGATTTTATTACAAAGTCAGAGTACAGCAAATGCAGTAGACATTGTGTCTAGACATTGTGTATAGAACTCCCACACAGAGATTACAAAAAAAAAAAAAAAAAATCCCATTTTCAGCCTGAATTCCTGTTTTCAATCTAATCCTTTCTCACACAATTATTTCTTACAATCTTGGGTAAAGAGAATATTTGCAAGTATTTTCTTGTAAGAAAGGCATAGCTTAAGTTACTGCTTAACACCTGCACACACTGCCTCTCAAAACCCAAAAATACCACAGGAAAGTGTTAAATTAAAGGTTAACAATATTTTTAACTGGGTGCAATAGTTCAGTTACAGTCAAAAGGCACTGGCTGTTGCTGTGTCTGCTTTTATTAAGTTCATTTCTGCATGATTTTTAAACAGAAGCAATCTGCACCTTAGTATATTAGTAGGTAGAACTAAACATTGAAATATACAGAAATAATACACAAATAGAGACAAGAATAAAAAACCTCTGCAACATATGAAATGTTTTAGTCCAATGTATCCTGGAAGAAAGTATTCACAGAATGTATTTACAAAGCAAAGATCAAAAACATAACTCTTAGCAAACTTAGATATAAGTTTGAATGCAAAAAGGTGACAGAACAGTTCCTGCAGAGACCTGCACAATCTCGTACACCATACTGAGACGATTCTGCTGCTTGACAGACCACTGACTTTTTCTAGAAGTAGCCCACAAAAAGTGCAACAATTGTATATATATATGCATATATGTATGTATCTATAACATAAAAGCTAAAGGTCACATAAAAAGGAATTTGGATGTGTAAAGCAGATACAAATGTTTCATACCTAGCACCCTTAGGACACTACTTGCCATCCTCAGAGGTATTCCAAAGATCCTTATTCTTAGCCATTCAACATATTCCATGTCATCTATCCCAGAAGACTACATTTTTACAGTGTTTCCAAGTCCTTCTTAGGCCTCACCTACCTCACAGGTAACCTATTGTGTACGTATACAGCATTGTGCAGCTATAGTGATTCATATTTGTGTATTTAAAAGGCAGATGAGCATCTCTATAGTACTGTAAACACTCCACTGAGAGAGATTTTCCTAAGTTTCAAGGTGGTATTAAGAACAGTGCTATATTACACCTTTCAATTAGAGGAGTGTTTTTTCAAATGCAGGTACAATATATAAATATAATGCAGAGATTGTGTCATTTGCTGCTGAAAACTCTGAGGGGAAACCAGACTTTTAACTGTGCTTTACAATAGCTGAGGGCAGAATAGAGATTCAAGGAGAAGTTGTTAAAACATAAAAAACCCACTTTAAAATATCAGAAAATTGTCAGTGTTTTTATTGAACTTTAGTAAAGATGTCCAGTAAATCTTTAGCAAAAATTGCATAGAGAAGGGTCACGAAGTTGGCAAAGGATTTATAGGGGAAGCCATATGAGCTGTGACTAAAGTCACTTGGTTTGTTCAGCCTGGAGGAGACTGAGGGGAGACCTCATAGCAGTCTACAACTTCCTCACAAGGGGAGTTGGGGGACAGGCGCTGATCTTTCTGGCAATCAACGATAAGACCAGAGAGAATACCAGGAGGATGTGCCAGGGAAGGTTTAGGTTGGACTTTAGGAAACAGATCTTCACCCAGAAGGTGGTGGAACACTGGAACAGGCTCCCCAGAGAGGTAGTCATGGTCTCAATCCTCACAGTATTCAAGAAGCAATTAGACAACACCCTCAGACACATAGTGTGAATTTTGGGGTTGTCCTATGAAGGGACAAGAGTTGGACTCAATGACCTTTGTGAGTCTCTTCCAACTCAGGACATTCTATGAGTCTGTGATTCTATAATTCTAGAACTCAGTAAAGCTGTGGAAGGAATTCTGCCCTGTTCTCACCAATATCTACCATCACTTCTTAATCCACCTAAGGGACCAATCCTTCATTTGCCCCTCAGCAACGATTTCACTGCTTCTACATCTTGTAATGTACTGTCATAGGCTGCAAGATCCAGAGAGCTCTTACATAGTAAGAAAGCTGTCTCCAGCAATAGTGAGGTGCTGGATAATTTATCACAAGGGCACATCAGCCACAGCACTGCACAAGCATTTTCAAGAGCACATCTGAGTAACACAAGCCAACAGCATCAAGCAAGATGAAGGGAGTGTGTTACAGATGCTTTTATAAGGACCACATCTTACTCAATGTCAGCTATCACTCATTTCTAGATATGAAATTGCCTTCATAGCCCTCTGCAGGGAACATAATATAAGTTCTGGGCATGTCACTGATCATTTCAGGTCACAGGAAGCTTTCTGTTTCGCCTTCTAGAGATCTGACGCAGACCTGTCTGTACATCAGCTACTCGTCATCAGCAACTCCTCACAGCTGTCATCTTGAAAGGCCATATTACCATCGTCCTGTATAGTATTACCATTGTCTTGTGTGGCTATCAGAAATTCCCATCTGTGACATATATGTCTCCAATCAGTGTGTCCCCAGTAGATCTCAGCAGACCATTAGCAGTGTGTACATCCCTACCCCAGAGAAGGCAAGTAGTTAACAGTATTGTAAGGTATTCTACAACCTCACTTGTGAGTTCATAAGATTTAGACACATCAGAATCTGGCCTCAGCTTTGGCTATGTGACCTTCACATAAACCATTAAGTGGTTCATTATCTAAGTAAGACATCTGTAGACGTCAAAAATGTGAACATAATCAGAATCAGTATGCACTCACCAAATCTGAGCAAGAATACACAGAAAGTCCTTCAAACCTGTTTGCAGGAGAGCCCTGAATACAGCCTCATTCTCCAGGGTGAGCAAAATATAACAGAATTTTACTTTCCATCAGTAAAATTTCACCAATACAATGGTTATGAACCATTCTTCTTGATGCAGAGACACCCAGCTCCCTCTTTTTTCCTCTTCCTCTACCTCCTTTCCTTCTTCAAGTAATTTTCTCCAGTTTCCCTTACTGTGTCCAACCTTCCTGTGAAGAGTAGACTTTCACTTCTGTTTTTATGACAACAGCAGAAGCCTGGCTATATTTACTATACCATGCCACACTTCTCTATACTTGTCACTGAAAACATTTTCAGATATAAAAAATGTTAATTCCCTCTCATCTTGACTGTTTATCATCTGGCAATGAGTGGAAAATATCCTGTACATGGTTTACTAATAGCCCAATACATACACACAAGATTTCTCCTGACCTTTACACGCAAAAGACAACTTTGCCAGAATGGACACCCTTGAGTCTCTACCTTTACTGAGTCTAGCTGGGACTTTAACTTTCGTTGTAGCAGCCTGTATGGTGCTCTGTTTTGCATTTGTGGCTAAAACAATGTTTGTAACACAGCAGTGTTTTGGCCATTGCTGAGCAGTGCTTGCACAGTGTCGTGGCTTTCTGTTTTTTCTCACTTTGCCCCTACCCCACCCCTCAAGAAATAGGCTGGAGGAAAGCAAGAAAATGGGAGTACAGTTGGGACAGCTGACCTGAATCAATGTAAGGGATATCCTATAGTATAACATTTCACGCTCAGTAATAAAAGCATAATGAAAGGAACTGGAAGGGGGAACATTGGTGGTTATGGTGTTTGTCTTTGCAAGTAATTGTTACTTGTGCTAAGGACCTGCTTTCCAGGAAGCGGCTAAACATCTGCCTGTGGATGGAACGTAGTCAATAAATTAATTATTTTGCTTTGTTTGCACACACACTGATAAAACTGTCCTTATCTCAATCCACAAGAATTCTCACTTTTGCTCTTCTGATTCTCTCCCCCATCCCACTGTGGGGGCACAGCCAGTGAGCAACTGTGTGAGTGCTTAGTTGTTAGCCAGAGTCGGCCCATTACATGAACGCGTATATCTGCAGAGACACAGACAAAAGTATTTCTTGCACTGCCTTGCTCTATATTCATTCTTAATTATAATTCTTCCAGTTCTCATATTAAAACCATGACTTGTTGGGAGAACCATGTATGTCACGCCCAATATCTATAGTAAAACAAAGGGAATAGTACTCTCCACGTTCCTACTAAAGGGAAAAAATTAACACAGCTACATGCTTTCATCAGCCTCTTTTGTGATAAAGTCTCACTGCTTTACCTTATAGTCTGCTTTCGTTCTGCTGAAGGCATATGACCTTGTGTCCAGTAAGGATGCCCAGAACTTGCACTTTTATGAGAGAGAACAATAGAAAGGACAACTTCCTAAAGAGGAAACACTTAAGAGAACAAGGTTCTATGACAAGAGAAAAAATATTTTATTGCTACCAAGTTTGTTTGTTTGTTTGTTCTCTTGAAAAATATAGCAAATTTTGTTGGTCTCATAAAAGACTAGTAAAAAGAAAATCTCACAATTGAAGCCACAATAAGTCTGTATAGGCCCAGCACACAGTACTCAAAACAAAGTGCCCTCAGGTAACCTTGAAAAGTATACCAAAGGCTAACTGAAGAAGCTGGTTTTGGAAAGTGCAGAGCCTGTTTTCTTTTCACAGAAAGACCATGAGATTGGGACAGATTAAAGAAGGAACTGCACCAACCCTAATATTAAATCACTTTGTCAGGCAATGGAAAAGGAATCTGCTGCAAGTGTAGGATTCATGGATTCAGGATTCAGGATTCATGACAGTATTTCATTTATATCTAGATTTGTGGGTCACCTGAACTTGAGAAGAAATATAGCAGTTCACTTCTAAATCCCCACATTGGCCAGAATCAGACATATGTCTCCTGTCAGTCTAAACACTTTGCCTCATGATACAAGGCAAAAACCCTTTTACACCTCCTTCTAAATCTTCTGGTACTGAATATTATTAAAGAATGAATATGAACCTAATGGTTCCATGGGTTTGTTTCAGAATAAGCATTTTAAGTGTCAGTACAATATGACTATTTTCTAGTATTTGTAAACATCGCAAATCTGTTTCATGGCACTGTCAATGCTACTTTTGTCTTGGGGCTTAGAGTTAGAACTAGAAACTTCCAGATTAAACAAGTTATTTGCCATATTCCATAAAAAAAAAAACAAACAAACAAACAAACAAACAAACAAACAAACAAACCCTCACAAAACAAAAACAAAAACAAAAAAAACTCAGAAAAACAAAAACAAAAACACAAAAACCAGAGGAAGACAGCATTTCTTAAAACAGTAAAAAGCGTCTTCAGTTGGAGGTCATTAGTAAGACTTTCAGTCTCATACCAGAATATCTTTATATGTTCAAGCAATAAATAAATGAACAAGCTAGTCACATAATAAGTGGCATGATAAAGCTGTGCAAGTTACTTTACATAACCCTCTTCAAAGTATTGTTGATTGAGGTAAAATTGGATTTCTGTTCAGATTGATTATCTAATATGATAGAAAAATACACAGCCCATGAACAAATATAGATTTCTGAAGAAAATTGAATTGTAATGTGGGACTGTCCACTGAGGCATTAAATATTGCTATATAATTGTATCTGCAGATGACAACTGTGATATGACTGAACTTCAACTGGTTTCCAGTGAGAACTTACAACAAACATGTGCACAAAGGACAGAAACTTCCTTTGAAATATTTGGAGGGGATAATTGATTTCCACAGTAAACTTTTCATAATCACTGTACTTGAAACTTCTGAAGTAGTAGCTGGAGTGTGAATGTCTCTGCTACCGAATCACAAAGGTGGAATTCCGCATTTGATCATTTTCACAAAAGACAGAAACTGAAAAGCTGTTAGCAAATTGAGTAGTTATAATTCAATCATCAATTCATCAGTCAGAGCAATTTAACCATTTTTATTTTTTTAATGAAATATTGCCCTCATATATTATTTTAAAATTATGAACTTTGTTTTCAATCTGGTTCAAAATACCTGTAAAAATTATATAGCTTTCCACAAGTAAAATATTCATAAGAAATAAGTGCACAAAATATAGCACGATTTTTGATCACTTCAACAATGTAGTTAAAGAAGTGACTAACAACATCTACTTAATTACTACTTAGGAACAATTAGAAAATAAATATTCTATTTATGATTTAACAAATCTTTTCAAGAAAGATTCTGGCTGTGGTTTTGATTGACCAAAGACATAGCTCCAGATGAACGCTTCACAGCTGTCTTTATTTGAATTATTGTTTTCTGGTTTTCTATTTTTACAATAGTTTTTTCCCTGTGTGTGATGATGGAGTAGGCTTGAACAGAAGTTTGGTCTTTTAGATCATGACAAAAAATGCATATGAAGAAGTGTAGCAGTCAAAAAGCAATGATAGATGAAAACCATGACCTTTGTTTCCCTCCTCAAATAACCTTAATGTGCAATACAAAAAGGATGTCCAGAGTATTAGGGTGTTCTTTCCATCACCCAAAAGTTGCAAGATACCAGAGGATTTCATATCTGAGGGACAGCTGCCAAACAAGATCCTATAAAAATATACCTGTAGGCCACACCTGGTAGAATCCTTTTCAAAAGATTTATAATCTTTGTGTTTTTACCAATGGCTAAGCAGGGGAATGTTGGTCTTGTCTCACAAATAACATCCCTACATATCTTCTATGCTTTTAGAAGTTACAAGTCCCTACAGATACATGTGTGGAGTTTATCATAAACAAAGTTGTTTTGCTTCTATACACTTAAGATACCTGTCTGAAGAAAAACCTATCAGGATGCAATGCAACCATATACAAATTAGAACAAGTGTTTTAATTTGTAACCATAACAAAAGTGTTTCCAATGAGCTACACAGTGGCATGAAAATTGGTGGTTGAAAATGAACCATGTTACACATGTTTTTCAATTTTGCAGAACATTTTTTCATTGTAATTAAAGAACCAGAATTATAGCATTAACATTGTGCATAACTCTGAGTGACTATGTGAGGCAAGAATGTGACCCTTTCTTGTTGTCATCCAAAAGTTTGCATTTACTGTAAAAATAATTATATTTTACAATATATTGATGTTCATATTCACTTGAATTATTTGTATGCACACAAAATAATTGTTAATCAATCTTCATGCAGAAAAACTTTCTTTAAACTACCCACAAGAAAAGATACATAAAAATGAAGCTCAGGTAAAGGTGATAGTTTAATATAGCAGCACACTATCATGATTAAAAACAGAAAAATATATGTTTTCACATTAATACCATAAACATATTTAATAAATCATGTAAGTAAATGTTTTGGATAATGAAAATGGCAGGGAATAATAAAGGTATGGTCATGATCCATCTCAGGCTACACTATAGGAAAACAAGGTGTACAATGGGGTTACTAAAAGATAGTAGTGAAAGGAGCATAATCACATCTGTTAACATTAAATGCCAGTGCTGTGAAAGTTAGACACCTGGAGGAAGAGAGAAATCTTTTACTTTTAAGACACTCCAGCTGCATCTTGCTTTACCTGGAACTTTCCTTTTTGAATTACTACCAGTGGATATAAAAGTCTTGACAGGTGTGAATGGAGTTAAAGACAAACGATAAAATTGAACACATAAAGCTAGTCATTTCAGGCTAAAATTGAATAATCAATGTAAATCATAGGTTATTCTCCTGCTATAAATAAGGCAAGGTAGATATGAAAAGGAACATAATGAACTACAATGGAGGCTGATGTAATTTGAGGTAGCTCCTATGGAATCAAACTTGATTTACATCAGGTGACGATTCTTTCATACAAGCTGCTTTATAGACTTAAACAAAATAATAAATAAGGAAAGCAGGTGGTATAAAATATATCAGGGCAGTGTGCAACAATAGCCTTATACAAATAAAGAAGTTATATACTAAGACTTAAAAGGATGTGGTTTGTTACCAATTCTGTTTCACTGACTTTGCTTTGTGGTATGACATTGAAAGGATCCTAACTCCCTGTTAGGGAAGTTTATTTTCCATAGCAGAGACTCAGACATGGATTCCTAAAATTCTCCGTAGATAAGTAGTTTATTCACAAGGTATAGTATAGAGCAGCTTGATCTTGTTGCCTCCCGAAGAATGACCCTCAGTGGAAAAAAACCTCTGACAATTATAGCCACACAATCCGAGCCTTCAGCCTCCCCCCCCAGCCATGTCATTCCATGCCAATTGTAAAATTAGAGTCTGAGGTCTCTTAGTTCTTCATTGGATGTCTTTATTTTCATCAGGCAGACTGTCAATCAAAGACCTGCCCTTCAGTGGCTATTTTGCACCTGTAGCTGCAGAAAAATAAGTTTTTGGCAAACCAAACATTCTTCTCTTTTGTCCTCTGTTAGACACTATTTACTTTACTTAGCTCCCCTTTTCTTCTAACTTGAAGACTGAGGCCTTTTTTACTTAAGGAATCAGAAAGTTCAAAGGTTCACAGCTTGCAGACATTAAACAAATTTATGCTAAAGAAGTTCTATATAAGCAGTTTCTAAACAAGTTCCATAAGAAGCAGTATACCAAATAATTTAACAAGCTAAGGCAGTCTATTCCCTAACAGTCCCACAGTTGAGAAACTGAAAATGATCAAATAAGCCTAGAGAGGGGAATCCAAAGAGACATATACTGAGTGAAGGAAGCACCTATGGCCAAAGAAATCTACTTTTGAGTTGTAACTAATTTCATCATGAAAGAAAAATCAATTAAGATTTGTGAGAAGGAAAGACATATGAAGAGATGTACATATTCATGTTGGTTGCAATTGCTTCTGCTCATTTCCAGAGGTTGTACATTAATCCTGCATCCTTCTAAAAAGGGAACAATAATCAAAGCTTTAATAAATAAAATGTCTTTGAAGGAAAGTCATGCAGATGAAAGCCTGGACCTGACACAGTTAGGTGAAATGATTCCACTGCTTTCAGCATTTTCATGTTTCAGCAAGAAAATCCTGTCAACTTACAAATATATCCTGCCTTCTACACCTTAAGTGCATTTCTCCATTTTTAGTTATGGTGAGTAAGTCTTGCCAGCTTTGTCAGACTGCTTCTTAGATCTAGTATTTTTACTAACTCATCAATTGCTGTGGAGTTTCCACACTGTTTCTAAACTGGTGAAGTTATTTTATTACAAAAGAACCCAAACTCTGACCATTTTTATGAACTTATATTTGTTATTGATATAACAAGACTCATCATATTTCAGGTAATTTGATCTTAAATAAGAGACATGGAAAGAATAAAAGTTTAATTTTTTTTAATATTAAATGAGAGTAGCTTTAAACCATCGATAGAACTGCACTATTGGCATAAAAATCACCACGATAAATGTTTTACATAATTTAGTGTGGTTATTTATCTGCCTTGTAGAAATAGCGTATTTTACGTTTCTTAATTATTATTAATATTAACAATTTAAACCAAAATATAATAAATGTAGAAGTGTTGAATGGGTCTAGAAATAAAAGTATTGAGCCCTTCTAAACTGGAAATTGTAATTTGAAAATTAAATTTGTAGTTACTTATGTAACAAAGCCCTGTTCATTTGAAAGAAAACAATAACCATCTGAACTGCATGATGAGGATTGTTTCTTTAGGAGACAAGACTTTTACATAACCACAAAAAAGCAAAGTATTCTAATTATTCTACTTATTCCTAAATATATGTACTTCAGCTCCAATTATGATTCATTTTGTTATGGTCTTTGACCACATTGTATGTTTTATGCACTGAATTACCTTATTTCTCCCTATACTTTCACCACAAATAATGCTTTGCAAGGGTTTTCTTGCATATATTGTAGGATTATTTTAACCCCTTGTAAAACTTTGAAAAATGTCCAAAGAAACTAAATTCTGTGTACTACATTTGAGCTGATCACATTTGGCATGTCCACAAACTTGGATTTTTAAACTACACATATATTACTTTACAAGCATTCCTAGTTGTCTGAAATCTGGTCTGAGAAGAGCATCAATTGGTAAGGCTTAAGCTGATATCTAGTGTGTTACAAGAGCACATAGCACAGGGGTTGGGCAAACTATTATCTCAATGATAAGCAACTATTAACATTTGACACTATTCCTCAACTCTAATATTTTTACTAATTCATGAGTGGTTTTGGAGGATGAGGTCTGTTTTAAACTAAAAAAGGGGTTACTAGGAGGTAGTTTAAACTTTGCTATTAAGTACATACCAAAATTTTAAGTTATAGCAATGCTCTTAGCATTTTCAAAATCTTGTAGTAAAAAAAAGGAATATAGTCAATATAATTAAATTATTAGTGGTTGAGATAATATCTTAGCAGTCCAGATTACCTGATTAATGCAGAAATGTCCCATCAGCAGGACAATCAAAGTTGTTGAACATAAACTTTCTACTCTTGTTGGTGTTTGACTTTCCAATGTCCCTCTGAGTTTTAATGTGCCAGTCTTTTTCAAGAAGGAAGTTTGTCAGCATCCTGGGCTCTTCAATGAGAGGAGAATGTTATTCATGGAGAGGTTTATTCCTCCTTCATCTTGGGTAACTTGGGTTTATGTTTGTTATCAGAGGCTGTTTCCTTCTCACTGCAGGCGAGCTGAAGACTGGAAGTGGCCTGTCAGCCTTTCCCAGGATCAATTGAAAAAGCTGTTGTGTTTTGGCTTTTTTTTTTTTACACAGTGACACTGTCAGTTTGCCAGTCCATTCCCATACGCAACATTGTCTAGCTCAGCCAGGTGAAGCAATAGCAAGTGCTAAATTGAGCTTGTAACTCTAGCCAAGGTGAACCCAGATGGGTGCTCAGACCCTGTAGTGTCAGGTCAATTAAAGATCTGAGGCCTTTTACTAGTGATGATAAAATTATATTTGGTGATGTACACTTTCTATCATGACTTAAGTCTGGCATAAAGAGAGAAAATTTTTTTAAGAAAGATTGACTACATCTATCAGACTGGTGGATACATTCAATCAAGATACAGCTTTTCCGTTTGGGAAATACAGTATGTTCAAGGAGAGTGTGAGTCTTGAGCCTATTCTTTGGTCTGATTATCTTATTCTACTACTTTTATCCATTTAGTAGTAGCCTTAAGGCTTATGGGAGCTTTGTCAAGAACTGCTTAAGGTCTTTCTAAAAATACAACTATTTAAAAGGACACTCTGAAAATCATTTGGGATACAGCGATATCAGATTTGTCACACAGCATCAGTGACATAAATCATGTTCTAGCACTGGAGTGGCTACCTCAATAGATGAATTAGTTAAACGTTGTATATGGTACAAAGTAAGTTCTCACTTGGAAGAATGTGAGAACCTACTGTGAACACCTTAAATAAAACACAACTTATCTTTTTTGATGGCTGGGGAAGACAATGAAAAAGGATTAACTCAGAAACTTTATTTCATTTCTGATGGAATAACGGATCAGAAGAATCAAGGGAGCTCTTTTAAAAAAAAGAATAAATCAAATAGTTAATTGAGGCCTGATATTTCTACTTTAGAGAGTTAAGTTTTTGTGACTACCGTTCCAAACTTGGAAAGAAAATCATGCTGTATTTCAGAAACATGTGACTAAGACATGAAAACAAGCCAAAATCAGACACAATGTACTTCAAATAAGTATATCAATACTAGTATAACAAAAGTAGAAAAAAAATTTTTCTTTGAAAAAATAAATTAAACAGCTTTTCAAAACAAATTTGCTCAAAAATGTACAGAATTTTTTTCAGATAATAAATATTTTGTAAAAAAAGGTACTAGGTGAAAGTATTATTTGGATGAGAAAACAATCTTTTCCATTCAGAATGGAAGATAATGTTCACTGACAAAGCAGAAGCAGACACAGGAAAAAAAAAAAAAAAAGAAAAAAAAAAAAGGAAGTGTAGCAAAGAGAAATTGAACAAGGACTTTTAGTAATGTTCTCAGGATCCAAGGTGTCCAAAGTGAAGGCATAACTATTGATACAGTAATTTTTCATTTGTTTCCCAGCCTCTTTCAGGCTAACCAGAGGTACAGAAATTGAGCAGTGGAGGTAATAAATACTTGCTGATTTTCCTGGTAGTGTTGAAGCTCCTTATGAGGGAGAGAGGCAGCTCACATCAGGTGCTGGCTGAGGATGACACTTCCAGGACAAGAACTGTTGATGCGTCAGCATACACTTCTGCCCTGTCACTCATAACACACTCCTAGTCCTTCTTGAAGCATATGAAATGCATTTTCTAGATACTGTTTGCCGGCAGATTTGCATAAGTGCCTCTTCTGCCTAGAGTTAGACCTTGTGTGTTGCACACCAGTTTTGTGCTAAAATTGTGTATCCTCACAATTTTCCTGAATATCAGACATGATTCCAACTTTATGTCAGGATGTCTGATTAGGACCCTCTGTAACCTGTCTTCACACCTCTTCCCTCTCACCTGCCTCATCAAACTCCTAGTTCAGCTGTACATGTTGCAGGGGCTAAGCTCGACATGACCTGGCTGCATAACCTGTGATGAAATTTTAATTCATGGAAGAAAGGATAAGGTTACAGGCAAAACTATGACTGTGGAGGCACTGACCAACAGTAGCTCAAGACTTCAAAAGGAAAAAAACACTAGTATGGAAGACTATAAAATAATTATTAAAAATCAAAGAAAGAAAGAAAATGAAATACAACAACTAAGCAAAACACACAGTCTTCTCCTGAGGGCAGCAGATACTCACTCCTGCCCCCCTCACTGACACCTGGCCAGCAAGCAAGGACTCTTCAGGCATCTTACAGAGGGTAGGAAACATACTAACACACTGAAGTTTAACCAACTAGCTCTTAAAATAACAGCTACCTTCAGTGTGTATTTGTAAGTAACTAGATCATATATCTGTGTGTGTGTATATATAAGTATGTACCTCTCTCTCTTTCTCTCTTTGGAAGATGTTTTTGCATACAGCTAAGAGTACCTGAACAAAGACATTCAGAGTGACACAGGCAAGCAGTATTACATTTAGAAAGAGCTGCAGGTGGTTCTAATTTTTGTGTGCCTTCTGCATGTACATGTGAATATTGACTGCAAGAAATGACAAGAAATTCTGGATAAGCCTTTTTTTTACTTTTATGGCATTGAATTCCAGATGGATGGTTGTCTGCTGGGACTCTGCTATTACAACTGATCAAGACATGGAAAAGGAGGAATGTCATTTAGGCAATCTTACACATGTGAGAGGAAAAAATAAAAACAAACCCCCCCACACACACAGCAAACAAACAAACAAAACTACAAAACCAATGCAAATTAAATACCATGCTTTATGCAAACAGTGTGAATGCTATAAAGTTCAAGAAGGAAGGAAAGACAAAGTCTATTCTCAATTTCACTTCAAAATGGGATCTAAAGACAGACATATTAATAAATAAAAGAAAAATCATCTGCATGAGTGTGAGCATATAGAAAATTATAGTAATAATTATAGCAATAGTAATTATAGTAATAATATATTGAACTATAAAAAAATAATACTAAGCATTATATATAGTAATGCTACAAATCCGCACATAATTTCTCTGAAATAGACGGTATTTATTATCCCCACTTCCTTTTTATTTCCCAAACTAGTATTTTAAGTACAAAATCATCTAGATTTTCAAAGTCTCTATTATGCTTTTGTATTAATATTATAGATTAAATTTTGGATTTTTTTAATATGCAGTTTGAGGTTATGGGTGATGATATGGAAATAAATTCCTAACACATAGATTTCAATAAGATATTTGAGTTTAAAGACTGGTATTTAGGTAAACAAATGTACTTCATATTTCGCAATGTACTTTAGTGTGTCATTTAGTCTGCTAGTCATTTATCCATGTGATTGCATGTAACACTAAAATGCTTCACATTTTGCTTCACACGGGAAATGTTCTCTCAGAGACAGATTTCAAGATACATACATTGGAAATTCTTGTAAATCAAGGAACATAATATATGCACAAATGAACAGAATGACAACACAAAATTTCTTGTTAGGCTTTCAGGAATGCCCAGAGAGAACTATGTAATTACCTGCAGAAGCAGGATAGATTCTAGCTGAATTAAATGGTGCAGCTATTATAAAATGTTTTGATTCTTCCTGTTGCCCAGTATGGTTTTATGCTAAAAGCTAAGTTCAGAGAAAGGGAAGTTGCCAAAGTTCAGCTTTTACAGGTAATGCTCAGATGACTTTTCTTTCTTGCCATCTCACTGTGGAAAGTCTAAAGATTTGTATCTACTTCAATTTTCAAAATAATCTGACTTAGAGTGCATATTCTACTAATTAAGACATCCTGTTGGAAGGTAAAAGGGCATTGTGAATTAACATCACCACCAAATCATTACATAAATGGGACAAGGGATCAAACCTCCTCTTTTATCAGCTCTTTTCTGAAAGAAAGCACTGAGTTTCGTTTTCCAGGGTGAAGAAAGAAGTATGGACACATAGCTTTCATCAGGAAGTTTCAGGTTGAGAACAAATTGGGAAACAGGATTTATGATGCATCTCTGTCATAAGTGGTGTTTGATTGCTTGTTTGTTTCTTCCCCATTAGCCGGTTTAGGCAGCTTTTTGTTTCACATGGCTTTAGATGACTCATTATTCAAAGTACAAGGCAACAATAATGTATTCTACAATTCTTTACTTTCCCTGTGTACTGTACAGAAAGTCCATCCTGAGACTGAGAAATTGAAAACTCTTCCTGGGTTTATGCAGAGAGGCTTATGGTCCAAACCCTGAAAGATAGAAAACTTTGAATTAATTCAGGTAACATGTTATAAATTGCCTAATACCAAGAAGAATTTTAAGAGAAGATTAGACTTAAAATAAATACTTTTCAGGATCTGGACCAAAATGCTTAATTAACTCATAAGATAGTATCATTTTCCTTAGTTTTCCGTAAGAGTATCCTTTTATTTTTCTTTTTTCTTTTTTTTTTTTTTTTAATTTGAGAGAAAAACAACTATTTCAAGTTAGATTTTAAGATCAGTCATCGATGTATGATGGCCTTTCACTTGTTTCTTTTTTAGAAGGTACTAATTTGTGTCCCCAAAGCAGTACTCCTTTATATTGACAATTGTTCATAATCCATTTTTTGCTTGAGTATTTCATGTATTTTTAAGTAGGCTGCAGCAGAAAATTTTCCTTAATTTAGAGCAAAATATGTTTTTATTAACAAAAATCCTGTTGCTTTGTTACATACTGTATAAATTTCAGTCCGGCTTAATCTTCCCTGAGGTAAGATGCCATCGTGAAAATTCTATGTTTTAATTACAGCTACATTATAGATACATATTTAAGTCTTGTGTCATTTTTGTAAGTGCCTGGTAAGAGGACCTTTTTTACCCCTGAAGATCTTTTGTAGGTTGCCCAAACATGATACTTCTTCACTCTCTTTGAAAGCCTTCAAAATTCTGGACACCCAGCTAATATCAGATGACATGATTTCTTATTCTCTCATAAATACTGTGCAGCCCATGGAAGAAAAGCCAATTTAATGGTTTATCTCTTTTCCTATTCTCTTTTACTCTGTATCTTATTCCATCTAGAAATTTTCAACTTCATCCTTCACTGATCTCTTATTTTGCAGTGTTCACAATCTTTTTAGAAATGTGGTTAGCATCTCTTAATACACATATCTATTTCAATTTTCTCTTTCCTTTCTAATATCCCCTTTATCTGTTTTACTGTTTTTCATCATTTTTCTCAGATTTCTATTTCATCTCTCTCTGCATTTTTAATATCTTTTTTGTCATTCTTAGCATTCTTCTTAAGGTCTGCAACTCACAATTTTCCTTTTCATTTGATAGCTCTTAAAGGAAGATTTATCTAGTAATTTTAGAGAATGTTTATTTCTGTTAACTTTATAATTATATCACAAGATATTTGACACAACCATCTACAGTAAAATTAACATACTAAACATTTCTTGTCAATTGATTTCTTCTTAAATATCATTATGTCTATTTGTAAATCACCCCTTCAGATATGGCCTGCTTGAAATCAAACATTCATTCTGGTGCTTACTCATGCCTGAGTGAAAAAGATTTAGACAAACACAAGTCCAGTGGCCACAGTACAATTTAGCATTTCAACTATTTTTGGTTTATGTCTTGCATTCACTATGAAAATTGTAGCCTTTATTCGTGCCACTTTTTCTGGTTTCCAGGGCACATTGCTTCAGCCTATCTTCTCTCAAAACTTCCAATTTTAAGATATTCATTTTTCACATTTTCATTTTATGCTATGTCTATTCCAATAAATGTCTTTGCTCCTAAAATTGGTCATAACCTAAACTGTAGTATCTCTATAAACCATCAGTACTTATGTGAGGATATCATAATCTTCTTTATATTTTATAACATTCAATTCACAACTGACCTCCATTTGTCATTCATAAGGATGTCAGTTCTTTTTATGACATATCATATAATTCTCCTCCATAATGCAATCTATGTAACAATTTTGCCTTTAGGTCCTTAAAAGACTAAAATATAACTTTTGAAATTCCTATTTCTTTATAATATGAGTACCATTTTTTGGGATTTCCATAGCTAAAACGAGGCTTCTCCCACACTATAGCTGGCAATGTCACCTAAAATGTTCGTGCAAATCCTTGTGCCAGTTCATACCTTGAATGGTTAGGCGGTTATGCTCATTTCTTGGGTCTGTACTTCTATTTATAAAATTATTGGAGCATCCAGTTCTCCCCATGCAAGCATCCTTGAGGACTTAGATCTGACCAGTATCTTTGCAATCTTGAAAAAAATATACATACATAATTGTATACATATATGCATACTCTCACTGAAATTCACGTATAAATTATGTATAAGGCTTTGCAGGATCAACAGCACAATTCTTACATCTGCCAAAGGACCTTCATGTATACTCATACACTATGTAACACATGGTTTACCTTTTGTCTAGTGAGCTGATCTAAACACAAACAAGCTTCCGAGGAGAATTATTTTAACACATTCATAGTTGTAAGCCCCAGAGAGGCAACCTAGAGAGATGGAAGTGTGAAGGCCAGTTTGATTTACATGGTAATCACTCATAGTTCCTTCTACTAAGTTACATTACTTCTTTGGAATATGCTTATTATTCAATTATATAAATTAAACCAATATTCCTTTATTCATGAACTGGCATAAGCATTGTGGAGAATATGTGTCCTACAGTGTGTGAGTCAGTCTGCATTCTTGAAGGATAAGTTCTGAGTTTTAAAATAATGGTATCTATTAACATCTTGTTTCCTCATTTCTGTTTATAAGGGAGTGGGGATTGGGAAAAATTTGGAAGTAATATTTAGAGCTAAAAGAAAACAGACACTATAGAACCAACAGTAGCCAGATAATAAATCATATGCAAGATTAAATATTTTGCAGTTAATTTTCCTTCTTCCCCAGCTTCACATACCTTCAAAAAATGTAGATCCAAAACACACTACAAAGCAAACTTCATGCAAAAATTTTGATTACTGAAGATTCCATACAAACGAGTAATGTTACTGTCAGGACAGAGTATTCTGCTTCTATTTCCTAGCTATTGTCATAGTAACATCATTTGTATGTATTTAATGAGTGACCACCTAATATTTTAAATGGATAATTTTTACAGAGCCTTTAACATTTGCCTCATAGACCTGAATACAAATGATTGACTCTAACATAACGTGTCTAAACCAACCATTGTCTCGAGAAACTCCAGCCCAGACATAGATACCTCAACCTGATCATAGGATCTTGTGATAATTCAGAAGGTCTTCAAGAAGTTCCCAGTTCAACTCCTGCTCAAAAGCAGATCAGCTCTGGGTCAGATCGGATTATTTGGATCTTTTACCAGTTGGGTCTTGAAAGCATCTGAGAATGGAGACTACAAAAACTCCCTTGACAACGTATTCCAATGTTGGCTTCTTCTTATTAAGAAAACAATGTCAGTGTCCTCTCAGTACTTAAAATTAATAAGTCTGGATGCAAATGTTCTAGAAAGGATCCTGAGTGAATAACAGTATTCACCTCCCTCCCAGTTGCGGTGCCTGGGTGGGATTTTTAAGTTGTCAACATGTCTTGGCTAGTCTAGGGAAAATCCTGTTCCGTTGGGAAGTTGTGTCCAACTTTAAGGCAACTAATTGTCTTCATAAATGTGTACAGAGAGCAAGTAACTAACAACCTGGTTCTGAATTCCACTTAGGGTGTAATCCCATAACTAACCATCAAAACGTACTTTCTTTGCACTGAGGTCTGCATTTCGTTATTAAACACTGACTATGAAACCCAGAACAAGGAAAATTTCAAAACTCCAAAACTCCAAGAAGGTTGGTTGTTTTTGTTTTTTTTTTTTTTTGTGGAGATTGCTGATATGGATTTTAGGGTGTCTTTTTTTTTTTTTTTTCCTTTTTTGGGACAGGCATATTTTTTGGGGGGTACAGTGTTATTCTGACTATGTCTGCATAATTTCTGTTCAGAGACTGTTTATACCCAGCCAGCTTACATCCACGAAAAAATAGCTATATATACAACCTCCTTTATGTGTCAGCTTGTAGTCTTTTGAAAACTATTCAAAAACACACAGGAAAACTATAAAAAAGTCAAAGAGTGGCAGGAATACTTTCAGTTGTTGGTAAATGTCTGATCTTTTTCCACTCAACTACCAAAAAAGTAAGCATCTGCAAAGACTGATACGTTTTTTTTTTTCTTTTTCTACTTACTGTATCTCTGAGACTGCAGTGTTCAGTCTGTCTGGTCTGTTTATGTATTTATTTTCAATTCTACAGTTATGGATTTGCCTGTTATCACATACAACACAAGTAACAAAATTGATACTTTCTCTGTGTTTGAAGTCTGTATGGATGTGGCTTCAGTTTTTTATATTTACAAGCAACCCTTAATTTATATTCATACTATTCATGCATCTTAATTTATGAAACAAGCAGAGAAAAAAAATATTCTAGAATTCATAATTACATCCTGGACCATGTAAATCATCTGAGTCCATGGCTGGTGACTGTTTGTTTTATCCAGAAGGTATGTAGAATAAAAAAGACTTAACCTACAGGAAACTGAAAGCACAGGAAAGTGAGAGGTTCTAAGGAATGCACTACACATTTTAACAGTGGGTGTTTACAATAGGTTAAAATCATCTCTGAGCTAAATATCAGTGAGACAGTGAGGCAACTAATTAAGTGACAACAGCATTCTGATTTCCGTAGTAATGTTAGAAATACTAAGAGATTGTGTTAAAAAATTCATCTCAATCTTCTATTTATACCTGATCTCTTTTCAAACAGAAAGAAACAAACCCACTATGTTTATTAATAAAAAAATATTTTGAAGATTTTGAAAGAGGGTGCCCTATATGCAAACAAAAAACATCAACCCCAAAGCAATGCAGAATGACATATCCAGTTATTGCTAGATGGAAATATCCTTTTAAATGTTAACCAATGCCTTAACTAATTAGCCTCATTTTTACTATCCTAATGCTTTTTGGCTTCTGAAGGCCAAGAACAAAGTTATTGGAACCAAATGTATATTAATTATAAAAAATATTACATCAAGCACCCTCTAGAAATGAAGCCTGTTTCATTAGAGTTAGCAAGCCCTACAAGCAATTTATGAAAAATCTACTTGAAAACCTTAAAACTTTTTTTTTGTGCAAATAGTTATCGAGGAATTCAGCATGGTCTAAAATCCAAAGGGGTTCTTGTTCTTCCAAAAACCTTTGAAAGTAAATACACTTGATGACTCAGGATGTCAGCCTTTCCAAAGCTAAACATTTTCAAGAAGAAAAACTAACCACGTGTTTATTAACCTCTGCTCTTTGTTGACTTTAAATTAAGACTAGTTTTATTAACCTATTTTATAGACAAAGATTAACATAAATTATGCTGGTTTATGCTGAGTCCTTTTGGAAGGCAGCATAAATTGACTTTAATTGTAAACATATCAATATTATGTGAATGGTGTGTCCTATCTATGGGAAGCGTATAACAGGACAAAGAAAGTGTGTCACTAGTGTCTGTCTACATGCACGTATATTTAAATAAATTGCTTAAACGGTACAACATAACAAAAAAAAATATTAATAAAGCATGGGGTCCTTAGTAGATATGGTTATCCAAAATTACTTAAATTAATGCCTGTGTTTAAAAAATACCAATACATGACTTAATAGAAACCATGGATTATGTACAATTTTGTAGCAACCAGTAAAAGTAATTGAATAAGCAATGTGATGACAATTTGGTGTAAATAAAAAGCAAGGTGATTGCAGAAAGGGAAAAAAAAAAGATGTGGATACTGAAAGGTGTTTGGGATAGTGATGTCCCCAGTTCTAACAAGAAAAGAAAAATGTCTTCCCTATCAAAACCATATTTTCTCAGGATAAGGAAGCTGTAAAAACAAAACAGAAATCAAACAAAAAACAAAAACACCAAAAAACCCAACAGTTCCACCTCAGGGAAAAACAAACAAAAATAACGTTAAATGGTTTGGTGCAAAAGATACAAAATATAAAATAGCGATGGACATTATTATTGCAGGATTGAAATCAGTTTATATACTAAACAGGATTGTTATATTCCTTTATAGCCATACTATCAGAAAAGAGATTATAGTCATAAGAAAATGACTGAAACAATTTCGTTTAAGAAAAAGTTTAACATGATAATGATACTTAAAAACTGTGAAGATGTTCCCCTTTTCTGTTTACCATTTTTCTGAACAGTAGCAAGTAAGCAGGCATAAAAAAATGAAATGAAAAGTGTTTAATACTCATCAAAAGACTGCAGCTTGCTATTATTTTCAGATAAAAGAATTATCAGGATTCAGGGAGAGTAAAGAATAAAATGCATGCCCCTTGAAGGACATACTAAAACTACTTTCAGCTTCAGTAGTTCTAGAGTTTTACCTGGCCTTGGTAACTAGAACAGGTTAACAACAATCTTTCAAAGAAATTTTAAAACTTTTGTAATCATTGTTTTGAAGTTTAAACTAACTTCTATTCAATGGTGTTACACTGTGGGTAAAAGTAAACCACACACATGTGGGCTCAAAAATTTAATTTTTGTGTAATTAACATCTTAAGAATCCAATTAAGATACAACAGTCACCATTTGTCCACTTAAAGAAATGCTAGCACTTTGAGTTTATATTGATATAGAAAAGCCTCATTAATATCCTTTAAATTGATACACAGAAAACTTACTAATATCTACCCCTTCCTTTGATGTTGTTCTTACAATTGCATGTCTGTAATGTCGATGAAGACGATCTCCAGCAGGAAAGTAAGGGGTATCACAGCAAGCCCTTGATATCCCAAGAGCTACACTGGGAAGGGTATGATGTTCATGGAGAGGGTCCACTTCTTTTTGGTACTGGGGTCTATTTGGGCTTATTTGTAGGTTTTCTTGCTCCTGGCTGCTGCCTTCTGGCTGCTGCCAGCTGACTGTGAGTGTGGACCCTCAGCCTTCCCACGCTCAGCCCCACAGGGACTCTTGTTTGTTGGGCAGCAACCCCCTAGGTTTGCCAGACCCTTCCCATGGAGGCACTGGCAGAGCTCAGGCTCAGGCAGGGGAGGCAACAGGCACTTGGCCTGAGGCAGGAGCTGAAACCAGCCCAGCCCAGCTCTGGCCAAAGTGAATCCTGAGCCTTAAGCTTGAAGTCTGCAGTTGGCTTTTGATTAATACCGGCATAAAAATTTGTATTTACTCAGCTACAGGACAGTTAGAAAGAAGCTCCTCCATCTTATTTGTCATGTTTGTCCAGCAAAGTACCTGGTTGAAGCGTATGTACCTGAATCAGGCACTGATCTGACCTGGTGGGATGTATGTTTAGTCCATGTATAGGATTCCAATGATATTTAACATGAGTTGCAGGCACAGAGCACTTATTTGCCTTACCTTAGGCACTTGCCTGAGGACTGTAAGGCAGAAGCTGTTGCTGATGTGATTTTCTCTTTACTTTTTATTAAACATTTATACAATTTCTACCTGATGTAATTTCTACTGATGTTAGCTTGGATGGACTTCAGGCTGTAAGACATATGAACTGCTGCAAAACACTCAACAATCTTTGACACACAAATGAATGCTGTTAGCCCTCCTGTAAAAAGAAATAATCATGAATTATATATAGCAACATCTTAATGAGATTTAGACAGCTCATACATGCAGCACAAAAAGAAAAAAAAAAAAAAAGAAAGGTAGAAATTCAAAGTGCCAGGATCCACCTCAATATTGTGAAATATCAAAATAGTCTTATTTTTCCTTTTGCTACTTATACTACCAGACTATCTGACATACCATGAGCAATATATGACTCCACATATCAAGGAAAATAAACAAATAAACAAACAAACAAAGACTACAACCAACCAACCAACCAAAAGACTGAAAAGTGCCAAAGAAATGAACACATGAACTTACTTTTTCTGAACTTGATTTACCTAACTTCTCAGCTCCTAGATCTTTAATTTCATTAGGGTCTATACTGTATAATTAAAAATAAATAAACTCCTCAGAAAGCTTTCCTATTCAGCTAAACCTCCCTTTACTGCCAATGGAGACAGATAACATACATTTGTACTGTTAAATAAAACAGTGCTAGGAGACAAAGGCAGCATTGGACTTCTGATCATCCATACTGCTTAACTGTTTGCATGCTTCCTGGCATAGTTTGAGCCATTCTAATTAGTTCTTTGCGAGACATTGTCTGGGCATGATTAAGGTGTTAACAAATGCTAGGGTTCATTTGCCACAGACAGTAGGGAAAATAATGCACCATCTGTCTTTCTCTGCCCTACAAGTCCTCCAACATTAGCCCAGTTGGCTTTTTGTCTTCAAATACCTATTACACGATTTCACCTCACATACCAGAGCTGGCCACACAAGCTTTCAGTTTAGTACTGTGAAAGCACCTTTCTAATGAACTGTAACAAGTCTTTTCAATTTATTGACTTAATTTGAATTGAACGCCCCACTTTCATGCACAGACACACATACACATATACACACAGAATTAGAATTATTTGTTTGGCTGTAGAGACATCATATGGGTGCTGAAGAAGCCTTAGGCCATATACTGTACAGTGTGAACATAGCAAGCCTGCGTCAGCTGGTCTCAGGGTCAGACAGTGGTATCTGTTTGACTTTATTTAGCAATATGACATAAAGCCCCAAAGGGTGATTTGGCCAGTCTAATTTCTGACTCACAATCTGATTATGTCTCTCATACTGTTTTCACAGTGGATGGGTTGTGACTGTATACAGACACACGTATCTAAACATACACATGCACAGAAACATTTATATATATATAATATATATAACCAGGGAATTAGAGCATTTAGAAGACTGATATACCAAGACAGTTTAAAACTTAAAAAGAACTGACCAAGCAAACAAAAAAACCAAACCAAACCAAGCCAAAAAATGAACAAACAAAAAAGAACCTCACTAGGCTGACATTCATTTTCAATATATTTTTTGCTTATAGGTAGTTTTTACCCACTACTAAGAAACACCACCATATATTATTTCTTACATATCATTATTAGTGTCTATTCAAAACAGTCAGCCCTTAGACATTGTATCATGCATGGGCTGTGAGTACGCAATACTATGGAGGTGTTGCTGTAGTCAGCCTGTTGGATGTAGTCTGTGATGATCTCTGTCACCAGAAATGAAAATCTGTCAGTATTGAGCAGTAGTACAGAAACAGACATCTTTATATCTTTCTTCTATCCTCACTAATTTTCATATCTAATCCTTTTGTAAGATGACTTAGTTTCTATTCAGTTCCTAGTCCCTGGTACCCATCCCCAGACTGCATGCCTCAGAGATGCTACTTCTCCAGGCAGCTGCCTTATCCTATTGCTTAGCTGTTTGTTTTGTTGAGTTTTTGTTGAAGGGAGGAGAGTCTTTTCTCTTCTTTTCTTAAAGTAAAAGCAGAAATATCCTTGGTCTCGAGATTATGTATCTTCAGAGACTATTAATTATCTATCAGTGATTTTTCATGGGTTTGAACCTTTCAACTTGTGCCTGTGTTTTCAAGGCACATGCAGTTAGCCCTTGTTTAAACTGCACATCATAAGACACCCCTGGTACTGAGATCTGGTTCACAAACCAGGTTATCATAAGAAATTTATAATAAGCTTAACAAACTAGACCTGGATCCTTGCACAAATAGCATAGGACTCAATTAGTACAAGGTCCATTTCTAGAAATAGCAATACAGTTTTTTACTGTGTCACTGGGTGCAAAACTGCAGCCTATACAGTTACTTTAATGTGCTTGTAAACACAGGTTCAAGATAAAGTAATATTGAAGTCTGTTGAGTGTACTTCTATAGGTGCAACAAGCTTTCTCTTTTGTTACAGAAAAAAAATCCTCACTGTGGTATATTTCTTTCAGGCACATTAGTTACTCAGGATATTAAGGTGCTTCTTTCTAGTCCAAGAATGTTGAAAACACGTGAGTTAAAAGTCTGGAAGTCAACCCGAAAGCTGTTCAACCATGTGAACAACCACTTTGTTTTTCTTTTTCCCTCAGCTTTCTTGATCCGCCACTTATAAGAAGCCTACAAAAATCTAGCACTGTGTATCCTGCTTGTCCTTTTGTTTGGTGTTTTGTATTGCAAAGCCAACCATATTTTTTTTTAAGATATTTTTATCAACATGAGAAAATATATAAAAACCTGCATTAACACAATAATTCAAAGCTTTTCAATTTTGCTTTCTTACAGCATTTTTTTTTTTTCTTATTAGTCAGCTTCACATATGGCACTGGAAAAAAATAATTAAAAAAAAAATTGCCAACAAGCCTTCCTACATTTTCAGATACCTATTTTTGTTCCATGTTTAAGAGTAGTCAAGTGTGATGGAATATTATTTGTTTATTTTCATATCTTTTTAGAAGTCTACTTGAAAGAATACAAATGATCCAGACAACTGAATTAATTAACTAGCTCTCAGCTTCACCATTAATCATGTATTTTATTTCCATTCTTATTTTGGTTAATCAATGACATATGCATCATTTTAATCACATACTTGATTAAATTCTTTAATAAACACTTTTTCAAACTTCAACATTAATTGCACTTCAACTATTGAAGCAGAGAATGAGCCTATGGTCATTCAAGTGGTGTACACATGGGGAAAATGTTATCTTTTACTTTTTTTGGATATTCCCATATGTATTCAACAAATATTTTGGAAAAGCCATTTGTTGTAGACTGAAATTGTTCACTTTGTTATTTAAAATTATCACAGTAGCCTTAGTTCCATTCAATGAGATGTCTTGGACTTTCATATTTACCAGTATCATCCACATCTGACTATGTCTGACAACATAGGATGCTTTCCAATAACTAGTGGTTCATTGTACTGTTTGCATTTTTCAGTGAACTGGTGGATGCTCATGATTTGATCATCACTGATCAGAGTGTGTTCTGTGTCTGCACGATCTTGAATTCTTCACATTGGAAAGTATTAGATTTTGTGTAATTTAAATACTAGCATATTAAGTTTAAACTGAGCAGATGGTTTGAGAAAAAGCATTTCACCGGAGCTGGAAGCTTATAAAAGTACTCCACTTCTGTTTTAACACTGAGATTGAATCTGAGGAGATCTATATTTATATCTGTGCACATAACTTTGAATTGATAGTATGGCTGGAGCTCTGAAGACTGAGATCAATATAAGTATCTGAAAAAAACTGTCTGTTCTAATAACATTAGAAATAACTATGAAGTTATGATCTCTCATTAAGTCCAATGTCACTGTTTCTGCATTACAGATATTTCTGTACTAATTTGTATAAGTTAATTAACTGATATTTTAATTGCTGATCACATAAAGGAAGTCACTGTAGTTCATTCATATTTAACCAGGATTCAGGAGAGGAGTAGGTGACCTAATTTCAATTTAATGAGGCACACAGCATGAAATGGACACAGGAAAACTATGAAAAATCCTTCCTACTAGGATTGTTTTGATCCCTAGGAAGTACTTTTTCTTAGATGCACATTATACTACTAAACATTTTTTTTTCTTTTTTTCCCAGTTTCAGAGCTCTTCTGTCTCTAGGAACACTTCCTAAGAACTTTCATCTTACTACCAGATGGCTTCTGCATTTTACTGTGGCAGCCTACAATACAATCTAGAAATTAATTTTCTCTGTCAAAGGAGGCTTTCCAGAAGGAGGTATGTAGCAGTATAATTTTTCACAACAGCTTGTTTTGTCAACATTACTGCTACTACTACTAATAATAATAATAATGTGAAACACTATATGAAACAGTGCTTTTATGAGGAATATAAGCTGATTATTTGGCACTAAGGGAATGCCGCTTTGCATGTCAGGAAACTAGAGATCAGTGTTTTTGCTCTAATTCTGTGTTTCTTTTACATGTATCACCTCAAATGTTTGCCATTAGTTGCAGATGTGGTTGCAAATTCATATAGTGTAAGTACATATTTTAGCTAATCCTTTTTATAAAAAGATCAAGCCTATTTAAACAAGTTTTCTGGTTTTATAATTCACTGAAGCACCATAATTTCACTGTAAGCAAGAACACATGACAATTATCATGTAGTGCTGATTTAGGGATTGGCTAACAA
Organism: Columba livia; assembly: GCF_036013475.1. Classification (NCBI taxonomy): domain Eukaryota; kingdom Metazoa; phylum Chordata; class Aves; order Columbiformes; family Columbidae; genus Columba; species Columba livia. The sequence continues at coordinate 193,245,458 of NC_088602.1, forward strand.
ATTATTTCAAAATCATATATCTGCTGTAAATAAACAAATGTTACAGTTTTGTTATAATTATTATTACTTAAAGTCAATCTGTGAGACATCAAAATGTTTTAAACACAATTTAAAAATATAATTTTCTTGAACCTTATTTCAACAAATTATCATGCTCTACCTTTCAAAATTTGGTTTATAACTTTGCTTCTTTAAATAGGTTCCTGAGTGGCATTTAAAAGCCCTATGTAAGTGGTATTGGAAGACATAAGTAACTGAGTCACCCTTCAAACTGCTAGGGGATGAGGTGAATACTGTTCAGAATATGCAAAAGGTTTCAGCAGAATGCTGGAAACCACTAGAAGGGTTAAATTTGCATAAAAGTCTTAGAAGGAAATATGTAACAAGAACCTGTAAGTGTGGTGAGTTGACTTTGGCTGGCTGCTGAATGTCAAGTCAGCTGCTTTCTCACTCCCCCTCCTCAGCAGGACAGGGGGAAATAATGAGATGGAAGAGGTCATGGGTTGAGATAAAGATAGGCAGATCATGTATTGTCCCAAGCAAAACAGGCTAAGTTTGGGGAAAAATAATACAATTTATTCCCTATCCCCCTTCTTCCCAGGGTTAATTTCTCTCCTTCATTCCTGACTCTTATACCTCCACCATCAAGCAACAAAAAGGGTATGGGGAATGGAGGCTTGTGGTCAGTCCATAACCATTCCTCTCTGCTACACTTTTCTCCTCACATTTTCCTTGTGCTCCAATATGGGTCCTCCATAAGCTGCAGTTACTTCAGGGCATAGCCACCTGCTTCATCATGGGGTCCTCCACAGGTTGCAGTGTGACTGTCTTCTCCTTGTGCTGTCCTCCACAGACTGCAGGGGAATCTTGGCTCTGGTGCCTGGAACACCTCCTCACCACATTTCTCCAATCTTGATGTTCACGGACATGCATATCTCATTCACTTTTTTTAATCTTATTCCTCACAGACTGTGCAGCATTTTGATCCTTCTTAAATATATCATCACAGAGGCACCACCAGCTTGTCTGTGTCCTGTAGCTGTCCTTTGGAACCAGCCACATCCAGCACAGTGCAACTCCAACACCTGGATATGGACACCCACTACAGTGTGAAAAACAAAAGTCAGAAATTGCTTGCTTTCATACTATCTAGAGAATAATTATAGCAAAGTAATCATGTGTGTGACAGCTTTCTATAGAAAATGAGAGATACATTAGTGTTTGTAATCTGATGTGTGTGGTGCCCTACTTCTAGGTCTGTTGGTTAGCAATGTCCCAAGGTAACAGATATTTCCTGGCACAATTTCTACAAGCTTGGGATCCAGTCCTCTGCCTTTTAGGATATGTAACTTCTATGAAGAGAAGCAAAATAAAACCTGTTTCGCACAGGAATATTTAGCATAATTGCATCAAGTTTTACAAGAACATAATTTGCAAGAAATACAGCAATCAGTTCCTCTCACATCATGTTTTAAGGAATGTTACTTTTTTTTACTAGTATGTGAAATGTAAATATATATTTGGAGATGATCCTTTGTTTCTTACAGAACTGATTCTTATCACAACCTCCTGTAAATCAGGATTATTCTCAAGAAAATAATTCCTCTCCCTTGCTTTATTTTTGTCTCATTGTTATTAAAGACTAAACAGATGAAACTGTTATGAAATGTATTTAATAACATTGGACCTGATCTAGTGTGCTAACTGGGTCAATTGCTGTTTTGTATCCCTTTACTCCTAACCCCTTTAGTAAGCTTCCTGTTCTTTCAGCATATTTCCATATGCTCTTTTTTTTTATTATTTTACACATCTCCAAATAAATAAAACAGCCTACAAATAATGATAGCTCATTTTTGCTTGTACAATTAAATTTCAGTAAATATTCTAAAATGATAACTTGTTTTACCATCAAATTACTTGATAAAATATTTAACTTCAAGTTGAAATCAACTCAACAGAGCTTCAGAAAGCAAATATCTTTACTGCCTACAAAAGGCAAAACCTACCTGCAGGGATTTAAATCAATAAGGGGTACAAAACTTTTTCCTGATTTCTTTTTCCACTAGCTTGGAGGACTCAATAGAATTTTTTTTTTTATTATGCTTTGTTATCCTTGTATTAGTGAATTTTGTCCATCCATGAGGACTAGAATATCACAAGACACAGTGATAATGATATTTTCACATTAGCATTCTGTGACCACATTTATACAGATTCCTGCAGACAAATTGGTTCTCCATGCTCATGCTTTGGACTGTCTGGATAAAATCCAGTCTTCTAAATCCAGTCTTATATCCATAAAACAGTATTAGCATGTCTTAGCCCACTAAGAATCAAGACCTTTTTTATAGACATCAATCTCATTGTCATTATCTAGCCTGTCCTCAGAGAAGGAAATTCCTTTGGACAAATTATATCTAATGAAAATGAAGTCCATTGCATTCAGCATTACCTTGGCAAGACAGTTTTGGCAAAGAGAGAAGGGGTTAGTGGTAATGGAACTGGCATGATTAGACAGATTTTGAAGGAGACAAAGATGCGGAAGGGAAGAAGAAAGGGAGGACAGCTGGCAATATTCCAACAATCTTGGTCTTAGACAAAGAATTTGAGACTGTCTGAACCTAACAGGTAGTTGCTTCTTGGAGTTCACTGAAACTTTCGGAATTTTTCGAAAGCATCTTTTCTAAAAATACTTCCAAATAACTGAATCACAATATCAGAGGTAAATGAATTTATGTGAAATTCAGCCAAACCTTACACAGGTAGAAACCTGACAATACTGATACTTCATGAAAAGTTGTATTTTAGTGTTGGAAAAGATCTACGAGAATGGCACATACTCAAAGAACTTTGCATATCACATTTTGAAAAAGAAAGTCAATTGTTATCTATTGACTGTAAATCCATTTCTATCACCTTATTTTATTAAGGATCATATGACATATTACTCGTGATTATGCTAAACTAAAATCAGACAACATTGGTAATTTATACCTTCATTCCCTGGTTGAGAACTAGGTACACAAAATATCGTATTTTCTCCCTCATGCATATATTGCAACAATTAGAGCAAGTCACAAAGGGTCTATGACTTAGTATTTTATTTAGCTACTGAACTGCCTACTGTAGCTTGTTCATTGTTGTGGTCAGGACAGTTTAGTCACCTATCAGCTAAGTATTTATTTTGTTTTGGAAAAGCCTTATTTGGCCTTTTCACTAAGATGGACAACAATGATGACTCCAGGCCCGTTGGTAAACACTGAAAGGTTTGACAGCAGTGAAACCAATGCTTGGGGGTTAGGTCTTTATGAAACATAATGCATCTGAAAACGGACCATGCTTTTTACTAGGACTGTGAACAGAAAATTAAAAAATGCCTCTGCTCCTAAGACTTCATTTACTTATCTACTGCCTTTTACCAGAATAATTTCTTGAACCTGGAAGTCCACCATACAGACAAATTACATTATTTCTATTTCTTTGAAGTACTGGGTTTCTAATCCTTCATATCTCAAATTCTCCATTCAGAATTCCTGCCATTTAGGAATCCAACCATACTGTGCTTCTCAACAAATATTTTTTAAAAATATTGCATAATTTATTCTGCCTAACATGGAACAGTCATCATAATTATTTTTGTAGGATTGAGGAGCCTCAGAATAGCTTCAATTCTACCTACATTAAAATACACTTTTAAAGTTTCTAAAGAAAAATGTTTAGATCAACATTTTTTAATACCAAACCTTGTCACACAAAAACAGGTTCCTAAGACGTGTTTATGCTCTTAAGTATTTCCACAGCCTTTATTTAGTCAGATTACATACAGGTGTCTGTCAGGAAGAAGACAATGTATTTTTAATAGTCAGGTAAAAAGATATATTGAAGTTTCTATTTTAGTATCTCTGTCTTCCAAGGTCAATTCTGGTTTTGTTTTAGTCAGTTACTGAAAGCTGGCAATTTCGTTCACTTGTCAGCACCCAAGTCACTTTTGATTCTTTGATAAAAATGAGACTTGTCACTCAAGACTGGAAAATAAATTAAGCACTGCAAACTTCAACATCTAGTGATTTATATTTATTTAATAAAGAAGAGTAAAAGCAGATTTCTTGCCTAACGAAATAAGCATTGTTTTTTATTCAAGATCATGTTACTATAATAAAAAGATACATGTTTTCTCTGTTAATAGCTTCTTTTAAACTTCTGTTAGATGAATATTTATCCATGTGCTGTGTATTTCTTTTGGGGTGGTTGGAGTTTTGTTCTTGTCTCTACCTAAGCCTTTCAGAATTAATAAGAAAGTGACATTTCTGTGATCACTACTGGAAATATTTTGCTCCCACTGTGAGCAGAGCTAAATGTCTACTAAAATGTGCAGAACATAGATATATCAAAATCCCCTATAAAATAATTATTTTCTGTTATCTCCAGAAATCTGAATAAAATCAGTGTGAACAGAGATACTCTGCTTTGATCAAGTATCAGAGAGACCAGAGTTCTACATGATTAATACAAAACACTTCTCAACTTGTGAAAGACGTTTTAAAGGAGAGTTCCATTTAGCACTTAAATACAAGATGCGTAATCAGAAACATCATTATTAATTCTCTCATTTACCAGAACATAAATAAAAATTTTAGAGGTACGTGAGTGATTTGAGAGTTGAATTCAGTCAAAAGCTTTAAGTGCCTGAGTCTCAATTTCTAAATTTGTGAAATAGGGTTAATGGTATCATGAGAATATCTGGAGGTGTATAATTGGTTGTAATGCTTTTGCTAGAGTATCAGAACAACTTATTAACTTTCCTGTAGTAATTTGTTAGAGTTCCAAGGGGACATTAAACATGAAACACATTCTCAAAAACAATGGCTTTGACCTTGGAGTAGAGGACTACAAGATGGTAAATACAATTCCCTTTCCTGTCCTTTATTGAATAAGTGAATTGAGTTTTTATTATTAATATTATTTTTCTCCTGCTTCTCCTGTAAAATTGAAGAAACTTCCCCTGTAAAATGTTCTGTCTATGGACACAGATGGGCAAATACTTCAGTATTTGTCAGTTGTTCATGGAAACCCTTCTTGAATCAGATTTTTAAAAAGTTAATTTTTGCTCCTAACTCTTGCATTTGTCTTAGTCCCCTCCACTATATATATCACTAAAACTGTGTTATATATGATTATCTGCTTTGTCTATGGCCATTTGTATGCATATGGTGGTATGCTGATTTACCTTAGTAATGTGTAATTTCTGAAGATTTGTTTAGCATCAATTTATGGGTTCTTTAGCAGCAATTTATGGGTTAGAGAAGTGGACATTGGGCTAGATAGATTGAAAACTGGCTGAATGGATAGTCCCCAGAAGGTTGTGATCATGGCCTCCAAGTCCAATTATAGGCAAGCCACTATTGTGTGCTCCAAGGGTCAATACTGCACCAATATTCTTTAACATCTTCATTAATGACCTGGATTATTGTGCGAAGGGTACCCTCTGGAAGTTGACAGATGATACAAAACTGGGAGGAGAGGTTGATAAACTAGAATGTTGTGCTAGCATCCAGAAAGACCCGTTCAGCCGGAAGAAAAGGCTCAGGAGCATCTTATCAATATGTATAAATGCTTCATGGGAGAGAATGAAGATGGGGCTGGCTCTTCTCAGTAATGCCCACTGACAGGAGAAAAGACAATGGACACAAACAAAAAAGTGTGAAAGTGCATCTGAACAAAATAAATCATTTTTTTTTCTGGGAGGTTGGTCAAACACTAACGTTAGTTGTCTAGAGAGGATGTGGAATCTTCATCTGCCAATGTGCTCTAGCTGATCCAGCTTGAGTAGAAGTGTTGTACTAGTTGATCTCAAAAGCACCGTTCCAACCAAAATGATTCTGTGATTCTGTGAATTTAGTACTGCAAATATTCTGATGTGTGTACTGTACTGGAAAATACCAGACAGAAGTGCTGCAGTGTAGAAGCACAATCTTCCACATATTCTGCTAGCCTACAGATAATTCCTACCCAGTGCTGTTTGCTGAAATGTAGATATAAATATTACAGGTATTTTAGGCAGGTTGCTCCTCACTGCATGCACTTCACCAGCCTATTTTAGTAACCAAAGTGTGTGACTTATTCCTTTTTGAAGCTAAGAACTAGATATGTCCAGTGACATGATTCCATTCTGTGACAAAAGATAGTTTTCCTAGCTGTGAACATGGTGTCAGTCAGTTTTAAGAGTGCTACAGCATAGCTTTTCATAAAAAGGGAACAGAGAAGACCTTGGTATATAGCAGAAAATTACTTGTAGAATTGAACTAATATAATTATATAAATGGTTTTAATATATTCAAAATTCAACAGAGAAAAGTGAAACAGGATGAATGTCAGTTATATCGCATGGAATTTTCAGTTTTTCTCTATGTGAAACTGAAGTCCATGTCCTACTGGTGGGTTTGGGTTTTTTTTTTTATCCCCATTTTTACACATTACTCATGAGTTTCATTTTTATATAATTACACCATGCATTTACCAATGCCTCCTTCCATGCTTTCTCAGGTAGAAGATACATGCATTAAATTATTCACCAGTTAAGAGATTCTGTTAAAAAAAAAAAAAAAAAAAGTATATTTACAATTCAGTAAAATCCTGCTGGGAAAGGTATCCCAAATATTTACTTGAGACCTGCAGGCAAAAGTTTGTATCACATAGTCAGCCTTGTCTGTACAACAATTGTGAATGCATTTTGAACAAAAGCTTCACATATCTCTATTGCCCAGTCCCATGGGGGTTCATCCAGAACCCATATGATTTATAATTTTTGCTAATGGTCTGGATGATAATAAGTATAATCCAGAGATTATGTTAATTACACTTACTTCTGAGCTAATCTGGTTGGTACTATCAAAAAACTGGAAACAATATTAGAATTTTGATTCAAAAATGTTCACTTTGGAGCAGATGAAAAAAGATACATAGCAGTAACCTGTAGAAACTACAAAAAGTAGGCAACAATAATTGGCTACACAGATATATGAGTGGAAAAAGTGGGCTATGAAACAACTTTGCAGAAAATAATCAGGTGTGCAGTGGATCACAAGCTGAGTCAACAATTTTTTGAAGAAAGGAAGCACCATTGTGGCTTATATAAATATGCAGTACTTTGATAAACATACTTCAAACAAGATGTCTACTGGAGTACTGTATTTAATCTGGACTGACTGGGTGAGTCTCGGTAGAAAGCAATGCTAATAGTAACTTAGGTAGAGAACTTATAACAAAAATCCACAAACAAACAAGCAAAAACCATACAAAAATAACAAAAAACAAGCAAACAAACAAAACAACAACAAAAAAAAACCCAGAGGTTGTTTAGTCTGAGGAGGAGGCAATCCAGAGACTCCATGATAGAAGTTTGTAGCTGTGTAAAAAGTGAAGAGAAAGGTAATACAGTATTTTATAGGACAAGGCAAGAAATAATGTCCTTAAATGGCAACAAGGAAGGGTCAAGAGAGAGATTAGTTAATAATTTCCACTGAAGCATTAGGTTGCTCAAGGAGACTGTAAATGCTCTATCATTCAAGACTTTTAAGAGTGGTTTAAACAATATCATAGTGGATCCTGCTTTAGACAGGAGGATGGTACAGGTCTGCATTTTATTTTCATGACTTTATATAGTGGAGTAAAGCAGCATGATAATGGAATATAGGCTGTTGTCATTCCAGCAAGTACACTATCATCTTCTGATTACAAAACTTGGACTGCAGTCCTCTTGGACAGGGTTGACTTTGTTACAGGACAGAATATGTTTCAGTGATGTCTTGACTTGTAGATGTTATTCAAGGAAAAGCATGGAAGATCTTAACTTGGTGCAGAGTCTGCTGCTTGATTTTCTCTTTCCAGAATCCAGATCTATGTCACAGTGATAAACAAATATATAAGAAAATATAATAATCCCATAACATATCTGTCATGGAAGATGAGTTTCCCAACACGTCTTGAAAACACAGTTCCTGTGGTACACGTAATCTATGTTTTTTCTCTTTCTGGGCTCAAGTATCACCAACAAAGAAACTCACCAAAAAAACGCAAAACAAAGGAACAAAAAAAGAATCTGTTCAAATCTGCTCTCAGTTTTGTCTGGTTCTAAGATCTCTTTCCTAGTGTTTCTAAGACTACAATCTAAATCCTATTTCTCCACAGAAAGCCTTCCTTTTCTACTCAACTAGGGATGGCTTGCACTGAATCATTCCAGTTCTTTCCCAAGTAGATCAATGTTTGTCAATATGCCTGTCTCCCAGTTTGGTCTTGGCAGGTTTATATGATTCTGAAATGGTGACTGTATTGTTTTGACACCAAATCCTAAAAATAATACTAGGAAGTTATAAAAACATAGAAGAGTACCTAGGTATTTCCGCACACATTTTTATCACTAATAGCCAGCAGTGTGTAGTTCAGATGAGCAGGAGACCTGTACTTTCACAAGAAATGTGTCAATCAAATGAATAGGTTACATTCAATGTACAAAAGCAGCCTTGTGCCTACACTAATTCAGGAATTGTTACTATGATTGCTTGTAGAGGAGGAAGACTTACTAATGATTTTTCAAAATTCATATTAATAGATCAAAAAAATAACTGATTAGGGAGATCAGAAAGAGTGAATAGATTTTTCTCAACATAAATATATAAATATAAGACCTTCGTAACTGCCATTTGTCATATGTTTTTGTCCACGTTCCTTAAAATGGTGCTGAAGAATGGATTGATCTGAGAATTAAAGGAAGAAAAATAGTAATTTTTAATATTTTTATTGATGAGTAGCCCTTGTAGCTTTTTCCTATTTCAGCATTCAAGCATCATGGGAAACAGCCTCATTAGACTTATAGTGAGTTATAAGTGGCTGTTTTACACAGATCTATAGTGCAAGAATAATCGAGACAGATGTAAGACAACACCACTGCAGATTGCTGTGATGCAAGCTGAATGTATTCTATTTTGTTCAAGGCTCAGGGAATTCTAAAACACTGTACTTGTCTCTTGAACACATTAGAATCAAAAGAATAATTGGCAACTTCTGTTAGTCACTTCATTTTGAGATATCATGGCCACATTTTCTTCCTTCACTCCCATCTCCTCAACTGCACGTCTCTGCTCCTGGAAATTCTTAGTGAGAAAAAAGCATGGACAGAAAGGTCTGTGAACACAGTCTATAGTAGGAGCATCTCTCTTGTGGTGTCTTCGCATGCCATCTGCCACAGCTGTGAGTCTGTGTGGCCAGGTCTACTCCTATGGACCAGACACCTTGTGCAGGAGAAATTGTAAGACTTTCCATGGGCCTCTTACAGACATGTACTTTACCTCTCATGAGAGCATCTCCCTATCTTGGTCCCCTTTTCCTGCTGGTAGAAATTAACCTCACTGCTCTGCCTGTATTACGAACTCATTCACTCAGTATATCTTTGAGATGACTGTGGCTGATTTACCATATGTTCCTCTTCCCTTACTGTTCTGCCAGTGTACTTGCACAAAAAGATGGCACATTGCTAATAGCAGGGGTGACAACCTCTTCCTAGATGCTACTGATGATCAGTGCTGTGCACATAACACCATGCCAACAACTTTTTGCCAGTACAGTGTTTTAGGATTCAAGTATATTGTATTGCTAGGTACTTAGTAAAATGTACACCTTTCTAGTCTTGTAAGTAGCATGCTGTAATGGAAAGGTTCTCTAATTGGAGAAGATAAGCTTACTTTCAGTGCACACGAAACAGTAACTTTGTATCCGTAGTATATAATGCAGTATATAATATTCCTCTCCCCTCTACTACATTAGACTTCCTCTCTTTTTCTTACCACTTAGCATTAATAGAATGAATGCATATTTCATACTAAACAGTATTGTTATCTTTATACATAGCATCATGTCTAAGGCTTTCTGCCTCAAGACTTGCTTAAAAACTTGCAAGATGTAATTTCTTTATGATATTATGAAGAAAATTTCTTCAATGCAAATAGTGTAAATATATTTTTCAGCTACTGGCTTCCCTCAGCAAGTAATAGAAAACATCTAACAATGTCATCTGGGAAATTAGTAGATCTAGAAAAACTGTAGAGTGAACTGAACATGCTTCTTATGTTAGCATGCATAGAGGAGATCTCTCTCTCTCTATGGAACCAAAATTGATTGTTTCCATTGCACTATTTGTTCCTATCATAAAGCACAGCAAAAACCTCTTTTTGTTTGAAGTTTTTATATGTAGGGAAGAAAAAAAAGATTTGTTTGCTTGTTTGGGTTTTGTTTTGTGGGTATTTTTTTATTTTTGTTTGTTTGTTTGTTTGTTTTCTGTTGAAAATGAATAGTATTCCTTTTACCACCTTCCCTGACTTAAGGAAAAATATTTGCAGTCATGCTGACTTTACTTCAGTGGCAACTAGATCAGATTTGATTTGCTATATCTAGCACAATCCCATATAAAAGGCAAGTAGTTCATTAACCTATTCCTATAAATTTACCTCCAGATACTCTTATATCCTAAAGAAAAGAGATTCCACCATTCTGGGCCCATTTCTCTAAATACTGAGATAATTTTTTTCAGACTTGCATTATGCGTGGACAGACACGTTTCTACTTTTAGTCAATATCACCACAAAGAACATAGAGTTGAAAACAAAAAAAAAACAACCCCATAATACATATAATTAGAGTTGTTATTTTTATAAATCCAAGTCTTCAAGTATAAAGAAAACAAACTGTGAAACCATTCAATATTTTTTCTTGTGTTCTTAAGATCAAACAATGCTTCTAAATGTAGTGGTTACGGGAAAAGGTGTATTTTCTTATGAGTTTTCAGGCATTAACCGAGAGATTTGCAAGTATTCTTAGCATTCTTTGTAATAAAATGACATGCTACTCATCTTTTCTGTACCCATGTTGTTAAGCTATTTATACTGAGCCCTCCTTAACCACTCCCTGATAGAATGAGGAAAATTCAGTATTGATGTAAGTGGGTGAAATGCCAACATCTTAATTTGATTTATACCTGAGATGAATTTGGTCGACTCACTTATGCATGGGCCAAATGAATGACTTCATCTCATTAACCAATTGGAAATAAAAACATTTTACTCACGTAAGCCTCATTCTGTAAACACTTGAAATTCTGTGTATGGCTCACTAAAGCTGGTTTTGTGGACAGCCATGCACGGATGCAAGTCATGCAAAAGAAAACAAATTAAAAAAAAAAAAAAATGAGAAGAAAACCTGCAAAAGCCAAGATGCCAAAACCATACCTTATATCCTTATATCAAATCTTTAAAAGCTGCCTCTTTAGTTTTGGGGATGCAGAACTCATCATGCTTTCTAATGAGCACTTACCATGGTCTGGTAGGCACGATCCACATCATCAATGTGATACTTCTCACCCCCTGAACATTTCCGTTTTATTTTGCTGGAATCCTCAGATAATTCCCTGTTAACTTCTTAGCCTCTATAGTAGTTTATAGGTTTCTTCACATTAATTAGAATGTGAGAAAACTATGTTAAGAAAAATAATTTTAGAACCTCAACACGAGCAATAGATTTTTTCTTTCTTTCTTTCCTGTAAAGCTGCTTGACTTAATGAGATGGACACAAGAGCTTTAAATACAACAGAAAGCAGGATGGTGCTATTACTTTTTTCATTTTAATATTTCATAATATCTTGTATAGTATGGTTCAAATGGAAAATTGAAGTAAATGTAAACAACCTGCTACCACAGGTCTCACATAGATGTGGAGAAGCTGCAAGCTTCAATTGTTTCTATGCCATGGTGTGAAAGCACTGTTAATATTAATGAAGAAACCACAAATATGTTATCTATGTTCTAGAATAGTCATTTAGGACTTGGTCAGGCTTGATCTGAAACAGAGATCATCATGAGTAATTTTATTTTCCCCAGGGCCCTTTAAAATCTATGTTGAGGAGCAATTCCAAATACACAGTTGATGGAAAAATGCATGTTTATTTCACTTTTCCTATTCAGACAAAATATAAGGGCTGGGTAGAATTTCTGTTTCCCCTTTCAATGACTAGTTACATAGTTTCATTGCCTAATCACCATGAAAAATTACCCATATTTCTGTCAGTAACAGTACACATTTTGTACATTAATCCAGAAACAAAACCTTTGCCTACTGTTGCATGTCTCCCAGTAACTGCTCAATTAATTCCTAACACTGATGTACAGTACAGGTGTTATCAGAACTTCTTCAGAGTCAGCTCTCCAAGGACTTGAAGTTCAGTTGCTTGCAAAGAATGAAAGGACTTCATTGTCATTGAAATCAGGATGACATAAGGATTCTTAATCAGTTTATTTGACAAAGCTTCTTGTTCACAGGTTCATATTTTTGGGGCCTGGTTTTTATTTGCTAGTTAATTATTTGCACAATAAATTTCTATTGGAAATTGAGATAGATCAGACCTACACAGTGAATTATTGACTAATACTCTCAACCTAACATATTTTTCCCTCTCTGCTGTTAGTCAGAGTCAATCTTTTATCCTTGCATAGCCCTTGCAGTAAACTCATCATCTGTCTCCTATATTTCAGCATGCCTTGTTTCATCTTTTTGCCTCTGATCACCTTTTCTTATTAACTGATAATCCTGTTTCCAGTTTTTTGGAGACACATTCACTGATCCACAAATGACACTGGAGAACAAATGAGAATGTAATACTCTGTCATTTGGAAGCAGGGATAAAAAAGAGTCTGAAAGCTACTGTTCATGTAGTATTTAACTCAAAAGCTCCAGAATTAGAGAAGTCTGGAGAGCTCAGTGACCTAAGAATTGTCCCCAAGCCCACTGTGTGCTACCAACAGAAAGGGCAGACACTGCTGAAGAATGCAGGATTTGGAAAACTGCTTGCTTAGAGAATGTAGAGATATATGTGAAAAAAAGTAATTAAGTTTCCAGAGAAACTAAAAACCCAAATAAAGTTGTGTGAGTTGACTTCAATGTATTCAGACCTAAGAAGCTCTACCTTGTTAGGAACTTGACGCGCATTTGAGAAGGCAGACTAGAAACTGGTGCCATCCATGGCTTTCAGTATTGTAAGTAGATTCCTGCAGCTAGTAATTCAAATCAACATATTTAGTTCCTCTTTTTCACCTGAAATTTCCATGAAATAATCTCAAAAGTGTACACTGTCCATACAGACAGAAATACTCTAGTGCGTGCCCAGTGAATCGTGCACCTTTATTGATAATCCACATATAAAAAAAAAAAATAATAAATTCATATGTCAGTGTTATGCTTCCCAGGTACATCAGGTTTACTAATTGTGTGCTATCTCATGTTCATAAACCATCCTACTGAAAAAGTCCTGAGCATGCCTTTAGAAGCACGTCTTCAAGCACTTTAAAGTGAGCAAACATTACACTTTTCACACTACTATTTATGATACTGAACTTGACTGTCATGACAACATGAAGCCTGAAAGAATGGAAACTGTGTGGTCCTTGATATTGAGGCTGAAAGGAAGTCACATTTTCAGTTGACCCTTGCATAGAAAAGCCTGATCTTGAGGTAGAAAAACAAATTATATGAGAAAGGAGATTAGATGTGTGAAGGAAACCAGGACAATTAATGTAGGGGAAGTAGAAAGAGGATAAGAAAACAAAACAAATAATTTTGCCTCAGATTGAAAAATAAGCCCAAATATTTCTATAAAGGCCCAAATATATCACCTTTCAAGCAATGGATTTAAGTAACCTCTTCAGCAGTTCCAAAACAGATATTTTTTTCAACCATTAAAGGACAGCAGCAAAATATTATTTCAGCTCCAGAGGCACTATCTTCTTTGGATAATAATAAATAAATAAAATGTTTCTAGTAATAAATGTGAAGATGTTGGCCTGATTAAAACCAACAACCGCTATATAGTGTCAAAGTATAACACACTGTAATTCAAGATTCTAAATACAAGAGAAGCAGTAAAAAAGTAAGCTTAGTTCAGATACTTTGGCTGTATTTATCTCTATAGACAAGAAGAGCATTTTATAAAAATGTCGTATGTGCAATCTATTCTGGTAGCTTAACTGTTAAATGGGAAAATGTTTTAAATATAGTAAGCATTGTTGTTTAAAAAATAAATTAAAAATATTTGTTCTTATTTTTTGAGAAAGAAAGACCAAAAGAGAAAACAAAAGAAATAATTGCTGGCTACTCATAAATATGAAGAATATTTGAGTGTGCAGGGAGGAATCATTGTAGCTACTTGATAAAACTTATAAAATTAATAATTTCATTTATTTCAGGAATAGTTGCAATGAAGTCACAACACAAAAAATTCCATTAAAAAAAATCTTGTCTTTTGAACTTTTCTAAGATTAAGGAGGATTAAGATTATTTCTAGATCTGCAATAGACAGGTAACCTTCGGCAAAGTATTTGTCTTTTTCTACTTCTGTTTTTTTCCCTTAATAACATGGAGAAAATCACAATGACCTTTTAGTACCTTATGTAGAATATTCACAGGTACAACAGCTGCTTGTTCATTGTAACCAAGTACCAGGTATACTTGCTTTCATCAAGTAATGTCTCTGAGTACTTTTAGGCTGAGAAGGGCAAGATGACTTTAGTGCCAGGCAGGTAGTCTTTGCTGCTGACTCAAACAAACCAGGCATTACACTGTAACAGACAGTTAATTGAAAGATCTGAGTTTCAGATCTCTCATAATACTGTTCGATTATATGCTGGGACAGTGCTTGGTATCATTTCACCTACACTTCTCAAATACCTGACAATTATATTAGATATCTGAAGGTGGCAGGTAAAGAGATGTGTTTATGAAGAGAAGTTTCAGAGACCAGCAAGTCTGCCAACATTCATGTGATTGCCAACCATATGCATAGTGTCAATACAGGTTTGAGATCAAACCAGGAAGTCAAGTCAGTTGAGTCCAGGTCAGGGACAGAAAGGTGAATCTCTGAGCAGAGGTTCATCTGCAAGAAATTCACACAAGGACATAGGGCAGTGATCTGAGCTAGAATGCAGCAACCTAGCAGAGGCACAGAGACCCCAGATGAACTTCTCACAACAATTTCTCAAAGTTCATGTATTTTCACAGCAGACTGATCCCATGTAACACAGATATTTAAGGATACTTAAGGAAACTGAGCATAATAAAGTCAAAGGTCCCTGATGCAATGTACTTATGTGTGCATTGCAAAGCCATCCTCAACAATCTTTGATCATTCATGGCAGTTGCAAGAAGTAGCCAAAGAGTGAAGGAAGGAAAATGTCATGCAAGAAGGATGACCCAAGGAACTACAGGTTGAACAGTCTCCCCCTGACCACTCCATCACTCAGGTATGATGGAGCAGATAACTCTTTCCAGGCACAGGAAGGAGAAGAAGATCAGGAGGAACAGTCAGCATGGCTTCACCAAGCAGTATTCATGCTTTATCAGGTGAAGAAACTTCTATGATTAAATGATTAATTTGCTAGACAAAGGGAGAGAAGTGGATATTGTCTACCTTGGCTTTAGTAAGGCTTTTGACACTGTCTGCCAGGAGATCATCATAGGTAAGCTGGATAAGCAGACAGTGAGGTGGATTGAAAATTGACAGAACAGTTTGGCCCAGAGAGACCAGATGATCACAGGCAGCATGTTTAGTCAGAGACCAGTCACTAGCAGAGCACCTCAGGGATCAAAACAAAACACAAGATGTTCTATCTGAACATCAGGAAACACTTTTATTTTACTGTGAAAGTGACTGGCACAGCTTGCAAGGAGAGTTTGTAGAGTGTCCATCCTTGGAAATATTCAAAAGCTTTCTGACATAGTTCTGGTCAACCTGCTATGGGTGAGTATATGTGAACAGAGGTGTTGGACCAGATGACCTCCTGAGGTCCCTTCCAGCCTCAACTTCTGTGACTTCATGAGATGCAGCATATCAGAGCTGACCTGTGGAAAAGAGGGAGACCTTGAAAAGCTTATTGGTATACTCAGAGACCTGACAAAAGAGGTGAAGGTCAGGAGTAGTGTTGTCAGGTGAAGTTTGAATATTGTTCAGTATGAGAAAAATGTTCATAGGGTAGAAAAATACTAAATGCTGGATGATATAGGATGAAAATCCCCACTTTTCAAATTATGATTTTTGAAATACTGTCTTTCAGTTGCTTTTCTCCCTGACAGTGTTGCCTAGTGCCTTGAGCCAGACAAGTCTATTGCCTTGTCTTTGGCTGCGAACAGGCTGTTAATGCCTATGTTTGGTCTAAGGCAAAAAACATGTTAGTCAAAACAGTCAAAAGCAATGAAGATATTTTTTCACTTTTAATTCATGTCATTTCATTCTTCTCTTTTTGTATTAATTTTGGATAAATAAAGACTAGGGTAGAATTTAACAGAATCATAGAATCCTAGAATCATTTCAGTTGGAAGAGACCCTCAGGATCATCGAGTCCAACTATAACCTAACGTAACTCTACCATGTCCCTAAGAACCTCGTCTAAATGCCTTTTAAACACCTCCAGGGATGGTGACTCCACCACTTCCTTGGGCAGCCTGTTCCAATGTCTGATAACCCTTTCTGTGAAGAATTTTTTACTAATATCCAATCTAAACCTCCCCTGACACAACTTGAGGCCATTTGCTCTTGTCCTATCACTTGCTACTTGGGAGAAGGGACCACCACACTCCTTGCTACAACCTCCTTTCAGGTAGCTGTAGACAGCGAGAAGGTCTCCCCTCAGCCTCCTGTTCTCCAGGCTGAACACCCCCAGGTCCCTCAACTGCTCCTCATAAGCTTGTACTCCAGGCCCCTCACCAGCTTCATCACCCTCCTCTGCACTCTCTCTAGTACCTCAATGTCTTTCTTATGATGAAGGGCCTAAAACTGAACACACTATTCAAGGTGGGGCCTCGCCAGTGCCCGGTACAGGGGCATGATCCCTTCTCTAGTCCTGCTGGCCACACTATTCGTGATACAAGCCAGGATGCTGTTGGCCTTTCTGACCACCTGGGCACACTGCTGGCTCCCTAACATACATGGCTCCTCTCCTTCCTCGCCTATCCCTTCTGAAGAGTTTATAGCCATCCATTGCATCACTCCAGCTATGAGAGTCAACCCACCATGTTTCTGAGATGGCAATTAAATCATAATTCCTCTGCCTTACAAGGGTCTTCCAGCTCCTCCTGTTCATTGCTCGTGCTGTGCGCATTCATACAGATGCACTTCAGCTGAGACGTTGGAACTACTAATGGGACTACTCCATCTGGTAAAACATGGAAATCTGGAAAAGCTAAGCAGACTATTCTTGAAGTAGGTGGTCTGGACAAAAGACAGCAGCCTTTGTTGATGTTTTTGTTTTTCAGACCTTGCAGTGTTATCTTGCAGAAATTCCACATTTCTGTTGAGAGAAGTTTTGTGCTGACATGAGAGTTCAGCCAATGAGTTCATAGTCAGTGAGTTCAGAGGAGTCATTGCCTTGGGTGTTGGAAAGCTTAGACAGTTGCATTGATGTGCTGCTGTTTATCAGAATATGTCATCCATGCTGAGGGTGCCCTGAGCATTTTGGAGCACTCCCAAGAGATAACAACCATGTATAAAAACTGATCCATAAGGGATGAAAATAAATCCAGAGCAGAATGATGGCATTTAAATTCCATCAACTGAAATTCCTTATGTTTCATGGCTGTTAGAAGGTCTTTTAGTAGCTTAATATGACATAGTCATAGTAGTAAGGGCAAGTGGCTAGTGATGAAATAAATGAAACTACAGAAGTTCAATTTCTTTCTGTCATCTGACTTATGGCTTGGATTCTAATGTGAGAGACACAAACTCAGGAGTGTTTTACTTTGTACAATTCTAGTTGTTTGTAATATATGTATATATTTTACGGTTTAAATATTTTAAGTCAAGATTTGGTTTAGGTCACTTCCAGCATCTCTTGGAAGATGTTTTAAACAATATTTCCCACTTAATTTAGTGCAGCAAATCTTCCTCCAGTTTGCAGATAAAAATGAACTGCAAGTGAGCATGGTGTTTTCATACAAATATTCCCTTATATAAACACTTACAGTGAAAGTGAACTGGAACCAATATTGTGCATAGGTGAATCAGAATTAATACTGTACGTGACGTTGGACCCTGTTTCTGCAGGGGCAGAATTTATGAAACAGAAGACCACTCACTGAGACACCATCTTAAAAGAGTCCCTTCCGTAGACGCTCTAAGTACTTCAACAAGCAAGAATTTTACATTTTTTCTTGCATCAGATTTTTTTTAACCTGATATGATACTCTCACAGCTTAATAAAGACTAAATTATGTCTTCCCTATATTATGTGTTGATACATTTGCTCATAGTTATTCCAATCTTAATCATACTATATTTGCTTTCACTACTGTTCAGAGTGTAGTTACTATATTCAGATTTACACAGAATGAGTTATTAAGTCTGATGGTATCTAATGTGCACAAATTCTTACCCTGAAATCAAATTTAATTTAGCAGTGGCTCATTTCTTAACACAGATAGTAGTAAACCGGTTGTTACAGCATACTTGACATCTAAGTCAACTGAGTGATCTAACTGAGAAAAAGTTGCTAGCCTATAATGTAAACATTTAGGTGAGTGTATTACTTCACAAAATGGGTTGTTCACCTGACATAATATAACTTGCTTCTACTTGGTAACTTGGTTAACTGTGGTCATCTGTCCACAGAAAAACATAATGTCTATGGAAATAAAAAAAGTATTGATTGTGTTTGTCACATTATATTCTGACATCTTAGTTGAAGTAATTTTCAAATGGGAAAAACTTTCAAAGTTATGGAAAGAAGTAAAGCATAAATATGGAACTATACTATCTATCGTCTATCTTTTTCTTTGTTACCTATCTGTAATTTTGTAGTTCTTCTGCTGTAATTATAGGTTTTCTTTTTGGATTTATTTTGGGAGTTAGTAAAAACACAATTTGAATCTCTAAATGCAATTAAGTCATGTGTGACCATTTTTATTAAAAGTGTTCCTCCAAGTGTGGTGAACTTAGAATATTTTATTAAGATTAGTATGTTTCTAATACCTAGAAAACCGCTGTTTGTAAAGCATTGGCAAGAAAATTCTATAAGGAAAGGAAGAGATACAGACATCTGTGGAAACCTGAAAGGTTAAATAAAAAACATGTTTCCTGTTATCAGAGATCCTAAATTGTATATATTTGTAGCAGATATGAAGTAGAACTAATAAAAGCTTCATAAAATTGCAGTTTAGGTCTTTGAAGTCAAAATAAGCTCAGCAGAATAATTAAAACATTAAGACCTAATGTACAAAATATTTTATATTTAAAAACTGTTATTCATTATGTATATTATGACATCAAAATATCATGACTTCTGTTTTAGTCAAAGTATTAAAATCTCATTGAATTGGAATGTCTATGTTAATGGCTCATATGACTATTTTTAAGAGAGTTTGATAGCTCACATACTTAAAAAAATTTGAAAATTTTATATTTTACTCTTGCAAACTACTTCTGAGTACAAAAAATATGAGCTGACAGAACCTGCAATAACAATCCAAAACAATAAATTTGCACATATCTACTGTTCAGACATTATTATTATTATGATTAGAAATTATAATTAAACCATTAAGAAGCACACAATATTCAAGTTGAAGTATGATTATATCAGATTTTTAAAAAGGCAGATACCTGATTATATCGTATGTTTGCTCAGCTGTTTCCAATAACTTTGGGTCAAATCAGAAGATAGAATACTAAGAAACTGGCATGAATGTGTTCATTCAATTTCTAAAGCAAGTTGGGGCAAAGATCAGAATTCTCAGCCAAATCACCAGATGAATACTTGATATTATATAATACTGGCAAAAAAGTGAGTATTCACTGCATACACCTGGTATTTCTGTAGAAGTTAATTTCTTCTCTCAGAACCAGATGGAGAAATGACTCTATGAACTCTTAATGTTTCTTACTCTCCTTCCAACTGTCATCCTCCCTTTTAAAATCCTTTTTGGAGGCTTAAGGTTAATGACACAATCAGCACTGTGAAAACAAAGATCTTGACACACAAACTTTCTTTTCTTACCTATGGGACGAAATAACTATTACCCCACAGATTCCAAGAAGAATATGTATATGACTACGTAATTTATGAAACCAAACAGATTCATAGAAAGCTATTTTTCTGTCCTAAAGATCAGTTTAAGGTTTGAGAACAAAATATCTCTAAATATTGTAGAGGTCATCAGTAGTAATGAAAATTAAGAAGACCTCCTGAATACTATGTCAAGTGCAAGACAAACCTAGGTCCTGAAGACATTTATCTATGCTTTTAGATCTTAAAAAAGATAAGAAACTACATATGTATCCTGGGCTGCATGAGAAAGAATGTTGCCAGCAGGTCAATGGAAGTGATTCTTCCTCTTAATATTGGTGATATATATCCGGAGTGGTGGATCCAGTTCTGCGGTTTCCAGTATAACTGTTTCCACCATACTGGGGTGAGTATATCCAACGTCTACAAAGATGATGAAGGGACTGGAGAATCCCTCTTCTGAGGAGAGGCTGAGAGAACTGAGGCTGTTCAGCCTGGGAAAGAGAAGGCTCAGGAGGGTTTTACCAATGAGTATAAATACCTTATGCCAGGTGTAAAGAAGGCAGAACTGAGCTCTTCTCAGTGGTGCCCACTGACAGGACAAGAGGCAATAAGTAGAAACTGAAACAGAGAAGGTGCTGTCTGAACATCAGGAAATACTTTTTTTCCTGTGAGGGTGACTCAATACTGGAACAGGTTGCCCGGAGAGTCTTGTGGTGGTTGCAACCAGCCCCCCTTTCCCGGGCCATTCAACCACCTGGATACCAGGGCAGATCAGGCATGATTTGGGAAGAACAATTCCCATTGTACAAGTGCAGTGAGACAGGACACTGAGCCTCCACCCTGTGTTCCTGTAGCTCCTACTGAAAACAATCCCCCCTTGTGTAAAAGCAATGAAGTTGGGAAGACACAAAGGTATGCCCTCCATGCTCTCGGAACTCCTCCCATATGGGAAAAGACCCTCTTTCTGCCTGGGAAACTTTTGACAGGTTGGTACACCTACTACCTGGGATGCAGCTGGATTGAAATGCTACCAGAACTGTATGACCTGGAGGCTTCTGGATGTTGCCAGAATGTTACCTCACCATAAGAGTGTCTGCAGCAGAAAAATGCTGACTAAAAGTCAATAATCAATGATCTTGTTACCCTATAAATAGCAATCCTAAAGTGAGGCTCTTTGAGCTGATCTGAATCACAGTGGGCTGTGACTCAGCATCTCCCTCTAGGTGGGATGACCCTCAGAGGCACCTCACAGCAAACTGATGCCATGAAGCTGTGGGTGAGGACAGATTTCCATTTTTCAACAAATCACCCATTGAAAAATGCAAATATATTAAAGTGAGTAGTTCACTTAACTCGAGAGGGAAATTAATAAATATAGCTCCACATATATTCCTCATACATATGCAGGAAGCTAAAGATTAGCATGTGCAAATACATTTAAATATGCATGGATTAATGCATATGAGTATGTGTGTGTACATAGATTGGTACATAAGCTTTCAATCATATACCTGTGTGTATCTCTATGTAAGTGATTTAACTTTCTCTTTTATAAGTACAGTGTGACCCTTGACATAATTGAATCTGTAATTAAGTTGCTGTTTTAATTATAATAAATCCCATTGTATTGTTTTAGATCATTTTGTTAATTAGCTGCTGATTAAGCATTATTAAAAATCCTATCTTAAACTGCTGCTAAACCAAAACAGTGTTAACATTCCATTGTTAGACAAGTCTCCGTTCTTAGATATTTTCAAAACCTAACCGGAAACAATCCTAAGTAAGCTGCTCTAGGTGATTCTGCTCTGAGAAAAGGTGTTGGACTATGTGTTCTTCAGATCCTCAATAATTATGTGGTTTTCCAGATGTTTTTAATTAAATATCTCAATATTGACTCACTTTTATGACTCTATGTTTAAAATATTTAGATATAATGTAATACAAATTTAGACTCACAAGTTTTCATTTTTTCTAAAGTAGAGTGAGTTTGATCAGCTTTTAATTTTGTGTCCATTGTCCTCCATTTCTGTGCTAATGTATTGATTAATGAAACAAAGGAAAAATAAGACAAGAAACGTAGATGTCCCTGCTTTGACCACATGGATCTTATTTAGAATCAGTTAGGCTAGACATATTAGTAACATCTCTTTAAAATAGATATTATTTAAAAATTGAAATGAAATCTTATTTTGAGTGTGTGAAATATAATTATCATCTTGCTTATTTATTTAACCTTTGTGGAGTTTAGAATAACCATTCTAGTTTTTCTGTATTGTTGCCAGTTATGTTTGTGCTAAATAGCTACTAAAAATATGTTCTTTTGGACTCCCAGTTTAAAAAATCTATTTCTACATACAGGAAACACTATAACCACAACTTTGGTAGAATAAGACAGACATTATCGTCCCTGGGACCACAGTTTGTTTGTTCTGTAAAAGTAAGCAAACATTTCACATCACAGATTTCAGTCACTCTTTTATTATAATTATTCTGACCAGGTTCCCATGAGGTATGGTTCTTAGCAGTACAATTCCTTCATTAATGAATAGGAGGGAGGTGTTAATAAATATATTTTTAAGTTAACTCTTTCTTTCTTTCTTTCTTTCTTTCTTTCTTTCTTTCTTTCTTTCTTTCTTTCTTTCTTTCTTTCTTTCTTTCTTTCTTTCTTTCTTTCTTTCTTTCTTTCTTTCTTTCTTTCTTTCTTTCTTTCTTTCTTTCTTTCTTTCTCTCTGTCTCTCTTTCTCTCTTTCTTTCTCTCTTTCTCTCTTTCTTTCTCTCTTTCTTTCTTTCTCTCTATCTTTCTCTCTATCTCTATCTTTCTCTCTATCTCTTTCTCTCTCTCTCTCTTTTTCTCTTGTCCTGTCTTACAAAAGATTCAGAGCAGAAAAAAAATCTCAGTTGAATATAATCAGCTGATGGAAAATACTTCTTTAGCAATACAGAAGCTCTTAAAATAACTTACATCATTCATCTCCAGGTTTTTCTTTTCACTTAAGCAGCTTAAATTTGGACTTTCCTTGTGAGTTGGATCCTTACAGTCTCTAGATATATTTCATCAGGTAAACTGAAAGAAACGTATTAGCTATATGTCACCTTCTGTCAAGAAATGGCAAGGACTTTAATTTCACCATGATGTCAACTTTTCTCAACTCATTTCTGATCAATCTTCAGGGCTATGACAAGTGCCTTCCCCAAGTCCAGAAATAAATACAGAACCAAAATGGAACCTTTTATCTGAACCTTTCAGAAATTTGGGGAAGTTATTAGAAATTGGAATAACAACTTTGTGTTTTATTTTTCAATTCCTCCAAAAGATATAGAAGGTTTGGTATTTAAGAGATCACAAGGGACAAATTCTGCCACTGGGTCTGAGTTTACATATGTGGTTAACTTTCTGAACACACTGGAAAACAAGCACACAGAAAGATCAGAAGAATCTCACTTTTTTCTCTATCCTTACTCATTTGACTTAATCACAATTTAAAATCCAAAACCAAGGACAAAACATATTTTGCAGTATCTAAGAAATTGTGGCATGTCAGGATGTGCTGCTATAATCATATGTATCTGTTGAGTAATATTAATACCGTAACAGTAATAGGTAGAACTGGAAGACATTTGAGCTTTTATTGGTACCTATACATTTCTCCTACCAATTACATTATTGATATGATGACTATACAGCACGATTAACATATTTAGAATGTATAAAATGAAGCTGCAAAACACCAACAGCAGATACTGAGCTTAGCTCAGACGTTGTACAGATGAGGAAAGAAGATATAGAAAATGTGATATTTTCAGAATATGTCAATTTCGCTATATATGCATTACAGAGTATATACGGACAGGTTTGTGTCTGTGAAACACCTGTCTTCACATTAAATAAAAAAATACAGTCTCAAGTTTACTCTGTGATAGAAACCAACTGTTTTGTCTTCAGGACAGGCATACATTCAGAGAAAAGGGTGGTCTTCTATTAGCTTAATTTCCATCTTCACATCCTGAAGCCAGTAGGTCAAAACCACAACTCTCTGAGCTGGCCATTGTAGTTCTGCATATTAAATAAAGGGTGTTTCAAAAAGATGGATCAAATTTCAAAGCAGCTGAAAACAATTTACAAATGGTATAAAGAGTTATCAAGTTTTAGTAACCTATTTATAAATGCTCTATGTTGCCTCCATCTGCTGTACAGAGAACATCGAGATGATAATTGATAGTGGTTGCAAAGATGTAGTGATTTCAAATTGGGTCCATCTTTTTGAAACATCTTATCATTTCAGAGTAAGTTTAAATAGAAAATAACTTACATGCAGAAGAGAGTTTTTGAGACAGGAGAACTAAGTGAAGTCACATAAAGACTCCTTTAACAGTGTAGAGAGTATTAAGTCAGTAAAGATTTAACACCAAGTGTGATCTTCTCAGATATTTCTTTGAATGTTTAGATGTATTCACTTTTGTTTGCCTGCAAGTTTATGAGAAACATATATAATAAAAAACTTGCTGGACATTTCCAGTGAGCAGAGACAAACACACTATTACTAAATTCACACCCGCAACCTGAAAGCTAATTCAGGAAAACAGTCCTTATCAAAGCAAAACCTGTTTTTTTAAAATGAAATGTGTTTTCAGGGTGAAACACTAAGGCAGGACAAGAATCATATCTGTTTATTTCCACTGGCTATAGATACGGAAATAGGAATGTTTTGTAGTAGAACTACAGCATAATTGAAAAATAAGTGTGATTTCAGCAGACAAAAATTTTCTAAGAAGGGTATTCCACTCAGTCCTATTGTCTCTTCCAACTCTTCTGAGCATTGTTTTCCAGAATAACTTGCTCTACTGTTGAATCTGACAAGCACCAGATGACACAATTTATTTAGGTGGTAAAGAAAAAGGTGTACAGTGTTTATTGATTGCGCTATTATCTTCTTTTAAATCAGAACTGGAAATTTCCTCAAATTCCTGTGTGGGAGTAGATCAGAAAATTAACATGATACTCAGCCTTCTGTATAAATGATTTGAGGTCCCACAGTTGTCCTTGAGAAACAAGTGAAAATTAAACATTAAATATACTCTCTGTGGC
The DNA here is from genome assembly GCF_036013475.1 of Columba livia. Taxonomy (NCBI): domain Eukaryota; kingdom Metazoa; phylum Chordata; class Aves; order Columbiformes; family Columbidae; genus Columba; species Columba livia. The sequence goes on from NC_088602.1 coordinate 193,270,634, forward strand.
ACATACCGAGGCACCGACTAATGAGTGGTTATTTGACAATGTACTTGAGTCATCATTTTGAGGTACTGAAATAAGTATTCCTGAGTTCTTGTAACAAGAAACACAAAGCCAAGTTGCTCTCTTTCAGAACTTATTTATTCACTTCACCAAAAGCTTCTATCAAAGCTGAAAAAGAAAAAGGAAGCGATTACAAGGTCAGCTTGATGAATAAAGAAATTGGAAAGTTTTATTGCATTTACAGCAGGTATGGAGTAATTTGTGACCAACCTAAACATTTTAGCAAAAAATAATGTAATACTAGAGTAAATGCATAAAATGTTTTTATTACTACACCACAGGAGAAGAAAAATGTTTTCTCTTCCAGTCTCTTGTGCTAAATTTCAGGGCTGAATGTCACATCCTTTCATATGCCAGAATGTATTTTTGTTTGGTTTGCCATTTGTATTTTGCTAATTCAGAAACATTTTTGTTTCAGTTTGGGGGAAAGAGGATAACATGATGACAAAAATCTTCATTAAACCCATGATAGACAGGCAAGAAGAAAAGGGCCAAATTATTTCTTCAATAGTAGTGTGCTGGTGAGAGAACACAGTACCTCTGCCCAAAGTCTAACTCCCTGACAAATGCAGTTTAGAGTAAATGTTGATTACCTAGCTTATGCTTGGAGACTGGAAAAAAATATGGCAGAAGCCCTTGAACTATCTCGCTATCTTCAGGCACTCAGTAAAAACAAGCCTCTAACTGTGTTTTGTCTGAAAGTATTAGATCTAGATCTAGATCTCCCTCTATTTGGTAGTCTGTATTGTAAGTATGAAATTTAAAACAAACAAACAAACAAAAACCCACTGTTTTGGCTGCCCAAATCCCAGATCTACAATGAATGCGCTAAGCTCCATTTCACAGCAGTGGATATAGAGTTTCTTTCTATAAATATCTAGTTTATGCTTTCTATTGATATACATTTACATGCAAATCTATCATGTCATTTAATTATATATATATAAATAATATAAATATAATTATAACTAGGGTAATAAGTGTGAAGATAAATATTTCACAGAAGTAATCAGGAAATATCCTTTCAAATCACTATTATGTGTTGAGAACTATGCTCAGCAATCAATACCAGGCAAAAACATCTAAAAGATAATTAGAAATGTGCAGACTATAGCTTGCCTATTTTATATGCTGATATTATGTCAGAGATGTCCAAAACTTGCTAGATTTTTTTTTTTTTAACAGATTACTGCATTTCTTTTTACACTGAGCAAAATATAGCATTCTTTATGATACTTCATTGTTTTTACAAGAGCTTTTGAACTTTTTCCTATACGTGGTTTTTGATTATTTTTTTTCCCTGTTATTAACAGAATTTGTCATGAGGAAAAGTGTCTCACAAGACAGGAGGAAATAATAGACATGCAAAACTGATTCACTACAATACTGTGCTTTTTATTCAGTACTGCACGATAAGTATAATAAAGTTTGTAACAGATTTTTCCAAGTAGTCTCAGCTTTATTTTCAGAATTATGTAATAAATCAATTAAAATAAAATAAAATAAAATAAGAAATAAAAATAAAATAAAATAAAATAAGAAATCCAAATCAAATGTAATGTTGGGCAACTATGAAGTGGATTTTCTGATTCAAAAATGTAACAGAAAATGAGGGAAAAATAATACAGTATTTTAGAAATATCATATATTCCAAGTACTTTATGTATATGTTTGTTGTTTGTTGTTGTTGTGTTTTGTTTTGTTTTTGTTTTGTTTTTGTATTCTAATTTGATGGCATGGGTTAGTTTACTTCCAGGACTTACTTGATCTCTTTCTCTTAGGCATACATAGTGTTCCCTGATCACCTGTCACGGACACTATCCTTCTTATTCAGCTGAGAAAGAATGGTTAAAGCTCTCTGAGAAGACAATCGGTTTCACCCTTTCATCTGCCAAGAGCAATAGTGAGCAGAAGAATTCATGTCTTGCAATGCTAAGAATTCTTTCTTGGATTCAGCAGTTTTCTTCCCACTTGGCCTGGTGTGGATTGAGCCTTGAATTACATTTTTGCGATTGAGCTTTGGGTTTTTTTGTGGACATTTGCACTTGTTGGTGGTTTGTGGGTTTTGTTTGTGGTTTTTGTTTTGTTTTGTTTTGTTTTTTGGTTCTTTTACTTTTTTTTTTTTTTTCTTTTCTTTTCTAAGTAATAAGGGTCAAACACATAGAAAGCTTTGCCATTGACAGGAACTCTATTTGGTACAATTTACAGTATATTGCATTTTCTCAACCATTCTTAAATTATGTTTTTATATCTAACATGAATTTTCAATACCATGCTTGCCTAATATTTAAAAGAAAAGGAAGGGAAGAAAAACATAATTTGCAAATACATTCTGGATAAGAAATCTTGTAAGTTCTGCAGACCAACAGTAAACTAATAAAAAAAGGCCTATATAGAGACAAAAGAATACTGAATAAATAAATTGTTTCTCTGATGAATATATAAAAAATGAGGCTTTCAGATAATAAATGAATTATAATTCTAGCTACTATACTCCATGATACAATATATTCTTTCATATACTGATCATAGCTCAAGAAACGTGAAGGGAAATAAACTGATTTGAAAACAATGAGTTGAAAGTCTGCCCTGACCTTGGGCCTCAAAAGACTGCAGAAAATGCAATGTTTGTCTTTCAATTAGAAGAATGTTTCTGTCTTGGTAAGAATTATGCTCCAACAAAATATGTGCGGAAATATTATGGAGCCATGCAAATTAAATACAGATTTTCAAAGGAAATTATGAATCTCAAGAGGATCTTACTTTTAGCAGGTCACCTCAAATGTTACAGTACTCACTAACACGATGTTTACACAATGGTGAAGATCTGTATAATGCATGCTTTGGCAATAATGAGACACTTAGTAGGCTAATTATTTTGTGAATAAAATCAAACACAATCAAGTAATTAAACAACAGACAGAGGATATGTTAAGAATTGCACTAATCATTTTTAAGTTCTGATTTAGCACTTCATACACTAATAATGAAATGTTGTATGCCAGTAAACAGGAATGTATAAAAATATTTATGTATCTAAGGGCTACTATACTAAAAAGTTTGCTTTCCTGATAGTATAAGATGGTCTATTTTTAAAATGTTTTCATTTTATGTAAATATACAGGAGACAGAACTTAGAAGTGAGAAATTTGAGTAACTTACATTTAAAAATAAAAGGTTCTCAGAGAAATTGCCCTAAGACTCTGCTTCATATAATGCAGCTCTTTGTCTGTAGAATGTCACAGAAAAAACTTCGAGGTTATTAGTATCTAACGTATTTATTACTTTCTAAATAAAAATATTAGCATAGGTTATAGATTATTTGTACAGTCTTGGAGACTGGCAACTCATATTCTGCTGATGAAATGGCTTTGCTGTTCATACAGAATGTACATTTTTCAAGACAATTCACTAACCTACGAAGAATTGCTTACCTACGTAAGGTAAGACTGCATGGGTAAGACTAAGGAAAATGAGATTAGACAGAGAAGTGAAACATTAGAAAGTAGAGAAGGTAGAAGAGAAAAACACCCCAAACAAACAAGACCTTTCTAAAAATGAAACCTGTAGTCAGAAAGGCTTCTGCTAAATACAGTTGGTCTGCTTGCAGGTTTAAAATTAGTTCAAAGTTTAAGAGCTTCTCTAGGTTGAAACAGAAACCTCATCAATTTGCAGCATTGAACCACAGGCAATGGAGTTGTTTCCTAGAAATATTACCTATTCTCTTGTGATTATATATAGACATTTATTCACATCCACATGCATACACAACATGTAAATATAACCCTTCTTCTGCTTCTCTTACTTATTCTTATTTGATGAAAAACAGAAATGAGAACAGGGAAGAAAACAGAAAGCAGCAACAATGAAATTCTAGCAAACCATGTTTGGACTCTCAGCAAAAAAATCTCAAACACTAATCCTACAGGGTGGTTTTCTATGTCAGATTAAACCATCTCAAATTTAGGTATTTTATTCTTAGATTAAGTCCAAATAAAATAGACTTCGAAAAGTTAAATTGCATTTCATTAATTCCTGGTTTGAGAAACATGATTTTTAGAAAGTAGACTAAACACCAGAGAGAGATGTTTTTCTTACATAGTGCAGAAAATGTTCTGCAGTATTTCATTTGCAAGTTAGTATTGTTAATATTTAATCTGTAATATATCTGTAAAAATTTCAAAAAATATCAGTCTTTCAGTGGTTTGGATTTTCAGATAGAACATAAATCAGGCAGTGCCAAACTGAAGACCCAGTTTTGGTTTATATTCAGCTCCTGGCATTGATTAAAATTTTTTTTGTGAGGGAGCAATATTTAGGTATTTCTGAAATCTCTAATGATATTTCCCATGGTATATCCTCTCAGCTGTCTTAGAGATGTCCACATTCTTGGGTGAAACAACTTTTATTTCCATTACTTGGCTTAATTATCATATCTACTTCTTGAGAGCTATGACCTAATCAATGAGTACAACACTTGAACTATGCACTACAGAAAACAAACAAACACACAGAATAAATAAATAAATAAATAAATAAATAAATAAATAAATAAATACATACATACATACATACATACATATTTCTTCTCACTGTTTTACACCAACTGGCTGATCATTTCATAGAAAAGCCCTCTCATTTTCAAACTGTGAGAAACAGAAAATGGTCATTATCTCTTCATATTGCCCAAACAATTTCTGAGTTTATAGTCCTCTGTTACATTTATGCTTTCATGAGGGACAGGCTCAGTATTTTTAGCAAATGCAAGTATACCTCATCTGTCAAATACAAGTGCCCATCAACAACATCAAGGAACTCAAAAAGGCTGAGGGGCATGCTTTTGGTTTTACCATGTTGAATTCTCTCAATACACTTTATCCAAGTTTCAACTACTGTGGTTTTGTTTTGTTTTGTTTTGTTTTAATTGTAATTCTAATCCTCTTTATCTAAGTAAATTAAAATTACCTGTCTGTAGTTTTAAAGGTCACCTCCTGAGCCCTTGCTGAATTTGGTATCCTGATATGTTTCCTGATTAACTATGAGGCACTTGTGTGACCTTTCCCCCTTTTTCAAATCAGCTAAGGTCTGAGGGAAAACTGAAACCTGAGTCTCATGTTCCTGTTGGTACATTACTTAGATACTTAAGCATCAATTTGTTTTATCACTTGCCATTTAACTTTGGTTTGAGCTGCTCTCTGATCTTGAGGCATTGCTATACCTAGCACCAACAAACACTAGTCAAGTGATTTATGTTTAATTTTCAAAATTTATCTTGGATCCAAATAATCTACATCCAAATTATTTCACTGTCCCTCTTTCAAAGATTTTAATGTGAATTAGGAACCTCCCAATATCTTTTAAAATGTTGTCAGTGTGATTCTAAGTGCCTAATTTAAACACGATATGAAACAGTGCCTTAAAAAAACACAGCACATATAGAAACTAGGATAAATCTTTTACAAAGATATGTAGCATTTTAAGAAAACTCAGTTTCTGTTACTTTTCACCTGATCACTTCAAAGAAAAGATGAGTAAATTCTATCTCAAGATAAGTAGGATTCTGGAACATTTATCACACTCACAAAGAAATTTACTCATAGGATATTTTTGAAAGAGTGGCTAATAGTTGACCATATGGTATGGAATTGGGTGTTGACATTGACACATTTGCTAAGTGAAGTATCACACATCAGACACAGTCTTTCCATTCAGTGACAGCTAGAATACTCAATAAAACACTATATGATATTTAGTTAATTCCATAGAAATAATAATTATTGCAAACCATTGTTTCTAGAATTCTATGTGTAGCATGTGTTACTATAATTCTTTCAAAGTTGCTTTGATCTTTGCATAATATGTATTCTGCAGAAATTTTCATTTCTGGAAAAAAGCCCAAACATACTATTTTTGAACCTGATCTTGTATTTGGTTTAAGAATACTTTATTTCTGTAAAGAACAGACTGAATATTGTCAGGAGTATACAGCTGTTTGCAGCTTTGCTATTATTCATTCTCCAAAGCTACTTTAATATGCTTTGCTATTGCATTGGCTTGCTGGAGAAGTGCGTGTTTTGGAATTAGAACTCATTTTGGCACTGTTCCTTTGCAAGACATGAAATCAAACAAATTCAAAAGTGACAATAAATTGTGGAAAGCCAATTTAAAACACATCTTTCAGTCATGTTTACAAATGTTCACAGTTGTGGCAACATTCTGCTGAATGACAAAGTGAAAGAAAAATTCACATACTGAACCTAGGGGAAAACCTATAAACGCTAACAAATCTGATGTGATGTTAAGAAAATGATTTAGAAGAGCTAAGCTGCCAATAATAATCTTCTACTCTTCCAGTAGAAATTGGGTGATATAGGAAGTAAATCTCCACTGCAGTCAAACCAGACAAATTAGCACACACCAAGTTCTATGCTTTCAGTCAGAACATAGCTAATAAGCTAGCTGCACCACACAAAAACATCTTCTGTGGAAATATACTTGCAGGGATATATTTAAATGAAGAATTTAAAGAAATTTGTTTAGGTACAAATTCCTGTGACACATAATGATAAAAATTTGGAGCCATTCTGTCTTATTCTGGCTTACTCTAGATCTGTATAAATGAAGAAACTGTCCTTGCTGTACGGAATGCTTTGATAATGAATCAGAAACATCAGTTTGTATAGCTAGTGCCAGTTAGGTAGGATGGAGAAAATCTAGTATATGGCAAGTGGGGGGATGATAAATGGAAAGGGCAATTGACAGGGACAGAGAAATTTAGAATTGCTTAGAGAAGGCGATGCTGAGAAGTGACAAAAATAGATTATATTCACTGTTGAAGGTGTGTCTAAATGAATAAAGGCTATTTTATTCTGAAATATCAGCACTTCTCAAGTGGCAGTAATGAGATTAAGATTAAAACTCTTATCCCACCACTAATTTCAGACATGACACCACTCAGCTCAGTTCATGCCTGTTCATGATTTGTTGTTTAATTCTGTAGTCAGCTGTAGGACAGAATGTGTCCAAGAGTTACTTCAGATTGCAAGCAAATAGTTGTTAAAAAAAAAACAAAACACACCATAACTATAACCTACTCAAGTGTAAATAGACAGCTTGAGCTTAACCAAATATACAAGAGTAAGTTTGAAGTAATACACAGTTGAGAATACTCAGAAACAAGTACCTCCAGCAAAGAGAATCTGGAGGAGGAAAATAAATAACATAACCCAGAAGTAGAGGGATAAGCACTAGGATCTACGTGTGAAGATAGATATTTAGCAGGAGCAAGAAAGGGTGCACAGGGAAAGGTATCAGACAGGTGTGTGAGAAGCAACATGAAATATAAACGACAGATCCCAACAGTCAACATGTTTAATGACTGTGGTGTATCCTGATATTTTAGACAGAAAAGTTGAGGGTAACAAATTCCAGCACTGTGAAAATTATGCACAATATATAAATCGCAGATTATGAAGATTAATGACAGATAAGGGAATACTGAAGATTTTTTTTTTTTTCCGATTGAATTTGAGGAAACTATGAATTAAAGATCAAACTGAGAAACGAGATATATAAGTATAGAAAAAATTTTTGGGGAAAGAAAAAGTAAGCAAAGAAGTGACAGATAAAGACGTGTCTCCCTTCTCAAGGAAGTTTCTACAGACATAGTGATGAAGATGAGAAAGGGTATGTTTTCATTATTATAATAATTATCATATCATATCATATTATTAATAATTATAGTTTTTTATGGACATAAATGTGTAGGTGAGAAACTAGAAGTCATTACGACAGAGGAGGCAAAACCAATATGGGTAGGTTATGGTGAGTAGGAGTTTGCAAGCAGATCAGAGGAAGAAAAGTAGTTAAAGATTTTGAGTAGTAAAAGTTGACTGAAGTTTCTGTCTTAATAATTGAACACAGCTCCAGACTGTAACATCTGGACAAAGGATACAAGTATTGTGTCAACAAACAGAACAAGAAAATCAAACTACTGTGGATGCCCAATAGAATTTTATGCAAGATGATAGCAAAAATTTTCTGTGCCCATGGAAAAGGACAACTGTGGCCTTACAGTTCAGTAGCTGGTTATCTAGCTATGAATTCAATGCATGAATCAAAGCCTGACATAACACAGCAAAACACAAATTAAATGAAGGTATCATAAGCACATCTGATAATTAAGAATGAGGGCTGATGATACTTAAATTGCAATAAACCAGTTTACAACTTGACATAACAAAGTCACTTTAAGACGGCACTGAATTACACACATAGCAGAAAGGAACAACAAAAACCCAGATAAGGCAAGGGACGTTTTTTTAAAAAAAAATAAATTAGATTTGAAATGACATTTACGTATCAATACGTGAGGAATATAACTGTTCTTACAGCTCAGACCATCTTTAGACCGTTTTGCCTGTTATCACATTCAACCATATAGGCATTCAACTACAAAACCAAAACACAGCTCATGTGGAGATGAAAATTATATGGAACTAGTGAGTATTGCTTCCCTCAGGCACAGTACTAGTACAGATAATGATAGAAAAGCTTAATGAGAAATAAAAATCTTTTCAGCTGTCACTGAAGTAGCACCCTCAATCCATGTACCTTGTCTTCCCAAGAGACATGGGGAATCTACTTCTGCAACCAGACATCATTCTCAGACCATTTGCTAAAGGTAGAGTTTATTTTGTTCCTCTCACAATCAGTGTAGGAAATAGTGAGGATGACAAGAAGCAACTCTTACTAGTAGCTGGATTGAGACATGTTGTCATATGGAGTTATAATAACTGTAGGTTGTGGGTTTTTCTCATTTGAGGTAGGCTTTGAAGTATAAATCAAATTATTTGCTGTGGAAAAACAAACAAACAAATGAACAAAAACCAAACCAAACCAAACCAACCAACCAACCAAACCACACACACACACACCAAAAAAACAAAACAAAACAAAAAACCTCCAGTAGACAAAAATTTTTACAGTTTTTGAGATATATTACAGTTTGTTGACTAAGGGAGTGCCAGGAGTTTTAAGGAGCTATCTTATCTCGTCTACAAGTTTTCATTTCCTGTTACGTCTTAATTTTTTTTTTTCCCCCACAAGATTGATTTTTGTTTTATATTCCATTTCACTTCCTTTGAGGAAAACTCAGAGACAATAAAATTATGTTCTAAAAAAATTTGCCCAAATCATAATAAGTGCAGCTGAGGTAAATGCTTTTTGTGTTTTGATTAGCCAGATGTGTTAATCAATGATTAAATTAAATGACAGATTCACAAAAGAAGGCATCCTTTTCATCCACCAACCTTTCTGCTTGAGTTCAAATACCTTTCTGCTTAAGGCTGAAACAACGTTTTAATTGCATTTTCAACAAACTCTGAAAATAAAGCATTGCTATATCTCACCTACCGACTTTGAAATTGAACTAACAGAGAAACAATGAAAAAAGGAAAATCATTGAGCTTCTTTCTCTCTGTTGAGTGTGGAGAGCTCATTTTTTTCTTTCTTTCTATGAACACAAAGTTAGCCATAACAGGAAAACATTTTGATCTTTGAAAGATAAAAAGGTTAGAAGTGCTCTCTCAAAAATAGCATAAAACCTTAAATAAAAATCTTGACAATCTAGAGAGGCAGTTGAGTTAATTTAGATTATTCACATACACAGCAATAGATAATGAAATATATATCATTGTACTATGTCTCCTTGTTCAAAATGTCCAACAACCAGCAGGTCTGGATGCATTTTATTATTTGAAATCTCTGGGATTCCAGGCACCTGGAAAACAAGATTTGTGCTGTCTTTCAAAATGGCATCACTAAAGAATAAATGATTATGTTAAAGAGTGCAGAAACAGTATTCATTTACAATTCATAGACAGAGCACCATCAACACCACGTCCATCTTTTTTTTTTTTTTTTTTTTTGGAGTAAAAAGCAGAAGGAATGATGTGGGTTATCTTGGCTTCATCTTCATCGCGGCAGAATAATAGATGCTGAAATGTTTCAGAGATGGTAATGTTATGGTATTTTTCTTCTTTTCTCCTCCTCCCATTAAATTAGCAGCTGCTAAAATCTAAAACCAATTTACAGATCCATCTGCTTAAAAAATGGAGCATTTATATCCCTGCAACTGCCTTTCAGGCAAGGAAGTAGTTTATGCATAATAAAGTCTATCAGTTCCTCCATGTTTCCTGTCAATGCCAAAGGAAACCAATGGAGAGTAGGTGGGAAAAACAAAACAAAACAGAACAAAAGAAAACAAACCTTGGAACTTAAAGCATAAAACTATCACCTGTATTGACCAGTCTGTCATTTTGGCCCCACAATCAAAAAACTGTTTCCTTCAAGTTCTGCTGAACTCTGTCAGAATGATTTTGTGTCATTCAATCTACTGACTTCAGCAAAACAACTTCTACTGTGTTCCTGAGTTTCCACATCTCTTGTCTTTAACTTCATGGATTACAAATCCAAAAAGAAGAGACATTTCTGCTCAGCTAATCTATAAAACAGAAGACAATAATTCCCATCAATGTTGATGCTGACATAATTTTAATATCGCTAGTGGCAAAGAATGCACTTGGTCTTCCATAATTTCTAGTCATTAAGCCCCTTCATTAAGCCAAAAATGAAGTCTGTGGAAGAGCTGGAAAATACAGATATTCTAGCTGTACTAGCAACATTCCTGTGCTATATTCTCAGGTGTGGAAATTCATCTGTGCTGCCTTGACATCCAAAATTTGCTCAAAGAAGACCACCAGAGAATTTCTTGCATATAGTTTAAATTGTTAAGGCTTGTCCTGACTATGAACACATTGCGGAGTAGACAGATGAGTAGGAAATCCACTTTAAAACCAAGGTTACAGTGTCTTCAGCTAAAATAAAATTTCAGTCTAAGGAAATACAAAATAATATACCCAAAAACGGTTTCAGTGCCTAGTAACTGATAGCTTACAGATAGACAGAGATTATTATGTCTGTCTGTCTGTAAACAAAAGGATTGATTCTGTCTATAGCTTTGGATAAATAAAACATACAAAACTTACTGTTTCATTTAATTACACTGAATTTACAGTATAATTCACAATTACTGGATAGATAAAAATTATTCACTTCTTCACAAAATATTTATTTATAAATGTAGGTATTATCCTTCTCCTGATGATTCATTACAAACTGTTTTGCAGTTCCTGCTAGAAATGTTAATGGGAAAGAGGGGGAGAAAGGACTATAAATATTGTGCACCAAAAAGTTCTTCAAAATGTAAGTGCTTTTACAGTCTCAATAACTACAACCAATTACTGTTTCCACAAGCTTCCCATGTTTTCATCAGAAAAATATGTTCCCAACAAAATTAAACAGTATTTACAGCATGCTTTCTCCAGCTGGGGCAAAGCTCTTTTAAGAAGAATCGAAATCAAGTTAATTCAAGTTTGGTTGATGTTGCTAACGGAAAGCATATATCCAGAGTGAGAGTCACTTAAAGACACAATTCTGGTACGAATCCCAATTAGGTGCTACAGCTGTAGGTGTTCACACAGGAATACATTAAAGATTAATGTTTCATCCTTCACTAAGAACTATGCAAGGAGAGCATTGTTTCATGGCAGAAATCAATAGAACATTGAGTGGGAGTCTGTTTATAGGAGTGTCAATATTTGTGTCATACAAGCCAAAGTGATTTGCCTAAATTTACACAGATGAAATGTGTCAGTGGTTTCAATGATTTGATCAAATTACTAAAAGAACAACCACTTCTAGCACTGTAATTTAGGTATGTAGCAGCATGGATTTTAAACACATTTATACAAAGCATATTTTTCTCTAAATATCTGGCAAATGTTCATGTCATGCCAGCTGTTTATCACTAGTTTCTCTCATCTGACTAGCTACCAGCAAGCATCACTATGTTTCATTTCCCAGACACAGGATCATGAAAGGGGATATCACTGTCACTTTTATCCAGCTATGAGAAGACAGAATGTTGTGGTGTTTCTTCTGACTGACAGATGAGTGAAGAAGTTGACCAGCTGTGTCTTATGGTTCAGGTTATTTCCTTCAGAGAATACAAGAATAAAATTGAAAAACAACTTCTTGCTGTAGAACTGGAATAAAATAATTCAAAAATCCTATGTAACAGCTATCATTCTTTCTTAAAATTGGAAAGCCAACCATCCTTCTATGACACAGGCTGGTTCTCAGACTACCTGAAATTCTCATTTGCTCCCGCTGCCACTCTTCTACTTAATTCAAACTTGTTGTTGCTTGTTATTCCTCTCAGAAACCTCTTTCATCTTGAAAGAACAACCTTCCTCTATGTTACTTTCAGTTCATATTGGAATTTCTTCTGTATGAAGCTGAAAGGTATTAACAACAAAATGAAAAAGAAAAAAAAAAAAAAAAGAGTGAGCTGAAATGCAAAAGCACATATCTATGTTACCTCTTGAAAAGACAATGGTTTTGTAAAATCAATTACTTGTTGCCTTTTTCCCTCTTGAAGCTTTTTAGTGTTTCCATATGTTCTTTCAGAATAAAAAAAAAATAAAAAAAAAAAAGAGGAAGAGAGATAGAAAAGGAGCATTCTGTCTGAGTGTGCCCGATCAATTTCTGAGAGAAACTTGAAGGAAAATATGTCAGTTAATTGGGAACACATAAATGCTGCTAAGTCTTTTGCAACTACCTTTTATTCGTTAAAGCAACCCGCCTTTACTCGGCACAAGAAACAGGATAGAGATGTGACAGTTGCTCTCAGCTGTTGAAAAATCATTTATATTCTGATTATGATGTAATTATGGTGTCTGACACTGGTTAATTGTCAAAGAGAAAGTAGTTAATTTATAGAATAGATAATTGGTCAAATTTAGTATGCATCTTTGTTGTTTTCTTTGAAAGATGGAGAATTTGTATTTAATATTTACATTTGTTTTACATTGGTGTTAAGTAGCTCTAACACAACAGCAAGACGATCCAATTTTTGGTGGCAATTTACAAGATAGAATACTGCATTCATAAATATGAGATGATTTATAATCCCTGCAACTACACCCAACCAAATCCACATTCATATGCAACAGCAACTTTGCACTGCAGAACATTCCGTATGAGGAAAGGTAATTATTTCTTATTGAAGGAAACAGTTTAGGTAGAAAAGAGTAGAAAGTCAGAATAGAAATTTTAAAGGTTTTTGAACCGTTATGCCTACATAGACAATTTAACTAATGAAAAACAACAACAAACCAAACCACACCTTTAATAACCTAGTTGTGGTGACCTAAGGCTGTTTTCATGAGAACAAACATATCTTACTGCATATTCTTCCTTTCTTCAACCAAAATAGAGAAATGTATTTTCTTCTTCTTAAAAGAAATTATGGTTCCAGAGCACTTGGAGTAGAGCTTTCTGTCATGAGAGACAGGATAATATTGATATCTAGAATTGAAATCCCGAACTGGAGTAATTAGACATACACAATGTAAATCTGGGAAATAAACTACTTTTAATGAAGTGAAACTTCTTGAGAAATCTGAACAATTTCCCACCTAGCTTCATGATGAAGCAAAGATTTTTTTACAGAAAGCAAAGAGAGCCCCTCACCTCTCAAATAGTCCCAGAGGCTAGAGAATTTATTTGACATGCAGACTTGCATTCAAATGCTCCCAGTAAAAACAGGTTAATAGTACTGACTTTTCTGTTGGATTCTTTCCATTTAATTTAAATATCTAAGTAGTCAGTGAAACTGAGACTTGAACTTTGATCTTCCTGATTCTAAATTAATTTCTCACCTACTAGGTTTTCTTTACTATTATTGTTATTATTCCAACCCTACACCTGCGAAAATGGGGGATTTTAAAGTTGAAATTCTGTAGGGATGTATTATGTTCCAAGGGCATTTTAACATTAATAAAGGAATCTGTTATTGTTTGGCTTCCAAAATCACCTGGGAAATGAGCAGTTGAAATGCTCATTTTTATTTATGTCCTTTTGAAATGAGAATTTTAATAAATAAATTTCAAAGTTATTTTTCATGTGTACTGTTACAGTTCTGAAAAAAATGCTGGTAAGATATATTTATTGGTGATTAATATTCTTAAAATGCAGAACCAAAATAATCAAGCAGCATGCAAATATGAAACACATTTTACAACTCTCAGGTATCACTTCTCATTTGTAGGGTACAGTGTATAAACAGGATCTTAAAAGACTGAATTATCACCATAGTATACCAGTCACAACCATTTCCAAAGAATGGCTTTTCTCCAAATAATAATATTTTCTATTGCCTACACAATATCTACAGCTGCACCCGTTAAGTGTTTCTTCACTTCCTGAAAGCAAGTGTCAGATTTATACGTGTAGCATGACCAAGACTGCAAATATTAATTAATCTTTGACTGCTAGTGATGGAATGAGCCTGAGTGGCATGTACAGCGCTGGCAAACAGAAGCTTTGCAGTAAGTAGCTCCACAGCATGTATGTGGCAAAAGCTGGTCAAGGCTGCTTAGCACTTGAGCGCTACCTCAGTAGAGACTGAAAAGCACGTTTTCCACCTACACTTCGATTCTTGCTACACTGAGTAGTCAAAGCACACATTTTAAAGAGATTAATGTTTTGCAGTGTTTAAATGTTTTTTGTTTGTTTTTTCTTTAAAAGTAAATCTTTTACTCATTTCACTATCAGTGGGCTGCATGGAAAATATCAGTCTTCCAGAAAACTGAGGTTATTGGTAGCTTTCATGGAAAATGGGAGAGTTATAATATTATATATGTCAATGTCATGGATACTTTTATTACATTTTCAACTGGTTAAGTCTGCCTACAGAGGCAGTTGTTAGAGAAAGCAAAAAGGAGAAGAAAATAATTGAAAGAATGGATTTGAAACTTCCTAACATAGGTAACCAACTTGTTCCAAAGTTTTAAGGTTCTAGGGACACACTTATCCTAAATACATGCCTGAGGTCAAGGTAAAGAAGAAAATACCTTTGAAGGAGTAGAGAAGAATATCTTGTCTGACTAGTTTAGGGTCTTGAAATTAATCCTGCCTTGAAATTACATCACTGGGTAGTGGAAGTAAAATCTGGACATGATAAAAAGACATTACAGCCATGTGCAATGAAAAATTACAAAATCCAGAAGATGACAAAACTGCAACAGCTTCTTCTTAGGCAGGGGAGATGACTGTGTGATCAGGAACAACTTGTGAGGGTTCTGTTGTTAACATTATACCTATATCTATGGCTGAGGAGGCATTGAAGAAAGATTCAGGAACACCATGTTTTTAGGCACAACTATAATGCAAACCATAGCTCAGTAGCTGCAGTTATATTTTCTGTATCAAATATCTCTTATGTTGGAGGCACAGCTATCCTTCGACTCATCATGCTGCCCTGCAAAAGAATGATAACAAACATGGCAAAGATTAGGGTGTTTCAAACTCATTTTCATTAGAACTTGACAGAGTTCCTATGTAGAGACTGAAGAGACACCAATTTTGTTGTCATTTGAATCATACTTTCCTGAAGAATAGATGTAAAATTAGGTCAGTTTGCACAATTTTGTCAGGCAGAAACGTTTAGCCGTGCTTTTTATCACTGTATTCTTGATTAGACACAGAACACTTGTTCTACATCTACCCTGGAAAGAGTTATTGATTAGAAAATGAGCAGCTGTATATATTCAGTGGGTCATTAAATGTAAAAAAGTCAGAATTTTGAATGATTAATATAGTGTATTGTGTCATGAAACTAGATGAAAATTCATCTAACTCTTTAAACCAAACATCAAAAGCCATAGGAAAAGCTCCAGGTAGTATAGGTCTAGATTTAAATTTCTTTTGCTCAGATTTTCCCCTGACTATAATAAAATTTAAGTTTGGAGATGTCTGCAGATTTTTTTTCACAGCACTAATTTAGAGAATGCTTAAAAAGCATTAGCTGTTAGATAACGTTACTGAAAAAATAAGTGGTAAGGATACTGCAACTGGAGTGTAAAACATGGACTAAGAGCTATTTGTCATCTCTGAGACTTGAATGAATTCATTCATTGTGACCACCAACACTCTAGGAAGCTGTCCAAGCTGTCCATGTTATGTTTTCTTGGAGCTAAACAATCAAATCCATAGCATTGACTGAAATGAGAAGTTCTCTGTTAAGCTGCATGCTCATTAAATCCTGCTCTAAAGCAGCATTAAACCCTCCGTGGTCCTAATTTCTTGAATTTCTGATTGTACTCTCTAAATGGTTGAGCTGTTCAAAGTAACAAAATTGAGAAACATATTGCTCAGACCTTAAGAGTACTTTGGACACAGATAAAGAACGTATGCCACCTTTGAGAAAAACAAACAAACAAACAAACACACCACAAAGAAATCAACTTTTGCTAAGAAGCCAGCTTTGTTGCCGTTAAAATAATTAATTAGCCCCGAAGTCGAGAATGAGTATATAATTGTTCCATATCTCTCTTGAGCTCACCATCAGAGAGTAGAGCTGGACTTGAAACTTCAGTGGCCTTAGTTCTATGTCCAAAGGGCATGGCAATGGCTGTGCTTCCAGTGTTCTTTTGTTAGTTTTTACTGTTCAGTTCTCTGTTCATCATTTCTCTGTCTCATTTAGTACTGTGATCTGCTAAGCCTTGTCAATACCTGTTTTATATGTCCTCTACCCTTGATTTACCTTGATTCATCTAAGAAGATGACATGATTAAAACATAACTGCACACAAAGAGGCAACAAGGATGCGTGCAGAAAGATTTGTAAGAAGTAGTCAGTCTCACAGATGAAAAAGCTGTGATCCATTCTGAAAAAAATATATACCCACTACTTTTATGCATTTGAATGATGCATAATCTTAAGTGTCTGGATGCATCCCCCTCATTACACCAATTCTTACCAGAAAAAAAAAAAAAAAGCTTTGCTGTCTATCAAATTTCTAGCTTCCACTTTTCAGGAGCCCAAGCTCAACAGGCAGTAGGGTATGGCTACAACTGTTAAATTCCACAGACTAATATTAAATATGACTAAGTAAAATGCATTCAGACTGTGCTTTGGGAACTAGCCCATTTTCTGCATATCATTTAGTCTACAGTAAAAACACTGGCAGATGGTTTCTCTGCTGTGATGAATGTCATAGCCAACTCACCTGCATGGGAACTACTGCTTCAGTATTGCAGGCCAATCCAGGAGAGTGGGCACTTATCCCTTTGTTGCAAATACCAGTGAATGTATGTATTAATATAAATGGCTGAGTAAATGGACTGAAAAATAGGTGCCTTTGCTTTTGATGAAAATAAGAGGCCGATATATTATACAGAAAATTTTCTTCTTCTTGGCTGCAGATAGTCTAGAAATTGTAAATACGTTAGTCAAGAACCAAGACTGCATCATTTTTTTATTAGATACCTGACAAAAGATAAGGTAGTCTATTCTTGTGTATATTTTGAAGGTTTTCAACTTGTCTGAAGCCTCATTAATTATTTGTCTTTATCATAATGATGTCAGCAATTTTTAAGTTAACTCAGACTACATGTTTTCCATGATATATTCACAGGAAAAGACGAATTATGCCCCTTATTACATGAAGTGTCCAAATCCTTATCATGCATATTAGACTTTTTCATTAAAATACTGGTTGTTCATTTAAAATGCTGATTGAAGTATAGCTTTAATCCAAACTATAGTATTTGGTTATATAAAAGTCTGAAAAAGTATAAAAGTTCTTCTATCCTTAATGAAACTGACAGAAATAATTTTGTACTAAAGACAGACTCATAGATCAGCAGTGAAAAGTTCTTTTAATATAGAAGTTATAAGAAGCCATTGAACCAAAGGGATATGAAATGTAAATGCTAGTAAACCCTTAACTATAGTATCACAAATGATAACACTAATCAAAGTATCATTCTTCAAAAAAATAATGTACTGCAAATAAAATATAATAACTGAAAAGCCCACTTCAACATAAATCAATAAACTAATAGGCTTGTTAAAAGAAAATAATTATGTGGCTACAGTCTTTGAAGAGCATTTTTCTATTTTGAGATCCTCTGAAATATTACAAGAACAAGAAAAAGGAATAAATCTTAGCACAGGAATAAACCTTCTCTCTTGGATTTCATTATATATTAAAGATTAGCAGACTATATGAGGCTAAACAGCTGAATGTTTAGAAATCAACAAAAGCGAGTCATACAGCCTTATCACTTTCTTCTCAACTTTTGTAATAAATGCAGGTTTTATTGACATATTCATACGCTACATGAAAAAGAAACTTGACATCAAATTTTAATTCCCATCTTTCTTGATCACTGTACTTTTAGTTGTATCAGAAAATGTCAATTTCATATTTGGGTTGTAGGGCTGGTGAGTCGAAAGCAGAGGCTAGCTGATTGCATTTGGTTTAATGAGGAGAGAAAAGTACTTTGAGGAATACATCCTCCATTCGTCCTAAATTTCAACTGGCAAACATATCACACCAGAACTGATCTGATGACTGCTAATTCCATGGAGGTTTAATAGATTTGTTTCTACATGTTTCTGCTTCTGAATAAATTTGGCAATAACATGGGCTGAAATTTCAGTATCAATTCTACTTTTAAAGCCTACAGACAGAAAAATTTGGTGTAATAAAAAACACAATTCCAGAGGAACAGCAAGAAATTTTCTGAAGAAAAATAATGAAGCCAGGTTTCCAATGCTTGTTGATTGTTAGGACTGAATCATAAATTACTCTCTCTCAGACATCAGAGAATCCAGGAGGGAAGGAGGAGGAGTGAGAGAGAGAACTTTGCCTGGGATATAGGTTCTCTGGTGTCAGTTTGATAAGCACAAACTCTGGACCATGCTCATTTCCAGAGTTCTCTTAGTAATGCTCATCTTTGTGTATTCTTGGGGTATTAAGGGATAAACTCATGCTCCATTCTCTCCCTGAGAGGGAATCAAAGTAGGTTCTCTCCTTCTTATCTTTATTCTCTTTCTGACTTGAGAAATTCTGCATTTAAGATGTCTTGTGTGTCACAGTGTCACTTTTCTTTCACATTATTTTACGTGAATTTGTTCTGTATATCACACTCATTATAGCGAAGATGTAACCAAATTTACGTTTTGTTGTTAGAAGGGTTAAAAAAAAGAAAAGAGAAAGAGGATACAGCTCATGACCTCCTCATTTAAGCAAAGTGAAATCTATATAAACAAAATGTGTTACTTGTGCTGTTTTCAGACCCAAAGACAATGCTGTTTCTTTAAAGGATTCCTGAGGTCATCTTGACAGATAATGCCATTCTCTGCTGCATAATTATTTCACAACTTGACTTAAAGAAATAAAAATATGAGCTCTGTGAACTTTCCATTTTTTTTCAGTGATGTGTTAGCAATACCATAATCTATGATTAATATTATAAGATACCTATATATTTGATTCTCAGGAATACAAGCTCTTAAACAGAAACTACTTGAAAAATACATTTGTGAACTCATAGTCTAAGTATTGCAAATGGTGATTAGTGAATGACATTAAGTAAGTCACTTTGATCAGTAAATTATTAGTAAATGACCCAGTCTTTCCTGGAACTGTTGGTAACACAGGTGGATCTGGGTTTTGACTGTGTGTCAGAGCAATGAAACCTACATCAGTACAATCAAAGGGAAATTTTTGGAAGTAATCACCAATAACCTTCCTTGCTTGCAAATTGGAGGTGATATTCAAGTGGGTTCTTCTGTTCACTTTGCATAATTCACAACATTTTAGGATGACCTGTCATGAAGACTCAGAAGGAGAAAAAACTTGGACAGAGTAATATTTTCTCACTAGGTCAGTTGAGGAACTTGTGTTTACTAGTTGTTCAATATGAATGGAAGTATGAGAAGCTAGCTACTGCTAAAGGCAAATTATAGTATGTACTTTGCCAACGCCAAACTTTTACATAATACTAGGCTAGACACTACAACAACATATTAGAAAAGCTCTGCAGCACTAGACTGATTGCTTTCTTCAGAACAAATGAAATGTTGTAGAAATTTATGTCATTATTCTTAGGTGCTGTGAGCTTTGTTCAAGCTATAGACAACAGAATATTTCAAAACTATATAGAGAGTCGGAAGCAGTCAGGTCATTAGGTATGGTTTATATTAATCTTAATTTTTAAGGTTTCGAGACGTGGAGCAGTGACAAGTCATTCTCAAATCACCAGGTGATTCAACTACATTTTAATAACAACCAAAAAAACAACAAACAAACAAATAAACAAAACAAAACAAAGTTGTGTGTTCTACTCATGACACAGGCCGAAAGAGCAGCTGAGTACCCTGTTTCTAAATTAAAGTTCCTCTCTCTATCAGCAGTAAGCCCACATTTTGAAAGAAATATCACCATTTCTTCATTCATAGTCACAGTCCTTTGTGGAAAATATTTCCAAAGTGTGGCAGCAAATAGGCAGTGGGAATTGGACTTCTTTTACAGACTTGTTTGTCTGGGAATGGAAGCAAGGAAAAATATCCCTCTCCTAAATAGAAGATTTCAGGCTAAAAATGCAGAAAAGATTTTGCTTTTATGGATGAGCATGAAAGCTATGGAAAACAATTCTGATTTTTTCTTGTATCCTCTCAAAAGCTGGAATCTGTTGATAAAAGCTGTTTCAAATCACATCATATAGTCAATATGGGAGATAAGCAAAGTCTGGTCTTCAGAATTAATTGCAAAACTCCAATTTAGATCTTCAGAACACTGATTTCATCTATGTAGCTTGTTTCTTCTCCATTTATCATAACTAAATATTC
The DNA here is from genome assembly GCF_036013475.1 of Columba livia. Classification (NCBI taxonomy): domain Eukaryota; kingdom Metazoa; phylum Chordata; class Aves; order Columbiformes; family Columbidae; genus Columba; species Columba livia. The sequence goes on from NC_088602.1 coordinate 193,291,457, forward strand.
TTCATTTGGCATTTTACTTTCTGTGGGGTGAAAAGTGAAGTTATCGTTATCAGTCTTCCCTTAAACCAAAGTAGTAGGAAAAGCAGTAGCCTATTAAATCTTTCAGGCGTATACAGTTCATACCATTGCATCTAGGTGCTCGGTGGTTGTCAGAGTCAATGAAAATGAAGAAAAATTTTCTATGAAATTTAAGTTATGTAACTGAATACAGACCACTTCATCTTTTGGAGACTGTAAGTTTACTAAGGCAGCTATTGTGCTGTGTCAAGAAAGACAGCAGTTTCCTATTTATAGGCTGAGTAAATAGCAGAGTGCACTTAGGGTTCTCAGCTATAACAAATTTGGTCCTAATGCCCATACCCCAGTTTGTGACTGGAAACTATCTACCACTTCTTTATGCCAACCATTTTAGCCTGACAGTGAAGGATGAGAATCTACAACCTGGCTGGGTATAAAAAAGCTATATCAGGTATGATGTGCTTAAGCAGAACAGCTCTGTACTAAGGCTCAGAGTTTTTCAGGGGTTTAAGAATGTAAACAGGCAGATAAGACATTAGAGCCTCCGTGAACATCTCCAAAAACTGCAGCTAAGGTAACATCCATAACATTTAGCCTCTAAAGTTGTCAAAATTCTGTCTATTAAGATCTTTAAAGCGGGTTAAGCACTGACATTACTCCGAGCCCTAGGTTAACTTAAAGAATCTGAAGCCAAACTAATAAGCAGAAAAGACTACGTGACAGGTGGAATCAGGTTCTAAAAAGATTATATTTTTCAGATCCCGTAGGAGAAATGTTAAAAGCAGGCACTATTATGCAGCTAGGCCACACAATGAACAAGATATGTAGGATAAGAGTGAGAAAGAAACCGAACTGACACAGGAGAAGATAGGAAATCATTATGATCCTAGAACACTAGCTGTATTTGGAATTCTAGTCTTCCTAAAAGATAAATTTAAAATTCTTATCACCCCAAAATGGTTATTTATTTTTATGGGTGGTCTCAATCATGCGTTTATGCTAACCATGTGTTGTACTGGTTATGTTTCTTTACATATAGTATGAAAATGAAAGGTATAGTGCACAGAGGATTTTCTCACTGAGGAAAAATGGGGAGAGAATGAGGAGTTTCAGAAATTGCTTGACATGGCGAATACTACATGTGACACCTCGTCAAAAAAAGTAATGATGCCATAGAGAAAGAATTGTCGTGGTGCTTAGAAGACTGAAAATACACTCATCCAATTAAATTAGTAGTAGAAACTTTACTATGTTGGCATTATAATGACAAGAGATATCTTTAAACATTTTTTGCATATCTCTAGATCAGGGTGATAGCACACCCTGTTTAGTCCTCAGTGCATTCTCCAGACTATCAAAGAGTAGTAACCTGTGTCAATGTAAGATTCCAGACCTATCCAAGTGTTGCTGTCTCAGGGTCACTGAGAGGAAGAGATGTCTTTCAGGCAGTAACAATTATCAGGGCAAATAAATGGAAAGCAGTATGGAGCACACCAGAATTCTGAATATTTCCTGGAAGTCAGATGGTAAGAGTTGTTTGTCTTATGTGCTTCAAGGAAAAAAAAAAAAAAAAAAGGGCAGAACAATCTACAAGAGAAATTTAATATGCATGAGTTTTTAGGCACATAGTCTCATCTGAAAGTGGATATAGGTGCCTCTGATGAAATTGATGGAATTTATGTATCTGAGGTTGAAATTCATCAGTCTTAATTTATTGTTTAAACTACATTAAAATGCCATCAGGCACTGGTGGAAGAAATAGGCAATTCGAAGGGCAAATCTTCTGAAGTACGTACTTTCCCACATAAAGTATGGTGCTATCATCTTTAATATCCATAAAAGAACCTGATGTAAATAATTTCGTGGTAAAAACTCCCTGTAGGTAAACAAAAAGGCACAGAAAATATTGTCCTACAGTTTTAATATGCAATTCAGTAATGTTTTAATATCTGAAGTATGCTGGTTTAATTATTTTTCTTTTCCTTTTGCTTTTGACAAAAATGTAAAATTATCTTAAATGTCATTCTTAATACAGTATAAGCAAGATGTAGTAAGAGATGGCAACATTATGAATGAAAAACATGAGCTTTTGAAAGTGAATAAGGCTGTGTATGTTTTCTGTGCCTATTGATTTACTGTACCAAGAATAAAGAAATTATGTAAATTCTGTCAAACTAACAAAAAAGTTCTATTGAGGACCCTAAGTGCATACAGTTAAGTATCAGCAAATCTGTAAAATGAAATTAATGAGAACAAGAAGATATGGAGTAACAATTTTGTTCATAAAGTTTTACATTTAAAAAAATAATAAATAAAATTAACTTTGGTAATAGCTTTACAAAAAGCATGAAATCTTTTAATCTTTTAATAAGACTATACTGCTGTTGAATTATGACAACGTCAAAACCAACTTAGACTTCCATTGTCATCTGGATGGGATTTAATACTATTGTGTGTTTATCTGCACAGATCTCAGCCATCTTTCTGGCATTTTGTTCTCATACAGATACATCAATCACTATCATAAGAGCTTTTCAATAAATATCGCTGTGCTTCCAACTGGTTATAAAACCAATGCATGACATATATCTACTTAGGCAAAATTACCCTTCAAGTTCTAAAGAGTTTCTTTTTTAACGTTTAAAACTGTAATATTAAATATAGCCAGAGGCAAAATAAAATATTATCTATCACAGGTATCACCTACAATTCTTGTGCATCCCTAATACTTTATCTTATTAACGTGAATTTCTTTCATGAAAAGACTGGTGGTTTTACTTCTCACTTGTTTCCATGGAACTGGAAAAAACATCTTCCACATTGTAATCCAGCAATATACCTTTTTAAAAATCAGCCTGTTTCTATCCCTACTACTAATTACAAATGCCTTAGAGTACAGATCTTCCTTTCATTACCACTTTATGTTTTGCTAGAAACTCCTATTAAAATGGAAGATCCAAAAAAGATTTTCTAAGAGATAATTAAACACGACAGGTCATACTTACTGCTCTGTTACTCCACTTTTATGCTGGTGTGATTCCATTGAAATCAATGCAAGTACTCTAGTGTAAGAGAATAGTGTTGTTGTACTTATTCAGAACCAAGTTTTTAGTGTTTTGTCTATTTTGACACGTGAAGATTAGAGGCTTTTTAATGTCAGTTGAAACTGATTAAAATGTTTGATGTTATGACCTTTGCAGAGTAGCAGTATATAATAAGTATGAACATTCTTAATGAAGTAATTGAAAACCATCTAAATCAATTTTTGTCTAAAAAAATAATGTGTCATAAAATGCACCACTTCTAAACACACCAGCTAGTGCAAGCACCACTCAGGTATGTTAGTATCAGTCTTACTGTAGCGATGTCACTGAAACAGGATTTTAGCTTTTTTGAGTAAATGGTATAAATGTACATGAGGGTATGTATTCCGTCCTCTGGTAATTTTAGGGTGTTAAACATATTTGGTTTTCTACATGGGAATGAAGACAGAACTTGTCAAATATGCTTAGAAAAAATGAGTATGTCTCATTTCATTAATTCCTGCTCAAAATAAGGACAGACCTGCAGTTCTTCTCATGCTTCTCTCCTATCACACGTGTACACATACCTACATACAGTTTAGAAGTGACTGGGAAACTCTGAACCTCAGCAATCTTCTGGCTGAAAACTTGATTCAAAGTTATACAGCTTCATGAAAATTCTTACTTCATTAAAACAGCAAATTTCAGCAAAAATTGCATTTTCCTAGAAATATTTCAGTTAGGTTACAGGACAGTGACAATGTTTATTTTCTCATATAATTTATTGGAGCACAAACTTTCTTTGTGTTGTTGTTATTATTGTTTTAAGTCTGTTCTACAAAAAGTACATCAGGTTAAATGATGAAAGAGTCATTTAAATTCTGATCATGCGTCAGATCTATGATACCTTTTCACAAAAACAATTTGTCTTTGGCCTGGAACACTGACTGGCAAACTCCCAGCTTACAGCACCTGTTTCATAGCTCACAGTGAAGATTTTATAAATACCTCACAGTCATCTTGTGAAATCGTTCATTTCATGATGTGACTGAAAGTCGTTCCTGGAATTATAGGCATTCTATTACACTGTTTAACTGTTCCACTGAGTCATTATATGAAATGCCTAAAAGTGTCAGGCATTTCATGAAATGGCTGGTGTCAGTGCTTTACTCCTTTTATGAAACTTACCATTATGACATTCTATTCACTATTGCTGTGAAAAATCAATTTTTTCTAGGGGAAACAATGTTCCATCAAAGTCCTACTGATATAAATAAGCAGACATATTTGTCATATACTTCTCACAACTCCTATGCTTTTGCAAACCTTGGGCAGAGTGCTTTTCCTGACTTGCTCAGGCAGACAGACCTCCTCCACTTTTGCACTTGTATTCCTGAGTGGTTTTTTTCTCAGCATTTGTCACTTTGAGAATGAATGAAAATCAAGAGGAATATTTTATTTAATTTTGAATGTTTATTTTCTTTTTTAGCTAATCCACACCTAAATTTGCATTCAGACTTGCAGCAATGAGATAGATACAGCATAAAGTACAAAACCAGGACAAATAAACATAATAAAAACACCTACTTTCTTATAATTGACCAAGGCGGAATGGGTCCATCAAACAGTTTAGTGTCATAAAAGACACAGATGAAAAAGGTCTGAAAGGGATTGGTTTGAAAAGTAAAATCTGTCACAGGAAATATTGTAGGAATTAATTGGATTTGTGTCTCGAACAGCTTCTTCAGGGGAGGAAATTATTAATGATAATCTTGTTTCACTCTTTTGGAGCTCTACTTATGGAGACCAGGGTTTTGTAAATGCTGTAGAGGTTGAAGGAAATATAAAATAAATAAATGCAAATGTTACAAAGTCAAACTGAATAGCTGATATCCTGGTTCTGAAAACAAGTAGTTATTCAGTGTTACCATATGGCTATGAGTGAAATATGGAAGATTTTCCGATTTTAGAAATGAAATTATTATGGAAATACTTTAAAATATTCTTTTAGGTTAATATTCATAATTAATCAAGAATTCAGCATTTCCTCTAATTGTACACAATGCCTAATACTGTTATTCATTGTACAAATCACACCATAAGCCAACCAATAGCAAGAAAGCAACAGTCATATTCTTGAAGAAGAACTGATTTTTTTTTTTTTAATGATATATTTCATCACATTGAAGATCCTTGAATATTATGGCTTTATTTTACACACAGCTGGATTTGGGAACTTTCCAGTTATTCTATGGGTGAAAAACAGAAAGTACAAGAGCAGACATGAACCAATTAATCAAATAATGAGGATTAATAAAAATTTTTAAAAATACATAGAGGTCGATCTTAAATTCTAGTAAGTGATAGGAAACAACAGATTTCTAACCAATAGGTAATGTAATAATCTACATGCACAGTCATGATATTTTTGAATTATTATTAAAAAAAAAAAGTTCTAGCTCTCATGAGGTATTTCATATTTTTTTGTGTGTGCATACTGAAAAAAAATGCTCCCACTGCACCTAGCTTAGTTACTTATGACAATGCTGATTATGGTTGTCTTTTCAGTAGAAGGAAATTAACACAAGGTGAACAGATTTGAACAGTAAGAAACACATATAAGCAAACACCATTTTATATTTCTTTGACTAATTTGAGGACATTTGTAGAAAACACCAGGCATGACTTAAAGTATTGCCATTTGATGTGCATTGCATTGAGTTTCTCTGCTGTGAGCAAGTTACCTGAAGACCTGCCTCTGCAATTTTTATGATAGCAACATTCCATCACAGCCACTAATTTTTCCTGCACTAGAGTGGTAAGATGGGATCCTTAGAACTTTCCAGTATTTCAGTTTTCTTTGTCTTTCTGTCTATATTCATCACATTGTGCAGAAATTGCTTACCAAAGGTAAGTTTCCTCAGTCTTTGTTCAGTTAGATTACATCAGAAATCTCACTGGTTTTATTAAAAGAACAGAAATAGCAGAAAGCACGAGACTCGCTGATACAGCACTTAGATTTCATCACGTCCTTGTATCTTTTTCTTCACTATATATCTGAATATCTTCCAAAAGAGGCATGGAAAAGGTAACGTCCTATCATTTAATTAAAGCATTTATTTATAGATATTTTGTTGATTGTATTTTGCTGATTGATGATGTTTGTATTTATAGAGTTTTGTTGTTTCTTGTTTGAGTAGGAAAGCTTTCTTGGAGTCTTGAGCAAGTACCTTGAGGAAGGTTCTTGTCTTGGAGTGACTCTGTCAGCATCTAAAGGTTGTTTGATAGCTCTCTATTAGCTATGTATTTAACAGTTTTCCCAACTTTGTTCACTTTCTGTAGAAGTAATACAGAATCTAGGAAAATCCATGAACAAAGTTTTCTTCTGCTGTGTTACATGTTGAAGAGGAAACAATTAATCTAAATTCCTGAGGATGTACAGGGATAGGGCCACCAGCACTCAGAAGACCGAGGAGATTGTATAGGTGAAGAATACTAATATCCATACTCTTGCAACTGCTTTTTCTTCTACCCTTGTGTTTTAACAAATGACTGGAAGTCTGGAGTGGAAAGAAAATACTGCAAACAGATTGCATCATAAATAGTAAGAATATTTGATCTCGCCGACAACCTTGTATGCATTCTGCCTACAAATGTCAGGAGCAGCCATGATGCCTCCAGCTTAGCCACATCTCCTCCTCCTTTCTCAGAACAGATTGTGGTCTAAGAGCCTTGGTTAAACATCAAGATAACCATGTTTGAGTGATTTACAAACCCTCTATGTTGTTGTTGGGACTGCCAAGAGTATTTTAGGTCATATCCAAGTTCTTAGTATCCCTACAAAATTCATTAAATTATGTGTATTTTTAAAACATAATGAGAATATGTTTTACTACATATTTTTCTGCATCTATTAGCACAGTCAAGTAATGCAGATCTTGATGAAGACAAATGGGACCTGTATTTTCAACTCTGCCCAAATAGGATAACAAAACTAAGTCTGGTACTTTATTATGGTACTTCTAACACAAATACCTTTTTAATCTATCAATTGGAAAAGTATAATAATATCCGTTATGAGTGCAGCACTCAAGTGTTAACTGAAATTTAAATTTTTCTGCTAAGAATTGGTAATGGGTGTCTGGATAGAAATTATTTTGAAAGCAATAGTTAAAAAAAGAGAAACCTGTTCTCTCTTATTTTACTGAATATATATATAATCACTCCTACAATGAAAGCAGGTTAGAGCTCTAAAGCATTTAAGACTGAATTCTGTTTCTGAATGTTCCTACACAAATTAGGTGGATTTCTCTAGAGGAAGAAATCAGCCACCATTGTGCTGCATGGATAAATCAAACACAAGAACAGTATGTCTTAGAAGGAAAAAAAAAAAAAAGTGTTTTAAAATGTCCACAGTACAGTTCTTAACATTCCTAGCATTGCATTTGTGCTCAGTAGCAAAGCTTCAGCATTGTTCAACTGTTGTAACAAAGAGCAGAATTGTTCTCTGTTCAGTTTTCTCAAATAATGGGCCACTTAGCAAAATAATGCTGTAAGTGAACAGATAAAAGTGGGCTACTAATTTTACAAAGGATCCTCTGCTACTGCCAAGTACTTCAAAAAGTTGGCATGAGCCTCCTAGCAGGAAATATCCCTGTGTGCAATAGTTTCTGAAGAATGCCAGCTAGCGCAGAACAAAGAGGAGCCTGAATGTGTCATGGAGTGGTTTCAAGCACAGAGGGCTAGATATAAGACTATGGACTTACACTAGGGATACATTTGGCTCAGAGTTTTTGAACTATGAGTTAGCAATTTCTACTAGGAGAGCTGGGCACAAAAAGCATCTGGTTGTTTTGGAAAGCAGAAATAAGAAGTGCCCCAGAAGACACTAGTGAGAAAAGCTTTTGCTTTTAGCAACTTTGTGGTAGCTGAACAAATTTTTGTTCAGCTTTCAGCCACTAGAACTGCACACTGGTAAATGGAAGAGGTTGAAATAAAATATATTAATCCTGCATCTGCTGCCCAACCATTTTCTCTCTTCTTTCAAACAACCAACTTTCCCAGGACACTCTACAGTGTCTATTTGTTGTTGTGACAATTTCATTAGATACATAGTAAAAGCACAGTTTGCAAACTGAGTAATCAAAAGGCAAGATAGAGAAACATGAAGTGAATGACTAGAATATCTGAAGGGAGTACAGCAGACATAGGAACAATCAAACTGAAGCTCTGGGTAGCAAGAAATAGATAAAAGCACAACAGATGCATGAAGGTGAGCAAGGAAGATCAGAGACAACAAACAATAGGAATAAGTGGAGCAATTTGACAAAACTCTGTAGAAGTGCTTTGATACTCTCTTTCCAAAAACTCTTGTTGTTAATTCTCCTTCCTGTGTCCTGTATATACAAACACAAAGAAATCACCGCATTTCTTGTCCAGTCCACTACATTGACTCACGCTCGCTGCTTTGTGATTGATTTCTTCCAATAATTTTTCTACACAATATTTTCTGCCTTGTTTGTCCTCTACAGAAGATAGTGCATCTACTCCATCTTCTCTGTCTTTTTTTTCCAGAAGGAAGGCAATAATAACAAACAGGGAGGGGTAGCTTTTCTTCATCTCAAATGTCTCAGACCATTGGGAAACATTTCTTCCTCATCTTAATTGCACAGCCAGAGGACATCAAGAGTCAGTCCTCTGACTCTCACTTGGTGTTATTTTGACTCTCCTTCTTCAGTTATTAAAATAAATTCATGGTTCTGCCCATCAGCTGCCAATCAGCTATACACAAAAAGAAGGAAACATATTCAAATAGCTGTTTACAGATAAATTTTGTGAGTTGAGAACAATTAAATTCTGTTTGTCTTTTCACCAGAAGAGTTAGTGTTGAAAGGGAAGATAAATTCTTTCCCTTGCTCTTTAGCAATAACACTGCAAACAATTGCAAAAAGAATGCAGGGATTCAATGAAAACAGGACTATGATAAGTATTTTCAACGTTTTTCAGGTATCTACCATGCATGCACAGAGAAAAGATTCTGAAAAGGACTTGAGATTGGAATAAAACTCTGTATCCAGGGAAGTAAAAAAATGTTAATGTTTTGAAGTATTCTCAACTTTTCATTGCATATTCACTAAGTTCTTTTCATCTTGTGTTTGTTCTGGTTAGGAAAAGAAAAGAAAGGGAGATGCCATGGAAAGGATCCAAAAATCGGGAATAAATTCTGCTGAGTTTAATAATGTCTTAGCTTAGGACTTCTGTGTCCTGTATTCTGAAGGAAAAACATGAATAATTGAGCAAATAAAATGAGTGGAAAGAAAATACACAGATATGGCAAATTTTAGGTCAGATGGCTCTCCTGAGTTATCTCCTCAAATTAAATATCCCCACTCAAGCTCCATTTTGAAGACTTAGGTTAATCACAGGCTCTGTGATTGATCCTCTCCATCAGGCAGAATTTACCCCTTTACTAATGCGTTCCTCATGAGACTTTATAATTGATGCTTAGAAATCAGTCAGTAAGAGAACATGAGAGAGTGTTGATCAGCAGTCTGACATTAATCAAGGCAGAGTCAGTGAGGCATTGCTCACGAACAAGGCTGATCTTTCAGTGCTTCTGCAACACTCTCTCCATTCCTCTTTATGTTCATTCAAAGATCATGCAGCAGGTTCAGGTGCTAACATGCCTTAGAAATGTCAAATGTTGCAAGCATCAAAATCAATACATATTTTTTACTGTTTTTTCAGTCAGGAAAGCTGATCTTCAGGAAGCATAACAGTTATGGCTTACTCAAGCAATGAAGACATAATAGCTTTTAATACTCCTCAACTGGTCATCAGGAAGGAGCAATCCCTATTCTGCAGATTGGAAGGACAGAAAGGACTAATAGACAATAATATATGGATCTCTCTATAATAAAAATATAAAATTTCACCACAATACTTTTGTATAAAGCCTGGTAACTTGTGTACCACCAAAGATCTTCCAGAAAAGTTCACTTACATCAATAATTGTTTCATCCTATATTTTCAGGCTTGAGCTAATTAAAGCAGTAAGAGAAAATGCAGTCACACACTTACTATATGGATATATGCCCTACAATTTTTAGTTATATTTGATGTCTTGGTCATCCTGCTGAAATAAAGCTACACTGCACTGACAGAGAAATATAGATTGATCTGGCTTAGGCCAGAATTCAAATGCAGTTTTAATCCTCTGCTAGCTGTGTACTTGCTTGAGGACCAATCACACTGCAAATTAGGACAGCATTGCAGTGGCTACAGCAGATACTGGAGGCCAGTTTGGCCAGTCTAACAATTTCAGAATAAAGGAATGAGGCTCTGAGCAATCTGTGCCTCCAGTCACAGTTGTGCCAAGGCTATGAGGCTCTAGACATTTTGTGTTCCTAAAGTGGTGGGATTAATATGCTTCAAAGAATGAACTATACAATTGAGCCAAATCATATAACGTTTCTAAATGAATATTTAGAAAGACTGTAGTGCTTTATCTGAGATTACAGACGGCATTAAGCAGCTAAATTAAGTTCTTCACAAAAACAAACCCTGAAATCTAACAATACAGCTAACTATTTTGGCAGAATCTGGGTGTCTAGAGAGCTACTTAGGTGACAAATCAAGACATCTTCTTCAACTTTATTTTTGCCACATGTCAGCAAAGTTTATCGCTCAACTATTAGGGTATGATTAAGACAGGTATTTCAGACCCTTCCTTACCTAAGTAGTGTCTCGGCTATGTATCTCATTTGCCTTGCAGAAATGCCTCATCATCAGCATTACACAGTAAAATGTGAAGGAAAGTCCTTCCAAAAATGGTCTCAACACTGAAGGACTCAAACAAATGTAAATTACAGGTAGCCATGGAAGATATATCCCAAATCCTGTCATTGAGAGCCACATCAGGGACTATGTTGGACTTTTGACTTTTTCTGGGTCCCACCAATCAAAATTCTAGACACATCCTTCAGGAATTCAGTTGTTAAAACTCAGACAGCAGATGACAGACATATTATATGCAGAGTTACATACTTTTTTCTGCAAATAGCTACAGGGCACCACTAGCTCCCTTCACTATTTTGCTGATAATTCACATGCTTTTAGGACAGCAACAGGGCCTCTGTCTGAAATACCAACTCAAAGATGAGGTAGGTGCAATACCAGGTAGAGGGCCTTCAGCACTGCATAACATTGTGTCTATCACCTTTGTTGAAGTCTTGTAGAGCTGCCCAACCTCCATCACAAAACCCAGTGCAAAGACTGTAGAAATGTGATCTGGTGGAAGAGGAGTCACTCTGTGTTGTGGCAGTCAGTCACTTTTTCCCAGGAGAACAGATGTATCAGAACACAGTCTGGGCTTCAACTGACACTAAGTGCAGCTTTGAGTAAATTCACAGGATCAGAGAGAGAGTGAACAAAACTGAATGTCATCCTGAGCCAGGGCTGAAGGCACTCTACAAAAAATCCCGAATCCTAATATTTGCTCCTCTTGCTGAATCACATTTTATCCAAGACTTTGTTGGTATATAACATACATGCAGGCCCCAGAGCAAAGACTAGAGAAACTTAACCATCCCTCCTCACCCATGGCACTTTTCTAGTCCACTTCAAAAGACATGATAAGAGGATTAATATGGTTAAAACTGTAAGGAGCTCTGATACTACAGTGATAAGGTACCATAAATACTGTGTATATCCCTCGGTTTCCTGTGATATTGCTGCACTCTGAAACAGTAAAATTAGTAACATTTAACTAATATAAATAATGTGTACTGCATTGTTTGAATAATTGTTAGAAGAATAATATTAACAGAGATTACATGAGGAGCATTATCAATATCATTATAGACGTGAACAAAAAGCTCCTGATAAGTATAATCAGCTCACTCCTGTATGCATTACAAGTCCTTCCAGATGTCCCAGGGTGTTTGATTTAGCTTTTGAACCTCCAGTTGAGCTGAAAGATGTGTGAGAACTCATGTACCCAGACAGCTTTCTATTAGCTCTACATCTAAGGAGACTCAAGAGTATAAATTAATCCTTTCAAAGTCAATTGTAACTTACCCACATTAAACTGGCTCAAGATCATTCTGCTTGAGATAATAGCATACGACTAACTTAAATATTTTGCTAAACACTGCTTCTATCCCTACCTCCTCCCTTTCTTTTTAAAAATCTATTTGCTTTTAACATCATCTGTCAGCTCCAGAATAGGCATGTCTTAGACTTTTGATTTTTGAGAGGGGGACAGAATTCTGATGTATCCGAATGTATTGTACACTAGTATATAAACACTACCTGATCCTTAAGTGCCTCTTATCTGACTGGAAAGAGGATAGTCAATGTGGATGAAAAGGCCAAGTGGAAATGGCTGTGCAGCCTCTGGTTAATATCTAGTTTTCACCCATTCCAGAAAGTTGTTACTAGTATTTAGTATCAACTCAGAACTCTTAGTTTCCTAAGGCAGTGGCAGAATACAAACACTGGCACATGTGTGAGGGTTGATGTCAGCAGAAAGAGTTCTGCCACAGATGTAGGTGAAAGCAAGCAGTGCTGAAGAGTTCTTTTAATTTTTCCTTGACAATTTCTGATGTCTTAAAGATCTTTTTTACTCAGTGACCTCTTCCTCCAATCAAGTTCCTTTAGAGGAATATTTGTACAACAGTGAACTCTGGGAGTTGTCTTGAGAGCTACTAGTTCTTCTGGAGGGGAAGTATGGTATGAAAGTAACATCAGCCTTCGGAACCTTGAAGAATTGGAGAGGCACTTTTACTTATATTGGTGAGTATATACAAATGCATTTGGAAAGAAACTGTCAGTTGCCTCTTACTCTGGTCCATATAGAATGAATATACTTATATCATTAAAAATGCCAGCAATATGCAAAGGAAAATGAGACTGGATTTAGCACTTCACCTTTCCTAATGTCTCACAAGGTTTATTCTTCTTTGAGGTATCCTGAACTCAAATTAGTATTGTCTAAGTTCAAGTCTTTCTTGCTTATCATAGAATTGACTTTGAAAAAAAAGTTAATTTTTACTTTATTTTCACACTGTCCATACAATTTTTCTAACTTGAAAGTTGTCCTGGTTTCAGTTGGGATAGTTTTAATTTTCTTCCTGGTAGCAGGTATAGTGCTGTGTTCTGGATTTAAAATAAGAATAATATTGATAATACACTGATGTTTTAGTTGTTGCTACATAGTCAAAGACTTTTCAGCTTCTCACACCATGTCAGGTACACAAGAAGCTGGGAGGGGGCACAGCCAGGACAACTGACTCAAGCTGGCCAAAGAGATATTACATACCATATGATGTCATGCTCACTATATATTATGGGGAAAGAAGGAAGAGGGGAATGTTTGGAGTTATGGTGTTTGTCTTCCCAAGTAACTGTTATGTGTGTTGGAGCTCTGCTTTCCTAGAGACAGCTGAACACCTGCCTGCCCATGGGAAGTAGTGAATGAATTCCTTGTTTTGATTTGATTGCATGCACAGCTTTTACTTTACCTATTAAATTATCTCAACCTGGGAAATTTTTATTTTTTTATTCAATTCTTTCCCTCATCCTGTTGGGTGGTGGGGTGGTGAGAAAATGACGTACAAAACTGTCTTTATCTCAACCAACAAGTTTTCTCACTTTTACCCTTCCAATTCTCTTCCCCATCCCACTAAGGGAGGGTGAGTGTGCTGTTGTGTGGTGCTTAGCTGTTGCCTGGGGTTAGACTATGATAGAAAGAATTTTTTTCAATGAACATCCATAAAGCTTCAAATGTCTATAACTTGGGATGCTATTCATAAGGAGAATCTATCTTCTTTGAAATGCTTATTCTAGGAGAGGTTTTTCTAGATTACCAGATTACTTTCTTAAAGGCATGTTTCTGTTTCCAAGTAATTCTACTCGAAACCTTGTTCAGTTAAAAAAAAAAAAAATATATATATATATATATGTATATATATATAAGAGAAGCTAGTTAAGGATATTGAGATAACGACAGGTCTCAAATTTATACAATCACAATGGCTGGAATATCTTTCCTATTTTGACAGCTGATCTCAAAAGCAAACAGGCTCCAGAAGAAAATGCTTCGGTGTTTTAGTAAAATATTTAAATTAGTCCTGTGCAATCATATCAAGCAAAAAAAAAAAAAAAGCTTAAGCCAAGTTATTGAATGCAAGATGTAATTTATTTTTTTTTTTAAAAAAGCTTCATTTATATATTCCCATTTAATATGAGGGTATAATAGATGGGAATAGATGGGAAAGATGTATGTGTATGAAAGTTCTCACAACCTGGTTTTTCTACACTGGAAAAAAAATAATGTAGAATGGATTATGACTCTTTCTCGCTACAAGAGTACTGCACCCAGCAGTTATGGAAAGTGTCCAGCAGTAATGGAACCTTGACTTGAAAATGGCCTTTTGATCATTAGGTTGATACCAAGTGAGCATCTGTGAAAAAAATAAAGACATCCTGAGAACTTGAAGGCAGGGTTAGATTCCTTATCTTTGCTCCGTTTCTTGGCTGCACTTCTTACTCTATTTTTTGCTGCTCAGTTCCTCATTTCAACTTATCTCTAATTCTGTTTCTTTTGACTGTCACCTCCTGATTTCGTCTTCCCAACCTCAATGTGTTCTGCTCTGACATTGACTTTCTTAGCTCAACCTTCTCCTAAGTGTCATTTTAGTATCCTGTAACACTGGTCATAGCTGTAACACTCACTTACTACTCAAAAAATCATGGAGCAGAAAGCCTCAGATATGTTTTATCTCCCTCTTGTTCTACTGGAAGAACAGGGGACCAGTCACCAGTCATAAATGACCAGATTTTTTTTTTTTCCCCACACCTTCAGTTCTTGGGTTATTTGAATGATCAAGTTACAGGACATAGATATAGCATTTTATTTTTTAAAAAGAGCTCCATTTCTAAATGCAAACCATTAATTACTTTTGGCTGTCCTGCATTGGTAGAAGATACATGGAAACTATGGAATCCAAGGTGATGCTGGAATTTAGGGAGATTTTGAAGAGAGTTCAGCATAAAAGAGTTCAAGTAATCTTCAATTTTCTTTACATTTTTGAAAACAGGAAGAAAAAATCATTGGTTAAATATATTTCCCTCTGTTAAAAGCAAACAGAGCACAAACATATAAAGAAAAAAAATAATAATAAAAGAAAAAATTGATCCTTCCTCCAATAATACCAAATCACTTTCTTTGTTGAATCTTGTAAAGGATTTACTACTCATAGGATAAAACCACAAGAATTTTTCCAATTAACTCTCCACAATATGCCTTAATTAGATAATTAGATAAAATAATGTAAGATAATGATGTCGGTGTAATCTACAAAAGCTACAAAAAGTTCTTTTATTTCTTCCTCAGTGTCTCCAAATTTACATATCTCTTCATGGTGCAATAAATATTTTAAATGGAGCAGAAAGACATAAACATAATTAAAAGAACCGTTGCACCATCTCCTTATAAATATTTTATAAGTTTTTTACATTAAAATAATATGAGTCTGAATATGGTAAACTTGATGGATATTATAAACATCTGTTGATTACTTGACAAAGAATAAATTCAGTTTCACTGAGTGTAATTTGCAAAGCACAATGTAAATCTTTGTATAATAGGCCATATTTCAGTATACTACATTGTTTTTTACCTCAAGGAGATAAGACTGTCTCTTTTATATCATTCTGTGAATTATTTCAAAATTCCTGTTGTAGCAAGATGACACTTGAAAATTTCTAAGCAAAAGATTTACATCAATGAGAAGTTATTAGTGCATAATTTAGGATAGTATGTTTACATACAAAAAAATTTACAAAGTATTAAGTATCTCATTGGGTAATTTGATCAGATACATTCTAGTTATATTTTAATGGACAGAGTGAAAACTACAGTGTACTGAACAAAACCTCTTGACTGTTATAAAATATGAAACAAGAACAGATGGAAAAGGCCTATCAAGCCTGATTTTCAAATATTCTGAATCTCTGATCCCCATAGAAGACTGTCAGCACAGTTACAGGTCTAACTTGTGCAAACATAATTGTGTGAGCATCTTAAATATGAAGACCTTCAAACAATCTGTCTAATGTCAACCTAATTATCTAACTGTGTAAATTAATACACGGTTAAAACCACAGCTAAAAAGACATAAAGGAATATGCCATGGACATGGGGTTCTTATGTATTTGTTTTACAGTTCAAGTCAAGAAATTCGTTCAAAAAGATCAACAAAGGCATACTTTCTAGTGTCAAGTCCACTCTGTCTTTTGTTTCAAACAATCAGTAGGAACAGGTGGACACTAATTCATGGATATAATTTGTTTAATTTCACTTCCTTAGATAGCAGAAGGGCATGTGGTATGCTGGAGGCCCTATATTCTTTTAGGGAATTTGTCTGTAGTGTGCAAACGGAGAGGGATCTGTTGAAAGCATGATTCCAAGAGATTTTTTTCAAGAAATGTTCTTCTTCCGGTATATGTTATAAAACATATCTATGTCTAAGGCTGTAAACACTTCAGTGTGTTTCCTATGGCTCTTGGCTTTATGCAGATATGTATGTTGTTCTGCAAGCTTTTCTGTATACTGTAGTTTATAGGTAACTGTTTTTTTGGTTTTTTTTAATGTTGATGATTGTCCCTAGGAAAATACTGTTGTAATATAAATATTAAATTTTCATAGAGATATAATGGTTGTTAATTTTTTACTGCAATAATAGGCTTGCAATCCAAATGTTTTTATGCAAAAGATGAGGATATTATGTAGCCACAATGCATCATGGACTTTGTGGTGATTTATTCAAATCTCTTTTGAACTTTCAGTTAAAAATTTCATTAAAAGTTTGGCTTATGATGAGACAGTTATGTGTCATAGTCTGAAAAAACATGTTTATTGTGGAAAGTAACTTTGGCATGGATAAGTATGAAATGGATGAGACTAGAGAGTTGTAAAAGTCACTAGACAGGATGTGATTAACGAGATCACAACTTGGCTTTCTGATGTGCAAACTATTCTAGACTATGCTGATAATAAGAGCAAAATGCATTTAGTTGCATAGTTTACAGGGGAAGTGCAAGGTGCTTTACAGCAAACTTTTTCTTTAGCGCCCTTTCAATGGCAGAAGGCTTAATAACAGTTTCATGAGTCCTGCTAGTTCTTTATGCAGACTATAAAAGTTGGCTATTACAGGCTTACTACCTCTTGAGGAAGATGTGATCAAATGCTGTATAGGAAAGTGGAAGATAACATTGTGTATTTTTTCCTAAAGTATATGAGGAAATGTTTTGATGATATCTCTGAGCTATGAGAGGTGTAGAAACTTTTTAAAGTTCCTTATGAAAAGCTAATATAAGAGGGTGACAACAGAAACAAAGAAAATATTAATCTTAGGTTTTCTTTTTTTCATTTTGAAATTAAAGCAGCATTTTTACAAAGCAAGTTATTGCTATCTGTTATTTTTTTGTATGTACATACCAAAGCAAGATGACCAACAAATGTAGAAAATAAATTTATAAGAAAAGTTGTTTTTTTTTTTTTTTAAAAGAAAATGGGTTTACACATGATTTCTCATAGACAAAACTTTTTTTTTTTTTTTTTAGCATGCTAACCTATTTCAGAATGCCTTTGGTGCGTTTCATGGATGCGCTTTAGATCAATCTATATTTGTGTCCTCTGTATCTGTAATTTTATTATGTGTACAAAATTTACAAAGTTTATTACAATCTTTTGGAGCTGTAGTAGCTTCCTCAAAATACCATCAAAATCCTCTATACAAAACCAAAGTAATCTTAGAAATGTCTTATTAAAACTTCCTTATTTTTAAAATTAAAGCATCTTCATGAGCTTTTCAATATATTCCAGACCATCCATATAACCCATCTGCATTCTTCAATGACATTTATCCTCTTAATAAACCAAAAATATGTAATTCATGAGAACTTACAGGAATTTTAACCAACTTGTCTTCTCCAAATTTCTTCCTACTTAAGATATTAAGCTGACAAGGATCCCAAAATGGTTCATGTAATTATCTGCATGCTTGTGTGTGAGGATGCTATGACATGTTGCCACTATTTTTGTAGTTATAATGAAGGCCATAAAAAAATCTTACCAAGCATGATAAAATACATAAAACTACAAGATCTAGTGTTTTATGCTCCAAAACCTGTGATCAGACACGTCAACACACCAATAGAGATCTGGTAGCTAAATAAAGGACAGAAGTGTGGAAATGATTTCACTCTAGAGCTGAGCTGAAGGAATACCTCACCTCGTTTCTTCATCATTTCTGCCATCCCATACCTGCTAATTACCTGCCATCAGACTTTCCTAATTGCTCAATTACAGCATTATTTGGAAAGAAAACCTCTTAAGCCCAGTCCAGGTGCATCACAATGTTCCTTTGCATGCACCACACAAAGAAAGATCATAAGAAAGGCAAAACACAAAACAGAAGCAGCAGACTTGCTTTTATCATTAATGAAAAGACCAATATCACTTTTTTGTAAGAATATGTCTTAATAATTTGTTATTCAACCAGCTGGTTTTTTTCACGCCCATGGCATAATCCATGTCTGCTGATTTTGTCTCACATTTCTACTTTTCTACTTTCTCTATATCCAGTGTTGTTTGCTCCTCTTTTGTTTCAGAACTATTTGTGAATAAGCAGCATTTCTATTTGAAAATGTAAACAGACCCTTGTGCTGTAAATGGTCTGTAGCTTAAACTTTATGTGCTAAAGGAATGTCAGAATTTCATTCCTGAGGGAGGTCACTTGATACTGCTGCTGAAACCCTTCAACCGATAAATCTCTCATTAAATTAGACACCTCCACAGCTGGGAGAATTGCCTTTTATGAGCCTACTGTGTGTTTTTAAGTATAACCGCAAGGAGCAACTAGCTGTTAAAAATGATTCTCTAAAACATTACTAAAGTCTGGAACCAGGATAATGATTTCAGACACTACGGGAAAAAGCTAGCTGCTTTATCTGAAGTAGATTTTGTTTAGTAACTACTTACTACATAACAATACCTTGTAAGACATTTGATAAATATTTTATTGAATGTTCAGTTCCTAGAGTACATGAAGTACAACTAAAGACATTACGAATAAATGTGTTTCTTCTAATAGCATGTAATATTGAATATTGGGTTATTTTATTCATACCAATGTCATCAAAATCAAATACAAGGTGAAATACAGTGAAGCAATATCACTGCCTGTTAGTTGTAATATTTGTAGAAGAGCAAATGTGCTCTAGCTGTCATGTCTCTAAGACAGTCAAATATTCTGCTACCAAATCATATCCAATTTTGGCAGTAAATTTTATGCAGAGGCCAAAAGAATCTCTGAAAATTCACGTATGGAAACAAAAGCAAAAACACCAAAATACATAATTCTTTGCATGTATATGTTCTTACAAAATCTTAATTACCGACAGCTATGGCCTATATTACACAGACAGGTCTGTAAAATATCTATCAAGTCTGATGACAAACATTCAGTATTTCATTCCACTTGATATTCCTGCAAAGGCTTGTCTGCCACCTATAACATCCCTTACCATTTTCAATAGCCTGTTGCAATTCTCCTCAGGGACAACACTGCCATCTCCAAAGATACCCTATCTTGTTACAGGACAACCACATATCATTTGAACTAGTGCATTAAAAAATAAAATCCATAACAGAACCAAGAATATATGTAAAATTTGTGTATAGTGAGGTTCATTGAGATTATGATAAAGTTTGAAATTTAGACAATCATAGATACTGATGTCCTTCTGACTTTGTGAAACTGTTCCTTTTCTGGACCAGATGAATGCAGGTAAAGATTTTCTTCTGCATTTGGAAGACTCTGGTACAGTCTTTCTTTGACCCACTGACTGTCAGTTCTACTGTATAGCTATATTTCTTACAAGTCTGAATATTAGGAATTATTATCTAAATAATTTATTACTTCCCAATGCATATAATGCAAATAAAATTACATTCTGGTATATCAGAACATGTAGACTGTCATTACTAAAATTCACTCATAGATCATTTTTCAAGGCACTCAGTACCTCCCAAAAGTTTAAGATCTTATTTAATTGCATTGAAGTTATAGTTTCAATCCTTTGAGGAATTTGATCAACCTTGAACATTGCACAGTTCTGTCAGATTACTATGATTAATATGGGAATTGTGGAATTTTGTCAAGATTGTCCTGGATCTTAAGTTGTCCAAAGTGAATGAAAACAGGAAAAGAGCAATTAACTTTTCTGTATAGAATTGTTTGTTAAAAAAAAAAACAAAGCCCAAACAACCAAACAGACAGCAGCAGTCTGACATGAGACAGGATTACATGACTATGTTCATTTGGATTACCTGAGCACTGAGTAATGCTTTGGCAATAGAAGTCACATTCTTGCTAGCAGTCTTTCCTAATGCATTTTCTTTTCTCACCATGTCTTTTTATTAATCCTTTTGTTTAACTTTTGGGATTTTTTTACCTTCTCTCTATAAAAGTCTGATTTAGCTAAAGTAAGATAGCTCATCTTCTCTAACAGTATTGCTAACCTATGGCTAGGAAAGCAATATAAAATCAATTGTTTCAAAAATTCCATGCCAGAAAATGCCATTATTTGGCTGGCAGATAAGACTGTGATATGCCAGCCTTTTTCTACCAGAAGGATGCCTGGGAGACTAAGATTCAAGACCAAAATTCTCTACCCTAACTTTTATAATCCCTTTTTACTTCATACGGATTTAGCAGTGTTTTCTGTTGGAGGCAGTACCATCAGTCTTCAAAATTTGTTTTTTGTCACCTGGGGTTAGTTAATGACATTTCATTTAAACTAAAAGACACAACAGGAACTGCTCACGTTAATTTCCTAATTAATTTTTTCACGCTTTAACTAGGCTTTCCAACTGAATTCTCTATCAATACAATGGTTAAAAAACTTTTTTTTTTTTCTTTTGTTAATAGTGATGATTGATACAGCGAAGGAAATTCAGGGATATCTTGGTCTGAAAAAATAAAAAAAATATTGCTATTATTGTGAGTGAGTTTTGGTTTTGGTGTTTATGTTGTTTTTTTTTTGTTTGTTTTGTTTTCTTTTGTTTTTTAATTTGCCCACTTTTCCTTCTTGTTTTAACCAGTTGCTAACTCTTTCTGTTGAAGTACAGAAACTTCCACCTGAATAAAATCTTATCTCAGGTAATTTCAAGTGTCACAGTATCACAGTATGTTTGGGATTGGAAGGGACCTCAAAAGATCATCTAGTCCAATACACCTGCTGGAGCAGGAACGCCTAAGTGAGGTCACACAGGAACATGTCCAGGCGGGTATTGAATGTCACCAGAGAAGGAGACTCCACAACCTCCCTGGGCAGCCTGTTCCAGTGTTCTGTCACCCTTACTGGGAAGAAGTTTTTTCTCAAATATAAGTGGAACCTCTTGTGTTCCAGTTTGTACCCATTACCCCTTGTCCTATCATTGTTTGCCACCTAGAAGAGCCTGGCTCCATCCTCATGGCACTCACCCTTTATATATTTATAAACATTAATAAGGTCCCCCCTTAGTCTCCTCTTCTCCAAACTAAAGAGACCCAGCTGCCTCAGCCTTTCTTCATAAGGGAGGTGCTCCACTCCCTTAATCATCTTTGTTGCCCTACGCTGGACCCTCTCCAGCAGTTCCCTGTCCTTCTTGAACTGAGGGGCCCAAAACTGGACACAATATTCCAGATGTGGTCTCATCAGGGCAGAGTAGAGGGGAAGGAGGACCTCTCTCGATCTACTAGCCACCCCCCTTGTAATACACCCCAGGATGCCATTGGCCTTCCTGGCCACAAGGGCACAGTGCTGGCTCATGGTCATCCTGTTGTCCACCAGGACCCCCAGGTCCCTTTTCCCTACACTGCTCTCTAATATGTAATTTCCCAACCTATACTGGAACCTGGGGTTGTTCCTGCCCAGATGCAGGACTCTACACTTTCCCTTGTTAAATTTCATCAGGTTATTCCCCGCCCAACTCTCCAGCCTGTCCAGGTCCCGCTGGATGGCAGCACAGCCTTCTGGCGTGTCAGCCGCTCCTCCCAGCTTAGTGTCATCAGCAAACTTGCTGATAGTACACTCTATTCCCTCGTCTAAATCGTTAATGAATATATTGAATAATATTGGCCCCAGTACTGACCCCTGAGGCACTGCACTAGATACTGGCCTCCAACTAGACTCCGCACCATTGACTACCACTCTCTGGCTTCTCACCTTAAGCCAGTTTGCAACCCACCTCACTACTCTATCGTCCAGACCACACCTCCTCAACTTAGCTGTGAGGATGCTGTGGGAGACTGTGTCAAAGGCTTTACTGAAGTCAAGGTAGACCACATCCACCGCTCTGCCATCATCCATCCACCTTGTTACATTCTCATAAAAGGCTATGAGGTTGGTCAAGCATGACTTACCCTTGGTAAAGCCATGCTGACTGCCCCTAATAACCCTTTTATCCTTGATATGCCTTGATATGGCACCAAGGATAAGCTGTTCCATTACTTTCCCAGGGACAGAGGTGAGGCTGACCGGTCTATAATTACCCAGGACAATGTATCTTTCGTCACATCATCTGTAAATGATGCATGTGAGTGGCAAAATAAATTGGCTGTACCATTGGTGCGGACTAACACAACAGTTCCTAATGTGTTAACGTGCTGACTCAACAATATTTGAAGATGAAATAGATTTCAAGCATTTATTAGGTACATCCCCGAACCCACTATACTTGGCAGAAGGCAAAACATATTAGGATTTGACTGAAAAATTAAGATTAGAAAGCCCTTGCTTACTCCTTATTCAATGTGTTTTTCCTGTAGTGCCCATAGATGTATTTTCTTTTTTTCTGAGATTAAGATGGATTACAATTTTGAAATCAAAGGAACTGAAGTATGCCAGACAACTACCTCTGTCCACTTCACACAGGAAGAATTTTTAAACCAGTGAACAAGCCACAACTCATACAGAGAAATATGGGCTGTGTTTGGGCAGGACTGAATTTTTTTCTGTGGAAAAGACTGAGCAGTGAGCATTTTGTGGTGTTTTTTTTTCTAGTAGGTGCACAAAGATTGCCCCAAGCTACAGGCACTATCCTCCCTGCAATAATATACACTTGGAGGTGGAATTAAGGATTCATTTACAGTCTTACTGGGTATGTTTCTTCATTTTGCATACTTAATTGCACAAATGAAGTCTTAGGAACACTGATTTGCATACACTATAAATCTGATAGCATAAAAACAGAGAAACCCCCCCCCAAATTAGCTAGAAAAAAACAAATTTGTATTAATTGAATTGTTCATTGGTCGTTCTATTTGTCTAAACATTTAGTATCAGTATATAAATTCCTTTTTTTAGCATTCACTGGCAATTGTTTCTGTTCAAAACATTTTGAAATATTTCCCAGTTTCATGTCATGCTTGTCTTGGTCTCTTCCAAAAATTATAATGTCATCATAAATATTCAAAGCCTCTATACACCATTGCATGACTTGTTAATTAAAGCTTGATATTTCTTACGTGTTAAGGAAATTTCAGACATCAACACTCTGGTTTTGCATGAGTTGCAAATAGCATGCTTATTTATATTTAGACTCAAGCTCAATCAAAGTGTTCAGAAAAAATGTAAAGGCTCTACAGAGGCCTCATTTTGATGTCGCAGACAGTTAAAAAACTGAAAGCCCTGTTATAAACAAAACTGATACACGGTTGTAAAGAACAGGGAGGAGTTTACTGTCATGATACCACTCCCTTTCTGCAAACTGTGGAAGTCTGCATACATTTAATCTGCCCGACTTTTCCCATATTTTTATTAGTGTATTTTAGTCTGGAATGATCAGAATAATGTGTTTATGCAGTCAAAAGTGCAGTCAAGTCCCTGTTAGCAGTGCTTTTCTCTTTTAAGTTTCTTAGGGAAAAAAATTGCTCTCAGCAAAGCATATTTGATACAACTGCAAGAAACTTGTTCTGTTTTAGCAATCCAATTAGTAGGTAAATGAAAAAAATACACTAATTCATGTATGTTAATTTTATATATCTCTCTATATATACATATATATATATGTACATATTTGACCAGTTAGGTGAGGTCATTATTCAGTGAGTATGAGTAACAGAAGAAAAGATTGGCTCTAGAATTCACCACTCCTCAGTTTTCAGTAAATAGCTATGAGAGCAGCAGGCTCAGCTCTAGCATATGCCCTTGTCTATGTAACAGATTCTGTCTTAGTCCTCCTTCTGAAGCCATGTCTAACCTACTAAAATATATCAAGCTAAGAGATTCACTAGTAAACATATCAAAAAATGGATGTATACAGGTTATAGCAACTTAACAATGTGATATCTTATAATGATCGACTTATTTTCTTGTCTAGACAGGGCCTGCAACCTCCGTGACCTTTCTTATGATAGGAGAACTGAACACACACTCCGTAGATACCTTTCTGAAGTTCTAAATAATAACTTTTTTGTCCTCATAGGGAAAAGAGAAAAGTAGCCCTCAGTTTGGAAATCTGATCATTTTATTGTCTGAGAAACAATAAGAGTAATTTGCTTTTTAACATTACTAAGATTGCTTAAATAGGAATTACAATCCCCTTGAATTTCAGTTTAATAGTAACTGTTTCCATTGAGAAATAGCAAATCAAATGTTTTACTAAATCTATTAGTTTAGCAGTCTATCAGTTTTTAAGCCACACATAGAAATAAGACCATGTTTCAAAAACTTACAAAATAATTGATAAGATAGGCAATGGAGGATATATGTTATATAAGAAATAGATAAAAAAAGACCCTACACTAAATGCAAAAACAATCACAACCTCTAGAGGAACACCAGTTCTGTGTATTGTGAACCTAGCAGTGTAGGCATTGTCCTGCTGGCAGAGAGCATGGCAGGTGTGATTGCTCTGTAGTGACTGGAAACACATTAAGACATACATATAATTCAGAAGCAATTTTTTGGTGAGACGTGGACAATCTAGAAGAATGATAGGTACAGTAGAAAGAAGCATGAAGAAGGTCCCAAAGCTGGTGTCAGCAATGATGGATTCAAATATGACAGCAGCTTGTCTGATCATTGACAGAACTGAGGGACACATGACTGTTTTGAAAGCAAGGCTGAGATGCCTGAATTAGATTAACTATGCAATGTCCAGCAATTTGCCAACACTAACTGCTTACTTTGGCACCAACACACACTAGGAAATACTCAGCTAATAATTTTATGCCTATCACACATTAGAAATACAATCTCAGAAAACTGGAGTCTCCTTCCAAGGTTATTAAATAATAAATAGAGGCTGGATCTTTCTTGTTTCTCTAACAGAAAAAATTCAAAGAGAGCCACTCTAATGGCAACACCTTGGTAGAGAGTTTTCAGGTGTTTTTTCATTGTTGTTTGTTTGTTGTTTTTTTTTTTTCTTGTTGTCCATAATATGTATATAAGTAATAATAACATTCTTAATTTGATTTCATTAGTTACAATTATAACTATACTTTTACTTGCTGCTAGAAAACTGCTTTAAAACCATTGCATCTACTTAAAAATATCCATGTTCTGATTAATCAGAAAAAGTACTGCAGAATTCACTTCTATCCCAAAAGTCTGCATTCAAGACCTGAGTCTTGACAGCTCCTCAGATTTCATCCAGAACATTTATCAATGGACCACACACCTTAGCAAGCAGATGGTATCCAGGAAACTGTTAGAAGGGCTTAATTCTTTTCTCTGTGAGAAAGTGTGAGCTGAAATGGAATTTTGTTAAAGTTCAAAGCCTTTCATTGTTATGAAAACACTTGAATCAGTCCTGAATCAGTCCTGAATTGCAGAAGCATGCAGGATTCACCTGAATCAGCAGAAGCAAGAAAAGACACGGATGCCTGCAAAATGATTGATTATTCACCACCTGCCCTGACAAAAAACAAGTTTGTTATAACATGTATACCATGTGAAATTTTTTCGGGGGAAGGAACTGTACTGAAATAAATAGCATTTTTTAGAAATTCACATTATCAGCACATGACACTATAAGGTAAGTATAGAGTATAATCTTGTCAAGGTTTAAAGCAAGGCAACAATAAAGTGTGGCAGATGGTCTCTGTTAATCTCTCCCACCATAAAAAGTGATAGAAAGATAAGGAAGAAAGTCTTTAAGTTACAAAGAGCCTTGCAAGTTGGAAAAGTTTTAAAAGGCTTTACTAATGCTACTAAGAAATAGAGAAAATATACAAAATATACAAAACCAATCTTGAAAGCCCATATGGAGTTGGCGTCACTCCAGCAGCGGCAGAGCTGGGAGCTGGCTTGGCTCCCGCAGCTGCAGGGCAGGCACCCGAAGTCATGGGCGGGACTTCACAGCAAACCAGAAACTGAATTTCAGGGATGCGGGGCCTGAGGCCTGTAGATCGCAGGCAGACATGCTGGCCGTGGTCCAAGAGAGCGAGACCCTCATGATCTCCCTCCTATATAGGGGGTATGACAATTATGGGATGGAATACTCCGTTGGTCAGTTTTAGTCACCTGTTCTGTCTGCTCCTTCTCAAATATGCCCCATTATCAGTTAACCTTGGTTACCATAGTAATAAATCTAAACATGAGCTTCTTCAGCATTCCGTTAGTCATCTTATCAACACTGAGCACAGTGTCTGAGAAAAAAGAAATATGCAGCTAACTTCAGGAAAGTGCAGTTACTTAGAAGAACTTAGCTGAAAGGAAAATTCACTAAAAAGATAAACTGGTCTTGTTTTTTAACAAAACCAGGGCACTGCATTAGACATCATTGTTATAAAATTGTTTTTAGTGATCCACATGGGAATGTAAGAATGCCATAGCAGAACTGGCCAACACTCCACCAAACAATGCTAAAGGAGGGGAAACTTATGTGTGAACATATCTATGAAATTTGATTCAAAATTCAGTTCAGGTACCTGTTTTTCATTTTCCTCCTCTCTCCCCCTCTCTCCCTTCTATTTTTTTTTTTTCTTTTATTTTTCCTTAAAGAACTTCCAGTGTCTTGTGGGCTTCTATGGGACAGGGTCTTCTCACTGAATACAACTAGGAAAAATGACCTAGTATTGAAACCAAATGATTTCATTTTCTACACACTAACAAATCAGACCTATTTCCTCTAGTCACACTGTGGAATATTAAAGTGTTTCTCAAGTGGCTATGTAGATTTTTGGGTTTTGAGATAGTTTTATTCTGGTTTTGGTGTTTGTGATTTTTGGGGCCTCGGGGGGTTTTTCAATACCTAGTTACTTGAGTAATCTATGATTTTCATAGACTTTTAAGTATGCTGTTCGTTTTTCTACTATGCATCGTTAACACACAAATAGATCTAATTAAAGATCGCTGAATATAAAATATGAATAAATCTTTATCATCTACAGATTCTGATGTAGAATAATATATTTTATTAGTTGTGTTTGACAGCATTTGGGCATGCTGAATAGCAATGTCACTGTGACTTTCTGAAGTAGTTACACAGCTTATTGGTATGTCAGTTACTTCAGAAAGGGACTTGTGTTGTTGTGATTGGATGCCTGGGAGTCACAGATAGCTTTCCCTAGATAAGGTCTACCAACATTTCAAATGAGACAATATTGTTTTTCTTTTATATTTTTGCCTCCCTCTTGCTTTTGTAACTAGTCTCTTTAGGAAGCAGAAGGTATCATAATTTTCATCATCATCGTGTTGCATTTTATAAAGAAAAATTACAAAAAATTATTGAGGAGAAATTTGAAATCATATTCTTTTCACTGAAAACATTTATTCAGTATGTAGCAGAACTCAAAAAAGCATGTTGAAATGACAATATAACTGAAAAGCAGTAATCTTGGCTTTCAGCTGGGTTCTCAGCATTATTTCTGATTATTTTATTCTTCTAGAATAAAAATTTTTGAGAACTGAAGCTAGAACACATGATCTTCCTCCACTGGATTGGGTCACATGGCTCCTTGTTTTCTCTTCCTCTAACTTCAAGAATTTTCCAAACTTTTTAATATTTTTGCTCAACATCAGAGAACTTCAGATATGAAGGATATTGCAGTTTACTTAACATTTTATGTCTTTGGGGAAGGGGAAGAACTGATTTCATAACTCTCCTGTTTGAGGAGGGAAAAAAATAATGAGTTCTCTAAGAAGCAGAATATCTGTATTAAGTAGACAACGTGGTCCCTAGTGAACTGTCTGAATGCAATGGTGTTGGCCTTTGTTCTAGAAGGGAGGGCAGAGGACAGAATGCTATTCCCAGCTGGCCCCCAGAGATCTCTTCCAAATTCAATCCAGCTACAATTATCATGATTCTATAGTTAAGCAGCCTCAAAAAGAATCCACAACCCCATCACAAGATATGGACACAGGCCTACCAAAAGCCAAACTGCAGTCAAGACATCTTTGTCTTGAGGTAAGTGAGAGAAAAACCTCTACGTGTAGGAATCTTATGTACTTTCTGTTGGTAGAGTGGAGTCACCTGTGTCAGAAATATCATTGAAATGGAGGATTTTTGGTAGCATCAGGGAACATTGATCATAGAATCACAGAATATGAGGTTGGAAGGGACCACAAGAATCATCTAGTCCAAACTTTCTTGTCAAAAGCAAAGTCTAGACAAGATGGCCCAGCACCCTGTCCAGATCAACCTTAAATGTGTCCAATGTTGTAGAACCTACCACTTCCCTGGGGAAATTAATCCAATGACTGATTGTTTTCATCGTGAAAAATTTTCTTCTTGTGTTCAACCAGAATCTCCCCAGGAGGTACCCATCACTCCTCATCTTTTCCATGAGACTCCTTGCAAAAGGGAGTCTCCATCTTCTTCATAGCCACCCTTTAAATACTGGAACATGGTGATAAGATCTCCTCTAAGACTGCTTTTCTCAAGGCTGAATAAATTCAGTTCTCTCAGCCTTTCCTCATATGGCAACTTCCCAGTCCTTTGATCATCTTTGTGGCCCTTCCCTGGACCTTCTCCAGCCTGTCCACATCTCTTTTTGCATAGTGGGGGCCAAACATGAACAGTGTTCCAGGTGCAGCATGACAAGCACTGAGTAGAGGGAGATAACAACTTTTTGTCTCTGCTGGTGATGCCCTTGCTAATGCAGCCCAGCTTCCTGTTGGCTTTCCTTGTCACAGCACCACACTGTTCACTCATACTAAGCTTACTGTCCAGCAGGACTCACAGGTCTCTTTCCACTGAGCTGCTTGATCCTAGCCTGTGCTGAACTCCTGGATCATATTTTCCCAGGTGCAAGACCTTATACTTGTCTTCATTGAACTTCCTAATATTCTTGTTAGCCCACTCTTCAAGCTTATCCAGGTCTTCCTGCATGGCTCTTCTCCCTTCCGAAGTGTCCACTTCCCCACTCAGTTTGGAGAGTTTGTGCTGGCTTTTCCCAATCATGCACTTCAACTGACTTGTGATATCCCCCAGAAAGATTCATTCCATAACTTTACCAAGGACTGAAGACTGATAAGGCTGTAATTTCCTGAATTCTCCTTTAAGGCCTCCTGGTAGATGGGGGTGAAATTACCCTTCTTCTAGTCTTCTGGGACATCCCCAGATCTCCATGACTTTTCATGACATCAGCCAGCTAGCTCTCTTAACACTCTTGGGTGGATACTGTCAGGGCCCACTGATTTACAGGGGTTGACTTCCTGTAATAGTTCCCTTACCAACTCTTCCTTCACTGATGGTGGGTCTGTATTAACATCAACCTGGATTTATGTTCCCAAGGCCCAACTGTGCTGGTAAAGACAGAGGCAAATAAAGTGTTGAGAAACTCTGTCTTTTCAGTGGTTTTGGTGCCTACTTCACCTCTGCTGTTTAACGGTGGGCCAATATTTTAATATTTAATTCCTATGTTCTTCCTGTTAACCAAATGCTGGAGTATGTAGATAGAGAAGATCTTTTTTACCTGATAGTACACACAGAGAGTGCTCATGCTGGGCATTGTACAAAACCACCTGTAATCGAAGCAACCCTTCATAGTATTTCCAGAACACAGGGTCAGATTCCTGTAAGGAATCAGATTCCTATAGTGAATCAATCATCTGGGGAACTAAGTAAAGGTTTCTTACTATGTCTGTTACTTGATTTTTTAAACTTAAATGGAAATACAATCTAAATAGGAATTGAATTACTATTTTCAATTTTGTTAGTTACACTTCTGCCCAAATTCTTATCAATACTCATGTTTAGAATGAGTATGATGCTAAACTAGGCTTAGCATTTTGCCTTACTGTGCTTATGATTTATGTTTTGTACATTAAAAAGCTAAATATGACAAAAACTGAGAGTTCAACAGAAAACCACTATGTTTATGTAGATATTTTCCAAAAACACCGATTAAGGGTGACTCTGTTTCATGGTGCCCTTTTTGGCACTGGTTTTGTCACTGATTTTTTTCCTCCTATTCTGCAGCAACATGCAACACCATCAGCTTGTTCTTATCCTTCTAAGGACTAGAAAAAAAAGCTATACAGTGAAACTGAAGGAGAATACAAATATAATGAGAGAAACAATGTATTTTCACTAACCCAGTATTTACCCCACCATATATCTCTCATGGATCATACTTCACAACTATTGCTCATTTTCATACTTCTGTTTCAAGAGTAGATGCTACTAAATGATTAAAAAATAAGACAGTTGACCATTACAGGAATGCACTGCAGTTTGTCTTTTTAAACTTTCCTCAGAGGAGAGTATACTTAACCTAACATTCAGTCCTTCCACCTCCTTAGATAATCACGTAAAGTCTAATAAAAAAATAATTGTTAGCATTCTGCTTTAAATGCATATTATACTAAACAGCCTTTTCTGTCCTGGAACCATAACACAACTGTATAGACTTGTATATACAACTGTGTACTCATGGATTAGTCTGAGCTAGCAATACAGCCATGATAGCCACTCCCTCCCTGCCTCCCAATCCCATCCCTGAATAGGGGAGAGAATCAAAAGGGAAGGGAGAAACTTGTGGTTTCAGATAAACACAATTTAATAAAATAACAAAATAACACCAACATATTACTACTGTATTACTACTACTAGCAATATATATTAAAATGGAAATAGAATATAAAATAAAAGATATGCAATGCAATTCCTCATGACCTCCATCCACACCAAGAAGCCAGTCCCGGAAAGCAGCACCCTGGTCCCGAAAAAGCTGATCCCAGACAGAAAAGAGAGAAAAACCAGAAAGTCCAAGACCACTGCAAATGGCAGGATGGCAAAAGGCTGAAACAAAGAAACTCCCAAACAGAACTTTCCTAAACAATGACCATGCTAGCTAGAATAAAGAAAGGTTTCTAACTGCATGAAGAAAATTAACTCTCAGTCAAACCAGCATACTCTCCTGCTGTTATCTGTAATGCAACTAGACTTATTTCTGAGTTCTTATGTTCAGCAGAGTTTCATTTCTATCCTTACCGGAAGAAAGGTAGAAACAAAAATGCCATCCAAAAATATTAGATAGAGGCACCGTGTATAGATCAAGACTGAGATATGGAAGGACTTATAATGACCTTCAGTCTCCTGCATTAACGATTACTACCTCACTCTCTATTTATAACACTTGAAGGATGGCACAGATTTTGTCATCTATCCAGTTAAACCTTCCAAGAGTAGACTTTTAGAAATGCTTGTATATTTAATAACCCATATAGGTATATTACACTTATACTTCTCAAATTTTATATTTATTCTGTAGAGGATATGAAGGAACTGCCATTCATCAGTGCTCCAAATGCAAGGAGACCATGGAGGAAACCCGCATTTCCTATGAGCTATTTTTAAAACCATGTCACTAGCAAAGGTCCCAACTTTGCATCTGTTGTTCACTGACAGTGTCCTATAAGCACCAAAGCAGTAAGGTGTTTTATTCAACAATCTGAAAAGTAGTAATATAGTGGCTCATTTGATCAGATCATTGGAAAACTATAAGAAAAATGTGATAGAGGGCTCAAAGGTCATGTGTCAGTGGATAACCAGGAAGTTATCTGATCCAAGTCAGAGCTACAGCCCAGATAGTGTGTCTGCCTATAGGAACATCCTTGAGACTATTTCTGGGTCAATCCAGACTTTTTCTGGATAAAAATTAAATCATAGTTTTTACCTAGATCGAGAAAACAATCAAGACCATATTGATTAATCATATAACACAACATCTCAAATTCAGATATTAGATAACAAACATTAGATACAGAAAATGGTTTGA
The DNA here is from genome assembly GCF_036013475.1 of Columba livia. Taxonomy (NCBI): domain Eukaryota; kingdom Metazoa; phylum Chordata; class Aves; order Columbiformes; family Columbidae; genus Columba; species Columba livia. The sequence goes on from NC_088602.1 coordinate 193,323,780, forward strand.
GTTTCTTCTCAAAAGATCCTGCCAGATCACCTACCAAATGGGCAACCTGAATCACAGAATCAGAGAATGTTAGGGACTGGAAGGGACCTCAAAAGTTCGTCTAGTCCAATCCCCCTGCTGGAGTAGGAACACCTGGATGAGGTTACACAGGAAGATGTCCAGGCGGGATTTGAATGTCTCCGGAGTAGGAGACTCCACAACCTCCCTGCGCAGCCTGTTCCAGTGCTCTGTTACCCTCACTGTGAAGAAGTTTATTCTCATATTTAAGTGGAACCTCCTGTGTTCCAGTTTGTACCCATTACCCCTTGTCCTATCATTGGTTGTCACCGAGAAGAGCCTGGCTCCATCCTCATGACACTCACCTTTTACATATTTATAAACATTAATGAGGTTGCCCCTCAGTCTCCTCTTCTCCAAGCTAAAGAGACCCAGCTCCCTCAGCCTTTCCTCACATGGGAAATGCTCCACTCCCTTAATCATCTTTATGGCTCTGTGCTGGACTCTCCTAAGCAGTTCCCTGTCCTACAGTGACATTTCAATATGCTACCAGAACAATGTGGACTGTCTAGATCAGACAGGTACAAGGTAACTGTAGCTCAAGAAATGTGTTGAGAAAAGCATTCAAGTAATCAGAAAAGTCTGATACTACTGGTTATAGATAGACACAGTAGATGCATCTACATCTCATGCTTCTATAGACAGAATGTTTTCAAGACAGTGTGACTAGGAAACCCAAGGCAAATTTTCAACAATGAGGAAAAAAACAAAAAGACAAGAAAGCAGTTTGTTAGAGACAAAGTGTCCAACACTGAAATATTAAGTTTGAACTGAATGTAAAATCCATATGAAGTTGTGAGAACAGGATAAAATAAAGATCTGAAGTTCCTGCGAGGAATAGCTAAAAATATGAGATTTTTCCTTTTTTTTTTTTTTTTTATGCTTTACTCTTGTCTATAGATACTACTTCCATTGTGTTTTCTTTAAGAAACTAGATGTCTGTGTTTATTATTTTTTCCTAAAAATGCTTGAAAATGCTTGTGCTAAATTAGTTGGAAAATGTCATCATAATGAGTTTGAAAGGTCATGCAACATGTCATGAAATAAAATGAAGTCACAATAAATACTAACAAAGATACTGTTAAGAACTGAGCTTGAAATGAAATAATGATTTGGGGGTCAATTATTGCCAGGCTTTAGTCACAACTAAAACTAATTGGTGTTTCACCGGAAAAAACAGCATCTTTATTTAAAGTGAGAAGTTAATGGTCCTGCCATATAACTAAGCTGATGAATTGTTTTAGGCGAGCCTTGTTTGGATTAGTACATTGGTTTCTTTTAGTAACACAGATTCCTATCATGTTTCTGATAGGAATAGCATAGACAGCAAGCTTTGGGCTTTGTCTCAGTCAGGGTGTGTAGATGCTCCAAAAATTTTTTCAGGATGGCCATAAAAAAATAGTTATCCTCTATATGTCAACATTTTAAATTAGTTAGTTTTTCATCTCAAGTAAATATATAAACATATTCTAATAGTTCTAATGCGGTCCATGAAAGAACTGAAATTTACTTTGGAATTAGCAAGATAGTATCCAGAATATGTGATCACTCCTTAGGCTTTGCTATGGTGAGTCAGATCAGCAGTACTTCTGTCTCAAACAGTGGCAGACACCAAAGGCAATGGCCTAAAAATTATACAACACAGTATGTTATCCTGTGGCATGCCCTCCCACCTGCCAACAGCCAGAGGTTTAGGGATTTTCTGCACTGGAGGTTGCATTTTGACTACATTTCTTAACAATCCTTTTTGGAGCAAACATCCATGAGTTTGTTATTCCTTTGCAGTTCTCTGTTAAAGCTAAGCTTCACAATTTTCTTCAGCAAGAGTCCTACAGTTGAATATCATGTTGGGAGAAAAAGACTTACCTATTGCTCATTTTTAAATTGTTGCCTGATTCTTTCAATACCTGACACAAGCACTGTGCAGTCTAGAATAAGGTTTTCCTTTATCTTGTCACAGTGAGGTTGTTATAGATATGTATAAACAACGTACAATCATTGTCCACACTGAATACTCATAGACTTTTTTAGGGAATATAATGCCTTAGCTTATTGAATTATTTGGTATACAGCTTCTTATAGTACTTGTTTAGAAATGGCTTATATAGACTTTACCTAGCATAAATAAGTTTGTTTAGCATAATTTTTATGGCAAAGTAATGCAGGTAATTTCTCTAGATTTTTATCTGTGATCTTTGAGTGATTTTTCTTTACTTCAGTGACCAGTTTGCTCCATCTGCTCATGGCCTTCACCTATACAGGTCACCCTGCAGGCCCCTGCCACCCAAACATGATGGTTATGCCCAATGTGGGTCCACACTGCCATTTACTAACCTGCAAGAGAAGTTGCACATTGTTATTATAAAAGCACCTTCTTTGTAATTTCCTTCTTAGCATTTAACTAAGGAGAATCTCCATCCTTTGTTGGACTTGGCAGGGAAATGTAGTGACAAAGGTTGGGGAAAAGGCTGAGGTACTTAATGCCTTCTTTTCTTCAGTCGTTAACAGTAAGACCAGTTGTTCTTGTCATACTGAGCCCCATGAGCTGCAAGACAGGGACAGGCAGCAGAATGAAGCCCCCATAATCCAAGGGGAAATGGTTAGTGACCCACTACAGCACTCAGGACACATACCCAAGGGTACTGAGGGAGCTGTTGGAAGTGATAACCAAACCACTTTTAATTATTTATCAGCAGTCCTGGCTAACTGGGGAGGCCGCACTTGAAATACTGTGTTTAGTTGTGGTCCCGTCACTGCAAAAAAGATATTGAGGTGCTGGAGTGTGTCCAAAGAAGGTCAATAAAGCCGTTGAAGGCTAAGGAGCACAAGTCTTATGAGGAGCAGCTGAAAGACCTGGGGTTGTTTAGCCTGGAGAAAAGGAGGCTCAGGTGAGACCTTAAAGCTACCTGAAAGGAGTTTGTAGCATGGAGGGGGCTGGTCTCTTCACCCAAGTAACAAGCAATATGCCAAGAAGAAACGGCCTCAAGTTGCACCAGGGGAGTTTTAGATTGGATATTAAGAAAATTTATCCACTGATAGGATTGTCAGGCATTGGAGCAGGCTGCCCAGGGAAGTGAGTGAGTCAATATCCATGGAGGTATTTAGATGTAGGTGTAGTGCTCAGGGATATGATTTAGTGATGGCCTTGGCAGTGTTAAGGCAATGTTTGGACCTGATGATCTTAAAGACCATTTTCAGCCTAAACGATTATATGATTCTGTGATTGTAAGCCCTTACCACCATAATTTTGTCTCACATATTATATTGCTCCAGTTAAGTCATGGTCACCTGTTAATATCACAGGCAACAGAGATTTTGTATTATGTTTTGACGCAGTGGTTTATTTCATGGGTTTGAATCCTCTGAAATTCACAACGGAATACTGTAAAATCCTTTTCTGTCTTACTCCTGTTGAAAGAGAACAGCTAAATAAAAATAAGGTGCATTATTTCACTGTGATTCAACTTATGACAGGAGAGAGGTCTCTCTTTGTTTCTTACATATATATGATTAGTTGAACAATATGACAACAAAATGCAACTAGGATCTTGATCTCTGATTCAATTTTGGTGATAAATGGGGAGAGGTGGAGCAAATGCACTTGAGGAAATGGGGTATGCATAGAAATGAAGGAGATATAGTATGAGAAATAGGGAAAGTTTTCTATTTTAGGTACAGAAAATCACAGAATGCTTTGCAAGTGCAATAAATAATGTAGCGTAAGGCACATAGAAACTAACACCTTTTCATTCAGCAAGCAAACTAAATCACAGACTGGTAGTAGACTTGAAAATACGTTAAGTGCAATCATAAAAAAATGTTACTTTCTAATGTAAAACTGAGACTCTGGAGGATAGTTTCAGATTCCACAAATGCTTTCAGCTTTCCCTTTAGGACCAAAATGATGTGGATGTTAAGGCATTTTGTTTGTCTCTTTATCAGCCTATTTGACTTCCCTAAAGAAAGACAGTACTATTTTTTGGAAGACTTCTGAAATATTCAGAGTTTTGATATGCTAACAGAACAACCTAAACAGCTAAGCATGTAAAATGTTGAAGTTTTCTTTTCTTCAACCAGTTCACTAAGGTATTACCGAATACAAGCCTGAATTTGAGTAAGGAAATAAGCAAACTATGGCTAACAGCAATCATGATCTTGTCATCATATGGTCCACATTAAGCCCTCCTAAATGATTTAGACCTTCAGATGATTCTACACTTCTTCACAATCAATAGAAGCATCTGTAGATTGAAGCTGAAGATAGATATCTGACAGATTATTAGGATAAAATTCCTGATTATAAATAAAAAAAAAAAAAAAAGAAAAGTAATCTCTCCACCCACCCACCCCCCCCAAAAAAAAAAAAAAAACGATAACTTGCAATTAGGAGAATTAGGAGATATTTAGCTACTTATACAGATGGGAATGGCTGGAACCCTTTCAAGACTTGTAGGAAGTACTTGGAAGCGTGCTCCAATGACCCTGGGAGATGTGCCAGCAGGGACTTTGCTGTTAATGAAATAGAAATTTAAATCTGAAAGAGCTAAAATAAGATTTGATCCCTCGTTATGCTGATTTTGAGGACGTTAGGAAGCTAACATCTTCTCTTGGAGAGAGCATAGTTTATACAAACTTAGAAATAAGTCTTGGGAAAGCCAAAATTTTAATACTGGGAAAAAAAATAAAGCCAACCCAAACCCAAAATCAAAATAAAAACCCAAACAATCTAATAAAGACCTTTACGCCAAGAAAGCAAGCTGTGAAATAGAAATACATAATATTTTACATCCTGAGTTCTAGGCCCAGAATATGTACCGATGAGTTCCTTCTCCTAACTTAAATGAAAGGAAGATAAGTTCCTCAAAATTAGAAGGTCTATATTTTTAATGGAGAAAGAAGACATTCAACACTCTGTTCTAAATTATCAGCTGTGATTAGCTTTGAAGCCAGCAGGAAATCACTCAGAAGAAAAAAAGCTTAATAACAGTATGAGCTTTGTTTTTTATCTAATTTCTGCCTTCATTGCAATTGTAGAATAAAATACTTCATACTCTTTTGAAGTACAATATCAAAACTCTATAGGGGAGAAAAAAGAAATATAGAAAGTGGAAATACAGTCTACGACTAACATGGAAGCATCATAACAATAACAAGATTACAATCTGAGTGTCTGTCTACTAGATTATTATTCTAGAATTTAAATGCATTTGTTAAAAACTTTCTTTTAATTTCATTATTTTATTCATGGACATTATGTGCACACTGTATAATCCATAGCAAACAATTTTAAAATTTTCTGACATAGGCAAGAAAAACGCTTATTCGGTTCAAGAATAAGAAAGAATTTCTCTAAACAGGATGAGGTGTACAAAAATGTTTCTGCTCCTCAGTATGATCTCTCAGTAAAATTAATACAATTCTGCCTTGTACAGTCAGTGCACTGACAGAGCCAACGCACTGTGAGTAGTTAAAAGAGAGAAACTGTGCCTGGGGCACTGAAAAATCATCTATGATTTTTAACCTGTTCAGAGTATCAATAATGATGATTAAACAGATATTTTGTAAATTTGAATCAAATAGGATAAGAATCATAATTATGTGAGTAATCTCAAGCCATTATACTGAATATAAAGGAAACCTCAAGATTTTATTTTACTGTTATCTAAAGACATGGGAGGTATTAAGGACTCTGTAATTCTTGATTATGTATTCTGAATCTCTGTATATACAAAAAATCTCAGCAATAATAGATCCTTTTCTTGATTCCTTATATATGGGAAGGGTGCTTTTTCCAGAGCTAGGTGACAGTCATTGAGAAGGCACCCATGCTTATAACGGGTGACTATTATAGATCGTATCAACTATACATTTATTTAATTAGTATTTCTGCATAATTAAATAGTACTAGGTTTCATAATTTCCCTATGAGACCATATCTAGTTAGCACTTCAAAACGTAGCACAGATTTTAAAACTGTTTAATGTAAATACACTTCAGAATTTAAGATTAAAAACGAATTTACTGTAAGTCTGAAGAATTTAATTGGAATTTAGTAAATTATCTTTGTTCTTTCACTTATCTGTAGATGTTTTTATTACTGACGCAAGTGCTTAAATCTATCATGTGATTACTTGTTGCAGCAAAAATTCTGTACTAAACTCTGTAGAAAATATTGTCTTTCAATCTCATGTAAAGATATTGCTGTAATTTTGATGAGACTAGTTTATTTGCTTCTCCCTACAATCAATTGCTTCTTCACATTTCTTATTCTCCATACTATTTTGTTATCTTATGTACAGCCATATGTCCTACCACATGTCATATGTCTTCTCCCTAAGCATAACTCAAAAAACTTAACTGCCAAAATATTTTATTTTTTCTTTATTTTTTTGTTTTTCTTTTGTTTGTCTGATGAAATAGTCATTTGATATTACCTTTGATAGCTTCTCAGAAGAGCTACATTTTATAGATGATCTATTCAGTAATCTCTTGGCAGTTTAATTAGTATTTAAAGAGGTTACTGTGCACAGTAAAGACAGAATAGACCTCAAACTCTGTAAACATGCCTATTTTGCCACTCGATATATGCTATGTGGCTAACTTTGTATTCATGTATTAAAGTTCATAAATCAATGAAATTGAAAGTTACAGATTTACTTTTTCTGATCAACATTTATGACATTGCAATGTCCCAAAAATGACTGAGATTTGAAAAGGGTGTTTGAAATATGTTTACTCAATAGGTGTGTAAAAATTTTGGCAGTATATTTCAGGTACACTTGTGCAAAATAGATAGAGTAACAGTATCATTGGATAACTTAGTTTTGGAACTGTTCAGGTTATCTTCACTGCTTAACGGCTGCTGCAGAGCATGCCTGGAAGCAACATTCTCATTCACAGTCTAAAACATTTTCCTTGCACAGACTTCTGAGAGGATTCTCAGGTGCCACAATTGTCAACATTTGATTGCTTTTACTATTGGCTGAAAGGACCTGAAAGTCTCCTGTTCAGCTTGCTGTACGGTTGACAATGATTCCTGAAATCCTCTCTTTTGTGACTTAATTGCATCATTCTTAGATCGGCACTCCAGAGACTCATGTTCAAACTGAATCTTTCATATTAAAATAAGAGTTTTCAGCAGCCAAATACAATGGCTGTTCTTGTTTTTCATGCTGTGTTGAGGGAATTATCTGTGGTCCTTCAGGGTTACAAACAACTTAACAAAGATTGAAAACCTGAACTCCTATTTATCTCCTGGAAGTAAGATTAAACTACTGCCTCTCCTTGTTTTCTTGCAAGTTTACCTTGATGATGTCCTTATTTTAGATAAATTTAAGTACTCCACTTTCTTGAGTGCTAGTCATGCAGTTCTACAGAATAATGTGACCTTAGTATTTTATTTTGAAATACTAATAAACAGCAAAAGAAAATAAATGTGCATAGTCATGTCTGAGTTATATTATATTTGCTGTTGCTGACTTAAATGAAAAAGGATGTAAGGAGATGGGAAAAGCAGACAGGGAAAGGGAAGGGAGGGAAAGGTGTACAATTTATTTCTTACTAAAGAACAGCAAGAACTTTTTACCAGCAATCAGGAAAAGCACATAAAAATGTGATTTATATATAGTATAGTATTTTCTGAGCTACTCTATATTGAGTCGCAGGAAGATTTCAGGCAACAGTTTGTACAGGAGAAGAGTTTGGCAAGGCAGTGGGACAACCTAGAGGCAATCAGTAGCAATCTGGGAAGACAGTTTATCACCTACTGGTAGATGCTTTGATAGAATGTTCATCCACTACTTCACTATCCATGCTGAGTAGGCATGGAAATAACTGCAGCCTCGAGCAAGGACCACAGAGAAGATCTGATACCCTCACTCGACCCCTGCCAATATACAGCAATTTCATGCACTTTCAGAGGGCACTTGGTGTAGTTTTAAGGCTTTACTTAAAATAAATCTAAACTTATATGTCTTTATAATTAGTTTAACACAAGTCTGTAGGATAACATAATGCCACCAAAATATACATCCTGTTAATGGAACTAAGGAGAACATCAGGGTTTCACAGAGAATTCAGAACACATCCTAATAAAACTCAATGGGAAGCCAATTCAAATCACACAATTTAATTTTAGTCCTGAGATTGAAAACAAGGAGAAAACTCACAATTCATTAATTCCTGCAGGAAACCAATTCCAGATTTAGGATTTAAAAGAAAAAAGAGGAAAAAAAAAAAGGAAAAAATTCTGGAGTTAAACATAAATTACACATTTTTCATAAAAATACTACTTTTAAAAATAAAGATTGCTTCCTGCTGAATGTTGTATTAGGTCAACATTTACATAGTTTGACATAATTACTCTTACAGACTAAATAATCAGATATCTTCACACAAGGAACTTTATTAAGTAGCTTTAAAATTATCTGGTGTGTTAATGGTCGAAATTGGCCCAATTTATGAAAGATATATACAGAAACGCAAATATTAATGCAATAGAAAATATAAACAATACACATCAAATTTTGAAATGTTAAGTTAAAAACATATTCATCTTGCTCAGTCTTAGAGGTAAGAACTTTTCTCTTGGTTTTCACTTGTTTCTTCATGGCTTTTTTTGTAGTGTGGGGTTCAAGTGAAACATAAATCAGTATTCAGTTCTGAGATTTTAGTATGTCTGGGAGGTTTATCCTACCAAAATAAAATGGCAAAATATTATTTGGCAGCTTTGTAGATTTATGTCTAAGGCTTAGGGTGTGGGGGTTTTTTTAGATGTAAACAGAAAAAAAAAAAAAACCAACCCACAAAATAAAATGTCATAGAGCTCTCTCAAAGATGAATCCTGCATGGCATGCAGGCAACAAAATCCCCTTAAACTGTGTTGACAAAGACCGGAAATTTATTGCAAAATCCCTATTTTTACATACACAAATATAAATTTCCAAGTACTTTGCATGTTGCTAAAGCCCTCTCACAGAAAAACATTTCCTGTTTGATCTGCCTAGAAGCCTAGATCCAAAAAGAGTTAGAGTCCTAAAGTGGAACTTAAATCATGTAGATGAGTGTGAGACTGAGATTATGAAAACGCTGTTGCCTACCTCAGTAGTACTTAAACTCTATACCCCTCCTTAATGGACTGCAGGGTTTTTAACTGTCTACATAAAAATTCTGAACATTTACTTTCATGGGACTGGGAATAGCCATGTGAGATGTACCTATCTTACACACCTAACAGGAGGAATGCACCATTAGGTATCTCTTAGGTAGGGAGTAGAATAGTGAAGAGTGCGATTTTATATTCTCCAGCATAAGTGTATACTACCTCTATAAATGCAGTGCCAGTCACCTCTACGGATCTTGGGAAATTGCTTGTTTCTCTTAAATTAGGATACACAGCTCTATCCATTGATCCAAGAGGTTTCAAGAGGAAAATGCAATATTTTTAACTCTAGTTAGAATCCAATTTCCCTATCATCCTTCTGAGCCTAGTCATTTAAACAGGTCTGGTGAAGGAAGATGAAAATGCTAATACTGAGCAATCAAGAATATTCTGCAAAGAAACTGCAACCTACAAAACAATATTCTTATTACAGAATGGCCTGAGGATGCTGTCTTTCTTTCCATGACTGTTTCTGCTTTTTAGTATCTAATACAAAACGTATGTACCTGTCAGGGATCACAATCTCAAATGCTTCTTCCAATCCCTCTCAGTTGATAAACTCCCTCTGGCAGTAATTCAGGCAGCAAACCGTCAAGGTGGCAAAACAGTACAAGAGAAGGATAGTGATCAGCTGTTCTAGCCAGACCTCAATCCAGCAATTTCTGCTGTTAGTACTGCTGAGAGCAGAAAAAGAGAGGTTTTCTTGTCTCCTCTTTCTACAATTCCCTTCCTGCCAGTCCATCAACTGTGCTTTGGGTTGTGAAAGTCCTGTTTTAGACGGAGCCCTAAATCCCTGTAGTATGAGTTTTTTGACCATGACCTTGAAAGCTCTTCATAAGCTGTTATCCAGAAGGAAGCTAGGATTTCCAAAATAAGGTAAGATGCCTCTACTTAGTGGCAGCTGTGTCTTTTTTGGAATTACAGCTCTAAGGTTTGCCCATGCAAGTGGAGTTACTGACATTCCAAGTAACACATAAATTCACCAGCTTGATAACACCTAATTTCACAAAGTACAGCATTCAAAATGTAACTAAAAAACGTAAACTCCAAGAAAATTAAAACAACAACAACAGAACAACAACCAAACCAAACAAAACCAAACCGTAATCTACAATGAAACCCAAACCTTGGTATTTTCCATACTTCTCTAACAAAACTCCAAATCATCTTTAGTCAGTCCTTGCCAGCTGTTCAGGGAAGGCATTCAGTGGAAATAACAGAATGGTAAGATAGCTCAGATTGGAGGGGACCTTAGAAGGTGTCTGGTCAAAACTGCTCAAAGCAAAGGCAAACCAGATTGCACAGAGCTTAATACAGCTGAGTAAACATCTAATGATGGTGACTTGAAAAAAAAAACAGAAAAACTTTCTTTGGGCAACCTGTTCCAGTGCTTGATGATCCCCATGGTAAATACATTTGTCCTTATATGCAGTTGAGTAAGCACTCCTATTACTGTCTATGACTACTCTCATTTCAACGAATACTTATTATCTCTTGCCCTCCTACTTTCAACTGCTGTGAAGAGTCTGGTGCTGTCTTCTTAACGACTTTCTCACTGGTATTAAGAAAGTGCTGTTCAGTTCCCCCAAACCTGTGTCTTTTCCAGCCAAGGAAGTCCTTCAGAACTTCCTTATCACATGTAGCAGCACCCCAGGCAGTGTTTAAAAAGAAAATACATCACATGGCTCAGAAGATGGAATCACAAGTAGCAGAAATATCTAAAGGAAAAAAAAAACAGCTTGCATTAACTGCCCGAATTGTGTGTTTCCTGCTGAATGTAGTTTGTTAGCACTAAAATGTTCAGTTGCAGCAGGTCAAATTTTATCCCGTTGAACAGATAAATAAACTACTGGCTTCAGTTGTTTCATTGTAGTGTTTTATGACATCCATTTTACATGCCACAGCTCTCTTTAAGAGAATATGAAAGCTAGAGTGATGAGAAAATTAGAAATTAGAGAAAATAAATTGACATATTTTTTCAGATACTCTGTTTGATCTAAATAAGAGAAATCAGGCAATTGGCTAGAGTGAAATTAGCAGCCACAGAACTTTTCATGCTACAATTTCACTAGTTGTTCCTAGTTCTGAGTTACACAACATAGAAGTGAAGTAAATTATGTAAAGTTTTGCATGATGCTCTTCCAACTAAGGTGAGCCATAAATGATTCACCATCTCATCTTTTTTCAACTATGTGACCATTAGTATTTTCTAATGCTCTTTATGTGAAATGGATCAAAAGGGCTTTAGTTTGCATAAGAACTTTCATCTTTATAATGCTCCTTACTTTCTCCCTGATTTGTCAGTGGCATGATTGCATCTTCCCAATAAAAAGAAAAGGGAGGAAAACAATTAAATTAAGCAAGGTAATCAGGGATGATAATGTAATAGGAGAATAAGAAGGGAAGGGAAGGGAAGGGAAGGGAAGGGAAGGGAAGGGAAGGGAAGGGAAGGGAAGGGAAGGGAAGGGAAGGGAAGGGAAGGGAAGGGAAGGGAAGGGAAGGGAAGGGAAGGGAAGGGAAGGGAAGGGAAGGGAAGGGAAGGGAAGGGAAGGGAAGGGAAGGGAAGGGAAGGGAAGGGAAGGGAAGGGAAGGGAAGGGAAGGGAAGGGAAGGGAAGGGAAGGGAAGGAACAGGGTTGTTGGGGTTCCTTTGTGCATGTAGAGTGAAGTCTTTTATCACATAACTTAACTATTGACCTTGCAGGGACCTCAATCCAAAACTGATATCCCCTCAATGCATTTTGCAGCTGTCCTCCCATTCTAAAATGCCTAAGCATCTATCCTGTATCTCAAAGAAAAAAAAAAAAAAAAAAAAAACAGAGAAAGAAGGAAGAAAGAAGAAAAAAAAATCAATTTCTGCCTGAATACAACTGGTAGAGACTTGAGAAAAGAATTGGGATATCAGAGACCTCATACTGAAGCAAGATAGAAGTTTCTGTCTTAAGCTGAGATCATGTCCCTCATGTCTCAGCACAGCCAAGCAACAAAGCTATGCCAGGGGAGTCACGTAACCTTAATTACACCTCTGTCTTCTTCAAATGTGACACATGCTCATCAGTGGCTAGAAAAATCAAGGTGTAATGGCTGCTGTTAGAATTACTTCAGTTCTGCTACCAAACTCCCATAGCATATCAAATAGAGCATATTACTTTGCAACAGCCCTCATTTCCTCCTTCAGACTATGTACTTTCAACTGGGAAACATAAATGTTAACACATTATACTTGAAGTTTCCTGTATTCTGAACAGGCAAATACCTAATAAAACATTATTTGCATTTTGCTCAGCAGGAAATTCAGGTTGCTATACATCCAGGACACAAATTGTCCAAGGCCTCATGAAAATTATTTTTTACTTTTGTCTTCAGTCTTACAAAACAGAAAAGAGAAGATCTATGACAAATACACTTCACTAAAACATGGACAAGCCAGCTCAGGAGTGGTGTTTTTTTTCCTATTCTGTTTTCAGTTCTATATTTCTGTGGTTTTCAGAATTTCTTCTGTGTAGAAAATCAAGCCTATATATAAGTTCCTAGATCCCACTTAACTTCAGAGCAATTTTCATCAAAATCTGTCTTGAAATATCATTCCTTCAACAAAATGAGGCAGTTACAAAATTCTAGGTGAACAAGGGCATAGCTGAAATGACTTGGGGTGCCTTGAAAACAGAGTGCAATAGAATAGAGAATGAACAAAGAAAACATTTTCCTCCAAACAACAGGAAGCCATTTTTTTTCTTAGCGCAGACAAAGGTGTCAAGACTTCTGAATACACTATTGTGGATACATTTTTAACAAACAAAATATTTCCTCTGAAGAAGTTGACCAAACCTGAGACTTGCCCTATAGAAACCAACAAGGAATCAGAGGGCCTCAGGCATTCCACAAAACTAGATTCTTGTTACGGAAATTGATTAACTTAGCAGAAATCTGAACAGCTCGCAAATGTGCTACAGGGCAAACTCCCATTTAATGAAAGTTTATGAGAGTCATTGGACCAATTTTTTCCTGTACAGTTTTGCTGAAGCTGCACCAATACCAATGAAATAAGATTCTGTCTCCGCTCTGTGTTTTATTTCAAAAGAAAATACTAAATATGGGAAAATGGAGAGTGTGGGAGAAGGAAGTAAAGCATATGAAAATAAGTATCATATAACAGGAAAGAATTAGTGTATCTTTCTTCTCAAATCAAGATCTGCTGAGTTTGTTTATGCTATCATTTTCTATATATCTACTGCAGCATAAGAAGCTGAGCTCATTCTATGAGGAGACATCCTAGAGATGTCCTAGAGCTCGAACGTTCCAAATTCTTAACCCCTAGCTTGTGCAGTAAATTATTGTGAGAAAAGTATCTAATCCAGGAATTACTCCAACAGATGCCAACGAACCACACAAAGACCACTCCAAAATTCTCCCTTTAGCAAGAGTCACTGTTTTTCATTTGCCTGAGTGTTGTGAGCAGTGGAGTGAAAAGTCATAGCATCTCTGCAAACAGAAATTCTGGGTTTGATACATCTGTGCAACAGCACGTGCTTTCATTTGCAGTACACTCAGTCCTCCATCCTCCAGTGGGAGAAGGATTGGCAGCCAGATATAAAGGCAGTTTCCTCTCAACTGTCTAGTGAACCAGGCCTCCAAGGAAGCAGAACTAGATTCTCCTATTTTGCCTACTTCCGCTACCAAGAACAGCTAAATAGGTTCACTTTTTCAATGACAACATGGAGCTGATGCCCCCAAAAATTTATTACTTATCTATTTGAGAGTACATCAAAAAGAGCTATCTTGAAAATATATTATTTAAACTGCAAAAACAAATGTTCAAGTGCTAAAACCCAGCAGATTCCTGTTCCCTGTAGAAGATAAATTCAAGCTTCTAGCACATTTCTCCTACACAGAGAGAAAAAGAAACCCATTGTGAAAGTGGTACCCCCTTTGTAATTAAGAACATGCTTGAAAGAAAGTTATGGTTCCAGAAAGGCCACTCTTATGCACACATAAATACATGTGCACACTCTTCTCTCCTTTCCCAGACTTCTTGCATGCAGGAGGCATTCTGTATACAAACTCCTTTTCCCAATACACTCAGGTTGAGCCAGCAGCCACCATGTCTTAGCTCTGACAACTTCTTGCAGACTGGGTAAGAAAACATGGTTTTACTAGTGGCTTGGCCAATTAGCAATACAAAACCCACAAATAATTGCTGTGATTTTTTAAGAGTCTTACACAGCAATTCTGCATTAGAGACTTTATATGCTTCCTAGATTCAGAAATCATGTTGAGATAACTAGAACTTGTTTTCAGGAAAAAAAGTTTGCCCTTTTGTTGGTTACATCCACGGACAGGGAGTGATCATGTACCTGTTGCCACCACAAGCTTGATGGTTCAGTGTTCACCTATATTTTCCAACCCTTTTGTTTCTTCTGTACTAGTGCAGTGGCTTGAACTTTTTGCACATTATCAAGTATGAAGATCTCTTAAAAGACTGAATCTCTGTTTCATATGAAAATTAGTTGCAGTTTGGAATAGCTAGGAAAAAAAAAAGAAAATTGGATTAGTTTTGTCAGTGCCATGACAGGCTTTTTGAGTATGATGATATAATAACATATTTTACATTCTGGGTGGAGCCAGATGACTGAAATATCAAAAATATCTTTAAAATGCAAATGTGCATAACTTTGACAATTTTTTTTTAATTTACTTTGTGCCATATGTGCAAACAGTAGAGACGACACAATCCTCTAGAGTTTTCATATCTCCATGGATGATCCCAGACATATCAGATTTTGAACTAAGACATCTTCAACATTCCCATGGTAGCTTTTGTTTGCATCCACAATAACTTTGTAAAAATAAAAACTATTTAAAGTCAGGCAGAAATATTGCTTTTTCTTATTATTATGTGTTGCTTTAGAATAAACAGGACATAAAAAATATTAAATCACTGCACATCAGGAACTTATATGATAATTTTTTAAGCAAAAACTTTCTATAAAATGAAAGTTTGTTTTAATTTAAATTAAAATAAATTTTAAATACCTTAGATGGAATGAAGTTGCATTAATTTTATTGTCAATGGTAATAATAAAATGAAAAATACACAAACTTCCAGTTTGTAGTCAACTTAGTGAATATTTTTGCTAAGAATATATCAAGGAAAGGTCAATTTTTACACATGAATAACTTGAATTTGTATTTCAGATCCATATGTTTTAGTCCCTGCAGCAAAACTTTCAACTGAGCAGAAAATATTTTTCCAATGAGGCATTTACTAAAACAATCACATAAATGTACTTCTAACACTGCATGAACTACCACTGTGACAATTTGCCATGATTTAACTTTCGAATATGAAATTGCTGACATGATCACAAAAATGACAAATAACAAGAGCAAATGCATTACAGGAAAGGGCAGCTTTCTTTTTGTAATTGTCACAGAATGGTGTCAAATGGACATATAGCTCCTGTTGTGGATAATTATCTCATACCTTTGTTCGATTCCAGTTTCATACTGTGTGTAATAATTTACAACTCTCAGAGAACAAGTGTCACCTCCCCAAAACAGTGCATTTCCAGTTCTATATACTCTTTCACAGTATTACTTAAAGTCTTTCTTCCCAACATTTTGTTTTACACATGCAGTGTATTTATAAATCAAACAGCTTTTAGTAACCACAAAGTGTTAGCTGTTTATCACCTTCTTTTTAAAATATTATTTTAAAAATGAAAAAATAAGGAACTATTGAATATCTTATTATTTATTATAATTTAACATAAAGATTTCTTAGTATTGAGTAACGTTTTTTTAGTCATTAAAAGAAACTATTGACTGAAGGGACTTTTCCACTTATGTAAAGAAAATTAAAGAATGTATATAGCTTGCCCCAGAAACAGGCATTCTAACTGTTGTGAGATATTATTGTTCCTTTATAAAAAACAACACAACTGATTTAATAATGAACTACAGATATGTCAACAGAGGATCTAAAGACATTACATTATTTAAAAACTGTTAAACAGTAAATATTTCCCTCCTTTTAACTCCCATTCTGAATAGACTGAAAAGCTGCACTGAAAATAGGTTTATTGGTAAGTGTAGATTTTTTATTCATGTAAGACTGTACTTCCTGAAAAGAATTAACATAATAGTTTTCTCCATTTTCCAAGGTATAAGGTAATCAAGCTATTTTTAAAACAAAAAAAATAAAGAATAACCATCCAAGCTACCTTCTAAGGGAAGCTGGGGTTATGAAAACAAAAAAAACACCCAAATACCCACCCCCCAAAAAAAAAATTGTATCCCGAAAAATGACTTCTGAAGGCACCCAACCCATCTACAAAACCAGAAGCTTGAAAAATTGAATATGTACTCCCTCTTGGAATGTGAATATAATCTTTGATGGAAAGGAACATGATATAACTATTAGTCTTGATTTATAAACAACATGTCTGTGAAAATTTGAACAGAGTTAAATATTTGAAATTGCTGGAGTAATATTTTCCAATTTTCCATTTGTTTACTTATATATATTGGAAGTTATTATCAACAAATTCTCTTTTCATGCAGCTTATTAACATTAGATGCACAAAACTACCAAGAAATAAACTTTTAAAGAAATGAATCTTACTGAGATATTCACCTTTTTGCAGTTTATGACAATATAATGATGAATTGTCTTGCAGTAACACTCACTGAAGTCATGAAAGGTTAATAACTCATTTAAACATTCATTACATGTTCCTATCAAAGTCATCTTAATTTCACAAAGACATCTAAGTTTCTCTTTAGGGAAACACTCTCTCAGGATTCAAGTGTGATTCTTTATTAACAAAATGGCAAGTGCAAAGTTACATGTCAAAACCCTGACTGATGATGCTGCAAATTGGTTCTTCCACCAAAGCAGAAGACTTTAAATTACTGCTTTTTAAAGGTGTTCTCCCTCAAAGGCAATTAATGTGTCAGTTGTCAGTCAGGATTATTTAATTTCCCATTGAGGGCTAAGAAAATGGGCATAACAGATTGATGAACAGAACATGGTGCTGTTCACAAGAGAATTCTAATAATGCTGCTGGTTTGCTACCTTTACTGGGTCTAAAATTCAACAATTGAAAGCTCAGTGTGTCTTTAGTATTTGGAAAGTTCTTAAAATAAAACAAAACAAAACAGCAACCAACCAACCAACCAAAAAAATCAAAACAAACAAAACAAACAAACAAACACCTACCAAAAACTCCATGAGCTTCCTAGGAACATATTTTTCCTAGGCATTGATAACTTTCCCCATGCAAGTTAGAAATAAGAATGATAAAATTGCTATTTGTGGTATATCAGTTTTGTTATTTATCTTTTTGACAAGTTATATCCCAGACAGCCCTATCTCAAAATGAGCAATAGTTCACCTGAAAGTTGTAGATAATCAGGTTTTAAATATTCTTTGTACTGTATTTCAAGGTAAGTGTTTTTAAACTGGTGTCCTAGGCTTTAGGAGTGTCATAATGTTCTGAAATCAGTACTCTGCATTTATATTGTTAATTTTTCATAGTTCAAATCAGAAGTACACTTTGGTAGTGAATGTTAAAGTTGAATCCACTTAAATGCTGTTCAGTTCACATTGTGCAGCATTCTCAGAGTGCATCAGCTGGATTCCTTACGGATGAAATTAAATTGGAAAATGCAAGCCACGCTGCCTAATGCACTCTGACTGTTATAAGTCGTTCAGCCCGTAGGACCACACTAAAGCCAGCCTGAAATCTACTCCCAGAAATGATAGCAGTGTGGACATCAACTTCTCAGAACCAACTATTATTGTCTAAATCCATTTCAAGCAAACCACACCATTTGCTAAGGTACACATAGCTCAGATTTCCCCTTCTGGTGCTGTTCCACTTGTCATCACATAGACAGTTTTCCAAAATATAAATATTTCTGCACACATGCAAGTAGCACTGTGATTGAAGTAAATTCAGAGAAGTTGAGAAACAGGCCATGAAGAAGAACTTCGGTGTGGAAACAGTCATCCCCGTTATGTTTTCTTCCTTGCAAGTCCTGATGCCTTAAAAAATGAAACAGCATGAAAACATAACCCTGCCTTTCAATAGGATAAATGTTTGCTATGTACACAGATGGGATTTGATAAACCCAGAAGGGTAACTTACAGATAAGCACATGTGCAAGATTGCTAGAAAAATGAGTCCATATGCAATAGCATTCCATTCTCCAAATAAACATGATCATCAAAATCTCTGCTGACATTTGTCAGATTAAAATTTGTGGTATGTGGTATTACTTATATCTATTGTTTTTCATTTTATTGATTAGCAATTGAATTTTTCAGCCTTCCACTAAAATAATACAGTACTTCCAAACATAGCAAAACAGATTTCAGTAATTTCACTTTAAACATCTTAAACATGCTGAGTTGTTTCAGAAATTATTATCAGAAAAACATATTGTTCCCTTGAAACTGAGGCTGTTATATAATGTGATGTAAAAAATAAGATCTCTTCATGTATTCTCCTCAACCAGACATTTTATTTCAGAACAGGGACCAAAACATCCTACACATTTAGAAAATAAAGAGGGCTGTAAACCAAAAAATAGATAAGACAACTTGAGTTTGATTTTTCACACTGGAGGACTTGTGTTCTGCTTGATCAACAAGTGAAAGAAACTGCCATTTCATTTTCTACTTCTCCCTTCAAAGATCTCTAAGAAAGACTGGATATTTGAAATGTAATATAAATTACATAGTTTTTGGTAATCCCTACAGAAGGTCATATTGCCATGAAGAAAGAATGCATTGTCTTTCAAGAATCTAGTCCAAAAGGCATATAGACACCAACATGCTGCTTTTACAACCCAGGCAACAAGAGTCTCTTACTTGTTCAAAGCCATAGCTATCACAAGGATGTATAAATAACATGTGGCCAGGGAAGTGTGTGCAAAACAGATGCCGTTAAAAGTATCTATCCATTAAGGACAGAATCATAGAATAATTTATAGAATTTATTAATTTAATGTATTAAAGCATCCTGAAAGTATTTTTAAGTGTGAGCAACAGGATTGTCTATAAACACTCATTTAGAAAAACACATAATTGAATATGGATACTAATCATGTTGCACCAATGCCAAGAATTTTTTCTTTTCTGCAAACTTATTTTATTTCTAAATTTAATTGCATGTCCTTGTATCTTATTAATATTTTTATTGAAAATGTCTATTATTATGTTATGTAAGTGTACTTTGCCAGTCTTTGTATTTCTTTTCTAGAACACAGCACATGGCTGAGAAGGACTGAAAGCCACGCTTAATGCACTTGGCCATGTGTAGTAAAACATTTAATAACATTTTGCTCAGTGGAAGGCTTATCTGAGGAAATACTCTTTTCTGAGTCATCTCTATTGTGACATCTGACTCACTTAAAAATTCATTTTTATCTGAGTCATCTTACTCTTCTTTGCAAATTGACAGAACATCTTGAGCTATTATTAAAGATACAAAACATATTGTTAATTCCTCAGCATGTAAAAAGCTCCTCACCCAATAATGTTTTCCCTTGTTCATTTCCTCCAATATTAAAAAGGGTCTTGTTTTCATTGTATTAATCTTCACACTTTCACTCTGTTTCTCATAAAAAAGTCATCCAGATTTAAAGCTGTGAGAAAATGAGAAAATCCCTGACTTCTGCACTGGTTATCTTTTCTTCTTGTAGGTGGCATTTGTGTTGTTCCCTTTCTGAAATGTGAAATTTACTTCATGGATCAAGAAGAGGAGAAAAAATTCTTTACATAAAGATGGAACTGAAGCAGGTGACAGTTGCACTCTGAAATCAAATGGATGGAAGGATCCTTCTTCTTTTTCATGACTACGTAAAATACTTGCATCTATCTAGAATAGACATCATCATCAGTCAGAAAAACAGTTTTAGAAATCAAGTATTCTCTGAAGAGGGTTATGCAACACCCTTAGGCTGGGGTGATAATCTGCCAGGCAGTGATTCTCCAGAGTGACAATAATGTTGCCAGTTTTTATCCTATTCCAGGAAGAAACTTGCAAGCTTGACAGAACTTTTGCACTTAACAGCTTTCGTGAAATTCTACCTTTTAGTTCAGCTTATTCCAAAGATGGTGCTGCTCATGATCAAACTGTTCTTTATCTCCAAATACGTATTTAAGTGCAAAACTGGCAGGAAGAATAGAAGGAAGAACCAGGCAGTAGTTTAAAAAAAAATAATAAATAAATAGTTTTTTATACATTTTTATGAACTGACTCTCATAAATATACTTTTTAATACATGTAGATTTCCTTCAGAAAAAATAGAATTTCCCCCCACTCTAGCAGCAAGCAAACCACTGAGGTTTGCACACAGCTCAGACACCAGAATATAAACATTTGCTATGGTCTTGTTTCTGGACCATTTCTGGGTCTGGTGTCTGGATGCTGGAACTAAGGATGCTGTAATCTTACATTTTTTTTTCCTGCCATTAAAGCTCAGACAAAGATGAAGTCCACTGAATCCTTTCAACTAGTATGAGATTTCTGGTCTCCTCTTTAGAACTAGAACAATTCTGTATTATTCGTTGAACTGATAGAGCAACCATTCATGGAAATGTAATATGGGTATATTTGGAATACCAAGTTGATCTTCTTCCAGCACTGTAAATGCTTTGTGTATCCTCATATTCTATTTAAATGTAGGAAACAAGTTTTGATCCCACTGAAACCAGGAAACTACTTGTCATTATATTCAATGAGAGAAGTGGCAGGAGACAAGGCAAGGCGAGGAGAGAGGAAGGGAAATTATCTTGTCACAGTATAGATACAAATATTAAATTAGAACTATGAACATTCCAAGGGGAAGCTACTGCTGGAAAATCACACCCACCACAGATTAAAATGCATTTGTTTGAACTGCCAATTTCCCTGGCACTTTTTAAAGAAGAGTTTTATCTTATTATGAAAACATGAAAAGCAACTAGAAAGCCTTTAAAGATTTAATAATGAAGCATGCTTTTCACTCCAATGTGTTTTTTTTTCACGTGTTAAAAATTTACTATAATGTAAAATGTATATTCAGACAAGTTCTAACAAATTGCAAATAAGAATGACAGAAATATCAAAATCTGCAAACAGAAGAGGTTATTCCTTACTGGAGAGATTTCTCTGTAGGCCAAAGATGGAGATAATGAATTTGTAAACCAGCTTGCCCCCTTCCATTCGTGTCAGTAAGGTCAAAGGAAGGGAATATGCATAAGAAAACACACAATTTTTTCTTTTATCTTTCCCTGACTGTGAAGTGATAGGTCTTTACAAACATTTTCAAAAGGAATCACATGAACTTTACCTATCAGAGCTGTAGTCCCTAGTCTGATTATTGCCTTTTCATCTAAATGTTTGTTGCTTACCTCTGTGCCTTTACTTTGCCAGTGAGATTCTTTTGTAAAACCAAAGCTATCTAGCAGTCACCTTAAACTAAAGGGAATCTTAACAGCTCTAAAGTCAGCCTCTGGATTCCCAAGGAACTGGTGGAGCAGGGATCAACAGAGACTTGTACTTTTAAAATGTTCAGAGCACATGTAAAACATCTGAGTTCAGTGCCTGACAGCCTCATGAAGTATTTTAACCACTGGATTATTAGGTATTTGAGATGAGACTTTCTTAATTCATGTTACAGAACAGGTCCACTAATAAAATACAAAACTATCTTTTCTTACTGGTACTTAACCAGACCACTGGATTATGATGAGTATTTTAGATTTTCACCAGCTTAAATAGACCCATTATACACTTGTGCCTGAAGCTCATATCTTCCACCTAAAGCTGGGTTCTGTACAATTAATAAGGATAACATTCATAATCCAGGATCCTGAGTGGAGAAAAGCATCCATAGTGAGAGATTAATTTGATGCTTGCATTCTGCACTCAGGAAAGCAATTGAAACCTAACCCTTCTTCTTGCATTTAATTCAGCTATATCAACTTCCCACTCAACAGATAACTGAAAAACCAGTCCTGAAGTACTTACTCTCCTCATACACAATACAGTGAGCTCAGGTACTTAATTTTGTCCTGAGCATTCAACTAAGAAGTGAATCACTTGATTTAAATTCTGCATTAGCATTACAAATGCTTTAAATATTGCAATGCGCAGGAAGGTCTCTGAATGTCTCTTAACTCACTTCAAATCCCTAAACCAAGTTTCAGTCGAGTGTAAGTTGTTCATAGTTCGTGTACCCCCCTTTGTACAACATAAAATCACTGAATGAGTGCACAGACATAAGCAGTTTAAAGAAGATATCAAAAGAAGTACAAATAATGAATCACTATACAAGGAACAACTCTGTTTCTTTTAAAAAGTGCATCAGGAGTAACTTGGTAATATTTTGGTGATCCCAGCAACATCACACATTTCTCAGGTTCATGTCTCTAAAGCTACCAGCCATGTAGATTGGTTCTTCACACTCATTATGCACAGTGCCTTCAAGTTATATTCTATGTCTTTTAAGTTGTGGAATACAAGGTGGCTGGAGGTTAATAGCAGGTTTCCTGTGTGCACTAGCTTTGGAAACTGGCATGCCATACCCCTTTAGGATTCAAGCAGATTGAACAGAGCACCAAAGTGCTTTACATACATTAACTCAGCAACTCTACAACGAAATTCATGTGTAACTTAAGAGAAGACAAATATCAGTGTAACGTTTCATGAGAAACCTGATGTGGGCATTAATCTGAAAGCAGGAATGGTGTTTTGAGGAGAGGAGCCTAAAGAGGGGATTTAAGGAGGATAGAGTGTGCTCAGCAAATGAAAAGTAGTTCAAGTAAGACTTTAAGCAGAATGTTTTACAGACAATGTCAGGCAAAAGGCAGAGAGAACCAGAATAGCCAACAGGAAAGATGGAGTATTAAATATGTGCATACATGCATACGTATCTATATGTTTCTAAATACAGGCAGGCAGTTTTAGGTAGGAATTATCTGTTCAAAAGTATCCCTATGCTGGTTTTGTTCTATGTCTAGCACCAGCCTTCATGAAAAGGGGTCACTGTTCATCCTCCCAGATATGGCACAGGTACCTTTAACAGCCTCATGTCCTGAATTTCTGGTTCCTTCAAAGCCCATGCATAACACAGCCACGGGATGTTCCTGTTACTGTGCTGTCATTCCTGGTACAGGCATACAAAGAAGGTTCACAAGGACAGAAAAAGCTGAATGTAGTCTTGACAGAAGTTTAGTGTCCAAGGTCAGAGATATGCAAGAAGCTACTGCAGTCACAGGGTCGGGTTGGGATGAAATAAGTACATTTACAGGGCACCTGGCTGCACTTGAAGCCAGGTAGCTTAGTGGAAAGGGTATGAGGCAAGAAAGTTCCTCAAATCACTCCCTTCATCACCCCTATGCCTGACTGGGCAGGATTTTCCATGAAGGACCACAGTCTATTGATGAGACAGTGTAGAATATAACAGGGGTGCACAGGAAGAAGCCTAAATAATTTCAGAAAACATGAAGGAAGGAAATATTCTAAATAATGTAGAACTTCTGTTGAACAGTGTTCATTTACAAAAAAAAAACAAAACAAAGCAAAACAAAACAAACAAACAAACAAAACAGTCTAACAGCAATTGTATTTTGTGCAAAATCCAGTACACTTTAGGTAGTAATGTATTGTCCTTCAGTTGGACTACTAGATATAGATCTATATATTTGGAGCTTAGCAGTACAGACATAGAATATTGGACATACAGTTTTGTAGCATATGTGGCTGAAAGTGTTCTAAGTTTTCATTTGGGAACTTCCTAATTTGAAATTCAGATTACATTTTTTAAAATTAATTTTTTAAAATGATTTCACTGCCCCAGAGTAATATATTACAGTTTTTTTAATTATGTATACTTTAATTTTGATTTATCATTTTGTTTGAGGATCAACTCCATTCAGGTTTTTATTCCCTTTCATTTCAATTAGCTGAAACACTTTTCTATGGTAAATTTAAATTATATGTACTTGCAGTGATTTAAATTGTGATACAGTGCAATCCCAGTTTAGATGATGCTTAACTTCAGTTGCATATGTGTTCCTGGACAAATAATTTAGATAACTAGTAACATGTGACAGCTTAAAAATCAGTATATATAAAAGCATGTCCAGATTTCCAAGATACAGAAAATTTCCTGCTTATTATCCTCTCATTTTACAAGCAATATTTTCTGGGTTTTTTGCTATGTGCAATTGTTAATGTATTCCCCAGAATTCTAGTCTGTTTTGGATATTTGAGAAGTCATGGCAGTCTGGTGAACTTCCCTCTCACTGGAAAAGGGGAAATGTAATGCCAGTTTATTAAAAGAAAAAAAAAAAAAAAGAAGGCCTGGGAAGTTACAGGCCAGTCAGTCTTATCTCTGTGCCCACCAAGATCATGAAGAAAATCCTCTGGGAAACATCCTTGTCTCTAAACTGAAGACACACAAGTTTGATGGATGGACCACTCAGTGGCTAAGAAATTGGCTGTATGGTGACACTCAAAAGGTTGCAGTGAACAGCTCAATGTCCAAGTGAAGACCAGTGACAAGAGTTGTTCCTCAGGGGTCAGTATTGGGACCAGTGCTGTTTAACATCTCTGTTGGCAACATAGACAGCTGGACTGAGTGCACCCTCAGCGTGTTTGCTGACAGCACCAAGCTGTGTGGTGTGATCGACATGCTGGAGGAAAGCGATGCCATGCACAGGGACCTTGAAAGAGTTGAGAGGTGGGCCCATGTGAAGCTGATGAAGTTCAACAAGGCCAAGTGCAAGGTCTTGAACATGGGTCTGGGCAATCCCAAGCACAGGCTGGATAGAAAATACATTGAGAGCAACTCTAGATGATGTTTAAGGTCCAAAACCATTATATGATTCTATGATTCTATTATATGTTGAAACTTAATTAAATTGGAACACAGTGTGGAGAAATTGAACTGTTTTCCATTTGTATGATTACTTATTTCCTCAACCTATATAAAGAAATTGTGCTGACACCAATTGTGTAAACTTTATGTATGTCATTTATACAAAACTGCATCAAAGTCCCCTAACACGTTTTTCTGTAAGCTGGAGAAAAGATTATCCAAAGATGATACACAAGGGAAGCATAATACATGGAAGAAAACATGTCATTAATGTTAAAGAAATTATCTCAAAGCAGCAAGCAGAATACTATCAAATGAAGTTGAAATGTATTTTTTATGGTTATTAAAATAGATACTTATCTTACAATGCTTAAGCAGATCAAATGAAAATCCAGGGCAATAAAAAAGGAAATGAGACACTTCATAACATATCTCAAGAATGGATTAGACATGAATTTAAATGATTCATTCATATTTGTTTGTTATGAATGTAAAATAAAACCAGTAGAACAAGAATACAAAGCCGATTTTATTTAGACTGACTAATTGGCTCATATAAAGTGGAGCGGTAGTATAGGTTATAATGATTATTGCATATATAAATATCCTGACAGAAATTTGGACATTAATTTCCTTGAATAAGAATGCATAATTTTTCCTGCTCCCTTTCTCCATGTTACATCAGTAAAGTGCCATTTAAAACTAGATTAGCACTATACAGGCAATATGAAAGGCTTTCATCTTTGAAGAGCTAAGGTTTGTACAAACCAAATCAAAATCTATACTGAAACCAACTGCAGCATACATAGAGTCTTGCTATCTCCTTATAAAAGTGATTGAATGTATTCCTTTAAAATATTTGAACAGAGGATATACCAGAGACATATCAGAATGACAGCTTTCTAGTACTAATTCTAAACTCCACTGTGTATCCAACATAGTTATCAGCAGAGTCATTTAATGCCTGATGTCAGGAGGATGCGTTTATTAATAACAATATGTGATAAAAACCTGAGCAATGGGACTATAGAAGGGGTTTCTTTGTCAAAAAGCAAAGGGAGTAAAGTGGCATGCAAAACATCATTAGCTTTGAATAAGGATCATGCTACAGGTTCAGGATAAATGGATGAGAGGATGAAGTTTTTAGAACAGACATTATGCTGAATTTACTGGACATATATCTCTAGTGTGTGTTACAGAGAGCTTAGTATTCGACTGGTAAAGAGAAAAAGGAAGCACAGTGTTCAGAATCAGGCATATTCAATCAATATAAAAAGCTTTCCTTGCGTAACATTTTCACAGATTTCATTGGAAGTTTCATATTCGAAAGAGTTTAAGGCTCTATTGCATTCACATCTACATTTCACAGACTGTGAAAAAAAGAACTAAATCAAGTAAAATGATATGCCTGATTCTGCACTGAAATCAGACTAAGGATTAAATCAGACTTTTCTTCTTTAGCCAATATCTTAAAAAGAAAGAAAACTTATGTTTCCCTGGCAATTTTAATAATTCAGTTCTAGGTAGATCTTGCTAACAGTAGCATCACTTTCCACCTTGTAAAATATCAGTATTAGTATTACAAGGCTAGTGGGATCACTGAATTTCATACATTTCTTAAAATGGATGGATTATGTCTTTCCTATTGAGACTCAGTTTGGACTTATGTTCATTCCCCACCTTTCAGTGAAGTCAGTAAGAGATCTGGAAAGAGATGGAAGACACGATTGTCCTTCAGCAGTGACTGTGCTTTTCCTCAGTTCTGTCTGAGTGTATCCTCTTTTTTTTTTCATTCATCAACTCCACTTCTGTCTTCCATTATGCTATAGTAAATACATGATTTGGTCTCTGAATTATAGATTGACCAGTAACTGAAGAAAAAATAAAAAATTCAGGAAAGTATAATGATTCTTCTTAATTACAATTAGGGCTTAACATATGACAGGAATTAAAAACAAACAAAAAAATTGCCTTTAAACATACATTTTTTTTTTTTAATAGTATTTGGGTACATTTTAGAACTACTTTGCCTAATACATTTAGTTGAAAGAAAAAAAATAAAATAAAAGGTAAATAAAATAAAATAAAATAAAATAAATAAATAAATAAAATAAAAAATAAAAATGTTAGAAACTGAAAAAAAATATATTTTTGATTTTTTTAAAACAAAATATCACATTTGATAAGCTCTGAAATGTTACATTTTCCAAATTTGTCATTTGGGTTTTCTTGCATAAGAAAATTCTTCTCCTGTAATTGCCATCATGTAAAAAAAAATAAAAAAATAAAAAAAAAAATCAATAGAAGAAAGACCAAATGACATTACATATTTTTGGGAAGTGGGTCAGCTGTTTTTTGAATAATAACATTATTTATTTCCCCTTACTAAAATATTTGCTTGTTTCTGTATCTCCAAAGTATTTCAAAAGTGACAGAATATTTAGGAACAAGTAAGATAATTCTGAGGATGAATAAGAAGCTAGTTGAAATTGAATAATTTTTTAAAATTTTCATTATTATAGTGCACATTCCCAACCTCTGTTGCTGCCTTAATCAGCTAAATTAAACTAGATGCAAGTTCTGTTGCATATATTTAGCTGAAAGGACATGAACAAAAAGTTACAGTCCCAAGAATCCTCATAACATGCCCAGAGCCAAAGGCCTTTTAATATACAGTGAGAAACAAACAGTAGGAACACAGAAATTAGTGGCCTTCTCTTTTGGGTATTTCCTTTATTCCTCTGACATGCTGCAACTCGGAATTCTACCTGTGACTTGCTATTTGCCCAAAACAACCTGAAGGTTTCAAGTGTCTGCAGTTTTTGAGAAAAGGTGATTCCCATCAGGGAAAAGTATTTTCAAATATGCTTTCAAAATATCTGTCTCAAAAAATACTTCCTAAAATCACAAAACTATGAGAAAGTACCATTTACCAATTTGGTTTAAAGTAAAAGAAGAGCTGACAAAATGTAGTGTGTATTTCACATGATTTTATGTATGTATCATTACTAAAACATAAGAGAAAGAGAAGGGAAGGGAAGGGAAGGGAAGGGAAGGGAAGGGAAGGGAAGGGAAGGGAAGGGAAGGGAAGGGAAGGGAAGGGAAGGGAAGGGAAGGGAAGGGAAGGGAAGGGAAGGGAAGGGAAGGGAAGGGAAGGGAAGGGAAGGGAAGGGAAGGGAAGGGAAGGGAAGGGAAGGGAAGGGAAGGGAAGGGAAGGGAAGGGAAGGGAAGGGAAGGGAAGGGAAAGGGAAGGGAAGGGAAGGGAAGAGAAGAGAAGAGAAGAGAAGAGAAGAGAAGAGAAGAGAAGAGAAGAGAAGAGAAGAGAAGAGAAGAGAAGAGAAGAGAAGAGAAGAGAAGAGAAGAGAAGAGAAGAGAAGAGAAGAGAAGAGAAGAGAAGAGAAGAGAAGAGAAGAGAAGAGAAGAGAAGAGAAGAGAAGAGAAGAGAAGAGAAGAGAAGAGAAGAGAAGAGAAGAGAAGAGAAGAGAAGAGAAGAGAAGAGAAGAGAAGAGAAGAGAAGAGAAGAGAAGAGAAGAGAAGAGAAGAGAAGAGAAGAGAAGAGAAGAGAAGAGAATCTATGTTTCTAAACTAGTAGTTTGGATATCATGTCTAAACGTGAAGAAGAGAATCTATGTTTCTAAACTAGTAGTTTGGATATCATGTCTTCCTTTATTTATTTGCTATCTTTTGAATTATTTTGTGGTTCTTCATGAAAAATAATGACAAATCCAAAATGTAATGTGGTAGCAAAGTATCATATTCAACAGTGACAAAATCAGCATGAAATTCATGCTGGTGTCTAAGCAGAAGTATATATATCCTGTCTTATTTCAGTTTACTTGGTAAAAAAAAGCGTACTTCAAATTTCTAGTCCTAAAGCCAAAAGGTCCAGAGAGGCTTCTATTACTACTTTTTGAAAAATGAAAAGTGCTGCCCCACAGAATTTAATTGCATAATTTCTCCAGGGAGATTTTAACTGTGGGATGTAAAGGGGAGAAAGACTCCCCAGAGTGCTGTTAGCCTGGAAAAGAGGTTGTTCATGTGCCAAGTGTTTTTTTTCCAAAAGGTAAGATTTTTCTCAGAGGCCCTAGGCTCTCTTGTCTCCAAAGGTATTCAGTGCCAGAACCTTTCATGAAGGTTTCTCATGTGAGGTATTTGCTGTAAGAGCCGTCATAAAAATCATGCAAGAAATAACACAGTGGGCAGTGGCAGAGCTAGAAGACTCCCTTGAGACCCCCTTTTAATGTTGATCTTTTTAAAACCACTCAGAGAGTATAATTGAACAGAGCTTTTCTCGATAGCATCTGGGAAGTGATTTCTTGAGATCTAGGTGGTGACCTGCAACAAGAGACTTGATAGTGCTTGGTTCAAAGTGACAATTAGGTCTAGTTGTGTGACATGGAATCTATAACTGTTTGGTCCCATGTTTATGATAGCGTTATCTCAACTTCATATCAGTTTCCTTCTTTATATGCAGTCTTAGAGGACTTTATGACTGGGAAAGTTATACCTGTTAAAAAAACCTCATGAATTCACAGTCAGACTTCTTAACTTTATCAATGGAAATTCAAAACAGACTTGCTATTTATAAAGAGGGCACTAGCTTTACTGACTTTTTTTTTTTTTTTCTGAAAATAAACAAATAGTAAAAACATGGTGTAATTTCCTCCTATATTCAGATTGTCATTTACTTCTTAACCTAAATACCCTCTTTACTGTAATATCCCTTTCAAAAAAAAAAAAATTTAAAAGTATTTTTTCCTCTTCTTCAATCTCCTCACCCATAATCTTTGTTAAACCTTGCTTACCAGTGTTTTATCAAGTTTTTATATTTGTTCTTATTGTCTGAGCTTGCTCTTGTAAAAAAAAAGAAAAAATGAAATGTTCAGGTCAAGCAGCTTGCCTAATCACATATTTTATGACATACCAACACCAATCTGTGACAGTGCAATAGATATTGCCTACAAATTGGATATTCAAACATGATTTTTTCATAATATTTTCACTAATATCCCATCTGTACACAGGGAACAATACTGCAAATTCCATAGCAAAGGTAATGGTTATTGTTGTCAACTGTTAATGACAAAGTTTCTCTGATACTAATATTCTGACCAGCATCTGTAATAGTATAAACTTTTGGACAACATAGAAAACAATAGATTCATTAAGGTTTTGTACTATTTTTCAACCTTAACCTTAAAAATAAATCCTACCTTCTCCCACAGAAAGTGGCCCTTAGAGATACTTGTCATATAATCAAATCTGACTCATATATATGAAATTGCCTTTACCATGATACACCTCAGATGATAGCGATAGATTTTATGGAATTCCTCTAATTCACCTTAGACATGTACATCTGCCAACCAGTGGAGATCAAAAGGCTTCTTAGGCTAACATTCCTTAGACCTAACTTAAATATTTACTCTAGGATGAAAACAATAATGTTCTGGTCTCTAAAGAGAGTCTGGACAACTACATCTGATCTATAATAAAGACATCAGATGAATCTCCTGCAAAATTATTAGGTACGACAAGCTGAACTCACTGCAAAGAAATACATGCAGACATGATAGCTATTCAATCCAAAAAGTCTGTTAGGAATCTGCATCCAGTTTCCTTTCTCAATATTTTTTGTTTTTATTTCAATACCCTAACAAAGGTATGTAAATTTATTGTTATTCAGCTTTAAAAGCCATGTCTCCCAGAAACTTAACAGATATGGAAATCTGTGTCTCCAGCTTTCTACTATTTTTTTTTTTTTTCTGCTGCAACACAAGAACATTTGCAGGAAAATTTTAGATGCAGTTTAAAGTTTACTGATGAATACAGAGAGTTTATCCTGCTTAACAAAGTTCTCATTATATAGCTGTCAGTAGTTATTGACAAAATGAGGAAAAAAGAGAAGACACATCAATAAAAAGAACTTTGGGTTTGGGTGTCAGTTTTGGTGTGTTTTTTTGTTGTTTTGGTGGTGGTAGTGGTGTTTTTTTGTTGCTGTAGTTGTTTGTTTGTTTGTTTTAAGCCAGCAGGACCAACAATCACTTTCCTAGCTGCCTCAGAATTGTTTGGGGGATTTTTTTTTTCCAATTCTGTATTGAATCCAGGTTTTGTCAGAAATAGGGGATCACTTGATTTCAAAACATGGTATATTTTAGAAATAGTTTTGGCCACACACAATTAGTAACTTTAATTGTTTTTAATCAATATGCACATATAAATTTTGAACTTTTCCTAGTTGTACAGATCAAAGTTCCCTTGGTCAGTTGGCACTTATTTTTGGTTTTTTCGTCACTGAGAAGAATATCCCTTTTAAGACAAATTTTTTACCACTGGCTTTTTACATTTTCCAGATCATTTCTTTACTGTCTTAGCTGTAATCATTAGCAAGTGAATTATGTTATAGCAAAGTTTGTTTGAAATAAAATTCCAGATTGTGCCTGACAACTTTATATGCATGAACAAAATTGGTATGGAAAGAGGGCATGTGCTGAGTGAATCGTGGCTCGTTCTTTTCCCTTCCTGATGTGATCTTGGCTCTACTCTTTAGTTTGTATAGCAGAGTAACGAAAAAGCCAACTTCACAACATACTAAATGGAAAACAAAGTAGGTATAACAAACCTACACTCAAACTCTTTACCATTAGCTACTTCAATTGTATTTTCTAATATTTTAAGAAAGATCCTAAAAAAAAAACAAAAAACAAAAAACAAAACAAAACAAAAAAAAAAAAAAAAAAAAACAAAAAAACAAAGAAAAACAAAGTAAGTAAATACTGTTAAAGCTGTGTGGAATATGCACGTATTTATGAGTTACCACTGTTAAAACATCCTACCTTATCCGCAAAACACACAAGATTGTAGCCAAGCCACATTAGCAGGCTGAATCTAATTCCATTTTCCTATAATTTCAACTCTCAATTCTCACTCTTTCTCAAACAGAACTTGGATATCTTAGCTGTGATCATACACCACCACAACTTGGCATATACAGAGTTTTATATTTTAGTACTGAAATTCAAGGCAGGGAACTACATATATTAAATGAGTCTGTAGAAATGTTTCACACTGTAAACATTAGTGTTAAATTTATAGCAGAATTCAGACACATCTAACTGCAATTGCTCATTGAAATGATCATTCTGCTGCCTCTTAGCACCTCATGCTGTAAGTAGAGACTTAGAGCAAGAGAACAAAATTCACGTGTATATGCATACATTTTATTTCCACTACCTACTTCTTCAGTTTCCAATGCTTAAAGATATAGAAAACCCTTGAGTTAAAAGGAATTTCTTTGTATCTATTACCTGTCAATGTATTTTCTTTCAAAAACTTCCCAAAATACAACAATAATAAAGCAAGATGGAAGAAATAGGGTATTTGTCCCTTTGACTATTCTGCGTATAAGAATATTCACTAATTTTAGAAGTAATTCTGCACACTAGACTTATACCAGAAGTCAGAGAAGTTGGAAACATTCTCAGTAGTCACTATAAAGAGTGGTGGTACAATTTTTCTTTTGTCTAATTTCAGCATTAAGGGACTTTAAACAGTAAAGCTGGAAATGCATTAACAAATGAGACAGAGGAAGATCAAAAAATTCATCTAGCGGGTATGCAAGTTCCCATTTAGAAAAGTTCTTCAGGATCTTATATTTCACAGATTTCATTCAAATCAATACAAAATTATGTTTCTCACCTATGAATTTGCTTTTCATTGAAGTACAGAGAACTCAATATATTTCCTTATAAAGGTCTTAATGCTTCCTTGTAGTCTGAGATCACAAAATTCTACCAATTTCAGCAAAATTAGGACAATGATCACATTGAGAAGGGTAACAAATCTAAAGCTCAGTATGGTTGACCAGTCTTCCCGGTATCCTTCTGTGGTCAGTGGAGAGAGACAGAGTCCTCCAAATGTCAATACAGACCAGGAGTTTATCTATGGTGTTTCAAATCTCCCTGCAGAGGAGACAATTTCTGAATATTGGAAAACACGGTAAAGAACATAATAACATAGACATTAGATGTCTTATTTTAGGAAGCTTCATACAACTTGATATGTTGCCTGAAAGCATTTCAAAAACTTTGGAAGGAAGACAGCAAGAGAAACTATGTGACCATCAGTTTTATGTTATCAATCTGACAACTTTGCATTAAGACAAATAAGATGCATAATGGAATATTGACACAGATGACAGAGCAAGCAGGTAGTTGTCTTTGTTCTAGGAGAACAGAGCATTATTCATAACAAGTAAGCTAAATATCTCCACAAACTGCTACCTCAAAGGACAATAATTACAAGAATGCAGCTTTTAATTGCATTTGACAGACTTTCAGAATGGGAAGCACCAGCACAATAGCTGTCACTATGTTCAGGGACCACAGCCAGAAAGCATAGTCTCTGAAATGCATAAGTATTTGCTGAAGCTTACTGGCATTGTGACTCCAGTTAGAACTGAGCATCTCTCTCAATTCTGAGGAATAGCATGTACTCTGCTACATAATCATGAAAAAGGCACCTGGAATACAGTCCAGGGATGTGCTTGATTATTTGTATACTAGGTAGGTTGTTGTTTTGACCAAGTATTACAGTGCTGCAAATTCACTAATCTCAGCATAATGAAAGAATGGGAATGCAATCACAACACACCAGCTGCTGTAAAAAACCCCTTGTTAAAAGGTTACCTTAGTGGAGGATGCAGCATCTGGTATTGCCTCGTGTAGCTTTAGTTTGATACTGAATTTGTATGGCTATCTTAAGCTGGTGGTCTCTTATTTTACGAAACTGTAAACAGATAATAAGAAATTAAGTGAAAGCTTTGAAGATGAAATATTTTTTCCTGTCTTTCTGAACATGGCATTTTTAAGAGCTGTTACCTGGGTATCATGTCCAGAAAGAATATTGTGTGCCATGCCACTTCCAAGTGTTCAGCCATGAAAGAAAGATAATCTATGACACAGAAACTTTCATTCCACTGATAATTAAGGACTTAACACATCATCATCACTAGCCAAATTTGAAAGTCTTCATTTACTTTCACCTGGGCTTGTAAACAGTAACATCTCAAGGCTTAGCTGGAAATCTTCAGAACTGTTCAACACAGCACATAGGAACCAAGCAGTATAAACAGGTACAGATCTGGAGAGGAAAAAAAAACAAAACACAACATGTTCCCTGTGTTACTCATACATCTAAGAGGGAGTCTGAAAGGCCTTGCTGACTAAAACTCTGCAGCTATCATGACTGTTTGTTACTTTTCTCAGTATGTGAAATTTTTCCTAGCATCTACCAGGTTAGGAAGATGCTAGATAACTACCTATACAGACTATCTAAAACAATTTCTCTCAATCATTTTGATTTTGCACAGCAAGTCCTTGCAGACAGTCCTTCTGATACTTAGGAAATACAAAATTATGAGAACCATGGAAGCATCCTTTTTGGTCCACAACAGTCCCAAAAGCAAATTTTGTTTGTGATAAACCACCTACTTACTCTGACACAGCTGCAGTCTCCTGAAGCTGTCTTTGTTGTGATTGATCTAGAAGCAAATGCTTCCAGGATCAAAATGTGAATAGCACAGTCCATTCACTAAAAAGCAGAGAGGAAACTGTCAAAAATGCAATAAATATGCATTTAAATGTAATTTTCCCTTTTTTCTTTAAATGCAAAAAAAAAATGTAAATAACACAGGAAACTTATCTTCTCTCATTTAGTATATATCCTTTCCATTTTTTTTAACCAGCCCTCTCTGTCCCATCTGCTAGGGCTATGCATCTTAAAAGAAAAAAAAAAAAAAAAAAGTCTGCTGAGTTTAATACTGCAACAATGGAGCAGCAGGATATCTTCATAAAACCATGTGATTATACTTGTAAAAGTTCTCTGTGCATTCTCAGGCAGTGAAGAGAACCATTATTATTGTTGCTAATACTGAGAAAATGGTATTTCAAAGGAAAAGGACTTTATTAATATAGAATGTCTCATTTCCCAGTGCTGGTTATTAGTGTTCTTTTGCTATTGCCTATAGTTTATCTTTATTCACTTCCACTACAGAAATTTTATCACCCTTCCATCCTACTCTAATTTTCCTTCTAAATGCTCATCTTCAGAAGATAATAGTCAGCCTGCACTATGTTTTAAGACCTAAATAAGAGATATTTAACACAGAACAGACAGAAAGATTGTTTGGAAAAGAAAGCATGCAAAAAGTGTAAAGGAATTTCTTGCTTTTATTTCATTTTCTCATAAATGCTATGTGTTAGTATTTCAATCTCAAATGTTTAATCCAGTAAATCGCTGAAAACTTTGGCTGTAATCCAGCCAAGGATTTAAGCACATGTTTAACTATAAGATTACACATCCATTTCTTTGAAGTCAGTAATTCTACCAAATTGTAAACTGAAGTACAGCCTTAAATGTTTTGTTGAACAAGGAAAGGAGACAAGCTTTCAGTTCTGGTTTCTAGAAGGGACAAGATAAAAGTACCTTCTAAGTGTCATGCCTCTGCTCTTGCTAGTATATGTATGATCTTATTAACTTGGGCAACTTGATACAAGGAAATATCAATACCATATAATTTGAAGAGTTTTTTGTTTGTTAGGTTTGTTTGGTTTTTGTTTTGTTTTGTTTCCAGGTGATAATTGTCCTCACAATTGGGATTATCGCTCTTTAGAGTACTCCTTAACATCAGTACTTATGTGCAGATTTACCCATCACTTCACTGAGTTTGTAAGGCAAGAAGTGAACTGCAGTGAGTCACATCATTATGCTGATTTTGGCTGATACGTACAGCAAGGTCCACAGTTATTTTTTTATGTATTATTACATAACAATAAAAATAAACAGTGTTGGAGATTTCAAACACTGTGTTTTCCATAAGTCAGGTTTATTTATAATGACTACAGTTGCTTTCCTCTTCGGTCTGGAAGACACACAAGAAACAGACTATGTCCATTATGTACTGGCCAAGATTTCTTGACAGTACATTGCTGGAGATATTTGTAAAAGATATACAGCAGTTACTGCTAAGATACATGACATAAACATTTTAGTTTTTAATAATGGAGGTAGGGGTAAAATAATGATGTTTCGCACTGCATATTCCTTTATCTTTTGGTTTCTAAATCCTGTGTCACCAATTTTATTAACAGAGCATTTAGATGTCTTTCAGCATACACATATTGAAGAAAAAATTGTCTTAGCCCTTTCCTTACACTTTCTTCCTCAAGCAAACAGCTTTTCAGAAGCATCCTAATAAAATACACATAGCTCAAACAGACAATTTTCACTACAAACTCATATTTGTATATAGCTTGGAACTCTAAGGCAAAATTCTCCACTTTATAATGTGAACTTTGAAGAAAGACATGTTTAAATCCAAGGTAGTAATTTCATTTTATGGTATAGCTGTACATACACATACACAAGTACATACACATTATCTTTGTACACATTAGAATACTGGAATCAATCTGTGAGATCAGGTGTCTTTGAAGAAATGTGTTCCCTAGGCAACAGTCTCATCTAACTTATATATAACCTCTTATTATTTGTTATTCCATAGTTATTTTAACTATTTTATATAACTAACCATATTAAGATAAATTGCCTGATGCAGATTTCTCTCTTCACATGATGAGATAAGTAGATGACTGATCTCCAGGAAAGTCAATAACACTTAGCTGTGTGGTAAGCCAAAGGAAAATCCTAAAAAGCATTATACATTTCTCTTACTTCTACGTCCTGTCCCGTCTTGTTGATTGCAATGATAAGTACTTGAAAATCCTGCACAAATTTTACAAGTCTAGAAAGATATTCAAGCTAAGTGACCAGCTCATTCAGTTTTCTGTCATTTGCATAATACCTGCCCACATCAAAGGTCAACTCTAATCAATTTTCAGATGCGTCAACCATCCAGTCTAAGTTGTGTTATACTAATACGACACATTTTAGAAATTAATTAATGTTTGTAAAACTCATAACAGCCTTTGTGTAGTCTACAGAAGTTCCACAGGTTGCCATTATGTTTGATACATTTCTTCCAAATCAATGTAATCTGCCATGAACCTCATGTCAAAAATCATGGCAGGAAAAGAAAAGAGACATTTTTAATCTCTTCTTACTACTTGGATATCCTTCACCTTTGACTTCATGCAATAATTTCCCACCTTTGTGAAATTTCAGTTTAGCAGTACTTAGTGGTTTTTAATCAACTGTAAAAGATCAAGATCTAAAAAATCTCCACATTTCCATGCTGCTCTACTGTAGGCAAAAGCTTATGCTTACGGGAATTTTGACAGGGAAAAAAAAAACAAACCAAGCCAAACCAAACCAAACCAAACCAAACCAAACCACTCCAACTATCCGAAATTCGGTCAGCAAGAAAAGTACAGAATAATCATACAGCTTTTATTTAATTGTATGCTAATTCTTTCAGTTGGACCTCAACTTCCTGTAACCACATATTTTTGGTCTCAATGAGACAAAACATATTTGTTACAGCTTAATTTATGCATACAACATGTTAAAGTTTTATAAAGCAGTTCGTACACTTCATTTTTCAACATTTTAATACACAACGGCATAATGCAAACAAATAGAAATTTTCTTCTAAGTTTATGAAAGCATGACCATCTTTAAACCAAAAGAAAAAAGTCATTATAGACTTGAGATATTTCCAGAGAGGATGCATTAGCATTAAAAATAAATGTTATGCATTCAGATAAAAGCAGAGATAAGCCTGTGCACTAAATCACAGTTTTAGATTCATGTTATTCAGTAATGTGTAAGAAAATGGTTACAAAAAAGCTTTTACCATATATATATATGTATGAGTACACAATGTAATTGTTAGTTTTAAGAAAAAAGATTCCAATGTTCTTTAGCAAAACTAGATGCAACTAATTTCAAGGAATGTTGTTCTTTCACTAATGAGAAGGGTGGCTAACAGACCAGCAGTTAATTTACTGAATAAAGTCTGTGAGAAAAACAGCTTAGTAGTATGTGTTCATCTGTTCCAGGAAACTTAATTAAGAGATCTTTAGGTGCAAACTATTGTGTCAATGCAGGTTTGTGTTTTGGTTTGGTTCGGGGTTTTTTATCATAGGTGTTTTTGCATGAGTGTAAGATATGACTTTGAACATCTTTGTTATAACAATGGACAGATGAGAGAAAAAAAAAAATACTGTTGTATCTGTGACCAGAAACGTAACCCAGAAAATATGATTTTTTTGCCATTCCTAGTAAAAGACTTTAGGCTCCATACAGACCTGAAAGCACAGGTCTCAGGACTGGGATGGGCTCACCTTGGCTAGAACAGGGCTGAGCTGGTTCCAGCACTTGCCTTAGGGCCAACCATCTGTTGCTTCTCCTGCCTGAGCATGAGCTCGGCTATGCCTCTGTGGGTAGGGTCTGGCAAAGCTGGGTGGTCTCCGTGTCTGAAGAGAAAACAGATCAACACTTTAGAAGTCAGCTGCACTCCATTGGTGGGTGAAGTGGTCTTCCTCCTTATAATACACAAGCCATATTGAAAATTTCCACATTTTTCATGTTGAGGCTGGTTTACAAATTACCTTGAGCTGTACAGGCAAAAAAACATTTAACATTATATTGTGGTCATATTTTTAAACATTGAAAATAGTTTATATTATAGACAAACTAAACAAACAAAAAAGACAGTTAAGATAAAAAATTAGTGCATTTTGCTATTCTTATTCAACAGTGTTCCTTATTTCTCTTGTTGTGATATCCTTTTTATATCAGCTGCCAAGAGAAAAAATACCTTCTGTTTATGAAGGGACAGGCTGACATCTCAGTTTCACCGGTATCTGAAACAATAATTACACAGACATCAATAGAGTAATTTAAAAGTATACCAACATAGTTGAATCAGAATTAAAAGATCTCTAAGTTCCAAATCTGTCAACATACTCACATTGTCAGTTTAATCCCAAGTGATGTTCTCCTTTTTTCATATACCTGCCTGAACAACATATTGAGATATTTGCAAACATTTTGTGGTTTTAGCCTGTATGAAATTTGTTTCTGAATGCATACATTTGCTGATGAAATAACAGTAGACAAAGAAGAATTACAAATAATGAATTTCAGTGTTACCATGTCTTTCTGTTTAGATAATGAGAAACTAATTCCGTTTTATAGTATTAAAACTCATTGTTTATAATAGTGTGATATATTACCAATAGTTTCTAGTTGAATATCCTGCAGTACCCAAAGAAACAACAAGCACAAAAAGTGAACAGCAGTGATTCCTGGATAGACTTAAATTAGTTAATATTTTACGTAAAACAGTCTCAATAGCTAAAACAATTCCCACTCAGAGATCTTGCTGTTTTCTTCTTATGAAGACAAAGAAACATAATCACAATCTTTCTACATGCAGATACATAAAATTATATCCTACCAGCATAAGTTTCTTATTATCCGAAAGTGATTCCAGCTACATTGTTAGAAACTAGAAAATACACTTTGCCAAATAGAAATACAACAAGAACCTGAAGGTCTTGGAGAAAGCAATGTCTGGAATGCTTTTGACAAATATCATGCACTAGAAAAACAGTAATGTATTTGGAGATGATCTAATCATAATAAACACACAAATAAACAAATTCTTCTGTTGAAATAATATACAATCAAGGAGATTTTTGAACTATTGTTTTAATCAAGTCTAATTTAAATTGTGAAGTTGATAAGAATATCTCAGTCCTTGATATATGGAAAGCTGAGCTTTAAGATCATAAGCATGAGCAGAATAATATAAGCAACAGAAAACATTGTATCTGAGGAGATGATGTCACATATGTAGTTTGATAACTACAGTGGTGGCAGCTTGGAGTGTGGGGAAAGTTAAATTTGGAAAACAGTGATCACAGCTTATTATACAGCCCTGGGGTAGAATAAGAGAGATCAGAAAATGTTGAGGCCACTAAGGGAATCTTGTAAACAGTTATAATATTGATATGAAGGGATTTCAATTTCCTGGATATTGATCAGAATAGAAATTTCAAAACAGACAAGAGTGCCAGGTATTGCCTGATAATTTACATAGCAAGCCCCAAGATCATAGGCTGTTTTGTAATGATATCTTAGGAAATAAACCATACACAGGGTAGTCTGAATGTGCTGAAAAACAGAAATATTGACCTTTGATCCTACAACAGAGAAGGGCATGAGGTTATTTCATTTCTCTTCTATGTCTCTATGTTTGTTTTATGAATTGGGGGCAGCTGATCAATACATTTTCTCATTTAGGACAGAGTAAATAAACAAAGGAATTAAACGTGCAAAATGTGAAAGGAATATTGAATATTCTGAACAAAGCTGTTTGTTCCTCCCCTCCTCACAAAGAAAGCTTTCTTCAGTCCTAAATCAGTGGATTCTCATTTGGTGTACAAACCTAATTAAAAGTAGGTTATTGTTTCTATGTGCCCTGTTATCCTTTATCCAGTACATGGGTTTTGATCAGGAATTATTAATTTCTTATAATTTTTATGCAGCTATTCTCAAGCTTTCATACCAGGCTCTGTTCTTGTTATCTATAGTAGTTGGGATGGCCCTCTTCCTTTGCCTT
Organism: Columba livia; assembly: GCF_036013475.1. Lineage (NCBI taxonomy): Eukaryota > Metazoa > Chordata > Aves > Columbiformes > Columbidae > Columba > Columba livia. The sequence continues at coordinate 193,364,460 of NC_088602.1, forward strand.
TACCCTCTTGCAGCTGTCAGCAGCTCCTGCATTCAGGGACCCACAGAAATCTTCTCACCACCACCTTTAGCCTCTCTGTAGAAATCCCTGGGTAGCTGGCTGAAGGTTAGCATAGTAGCTTTATGCTAACTAAGCAAATCTTGCTGTTTCTGGAGGAGAAGGTATAGACTTGTCTTTGAGGAGAAGCAGCAGTTACTGTTCTTTTATCCTTCCATCTTCATTAGCACAGAACGAATGTGTTGCCTGGAGTACATGTGGGGCATAGAGAAAGGTTGCACTGAGGACTGCAAGGAAATTAAGGCTACATTTTGAGACTTCTCCCTTTTTTACCAAACACCTTCAGTATGCTATATGTAGGGGATTACTTGAGGCTTGAGAGCAAATTATAGAACCCATAGCACAATGCTCTCTTGCAAAACAGAAAATGAAGCACTAATGACTGAGCATTACTTTACCTTAAAGTCTCATCTCCCCAGCTTCCATCAGTATTCAGTAGAGAAAAAGAGGACTACCTGATGTGTGAGCCTGTAACAGTAGTTCTGAGTGGTCTTCATCCATTAATAGTCTTTCTAAGCCAAAGGTCTCTTGGTTAATATTCCATAGTGATCATAACAAGGCTTAAATGTGACACACTCTGACACACTCTAACACACTCACAGAAGGTAACTCCTATGTACTGTAAGATCTTCAGTTATGGAGCTTAACACTGAGCTTAACATATCACAAGGGACTAGCATAAACTTGCTTTAGCATGAATTTAGCCCACAGTTTTTAATCCTAGTTTTGTGTAAGTATTGTAATAGTCTTAACCCAGTGAAAAAAAGCTTGGAAACCTGTCTTTTAAGTGGGGTGGAGGATTTTGGTTTTGTTTTTTTCTATGTGGTTTAAATGGAATGTGTGAATGAGAGATATGAATAGACATAATTAACTTACATAATATTTTTCTCCCACTGCTTGCAAAAATCAACCTCTTATCCTCTTATTTTTTGTGAGTAGGTTCATCCTCTCAAAAGCCGCTCTTTAGGAACTATTCCCATTGGAATCTCCTGAGTGAAACAACAGTCACAAACAGAAACAATTGTATATGCTTTAATTTAACTGGAATAATTCCATGCGTTATTTAGCAGTTGTATTAAAGTACTACAGTTGAGCTGGATGACCATGAAATACTTGTATTTTCAGTCTTGATGGAAAAGGACATGGCCATTCAAGTCATTTTTTTTGAGAGATGCTCAGACAGAAGCTAGACTTTTGTTTGAGAGAAGGAAAGATAATTAAAGGTAAAATTTCATAGGTTTTGAGAAAATATTTATCTGTCCTCTTGTTGTTTCTTCATTCCTTTCATGCATTTTGTTATCTAAAACAAGCATTTTTAACATAAAATGATATTTAAAGGAAAAATAAATTAGAAAAATTACTTTTTTTCAATTGTGTTATGACTGGTGAGACTGCACCTTGAATACCATGTTCAGTTTTGGGCCCCTCACTATAAGAGAGACACTAAGGTGTTGGAGTGTGTCTAGAGGAGGGCAATAAAGGTCATGAAAGGTCTGGAGCACAAGTCTTATGAGGAATCGCTGAGGGATCTGGGGTTGTTTAGTCTGGAGAAAAGGAGGCTCAGGGCAGACCTTACCACTCTCTACAACTACCTCAAAGGAGATTGTTGCAAGGTGAGTCTCTTCTCCCGAGTAAGAAGTAACAGGATAAGAGAAAATGGCCTCAGGTTACACCAGGGAAGGTTTAAATTGGATACTAGGAAAAATTTCCTCTTGGAAAGGGTTGTCAGGCATTGGAACAGGCTGTCCAGAGAAATAGTTGAGTACCATCCCCAGATATATTTCAAAGACATGTAGATGTGGTGCTTAGGGACATGACTTAGAGGTGGATTTGGCAGTTCTATGTTAACGGCTGGACCGGATGACCTTAAAGGTCTTTTCCAACCTAAAAGATTCTATGTTTCTGTGTTCTGTATGCACTAGCTCTGGTCTGACGAATAGGGAAATTTCACAGAACATAGAATATATAGGTCAGATTCTCTGCCATGACTGTGTGAATTTACTAATCACTTGGCTAAACCAAAAAGGCTCTCCTGTGGCTGCATATCAAGGGTGCACCTGTAACTACTTCTTGCTAGAACAGCCCTTGGCATTTACACTTAGCAGAGATCTCTGGGTGTTGAGGTCTTACACAGATTGCAACAACTTTACACAGTGCAACAGGTCAGTGACCTCAGGACAGAGAATGAGTTAAACCTGATATGAGGCACCTAATTCACTCCTGTAAAAAATGCTAAGAATCTGATACTCCTCTTTGATTGCCTGTGTGCCTACAAGTCCTTACATAAACTCAGTTCCTGTTTAGTCTATGACTAAAATCAGCAGTTCTATACTCTTCTGATTTCAATGAGAATAAAAGCAAGGAGTTTATAACCCATGTCACACCTTTTTTGAAGACTTTTCATCATTTTAAACAATTCAGGTTCATTCCACTTAGAGCTTGACTTTAATGGGATATACAAGTTTACATAAGTCCCTCACTGAACAAGGTCCTGCAGCATCTAAGTGGAAAACTTACATGAAATACTGAAAGAGCTACACCACTGAAATGAAGTTAATATTCTGTATATTATGTTTGGTAGTAATAGCAGTATTATGAAATACTTTCTAAAGATCAAAAAACAAACAAATAAAAAAAGACTGAAAGGAAAAAGAAAAAAAAAAAACAGGGGGAGAAAAAAAGAAGAAGAAGAACAAAAAAAGCTTTGCATATATTCATTTGACACTAATTTATCATGAGGTGTAGCTTTTATTGATTTTACCTGTACCATTTTCAATGAAGACTCAATGACTGTTGAGGACTCACTAAGAAGAACATTTCTTAAGCGTTTAGGGCCAGATTCCAAATGGTTTTCATAAAGTCAGTTATAACTCTCCAAAGGGCATTAAAATGCTACCTAAATTTTAGAGGTAACTTCTGTTTTGATACTAAATTTCTTTAATATTACAGATATATATGTTGTATAGGACACAAAACAGACACTAGAGCAGTACCTCTCTCACTTTTCACATTTCAAGTGTCATTGTTAAACAGATTGTTTCAGAATTTTATTTGAGGTTCTTAAAAAATTATTTAATGAAACTATATACTTTCTATCTTCTCTTTAACTGATTTTTTTTTTTTTTTTTTTTTCTGCCAGAAGAAACAATATCTCACAACGGAGCTAAGTCATCAACAGTGTCCAGGTTAAGAGGAAATAGCGTAAAAAGTTATCTGTGTTTCACATTTCATCTCTTTCACTTTTCTGCTAGTAATCTCAGTTTAAAGACACTTTGTGATACATGATGGTGCAAACAACCTCAGAGCTGAAAACCAATAAGATATATTAATGGGCCTGCTATTTAGTAACAGAGAGAATGTACTATTCAATAAATGCTTTTTTCTAGCTTGCAAATTGAGCCCTCAGTATGTCCTTGATAGATGAAAAATACCTCTGCCATGAGGAGACCAACAGGCAGCCCCTCAGATAGTTTAAATGATAATTGCAACAGCAGGTCTTTTTGCAACAGGATGATGACCAGCATCTGAAAAGAGTCTTATGAACAAAATTTTATAAGGGTATTTCACAACTCCTTTTTTTTTTTTTTAAGACTTCACAAGAGTCTTTACCTTTATTAGATAGTTGCCCCCATGAGGGAAAAAGAAAGTTCAGGTCTAAAAATCCATCTTTTTTCTTTTGAAGCCATTTTAGATTAGTACAACTGTGGTGATTTAAAATAATTTACCAGCCAACCACTGGTAACTTCATCAGAATTTTTCTTTGGGGGATTGCAGGATGCTTAACTGCTGAGTCTAAGCACTGGCACTATATTGCTAAGTGGATGGAAGTGGTAGAATTAGATGACGGCATTTTTGACACCATTTGGTCCTTGCTGTTTTGCAAGAAGAATCCCTGTTGTGCCCAGTGTGTGATATCATAGAGAGAAGATACATTTTTACAGACTTACCTGCTCATTCATGGGCTGGTGTGATCACCTGCATTTAAATCTGAAGAAAAAGCTTATCAACTGCAACTTTTTAAGCATGCAAAAGCTTGCAGAAGTGGCAAAAAGGCAAGACAGATTTTAACCTTCTGACTTTCATGCCAGGGAAGATTGAGGAAAAAGAAAAGAAGAATGAGTTGTTGTTACAATCAGTGAGCATCTATAAGTTTATGAATATAATAATTCAGAAAGAAATTGGATATATTTAGTATGAAGTAGTGGGCATTTCAAGAAGAATCATGTGTGACCCTTGGGACTAATTATTTTTTAAAATTCCATATGTTGTTTGAATTGCAGCAATAAAAAGTTCAGACACATCATCAATTTGATATGCAGTCTTCTCTCAGAAAACAATCTAGGACCACTTGTAATGAGAGAAACCCTCCTGGATTTTAAGGTCCCCTCCCCATTCCATGTCAGTTTAGTTTAAAGGCTGCTGTTGTTTTTATGACATAGCCAAAGGAGATGTATACCACTTTATTTGAGTTCAGAGTCTAATATCAGACATACTGTCATGTACAGTAAGAAGAAATGTTCATGGTGTTCATGTATTGCATATAATATAATCCCAACCCAAACAAAATAGCATAGTGTTTTTAAACCTGTACAGTTCATAAAACGGCACCTTAGCACTTGATATCATCTACTAGAATCCCTACCATTCTAGTATAGAGCTGTTATCTTCAACATCATATTGTCTGCTGAACAAGTAACAGTAGACATGTTTCAAATGTTTATAAATTCTAGAAAACACTGAACATTTGCAAATTTAAAAAATGAAAGTTTCAAGAAAGATCCCCATTCCTTCTCTGTCAGAAGTAGAAAGTAGAAGAGACTTCTATCCCTTATAAACTATAATAATATGTATAAAACAGATGAAAGAAGCCTGCTCTTTAAGCAACGATGACAAATTATTGAGTGTGGCTTTATTCTAAGTATTTTCTTTGAGCTACATCATTGATCTCAGTCATTAGAATCTAGACTTGTAAATGTTAATTGCATTGTTAATATGAAGTAAATACCCATAGGTCAAGGTTTTTGAATGTGACTTCCTTAAATGAGGATCCTTTATCTTTATTTGGGGTCTAAAAAATTTCAAAAGTCTTACTGAAGTCACAGTGGATATATTCTGTCACCACTACAGTCCTACATTGTTTTTCTCATTTACGTTTTCCATTCCTTAATACTAGTAGAAGTGATCCACTCAGCTATTCACTTGGGATTTTTGCTCAGAATTTGTAGTGCGAATTCTACAGCATGTGACCTTTTATTTTTTAATCTTATGTCTGTGTCAGGTTAATGTTGGAAGTCCCTGAAGCAGGACAAAGAACTTTTGTGGAACACATGATGTAAGTACATGCAGGTTAGAAATGGAAACAAGTTCACATGAGCTTATTGACCAGAAGTCTCTGTCACTGTGATTTATAGCTTTAGAATCAAGCTCTATATATTATCTCAATTTCTGTAGCTGTGCAGTTCAAGGTTTTGCAAGTCTCTTGTGGAAAGAAAGACATAACCCCTTAGGTCTGTGTAGCTGAGACATTGATATGTTTCTCATTAAGACAAATGACCCCAGGATACAAATGAAAATGAGACGTAACTACTCATCTCAAGAGGTTATCCCAATGCTTACAATGTGAAATTGAATTTTATAAATATTTGTTCCACTAGAAAATAACAAATTCATCAGTGAGCATACTCTAATCAACTCATATCATATGCAAGTCACGAGCTCATCTAGGACTGGAAACATTGCAAATCTATGCTGAAAGTGGCCTCACTAAGCTGCCATATATTAAATATCCAGGTTTTCCTAAATTATTCCAAAGGTTTACCAGGCTCCAAGAAACCATAACTCGGGAAGGTGTACCATTGGCTCGGGCTGCTTTAAGTGTCTGTCCTTCCAGATGCAAGTTCTATGAAGTACTTTTAAAAAGCTGAAGAAAGACACTCTGAAAATGTCAATAAAGAATATATCTTGCTAAGGTGGTTCGATTCATTACCACTACTGATATGCCATGCTGCCTTTTGAGCAAGAAGGAAGTGTATTGCACAATCTTGGACACCCAACTAATTGTTTGCATTCCTAGCTCAACTCCTCTGTCAACAGAGTGGTGAATCATGGTAATACAGCTAAAAAGAGCTTAGTGCCTGCTTAGAAATGTCTTGTAATCAACAGTCTCCTAATAACAGGAATTTGAGAGCTGCTTACATACTTCATCGTTAGACTATTACCCAATACATTTTTATAACTAGTCTTCATTTTTGCTGTTTTATTCTTTTGAAAAAGATAAAATGAACTATGAAGAACTAATCTCTGTGATACATTGATCCACATACATGAGCTCTGTAGCCATTGAGAAGTTACCTGTTTTGTCTGGCTGGCCTCAGTAAAATAAGAAAATTTTCTGAGATACGATATCTTGCATATCCTGCCTTGAGTTTGATAAATATGATAAATTCCATTTATTCATTTGCTCTCTGTAGTTGCTGTGTTTCAGGTAAGGATCCAAGAATACCATGACTCGCATGAATGTTCTACTTTCTGCATAGTGACTTAGAATTATTAACTCAAACACAATGCTAAAAAGGATAGTACAGCTTTCCCCTGTACATTGTCTTTGGACAAATCCTGCTCACACTAATGTCAGCATCAAAACTCTCGTTTTTCCTGAGAGAAAGATGGGCCCAATTTACTGCATACTCAAGACCCTAAAGGCTTTTTAAAGCTTGCAATAAACCAGGCCCTCATTGTACTGTGGCTGATTAATTCTGTTGGAATTATTCCCTGAGTAGCACTGTATTGCAAAACTTTTTTTTCATTTTAATTTCTTTTTTTCTCATACTATTTTATCGCTTGTAAACTAATCCCTTTTCTTCATCTTTCACAATCAACTCCAAAGTCGTCTTAGTCTAGTAGGCAAATTTACTGAGAAGGCAAGCAGCAGACAATGAAAAAAGGAAAAGAGAGAACTAGAAAATTGGAATTATTGGAAAAGGAGATGCTGCTTTAAATAGTTTTAAGGAGTTACTCAAATGTCTCTATTTCGATTTTTATAAGGTTCTTGACACTAAGTACTTCAGCTACCTGAATCTTATGATTGCCTCAGAGTTCAGTAACTTCACATCTTAAAGTTAATATTATTTCTCCTGACAGGTACAAACCAAAAAACCTATAGATAAATCATTTAAGTTTGAAATTAAATATAATTTTTAGTTCTTTTAACAAACAAAAATTATCTGCTAATACACATATTTTGTCAAGAAAAAAATCTATTTTTGGTTTGCATTTTCAGAATTTTTAATGTTTTTACTTATTCTTCTGTTCTAATTCCATTTCAGAACAGAAAATGAGAAAGGGTTCCTTCAAAAAATATTGAAAAAAATGTTACAGCACTTCCAAACACACAATTTTTCTTCATCTTTCCCCAATACAAAGGTATTTGTTAGAGTAATCCAAATTCATGAAGCTTTTTATTCTACATAGAAATCTATATTTACTACTTTTCTATTAGCCAAAACATGCTTCCTCAGCTACGCTGGTTAGTATTAAAGACAACAAAGAACACATATGCACAGACACATAACTGTGTAAACACAAATGCACATTTGTAGCACTGCATGTGTGCTGTGTATGTATTTAACTTCCATCTCCCCTAATGTTCTTTCCTTTGCAGTTCATAGCACCATCTGCAAGTTGTCCTCCAAATATATAGTATGCAACATGACATAGCCGTTAATTCACTTTTCCAGATGCTCTGAAAAGGGCAATGAACACTGAAGAGAGAGTTAACTTGAAATGCCTAAAATCCCTTTCAGGAAAGTAACTGAAAGGAATTGACAGTACATTTTTGGTTAGAGCTCTTCACCTGAACCCATTTTCCATTGTCTCTCTGTTGGCCTTGCCTTTTATTGTAAGCAGATAGGATTGTTCAAGCTACATAGTAGAGTCAGTGAGTAAGTAAGGCAAGTTGTGCAGCTATCATGAATTGTACAAAATTATGCGCTACTAATGAAATCAAACTATGTATCCTTTTGGGGTTAGCTGGATGATAATTAAGTCCCCTCTGCTTCTAAATGGCACAAATGTGCCAGCAGCTCCAGCTTGTCATTTTTAAAGCAATGGTGTTTCTAGCATGAAGAGTTGCAGAGCTCAATCCTTTTGTGAGATGCATTGCTTTCCTGTCTGTATTGTTCTTTAAAACATTTTATTTTCATGAAATGTCCAGGAAAAGACCTAGTAAGCTATTTATTTTTTTTCTCTATTTCATCTAGATGCACTTCAATTTAATGTCTCCTTTTAAGGGAAATATTTCTGAAAAATAAATCAGATTTTATTAACTAAACCTTGATATCACTCATTTACATCACTATGCAAACTTATATGCAATTGGATTCACTGGGCCTGAGAGGAAGAATCTAGTCAATGTCAATGATTTACTTCTCAACATCAGGGTGCAAATATTTTCCAAATTTCTGTAAATACAAATTTGTCTTGCACTTTCTCATGCAATGTCCATATACTTTCTTCAAAGATTAAGAACATAATATCCTGAAACTACAAGCAAACTACAAAGAGTACTGTCACCATCTACAGGTGTATTTCATAAGACCACATGAAGTGTCAGTAGCCAGGCTGAACCGTTATATCACAATTTACATTGTCACCTAATGTAACTTCTGTAAATTCCTTGAATATTTCAAGGCTCATTGAGACTATATGTAAACAAAAAAATAATAAATCAACTTTGAATCCTTAAAATCTCAAAGGTGAATTACCTTAGTTTTTATTATGATTTTTATTTTGCAATTTCCCATAACAAAGGAACAGGAGAGCAAGCTGTTGTTTCAAAGCAGACAAAAATACAAGGTAAAAAATAACGTGATACTTTCTTGAGATTGTTCTAATACTTCACCCACTTAAGTTTAGTTTGGGAATCCTTTCAGTCATTACAATTCATTTTCCTTAATGAGTTAGTGCATTCACTCTTCAAGGTTCCAGAGCTCGATGCTCTGTGATTAGCTCTGCTTCCTTGCACATGTAAAGGGTCTGAACACACAAATCATTTGTATTAGGCTACAAGACTATTGACATGTGCATTAATTGTTAGCCATGGCGGGATGGTCCCTAGAGTGGGTGATCTGCAGTAGGCAGCACACTACAGTGCTGCATAACTTAAACTCACTAAATTGAAAATAATGCCAGAACTCAAAACAATTTAATGCATGTCAAAGTTTAATGCCAGCTGGCAACTAAGCACCACACAGACACTCACTCATGCCCTCCCCCCAGTATGATGAGGGAGAAAATTCAAATATAAAGACAAAGACAGTTTAATAGGATAATAAAGGAAGATTAATAAAAATAAATAGAATATGCAAAACAAGTGATTGTTTTGTATATTGCACAGTGCAATTAGTCACTGCCAACTGTTCAGTGTCCAGCCCATCCTCAAGCACTGATCCTCCCTGGGCAGCTTCCCTCAAATTTATATACTGAGCACAACATCATACGGTATGGAATATCTCTTTGGTCAGTTTGAGTCAGTTGTTCTGGCTGTGTACCTTCCCAACTTCTTGTCCACTCCCTGCCTTCACATTGGCAAGCCAGTATGAGAAGTCAAAAATTCCTTGATTGCTTAGCAACAACCAAAACGTCAGTGTTTTATGAATATTTTTCTTATTCTAAATCCAAAACACAGCACCATACCAGCTACTAGGGAGAATATTAACTCTATCCTAGCCAAAATCAGTACAATGCAATAAAATTCCACTGTGCTATAGATAGTGCATAACTCATCTTTTGGAAGACCCATCAGCAACAAATTAAATTACAATGACCATGCTTTTTATTTAACCTTTGATCTGTCAGTATTCATACTATGACTCAATGCCATATGTCCAAAATAGACGTTAAGTTCTTGACTTGCCAAGAATGCCTGAGAGAGCTTTGTAAACTTTGTGTTGTGTTTTGCGTGAAAGCAATATGTAACCACTATATATTCCTACCAATGACCTTAACAGAAGGTACGCTCATGGGAATGCAGTATGACGTTGATGGCAGTCCTAGGGAATGGAGAGTCTTACAGAGATTTCTTAAGATTATTTGATCATGTTGCTTGAATCCCAGGCATCTCTGATTCATTTCATTCTTTTTGCATTTTTACACTGAATGCTAGGATATTTTATATTGAATGCTAGAATGGGAGACTGAATACTAGTACACAAATTTAACCCTGTGCAAGATGGCACAGTCCTGTGAAGGCTGGCCATATCTACTGAACAATTAATACATATATGTGATTGATACACACTTTGCCTCACATTGCTGTCAGCTTTTCTCCAATGCTGGTCAAGCCTGACTGCAAAACCTGTCCCAAAATTCTGCAGAACTAATCTGCTCAGACACAAAATTATGTGGAAAACAAAGAATTAAGTAGAATTGTAATCTCTTGGAATTCTGCCATGAAGAAGCGATTTTTGGTAATTTATATGAGGACAGGAACCTTTTGCTTTGGCAGTTAATTTGTATGGTAGTAGGAGAAATTGCATTCAATATCTTCCAAGTTATTTGCTGTTGAAACAGAAGTTCTCCCACACATTGATGTTTTTAGATGCTATCAGAAATTAACAGTTTAATAATACAAAGTAGAAATAAAATGCTGACTCTGCTTAGGATAAGCTTTAGTATATCAATTCAACAGAAATTTCATCAGGCAGTCTTTCTGAACAGAAAAAAAATATCCTGTCACACATAAGCAGTATAGGGGAAGATATGACTACGCTCATACAGAAATTATTTTCACACACTCATCTTTAACATGCATTGGCTTTCCCCATGAGCCTGTCTTTATTACAGGAAGATAAATAATAAACAAACACCCTCAATCTTACTCTGAAATTATAAAAAAATGTTTTAATCAAATTCAGCTTCCATAACTGCAGAAGGAAAGTGAATGAGTGTGGTGGGTTGATCTCAGCTGGCTGCTATGTGCCCACTGAACCACGGCCTCACTCTCCCTCCTTAGCTGGACAGGGCGGAGGAAAAAAGGGTGAAAAAACTCATGGACTGAGAAAAGGACAAGGAGATCACTTTCAAGTTACTGATAGAGACTAAACAGACTCGACTTGGGGAAATTAATTTGATTTATTGTCAACTAAAAATAGAGTAGGGTAGCAAGAAACAAACACAAATCTAAAATTACCTGTTCCCAAAATGAGCTTCTGCCCAGCTGCAACTTCATCCATAACTTTGGTACCTCCTCCTCCCGAGCAATGCACGCTGGTGGGGAATGGGTGTTGTGGTCAGTTCATAATCTGTCACCTCTGCTGATCCTTCCTTCTCATACTCTTCCTCTGTTCCAGTGTAGGTCCCCACCCATGGGTTACAGTCCTGCATGAACTTCTCCAACATGGATAATACCCACGGTCTGCAGTTCTTCACCGATTGCTTCATTATGGGTGTCCCACGAGACCACAGCTCCTGCCAGAAATCCTGCTCCTGTGTGGGGTCCTTTATGAGCTGTAGGTGGATATCCACACCAGCATAGTCCTCCATGGCCTACAGGGGACAACCTGCTTCACCATGGTCTTCTCCACAGGGTGCAGGGGAACATCTGCTCTGGTGTCTGGAGTACCTCCTCCTCATCCTTCTTCACTTATCTTGGTGTCTTCAGGGTGTTTTATCTTACATTTTTCTCACTCCTTTCTCACTCCTCTCTCTCACAGTTGCTGCAAAGCATTTTTTACTTTTTTTTTGTTTTTTTTTTTTTTTAGGTAGAGGGGACACCAGCGTGGCTGAGTGGCTCAGCAATGTTCAGTGGTGGGTCCATTTTGGAGCTCGCTAGAATCAGCTGAATTCAGCATGGGGTAGCCTCTGGCCTGCTCTCACAGAGACCACTCCTGCGGCACATTCCACTACCAAATCCTTACTACATAAGCCAAATACAATGAGATAAACAGTTTAGGACAATATGAGGCATTTGGCTGAATCCTGTGTGACCTTCTACAAGCTTTTCCATACTGCAAGTTTGGAACTTGCATGCAAGGCATCAACAAGACTGGCAATAGTAACAGCAGAATCTAATCTTTCTGTGGACAAAATTGTCTAAGATGCTATTAGTAAAAATGAAATTATTATTTTGAAAGTATTCCCTTAATTTATTTTCTTCAGAAGAAAATAAAAACATGAAGCAGGACATGACAAAATGATGTAAATTGCTTTTATTGTATTAGCTAGGAGCATGCATCGCATCTTGTAGGCTTTTACCTCTTTTGCAGCAGCATAAAAAAATCTGGAAGACTCATTGTCAAAAAAAAACGCAACCAGAAATGTAAATAAAAATATCTGAGCTACAAATAAAGAACCAAAGTCTTTTGTACACACCACACAATGGATATGAAAGAATCATCCACTTAATCTAAACGCTCTTTTAATAATAAAGTGTTCAGCATCTATAGGAACACTTTGGAACAGTTGTTTAAAGATGAAAGGCTGTCAAAAAGAAGGATGTTTTGTCAGCACAGATATGCAACCAATATTTATCTGTATACTAAAGAAATACTCAAAATGTTACTTACATTTCTTCTTTCTATCAGTAATTTGTACTCCTGATGTTGCCCCCAGCAAACAACAACTTGCACGAGGTAATTTCAATACAATCTATATGAATGCAAATGCACCATCTCTTACTACAGAAAATATCCATATGACTTAAGATAGTATTTTCATAAAACAAATTTTCTATGAATAACGGCCTATTGAATTCACAGCAAAGAGAATGTTGTTCAGTTTCCCAGTCACCCAGAGCAACCATATGATTTTAATAAAAAGTTTAGCAGGGGATTGGACTAGATGATCTCTTGAGGTCCCTTCCAATCCATAACATTCTGTGATTCTGTGATTCTGTGATTTACTTTAGATTCAGAAAAAGGAAGAATGCAAATTTTGCATCAGAAACATGTATCTTATCTGAATCAACCAGTTTCTGAGGTGTTTTAAGAGCAAACTTGTTGAAGCACAAAATTCTGTGTTTGTTTTTAGGTCAGTCAGAATAAAGCTTGACTTCCACACTTCAATTTTACTTGCAAAAATAAGGGTACTCTATGAAATTTTCCAAATACTATTAAATTTTCCAAATACTATGAAATTTTCCATCTAAAAACTACACCAGACGGAGAACTGCACCTTCTCTTTCTTGCAGAATCAAAATTCATCTGAAAGTACTGTTAAATAAATATTTGAGTAATATACATATGGGTAATTTTCTGGGATGTGCCACTTTATGTTAATCTAGTGAAACCTCCCTGGATTCTACCTGTGCAGATCTCATTAGCCAGGTGTCTGCCTTCAACAGATGGTAGGAGGTAATTTCACATACAGCCTCCAATGCTGTCCTTCTCATGCAAGCATCAAATAGAGTAAAGAATCACACTCAAAGGATAAGAGAAAAAAGTTACTGTCAAAGCTGTCATTGTCAAACTAAACAAAATCACAACAAAGAGTATGAAGTGAGAAATCTGTGTGGCAGATATTGCATATAGCTGCATCCAACAGAAAATTGGTGGTAGACATGGAAGCAAAGAGATTATAATTATGACATAAGTTTCACTGGTTTATACCCCATTGCAATTACTTTTGTTTTTTGTCTTTTGGCTCCATAATTCTTCCTTGACAAAGAGATAAAATAAGAGAGGATAAGAAAGAGAGAGGGAAAAATATTTTTCTGTTGTCTGTTTTGGATTCCTTAATATCTCTTCCTTCACTTCTGGTTGTTTGGGATAGGTATTCAGCTGGCGTTATGCCCAGTTTCATTAAGGTCAGGAGAGCAAAATGCCTTACACCAACTTTGAATCTGCCCTGTTGCATAGTGTGCCATATAAAACATCTCAGCCTGACTTATTAATTTATTTCTCCATTTTAGCAATTATATGGACATTGAGTAAACCAAGCAATAATTAGCTACTTACAGCTTACAGCTCTCTCTTGCTTCTCCTATGAAAGGTTTGATTCTGTTTTTTTTGTTTGTTTGTTTTTTTAAATGCTTCTTAAAAATAAAATGCTTAAAAAGAAAAAATGATCTGATAGTAGAGACATGAAGGAGAAAATGGAGAGAAAATACTTCCTGAAAACATTTTCATTGATAAAATTAACAATTAATAAGCATCACCATGTTTCTCACAACACACTTAAATGCTTTGTTTTGGAAAGATGAGGAAGATTGTGTGTCTGATATAAATTTAAATGTTATGCCTTTGTCAGTGAACTGCACAGGGAATAAGTTCCCTTGGCCTATAGTGTCTGGGGAAAGGTCATGTGATATGTAAAAAGGCCAAACAGTTTCTAAAGCAGACTTATTTAAAAGGATTGTAGTATTTGCCATTTTCCCTAACAGCAAAATCTGTTTCAATGGTAGGAGTTTCAGTTCAGGCAGTTAGGCAGTATGAAAGCAAGGAACCCGAAGAATCTTGTCTTTTAAATCTGTGTAAGATATTATTTTTATACTTTACCATATAAAATGGTGGGAGATTCTGCCATGAAAGCGAAGTGATTTATTATGTTGATATGGAGCACAGGTGAACATATTTCTTCCTTTTTCACTGATCCCATTAAGAAGTATTGCTTCATTTATCTTATATATTCTACCTTCATTTATCTTATATATTTTACCTTCAACATTTGTTAGGAGGCTGCAATAAAAACTTTTAAAAGAAACTTCTGATACTCAGATAATGAGATTCCATTGTACAAAATACAGTTCAGGAGACTTTGGAACTTCCTTCTGTAGGGAAAATATTAAAAATTAATTAGTGAAAAATCTTGAAAGAACAGAAACATTAAGCCCCATCTTAATTTCTAACTGTTCTCTCTTTTTATATGTAGACAAACTTAAAATATTCTTAGTTGGCAAGCATTTGATAGCAGATGAATATACCTCATACTTCAATATCTGTGCCATTGAATGGTGAATTGCGTTAGTTCTTGACTCATAATATACAATTTAGCCATGGGGGAAAAATAATATTAAAAATATAAAAATGAGAAATAATAGGGCACCTTTGAGAAGAAGTATCACAAACACATTTTTAAATAAAAGAAAGCAAATCAGCTGGGAGTTTATCCTCCCCCCAGTCATAGTCTTCCAACACAAGGCTCTGGGAGTCCCATGGCCCATCATTGGTGTTGAAAGCTGAGGCAAAGAATGCACTTTACATCTCCACTTTTCTATGTCTTTATTTGTGTGGTGACTGACCTCATCAACTAATGGATCAGTGTTACCTGTGCTCCTCCTTTTGCTGTTAACATATTTTAAAAAGCCCTTTTTGTTGACTTTCACAGTGCTGGCCAGCTTGAACTCAAATTGAGCTTTGGCTATGTGAATTTTCTCCCTACAGTGGCAAACAGCATCTCTGTAGTCATCCCACGTTGCCTGTCCTTTTTTCAAATGTCCATACACTTTCATTTTCTGCCCATGTTCTAGAAGAAGATCCCTGCTCAGCCAGCCTGGCCTTCTGCCCCACTTGCTTGACTTCAGACACTGGAATTGCCTGTTCCTGTGCTCTTAAAGAGTGACCAGCATTCATCAACACCGGTAACTTCAAAGGCAGATTTCCGGGGGACCTTACTAACCAGCTCCTTCAGTATCCTGAAGTCTGCTCTCCCTGCATCCAGGGTGGAAGTTTTGCTGTCAGTTTTTCTCCTCTCACCAGTGATTTGAAACTCAACTATTTCATGGTCACTGTGATGAAGACAGCCACCAATCACCACTTCACCCATGAGTCCCTCTCTGCCTACAAACAACAAATCTAAGAGGTACCTTTCCTAACCAGGTCCCTTAGTACCTGCACCAAGAAGACACCTTCAATGTGCTTCAGGAATTTCCTTGACCTGTTTGTGTCTGCTGTATGATACTCCTAGCTGACATCTGAGAAGCTGAAATCACCCATAAGGACAAGGACCCCTGATCTAGAGATACCCCTTAATTCCTTGTAGAATAAATCATCAGTGTTGCTGTCCTGGTGGAGTGGCCAATACGAGACTCCTTCAACAACATCTGCTTTATTTGCTTTGCCATTCAACCTCACACAGAAGCTCTCAACCATGTCGTCACCAGCTGTAAGTGCCATACAATCTTAACTTTCCCCCTCCTCTCCCAGGTAGTCTGACTAGGGTTATTTGTGTGTGACACAAAGGAAATGGGACACTAGCAATCAAATTCTCAGTGTCTTCTGGGTTTCTCTTGATCAACACTAACTAACTGGGATTTGAACAGGTCTTTTGTGCCCTGCACATATAAAAACATTTAAAACATTAATATTTAACATTCATTTCTAAAATATTCTGGGCGTATGTTTATATTCTAGGTGCATTCAGAATCTATATCTTCTAGGTCATACTCATGTAAGGACAGACGATAAGACTGGAATATTACCCTACAAGAATCCTAGTGTAAAATTCTAATTCATCCACATAAAAGACAGTAATTTCAGTTAGTATTATGCATCCATTCCCACTGTTCACCTTTTCCTTAATGTCTTAAAAAAATGCAGTCATCATTCTGTTGACCACCTTGACTTTACCACATTTCCAAGAACGCAAGAAAGACAGCTTTTTATCATTTCTATAGCGGACCAGAAGGTAAAATAGCCACATGTGTGTTACCATGGCCAAAACAGAGCCTTTGACAGAGATTTCCAAAGGAAGTAAGTGGAGTGAGTATTAATCAGTATCAATCAGCACTCCAGCAACATTTAATAAACTGCAGGTTCCATACATCAGGTGGGGACTTTATTACCACACAACCACACAAGAATGACAACACACAGCATGGAGTTACTCACTCAGAGAGAAGCCTCTCTCACTCAGGGATACCCAGAAAAAATAATTGCTTGCCTCGGGGGAGAAAAGGCTCACTCAAGGATGTAGCCAGAAGAAAGTAATTACTCACTAAGGCGAAAGTGAGGGCTCTCCACCCCAGGAAGGCTCCTTAGATGGAATCCCAGCCTAAGAGGAGGGTTCTGTTCACAGACCTGCTGCTCTGAAAGGACTACTCAAAAGGGTCTTCAGCAGGGGCCCCATTTTATAGCCAGGTTGGATCTGACTGCGGTCATCACAAGCGTGATCCAGAAGCTTCTCTGGGCTTGGGTAACTCATTAGCTGAGGACCCTGTCTATGGCTGGGTGTCACCCCTCCTGCTCCTGCAGACAGGAGGAGGTGAACGTGACTGGAGTCATGGGAGGAACATGACGGTCAGCATTGACCTTGGTGTGTATGTGAAGACAGGCACAGTGGGGCATAAAAGGGGCTAACGAGCCACCAACCGTCATGTTGAAACTCTGGACCTCACCAAGGTGTGTGAAACTGCCATACTGCCGCTGCCTGTAGAGCTACTTGTTTCCAAATGCTGCAGTACATGAACAGGAGTAGTGGCTATTATATTTTTTCTGCCAGAAGTGAGTGGAAAACATAAAAAAAAAAAAAAAAAAAATCCATTCTTTATGAAAACCAGCCTGAATGTTTATAGAGTTAAATCTCTCAGTGTGGAAATTTAAGATCTTGGCTCACTGTTAATGTGGAAAAGTTCCAGAAGTTAACATGCTCTTTGGAGGTGAACCCTTCAAGCCAAGCTCCTTGGTATTGATCGTGACATTATCTTGTCAGCATGAACATCCAATATACAGCTTAGGCAATAATTCTCATTAAGTTGCATAGGCTATGAACAGCACAAACTTAAACAAATGTGCAGTGTCAGAGGACAGGCAAAGTGCAGCACCTAGTTTTAATGAAGTGAAAACAATCCATCTGGCAATCTCTTTTAATTTTACCTCTGACTCAGTTTATACTTTATTCAATCCAGCATCCCTCTTTTTATCTTTACTCTAGCTTCTGCTTTCGTATGTATATATAGATATATATATATGTATATATATATATATATTTATTTTATTTTTTTTTTCCCCAAGTGAGTGGCTTCATGGAGGGCTTGATACTGCTTCACTGATTTCTGCAGTAATATGCTTATTGACAGCGATGGTCCAGTATAGAGCTCATCTCTAGTAAAGTTTTTATTATCATTGCTCTAAACTGTTAAGACTTTAATATTCTTGTCTAGCCCTATGTTTCATGTATTTATTCTTCACTAAACTTGAAGATTTCAAAACATGAAGAAAACAACATTGTCAGTTTATCTAGTATTTTGTGTAGTGTAGAGCATATAATTTCACCATGTTCTTGTGATGCATTCATTACATTCACCTATAGTATCTCTTTCCAAAAATCATATTCTCTTGAATGAATGACATCATATAAGGCAGAACCTGCTGTGACCTCTGTTCCAACAGGTCATTAAATCACTAGAAAGTTACATTTCAGTTTTCAGCATTTTTAATTTATGATGAAGTCACGTCTTAAATTTCTCTCCTATAAACCAAAAAGCATGCCTGTTAAGGCACACTGTCAAACCTTGAATACTTTCATATCTCTTTTTTGAAGCTGTTCCAATCTGTCATTTTTTTCTCTGAAGAGCTTCACACAGTCAGTATTCAGGTAATGACCTCACTAATGTAATGTACTGTGGTAATATGATCTCCCTCTTTCAACTCAATAGTCTTGCTTATTGAGACTGAATAGAGTTGAGGCATTGCCTGCCATGGGAAGTTCAAGATACTTTCTGATTGATTACTTAGTTTTCAAAAATATTTGTGCTTTCCTGCGATTTTTGGATGGTTGGTTAATTGGCTTTACTTTTAACTGTCTTGAAGGGCAAATGAGTTTGCTTGCAGAGTAGAATAGAGTTGCCTGTATGACAACCAATATTTTTGTCACTTTGTAACTTCACTTTCTGACATAAATTGTGAAGTCATTGACTTCACTAGTAATGACTTTGTATTTTCTTCTACAGACCTTCTAGCTACTTGAGTGATGCCTCAGAATTTTCTCAAACTATGTCAAACAGGGTTTTTTTAGTTTGATTAATGAATACAGGAAAAAAAAATCCACTAACATGACTTCATCCAAAACGATCTCCAAATTCCTTTAATAGAACTATAAGCTGAAAACAAAGACACAAACAAACAAAAATAGATACTGTGGAAACAGTTAATAGGCAAAAAAGGTCAAGTGCAGGAAGTTGCAATTATGCTGTCTTTTTTTATTATCTTGAATTCAGAGCTTTTGTGTTCAAATAGAATCTGTATGTTTTTAAAAATAATTGTGTTTTGAATTTTGTGTCTAACTTTGTTAATAAAGATACCAGGTTATACCTTACAAAAAGCAGGACCTGATTCACTTTACTTATTAGTTTCAAGGTATTAACCAGAACCAAATTTCAGGAATCCCATGTGTTCTTCATAATTAGATTAGACATTTCATCATGGTGAAAGAAAGTCAGAGCCATAGGATTATTTTCAAAACATTAGCTATATTCCCCAAAGAAGACTATACTCAGTACATGTGTATCAAGTGAGCATTTCTCTGTGACTATAAAGATATGAAAGAAAAATTCTGATAAATCAGAAATTGGAAATAAGAAGAAAAAAGATAAGTAAAAACAAAATGATGGAAGGGAAAAACTCTAGAAAACAGAGAAGAATTTTGAATTAAAACTTTAGGAATGAGGGAATATCTCTACGGTTTTGTGAAAAAGCTAAACATTGTACTTGCATGAGATATAAATTGTAAAAGGTTTTTCATTGTAATGGGAAATAGTAAGGTTGCTAAATAACAGTACGATAGGTGCTGCTAAATCAGCAAGTCCAAATAATTTTGCATCCAAGTGCTATAAAGAGTCAGCTGAGGAGATCTCTTGATCATCAGTGATGATTTTCAATAAGTTTTGGAGCACTGGAGCATTTCCAAAGGGCTGGAATGAAGCTAATGTTATGCCAATATTTTAAAAGTATAAATGGGACATCTAATTATAGGCCTGTCATCCTGACATTGATCTCAGACAAATTATGGAACAAGAGATACAGGATTTGATGAATAACCTATTAAAAGAGGATAATATAATTAATAGCAATCAGCATGGGCTTATAGGAAAGACATACTTTTAAATGTGCTTGTAAGCTGATCAGGAAAGCTATCACTGAACTGAAAAGGATGATGCTGATGATCTTGTTTAACTTCTATAGGTCATTCAGTTTCATACTGAATAAGAAATTGCAAACACCAACATTATACATAGATATAGATATAGATATATATATGTATACATATACGTATTAAACTATGTTTTAATATACAACTATATTTAAAGAAATATCAAGGAACGTGTTTTTCTAATAAAATTCTGGAGGGCCTTATTTGCAGCCTCAGTAAAACACAACATTATTACTGAAAAAAAAATGTGGATAACACAGCAACTGGAGGAGTGGTAAATGAAGAAAATGAACTATGAAATGAAGAAATGAAGAAAATGAATGCCAGTTGCTAACAAGCAATTGGCATCAACCAGGTGTCAGGGGTACAACAATTTGTTTTATTATAGACAAAGAAAATTATGTATCTAGGGACAACACCGTGAAGAACACTTAGGGAATCAGAACTCTATCCTGAGAATTAAAAATCTAAAACCTTGGGGATAACAAGCAGTAAGATACTACAGCTGGAAAATCCTAATGTAATCCTGACTTGTGCAGCATTCAGATTACCTCTTTTGGGACATGAAGTCTATCCCTGTAATCCTCGATTAAAGAACGACACTGATATATTGAAAAACAAGTATAGGGAAACATTACAAAATCGTTAAAGTATAAGCAAATAAATCTTTAGCCTAAACTTAAGGTACTGATTTAAACTTTCTAATGCAGCAGTTTATTTCACCTCTTTTAGCACAGAGAACAAAGCAACAATATTGGTAGGAAGAAGTCAGCTTTTGTGACTATCCATAAGGAGTTTAATCTGCTTAAGAATTACAAAAGAAAGTGAAGGCTTCATTTGACCATAAGCTGTTTGTACTTACATTCAGAACAGAAATATGGCTGTGGAAAAATGTGATAACCAGAATCCATTCACCGAAGAGTGAAGCTTCATTTTTTTTTTCCCCAAAATCAGACACTAATTCTAATAGAAGGTAGAATTAGATCTTTGACTGCAATCATTTCCCCTATTAATTGACTTCCAGGAGTCAGCACTGATACATTATTCGCACAGACTTTACTCTTGCTGTGTACTGTCCTTCATGGGTCCTATTGAATTCAACAGTATTTATGAGATTTACAGTTGATTTCCCATCCACAAAAGAGTTCTAATTGAGATGAAATTATTTTCCAAAAATTAACTCAAAGAAAAATTAATTCAGGAAAATGTGCCTTGTGTTACATGACATATCACATTAAATGATGACCTCGCATCACTTATGGTTAAGCAGCCTCCTGAAACAATGACCTCTGATTAGACTGGGACATCTCTAACTTCTGTTCCAGCATGCAAGTTGTAACAGAAGGCATGAGATTACTTTGAAGGAGGTAAGAAAGCAGGTAGAAAGTTCGCAGATTTGCAAGATACTAGCAGCCTAATTTTACTGCTGTCCTCAAGTTAGGTAAGCTGCTGAAATTGTGCAAGACAGCATTGTGTGTCTCTTGGCCTGAGCACTCAGGAAAGCAAGAGAATGAATGTTTCTGCATGGTTAGAGATGTACATTCAAGCTCTCTGCTATACTCCCATCCCATAGAAATGTATAGCAGTAGAGAGGGAATAGGTGGAATTTCAGAAATAATTTCCCTGCCCTTGTTACTATCTTTCTCAAAAATAATAATAAAAAAAAATCTACAGAAAAATCCATAGCCAGCAGCAAAAGAAGTAACACAGATTGTTTCTTTGGGCAGCTGAAAGTAAAACTGCAATGTGTAAAGTCATAGTTTTCTTCTCAGTTAGCTGGTTTTCATTCAACTTGCAAAACGTTTGCCTCTCATTGGAACAGAACACAAGAACTATTATATTTCAAATGTTTTATTATTATTATTTATTTATAGAGAAAACTACATATTTTTGTATTTTGAGAATTAAAGTATATATGTTATGTTTTTTAAAGACTACAGTCGTTATTTGAAATGCTTCAGTTTTGCCTGGCTGTTTCTAAAGATACGTATTTTGAAGTTTTTCTCAAAGACTTCAGGTCTACTAGTCTACACTAAAATACACAGTAGTTTGACATCATTCCCAGCCTATTGCAAGGAACTTTTGTGAATCATAATAGAGATATTATAATCGTAGAATTTTACATTGCTGGATATTGCCCATATCACTTTCCACTGAATTCAACATGATACCAACTAAAGCTCTCAAGCAGCAATGTCAAGGAAACACGATTCCATAATGCTGACTAATTTAGGACTCTTCTGCATTGCAGACGAAAGAGTAGTTGAAGAAATTGCTGCTTCTTTCAGTGTTGAGTGTTCAGCTGCTGTACTTTGATTGTGAAAACAATAGCAATCTAACATGCAATCTGAAGAAATCTTGAAAAATAAAGATATTTTGAAAAGTAAGCTTTGTACAAAACTTTGAGTTGACTTTGTAGCTCCAATGCTACTACATAGTACCAACTATTTAAAGCAAAGTGAAGCCCATGCAAATATACAGAGGTTTTCCAAGTAAGGAATGCTATTTTTGTAAGAAAATAATTAATAGAAGTCTTATTTTATTAAATACTGCATAAAACTCCTTAAATACTTCTGGTAGAACAGGTTTTCCCCAAAGAGTAGAAACTCATATAAGAATACAAGTTTCCAAAGATGTAATGCCAGAGTTATTTTTTTTTTTTAAATCATGCTTTTATCTGAATGACAAAAAGCAGTAAAATCACTGTGAATGTAAGAAATTATCTGGTTCCTACGTATTTCACAGACACACACTGCCAAGGTATTGGAGTGTGAAATTACTGAAGCATTTATGCAGTATCCAGGCATTGTGAATACAATTATACATAAGAGATGTTCCTAGTAATGATAACTTGAAGCTCACACTAGAACAACTATTCATTTACATGAAGTGATAAGAGTAACGATTTTAATGCTAAAGGTCTCTATTTTGATCCCCCCGGGCTAACAGCATCCATATGAATATTGCCAATGTGACCATTCACTAGTGTGGAAAGAGTTCATTTTCTGTTTAGAGGGCTGAGGTTGAGATGGGATTTAATTTTTTCTTTTAAATGTAACTTTCTTCTCAGTTCTGTGTGGTGAAGGTATGGCTAAAGGAATTTCAATCTGGCACACAGAACACTAAGCCATGGGATACATTTAAATACTAGATGAGACTAGACTAAAATAGAATAGTTCAATTGGAAAGGACCTACAGTGATCATCTAGTCCAACTGCAATATTTTGGTCATACATTTTACAGACCTTAAACCTATTGTTATGCTGATATGTTGATAAGATGGATCAATATTATGCATGCTCTAAAATGACACAGTAAAAATTATGAAATGGGAAAAAAACATCTAAAACTAAGGTTAGATACTGATCACAAAGTATCTGGATACTTAGGGTCAGGTGCTCATGAAGATAGACAGATTGTGCTCATATGTCAATTCAAGGAAATGTCAATGGTGATAAGTAGTAAACCAAAACCAGTAATATTTTTTTTTTTACATGAAGAACTTCAGTTATTTTTCCTTTATTTTAAGGGGATCATTCTGGAAGATGCAGGTTCTCCACTCTGCCAGCAAGAGCACAGAAAGAATAACTTGATTTACACAGGCTGCCCTGTGTTTTCTTATCAGGATAGGAAAATCATTCTATGGATAACTGTCATAGGAGGCTTGCATCATGGGTCAAGCTTTCGGCTTAAATTGAGTCCCCTTATGTTCAGAAAACAACAGCATTTACCTCCATCCCTTCAGTATGCTAGGGTTGCTAGGACAGCCTCCTTCTTGCCATGTCCCTGCTAGCATGTGCTCAGAATGAGGAAGGATAAGGTATGTAGTTTAGATTGGGCAGCCTGATTGTTCTTCATGAACTTAAGAATTCTCACTGATGACTAACTGAAAACCTCTCTACATATGGAAACAGCATCCATAATGTTGAACACACCATCAACCATCTCTAGAGTTCCAGCAGATGTAGTCTGATCAGTAGTAACTGATACATTCTCCCGAAAAGTATAAATTACTATTTGGTACACACCCAGTATTTGAAGTTGGTTTTATATAGCCAGCTGAGTCGAAATAATCTCTTCTCTCATTGAAGCCAATTTGCACAGAGCTTCTCAAGCACTGATGTTTGAAAATGGAAACAAACAAACAAAAAACACACACACACCAGAACAAAACAAAACAAAAAACCCCCACACCACTACATTCCTTTGAATTCCTTCAGACAATTGCAATCACAAACACATGCAGGTGGTTGTTCTAGGCATCTTTCACTCAATATTGCTTTGTACTGATGCCCTCAAGAAAGAATTCTTAATTATATTTTTGAACATGTTACCTACTGAATTATAAATCTAGAAACACTGACAACTAGCCTCAAGTAAATTAATTTTAATATAATCTGAAACTTTATTTGGATTTTATCTTCCTCCTATAGCAGTATAATCACCATGATAACTTGCATGATTAACTGGAAAGCTCTTTCTTGATGCTAAACATACATGCATGAAAACCCATGCTGGTTTATTTTCTTATGCATTTCAAAATGAAACTGAACACAGTGTTTTTTTGTTGAAAAGATTCAGGAATCTACAGAATAAGTACATTTTTTTAAAAATGTTTGCGGGAGCAGATGGTTCTAGCATTCTTATAGAGACAATGGCTTTAGTCTTTCCTCAAAATCTTAATATTAAATGTATGTGGAATCAGTAATCATCTCATTCCAACAACTTGATTTATAATGAGTCACAGAATTAATGTCTGAGAGGGTGACAAATTATTTCATTTTAAGGTGACCACTAGCTGATACAGTTGTTGCCAGTGTTATGTATCATTTTGTAGATCAAAGAAACCCTTTCAGCTTCCAACCTGATGGACACAATCTTCTTCGACATTGATATTTGCTGTAAGAAGTTATTGCAGAAACAATAAAGCACCAGTTAATATGCAACTTAGTCAAGCAATTTTTGTTTCTTTGTGTATAACAGAAAAGGATAGGTGGGATTTTCAAAGTTGGGTAGCACTTCAGTACATCAGCAAATTTTACTGACAGTCTCTAAAGCTGATCAGAGGTAAGTTTGCCTTGAGGATTACAATTCAAATAATTTCAGTGCAAGGAACTGATCCAATTGAGAATTCCAGTTTGAACCTTCTTCTCATTAAATCTACTAAACATCTGAGTGGATGGAGACTGTCCTTGTTTTTCTGCTGAAGTGTCCTAGGTACGCCGAAATTTTCTTTGTGGACCTTATTCTCTAACTTATTTAGGCTTTCAAAAAGCTGCATGTTTCATTGCAAATTTGGTTTCTACTGCATTAGAAGGAAGATTTCAACAAAAACAACAAAAAAAAGTTTATTCACTGAAAGCCTTAACTTCAAATAGATGAACTTGTAAAAAGAATGTAGAACCAAACAAGTTAATTGAAGTCTCAAGTGATCCCCATTTCAGTGGCAAAAAGTGGTAAAACCAGGCTGCTTCACCCTGAACTGTGCATAAGTTGTTTTTTTTGTTTGGTTTGGTTGGTTGGGGTTTTTTTTTAATTTTGTTTTTTTGGTTTTGGTTGTTTTGTTTTGTTTTGTTTTGTTTTCTTGTAGGAGTGCTGACACACTGCACTACTTGTTAACCTGACCCTTCCTAACTCAGTGAGGCACAGCTTGATGTATAATCAGAAGATGGAGTATGGGGCACAGAAGTCTACTGTTACATGGTGGAGGCTGCTGAGAAGCCATCATTACTACTCTTTGCAGTCAGCAAAGGAAGTGTTGTTGATGTGCCTGATCAACAAGGTGAAGGGAGAATTCTACTTTTCCCCAACCCAGAGTCAGAGTGGTTTTATAGCCTCAGCATATCTGAATAAAGCCAATGTCCAGAAAAACACTCTTGGAATTCTTCCTGCCGAGTGCTAAGGATAAAGCTTAGTGCTTTATGCTGTGTCCAAGTGTAGTGTCCACTCACACCTGTGCTAGCGTGCAAGTCTTGTGTAGTACACAAAGGCTTATAGCATCAGGGATTTTACACAAATGCTGGAAATTAATCTAAAGGATTCATATGTCTGAGCAGAAAGTGCTACGACATAATAAGCTACTATTTCTGTTTCTTTAAAAAATGAAAAAAATATGCAATGGTATATATATATATATTTACATATATATATATATATATATATGTAAATAGTTTGAAGCTGCAAGCCACAAAGATATTTAAAAAAATCTAGGTAGACATCAAGAAAAACGTTCCCCCTTTATGTCAATTTGTTGTAACATAAAGTAAACACATGCTTCCTTTTTTTAAAAAAAAAATCTTAGATATAACAGCATTTGGGTCAAATGATCTATGGATTTATTATTTCTCTTTGAAAGTAATTTCAAAGACAATAAGAGCACATTAGCTATCCATCTGTTGTATAGTGTACAAGAAACATCCAAGCAAAATGTACCTGTTTTGCTTTGCAACATTCCAGATCTTTCTTAATTAGAAGTGGATCAGAAATGAAATATTTTAGATGTGTGAGGACTGATCAGCAAACTAAATCTGCTATGGAAAAATTATTTACTCAGAAACTCTACAAAACTGAAATATTTCTATTTTTCATAAAGAACTGCATGTAAAGATACATAGTTTAATAAAAGGCACAGCCAAGTTTTTGCTCTACCTGCTCTAACTGAAGCTATCAAATCGTTGAGGATTTAGGCTCTGTCTATAATTCTCATTTGTTTTGACCAGAATATACTTTTTAGTGAAAAAATAAAAACAAAAAAAGCCCTTACATTTGACAACTCACTTTTTTCAGTTTTGATTAATAGATGTATTTTGATAAAATCTGCTCATTACAAATTCCAACCTGTTACTTCTCAAGCATTCTCAAATTTTAGTGGTTTAGATAAAACTGGACACAGATCTAAATAATTTCCATTTCAAAACCTAATTCACATAAACCAATGTGGGCCAGAGTGGAAATAAAAACAAGATGTAGTCTCTTTAGTGCAGCTGTGATCACAATAGGCTTAATCACATCAGAATGTTGAATTCAGGATTATACTTCTTGATTTCTAGAATTGCTGCATAGTCTAGAAACTGAAACTGCAACTTAATTATAAACCACTGCCACTCATTCATAGAAATGTAACAGATGAGAATAACAGCTATTGTTGCTTGATAGCCTGTTAAAGAGATTGCACCTGTCATCATGATTTGGTCATTGCCTCTTCTCAGAGAGAATAATAAATTTGTTTTATTTGCATTATATCCCACTTTTAAAATAGAGATTAAATCCAATTAATTTCAATAAAATAACACCTCAATGGAAACATATTTTATATCACCCTGTATCATTTGGTTGGTATTGATTTAAGAGTTAAAAAGATAAATAATTGAAATAGTATATGATTTTTTAAAATCACTTAGCAAGCAAAAATCACTTCTCACAGATGAGAATTTAATCACGTAAATATGCAGTTCCATATCATTTACAGTTAGCAAGAAACTTTTCTTGGCAGAAGAAGATATAGAACAACAGTTAAGGTCAGGAGCCTGAAACACATAATCACACATGAGCACAGGAAGCTTGAAATAATGCACAAGTCTCAGCAGGTTATCCGTAAACAGTCTGTTTCCAATTCTCCCACCCAAGTAATTCCAGGTTTTCTTCCAACATAGTGGCATGTGTGGTATATTTGTTTTCTTTAATGGAGACTTCATCAAGTACTTGCAATAAATAGATTGATACAACTGTTTCTCTTAACATAATGTCACTCTGTTCTCAGAGAACAAGCTTTCATCCTTTAACACCTTACTTTAATGAACTCTTTCTTCACCATATGATAACTAAGAGATAAAATCACTCAAATTTTGAAAAATATAAGATCTGATTCACATTCTAATACTTTCAACTGTATTTAAAACTAGGTCTCTCACTGCAATGCATACTATGTTGGACATTCTTTCCCTTTAGTAAAGCATGAGAAAAAAGGATAATTTATTGAATAGTAATAGTTTTTAAAGACTACTACAAACATATAAACCCCATCTTACAAGACTGAGAAAACTCACAATTAAATAAAATTATCTTGTGTACTGTTTGTTATCCAGTTTTTCTGTAAAAGATGGGTTTTTCAGAAACATGAGGCTGACCTCAAGCACATAAGAATTATACCATGCTAAAAGTTTTGGAACTCAGGATATGTCCCTATAATAAACTGTTTGGAATGAGGGAAGCCTTACTAAGACTTTTGATAACATTCATTGTTCTGGTCAAGATTTTGATCAGTATAATGAACAGAAGAATGTTTATAGAAATCAATGCCAGCTTATATGCAGGTCTGTGGTAGTTGTCAGTGAAAGCTGGTGTCTTAACTGCAGGACCGATGAAACGGTAGCATAAGCTTAGCCTTAAAGTTCAGTGGCATTTATGGGTCTGTAAGGTTGTGGTAATATGCAGTTTATGAAAGAAATGGTGCAGAATCTGGATGCTGGAAGAAAGGACAATATATTCCATAGAATCACGGAATTGTAGAATCGTTTAGGTTGGAAAAGACCCTTAGGATCATCAAGTCCAACCATTAACCTAGACCTGCCAAATCCACCTCTAAACCATGTCCCTAAGCACCACATCTACATGCCTTTTAAATAACCCCATGGATGGTGACTCAACCACTTCCCTGGGCAGCTGGTTCCAATGTCTGACAGCTCTTTCCATTAAGGAATTTTCTCCTAATATCCAATCTAAACCACTCCTGACACAACCTGAGGCCATTTCCTCTTGTCATATCACTTTTCCTTGGCAGAAGACACCAACACCCACTTCACTACCACCTCCTTTCAGGTAGTTGTAGAGAATGATAAGGTCTTCCCTCAGCCTCCTTTTCTCCAGGCTAAACAGCCCCAGTTCCCTCAGCTGCTCAGTACTGTGATACACAATTTGTCTTGACGAAACTGGAACTGTTAGAAAAACTCATGAAATCTTTCGTACTTGATATGACTGTTCTCAATCACATGTTCATATTGGTCTCCAGCACACGGTGTACGTAATTTGAAGTAAATTCAACATTTACTGCTGAAGCTGTGGTCAAACACTTGACACCTATCCCAACTACACAACTGCAGTATCTGTATTAGGTCTGCTTCCTATTGTAATTAACAGGGTTAATCACACCAGTATCACTTATACAGTGCTATTGCAGTGCTTGCTGTTGACCTTATAAATCTAACTGCAATAGTTCAAAATCCTGAAGATGATATATACTTGCAAAAAAAAAAAAAAAAATTGTCTTTACAAAAAAAATTTGTCAGGTTTTAATATATTAAATCATTACAATTATGATTTCCTATACCTTTCATTTGTAATTATGTATGAGATTTCAAGTATTATTTAAAAGCCTTTCCTTTATTCCATTGGAATTTATAATGCAATTATGAGTTTTAGATATAAAATGTTATTCATATACATTTTGCAAATAACTGTAAATGGACAAAATTACTAGCATATAGGTAACAGTTTTTCTTATATTGTTCTACTTTAATTTTCCCCTTGATTAAATTTTGCACAAATTGTATTCTAAGCTCTGTGATTAGAAGGTACCAATTCACATCTAAATAGTTCATAGAATATTGTAAAAGAAAGTGTTAAGATAATTAAATAAGTATTAAGTGGATTAGTTGGTCACATCCCAAAGCTCTGATAGTGCTTTTCAGTGGGAAAGAATGCAAAATTATTCCAAAACTTGATGGTACAGTTTCAGTCATGGGTTTAGCTTTCTTTGTGTGAATAAGCTTTCACTTTCTGCCTTATTTTGTACTTGTCATCTTACAAGAATTACCAGGTGGTAATGACCATATTCTAATTATATGCTATTTTAAATATTTAAGTATCTTAAATAGTTTACATGGAAAAGGTCTAGAATGAAAATTTGACTCCTTTTATTTCCCGGATGGCTATCATAAAATATGTTAAATACAGAACTTCATAATTTCTTTTTTTCTACACTTCCAAAAAATGTCAGTGTCATGCTATGGCCACGTCTGTACTATTCTGCAGGCTACACCACAAAAAATCCAGATATACTTGTTGGGCTGGCTCAGACACAGGTTGTAGTTGCTGAAATGTGAGTTCAAGTCCTGAAAATCCAATAGCTGTTTTTAACAGCCTACATACTAGAAGGACATCAGCAAACAGTTTCTGTTTTCACCCTGAAGTGAAATCCCCTCCGCACCAAAAAAAAAAAGAAAAAAAATGAAAGGCAGCATTTCAATTGATTTCAATGGGAATGGGATTCTACCCCATGCCTTTTTGTGTAGCTGTCAAATTTAATTTGAAATTTTGAAGCAATAGAGAATTTACTTTATGCCTTGGAAACTTGTTCAACTAATTGCTGATTTACAGAGTGTAAAACATGCATTTTTTGCTATCTGATTTTATCTACACTGTCAATTTACCCAAAGCTTCTTATATACATTTTATGAATGAAAAAAATTCAGAGTCAGAAACTGATAATTCTGTCTCTTGATATGATATGGTGAGAAGCACAAACTGAAGTATTCCAAATTAATTTTAGATAGTGGAAGAATTGAGATAAGAATTGGACTTAAATGCTGGGTTTCTGGGTTGTTTTTTTTTTTTCTTTTTCTTTTCATAATAGATTAAAAGACACAGGTTTTCAAAGAAAAAAAGTGTTGCAGAGATATAGATCCCAATAAGGTATCTAGATGTGTAATTTTTTTTTTCATTCATAAAAAATATTGAACTTAAGTGCCTTTAAATTCTCAATATTTGCTATATGTAGGAATTCAGATTGCTACTATTGTTCAGGAAAACCAAATCTTCATATTTCACACTAAACTGCTGTTTAGTTTTGAACAATTGTTTAATTGAATTAATACTTACAGCAGGATCAAAAGGTTTCGATTTAAGTGGTATCTCAGAACATAAATAATACTTTTCAAGAAGAAAAAATACAGAAGTGACAAGGCATTGGATAAACAGTGGAATTGTTGTTTTAAAGACAGGGACTAGACTTCTTATAAATAATAGTCACAAGGGCTACAGATAGAAACCAACTGGAGTGATTGCTAGTTTCCCCCTACCACTTTGGAAATTTTAATTATTCAGCATTCTACCTACTGGCAGAGTCACACTGCTAGCCATGTGATCTGACCCTGGCATGGCAGCTTCAAGTGAAAACTCGATTTCAAAGTCAAAAGCTATAAGCAGCTACAAGCTGCTCTGAAGTATCACCTTAAAAATAGTTTGGCACCCTTTTTGTATAACTGTATTCCAATTTTCTCTTTTTTGTATTTGGCCTGGGGAAAGGTACTTAAGTAAACACATGGGAACTGTTTCATTGCAAAGATTTAAATGTGTGTTAATTAATCAAAAGTGTATATAATAATCCTTCACAGTGAATCTGTACAGGAAATGCTTGTCTCCTCTTGGAATCATCAGTGTTAAAAGTCTGATGAATTAGCTTTCAATTTCATCTCTAATTCCCTGGAAATCATATGTCTTTGACATATGAGCTTCATCCTTTTTGGAGTTACCTCTCATAAATAACACTGTTACTTTTTTGTTCTAAGAGTTGTGTCTATTTTAAAATACCTTTTCATGTCAGGCCACATCTTAGTAGCAAATCCTCCCATTTTGTTTCAGGTGTTGATCTCTACTGGATTCCACTTTGAATCTCTGAAGAGAAATTTTCTTTTGTGACTCAATTTAAATTCTCAATAACAAAATGTTTAATTCACCCAAGGTGTTTCACTATGGATTCTTTTCTTCAGTAACATCTATAGATGCACCTTAGCAATTACAGACACATCCTGAATTTTGAAAATGCTATTAAAATAATTTTACTTTAATAGGGCAAAGACTTGTGGATATCTTAATGGTTTATATTTTTCTCTAAAAATGTAAACGGAGACAGGCCAGATCTATAATTAGTAGTGAATAGATAGCAATGTCAAATCAGGAGATAATTATAATTAGTTATTTACTTCCATGCTTTCCATACTTTAGTCAGCAAAAATTACTTGCAAGTAACAAGCTTATGTTGTGTTATCATAGCTCTGTATAGTACAATGAACTACATTTAATCATGACTAAATTTTAAATAAGGAGATTCTGCACCATTCTAATTTTATATGCTCATTACTTTAAAACTGATTTTCTTAAAGTAATTCTGAATAAGAATGATAGAATATTTTGTCAGAATAACCTTTTTCTTCCAGAAAACACAAAAGATGGTATCAGAAAATCAGAAAATGGTACATATATGCTACAAAATAATTTTGAACTTCTTTGTCTTTACATATGGAAGCTTCTAGGTTAAAGAAGGTCAAACAACAAAGAAAACAACATTACAAAAAAATGAAATTTTTGCCTATTTGAGTTCAGGAGAAATGTTGGAAGGAATTTTTTGTACACACGAACACGTTTCCTTGCAAAAACTGTATTAGTTATAAGGTTCCTAAAACTGAGAGGAAAGACGGAAGATATGAAGATCTTTAAAAGGTCAGGACTCTGTCTTCCTGTATCTAAAAGAAAGGAAAGTAGATGTTAGAAAAGTACTGGGACAGAACATGGAGAAGAGCTAGAAAAAACAACAGTTGTAGCAGATGAAATGGTTGTGTTACTGCACACAGTACGGCTCTTCTATCACCACTTCTCTAAGGCATCTTCTTTTCACTAGTGTTTTAAATTAACTCTCTTCAGATGGAGGAAATTAGTAAACTGAAGATAAGTTTTCCACTGAAGTGACTTTATGCAAATGAGTCATTAATGCAGTCTCCAGGATGTTGTCAGCCCAATCTGTTTCTATCTTAGCATTAACTTCATAACATATGCTTGCATCTATTTTATGATACTGGTAACACTTATCTCATGTGAACCAGAAATTGGCCCCAAAAATTTTGAGTAGTAGCAGCTTGCTATACAATACAGGAAGCTGTTGTGCGGATCTTTTAAAAATGATTTAAAACATTCGCAAAACATCACTTAAATAAATTGCTCTTTTAAAGGATTATAGAATAAATGGATAAATTGATTCTAGCCATTACACGTTCTGATATATTGCTTCATACTAGGCTATACTGCAATGTGTCACTTCTAGTGACTTTCCTACTTTGTTTCCTTAACATTTCAGATATGACATACTGTTACTGCGACTAATGCATTCTTACAGGACCTGAAGAAACTTGCATGCCAGGAACTAGCAACAAAGAGAACCACTGTTTTGTTTTGCACACTTTTATTTCTTTACAAGAATGAAAAATGTCTTTTTCTTAATAACAGAGGTGATACTTGTTATTTTTTACTGGCTATTAAAAAAAAAAAAGAAAAAGAGCTACAAAAAGTTAACAACTATTTTGAATATTATATACATGAAGATATTTTCCTGATTGTACAGTCTTTAAGAAAAACTCCTTAAACTGATAAAAACAGAGTTTCGTGCATAGCTATTCAAAAGAAAGCTGATCTTATGTATCTTCTGCTTTCAGTAAAAACCAAAATCCAAACCCCCAAATCTGCTTTTTTGGCATTTTTAAAACTTTGGTAGCTGGCTTTACAAGTCACAGTTTGAAACATTGTTCTGAGTGATTCCAGATTCATTTTTGAGAGTGACAGGTTGCATGAACTTCGAAATTCTCAACTGCATTAGCAGCCCACCGAGCAGGGACTGAAATTCTGGACTTGTTAAGCTGTTTCAGGAGTTTTTGAATGAAGTGTAATTTTGCTACTGCAAGAATGAAGAACGGGGCTGTGGAAAGGAAATAGTGGAGACGCAAGGCTGTTAGTCTCCTCACCACAGCTAGGTGGAGCAGGAGAGAAAAACAGAGAACAGCTTCAGATAGTAGGGTCTTCCCACTCTTAAACAGTAGCTGTTGTCCCAGCTTCTCTCTTTGGAGCTGGCAGCAAAACAGAGCCCAGCTTTCCACAGCTTTGGCACAGCAGGGAATGCAATGGTGCAGTGACTGGTTTTCTGACACCAGCAAGAAGCACGTTTGGAAAATCATGCAATTAGAAGCTGCTCTGCCTTCTTCCAAAGTTATCATTCATAACAACTGCACTTCAACTGTGCTTCCACTTTGTTCTTTTTTTCCCCTGATCTCATGAATCATATACTTTGATTTGTACAGTGATGCAGCTTTGTCATATAATTATCCCATAGCAAGTAGTCATGGTGAGCTATAGATCAGAAACCACTGAGTTGAAATGAATATTTTACCTTTATCACTGATCTCTAGCATGATTCACAAAACTTTGTATAAAAAATTGGCACGAATTTCTTTTTTCCTGATTATGCTTTGAAAGGAAATATTGGCCCATGGACAGCAGCAGCTATAGATGCTTAAATAGAGAGAAGTGTAGTCTCTTCTTTTGCATTTGATGAAGATATCTACCTGCAGTTAACTCAGAGGCCTAAGCCTGAGCTTTCAGGGACCAGCTCTGTGGTCCTCCTTATTTCCTAAATCCTTCATCAACACACGAGTATCTTGAAGTATCTTACTCCTCTGTGTACTGCACAGGCTTTCATATGTATTTAGCTTTTACTCAAAAAAAATAAATTAAAAAAATTGAGGATCTAATATACAATTTCCAAACAAGTGTTGGCTCAGGATAACTGAGGGAAAGTTTCCATCTCTAACCCCACTGCAGGATAAGTGGGAAAGCTAATGAGGAAGTTGTTCCATCTTGTATTCTTTTCACCTACAATTTTGCATCTGACTAGTAAAACATTTTACATGTCGGGGCTAAAATTTCCTCTCTGATTTTGGTTATTGACCTGCCTGTAGTGGATTTCTTTTTTTTTCCCCTACAAGTTTTCAATGTTGTTATTGCTGTTGCTGTGACTGATACGATTTTTTCACCACTAAAATATAAAAGTAAAACAGATATTCTCCAAGTCTAAACAAAATATTCACCAGGGACACCAGTAGAAGGGGCATAACTAGACCCTTGGGAGCACAGCAAGAGAAAATTATTCTACCAGAAGATTCTGCTTTCAAAGTTATAGCTGTGGGGAAAGAAGGTAACAACCAATATAACAACCAAGTCCAAACGTTAGAGAAGAAAGGAGAAGAGTAAAAGAGACTCAGTAGAAGTATTCATTAAGGAACAAATGAAAAAATATGTCAGAGATCAAAGAGAAATAAATTACTGCTACTCTCTGCTTTATCAACACTGGAAGCCATTTTCATTCTCATATGAAGATATTTAGTGTACATACTTGGATGACTAGAGGTGCAGAGGGTAACTGTTAAATGAATACTTCTAAAACGTGATTTTTTTTCCTAAACTTGAGTTTCAGAGAAAAATGCCTATAGTAAATACATGTCAGAATATGTTTCTGACATAATTACTTAGTCGTAAAATATCATTGAAATAAAGGAATGTCAGATACGTGTTTATATATCAAACTGTGTGATAGTTTGACCGATAGTATAAAGTATACTCATTTAAGTGCTTTTCAGTTTTCATCCATAAACACAGGTAAGGCTTCTAGTGCTCATCAAGCACTTCCACATATCAGAAAGAACAAGTTAATTTGAGACGTTTATCAAAGGAGTTGCCTGAAAACCTTTCTAGAACCTCTTCTTCCGCCACTGTTTATGATACTCCTTCTACACCATTAACTGTAGGAATATTTTGCTTTATACGAGGTGATACTAATTCAAATTGGTTTAATAAATGGATATCTTCAATAACACCCTCTCGTGTTTCTTCTGTTTTGTCTTTGTGCATTGTATGTTTTACATGTGTACTCTCCTCTGAAGTGGCTTTAGTCTGGTTGAAAATAATATTTGAGGGCATACGGAAGGAGATCTTCTGCTCTGTTAAGGAGAGAGCTCTCATTAAAGGAGCCATAAACCAGAACAACCAGAACACAGAGACAAACCTGCCTACTCATGATAAGGGTGATTGTGATACGAAAAAAAAGTGGTCAGCAGCACAAATGCATAAGGATATATGGAGAGTGAGAAGATTTTTTTTTGCAGTTGGAAGGTTAATGAAATGAAGGGAGAAAACACAGAGACATAAAACCTAACCAATTAACATTAACAAAGACAACTGGAAAAAAAAAAAAAAAAAAGGTCATCCACACTAATTGATGGGCTATCAGAAACTACAGCTACACCAAATAATAATGATACACACCTGAGGGTCCAGGGTATTGAAGGAGGTCAGAGTGAGGTCTCAGCATCAGGGACTGGGGCAAGTGGGGCTGTTTAAGCTCCAGCCATTGAGTGGGAATGATGCATATCCCAAAAACCATCTACTGGGTGGACCAGCATGAGTGAGGGGTTCAGGTCCACGGCCTGGAGTGGGACCACAGAACACAGCCTGTGTGTCATGTGCTGGCTGCTGGGCCTCCACGTATTTTTATCTTCCCCAGTCCTGGTATGCATGGAGTTTGCACATATATTCACTGTCGAACCTTAAGCTGGACCAGCTGACAAGCAGGGCCACCTCAAGTCTGGGCCAGGGTATTAAGAGGGTGGAGGGTCCATGCTGATATTTGAGGGACCCATGGCTGTGGAATGCCTGTGGGATGAGTGTGTGAATGATGCACGTGTGCAGTGAGCACCAAGTTGGAACAGCTGCCAAAGGGGGGAGCCATGAGTGGGTAAGGGGGCCAGGATGTGGGCAGAAGTGCCAGGTGGACAGATAAGCCTTACCAGTACTTGAGGGAACCATGCATGTGCATGTGCTTGTGAACCTGAACTATGCTGTGTGTGTGCTGCACTAGTGACCTTCTGTCTCTGCCAACCCAAGAGAAAGAGACTTGGCTGTCTGTGCCTGTGCTTATTTACGTGAGTTGTCTACATAGGTGCTGTTAAAGGCAGAGCGTTGTCTGCAGCAGTCAGTGTGACCTCCCATGTCAGTGTCCTGCTTGTGTGTCTGGAATATGTGTGGAGCTTTGCTACTGGTTGTACCTGCAAACAGAAGAGCAGCAGCCATATACCTCAGCCTGAGCAGAGAACCCAGGTCCTCAGGCAGGGCTCCAGCACCCAGGCAGGGGGCAAACCTGGGCCAGAATGACTAGAAGAGGCAGACACTTTCTTAACATCGCTTAACTAATATACATACTGTAATGCAGAATTTATTCATTAAATTTGGAAATAAGTGAATTCTACACATTTTTCTTTAATTCAGTGCAGTTTTCAGTTGAAAAAAAATTATGCTGTTAATGCATATTTGTCAAGAATGCTAAGATACTTGCTAATTACTTTTTAGTAAAGAGGATTTTATTAAAATATAAAAAGGTCTTAACATTATGTGTGAAGCTAAAAATATTTTACACTTTTCTCTTGATTTGCCTATCAAATAATGGTTAAAAGAACACAGTGGACAATTTGTTTAGATGTGTCCTAATGATCTGTTCTTCAAATTTCTGCTTCTGTTATGAAAATATAAAATGGTAGGCCCTTCGTGGATGAAAGGTTGTTAACAACTCCAGTCTTGATATTCACATAATTCACACATAATTCAATCAACTTTTTATTTGTAAAGATTTAAGACCAAGAAGCCAAACTGACATCCAGATTCTGATTCAAATCACTAACAAATCAAACTGTGTGTTTCCTCTTCAAAACTGATTTCTTTAATCATATGCAAATGAAAGGCAAATAAAATGAAGGCAAAAATTTTGTTTGCATATTAAATAGGTTCAATACAAAAATGCATTCATCGCTCTCATTTCAGTGACAAATTAAGATTGTGGTTTGGTTTTTTGTTGTTTTTTTTTGTTAATAAAGACAATATCTGTCAAATTTGGTTTTGAAATTATAAATTTCACTCGATAAATAATTCTCATGTAACTTCCAATACATAGAGCAAAGACCACTTTGTATATTATTTTTGAAGACAGCTCAACTCTGTGTGGGAACTGGACATTCATTTTACGGAATAGGGGAGCATTTCATTGGAAAGCTGCCGTTTTTTCCTTAGCTACATTCTATGACAAAATTTCTTCCTGAAATTGCATTGGGCTATAACAAGTGTGCACGTTTTGGTGTCTCTTGTAGAGCAACCAAAAGAGCACTTCCAGGATACTCCAAAGGCAACAACATAATGCAAATGCATATCACCAAGCCAATATAACATTCTCACACATTAGGATCCTGAGTCTATGTGATCAGTTGAAAGGCCTCAGGAGTGCAGAAAGGAGTAAAAATGTTTCTAAGTTGTATTTCACCTTTCTGAATCCTAGCTGAGGTCTTGCTACTCATTAGAGCTCCCCAGAGCAATTTTGCCAGAGTACAGTGTGATCCTCCTTCTTTCTCTTCAGTAGCTTCTCTGTAACAAATATCTAAATTTGAAGCTATTTAGAAATTAGGATTAATGATGCTCACAAGGTGGATCTAGAATACTAGAAAACAAATTTCTCACTCCTTCCATCACCTGTCGGCTCCTCCCCTGCATCAAAGGAGAAGGTGGGTGTTTGTAAATTTCCAGGATCTTTAGATTCTTCAATGAAATACATTCAGTACCTGTTTCAGAAAGGGAGTCAGATGAAAGAAGCAGGACTCCCAAGAACTCTTTGATTCAGGCATGGATTCACAAGCTAATGCCAGCTAATAACATGCACTATTTGGTGTGGAATCACATTTTAAAATCAGCACAGTGAACAGGGAGCTCAGCAAGTGCAAAAAAAGCATTTCAGGGATAATGTGATCAATAAATTTCAGTCTGTGTCAAGAGTCTGATTACCATATCCCAGATGTAGTGAAAGGACAGACAGGGCACCAATAAAAAGGTCAGAATACAGCGCATAGCCATAATTGAGTGTACTACTTATAAAGAACAGCTGCAGGACTGTGTATTGCCATCAGTGAAGCAGTGAGACCTACTTTACATATTTTAAATTTAAGAAAATTGAAAGGACAGTCCCTTTGCACATTTTTTTTCTAGAAAATTAAGAGCAGCACACTGTAACAATACTTAAACAAACAAACAAAAAACAAGCAAGCACACATCCCCCCCCAAGAAAAAAGTCTAACTTACAGCAAGAGCTGATATCTGATCACATATCTAGATATGGGTTCAGATATGAGATCTTCATCATCCAAGTATTATTTCTGTTAAGGCCTCATTCTAAGTATCAAAGCAGAAAAGCAAATGAACTATGTTAGTGTGGCGTTAACACCTGTTTTAGTTCTGTAACTGCACTATTGTTTTTAATAAATTATAAACAGTACAGTGCTTCTCAACTTAAGAACAATACAGTTTGGATTTATGTAGCAGTTTAAAGGTTCCTTTGTCTTTAGCACTCCTGAAATCAAAATGAAAACTGCAGCTTAAGAGAAAAGTTATAAAAAAGAGAAAGAGGTCAATGATATAAGCGTTCCCTGGCTGCAGATTAGATGGGTTTCAACACTTGGCTGTGTTGAAAGGAAATCATTCAGTAAGAGTTTCTGGCTTTTAATACATCTGTATGTACTTAACATAAGATGTCAGTACCATTCTTGGTACTGAGAATACAGAAAGGAAGAGACACGTGTCTGCACATTCAGCATAGCTGGTAGATTCTCAGCCACCTGCGTTCATACCTGCTGCTCTAGAAACATGTCAGTATAAATATGATCTGCAAAATCTCATCCCAAAATGTATTATCACCTATGTAGCTGTGACTCTTTTTCTAATCTAATTATAAAACTTAGAAGAAACTGACAGGAATTTAAGAAAAAAAAATTGCATTCTACGTAATACTTATTGACCAAACTCCTGGGAACTAAGCCATATTGTTCAGATATTGTATAGCATTGTTCCTTAACAAATAACTCCAATGTTTTCTATTATATTTCAATGGCTGAGGTAACAAGGCTTCAAAATCTACAATTAGGATATCTAGTCAATCTTAGGAATTCCAAGTGCTGACGGATGTTAGCGATTATATGATTTCTGCTTGCAATGGAAACATGTTCCTATGAAATATTTATTTAAAATTGTTAATTAAGCTTTAAGGTATAATGGGTCAAGAATGACACCTATGTATTAAATATCTGCAGTAGAAATGTCTATCTATTATTTTAAATTCTTTCTCATTAAAGCACTTCCCTTAATCTTGCTGAATGTGTCAAAAAACAATAGACTTGATAAGCATAAAAAAAAAAAAGAAGAAAAAAAAAATCTACAAAAAGCTCCTTACTTTTCAGAGGACTTGTACCCCCTTATAACCCTCTCACAAGTAGCAGGAATTCATATTCACCATTTGCCTCAGGGAAAGAGTCCTTTAACTGTGGTTTATGTTCAAGGAGATACAGTTTCTACTGTACCCTCACACTTCAATCTGATAGCAGAAAAGAAACAGATATTATGCCTTCCTCTGCATCCCATTCAGACTATAACAAAAATGGTAATGGTACCCTCCATGTGTTTCATAAGAGGACATACAATAACCCATACATAGCCAGCTACAGCCATTCTGATGTCCTATGGTATCTTGTACATTAACTTGAAGCTGACAGACACAATTCAGGACTTACAGGAGACCAGCAGACTTTTGAAGCAGCAGCTGGAAGCCAGGAGGGGGACTCTAGGGCACACACCTGGGTAACAAACAACAGTTTGAATGGAAGAGGGGACTCTGGACACTTAGAAGTTAATTGCTAGATCTGAAATTCACCTAGCAATATGATCACAGCAACTTATCCTTATCTCGTCTTAAAAATTAACTTACATCCCCAACAGCAGAGTCAGGTAGCACTCCATGACCTAAGCGTTTTCTCCCACCTTCCTATACAGCAGGAAGAAAGATTTGGATGAAGGATTGAACATGCAGGTCTTCATGCAGCCCATAACTCTCTTCAGACAGGAGCTATATGGCTATAACTGCATAAAAAAGTGAGCTAAAAACCCTCATCACCCTTTTGTCCTGGAGGATGACACCATAGCTGAAGACATAATCTCTTTCTTTCTATTTTTCTGAGTATGGCAGTGTACCCAAGTGAATGATGCAATCTCTTTTAGGAAAGAACAACATCAGTCAGAAGCATGAGGGACATATGATTTGCCCCCTCCTGTCTTCACCAGAGTTTAACTCACAGCCATTTCATAGGCAAAGTGAGAGTCAGATGAATGAGGCTGGAAAGGTGGTTAAACTGTTTGACTTTCTGGCCTTAAATACTTGCTATCACAATCATTTTCTCTTATCTTTCAGGTTGTCTTTCTTTTTGCACTCACTACTTTGGCATTCTGAAGGGTAATGCTCATTTTAAAATATGTATAGACTTCATTTAAAATAAATGAATCTAAAACCCTTTGGGGCGAAACCATGCTTGGTGTATCTCAGCTAACTTCAACCAAGGTTGAATGC
Organism: Columba livia; assembly: GCF_036013475.1. Taxonomy (NCBI): domain Eukaryota; kingdom Metazoa; phylum Chordata; class Aves; order Columbiformes; family Columbidae; genus Columba; species Columba livia. The sequence continues at coordinate 193,405,900 of NC_088602.1, forward strand.
AGGCCTGTGTCCTATTGTTTGTCATGACCTTAGAGAAAAACAAAGAGACTCCTTTAAAGATGTGGGTTATTTTACATTTTCTACCTCATGGTCTAGTTTTATTTTACAACCTTAATAAAAACTTATATTAGTGGGATTTCATGTATTTATGTTTGAAAACATTTTTGAGCACTGTGATGAAATCAACGGAAATTAATGTAATTGTTTTGAGCCAGATTCAATAACTCTAATTACCAGCATTTCTAGTCTGACTGCATAATATGCTCAACTATCCAGTCTGCTGAAGGAAATTTAACTACCACTCACTCAGTGTTCTTTTATGTTTGCATAAGGAGAACAATCCGAAGAGTAAATAAAGAAAAAATGAATTTGTAAATTTCTGTTGGTCATAGAATTATCATAGAATTATCATTAATGATATCTCAGAGCTCCATAGAAATATATGGAAAATCCAATCAGGAATTTTTTGCCATGTTCTATTTACAATTAGATAAAATGATCTGACGACATTATATGAAGCAATGTGATATCACAGCAAAGCATTTTTTAAGTTGAAAAACATTTCAGATATCCTAAAAGAATTAGCTCTTTCTGATATGTTCTTGACTGTCTTTGTTCTCTTCTACACACTTATTTTTATATTTTAGTTGACTGAAAATTTCTTCAGTGGCTACACATGCGGAAAACAAACCAAAGAAAAAGACCTAGAGGCCTGATCATTTATCTGGATTTGATCAAGAAAAAAAAGCAAAGAGCAATCATAACCTACTTGTATACAGAAGAATTTTAAATACACATCCATGTAAATCCTTCTGTTGTTAAATTCCAAAATAAAAAAAATTGATTGGTATATCACTGAGTAATAGACATTTTGGCTTACACAGATATTTCTACAGATTTTTATCTAGAAAATACGCTATAGAACACAGGTACAAAGTATGGAAGATGCCAGCATTCCTTACTTATCACTGCTGACTCATATGGCTCTAAACAGTATGTTATTTTTTTAAGTTACTAAGTTATTAATGGACATGGTATCTCTAATACCCTGAGAAGACAGACAGAAAATAAAGACTGAGATCGTAATGTTCAATTGTGTGGTCACTAGAGATGGGACAAGTCACTAATCTAACGTATGATAGATAAGCAAAATACCTAGATTCTCCCTACTGAAAATATAATCATTTATATGTTCAGAGACAGTCAAGATTTGAAAAATTCTTTTGAATTTTTGTAACTATTTAAAGCTTTTTAGGGATATGGGATTATAGCTGATTCTTCTCAAGGCTGCAAATAAAGTGGTTCACTGAGTTCATTACATGTGGCTCAACAAACCACAATATTTATATATATACAGATCACACTATATCTACTTTAACATAAACATTGTAATGACACAGTAAACATGAAGCACAGAATATTTTTTCTAACATTCTCATTTCATAGAACAGGAGATACCTTTTCTATTCTGTCTTTAACTTTAGAAAATAAGTTTCCTATCCAATATCAGAAACACATGCGTATTTAACTTTATGTCTATATGTTTCAGCAGTAGATTTCAATTTGCATCTCTATGATGTTCACTTTTACTTGTCCACAGACCCAGCTGAGGCACATCAAAGACATAGAAATCTAGATATCTTGTGTAACATGCATGTCTAGAAGCTCAGCTATTCCTTGCTATTTAATCTGAAGTGACTATAAACAGCAAATTCACTGTTAGTCTGATACACTCTTCACATCTTTTTTTTTCTTTTCTGAATAGAAAAAAGTCATTTCTCTGCAGGCTGGTGTTATAGCACCACTACACTGTTCATAGTACTCTAAATTTCTGAGTTTTGTAGCATTTCTCTTCAAAGAGATATGTATCGAACTTCTTATTGCAGGATTGGTAAACAGCTAAGAGTTCCAAGTCTCCGTCATTTCCAGAAAGAGGTACTAGGTCCTGTTTATGTTCCCAGCTTGCTTTGTCCATTTTAGTTCTTCTTCCACTCTGGCCAGTTCTTATATTTTGTTGGCTGGTGCTTGTGTCAAGCATATTTTTTTTCTGTTCAAGTGCAGATCTCCACCTTTATGGTGGTTGTGATAATCCCAGTAAAATCCAATATCTCAAGGAATCAGAATCCTTTGTCTTGCTAAGAAATGCAGTAACCACTGATGTTTAGAGATGTGACCAACGTTTTTTAAATAATTGATTTAAAGAACAGTGACCAGATTCACTCAGAGGGATGAAGGGAGCCTCAGTAACTCTGAACATCCAGTCTTAAATAAGTCAGCAGGCTGCACAGTGATAGAGTGCCCAATGGGAACTCAAAGCACCTGGGAAACCAGACTCTCTTCAGGAGATTCAAATTATAGTTTTTTATTTTTAGATGTTCAGCACTCTAAGGCTTCATTTAGTGATAACATAGATCTTCCCTTTACATACCACTATAAAAATAAAATTGTTTACTTCAGTAGGTTTTTTTTCCAAAATAAATACATCAGAAAGTAGTTTAATATAATTTGATGTGGTTTTGTATATATTTGTAGATATCTACAATTTAGTACCAGCTTTTGTGAACTATGTTTGACCCCGACCTGGATTTTTTCTGTAGTTATTAGGGTTTCACATCCTCTTCTGAACTGTGTCAGACAGAAAGCTGAACTGTAGGTACCACACAAAATGGACGCAATCTGAGCTGCTGCTCTGCAAAGTGGCTAATACACTTCAGATTGCTGAATATATAATGGTCACTAATAATAATGCACAGTAATGATCACTAATAATCATGCACAATAATTTTCCAAATGCACAATATATATAGATAAACCCACATGTTATAGATCTTAAGAAAATAACGTTTTGTTTACCATTTGGTCTTTGACCCTTTTTTGCAACTGAGAGAAAAGATGAGGAGAGGAAAATAAGGTAGGAAAATTGCTTCATGAGGAAATGTAAAAGTTACTGATGGTAACATTGAATACATTTTTTTTTTCTCTAAGGCAAAGTAGTTATTGAACAGTTCATTCATAGATCACATTCTTAGATGTTTTACATATTTATCAAAAGAGCTGAACATTTTCACTCAGGTGTAGAATACAAGAGTCTTAAAGAAATGCATGTACTTTTAAAATTATTTTTCCTCACTGAATTTATATATATATATATATATATATATATATATATATATATATATATATAAATAATGGTTATTTTCCCTCCTTCAAGGAAAAAGTTCCAAGGTACAACATACTCAACTGAGTTATTTTTGCATCTGTCCAAGACCTTGGCATACTTCCCTGTGCTCTTCTATCCTCAACCCTAAGGGCAGCCAAAGGCAAAAGTATTTTCGGCAGGCTAAGAAACAATGTAAGCTTCAGGGATTTCTGGATGACAGATTTTAAACTGTAACCAAAGTAGAGGTGTGATTAAAAATAACAAGAGCTAAAACCTCTCTCTGAATTTTAAAGGAAAATGTGTAATTTTAGCTTTCTTCAACATCATAACTGATGACTGAATCATTTTAAAGTTATTCACAAAAGTAAAAATCAGGATCAATCTATTATGTCATTTGATCCATGTCCCTAAATAATACAGTAAAACTCTGTAAGTACATTTTGCTACCATTTTTACAGTCGGAGTTCAGATGGTTTGAAACCGCTCTTGCTGTGCATAAGGTGCTGATGTCAAATGCCTGTGCACCTGTTGGCTGTTAGGGATTTTCAGTTCTTAAATTCTGAAGAAAGTCTGATCATTTCATTACGTTGAGAGAAGAATGTATAATCACAACAATGAAAAAAACAACTGCTTCTATAGGTAGCTCAGCCTAATTAGCAAAGCTGCTTTTAGAGACAATATGGCATTAAAATAATGTAAGGTAGTGAATAGTCTCAGCGGAAATACGGAAACATTTGTGGAATTAGGAATTAATTCAGTGTAAAGCAATATTTATAGTTACAAAATTGGAATCTATTCTACACAAAGACCTAAGTCCATATGAGTAATGGTATATTCATTGGCAGTTCTGTCACACATCTTGAGAGTGTGGTCACTGAACAAATTACATGTAAATTTATAATAAATTCACTTATTCCAGACAAAATCACCAACAGATATTAAAAATAAGGAACTTTATTGTGAATATAAAACAAATCCTGTTTTCATTTCGTTTAGAGCTATTTCTGATCTTTCTGATCCCTTCCAGACACTTCTTATGCAAGCCAAATTAGCTTCCCTCCCTCCCCACCCCTCACCCTGCCTTGAAGAGTATAATACCTTTCCATTATCAAATTATTGCATCCAAGTTACATGAGTAGGTTGCTTGAATTCCCACCTGTCTTTTCTATTCAAAAGCATGTTATGGATAAAAGGAATTAAAAATCAGTAATATATCTTCAGTGTAAGAAAAGACTAACCACAGAATTACTGCTACTCTGGTTACAATGATATTAGGAATTTTAGTTCAAATTACGTGAAGTTAAAATGATAAATACACAAACTACCTTTTTCTGATGTAGTGCTCATCCACTCACTGGCCCACTGAGTCTAAAGTAGGGACTTCAATTTGGGTGCATAAGGCAGGGGCTTGTGGGGGGGGGAATCCTCATTCTGTTGACACTATAATGCTGATCTTGGTGGTTTCCTCCTCTTCCCTCTAAGACTAGCTTGAGAACACTTTTGTGTTTGCTGATACACTTTACACCTTGATCATTCTTCATTGGTCTGCAACCCTAAATAGACCTGAATTTGTTATCTGCAGTGTGTTTCACTTATGCTAAATACTTGCTTTTTGTTCTCTCTCTCTCTACAATTACTTTTACCTGTTTTTCACCATGGCATTCCTGTGATAAGTGGTTGATCACTGGTGAGTTGTTTGTAGTTCTGGAGTCTCCCATGTCACCCTGAGTCTACAATTTTAAGGTATTAAATACAGGTGTCTCCAGATAATCTCATTTGGTCTCCAACAGCCACTGCAGAAGGGTACACACTCATTTACAAATTGAGTCATGTATGCGTGAGTTAGAGTTTCTAAAACTGAACTGCAGGTTTAAGTTTAGGCAACTGAATATCTTCAGAAGCTCCAACAACTTTTCTGAAAATCTGTAGCTAAATCAAACTGAGAAGAAAAATACAGTAACTCCCCAGCTGACAAAAAGCTATAGGGTGGACTCGATTATCTGTCCAGTCCGGCCTGTTTGTCACAGTCTGGTCAATCAGCATAGATGTTGATCAGAATCAGCTATAACAGATGTTGGCTTTTACTCAGCTGTTAATATTAGTCCACAGAAAGGAGAAAATGATACAGCAGAGGAGTTAAGGATGCTGAGAAGGAAGGGCAGAGCAGGTAAATGGAGAGGAAGTGAATGCATCACAGAAGGAAGAGCTTGGGACTGCAGGGAGGTAGTGCAGGAATTGCCTTATGGATGCTAAAGCAGAATGATACAGATACATGCAACAAAAGTTATAGAAAAACAGACTTCATTAGTTTTCCTACTGATTAAACATTTGGCCTCATTTATTTTGAGATAATGTTGTGTGAGGATTTCTTTTTTTTCTGTCTTCTGCGTCTGGAATTCTTGGTTATTCGTCAAGTGATGTATGTAATGATACAATTTGCCTTGCACATGTCAGAAAGATGACTTCAGTCTCTGCCTCATGCCCCTGGCTTCCTTGAAGGACGTTTTGTTCCTACATCTATCCACGCCAATCCTCTGTAAGTAGACATTTTTCTTCAAATCAGTCCCGTCCCCTCAGATCATTCTTTTTTCTTTAATCAGTTAAGCTGCCCATTTCTCACATTTTCTCGCCTTTACTACCTACTTAACAGATTCCACTTTTATGTGTAGGTCCTACACAAATCACTTTCACATCACTTCTGTTCCACACCAAGTTTTCCATCTTCTACAATCAGAAGGAGTGATTGTTTCCAGGAGGACCTTCATCTCTAATCTGGGGCTGAAGGAGGAGTAACCAAATTTAAAGCCTTTTGATCACCTTTTCTTCTTCCTAGGGAAGAGTTGCAAGGATGAAGAAGGAACAAGCAGAAGGAGGATATATCATTTTATTAAAAGGATTAATAAAGAATCTGACCTAATAATCTTGTTCTTTCTATATCTGCTTTCTCATGTAATTTAGGAAACAAAACCTTCATAGTTTATACCACTCAAGGAGACAGACCTGAGGAGAAAGTCTTTTTCTCCTTAAGAAAACTTACTGGACTAGAGAAACTTCCTATGTCACTGAAAAATTACGCTTAGTCCATTGCAAAATCTTATTATTAAAATTTTTATACTGTTGTTTGGAAGCATTGTCATGATTAGGCATATTATATTCTATGTAGCTTTCTTACACATTTCTTTTTAAGCACTAGGCAACAGTAACTTGTAGATTCAGCTGTTCTTGTTGTAATTACTCTAAGCCTCCAGTCTCAATAAGATAATTTTAAAACATACCATGTCACCTGTCAAGACACTAAGGACTTTCTGACACACTAATAACTGCAGCAGTTGTAATTCACACATTATGGCTTTGGGTTTTGTTTTTCACTTTTAGAACAGATCTCTGAACATATCTATTTCAAAGTAATAATAATTTACATGCTAACTTTGTTAGTATTGCAAGTGAATATGCTTGTGTACAGATTAAGATTTGTTTCAGTTAGGGAATCAGAAATTGTGATGGGAGTGATGTTAAGAAAAATCAGGTCCGTGAAGCTGTTGTGTTCTTAGCAACAAAGGCTACAGCCCTTGATGGTTCTTAGTCCCTGAAGCCAAGGTGAGCAGCCTTGAAAGCTCTTTGACAATGAAGTCAGTACTATAAAGTGTAATTGCCATCTTTCTCTAGCTTCCTTACGTATACCAGATACATTTATACTATTGAACCCTCGACATCAAAGGAGGTTCTCATTTGCTCCTAGTGCTGCTTATGCTGTATTAATATATGTTTTTTCTAGTCACCCTTGTGGATTTGGCAAGACGTCCTGCCTATTTGCAGTCCCTTCTGCGTACCTTGTTCTTTGTTCTCCAACTTGAAAGACCTATGGTTTGGATGCCTCCTAATCGCCATCACCACAGTCTTTGTTTGTCCTTTAGTTTGTCACATTGCACACATATCTTTGCAAAATGTCTATATATTTTATTTGGCTATGTCATCACAGTATTACAAAGCACTTATACACTGTTGTTGGTCTCATTATTGTAGTACACTTGTAACTGGTTTTGAGGCATATTAATATTAATTGTATCCTGATTAATGCACTTTTACCCCATAGGTGTCACAGGTGTCTGCTTGAGTTGTATAATTGTCAGTAAAACATTTTTCTTTGGTAGTCACAGTTATCAACCTTGAGACCTAAGAATTTCATGGAATATAAATGATTTATATGGTACCTTGACCAAGTGAAAGAAAAAACGATGAAACAACTTTTTAAAACTTCAATGCAAAAACCAAAAACACTATAAGTACAAATATTAGAAAAGAGAAAGAAAGGAAAATAAAAAGCAATTGAATTCTGAGCAAATTTTGGAGATGAAAACTATACAATTTAAGTAAAGGGAAATAAAGAAATAACAATATCTTGTACATCTGCCAGAGAAAATGAATATCAGAGCTTTTACAACTTTCATTCAGTCCCACCCTTGGAAGTCTGTTCAGACTTAAAATCAACAGAATAATTTGAAAACCCAGGCTTTTTGTTTGTTTGTTTTTAATATTCAACCATCTTCCATTGAACATGCATTAGAAATTACCTGAATCTTCTTGTGTATGAAAGTTGATAATTCTTTCACATTAATGTCTCAAAATGATGTAACTGAACATCTGTAGTAAGCACAAACTGCCAGCCAAGTTGCCCCATCAGTCTGCTGTAGACCACGATGGAAATTCTCACCCCCATGGGAGCTCCTGTGCCTTGCGCTTTATGCGCAGTGGCTGGGCTTCATCTTGCCTAGCTGAAGATATCTACAATGTAGATTTCGGTGACTGAGCTAATTGCCTTAGGATTTGTTTAGTCAATACTTTTTGTTCACAAAAGAAGAGATGTTTCTAGGATGTCGTCCATCTGATGGGATGAGACATAACATGCTATTTTCTTTCGATTGGCTGTGAAGGGAACTGGGGGTAATTAGCTCAGATATCTGTATTTAGCAAGACACCCACCCCGACAGCAGAATGTCCCCCAACTGAAAGAATGTAGTTTGCATCTCTATGCATTTACCTGTGCAGCCGAGTAATAAGATACTAACAACTCAATGTTTAACTTGCAAAATATAACAGTATAGCAGAAAGGTGTCAAACTCATTTTCCCCAGGGTCCACATCAGCATTGTGGTCACCTTCAAAGGGCCAAATGTAATTTTAGGATTATATAAATGTAACTACTCCCTGATATTGCAGGTAGTAAATGGCTGAAAATCCGGACCCATTAAAATCAGTAGGACATTTGGCATGGCACCAGTTTGGGCCCTGCATTCCTTGTGTTCAGAACCAGAAAAAAAAGATAGATATGTTTCTTTCCTGGGGAAGTAACTGCAGTGAAGTTAGTTGACTCTTTTCTGCCTTTCTGATTAAGTCAAAGCCAAATGTAGTCTTGACTTCCTTCTTTCAGATCAGCTTGGTAAGCTACATTTGCTTACATTACTTATCTTGTCATTTAGAAACAGGTATTACTAAAATAGCATCAGTCTATAATTTATGTCTGGTTTAAAGTTTAACCTCTATCCTGAATTTATCTCTTATTTCATCTTTCCCATGAAAATACATTTGAGTTTAATAGTGTGGGAGTGTATTTCTTTCAAAGTGCTGTCTTTGCAATTTTTCCTAAATGCAGCTTGGAAAGACTCCCATTAATTTCATCAGATTTGGTTTAGGTCCTTTGTTAAGGAAAAACATTTTATTTTAAGAATTCTGTATTGCCAGTTACCATATTTCCATACAGAAAATATTTTTTAATTCATTTTTGAATTCAGCATATCACATAAAGGCACTACAAACGTAACAAATACACAGAGATTTATACAAATTGGAAATCTTTTTTAAGTCAATATGCCAAAAATAACTAATAGGAGATGGTTATACAAATTACATCAATATGAAAGTTGATGTGATTTAAAGTAAGAAATAAAAATAGATGGCTGAGATGAGTGATTGAAAAGTTGATGTAAAACTGATGTGATTTAAGCCCAGAAATTGAAGCAGACAGGGAAAATAAAGCAATTCAAAAAACTGATGTAGTTCTAAGTGAACAATGGAAATGGAGAGCTCAAATAAGATCGATGTAAAACTTGAAGAGATTTAAGATGTGGACCAGAGAGGTAGAATACGTGCAACTGAAAAACGTATGTGATTTAAAGAGAAGACTGGATGCAATGATGTGGAGAAGAATTAACTAAAAAACGGGTATAGTTTGAAGAAATAGAAATAGACAGCTGAATGATGACTGATAAATGTCAAAAACTAAGACACAGTATTAGATCACTTGCTATGTCCTTGCCGATGTCCAGGATAAACCCTGCATTAAACCCATGCCAACTCCTAAACCTAAATTACAAATGCTTTTCTAAGAATTTTCTTGGATTTCATTATCTTTTGGATGGAATTCTTTTTCAGACCTGAAGTTTTCTGTGGAACCTTATATGCTTGTGCTTCTGCAGTTCCAAAACCTAAGATTTTGACCTGAGCATGTCTCTTTTTATGACTTAACGGTGGCTTTCATACCTATCTTCTGGTTCATGATCACCTCTGTTTCTCAGCATCCAAAGATTTTAGAATATTATGAGACATTGCAGAAAAATGTTCTTTACATTTTTGTCAGTCAGGGGTTTTCACAAAGCTTGAGTGATACTGTATTGTGCTTAGAGAATAGGGATTTGAATCATGAGTGAACCCAACCTTGGCACTAACATTGACAGCTCCTTGGTTCTGGACAAGACACTTTATTTTCCATTGTTAATTCCTCTTTTTGTAAAATTATGACCACCAAAAAAAAAAAATAATAAATTCTTTATCTGTGAGTTGTTTCAGTTATCAGCTGGGGCTGGGTAATAGGTAACTTTAAGTACACGGTGTGACACCCATTATTGGATCAAATCCTCAGAAAAGACAATTAGAGTGATGTGATTTAAACTTGAAGTAGATCTGTTATGGTTAGAAGTACATGTATTGATATTCTGTTTGGTCTGCACTAACTTTAGAATTTTTGGACTGAAATACTGGTCTATAGCTATATATCCTTTCAGGTGCATATTGCATGTATCAGCTGATGAAGAAGTTAATCTCTACAGTTTTGTACTCTGAGTTTTAGTGTTTTCTGGAGCTGCCAATACAGATCTGACTTAGGAAAAATTTGAAATTTTGTCCATTTTACTACTGAATACAAAGATGACTCTGTTCTGGATGTGGTTTACCTAATAAATAATCTGTTTGTGCTTAAAAGAATATAAATAAGTAAAAGGTGCCACATCAGTAAGGGTAGAACAAGTACTCACACAAGGCACATTGTTAATGGCAATTAATTTTTCTTCTCTGATCTGCTATCAGGTGAAGATATAGTAAAGCTCCTGATTGTGCTGTCCCATTCCCAGTTGCATGCCACAACACAAGTTTCTATAGTTTTCCATGGAGAATGAAGCTGTGAAGGAAATCATGAGTGAGATAACACTTGAAAAGATTAATCATTAATTCCAGAAATTTAACTGAAAATCCTAGGGATAAAGTTTTAGAATTATTTTTCCTTAACCATGAAGACGACTTAAGTGGGTTTTTTTTGGAAAAATAAATAAATAAATAAATAAAAATAATAATAATAATAAAAAAAACACCAAACACAAAACAAGCCCTTTTATCCATTCGTGAAACAAACTATGAAAAAAAAAAAAAAAAAAACAAAACACTGTTGAGGAATTTAGATGAATTTTATAAATTGGTGTTGTCAAATGAGTAATTTAGTAATATATCTCACAGTCCAAGTGATAACTTATAAATTCAGACTTCTGGCTCTTCACATGCAAACACTGCTGCATACCCTTAATTGTGTGGACTATCCCATTAACATAGCCATGCAACCATGTTTTAAATTCATGAATATACAGAACTGTTTGCAGCAGTGGGGCCAGATTAGTAGAGAGTACACTAAAGTCAAAAGTAATAAAGTAGTAGTATATCACATTTTTATCTGCCAGTGGGAAGGGTCTCTGTGAGTATAGACACATTATTACTAAATCTAAATTTAAATTACACTCATTTTTGGTACTGCTTTAAAGAAGACGTTGAAGTATTAAAATTATGATTAGCCCTTGATACTCATCCAAGCATAAGTTAAGATTTATGACTGAAGTAGGGGAGAAAAAAATTAAAAAGCATCCAATCTGCTTACTTGCACATATATTTTTGTTGTTAGTACTTTTGGATGGCAATCTGTTTCCCACTTCTTTCTGCTTAGAATCCAGATATTCAAGACCGACGTGTTGTTATATAAAGTTATCCATTACTTCTGAGCCCTACTCTTGGAGGTTAAAACATTCCATGCCTATGCAAATATACATGTGTGCATGTATATTGCACAGTCATAATTTATCTCTTTGATGGAGAGTGGATTACCCAGACACTGTCTTAGATTCCTGTTTACAGACAGATCCAAGGAAAGAAATTTGAATTTAGTGTACATGAGAATTCATTTCTCCCTTTTCTGCAAGGTAGGTGGGTACTGGATTGAAACTCAAAAAACCTGCATCCTAATCCCAGCTGTTCCACTAGGCTGCTCTGTTGCTCCTCCCAAGTCACCAAAATATGCCAAAACTTTAAAGGAAAACAGGTCAAGTACATAAGCCTTCCCTGAGAATATGGTTTCCTTTCTGCACTACGCTTTCATGATTCATTAGTGGGACTAAGTGGATGGTACATTCTCTTGATTCCTCTTTTGGAAGAACTGGTTTTCACTTTCACAGAAAAGACTGGAGACTAGATACTGCAGATTTAAGAAGTACCCAGAGATCTAAACAGATTCACTACTAACAAAAGCAATACTGATGACTATTGTATTAGTATAGTAGTGCCCGTGTTATTCATACATTCATACTCTGGATCTCCCTGGTCCCATTAAGCCTATCCTTGTCTTTTGGATGCCAGAGTAAAGTCAGGAAGGTAGTGAGGAATCTTATACCATATCAGAGATAAAAGAAGAATTTTTCCTGAGATCAGTACCGACCACCCAAGCCATACTCCCAAGGGGAACTTACTGTCATCAAATAGCTTTCAGCTGTCATATAAAGCCTTAAGAAAAGCTAAAGGTCCTTCCAGAGCTCAGTGAACTCAAGGCAAAACTTGCTTTTGCTGGAAAGGGGTAAGAATTAAACAGCAGGGAAGTGACATGACAGAAGACCATAAAGACAAATTCAAGATAAAACTGAAGGAAAGAAAAGCAAAAGCAGATAATTAAATTAATAAGGAGAATAGTTCAATGAACAAGAAGGTAATGAAAGGAACGAGAACTGAAGTATGTGAGACACATAACCAATAAAGGGTAGAACACAAAAATTAGCTATTACAGAAGTAGTAAAGGGGAAATTGCCTTTTAAACAGAAATTTGAAAAGGGCAACAAAAGTAGAAGGATGAAGGATATAATTGACTAAATGCTGCTAAAAATCTTCTGTGTCTTCATCACCGTTCGTGTTACCCTTCCCCCGCTCCCTCATTTTTCTGTTTCTTTCACCAATTTGGTGCTGAAGTTTTTCCTGCAGTGATCAGCAGTCAATACCAAAGATTGTCTTAAAAGAACCATTTACTCTTTGTTTCAAAGGCAAGTCAAAGTTCTGTATGTTTATTTGTTACAATTTACAGCTGGTAAAATTCACACATACCATATTTGCTATTATAATGGCCACAGTTCCCTCCTGATTTTGCCATCAGGAACAAGAACACAGTCATTATGCACATTTGCTCTAAAAATAAAGCAATCCATTACTCACTACCTACAAGTCAGGGACTGTAGTCGCATGGCATGTGCAGCCATTAGAGAAGAAAACACACTATCTGAGAGGTATCTTCTATCAAACTACCAGAGAAAGTCTTCTGAATAAGGCAGTTGAAACATGTAGGAAATAAGCCTCAGCAGTGATCTGTACTGAGAGGCAGGTAAGTAGGAGGGGAGATAATGTCACTGACTTGATACTGTTAGAAAAAAGAATAATTTCCGTGGTGCGTATTCATTGTGCTTTCAGAGGAAACACAAATGCTTTTGAGAAGAAAAAGCGTGGCATTTATTACCTTTACTTTGACAAACACAGTGCCGTTGAGTTCCACTCATGGCCAAGGACCTCACTGTGATAAATGCATTAGATGGATAACAACGTTCAGTGCTTCTCTATGGGTGTTTTGTATCACTGGTAAATCTAAATAATAACTAAAAAAAAAAAAAAAATCGGATAGCTGACCTTGGGCAAATGACACTCTCCTTAAGTTTTAGTGGCATATCTGCAAAACATGGATAATAAAAGCCTTTTTCATCAACTTTATATAATTCATAAGGAACTTCGGAACCCAGCTTGTCTCACTGTCTAATACACTGATATCCTATTTTTGGTCAGAGTTTGAAAATGCTTTTCTAATACAAATAAAAATAGTGCTTCTCTGTTCCATTTATTTTTGCCAAAAGCTGAATAAAACATATGAGATTCTGCAGACATCAGATAAAGTAAATGTACCTCCTTAATATATTGTACAGTATCTGTATTAGAGGGCATGCTATATCAGCTATTCTATAAGAACAACCAAATCTTGTTCAGACAACAATTTCAATTATTTCAAAGAAATTTAAGCACCCCACAACCTTGCAGGGTACTTAATATGTTATAGGTCCAGCTGACTCACAGTATCTATTTCTAGATGGAATGAGAGTTTGCTAAAGACCCAATTTGCTATCATAATAACAATAATTTTAGGACAAATTGATTACTCCCAGACTTTATCTTGTCATTTGGTGAGTGTGGGAACAACAGGATATACAGCTCCAGCCATCCAGATGATACAGGAAGATCAATACTAACATGACCATCCGGACAGTCAAAGAAATAGTACTAACATGATTAAATCACAGCAAGTAGTCAAAACATAAAGGCCTTGGAAAGGTTATACAGAAGTATGTTTTTTATGAGTGTAAGGAATATGGTATCTCAGGCCGGAAAACTGCCTCAGTATGTATGATGTGTGAATGTTGGGCCTGGGTGTGTGAATGAGTGGGTCAGAACACTGCCCACAAGATATGCATGGGAACGTGACTGAAAACAGTCACGCAATGAGTGTGCTGTGTTTGGCATAACATTTTTTTTAAAAAGCATCTTGTCTAACCTCTTGGTACAGGCCAGTATCTGTAAACCTATAAACTGATAACTGTTAATAAAAGAGTGCTCAGCTCAGCTCTGCCTGGCTCTGCTCTTGCTGCTAGCAAGAACTCTGTGTCTGCAACTCTTTGTGTCCGTATGCATGTCTGTACGCATCGTTCTCCTCACTGGAGGTGAGAAAATAATAATTAATTACCATGAGCCCCTCTTGAAAAAAACTATCTGTAAAAATAACCTTATAGTTTTTATACCAATTCAGTGAAAACACTTGAATTTGCTTTTAAATTAATTTTTTCCGTACTGAATGTTCACTGATACTGGAAGTTATCACATAAAAAAAAGCAACTTAACTCAGCAAGACAGAAAAGCACTTTATACAGACAAAACCTGAGAGTCAGGGACTCAGCTCTTGTACTTAAAGAGCTTCATCTGCTGAAACCATTGAAGCTACACAGATTTACAATAATGAAAGAAACTTTCAGCCTCTCCGTCCCTGCAGCTCAAGGCTTTACCACTCTTTGAACCCTAACACTAAACCTAATCATTGAGGTGGGCTGATCCTGAGCTCACAGGTGCCATCGATGATCCAGAGGATATGACAGCTGTGAGGGGAGGAATCTTGGCACAGCACTGCTGTTATTTTGGCATGCCTTTTTCAACCCCACTGCAAAGGGCAGTCTAGCTGAAAGGTTATTTAGTTAGCCCCCAAAAGCTCTAGGCTTTTTGATTTTTCATTTTCCTTCATAACAGGCTATGTTTTTTCAGTGAGAATAAGTGATGTCCCTGCAAAATACTGAGTCCTTGGACAAAAGTAAAATGGAAGCAGAGATTCAAACATGGATTTTTCTATCTATAACAAAAGTTTCTGGGAAACAGACAAGAGACTGTTTAATTCGAGATACAACTCATCTTTAAGATGGATTACTTTGCTTTTTCTTCTTTTTTACCTGAATTTTTTGTCTCATTTTCTCGGCACATCTTATAATGTATTATGTGCTTGTATCCGTGACCTTTTTTACAAGCAGAAAAATAACAAGACTTCTAAAACATAAAGAAAACATTGGGATTCCATTTAAATTTGTTGAATGATTTTCAAATCCGTATTACTTGCTTTAACTCAACATTATAAGTCACCAACTACTGATGGACTGATTGCTTATGCTTATTTAAGTCAGCAACCAAAAATCTGAAGCCACGTTTTTAAGAATACAATTACATCATGTGGCCCAGAATAGATAGGTTCTAAGTCAGTTTGAATTGTGGAATCTTGCCTCTCTGTCTCTTAGCTAAGAACATACATTTTCCAGAGATTGAATGCTAAGATATAGACAGGTTGCACAGTTAGTGATATTCACCTGGCCTTTCACCAACTTCTTCCAAGAGATATTTATTATGTTATAAACCACGTTTTTATTTTATTCACCCTTTGGTGAATAGCAAATTTCCCTCTTGTGAAAGATTGGTTAATAATACATCTACAGTGTTACGCTATTATGCATCTGTCTTTCTTTCTTGATTTAGAAGTAAGAGGGTGACCTCCCAATATAGCTAATTTAATCTGCAAAAATAACCTTGCAAATTGACTTGCCAGAAAATAATATTAGATGAAATCTTTGTTCTATTGAACCTGACTGTCATTAGTGATTCCCCATGAAAGGCTTAATCTACAATTGTAAAAAATCTCTGCTAATGTTGTCAGGTTTCATAAACTATCTATTTTATTAAAGAATTAGTGATGCTGATTCTGGTGGATTTGCAATATTTGTGTAGAAAGTCTGGATCTGATTCAAATTCAGATCACCTTTAGTATTAAAGTTTGATAGAGCTGAAAAAGTGCTGCAACAGCATTAGTAGTAGTGTAAGTCAAGAGTATATAGTTTTAAGAAAATGTTAATTCCTCTAGGAATGTGAAACATTTTGTATCCTATGAAAAGCAAGAGTTAGATCATTGGAACATTTTCAGTAGTCACCATTAACATGAGTACAAGTTTCTTTTTACCTAAATAAACATACTAATTATTTGAGGTGCTCTATGTCAACACATAGCAAGGGCCAATCTTTACAGCAAAATGAATATGTGATGGTACTGCACACTGTAGGTAGTCCTGAGAATTTTGATATTAAAATAAATCAATTTGAAGTAGATTTAAGAGACAAATATACTTAACTTAGCTAAATACTCAAGCAAACACACAACAGCCATACTGAAGAGTTGAAAATTCTTTGTACATATTTGGAGCAATATCTAAAATCATACAAAAATATCTGAGGACAAATATGAATCTCTAGTGGCTAGGCTGCACAGTGTTTGAACTGGTCTCCCACCAGAAAGAGTGAAACGCTGCACCCGATCATTTAATATTAAAATGCATATCAAAGTTCTAAAGAAAAATCAAGCTTTGGCCAGGTACAAAACAGACGGGATTAGCTATTACTATTGTGATTTCCCAATGGGTCTTTTTACTTACAGATAATGTTATGAATTGCATGAGAACAAATAATAGGTTTTAACAATTCAAATATAATAGAGTTTATTACACTTGTGAACAAACCATTCTTTCAACTAACAAAGAACATAAGTCTTATGTGTGTGCTCAGTGAATACACACACGTTTTTCACTAGGTCAAGATTAGAGCTGAAAGACATATTTATAAAACAAGCAAAGTCTCTGAACAATACAAACTGGTAAACATGAATTCAGCCTAAAATACAAAACTAGAGGTTAGAACTCTTCCTTCTGATGGTCCATTGTATAGTGCTGTTAAATACTGAACCCCTTCATCTGAGGCCACCGGAGCATATATATATATATATTTGTGTGTGTGTGTATATATATATATGCCCTTCCAGAATTTACCTGGCTTACATTGTGAACCTATTCTAGCAATGCACGTCTCTTGCTTGAATACTATTTTCAGTATATGTTTGAACATTGTTACTGGACATTGGATGTTGAATGTTGGACTGTAATGCTAAGATACACATATACATGAAGAATGCATACTTTTATATTTATCTGAGTTATATGTGTGTATGTATATTACTTTATACAATATCTGCAACTGTAATGCTGTCAATATCTGATTATTCAGAAATATGCAATACACAAAGTACATGTAGTTGGCTACTTGTGCAAATAACTGTGTGAGTACCAACTAATTGCATAGATGTATTTATTCACATCTGTGTACAAAATACAATCAGGTACTGCCTGTGATATAACTGCTTAGAATTGCAATAACTTTTTTCAACATTTAAATTCTTAAAACCAATTCAGAAAAGCATTATTTTGAAGATTGTGCTTATAGTAATGGATCAAATCACACTATCATTCTTTTTTCTATTTAAATTATTTTTATATTAACTGCCAACCTTATGTAGAACAAAGGACCTACTTTAATAGAGAAGAAGACATGGGATCAGCCTTCTGATGAAGTGCTGATATTACATAGAATGTGAATTACACATGCACAGCAATTCCAAATAGGGAATAATACTTACACATTTGAGTTGCACTGTTTGCTTTGCATCACATTAAATAAGCAAACATGCTAATGGGACAAATAACTTACGTCAATATTGAAAAAGGTTGACTGTCACAGTGTGTGATAGCACTGTCCATTGTTTCTTATATCCTTGGCTTGAGCTTGGGTTACAGTAATGTAAAACATCAGGACAATATCTGCCCAGCTTTTAGAAAACTCATGTTCTCCTAGTAAAAAAAAAAAAAAACAAACACCATAGGAACATTAAACTGCCTCTTGACAGTGCCTTTACACAAAGCAAAACCAAAGGAAAGAAATTTGCATCCTTACAGCATGTCTGCATCAGGATTGTCAACACTTTTCTCGGGAATTATGAAAATTTCTGCTCTACAGTTAAAAAGATTGGTTAAGAGAAAAATCTTTCACAAGGAATGACATGAGTCTGAGAATTAAATGAACTACAAAAGGATCCTGGGACCCCATCATTTTGCTATTGCTGCTTGTATGGTCAGTCGTTCCAGCGGGCTCTGTTTCTCTAGCAGGCTGCAGCTGGGTCATAGGAGGAAAGTCACCCATTTGCTGTATTTCAGCCATCGCACTGTGAGTCACTCAGTCCCTCTAGAAAGTGGAGGTGAAAGAGGCATTGTTCACATATGGAAGATGACAGGGTAGGGCAAGCAGATGAACACACAGTAATGATGGAACCTGAGGCACCCAGAGAAGGATGGAGCTTTCTGAGATGAACACAGGGCAGGTTCAGCAGTCTGCGGTTGAGAGGTGATTATGTAGAGTTTGTTTCAAAGCAAACACAGCTGGAAAAAGCTGGATCAAAGCAATCCATGAGGCTTAGAAATGTTACATTCAAAATCTTGTTATGGGCAAAAGGAAACACACCAGATATATGGAGCTAGGAATTTATTGTCAGTAGAATTAATATTTTAACAGTCTAAAAGTCCAAATTATCATATGAGAACTGCCTGTAAGCAACCTAATATCCACTACTGTTCCTGGTTTATATTCACCTTTTAATTCTCCCTCTGTATCTAAAGTTGGAAAGTTTCAGTCTTTCTCAAATAGCACTGGGTGTATGTAAGCATGTGATACACCGTATGTCATTAATATCCTAACATCTTCACTAGAAGGTATATGATGTTCCCAGTGAGGGTCCACTTCACTGAGCCTTGTGTGTAGTGCTCAGGAAATTTTTATATTCTTCCTTACCCCAGGTTGCTGCCTTCTGGTTACTTGCAGCTGACCATGAATGTGGCCCCACATCCTCCCCAGGCTCAGCCCCACAGGGGCTCTTGTTTGTTGGACAATAACTCCCTGGGTTTGCCAGACCCTTCCCATGGAGGGACTGGCAAAGGTCAAGCTCAGACAGGGGAGGCAACAGGCCTGATGCAAGTCCTAAAACCGGCTCAGCCCAGCTCCAGCCTAGGTGAGCCCAGGCCAGGCCTGAGGCAGAAGCTTTCACATCTGTGCATAGTCTGTGATTTCTTACTAGGACTGTCAAACCTTTCTGGTCAGTCTATTCAAAGTGCATTTTTCAAGTTCCAGTCTTAGACTCTAGACACGTAAAGGGATTTTCACAGTTGTCTTCCACAAACACTCTTGCACATGTGTTTTATTCTGTAAACGGTGAATTGTAATCAAGAAAAAAAAAACTTACATTACAGAGATGGACAGAAGAAAAATCCCAGCACAGATATGGTCCTAGTAATATATAAAGTTCCACTGGAGTAAATAAACCCTCTGCCTTCACATACACTTGTACATACACACACATACAAGGAGAGTAACATAGGACCTTGTAGGATCATGAGCTACAGGAAGTGGTGAAAGTAGAGCCTGCACACATGATTGTCAGATAATCTGTTGCTCCATTCTCAAAGGAAAAGATCAGAATTCTAAATTACAGAGCGCTTAATGATCTGGCTGGCTCTATAGTCACCTAGAGAAAAATATGGAGGAAGAAAATATCTTGCACTCTCAAGAGGAAGGAAGAAAATTTTTCTCAACTTTCAAGCCCAGTGTAACTTCAAGAACTATGCTTCTCAAAGTTATAAACTGGTTTACAGATCAATTTTAAGCAAGAAAAAAGTAATTTCCGTAACACAGTACTGTATACTTTCTGGCATTGCAGTAGGAGCTGTTGAACTTACATGATAAGGATCAAATTACAGCTCATCTACAGTTGTAATTACAGCATAGTTGGAAATCAGAGCTGTGTCAGTGCTCACACCCAGTGACCTTGGCTGGCCATCAGGTGCCCAACAAGCCACTCTTTCAATCCCCTCTCCTCAGCAGGACAGGGAAAGAAAATAAAATCTAAATCTTGTGAGTCAAAATAAAAGCAGTTAAATAAAAAATTTAAAAGAACAAACAGAAAAACAACACCCCAAGTTCTTCAATAATTAATGCCCCCATCTTCTTACCTTTAGCTTTTTTTTTTTTTTAGCTGATCGTGATATCACATGGTATGGAATATCCCTTTGGTCAGCTACCCCAGCTATGTCCCCTCGCAATCTCTTGTCCATCTTCAGCCTACTGGCCTGTAGGAGGGGATGCAAGGGTGTTGGCAGGACAGTCTTGGTGCTGTATGAGCACTGCTCAGTAATAGCCACAACACTGGTGTGTTATCTGCATTATTCTACCTACAGCTAGAAGCACAGTGCTGTCTGCTGTGGTGAAACTTAGCTCCAGCCAAACCCAGTACAGAGGCTTCTATATGGGGTTCGTATGGCTTCACCTGTAATTCAATAAAATAAAAGCAACAGCTTTATGTTACATGTTTATTTTTAAGTACTTAAATATTGAAGTTATGAAAAGCATGAATATGCAACCATTCTTTCCTGATGATCTTTTATTATTGCCTTAATTTCTTTTTTTTTTTTTTTTTAATCTTGAAGTATTTATCAACATTGTAAAAGAACCAAGCTTTTAATACTTTTTACATTCCATTTTCCTGCTTATATTTCAGCCTCAACTTGGCAGTCTACTTTGTGGTTCTTGTCTTGCCATCATATGCATATTTAGCATTTCCATGCAAATTACTTTAGACACACAAGAAGTTCCACTGCCTTCTGAAGATCTGTGTAGAGGTATAAAGTCACTGAAGCATTTCTTTGCAGCCTTAAGAAAATATTTATTTCTATTTTTATGTTTGTTTGTTTTCTTTTGTTCTATAAATGACAGCAACACATAACGAAAAATATTTATTAAAGTAAGGGTCTTGGAATGGAAAGTTTGAGGCAAGGTGACCTCTGAAGCAACCAGGTTCCAGTTGGTTTTCAAATTTATCACATCCTGTTAAATTGGATAGTTTTCCTTCTGGTAAATCGGATGGAAAAAAATAGTTACCTGTTCTTCTAAAACTTTGAATCTCCCTTACACTCTGTATGAAATACAGGGATCAGAGAGTTCTTAAGAGATTGCCTGTACAGAGGCATTGCCCTAGACTCCCCTCCTTGCCCCAAGTTGCTTACATGCACAAACTTAATTAAAGCAGAAGCTTTTAGGATAATTTATCCAGACAATTGGTAGGTGGAAAAACATACCTCACCACAGTGTGGCTGATTCTGATGTGGCAAGGGAAATTCTTAGTAATAATACTAATTCTTCATGCTATACAATGCACCCCATGTTCATTTTTGGGTAGAGCTTAGTAACATAATATAGCTACACATCAACATAAACATAGTCCTCTCCATATCCCATTAAACCCAGAAGAAAATGCACAAAAAAAGAAAAATAAAATTATAATTAGGGAAGACAATAAAGGAAAAAGAAGTTTGAGTAAGATGATCAAAACATCTGTAAGAGTTGTAAAGAAATCTAAAGCTTTTTCAGAAATCATCAAACAAACTGTAACAACTGTCTGTCCTTAGAACTGTCAAGTAATGAACAAAGTAAGCAAAACAAGACAAAAATTAAATGTAGCTTTCTACACCCATGTTTACTAGGAACGACAATGAGGAAATTTCCTGACCCAAAGATAATTTTTCTAAGAAATCAATATGTGGACTTAACAAAGGTTGACGACTCTAAGAAAGATGTAATTTAGCAACTCAAAAAAACTCAAAGGTGGTAAATCACTGGGACCAGATGGTGCTGATGCAAGAATTCTGTAGGAACTGAAGTGTGAAATAGCAGAGGTAGCTATGAAGATATGCAATATATCCTTAATAAACTACACACTGTTCCTAAAGATTGGAAAGGTGTTATCTTAGGTTAAAAATAAAATAAAAAAGCCATAGATGATACTGGGCATTACAGAACAGTGAGTCTCTTATCTACTCCAGAGAAACTGGTTCTGAATTTAATTAAAGACCAAGTAATACAACATTCCTGGAACTATAGCCCAATCAGGTATGACTTCTGTAAGGGCAAACCTTTCAAACCTCCTAGAAATTTTAAATGACAGTAGGAAAAATAATGGTGCTCCTTTACTGACCAGACTAATAATGTTTGATAGGTTCAGCACATTACCAAACACATGGGGATCACAGTATACAGTCTAACAGATACAAGTGCAGAAAAGGTACTTCATTTTACCGTTCCAGAGTCATGGTGTCATGAGAGGCAACTGGGTATTTCTGAAGTGTTGAAAATACAATTACTGTCTGAAATGAAGATAATCTCACTCGCTTGCTCCTGAACACCCTAATCTCAAGAGAAAGCATTCTCTGATGACCTTTCCAAACAGAGCCATACAAGTAAATTCTATTGACTTCCCACTGATATATTTTTGTACTTGCTTGTACAGCAACTGTAAGGGAGGTGGTCATGAAAATTAAACTTTGAATAAGCAGACACCTACTAGGAAAGGCTGGGAAACATTGTTTTAAGGCAACCACTATAATTTTTTGTTATGGCCTCTTTTTCCATTGCTAGAATTCTCATTCCTTGTCTCACATTTTGAAAAAAAAGGAACTGCTAGAGGCCAAGGTAGCAAGAATTCATCATTAATTTTGCCATAAATTCACAATTCTTCCCGTCCTTCATACCTAATCAGAACTGTGCAGAAAGGGGTAATTTCATTTCATGAAACATGTTATATTTTGAAATTTAGGTCTAATCCAGAATTGGAACAAAAACATAATACCATTTCTTCTTGGCAAAAGAAAACAGAGCCCTATCTCAAACAATGGAAGATATGTGTCCCTTAAATTTGTGTATCCCAGAAACTCCCAAATCCATGCGTCTGGATTCAGTCCACATGTCTCAAGGTTGGCGAAGATGGATAACTGTCTTAAAAACTGCTTGATGTTACAGTACCAGGGAGCTGTGGGCTCCTCAGCTCGGTGACAATCAAAGTGGCTGTCAGCTGCATCAGCCAAGTTTTCTCCCTCAGCCAACCTATGTCTAAGTAAAATGTCAACAGAGCACACTGTAATACAATGCAGATACCTTAGCACAAATCCCAAAGCAATATATTCAAAGTTGTATTGAATTCAGTTCAAGGTCTTGCTTGCTCAGCACCAGAGCACGGCTCTTGGCATCACGCAGAGCCATGTTTGCAGAACTGCGCACCTAGGAAGTCAAAACTGCTGATGGATTGTGCAAGTAAATTACCAGGAGATTGAGAAAGATTCCCAAAAGATGCATGCCACATATTTAGGACTGATTTACAAAGCTTACAAGGTTTTTATCAGATTTTTTTATAGAATCCCTAAATTTCAGCAAAATATTGTGCTTGTGCTAATGTGATACCAAATTGGAAAGTATCGTGCCACTTACCTGGGGCTTTGGTTCGATCTATTTCTCTATTTGTTAAGCTTCCACATCCTCACTCCTCTATCACATTCCTTTTTGAATAAATGTTATATCATAGACGGGAGTTTTATTTTGTATACCCTATAGGGCAATGAGTTATTCTTCAGGCAATACTTTAATACAAATATTAAACAGCAGTCACAACAATTTCATGCAAAAAAAACCAGTTCTATCAGAAGAGACTTGGGTTCTTAATTGAAAGATAATATATATGCCTGTTGTATTACAGTCTCATTTTTTCATTCTTATAAAATAGTTATCTGGTACAAATGGTCAATATGGCTTCACATTCTTACTAGCCTCTTTTGTAAATCAGTAGTACATTTATAAATGTCCATTCTTGACATAGTGAATGTTATAGCTTCAAAACAAACTGTTTTTCAACATGGTATAAACAGAATAGTGAATTTAGTTATAAAGGTTGTTGAGTTTCACAACAACAACATAACCGTCTTCACATCACTTTTCTGATTGTACAGTATTCCTTTGTGATGCAAATATCAGAGTAATGCAAACATAATGCTGAGCTTAATTACCTTGTGAAATCTTTATTCATTTTTCAACATGCATTTTACTCACTCAACTATTCATTAACAGACAGTTTGCTACGTGGAGATAATATTTTTAATATGTAATGCAATTTATAGAGTACAAAAGTGCTTACAGTAAAGAGCTGTTATATAGGTCATTGACCTATATGGAAATTAATGAAGAAAGCTGCTTAACTTGTGAGTGTCAGTGAAAAAATAAGACATGCCAACAATGCAAATAGATCATGTTTATCTATGCAAACCTTCTCTATATAAATCAAATCTCAGACAAAAAAATCAATAAATTCAACCTTTTTTTTTTCTTCCCTCTAGCAAACACTCTATTATGGGTATCAAAACAAGGCAAAGAAGATGATCTTTAGGCATTGTTTGCTGTCACTTAGGGTGACATTAAAAAATTAAGTTCTACCAATCAGTAACTTTCTAAAATAACACTTGCATTTAAATTCAAGTGTAATTAAAACCCACTTGTCCTCAGTTCAGAGGCTAACAAATTATGTCTTTATACTAAGACGTACTAAGACATTTCTTTATTTGGATATAGGAAAAACATGAAAGGAGTGATGTATCATAGAATGGTTTGGGTTGGAAATGACCTTTGAAAATTATCTAGTTTCTGTCATGGGCAGGGACATCTGCACTAGATCAGGTTGCTCAGAGCCCGTGACCTTGAACACTTCCAATGATAGGGCATCCACAGCTTCTCTGTGCAATCTGTTATAGTGTCTCTGAAAAAAGGTTCGTAGGTAGGCGCTGGGTAGAGACTCGAACTCTTGTGGGTTACTCTGAGCAGTATTTATTGTAGAAGATTCACAGGAACAGCAGCGTTGGGTCACCTCCTCAGAGAGTGACAAACATACAGCGGTATAACTAGCCATTATATAGGGTTCTAACAGGTATTATGCAACTAAGCAAAATCTATCACTGTCTCTCACTGTCGATATCTATCACTGTCGATATCCTCAGGTTCCTTCCGTTCCAGTGGTCTGCGGGTTCCACTTCTTCTTTCTTGGCAAGTGCCAAACGACAGGTCATCGGGTTGCAGGGCTAGCTTCTTTTGAAGTTCCACCTGTCTCATTTGTTATCCATAGTTCACCAGTCTAGCATAGAAATCAGCAACCCTAAGAATAGCATTTATCAATGTCTTAACTAAGGGTACAAAGCAAGCATAAGGTAACCACGCTCATGGTTCTGGGTAAGGACTATACAGGGGACAAGCTGAGACTTTCAGCCTTAGCAGCACAGCTTATAACACTGATATAGGCCTAAAATCCTAATTTCCTATTTTCCTACAACAGTCTCACCACCCTCATCATATTTATTCCTTACATCTAATCTAAGTCTACTCTCTTTCAGTTTAAAAACTTTGGCCCCTCTATTGTCACTACAGGCCCTGCTAAAATGTCTCTATCTTTCTTACAAGCCCTCTTTCAGTATGGAAACATTGTAATAAAGTCTTTCTAGAGCCTTCTCTTCTCCAGGTGGAACAGCTCCAATTCCTGCAATCTCTCTTTATATAGGAGGTGTTCCAGCCCCCTGATATTTTTTGTGGTGCTCCTCTGGACCCACCCTGACAGGTTCATATCTCTCTTCTGCTGAGGGCTTCAGAACTGGATGCAGTACTCCAGGTGGTGTCTCACAAAAGCAGAGCACAGCGGGAGAATCACGTCCCTCAGCTTTCTGGTAACACTTTTTATGCAACCCAGGATACAGTTGGCTTTCTGGGCTGCAAGCATACATTGCCAGCTCATGTCCCATGTTTTGTCCACAAGTATCCCCAAACCCTTCTCCATAGGGCTGTTCTCAATCCATTAATCCCCCAGTCTGTATGGGTATTTGGAATTCCCCCAACCTAGATGCAGGACTTTGGCCTTGTTGAACTATATGAGGTTCCCAAGGGCCCACTCCTCAAACCTGACAAGGACCCTCTGGTTGGCATCCCTTCCCTCAAGTGAATCAATTGCACCACGCAGCTTGGTATCATCTGTAACCTTGCTGAGGGTGCACTCAATCCTACTGTCTATGTCATTAATAAATGTATTGAATAGTTCTGGTCCCAGTACAGAACCCTGAGGGACACCACTTGTTACTAAACTTCACTTGGACATAAAACTGTTGGCTGCAACTCTTTGCATGTAGCTATCCAGCCAATTCTTTATCCATCGAATAGTCCATCCATCAAAACCACAAGTCTCCAATTTAGAGACATGGATGCTGTGTAGGATCATGTCAAAGGCCTTACAGAAGTCGAGGTAGATGACATCCATAGCTCTTCCCTCATCCACTGATGTGGTCAGTCAAGCAAGAAGGCCACCAGATTTAGTCAGGCACAACTGGCCCTTTGTGAAGCTGTGGTGGCTGTCTTTAGTCACCTCCCTGGCATCCATATGCCTCAACATAACTTCCATGACGACCTATTCTATTATCTTGCTGGGCATAGAGGTGTAGCTGAGTGGACAGTAGCTTCTAGGATCCTCCCTTTTAACCTTTTTATATATATTATAAATCCTCTAAAATTTATGAAATATGAATTAGTATCATTTTCAAGTTTTTGAAACATTAAACATATACATAAATACTACTAATGTTTCATTAAGTCCTTTCTGACATAGATGTTGTGGAAAGTAAAGTTTACTTTTTTACAAACATACTTAAGATTTCAACTGATGAAGAGTCCATTAGCATCCACCAGCTATTCCAGTGCTTGATAACTTGTCTTGTTTCTTGAGCCCTCTGCTTTTAGTTATTGTTATTTTCATGTATTTGAAATTATCTGAGTCTATAAGACACCTATAGTGTGTTGGGATTTTTAGTTTTGTTTTCCAGGTCTCTCCAGTCCTTTAAATATTTCTAAGTCTGTGATCATGTCATTTCTTAAGCTACTTTACAAATGTTTGATGGCTAAACCCTTCTCTCTAAAGCTCTGAAATGTGGTGTCCAAGACTTGTGTCATTGCTGTAGCCCTTTTCTAAATAGTTCTATTTTTCATGTATCATGTAGAAGAATGGTAGTAAGGAGTAAGGATCATCAGGTGATATAGTGAAAGCATTGCACCAGCTGAAAATCTACTTCTGCAGCTGTATGAAGTATCCTTAACATATCTAAACATGCCCAGTCTTTGCCATCTCTGTATTCACACTTAGTATCACCATAGAGTGATATTAAACTCTTTTTTTTATGTGTCATGCACCAGTCCAATGATGATAGTATGTTCTTCAGAGTGCCAGGCTACTTACAAAGATCTACTCTGCTTTATTTAGAAATAACAGCCTTAGAGATCATATTTTCTTTTAGAATTGTTAGGAATAAGCTATTTGATCCTATAGATGTAAAAAATATCATTTTCTATATAACAACTTACCTAATTATTGTTGAAACAGAATATATGGCTGTTTCATTGAAACTATGTATTTGTCATCAAACTCTCCTGCAGGTGCAGGAGGAAAAACATTTCTCGAAGTTCTTATGCTATCCTTCTATGTCATTATTAATCTTCTACAATGTTTATTTAAATAAAAGTACATTGAAAACAGAAAAATCTGCAACAACACAGCATTACACTTTCACATGTTCCATAGTAGCTTTACTCTTTCTGTATTCACTTATGCACTGTCTTCTATGTGCCCAGATAAATGCCTAAATGCATTTATTTCATTGGCACAGTCACCTCTACTTATGGTCTATATAAGCTTTTCCAAAGTCAGAGGAGAAAAGGATAACATCTGCATAATTTAGACACTTAGTTTACTATTGGCTCTGTCAGCAGAACTCATGTAAAGTTGTCAATATGATGAGGATCCAGACACATAAAAATTCAAGGCTGTAACAAGGACAGGGGAAGAAGAATGCTGTGGTACATTTCTGGTACAGGAAGGGTACCAGATGAATTAAAATACTTTTCATTGCTGTTGGTACTATCACATGAGAAGGACTACTGAATGTGTACAAGTGCCTGGATGCAAAAAGGACAAGAAAAAGAAAAGGGACAGAATAGTATGTAGATGGCTCCAGGAACTTTAACCCCAAGCTTTAGGATTACATTGTTATCCTCTGTTCTCCTTGTTATACTGGGTATTGGTTCTTTTGATTATGTTAGATTGAAAATGTTAAGAGACAGTTGAAAGCAAGCAGGTTATCAACAAGTGTTTCCAGAAGGCATAACTATATAAAATCTTCTGGCAGCTTTGTAAGCAAGAAGGAACTGATCACGATTGGCCATTTCAGCACTGAATTCATGCATATTTCCCTCAATATTCGCAGTTCCCATTCCTAATGGGAGCTGACAGAATGTAAATGAGTTTCTAAAGGAACCAGCAAAAGTGGCAATTTTTCTCATTTAATCTTCAGATGAGCTGTCTGTCTCCCAGCTGCTGAGCTTCATTAGAATTCTGAAACTAATTTCACCTATCAACACATGATTATTGGTTTGAGTGAGGTTTTTGGGATAGTCTGAGTAAAAATCACTCTACAATGCAGAGTTGGCTCAGTAAAAAAAGAGGAAAGAATAGAATAAAACTGGCAGGCTTCAGAACAGTCAGTTCTTACCCTGAAGAAAACTTGCATTTATCTTTGGATTCTGGTAAAAGTTCATCCTATATAGATCAGCAATGTAACAAAAAAAAGTTATATATAGGAAAGCTAGAGAGATATTACATTTTATTTATTAGTATAAAACAAACTAGAAAAGATTAATATTGGTGCCCAATTACAAAAGTCAGTATCTGGCAATGACTTGTGTATTTCCAAACCAAAGGCTATATATGAGATTTAAATTATGAAAAAGTAGACTAATTGATTCAGCTATGCAAAGTGATCTAGTTTTAAGTATTAACATTGGACAAATATAATATTTTCCATTTCTTCCCTACAGTCATTCTATGCTCACTACCAATATTCATTATTCTGTCACTTGTTTTCAATCAAGCAATCAGCTATGTCTTCTTGGAAATCTATGAAGTCCACTGATGTCATCACCGGTTTGTAATCCAACTGTAAGTATACCAAAAAAAAAAAAAAAAAAGTTTTGTGCATTATAATCTGTCCAAGAAACTACATATATCTGTAGGAGATGGCTTTAATTGTTGCCATGACTCTATGTCCTTGGCACTGGACAATTGTGTTGTGCTGTGATTGCCTCCACTTTTATTACCAACAAATTTCTTCTCTGTCATTTGTTTACCCCTGTATTTTGTCTTTATGAATCAGTGCATGTTCATAACAAGATACACTTCATTTACCTCACTGCTTCCATTTGGGAAGTCAAATTTCCACTAATCTTTCAAACTATCCTCTGCTCTCTTAAAGTTCAGACCATTTCTCACAATAATTCAGCTTCGACCTAGTTATCAGTTACATCACAAATAATTTGTCTCTGTTGGTCAATCTGTTATCTGTACAGGTTACATGATTTAGCTTTATTATGTAGGGCTAAGAGAATGGCTAGTAGTCTCAACTGGCAGCGTATTTCTTGTAAAGAAAATGCATTTCCCCTGTGGTATTATTGAATGCATCACAGCAGTCTTGAAATTTCTAAGTGACTTTGCCTAGCACTTTACATTCCCTTTCTTTCTCCCAAAAGAACATTGCTCTCAGCTTGCAACACAACATTTTGATTGTTTCCAACTCTGATTTCTCTACACTACTACCCACTTTAACCTAATGCAATTTTACACCAGGAACCTCTGACATGGGTGTTAAGGGGCCGCAGAGGCACTGAGCAGAAAGAATGATGTTTGCTTCCTATCCCTCAGTCTCATGGCATGGGAAAATTTGTAAAAAGGTAAATGAACCACAACAGAGATCACGTTATACACTGGCTACTGGAAATATGGTACAAAAGAAAATAGTTAAAGAATAAGGAAAAAACATGCAGATGTCACTTGTGTTTACTAATTTGAACCCAACAGCGGTTTTCCAATAGCACTTCTAAGGAATTAAAAGTAAACTTTCAGCTATTTTTAATTCTAGTATATATACATATGTATCAGAATTAGTGATTACAAACTGTGTGTCATATGTGTACAATCACATCATAGGCTTAAAGAGGACATTCACATTGTACTATTGCTAAATAGTCTGAAATGCAGGGTTTTTCAAAAAGATGGACCCAATTTCAAAACTATAGTGATTTCAAATTGTCTGTCTTTTTGAAACACCCTGTATTATAGAAGATTCATAAATGCAATAGTATACAGTTTTTCTAAAGAACTTGTAAGTATATCAGAGATCCTTACCACTTTTCCAACTACCATAATTAAGAATTGCTTATTACACAACTGCTTTTTCTGAATGTGTTACTACTTTACAGGAGGTTCTGCAGGATAACCACAGTAAGTCATTATTATTCCATACGTAAAGAGTGACTTTAACAGGACTGTTTTTAATTTTTCATATTCATGCATTTGGTGTAGCTAATAACCCATAAAACATATTTACAGTCAATTTAACCTGCATTAAAATTGTATTTGTCAACCATACAACAAACTTCACTTGCTGCAGTTGTTTCAACAGGTTACCACTATACTAATACATTACACTAAAATAAATGGTAAAAGATTTAACATATCATAGAAGTGAATCTTAACAATGTATTATCTGTGCAAGCATAGTCTGTTTCCTGAATAACCATTTAAACTCTGCCTTCTTTTTGTTATTACTTGCTGTAATTAATTTTTGCAGTTTTAAAACTCTGGGTTCCTACCTTTCCTGAGTTCTTACTTCATGGTGCTTGGTGTTGCCCCTAAAATTGTGCTGCAAAATACACGTCTGAGAGAGATGACAAGGAGGGCTGACATATAGAAAATGGAAAAGGTAGATAAGGTTAGCGGAATCAACTCCAGTAAAGTAACGATGCACCAAAAATCCAAAACAGTCTATGGAAGAGTAGTTTATTGTGTCAAAACTGTTCTAACTTGGGAGATTTACCTTTTTTAACTCTAGGACTGTAGTTGTATACTGTATTCGCACTATAATGACATCCAGTCATGGTCAGTCTTTTGCTTGAATGGGGCACAAAAAACAGCAGCTTACAAACTATATTTGTCAGTGCTCCCTCACAAACTCAGACAAATCAATTCCTCCCTTCAGGAACACTGATTTTGATCACATGCTATAGAAACAAGCATGGTTAGGGCACTTTTCACAGAATCTGCCTGTACAATGTATGAGGCTCTTGGTATCTCATTGCACATCTACTGGAACAAACACATTCTTAGAGTGAATGTACAATGGACAAAACTGTTATTTGTGAAAGATTTCATAGCTAGCTAGAAAGTGTGAGCATTTCGTGGTTTCACTTTTTCTTACTCTCTTTTTAGGTCAGTTTTCAACAGGTTCTGTTTAGAGATTCTCACTAAGTGGATTTCTGTTCCTGGTTGATAACTCACTAATTCTTATTCTCATAATGACAAAAACAGGTCAGGACAACAAGTACTGTCACCCAAGTTATTAATCCAGGTACAGTGTCTCATAGGAAGAAAAATCCACAACAGTTCACTAAAAGATAATATTCAAATAGGAACAGAAGCACCTCATTAAGTATCCTTGATATGAAAACATCCTTGAATCGCATAAGCAACTGAAGATTAGACAGCCATGAGCAGTATAAAGTATTTGTATCACAATTACACAAATTCCATTTTTCAGTTCCAATAACAAACTCTTACCTCTTCATAGGATTTCAGTTACCTGACTGATGGTTCTTCTTGTCTGATATACATAACATTTTAGCGAAACTCACAGTTTCAAGG
Organism: Columba livia; assembly: GCF_036013475.1. Classification (NCBI taxonomy): domain Eukaryota; kingdom Metazoa; phylum Chordata; class Aves; order Columbiformes; family Columbidae; genus Columba; species Columba livia. The sequence goes on from NC_088602.1 coordinate 193,437,776, forward strand.
GTTCTGTATGGGAGAGGCAGCACACCGACAAAAAGTCACACAGCCTCAGGAACTGCTGCTATTTCCCTGAAATCAGTGAGGTGACTTCTGTTGTTTCTGAAGCTGTCAGATCAGTTCTCAAAAGTTCCAATCAGAGAAAGCAGGAAAAGTACAGCTGAGATTATGAAGCTACATTTAACTGAGCCTGAGTTGTTTTCTTCATCTTTTCTGTGTCATGCAGGCTTTTTTGCTAGAGAGATTAAACATGGATTTGGGATATTCGAGGAAAGATGAGGATACAAGTTGTGTGACATTCCACTTGCTTTTACAAAAGGATGTTTAGAAAGAGCATGAGTCATTGCTGCATTCTGCAGTCTGTAAAGCGGCTGATAATAAAATTTAGAAAAAAAAAAAAAAGTGGAATAACCTTATTTCAGACTTCTTTTCTCCTTGTCATCTTTCTACACACAGCATATATTATGCTGGACCACTAGCCATGGTAAAACTACATTTATGTAAATGTGCTTCATGAATTGAACTTGTATTTTTTCCATAATTTTCTCTGGGTTTCTAGAACTATTAATGTGGAACTGAAGCTTTTTTGTAGTTATAAATGTCATTCACAGTGGTAGGTTATACTTATTCATTTGCTTAATTAGTTCATTTATCAAATGGATGTGTTCCATTGTAGTGAAGCCTGATTAAAAGCCTGTCTTTTCTGTTAGTTGGTTGGACTCCAGCTTGTCTGTGAGCTGATTTCACAAAAACGAGCCAAAAAGTTTATAGAATGAAGACATGAGTCTGATCAATCTCCAGTTCCTTCTGTTTTGCTCACAAGAACATTAATAACTAGTAATTTTTCTGAAATTACAGAAAATGAGGAATTTTCTTTCATTTGTCTGCTAAGGGCAGAGTTAAAATTGGCCTTATTATAATTATTATTTATATTGCAGTGGTTTCATTGTGAATGCTACAAATGTGTAATACAGACTTTTTCAAAGACGTTCAGTTCTAAAGACAGGAGACAAAGGGTGAAACAAGAAATGGAGACAGAGAAAGGTGAAGTGATGCTTAGAGACCACACAGCAAGTCACAACAAAACCAAAAATAGAATGAAGCTCTTGTCTTTCATATCACATTGTCTCCAAAATCCCCAGTAATAGTTCACAAATTCTCTTAAACAAGTTCTCTAAATGTTGAGTATGAGTTTTCTTGCTGTCAACTGAGTGAACATCTGCTGTTTTCTTGGCCACAGTTCCAGCCATTTTGGAATGCATAATATGCTTTATTCATTTGCAGCATTCATCATGGTACTACACACACATAAACATAATTTAGACCAACCTAACATAAAACACGTATTACAATATGTTGCACTTAAGGGTTCACTAGAATGGGCACAGGAACAGATAAAACTTTACGTGTGTTTGTAATATTTTGTGTACTTTTCTGTTGAAAACAACTAATACTGAGGGAAATCAAAGATCTATATGTTCAGAAAAGCAAGAGTGAAACCGTACACGTAAGATGAGGAGCTCTCATAATTACTGCATTTAGTAGACTTTGAATATATAAATTTTGGTCTAAGAGTGTCAGTGTTTTTGACAAGATAAGAAAGGTTACTCAAGTGACCTGTAGGTTGTCATAAGATCCATGGTATGTTGTAGCCTAAAGCAATGCCAGAGGAAAACCATTGCCAGCAGATCAGCTTCAATGCAAATGGAACATGATTACTGGGAATTACTAGTAGCAAATATGGTTAGTGGAAGCAATTGCTGGAGAACTATGTCATGGATAGTGATGAGGTACCTGGTTCCTCAAACTTAAGGGAATAGTTGACATATGTGGCCAAGGATGAATGGATATCAGGACTCAGTGAGGCCACTCTACACAGCCTTCTAGATTTGGCCTGTCATTGTAGTGCCCTGAAAACTCACCACAACCTTCAAGTATAAAGAGTAAGTGGTATTAAACTAGACAAGTAGTGAGAAGTTTCTCCAGAACTTCATACCCTCATAAAAACTTGAAAACCTCATGATTTGTACGATATTTATATTGTGATTTGAGCATCACTTTTCTAAAAATAACATACTCAATATTCAGATGAGGCTAAATAAATCCTCAATCCTAAAACCAGCCTCAGTGATTTAGAGACCATCCATGGGGTTTACTGAAATCAATCACAATACTTGAACTCATTGAGCTAAAAAACTTCAGAGGTTCCTGGCTTTAGGTCCCGATTTTAGTTGTATCCCAAACCCATATCAAGGCATGTTTACAGTTTTTCCATTGTATTTCCCACCCCAGTTCTCCATTTTTGTTGGAAAGAAATCAGAAGGAGGGAGAGCAGTTTCTTTTATGGTCAAGATCCAAAAAAAGAACAGGTTCTCCATGGTATATATGCAAGTGTGGAGAGTAGCTTTATCCTACTAATTCTCTAGTCAAATTGAGGGCCCAAAGAGCATGAATATTAAGAATACAGCCAATTGCTCTAAAGTTACCTTTCACTAAATGCTAAAAGCTTGCAAGTTGGGGTTTTAATGTGGGGAGGGGGTTGTTGGGTTTTTTTATTATTTTTTTTCACAGTGACATGCCTCCTGATAAATAGGTACAAGGGCTTATCTGTATCAATATATTAAGGGCACTTTTGGCATAACAACCACCCATAATGCAGATACAACAGTGGAGGGAGGTGAAAGAAACAGATGAGAAACAGCTTAATGTAAAAGCCTGTGAAATCACTTTAATGTTGATGATAATTTTAGCTAATTTTAGCCATCGACAAATCAGTCGTGTAATCTAAACTAATCTTCACTATTCTGGCCACAGGGAATGAACAGTTAGACTTCTCCTGATTCATTGTACATTACTAATCCCTATTTTCCATCTTTCAAGACAGAATGAAGTATTTTCTAACTCTTTGTCCATGTCATTGACTCTGGATGCAATCTACATGACTATGTGCCCATGTGAGAGCAAATAACAGACTTAGATACTTTCTTCAGTTCGATATTCTCTGAAATGAGAAGCATCATCTTGTGTCCTTAATGCTCAGTTAATGATTTATAATCAATCATCAATATGTATTAAGGTAATATATAGCTCAGCTTCCTTCTTTATTAGACACAGAAATTGTTAAACTTTGAAGTATTAGAGTAAGATAACTAAAAGCAAAATAAATACTATAACCGCTGAAAATATTTTTAGTTTATTAGAGCACAGATTCTTAAATACCACAGCAGAGCTCAGCGTATAGCATGTGCAGATTTCATGAACCCCAAATATACTTCCATATTTGCTAAAATTGCAGAAATAGCTGTACACAAGGCTGATGAAAACAGGTGGACTCACTTGTTATTCTAATAAAGGCAAAATATTCTTCTCTTCCCATTTCTTACAAATCACAGTGTAACTATCTCCCTTCTTATTTTCAGTTATCTTCTTCATTTTACTTCAGGTTTCATAAATCTTTTCTTCACTGCATTTGGCTAAATTCACAAATGCCTTGTTTTCTTAAGTTTCCTTAAGAATCTTTAGTTTTATTACTCTTCAGTGTCAAATTCAGTTTCATATTTCTGGGGTTCTGATTCTGGTAAAATATTCCACATTGCTGTGTTTTTCCCTGCTGTTCATCCATTTCAGTCAAGTGATTTCTATTCAAAGCTAATAAAAAAACATTCAGTATTAGCTAATTATCTCTCTATATATAAAGTCTGCTAGGTCTTTAATTATACAAGCACAACTTCTTGTAAGCTTAATGCCAAAATGCTTGCTTGCTCCTTACTTTTAATAGCATAGCCAGCAAGATGGACAGCAGTGTGAGTCAGGTCATTCACTTAAAAAAAAAAAAAAAAAAAAATCTTTAAATAACAAGCCAAGAGATAGCATTAAGGCAGTCTGATTGTTGGGATGCTCCTCATATGACAGAGAAGATCTGGATTACTTAAGAGCAAGCATGTGCATCATCATCTAAATTAGTTCCATAAACATCAGGTTGTGAGTTAAAGAGTTAAAAAACCTTGTCTTTCTGAAGATACTTTACTTTTTATAAGTGCATACTTACTAGACTCCAAAGAGCTAACAGCTAAGCACACAGTCCAGTGGCATGGGCTGTTATTAACTGTTCATACAAATAGGACTTGCATGAAAGACTGAAAAAGAACCTCTACGGAATTCCCACTAGGCTGGTAATTGGTATAATCGGAAATTAGGGGCTTAAGTGCAGATGACACTTCTGTTGGACCTGGAAGAACCACATTCACCTACAAGAATATTCAGGAACAGTATGCACAGAACAGTTTGATTAACAGTCACCAGTGAGTTTGAACTGATAGCCAAATAAATGCCTTTGTTCTTCATATCCTAAATGAAAACTAAAATTATTTATGCGACTGGTAGAATATATTGTTTCTACTAACTTATAGCTGCTCTGTAAACTTTGGTTAAAAATGTCAAACAAGAGAGGTTGTACCAAGGACAAAGCAGAAAAAAAAACATCAGCAATAAGAGAGCAGAGGTTTGTACCAAGGATGGTGATGTGAAGGTGTGAGACACAGAATTCAATTAAAGTCTTTAAGCTGTGAAAGAAGAATGAGATTAAGTGTAAGGAGAAAAGGGAATGAGACAAAGCCCTATAGAAGAAAACTTGTGAAACATGAAAATTCCATTGTAATGAGAGGTTACAATATAAAGATTGTATAACATACTACTACCCTCCACTTTGCAGCAAACCTATTTAAATGAGACAAACATGTCAAACTGTTAGAAAATATTGTTTTCTTTATGATCATGTGTATTTCTTATTAATTTCAAATAGACCTGAGCCAGTGCTGTTAGATTTTATAAATCATGTTCACATATCTATTCACAAGACTATTTATAAGTCTTCTTGTTGTTTATACTCATTAGGATTCAGACATAAAATCTGTCAACAAATCAATATGAATAGCATACTCCATAATGTGTAGCAAGGTTGCGAAGTATCTCACATACATCTCTTTATGTACATTTAATGAAGAAAAATTGAGAGAGTGTGCATATGTCCAGTGCTCAGAGGATAACAAAATAGTAGAGTACTAATATATTTTGGACTTACATACCATTTTGAACACATAATAGCTGCATTTTCTGCATGACCATTCTAACTATACATAAAGCACAAAGCATTTTCAATATTCTTCAATCTATGAATTCTTGATACATACAGATCATAATAACTGCATAACTGTAAATCAAGAGTGGTCTTAATAGTAAAGTAAGGTTTGGTTGGTTAATTTCAGTTTTGGATGGGGTTTGTTTTGTTTTGTTGTTTTGGGTGTGTTTTTTTTGTTGTTGTTGTTGTTTTGGTTTGGTTGATTTTTTTGGTTGCTTGGTTTTTGGTTATTTGTTGGATGTTTGTGTTGGTTTTTTTTTTCCCCATAACCCTGGAAAGACTGAGATATTTCTAATGAATTTGGATAATAGTTGCATTCTGTCTAGGTAGTATTTATAATGTTTTGTGCATCTTTGGTATTTCTTCAAGGCAGCATCTCCCTTTAACAACACTGACATTGGTTTTTAAGGCACTTTGAAAAGGACATTTCACTATTTACTCCAAGAATCTTGGCTTTAAGATCAGCAATTTGAAAGGTACTGCTTGACAGTGCAAATTAGAATACCTCTGAAGCTCATCCAGCTTATGCCAAGCATTATCTCAATCCCATCAGCTCTCAGAAAATGTGTCATAAAGGCCAGCTATGGTGTTAACTCCCTTATCTGGGTGAAACGAGCCATGTGTGTGCAAGAAAGCATATTTGCACACCCCATTATGTAGCTTCACATCATGTCCCAGACATATTTCAGTAGTTCAGTGTTTAAGAATTCACTTCTCATTGCTTCATACAGCTGATTACACATATACACACTATGCTATTGAGTATACAGTGCAAAGGACTGTTTGTTAACAAATGTTCTGTCCCACAGATGAGGTGGCAAATAATTACCAAGACACGGATCTTCTTTTCATTTTGTTATTTTTTTAATATCTGTTATAAAGCAAGTACTGGAGAATTTTACTCCCCAAAATATTTTCAATAGCAACTTGAGTTAACTTCATTTCTAGAGTCAAACATTTCTGGTCTCTACATTTGTTCCTTGTTAAATAATTTATGAATGTAGGATCATGCCCTTTGTTAAAGCAAGTCTTTCTGATCATGTCTCCATATCTGTGAGAATAGCTGAAGACGCATTCCTCCTTTAATTATCCTCAGTAGCAGCTTAATGTGGATGTACAGCTTTCAAGACCTGAGCAGACACCTTTTCGTGGAGATATACTAACCCATGGAAATACACAATATAACATTGCACCACTCTGATACGGTCTTCTTTCTTGGGGCTGCTCTCAAAGGGTGCAATGAAATTCACGTGAATAATTCCATCCTACAAAACCAAAAATATCTTTCAAAGAAATACCTTAAGGAGATTATGGTGGAGTAAACACCATGATTACATTAAATCACTTCTTGCATTACATGGGATATTTAATTACTTAATTACAGAGGGCAGTGTAGAACTGCTACACCTATTTGAACAGAGTATGAATTTCCCTAATGAAATGCCATGTTCCAATCTAACCTGTGTATTTTTGTCCCCAAATAAAGATGTATGAGTAAGTTCCTATTTGGATCAAATCTTGATTTTGTTCATGTTCGGGCTGTTGGCCTGCAGGTATACCTCAATGTACTGGGAGCAGCAGAGAGGAATCAACCACTATCCCTCCACACACCTTGTGCTGTTTGATGGGGGAGGTAGAGGAGTCAGGAATGAAGGAGGGAAGTTGAACCTGGGAAAAAGGAATATGTTGCTTTAATTTTGTCTTTGTTTCTTACCATCCACATCTATTTTAATAGGCGACAAATTTAATTATTTTTCCCCAAGTCAAATCTCTTTTGTACATGACAGAAATTGGTAACTGGTCTACCTGTCTTTATCTTGACCCATAAGCTTTTGCATATTTTCTCCTCCTGTCCTGTTGAGGAGGGGGAATGAGAGAGCAGCTGGGAGGGTATCTGCCAGCTGGCCAAGGTCAACATACCACAGTCAATAACAGAAAAAAATCACATACATGAGAATTCCATTCCCGCTTTCCCAACAAAATCTTTTGTGTACTTCCTTGGGGGAAAATGTCTCAAAGGTGAACTGAAACCAGTTCAGACAAAATGAAACAAATTATTTGCATCTGAAGTTCCACATCAATGAACCAGGGAGTTCTTAGTTCTTTGTATCTTTTAGGTCAGCAGCTTTTAATATTATGAACTCTTATTAAACAAACTGATAAGATGTTATTATATTTCCCTGATTGCAGTTAAGAATTCAAGCTGACTATTTATAAAAAAAAAATATATTTTGGACTCATATTACAGTAAAATTGGATGTGCTTGAAATGCACTATCACACACAGAGATATTCAAGAAAATGTTTTATGAGAAAGCTTCATCACTGTTTGAATTATATTTGACTCTGCCCAATTTATTTCCATGGTACTCAGCATAGATCCCCTAAATATGAATGAAGGTTAGAAAGATTTTACCTGTTTGCTTTTCTGCCGTGCAAGCTCATAATGAAAGGAAAAAAAAAATAAATCTGTGATTCTTCACTTAGTCATACTCCAGTTATACTGTTTATGGAAAAAAACCCTGAAAACCAGAAAATATTTACAACTCCTGGGAACTGACTTCAGAAGTTAATCTAACTCCACCTAGTGTTAAAAGAAGAAATCACTACTTTTTTAGTTCTGTTTTAAAATAAGATGGGCACTAGAAAATGAGACAAGAAAAAGACTTATGAAGAGGCTAATTTTTTTTAAATTGATTTTTAAAGTAAAATTTTAAGATATAGTCTGTTTACTTCCACAAAACCACATCACCAGGAAAAAAGTTAAGATCCGGTCTTGAACTGTCAGTTTGACTATCTGTCTTGTAGTGTTGATCTGCAGTTTAATAGTGATTTTTTAAGTCTACTAATTTTCCAAAATTTTCCAAATAAAATAGCCCATATAATTGTTCAAAATATTTTCTGTCTTTTAACATTTCTAGCTCTTTAGAATTAATGGTATCAGTAGAGGCGATTTTAAAAGATGGCATATCCTATAAAGTCAGATATATTCTTCAAAGACCGTTTACGTGATTTTAGATTTTTAAAAAAAATACCCTGCTAAATGATGTATTTGAAGAGAATACTGCTGGTAAAAGAGATAAAAAGCTCCATAAAACTCATGATGTCTCTGAGAAGATTAATCCATCTAGAGATACAAACCAAAAATTTTGAAATAATTTGTGGTCATGCCTCATAAAATATCAGAGAAAACCAACAGAATCTTTGGGGGTAGAGGGAGGGATTTTTCATTCAGACAGTCATATTTGTGACTGATAACTGATTTGGATGTTGCTTTTTTCCCTGCTTCCAAACTGTTGGTAAGCAATTTATTATTGTTTCACTTTATTTTTGCTTAATTTTTTTGCAGAATGACTGCTGCTATTCCTTGATCTTTTGGTTGTTCGCATATACCTTGTTACTCCTGAATCTAAATTAAAAGGTGCTTTGATTGCCCACACAACAAGCCAGCATGACAACAGATGCCAAATCCATACACCTTGCACACTTTGCAGTACTCAGTTACAGAAAATGAAATATCCAATAAAATAGTGAGCTGTACTTGATTAGTTTGCAGTATTTTATATATATTCATAAGAATATTTGTGCTGCATTCTGAAACATCATTGTACACTTAAATTCATGAACTAGCACGAAATATTTTCTTAAGAAAGTATGTGTGGCTGCTATTTGTGTTTCTTACCACCATCTCTCAAAATATAGGGTCAAAGCTCAGAAAGATAATTTTGCTTATTATTTTATACTATATGACAAATGTAAGCCAATTTTCTCAATAATATATACATAGCAGATGTGGGAAACATTGTTCCACATCCATCTACTGTAGCTTACACCTACTGATAATGTGAACCATTTTAATACTTTTGTCAACTGGAATATCAGCAAATAGTACAATGAAAAGGATTCAGAAGGAAGTATTTAGAGAAGTCAGTCTTGAGATATTGATGGGTCAGTTCCTTACTGATGTTCATAAGGTTATTCATAAGGTGTTTTCATTAGTTGAGAGCAATAGAAAACACCTGTATTTCAGTGGTATCTGAATAATCTTTTATTTGAGAACAATCTCTGCAAATTAATCACCATTTTGTAACAGACCATGTCAAATTCTTAATCTTAGTATTGTAAGTGAGTATAGCGGGTACGTCACTGAAAGAGAATGAAAACCAATAGGCTTGAATAGCTTAAAAAAATGCTGAACTTTCATTGAATTCAACAGCTTGAAGGGAAATTCATACTATTTATAGACCAGATCAGGGACTCAGAGGTTGTTTTGTCAGGGTACCAATGGTTACCCAAGAACAGTTCACATGCTTCATAAGCCAGTAAATGTGTAAGAGATGCTTACCAGACATTTTGTTGTGTCTAATTTGGTCTTCAAGAAGTAGTGAAGCAAATTTCAAAGACACTATTGTTTGCCACTAAAGAGACTCAACATTTTCTAAGATGCTATGATATCAGCATACAGTGGTGTTTACACTTCCATTTAAACAAACATATGCGTTTTAGGTCAAGATGGACTCCAGATGCAAATGTGAAATAAGAACCAAATCCAAAGGTCTTTAAAATAGGCCCTGGTGTTTTGCTTGGAGTTCAGCCTGCTTTATATATAGCACATTTTTCACATAAACCCATTTTATATACCGAAAAAGACAGACAAATATATATTTTTCTTCCTACTATCATTTTGTATGCTAAAGTTAACTGACAATTGTGACAGAGCCAATACATTTTCACAGTTATTTTATATTGCTATGGGCGTAAAACTTGGCTACAAATCTGTACTTCCCACTTTAAAGGAATGAGGAAGAATGAATGACTGCTTTTATGCTGGGGTGTTTTTCTTTTTACTGTGTATCTTCACAGGAAAATACTCCTGTCTGGATCACAGGTAAGCAGTGTTTCAATTATTATAAATACTAAAAGGAAAGAGAAATTATGACGTTGAGGAGCAGGTTGTATACATGGTGAATCTCCTTAACGGATCTCACTCTGACATGATGGGGAAAAATCCCCAGAAGTAAAACAATAATGATAATAATAATAATAGATTAGACATTATTTAAGCAAGATATTCTACAAAGCTTGTCATGTTCAAATGTCGTATCTTCAGCAAAGAAATGTACTGCAGAATATTTGGTTTTATTAGTCGATTTGTAGAAATCACTGTATTGCTCCTCAACACAGTAACTCAACTCTATATTTAACACATGATTTTTTTTTTTTTTTCATTTAAGAATGAGTGAAACTGGTAAAAAAATTAGATTATGGGTTTGGATACATTTTCTTCACCAAATTTCCCATTTTAATACAGCCCAGGAGAATGAATGTCATTAGAGCTTGGTTGAGAATTGGTGACATCAAAATGAAGTGTTTAAACCATAATTATAAGCACTCTTGTATGCAGTCAGTAAAGAGATGCACACATTATAAAGGAGAATTCCATTCATCTGTGATCTGAATTGTTCTCTGTAAGTGCCTGTCTTTCTCCATTTCTTACACAAGAACTGATCACCAGTGGGATGATGACCAGATTGATTATTTGGGCAGTTAAGTGTTCCTGCAATCTAAGTCCATTCTGAATGAACACAAGTGAAGGCAAGCAATGCAGAAAGAAAAAAAAGAAAAAAGAAAAAAGAAAAAAGAAAAAAGAAAAAAAGAAAAAAAAAGAAAGAAAAATAAAAAATAAAAAATAAAAAATAAAAAATAAAAATAAAAAATAAAAAATAAAAAAAAATAAAAAAATAAAATAAAAAAAAACGAAGGTAGGTAACAAGCAAAAGTTGGATGAACGAGTTCTGGATTTATTTCACTTAACTTCAGACAGCCTGCTAGGTTAGGACCATCAGTCACTCTAGGTTCCCTCTACAGAAAAACAAATTAGAGATAGGAACCTTCAGAGAGCAATTTATCCCGCCTAAGAACCAAGTCATCTCTGGTGGTGTATCTCACACTGTTAACTACACGGAAACCTACAGCGCCTTTGCTCCCAGCTAGGATATTTCAATTTGATTCCTGTAGGTGTACTTGGGTTTGAATAACAGAGGGGAAAAGTGGTGAGAAACTAGTAGGACATGGAAATTGATAGTTGGAAAACGAGCAAAAGTTATAGAGTAAGAAAGAGAGAAGATTCAGCACAAATTAATTGCCATGTAAGAGAAAAATCACATAAAGGAGACTGAAAGACCAAAGCAAAAAGCAAGAAATCACAAGGAATTCAAAACAAGAAAAAGGCTTTTCTTTTTATTTATAAGTTCAAATGAGCAAGGTCAGCACTAACAGAGTGAATTAGGAGGCCATACTGCATTTATTATTGTTTATATTATTTTTATGTTACAGCAGGCTGGAATAACTCTAGATAATTGGCAAATGTCTGTCCATACATCACATGTGGTTTGATGAGAAATAGAGTTGATGACGGTTTGAAGTATGCTGCCACTTGCAGTATTTCAAACGTGCCAAATTACATCCAAAAAAAATTACATCTACTTAGGCAGACAAAAATTCTCTAAGCACCTTTGATCTTATTAAGCACCAGATCTTACTGAAATCCAATGTCAAAATTCTCATGAATAAACTTTGTGCAATATGTGTAATCACTTACTTTAGATATGGGGGGAAGTGGGAAGAAGTACACAAAATGAAAAAAAAAAAAACATTTTAAGCTAATTTTTAAGATACTATAAAGCTGGTTACCAATGTAATTGAATATTTGTTATTTGTTGGGCAATGTACATCTTGTTAACTAAAAGGCTAAAACACTCCAGTTTTCCTGTTGAACACAATACTACCTTTGACTTGGGAGTTGTACAGTTACTAAACACACATAATTTACACAGGCTATGTAATACATTAAATGAACCATGAAGGGCAGATGACAGAGACAAATAATCCTTTTCCTTGACAGTGCAGTGTTTCAAGTCCTGGGTCTCCCTTTCACACTGATACAGTATGTGACACTGAAGGACCTAGTTATCACTTTCTAGAAATGGCTTAACCTTCAGCTTTGTGTGACCTGTCTAGTACTATGCCTGGTCAATTAAAGAAAATCAATTTCTGACACTTCAATGCTGAAAACATGGAGCCCCCTTTGAAGGTAAATAATTACTTCAGAAATGCTTCAGGCAATAATTAACCAAACTAGACTTATTAAGAACACTTGCCTACAGCATTTTTCCATCTCAGATGCATTTAGTATCTATCACATAACTTTTAAATGATTTAGATTTAAGCATTTCAACTTTTAACAACGTTATAATTAACACTGTTTGACTGGTTACTCTTTTACACAATACCTTATTCTCAAATCACACCACCTTTGTGAAACTTCACACCTCATGTTCATTTATTTCAGTCTGCAAAGAGTTATGGACATGAATTATTTGATTCAGAAGTCTCTGATTTACATTGCTATTCAATACTCATGGAGAGGGGTGGTTGTGTTATATGCTTCTGTTTGAATCACAGCTTATGGATTTGATCCTCCAACACATCTGCACAAAGAACTCCCATTTAAGCCACTGAGCATGAGAGTGAAAGGCCAATACTCTTGCTCATCTGTGGGATTTTCTCCATTGCCTTTAGAAGGCATAGGAAGTTATAAAAGACTTTTGTAGTGAAGTCCAATGATGTATCCAACATATTTCAAGTTTGTAATTTTTGTTGGCCACCAGCTAGCTACATTATGGTTAAACAGTTGACTGGAAAAAGAGAGTGGGAAGAGGTAATTTTTGTCAAAATGGGTGTTCACATTTTTTGCGACCAGCTGTGGAATTATTATCCAACTGAAGTCTTAGCAAGTGCTCAATTTTGAAAGCATTAGTGTTCCTGCTGAATTCAGCAAAAAAACTTTAGAAAAGTTCTCAAATGTATGTAAATGATTTTTAGGGTCTGGGCTGCCACCTGTGTTGCTTTTATGATACTGGAAAGTTAACATGATAAAGGCAAAAAAGATACTTCGTACTTCTGGGTTTGGTGGTCCTATGATCATCTTATCCTCAGTGGTCTGAACTATGGTCCTGCCACCATTCTTATGCAAGTAATTTACAAGAGCAGAACGAGAGATTTTCACAGAGCTGGGTTTGGGAGGCATGTGTGTGCGTGCATGTGTGCTTACTGCTGATTAGAAATCCATCCTTCACCTCTACAAATTTTATGGAAAACATGTTTTACCTGAACATCTACACTAACAAAAGAACAATCCCATATACAATTTTGTAACTAAATAAATTAGGCATCTTCAGCCCCTCTGAGATCAATGGAAGGAACTACAGAAACTCCACATAAAATACTATCCTTTTATCTCTTCTGATTTAACTGCTTGATGGATAAAATTTGTATTGTAGGTAATCTATCTCCTCTGGTGCCTCATGAATTTCATGAGCATAAAAGCACACTTCATCCTACAAGGCTTTGGGAAAAAAAAATAAAAAATAAAAGGCTATAGAAATTAACAGTCCTTGATTACTTTCTATATTTTGTAGAAGCTATATTATCCATTTAACAATGTAAAGGTGCCTGGTCAGGAAAATCAAACACAAAACCATAGTGATTTATACCATAAAGCAAAGAGCATACTTATGGGAACTGAGACAACCTACACTAAGGCAAAAGAAAGTTGTCCTACTTGTATTCACTTACTAGTCTTGAAATGCAGAAGTACAAATAATGTAAGTTATATTCATAGCTTAAGTTACACACTTAAGATTCCTCTACAGTCTCTATGAAAGATTCTGTTGACTGGCCACTGGGTTATATCCTACACTAGAGTATGTAACTTTCCTTCTGGAGTTGATCTATTGTCTGTAAAAGGGCTATAAGCAGATTATAGTAGGGGCAAATTGTTGCCTAATTTTAGTAGTGTAGAATGTAAGCAGCTACATAGCTAGTTGTTTAAGCACTCATTACAGTTAACAGAGATCAGGCTGGTAATCTGTAGGCAATTCACATGGCCAGATGTTGTTGTCTACCTTAGGATAAGGTAAATTATTCTCAGGACACTATTAACTCTACTTACAAGATCTCCACTGACTATAAGGAAAGTCCTGAAAAAAGCTCCTCTGTGCTTGAGGCAGTGGAAGCTCAGGCAAGAAAACTACCTGAGATGCCTAACTGTTAGGTATATAAATTTAGATTAGATGAACTGTACCTATTATTTATTTGACACTAGAGCTTTTTCTGCCCATTATCTTGACATTTATTTCATATGACCACGCCATATCACATAGGTCCTATTTCCATTTAGTTCTTTCGGTTTATTATCACTGACCTCATATACATCAACACTCACATTATATTAACTGTGTGAATGTATTATTTTTCTTCCATGTATTTAAATTCTAAAGGTTAATTCACTTACAATACTTTAGGGTACATCCATAAGAGGTTTAATGAAACACAATCTACACACTAGTATTATTTGACTGACATTTATTTATTTACAGCAGCTGAGGTCTAATAGGAATAATAATTCTAAAAATGCCAATATTTATTATAAAAGTTCTGCCAAAGAAGTAAAGTATTCATTTAGCTGTTACGTTTTATATGTGTTTGGGAAAAAAATAATGTGATTATACACTTGTCTTCTCTAAGATGATGGGTTTGAGTTCAGTGTAAGAGTAGAAAATATTACAGGGAAAACATGCAGTCATCTGAAATTATAGTAAAAACACTTTACAGTTGATAACATTAAGTTTCCAACTAAGTTGTTATGAGATTTTTGTTGAAGTCCAAGGTTACAAGAAAGTAAAGTCAAATGGTGCATTTTATTATTTCACACCCTTTACAACCTCATAGGTAAATGGTACCCTTACTGTGAAAACAGATTGATTAATTTTCCATATACTCCCATATTTTTATATCCTTTCACTGATCTTCACCTTATTTGTGTTCTTTTGCCTTTCATGGATTGTTTACCACAGAAAGTCTGAAGCACTATTGCTAATGTTATTCCTGTGCTCATTATGGACCTGTCTCCTTTGCTGTTACAAGCATTTAACTCCATATTTAACAAGTTGAGGGAAGTCTGAATAGAAGTATGAATTCCCAACCTTTTTGAAATCACTGAAAGAAATAACATTTGTATTGGTGTCAGAATTATACCCAGCTGATGTCTTAGAAGGCTTCAGTGCAGTCAGCCATCTTCTACAATATTGGATTGTTTTCCATGTGTTAAGTTTCTATAGACAAGCTGCCCTCCAGGGATATAGAGATACTCTTAATTCTTAGTACCTAATTCTATAAATGCTGCATTGTGTTGAAAAAAGTGAAAATCCAAACACTGAGGAGAAAGAACCATAGACAGACTCTAAAGGTAGGATGCCATGCAAGCTGGAGGAACAATGTGAGGAAATGCAAATGGAGAATAATAACTTTAATATAGATAATATTTCTTACAACTGTATGACCACAAGTCATCCTTAATAACAGTTTAGCATGAAATAATCATACAAGCCTCTGCACAGTTGAGGGAAGTGCTCAGTCTAACAAAAGCAACAATTAGCATCAGGGAAAGTTTGATTACCACTGTCAAGATTGTCAACTGCAAGTTTTTGAAACAATAAAGATTACATTCCTGTGTTCTCAATAAATTGCCTGCTGTATCACAGGACGATTTCCACCAGAGTTTCCTGAGATTTATTGCAAAACTACATTCCTGGAAATTTGTTATAAAACTGACAGCTCTTAAATACCTTCAACAGAAAAACATCCAACAGGTATTTAACCTCTGAACGGTCAAACATTTTTGCAGGTAATCAGATATTACTATGCTTAAAATCAAAGATGTATTTTGTTTGAAGATATCCCAGAGCTAGTATTTGAAATTCACTTATATTTTCTGTCACTTTTTGAATATGCTGTCTGATAACCACCTATTAATTGAGGAACTTTCAGAGAATTTAAAGCATCCTATATCAAAACTGACCTTGTCTGTATCAGTGAAAAAGCAACAGAGCACATGTATGAGATCAAAGTATTGGCATTTTCTCTGACATGTAAGCAGTGATGAGGAAAGCAAATGGAAAAAAACATATTAAATATTGATCCCTTTCTCATTCTTGCATGCTCCTTAATTAGATTTAGATTGCAAACAATGCTATTATATCTTGTGACTGTATGCATTAAATGGTGGCCTGAAGAATGTCTATGTAAATTTGAAGCATTAGTCAGAACGAGTGTTTGGGATTTATATGCATTAGAAATATATTTCCATAGTTACATTACAAAGTTTCTTAAAAATTACTTTTTTTTTTTTTAAGTAGAATGCAATTTTAAATTCATTATGCAGAAATATATTAATCTTTTAAGAAATGAAAGCAAAGAATCTCATATAAAGATGCTTTGTGAAAGGTTATGTTCCAAGTATGCAGAAAATGCAAACTAACAGGAGCAGTAATAGGTCATGATTTCTGTCCTTTTGTGATGTCATGGCTGTCACTGTAGCTATATCAACATCTGCCAAGCCAGTATCAAGCAAATGAGTAAACACGTCTCTCCATTTTACACATAAGATGGTACATCACAAAATTATCCTTCACAGAGCCCGTGTGAGTCCAGCAGAGCTTATCAGCTTAGATCTGTTGTCATACAGGGATAGCTCTCTGATTTCAGAACCAGGTCCCTGCTACAGCAAAGAATATTGACATTTTACTAATCCCAGCCTCCTATGCTTTGCCCATACAGCAGCAGACCTGAGCAGACAGCTGAGTAGTCTGTGTAATTCCTCTGTGCACTTTGAATTATGGTGGGGCTTATTAGCAAGGGATCTGTGTTGTAAGAAAATAATTACACTACACAGGGTGCTATGGTAATTCCTGGTACGCTGGTGATCCTAGCTAAGAGAGCCTGGATTCAGGAGTTTGATGCAGAGAGACACAAGAATTCCACAGATTAGTTGCAGATTAATGTCTTTCAGAGAAGATAAATCCCTTCACTAGAGGAGATCTGGCTACCAAGTAAATATTTTTCCTCAAATTAGCTGTTAAGACCATTGTTGTCAAAACCTAACACAAAATTCCATCACACAAGAGTGAAAGATAGTGCTGTGAGCATGCTCTGAAACTCTACATGAACAAAAGTGAGTTGGATCAAGGGTTTGCTCTGTGACAAACAGAAACCTAAGTTAAGTCAGTTCATTCTCTTGTCTGCCCCTCACTGGATTAGTCAGTCTGACATGTGTTTGTTCTGTTTATCTCAAAAAAAACACCTCCATGTTATTTAAAACAAATACATAAACTTTTTCACCACAAGTGAAATTTAAGTTACATGTGATTAAAGTTCCTGATTTGGAATTTTCCATTCTGCTACGTAGTGCTGTTAGGTAGTGATGAAATATACTCTTCTCAGTGGTGTCCAGTAGGAAAATTCCATTTAAACATAATATTTTGATTTGTTTGTTTTTTACTGTGAGGTTGATCAGACACCGGAATAAATTACTGAGAGGGTCTGCAGAGTCTCCATCCTTGGAAACATCCAAAACCTCACTGATCAAGGACCTCAGAAACTTTCTACAGTCAACCTTGTGCTGTGCAGTGATATTGGACTAGACATTCTCCAGAGGTCCCTGCCAAACTCAGCTATTCCGCGAAAGGTCATGCATGCTAGTGAATATCAGGTGATTTTTAAGATACACTAATATTTGCTTTCTCTTTGAAGAGCATTGCATGAATATGCTGCTGCCACATATTCCAGTACTTCCCACTAGAGTACCAAAACTGTCTATTTTTTAAAAAAATAGGTTGCACTTCACCATGTTGGGATGCATACCCAGCATGCCACACATATGAGTTACAGAGATTCCTGCTCCTGGGCATTTAGTTAAAAAATACCCAAATGTCTTAAGATTTAGCATATGTAGATATTTCCTTATTAAATACTGTTCATTGCATTTACATCTAATCCGGAATATGCAATCTGCTGTCTGTTCCTTCCTCTCAAAGACCAAACTTCAGGTTTTATGGAGTGACTGGGAGGAGGGGAGGACACAGACCAGGAGGTAGGGGATTAATCTCCTGGCGATTTTTGTTATGCACTACCTATTGCTGTTGTCGTCACTCCCAACGGATACAGCAATGGACAGCAGTATTAAACCTTAAAATAAACTCATTAAGGTGGTTTGAATGAAATAATCTAAAGAGAGTGACTAGTCTTCAGCAGACACGGGTAAATGGAAAGCCATGGATTGCAGCTCTGTATCAGTAAGTTCAATACGGTTTCTCTGTTGGACTCTGAAGGAAATATAGTTAACAAAGATGAGGAGAAAGCTGAGGTACTTAATAACTACTTTGCCTCAGTTTTTACCAGTAAGACAGGTGGCCCTCAGGGCAACTCATGTCTGGAGATGGTTGGCAGAGATAGAAAGCCAAATAGGCCCCTTGTATTCCAGGAGGAAATAGTTGGTGATTTACTGAGCCATCTGGATCCTCACAAGTCTATGGGACCAGATGGGATCCATCCTAGGGTGATGAGGGAGCTAGCAGAAGAACTTGCTAAGCCGCTCTCCATCATCTTCCAACAGTCCTGGCTCACTGGGGAGGTCCCATATGACTGGAAATTGGCCAATGTTACCCCAGTCCACAAAAAGGGCTGCAGAGCTGACCCTGGCAACTACAGGCCTGTCAGCCTGACCTCGGTGCCTGGCAGGGTTATGGAGCAGATCATCCTGAATGGAATCACACAGCACCTTCAGGATGGACAAGCGATCAGACCCAGCCAGCATGGGTTTAGAAGGGGCAGGTCCTGTCTGACCAACCTGATCTCCTTTTATGACCAGGTGACTCACCTGGTGGATGAGGGGAAAGCTGTGGATGTGGTCTATCTGGACTTCAGCAAGGCCTTTGACACTGTCTCCCATAATATACTCTTGCAAAAGCTGGTAGCCCATGGCTTGGACAAGTGTACTCTACGCTGGGTTAAGAACTGGCTGGAGGGCCGGGCCCAGAGAGTGCTGGTGAATGGGGCTGCATCCAGCTGGCGGCCAGTCACTAGTGGTGTTCCCCAAGGGTCAGTGTTGGGTCCAGTCCTGTTTAACATCTTTATTGATGATTTAGATGAGGGGATTGAGACCATCATCAGCAAATTTGCTGATGACACCAAGCTGGGAGGGAGTGTCGACCTGCTGGAAGGCAGGAGGGCTCTGCAGAGGGATCTGGATAGACTGGAAAAATGGGCTGATTCCAATGGGATGAAGTTCAATAAGGCCAAATGCCGGGTGCTGCACTTTGGTCACAACAACCCCCTGCAGCGCTACAGGCTGGGCGCAGAGTGGCTGGAGAGCAGTCAGACAGAAAGGGACCTGGGGGTACTAATTGACAGGAAGCTCAACATGAGCCAACAGTGTGCCAGGTGGCCAAGAAGGCCAACGGTATCCTGTCCTGTATCAAAAACAGCGTGGTCAGCAGGACAAGGGAAGTGATCCTTCCCCTGTACTCTGCATTGGTGAGGCCACACCTGGAGTATTGTGTTCAGTTCTGGGCCCCTCAGTTCAGGAAAGACATTGAAGTGCTGGAGCGGGTCCAGAGAAGAGCAACACGACTGGTGAAGGGACTTGAACATAAGACCTATGAGGGAGAGGCTGAGGGAGCTGGGGTTGTTTAGTCTAGAGAAGAGGAGGCTTAGAGGTGACCTCATCACTCTCTATAACTACCTGAAGGGAAGTTATAGCCAGGTGGGGATTGGTCTCTTCTCCCAGGCAGTTAGCAATAGGACAAGGGGGCATGGGCTTAAACTCTACCAGGGGAAATTTAGGCTGGATATTAGAAAGAAATTCTTTACAGAGAGAGTGATCAGGCATTGGAATGGCCTGCCCAGGGAGGTAGTGGACTCGCCGTCCCTGGAGGTTTTTAAACTGAGATTGGACATGGCACTTAGTGCCATGATCTAGTAAACGGACTAGAGTTGGACCAAGGGTTGGACTCGATGATCTCTGAGGTCTTTTCCAGCCCAGTCGATTCTGTGATTCTGTGATTCTGTGGTTTTTCACTGACTGAAATCTACAGTCAAAGAACTTCCAAAGTCTGTGTCTTAGATACCTGGAGTTTGCTGTGTAAGGGAGCAAATACCTTTTCAAAGGCTCTTGCTTTTCCTTATTTATTAATATTGCAATGCAACTCTTAAAGTCCGTTTTTGGTTTGACATTTAATCCAGTGAAAATACAATCATCCCCAGATACAGGAAATGAAACAAATCTGGGAGAAGGGAAGTTTTCTTAGTCCAAAATGAGGTTGTCAAGGAAGTAAAACTAGACTCTATTGGTTTTACTAATGTATTTATTTCCTCCAGGCCTCAGCAGCTCTATTAAGAAACCATACAATAATGTTTTACATTGAAGTCTGCAGTTTGGAATTTTTTTTTAGAAGCTATTAGTTAAATGGCATTCAGGATCAGTGGATTTTTCTTTTGAAGACAGTTACAATTAAAATGTACTGGATTCTAGGCTAAATCCCCTGTATTGCAGATAAAGAAAGCTGTACAGAAAAAAAAAAAAAGGCAATTAAAAGAAAAAAGAAAACACCCAAACACACTCACAGCAGGTAGGAAAGCATGTGGTTTTGTGCAGCTTTTTGGATGAAACTGTCCAGTGAAAACACTGGGAGGGAACATCCAGATTGTCTGGAAATACTCAAATGAGATAACTTCCCTGCTGGACACTCACTGCTGGATGTGCAGGTGGTTGCTGCTATCTCTGCAGAGCACACCACCAGAGGCATTAGATTCTTCCAATTATGCAGCAAAGGAACACTAATTTCTCCCCACAGTTACCTTGTTGTCTCCTTCCAAGTGCCTTCCTCAGCTTTTTCTTACCTCACACTCTCACAGTAGTGCCTGATACCAATGACAAAACACTTAGAGCAAGACATGTTGCATTGTGTGTCCATGCCCAGGCACTGGCCACGGAGGCTGCATGGCCTCTGTGAGGAGAGGCCAGGACTGCCCTGTGCTGGACATAGACGGTTCCAGCTGGACCCACCACAGAGCACAGCTGAGCCCCTCAGATGAGTTGTTGGCACCTCAGGGAAAACAGATGTGAGAAAGGGCAAAATGCTGCTTGACAGGGAGGAAAAAAAAAAAAAAAAAAAAAAAGTGAGAAACGGCCCTACAGACATCAAGGTCAATGAAGAAGGAGGGAGATAAGATGCTGCAGGTACCAGCTCTGGGGTTTCCCTGCAGCTTGTGGAGGAGACCATGGTGGAAGAGGTATTTCCCTGCAGCCTGTGGACAGACCGTGCTGGAGCAGATACTCACACTGATGTCTGTGGAAGATGACATGCTGGAGCAGGTGGATATGATCTGACAGGACTGTGGCCTGTTAAAGACCCACAAAGGAGCAGGTTTCTCCTCAAGGACTGCAGCCTGCTGGGAGGACTCACGATGGAGCAAGAAAAAGTGTGAGGAGGAAAGAGTGGCAGAGACAAGCTGTTGTAACTGGTTGCAACCCCCCCCATTCCTCATGTCCCTGCCCCACTTGAGGATGTGGACCAGGTATAGGAGTTGGGAATGAAGGGCTGAAGCTGAACCTTGGGAAAAAGAGAACACAGAAGTTGCTCTTTTAATTTGGTCTTTTTTTCTTACTGTTTTAATTACCAATAAATTTACCTAATTCTCTCCAAGTTTAGTCTATTTTTGTCCGTGACATTAATTGTTATTTCCCTCTGCCCTACTTTTTTTTCCACTGTCCTGTTGATGAGCAGGAGTGAGACAGACTCTGTGTAGGTGTTTGGCTGCAGATCAAGGTCAACCCCCTACATACATAGAATAGAAATAATACTTCTTTGAATATCAAGAGCAGCAATATTTTGGTAAATTTTGTCAATACATAGACAAAAAGACATTCTCTCTGTGAAGTCTGCAGCCGATCAATGTATGTCCAGTACAGGAAGATTCTCACTAAAATCTCACTCATTTTGTTAAGAGTAGCATAGACGAAGTTTCTCTTGCAAAGACCAATATGCTCACAAGGCCAGAACAGCCTCCACATATGGCAGGCTAAATATTTCTCCCTCTGCCACCCAAGCTGTATGGACTACAGCTCTGAATTTTTTTACTCATGTTGCTAACATAGCTGCTGATTGTAACAGCAGCATCATCTATGAGAGCAAAAAAGACTGTAAGCTTGAACCAAACCAGTAATATGTTATACCTTACCCATGCCCAGATAACCCCACAGCTTCTCCTTATTAATTATCGATTTTCACATAATTTTAACCTAAGAAAGAGGTCCCAATGAGGGACTTGAAACAAGAAAGAACAGTGCTCTTTCAGTTCTTAAGACACATATCTAACACTTTGTCACATTTTTAAGTAGCAGAGAGGTCAAGTTATCTCACTATGTAAGGTATTTTGACGTTTTCAATTGCCGCTCTGAGGTGAGCTTTTCATTACTCGCACACTTTTAACTCACATACATTTAAGCCCTACTAATGGGATTTGAGCTCTGATGATTCATGACAGTAGGTACACCCTCCTGTAGATTTTTGTAGAACTTCCATTAGCATTAAAGGGAGTTACACACCAGAGGACCAAACTCTATTAATACGAATAGCGTCTTCCACAAATAGTCTTCTGAAGAGCAGTTTGGGCATCCTAAGGCTCTGTAGTCATTCAAGACAAATGACTCTGATGCCAACACTTTAGCAGCAGAGATTCATCCACTTGCCCGTAAGTACTCACAAGAGACTCTCAAGCAAGGCCTTTTTTTGTTTTAGTTTGTGGAAATGTCTTCAATTCTTGAGCCTATTAACTTGTAACAATAGAAATAATAGGAGATGAGACAGGTATAGAAAGTTTAATTCTTTTCTTGTGAGCTTCAAATTTAAAAAGGGAGTTCAAAAAAAACATTATAAAAAGGGTATTAAAATTCATGAATACCAGTATAATATAATTTTGATCTGCACAGTTTTTCAGGGATTGTTGTCAGTTTCTATTCCATTGTTAGCCATCATTAACAGCAAATATGACAGATACACTAATGAAATCGATTTGGTCATGTTATCAATTTAATTCAAAAATGTAACCCCATTTTATTACCATGTAAGTTATAAAGGCTTATAGGCTAATGTCATCTGTCACTGCAAGAGTGCTCTGCTGGACTTCTTAATAACTATGTGTAGGTTTATTTTAATTTTAATTTTTACATTTTGAATTAATTACTTCAGTGCAGTAGTAAGCATGCTAGTTTAGCCCATGGTAGGACTGAAATATTTGTCAATGCACTTTAGTAAAGGAAACCTTTCTGTGAAATTAATATAGCAATACAGTATTGCCTTGGAACCTGATACATGCTGTAGCTGAGCAACAGATTTCTGTGAAGCATATATTCCCTGAAGCTGACCCACTGCCTAAGGAACTAATACATTTCTAATGCTCTTAGTATTGGCTCATGTTATTGTAAGGAAGTTTTTGAAGGTAAAATGAAATCAGTGTGGCCATCAAACACGTCTCTCTCCTTAATGATATTAGAAGGCTCTGCAACATATTGTTTCTTGTAGATGGCACTATTTTTAGGAGCACTGATCAGCTGCTGAAACCAGGGTAAGGCTTTTATATCGTGTTTGGAAAAACAGATAAACCTAAATATCATTATGACAGGTGTAACCAGATGGCATAATTGTACACAGACTTCTGAATTATTTCACTGAGCGAGTAAATGTTAAATCTTGGTAAAGCTCTCACCTCTGAACACAATCTTAGGAATAATTTTAAGAAATGGAATAAGAAGCAACAAAATTTTCTTCTCATTTTTACCTGCAGTTCAATTTGGTTCTTGAGGAAGAGCTGTTCTCAGAGCATCAATAAATACTGTTGGATGCAAATAATTGTCTGACAATCTGATTGCCTTCTTTCCAACCCAAGCTATCTTTACAAATAAAAGAAAGCCAACAAGCTTTACTGTGCATATATCTAGTCTTCATGAGCCTAATTCTCCTTCACAAGACAGGCAATGAAATAATGTTATGAGACTTCTGGAAAAGCATTATTTTCTTCCTTTAAACAGGAGAGAGAAAATAAGAAATCATCCATCCCTGTTCTCCTCAGAAAGGCAGCCAAAACACAGTGATTCCAAATTATGCAGCCCATCCAAAATCCCTTCAGAGTGGTGAACCTGGGGCCTGCTAACCATCTAGCATAGAAATGCACAGCTAGAGGCAATATCATGAGCTGGGCTTTTAGTTCGCACTGTACTCCTCACTGCCAAAACCAACCATCAGCCAAAACAGGCTGAACATGCTATAAATAGTTCCTTTAGAACTGGAGATTCACCTATTCCTGTCCCATCGCCTGACCTGTTGCTGTGGCTCCCAATTTGGAGAAAAAGGAGATGAAAAGAAGCTTCCTGGTTCCTCAAACTGCCTAAGGAAACTACAGTCATCACCAAAATAATAAAAACTAGCCCTGCCATGGAGCCACTTACATACATTTTCTTAAGTGAATAAACATCAAGGTCTAGCAGGGATGCTAGCTGCAGCTGCAGCTGAGCTTTACCAAGCTGCTCTTCCCAGCATCTTCAACCGTGGCCTGCATCTAGAGAGGACCCTGCCTGTCTGCCTGTGATATTGTTGCAGGCATATGCAACAAGTGTCTTGCAATTCAGTAACAAAGAGATACGGCCCCTTGCAAAGCCATCTCACAGAAACTGTTACATTAAGACCAGCTAATGACTGTCTCCCTGTTTACAGAGGCTTCATTGTGCCTTTCTTGCTGCCTGTACTTCGTCTTTGCTGTAGTTATAGACAGTCACAGCTCTCCTGTCGTAACTACGTAGTCATAGACACAGTTTTAGAAATTCGCAAAAAACAAGGCCACCACTGTAGCTAACTAGAATACTGCAGTGTTTAGTTATTAATAGTAATGTATAGAACACTCCGTGATGATTTTTTCTTTTATAAAGTTGTTAATTAAATTTCAAAAGAAAGCGGCACAGGAAGCACCTTCTTGGCATTCTCAGGTTTATTTTACTATTATTAATTTCAGGTGGAAAGGAGGGAATCCATTGATGAACATCTCCAAGTTCAAAATTAAGGCTGTAACACATCAAGCGACAGAATCAAGGTGGTTCATTCTAAAACCTTTCTGATACTTGCTAAATCTTTAGTTTACAGCACTTGTATTAGGAGCAGTCTGAAGCCTGATCTGCCGACAGTCTGTCCTACGTTTTCCAAAGCCTCTCTTAAATTAGTGCTGGCTTTACAATCATGTGATTGTGTTTCCAACCAGGAAATGATAGATTTTCATTACTAAGGTGGCATTCTCTTTCTTGGAGTTTCCATGTTTATTCTTAGGATGAAAGCTGCAATCTTTAAACTGCGTTACATCCTAAATTTGTGGCTCCTAAACTGAAAATCAAAATCGAGCTAGAGGGAGAGAATAAATGAGAATGGAAAAAAGCCAGAAGGAGGTTAGCAAAGCTATGGAAGCTTTCTGGAATGTATCAGACAAAAAGGGAAGTAGAAATGAGGAATAACTGGAAATCAGTAACTCACAACTGGCTAAAGTAACACATTCCTTTGTTTTAACCGGGCTTTGTTTGAGTGAGAATAGCATCGGATTTGACAGTGCAGTGAGAGAACAACCACAACAGGTAAGTAGTGCCCTGATGCAGCAGCAAGTCTTCTTGCTTGGGCACCTGCGGGGGGCACGGTCCCCTCACAGCTGCAGCCAGGGCTCACATCCACGCCGGACACCCTGTTCAGCTGGAGTGAGGCTCACACAGCTGGATCCTGCCTCAGTTGCTCAGTCGCCAGGTTTTCTTGCTTGGCATTTGATTCTTGCACCTCCTTCAGACAGGCCCTCATCTTGTGCAGCCGCAGACATTGTTGACAGCAGGGGTGTTCCCCATACATTTGCTGGGAGCTTGTGCAGTTCAGCCAAATACACTTACCTACCTACCTACTAACTCACTAACTCTCTTGCCCTATTGGCTCAAAAACCTATGGGAAAATTTTTGAAACTTGCAAACCCGTATGTGAAAACCAAAATGCACTCCATACACAGCTACCTACACTAGAAACTAACAAACAAACAGAATAATGAACCTGCTAACTAACTCACTAACAAACAAACTCTCTTGCCCTACTGGCTCTAAAACCTATTGTGAATTTCTGAAAGTCACAAACCAGTATGCGAAAAAATGTGCACTCAGTACACAGCTACCTACACTAGAATCTAACTAACAAACTAACAAACACTCTAGCTAACAAACTAACTAACAAACTAACTAACTTGCTAACTAAATAACTAACAAACAAACTCTAGATGGTCCAGCTGAGCCAACATGAGGGTGACAACAGGAGAGGGATTTCTTCAGTCAACTCTTCAACCTGCCTCGAGAAAGAATGGGGGGGGAAAGACAGGCATTAAGTACAAGGCTGAGAGGAGAACAAGAAACTCGTGCTTTAACAGGATAGGCAGTCCCCATCCACAGTTCTCTTCTGCAGGATTCCTTCAGGTCGGATATTAGGCTTTGGTGTTTTGCTATTAATGATTTAGATTGTGGAAGTCTGGGGAGGCTTCAGTGGACACGGGGGCTTTTGACTCAACTGCCATATGAACCTAGGCTTCAAGGGCCAGGCCTGGGTACAGCTGCAGTAAGAGCAGCAAACGGAGAGCAAAACTGAACCAGAGTAAAGCAAGGAGGAACAAAGACAAAGACAAGAGGAAGAACTGTTTTACAGTGAGCATGGTGAAATATTGGCACAGGTTGCCCAGAGAGGTGGTAGATGCCCCATCCCTGGAAACATTCAAGGCCAGGCTGGACAGGGCTCTGAGTAACCCGATCTCATTGAAGATGTCCCTGCTGACTGCAGGGGCGTTAGATTAGATGGCCTTGGAAGATCCCTTCCAGCCCAAACTCTTCTTTGATTCTAGGATTCTAAGTGCAAAATGAAAACTGCCAACTCTGGAGTGCTCTTTACCTCCAGACATCCACCTTCTCCCAAGGGAAGGTGAATGCTTCCTCTCTGGGGCCGTCTCTAGGCACCACAGAAATATTTCCTAGACTCAGAGCAGCATGACAATTGGAAAGAGGGAGAGCAGGCTCTTTCACACACCAGGGGCTCCTTGTTGTTCTCGCCCCACCTGGCTTGGCTCAGTTGCCTGTTCATGAGCTGTCCGGCTCCAGCCTTCGCCTCCTCTTGCTGGGCTGGCCATCGTCCCCCTCTTCACACAGGAGTTTTCTCTTCCGGGGGGAAGGATTTTGCCCCTCTTGCAAAGAGCCTGGCAAGCTTTCCATCCAAAAGGATTGTTAGACAGGTAAAGCCATGACAAACAGGAATCAATTCTACTCTGAAGTAAAGCTAGCTCAGGTTACCTGCTCTGCCCAGAGGAGCTGTTCTGGGCTGCGCTTTCTGCAGCGACTGCAGGCACCTGCAATGGAAACGCAGAAGATGACACCTGCCTGTTTTCCAGCTCAGCTCTAAAAGGCAGATGGCTTGGATGGCTTTGCTCAGCCCAGCTGTGCCACTTCTGCTGGGGTCACTGCACAAAGAGTGATGGCCAACCTGCATCAGCCTCACTCTGCACTTCTGCAAAGCTGCAGGTTGGTGGATGAACTTTCTTGTCCCTACAGCGGCAATCCCACCTTCTGAGGGGAGAGGCATTCTCTCATGCTGCTTGTGGACCTCACATACCTCTGCAGTTTCTCCTTGTTCTCCTGGTGCCGGCGACTCCTCAGCCCCTTCACCGGCAAGGCCAGCCCCCTCTTCCTTCTCCTGACCCTCCTCCTCCTTCTCCATGAACAGCACCTCCTCCTCCTCCTCCTCCTTCTCATCCTCCTCGTCCTCAAAGAGTTCCTCATGGTGGTTAACGAGGAACTCTACCAGCTGGGTCACCTGCACACAGCAAACCATTGGTTTCCAATGCACTGGCTGCAAATGCCTCCAACAGCCCTTCCCACCCCTCATCCTGCCTTGCGCACAGAAAGCTGCAGCTGTGCTGCTGCTCTTCCCAGCAGCTCCCCTGCCAGCATTGGCTGAAGACAGGAGGCAGCCAGGAACCTCTGAAGAGCAAAGCTGGCGTGGGCCTGGAAGGCTGCAATGGGCTGGGAAACACAGCGTACCTTCCCCGTCACCTGCGCCAGGACATCCAGAGGGAGCGTGTCCTCCTCTGGTGGGCCAAGGAGGTTGGGCCCCACGCAGATGGCCAGGTTGAGGGCTGTCATCTTGGTGATGGTGGCATTGCTGCTGATGTTCTGCAGCAGCCGCAGCAAGGTCTTGAGGAGGAGGAGGTTGGCCTCGGGTAACTTGCAGGCCACCCTGCGGGAACAGGAACGCAGCGTTCATTGATGAAGTATGGGTTGTCAAGACAGGTGTCCCATGCTGATGTCAGCCAAGCCCACCCCAGGGAAGGCTCCTTGGCCAAGCCGGCTCTACAGCAGGGGGGCTGCCTTCCCTGAGATATTGCCACCTCCCTCCCCGCCTGCCCTTCTGGCCAGAGTCCCTTTGGACAAGGAGCCAGCCCCAATGCCTGCATCTTTTTCAGGCAGGCTGTGGCTTTGCAGGCAAGTGCCAGGCTCTGCCAGTCCCTGCGGAGCAGCCAGGCTGCTGGCCACACTCACTCTTTCAGCCCCACCAGCCTCTCCTCCCTGCTGCTCTTCTGCAGGGCGGCCATCCACTGCTGGTAGAGCTCCGCCACGAGGAGCTTGGAGGGGATCTTGCGCAGGAAGTCCTGCAATGCCAAGGGCTGCGCGTCAGGCTGTGAGCGCTGCTGCCGGGAGCACGGGCAGCATCCCCAGCACGCTGGGTGCCGAGCAGCTCCTGGCTTTGGGCTCCTGCTCGAGCAGGTGCCCAGCAGCAGCACCAAAGCCGGGAGCTGCCGGACTCCAGGTCAGCAGAGCTCACCTTGAGGATGACGGCCAGGACGTGCACCGGCTGGCTTGCCAGGTGGACCTCCATCCCGCTGTCCAGGGCCTCCCTGATCTCACGGGAGGCACGCTCGCTGGCCGCCAGCCGGAAGATCCCCTCCGTGGATGGCCCCTGTTCGTGCAGCAGAGCCAGCAGGTCCTGCAGGGGAGAGAGGAGGACGTTGCTGGGCTGGAGACAGGCCCTGGGAGAGTACAAGCTTCCTCAGGTGCAGGAGTGAGTGTGGATGGGTCTGCTGCTCTCACTGGGGCAGAACAGAGGGCTGGCTGGAGTTGGGTGATGTGGAGAGGAGCGTGCTTTGTCCCCAAGACTCATCTGGGATGCCTGCCATGGAGACAGTGCCTCTCCAGAGGAGCCAGCAGGATCAGGACCCCCTCCCAAGCCACGCTTGCTTACCTGCATGGGCTGGGGCAGCATGCCATCCTGGCTGCAGAGATCAGCCAGGGGCCGGCCAAAGAGAAGCCCCATGCGGGTAGAGCCCGACGGCCCCGGTGCCTCTGCAGCCGCCGAGGTCCCTGGCCGCACAAAGTGCCAGGGCAGCCACCTCCTCCTCCTGCTGCGGGTGCCACCATCTGCCAAGGAGAAGAGAGCAAAGAGAGGTGGAGCAGAAGTGCCAGGACAGCACTCCTGGACCCTGGAGCGCATGGGAGAAGTGTCATTTGGCAATGAGGGATCCCGAGGGCTCAGGTCTCTCCTGCCGCAGAGTAATGGAGACAGATGTGTCCTGCGGGAAGAGCAGCAGCAGCCCCACTGCAGCCCGAATGCCCATCTGCAAGAGGAGGAGGGAAGGGCCATCCCATCCCCGTCTTCTCCAAACTCACCAGCCAACTGGCCAGTTCCAGCGCTGGGCACACGTGGCTGCTCAGGCTCAGGCTCGTCCCTGCAGAGCAGACGGCATCAGGCATGAGAAACTCAGCTGCTGCATGGTGTGGCTGTTCTGGGGTGTCTCCCAGCTGTGCGTGGGGGGAGCCTACCTGGCGCCACGGCAGCAATTCACCTGGCCCATCTCCACAAAGCCAAGACAAGCGTCCTGAAAGGGCACGCCTGTGGGGCACGAGGTGGTGGCCAGACAGGTGGACAAATTCTGGCAAACAGTGCCCCAGTGCCGTCCCAGTGCTGCAGGGCAAGAGCTTGGCTCTTACCCCTGACACTTCGTGGCGGCACAGAAGTGTTGCCGGGACAGCGCCGGGTCAACACAGCCCAACATTCTGAGCGCAGTGGTGGGGGAGGGGCACTGGGGGCTCTCTCCACTATGCCCATGTCTCTCTTGCACTGGGAGCCCAGCCCTGGGCACAGCACCTCAGGCCTGGCCTCAGCAGCGCCAAGCAGAGGGGAAGGGTCACCTCCCTCCTGCTGCTGGCAAGGCTTTGCCCCGTGCACCCCAGGGTACCACTGGCTGTCGCCTTGGGCAAAGGCCACCTTGCTGACTCCTGCTCAACTTGCTGTCCACCAGGAGCCCAGGACATTTGTGCCATGCTCTTTGCCAGCAGCTTTGCCAAGTTGCTTTGGGTCACAAGTCTGTGTGCGCGTGTCCCAGGATGCTTCATACCCATAGCATTGCCAGACATTTCTCCTCTTTTCCTAGGCAAGAACTCACCAATGAACCTTCTTTGTTTTCCAGCCCCTAATCCTCACTCACAGGCTCTCAACTACATCACCCCTAACGGTAAGGGCTGCCAAGTCAAACTTCTCCCTTACATTCACTGCGACTCCCCCAACCTCACCTGCCCTGTCTGTCCCTCCTCAACAGCCTGTTCAGCCCTCCCGAGCACTCATGCTCTCTTACCATTCTGCACCAGGGACAAGAAAGCTTGTGCGCAGAAGTTCCAGCTTCACAGGAGAGCATGGTCGCCCGAAGTATGACATAAATATGGTATTGTCACGGAAGCGTGAGCGATTGCTTACAAAAAATACGTGTTTTTCTTCAGTCTGGTGACACACAACAGTTGACAGTACATGAGCTTTTCATCAGAATCTCTCCAAGCACTTCATTTTCTCCCTGGATATTCCAAAGGCACCTGAGTCACATTTGGACTGGGACAGCCACAGCCCGCTCCATGAGGCTCTGCAAACAAAACATCGCTCTTTCCCGTGGCACATACCAGCTGACTCCTGGAGACCTAGGCTGGGAACTCCACTAGCCACCTTTGACATACGATAGAGTAGTAAAGGCTTGTTTTTGAGAAGTAGCCAGAGATGCCGAGGCCACTCGCTCCAACACCAGACACCATACTGGATATTCAGCTCCTCCCAATTTACAGAGCTCTATTGCAGCTTTGCATGTGAGATAATTGCTAAGACCCCATTCTAGTTAGTGGAGGAAGGACTTATTCCTACTGTGCTAAAGCAGACATCTTTAGGACACCTGTGGACTTAAGGGAGTGTATCGACTAAGGCCTCAGTTGGATTTCCTACACGCAGGCAACTTAATGCCATTTCACATGCCGTAACGAAACCAGCACCCAGGGATCAGCAGACGTGGCACAGGACCTACGGATAGTCTGGCCCTTCTGAGAGGACAGCTGGAGAATCTCAGATCATTCCCAAACCGTGCCCAGGGAGTGGCTCTGTCATCAAGCCCTTGCTGCCCGCTCACTCTAACGGCTTTGTGGAAACCAAGTCCCCACACAAACACCCAAGTCACAGTGAACCGGATCCCACCCTGGTTATAGTTCCCTCTTCTGCTGAGGAGCTTTGTGTCCTGTATCCCCATAGCTGAGACCTAGTGGGAGCATTCTCCGCACATTTTTGGTAGCTTGTGCAGTTAAGAGCAAATATTGGGGCTAAGGAACGTGCTCTGTTGTTGTTAAATTTTTTACTGTGTCTTGTTCTAACCATCTCCATTTGGCAAACTTCAAGAAACACTTATTTAAACATTTAAATACAGAGATCACCTCAGTGTTTGCTATCCGTTTTCTCCAGCCTGCAGGAAATGCCTTCAAATGGCCGTTCTATTACTTGTGTCCTTAGCGGAAATTCTTGCAGCTCAACACGTGCCTTTTGCAGCATGTGCAACTGCATAGAAGTCAAAGTGCAGTGACAGGAGCCTTTTTAATGAAGCTTCTGCTCTTGGTATCTAATGCACACGGGGCTTTGGGCTCAGGCAGTTGCCATTGGCTGACCGCTTGGGAAAAGCTGTGTTTGCAGCGTGTCAGCCAATGTGGTCGGCATAGCCCTTGCCAATGACAGTGAGCGCAAATACAGCAGCACCACTTCTTCCGACTTGCTGGATCACAAGCCGCTTGATCCGCAACTCAAAAGTGAGCTGCAGCTCCGAAGTATTTGTCATGTCAAATGAGCAAGACCTGTTCGCAGATGGTCAGAATTTAAAATGGCTTCTTTTGAAAGGATGCACACAGGATACACAGCTTTATCTTCTTGATGTTGGTCACCTACTAAAGGGTCCGGGCTGGATTTGTGGAGCATATTAGGGGAAGAACATAATACTGTTTTATGGCAAAGCCATTTTTTGGCTGCCAGGCTTTTCCATTTGGCAAACTTCAAGAAACACTTATTTAAACATATAAATATGGAAGTCACCTCAGTGCTTGCTACCCATTTTCTCTAGCCTGCAGGAAATGCTTTCAAATGGCCATTTTATTTCCTGTTTCTTTTGTGGAAATTTTTGCAGCTCAACACATATGTTTTGCAGAATGTGCAACTCTGTAGAAGTATTTGTCATGTCAAACGTGCAAGATGTATTCAAAGATGGTCAGAATTTATAATTATTTCTTTTGAAATATACACAGGATATACAGCTTTATCTTCTTCATAATGGTCACCTACTAAAGGGCCCAGGCTGGATTTGGGTTTCCCATGTTCTGTCATGAGAGGGGCATGTTTGAGGAGGGGAGCATGGAATAGGTGACTTAAATTGACCAATTAAGTATTGCATCCTACAATCATCATTCCCCCTGTAGCATTAGATTTTGCTAGACCATGAAGAAGGAGGCATTTCTGAAGTTGAGAAAATGGGGACAATTTAAATATCAAATATTTCTTAACAACTTTTCCTCTGACTTGCTGTGTTTATATTTTAGTTCAGAAAGTTACCATGTTTTCCTGGGTTGCAAGAAGCTCTACAGCAATCCATGCAGGTTCCTAGAGTATTGTTTTCAACACATACAAGATTGGGTCATTCACTCTTCTCAGGAACTTCCTATGTCCCTAAAGATCCACATTTTTTGTGTTCATCTGTGACTCTTCATAGCATCTTGTTTCCCCAAACTTTCTCTTTTCTGCTGTGATAACATTTGAAACAGAGTAAAGCCGCCATAATGAAGCTAAAAAGCAGCCTCTTCTCTTCCTTTTAATATACCATCATTATGTTAAACATAACCTGAAATTAAATTGCTCAGTTATCTCATAAACACTGATAAGATTTGCTCAGCAGTAAAGTGAAATGAATATTTTGGAAGAGAACTACCAAGAAGTAGTCAATTTACTAGAAATCACCTTCCAAACAAGAATATGTTGCTATTTGCAATGATCTAAAAAAAATAAAGGGGGGACTCGGACTATCCTTGGCTATTCCAATTCCACCTCTTCTAGAACATGCTACTAAAAGTTTCTCTACTAGTAGTTTAACTAATTGAAAAATTTGCCTTTTCACTGAAGCACATAGAGCTGATCACACTGAGAAGCAATTTAACTCATCTAGATTTTTGCATGGCTCACTGCAATTCTGGGCATACATAAGGGAACTAAAACTGTGCATTAGGAATGAATTTCCATTGTAAAGCAACTTGTTCCCAAGCCAGATGTTTATGGGACATAATTTCCAAAGGAAATTTCACATCATCACAGTTGAAAGGCAACACTCAGTCACACTCAAGCATCACTAGTCAGTATGTCCAAAACAGCAGATGCTGCTGGCTGTTGTGTTAGGAGAAGAACAGGAAGCAAGCATTCATCTTCTGGTACTGCTGTGCCAGAAACTTAAAGGTATGGTTGCAGTTTTTTGTAGTTCCTATAAACACTGGAACATCTTTGCAGCCTAAACAAGTCAGTTGTTATATTTGGACTTGAAGGTCTTGGACTACATGATATTAACCGAAGACTAAATAATAGATTAGGCTTGGTATCACTCAGTTTCCAAAATATCTGATTGCCTTGTTAATATATTGGTAACAGGTATTTCCCATGTGCATGTGTATCTCCAAAGATCCCAGCCCTACCTCTAGACAGCAGAATCGCTGAAGATAACCTGGTTCTGCTCCTGTAGTTAGGTGTCTGTGTAGAAGCTTTTCATGAGGAAGTTATTGAGACATTTATTATCATGAACAAGAATCCTAGCATTACACCTATTACATTAAATTGCTGCAACACTATATGCTTGCTACATTTTTCAAAATATAGTTTTTAAAAATAATTTTTGAAAAGTTCTTCCTTTCAGAATTCCAGCAGTCTTTCATATATTGTCCTTCTCTTGCTTTTCCATCACCTGACAAGATATTGGACACTATTACATTCAACTTGGGCTACTGTTTTCTGTCTACAAATAAACTGAATAAGAAAAAATATAATTTCTAAAGTGAGAAAAATGCCCTTAAATGCTTTACACACCTACGGTCTTTTCAGGTTTCACTTGGCTGAGCTGGCGAGTCGATTAATTCATCTGCAAAGCTTCTACCTTCAAGCCCTTAAATAGATTTTTTTTCCTGACACAATTTTCAGTTGTTCTGAGGGAAAGCTGTCTACTCTGCCTACATTTGTCCTGCTGTCTCCAGACTCTTCATGTAGTGAGAAGTACCCGGAACACAGTATAACATGCAGCCTGTAGTCTCCGCATTCCTCTTCTGGTAGAGTAAATGAACCCATGTCTATGTTTTGGGGTTTTTTTTGGTTGTTTGTTTGGGTTTGTTGTTTGCTTGTTTGTTTGTTTGTTTGAGAAAGGGAGCCTGACAAGTCCTATCAGATTTTTAAAATTATTAGAATGAAAGAAACTACATGATTGCATGGAATTCTAAATACTATAGAGTATATTATATTACAGATTCTCCTATGATTGTAACAGTTTGACTAAGAATGAGATAACAAGGAACTGGGGTGGCATTACAATTTTTTGTGATTTTTCTCATTTTGTAGGCATTAGTTTCCTGTGCAAAGCAAGGTAATTGTTGTTTATTCAGTTAGAATTCCTGCTCTTCCAGAGCTCACCCTCATTTAATTAGTTTTACATGGACTGGAAGTAACATAATGACTGTCATATTGCTCTCTTCAAAATTCTGGGAAGAAACAAGTTTGTGGTGAAAACCAAGTGCTACGTGGCTTATTGAGGAAGAATTGTGACTTGTGCCAAATTAAACATAATTTTCTTCAAGCCCTACAATATTTTTTAGTTCTTCGCTAATAGCTTATCAATCAGGTTAATACATAATAAAACTGTAGTCTGTTTTGGATTTCTACTCCAGAGGCTGCTTAAATACATTTGTGTAGAAGTGAGTGAGGAGTGTGGACAGGAGTGGCCCGCATTTGTTTTCATCTGTCCATGTGGATATGCATCTACAAGAGTAAATATATTACCCTACATGCAGGAGTTAATATATAACACTTGCATTTACCTTAGTAATCGTGATGGGAAGGCCCTCTTTACTGCTGCTGGGGCTCTGTAAGCTCCTGTTTTGTGCAATGTTTTTGTACATTAAAAACTGGCTCAGGTTGCTACTGCCAACCTTCTGCTAGCACCTTCACAAGTCAGTAAGCAATTTCAGATGACAGCTGATACCAACATTTCCTGTCATTATAGTCTCTACCTTAGGTAGCTGACATGTATTGTTATGCCTGTGTAAGAATCTGTACCAAACCACCTCTCTCTCTCCTTCAGTGCACAGCAATATACACAGGGTTCTTCCTATGCAGTGAAGGAAGACAGAAACTTGCTTGTGGTGATTTAAACCACTGTCCGAGGTGGTGCTCAGGCCCCTTAGATAACATAATTTTCTCTCTGCACTTGCTTTGATTGTATCGTACCCTATATTCCTAACACAGACATCTTTGAAGTTTCTCCTACTAAACTTTCCACTATTGTTTTGAAAGTTATTTGCAGAAATTTTCTTTCTTCCCTTAATTACATTTCCTTCCCATTTTTTTTTTATATTAACTGCCTTTATGTTTTTATTTCAGCTGTTCTTTGTATGTTATGTAAAGATATTTTTTGAAAAGTTGCTTTCTGATTCCATACTAATCAACTTTGTTCATTTGCACAGGTCCTTTCTGATCAGTGCAGCACAGTAGGGTGGTTTAACATCACTTTTAATAGCCTAACATTGGCAAGATCAAACCCAGAAAATTGTGGTCATGGTCTGTCCAAGCCAGCTGTGGAGGACATCAGTGTCAGTGTGCCTTGTGACTATAGATATGTATCCTATGGGCTCTCCAATGGCTTGCTTGAGCTCTGAAAAGGAATAGCTAATATAGGTTTATCATATGAAATCAGTGACTTGATCACTGAGGAGCTTGAAATCAGCATTAATAGCAGCCTAATAGCAGAATGAAATAAATCCTTCCTTTTTTTCACATATATCCTGAAGTTTTATGTAACTGAGGCCATATTGTGTCTATTGTGGCTTATTGCCATATACTTCCACGTTTCTCCTATTTTTTAACTTATTTTTAAGAATTACCTTTTACATATCACCCATGAGTCTCAAATTTTAATGGGATTTATATCTCAAAAGTAGACAACTACATTATCACTAAAATTCACGACTGCAGTTTAAATAATATTTCTTTCTTATATTCCTGTTTCAAATTTTACTCCTTTTTGCTCCCCCAGGACTTGTTAAATACTAAAAAGCACTTATTAAATACTAAGTACTCTGAAATGAAAGTCTTTATTTTTCTCTTATTTTGTTTTCAGTTTCCTTCCTGGTTTTCTTTCTTTATACAAGACCCAGCTTTAAATCAAATGTAGAATATTGTGGTTTCTGTCCATCCTTATTTGCCTAAGCTCAGTCTGAGATTCATTGCTTCTATGTAGCATAATTTCTGTGATGTTAGGAAAAAATGAGAAAAATAATTAAAAAAATAATTACTTTGTTGTAATTTCTGTTTTTATGTAAGGCAAAAATATTTATAAAGATTGCATTCTTCCAGGGTGTGAAGCATAGGCCAAACAGTAACTGGAAGGTCAGAAGAAACTTCAATTCAGGAGGGCTATGACATGTTTCGCCACCTGGAAAACACAGTAATTTAAAAAAGATTCCAGTTAAGACACGGCGTCAAGCGAGAGGAAGCACTTGGCTGAACTGGTTTGACAGTTCTCATGTCTCATTGACATAAATTCTCTTTGAAAAGGGTGGGAAAAATAAAAAAGCGTAATTTATAAAAGATATCTGAAAGAATAAGAAAAAATACACAAATTACTTATTTTCTTTGTATTAAGCATATGCACCACCTTCTTCAGGCCTTTATGATTTTCACCACAAAGGTGGCAAATCACTTTTCATTTGCATTAGTCACTGTCCTCAGATGACCATTACCCAATTCCAGCCACAAAGTTACTGCCATTACTGGGATGTCTGGGAAGTGCTTTCTGTATGTTTGGAGCAGGAGGAATAAAAGTACCTGGAAATCACTTTTACCCATAATACATCTAGAAGTCCCTGGAAAACAAGCTGGTCTGCAGGCTAATATAATTTATATTGATGGACAGTAGCTCTGGGTTCTTAGGAGGCTTAGCAATAGCTACTTGCTTCCTGTGCTCCCTGGGATGCAGTGTGATATCATAGAAACATAGAATCATTTTGGTTGGAAGAGAGCCTTAAGATTATTGAGTCCAATAACCTAAATCTAACACTAAACCATCTCTCTAAGACCCTCATCTATACGTCTTTTAAACACTTCCAGGGATGGTGACTCCACCTCTTCCCTGGAAAGCCTGTTCTAGTGCTTCAGAACTCTTTCTGTGAATAAATTTTTCCTAATATCCAATCTGAACCTTCCCTGGTGCAACTTGAGGCCATTTCCTCTTGTTCTATCACTTGCTACTAGGGAGAAGAGACCAACACCCTCCATGCTACAAGCTCCTTTCAGGTTGTTGTAGAGACCGATATAATCGTTAATAGTATAATACTTAGTATAGCATAAATAATAGCATAGTAGTTAGAGGGTCTTTTACCTTCCAAGGATTCTCACTACAAGAGGAAACCTCTGACTAAGCCTGTTCCACTAAAAGTTGCCTTGGGAATCAGAAACTGGGCCTATTTTCCACTATTTCATGGTAGTTCTAATCCAGTCTTCATTAAATCTATTTTAAACCTCATAGAAAATGCTATTCTATATGGTACTTATCCAACCTTTTATCTCAAACAATTTTAAATCTTGGGACATTACATGCCAAAGGCTTTCTTTTCCTGTCATCTCTCACTTTGTCCCTTTAATGAGGGTAGTGACTGCTTCTGCAGCTCTATGCAATGCTTCTAGTCAACGCTTTCCCAGTCTTTGGTTGTTATTCATGTACATGTTATTCTTAATCTAAAGCATACAAGGAGGATTAAAAACAAATTACGCCTTCTGTAATTTTTTTAACCAGGAAAGGTACTGCATGCATGTAGGTTTATGTGATGAAAGTTGGTTGGTTCTGTTTGTTTGTTGTGTTTGTTTGTTGTCTTTTTCTTTTTTCATATATTCAGTTTTTGGGTTTTTTTTCAATTATTCCAATTCTTTCTTTTGGTTGGTTTGTGGGTGTTTTTTTGTTGTTTTGTTTTTTTTTTTTTTTGTGTGTGTGTGTGTGGCTTCTTCTGTCTACATCCAGCGCTGACTTGTGCTTTTTTTTCTTTCCACTTTCTTTCAATGGCCCAGGCAGTCAGTGTTCTGATTTTCCTTTCAACCAATCAATTTACCAACTTCTACTTCAGCTGTTCCTCATAGCCATACAGACTCTTTACACACAGTGTTGAATTCTTTATTTTCTTCTGGAAACTCTAATTAGTACTTACGATTGTGATGAATAGGCTATATTAGATAGTAAGTGTCTGGGTTAAAGATTTATGCAACAGCATGTGGGTATAGTTTCAGTAAACAAGTGAATGATTGAGGATACCACATGTATAAAACCTGAGCTCTGCAGACACTGAATGAATTGGCGAAAAAAAAAAAGCTAAAAGCACAACTATGAAATTGGTGAATGACATGTCATATTGATTGCTATAGTGTGTGAATATTTGCTCCATTTGATATCCCAGATGTTTAAAGCAGCAGTTATATCTGCCCTTGCCTGGGCTAACAGAAAGCTACACAGAAGCTTTTTCAAAAAAATGTTTAAAGGTTTACTGTATTTCTAGAGTTTGTTCTCATTACTATATTGTGTGTTTTTCTTTATTCTTCTCTTCCAAGTGTGTTTTGAAAAAGTTACTTGTTTGCAAGCTGAGAAATTAAGAATATTTAATAGCATTCAAATAAGACATTCCCCTCCCTGTTTCAAATTTTGCTTTGGAAGAGGCACACAAAATACTTTCGGAAACAAAACCAAAAGAAATATGTAACTTTGTTTTTTTAAAATTAGAAGTTCACAATATTCTGAAAACATATTGTTCCTGAGAGAGAAACATTTCACCACTGCTTTTAGAGTAGCAATTCACAGTGACAAAGGTAGCCAGTATATTTTGTTTGATTGAAACTGTACATTTTGGGGGAGGAGGGAAAAGTACAAAACACATTTTAAGTGCCTTGAGGTGTCTGTTGTACACAAGAGACTCAGCAATTAGAAATCGCCTCTGATGAATAATGTGAATCTCTTGTCCTTGATATTTTTGTCCAGAGTAGACCTTAGAAAGGATGTACATTTACATTTTGTTGAGCATTTAAAGTACTCAGAAAACAAAGACATAAGCTTGCATATTCAGAACTGATTGGAAGGTATGATTTTAGATGTAAAGATTTCAGACGTCCATTAGTGGGATCTGGTTCCCAGAAAATACATGACCTTAATCTGATCTGTAACTGAGAATACAAGAATAGAGGTACCCAAGACCTGAAAAGGTAAGAGTAAAACTGAAATTTCAAAACACAACCAATGTCCTCAATTTCCCATTCTATCACTCAGTCTTCTTCTCTGTGCCCCCACCTTACTTATAATCTGGTGAAATTCCTTCGGTGATGTCATTCTCAGGGAACAAAAGTCTCACTTATAAAAGGATTTTCTTTATTTTTCATAATTTAGCTGAACCAACACAAAACTGAATACTGTAAAGCAACAAAAATTATGTAACATTTTTAATTGTTCTGTGTTTACTAAATAAGGCTACTATACTCCCTTTAAAATAAATTCAAACAGAGTTGGTAGAGTGAGGGATCTGGCTCTTGAGGTCTACATGTACAGTAAATGTATTTAGCATAATTTATTGCATGACATTTTAAACCTGACATTGGTCATTTATAGTGCAGTCAGTACATAACACTTTTCAAGTGGCTGGGCTTTAATTGCTACTTTGACACTGGTCAAAATCCTAAGATTAAATAAGAATTCTGTATATATTTATTTTACTTGAAGACAAAATCATCTATAGTTTATGTTTCCTGCAACCTCTGCATTAAATAAGCCTCAGTATTAGAGCAGGCCTTAAAATAAAATTCTTTAATCAACTTTTCATTTTTGTACCTTTCATCTATGGTCACTTGAACAACTTCTATACATTTTTCTTTAGTAGAATAGAACTAGCATAACACTAAAAGTTAACTGGAGTATTAGGTAGTATACTTG
The DNA here is from genome assembly GCF_036013475.1 of Columba livia. Taxonomy (NCBI): domain Eukaryota; kingdom Metazoa; phylum Chordata; class Aves; order Columbiformes; family Columbidae; genus Columba; species Columba livia. Next base: position 193,478,459 of record NC_088602.1, read on the forward strand.
AAACCATAATACATTTGCCAGGAAGAAATTAAGCTCCCTTGTTGATTGCATCATACCAACATGTACCAAAGTTAGATACTGAAAGGTACAGTAAAAGGGAAAAATATTTTGTTTCTCTGTTTTATCATAATTTTCCCCTCATCTATGCTGTCTTTGCTAAATTTTCGCTAACCAATAATGCCAAAAATTGGGCTTTCTAACAATGAGGTAAAACACTGAAAATGGGTTTAAGGAACAGGCTTCAAACTGACCCTTACATAAAAGTAGGGGGAGAAAAAGAGTAGAGAGACAGAGAAAGAAAGAAAGAAAGAAAGAAAGAAAGAAAGAAAGAAAGAAAGAAAAACAAACCTTGCTATGAAGAGCAATGAGTAAAATATTTTACACTCTATTTTTATCAGTACATAAAGACAAAATTAAAAATAAAATAAAAATAAAAAATGCCTTCCAACAGTGCAATGGTTGAATGCATTTATGTAATATAAACAACATTGTTCTTTGCTTTTTCTACACAGTCCTCTCTGGTCATGCTTTACATCCAGAATGTCCCAATGGAAGAAAGCAAACGACACCAGTCACTTCAGAGACAACTGAAGTAATAAAACACAACTTAACTCTGAACCACTTGTCATGACTGTCAGAGTTATCACGTTAATTGTTAAATAGGATTTTCTACAAATATACAACATATAAAAACTGTTAAATATATAACTTTAGGCTTTTCAAAATACATTTAATGATCTCTTTCAAACAAGTGTTACTTTTGTTTTCTCTTTAATTAGCTTTCTGGTGCTAAATGGTGTATCAGATGAGACATAGGCCACAGATGACCAAACATGCTCTTTGCAAATACTGTATTATCCAACTTTAACTATCAAAAATGGAACTGTAGAAGAGGCATGTTTAACTGGTTAAAACTGAAAATGATTTTAGTACGAGAAAGTCAATCTAAGTACAGAGGAATAAAGGTGCTGTGTAGACAGTTTGTGTTCTATTTGTCCAAGTTTTTCAAACATAGGTTGTTTTCTCTCGGTGTTCCACTACGTTCTCTCAAACGTGGAATTTCAAGAGCAGGTCTCTGAGTTAGTTTTTACTGCAGCTTTTCATAAAGACTTCTGCTGGAAAACAACATCTCAGCTCTGTGAAAGCTGGATTATGTCTTTGTAGAGACCTCCTACAACTTAATGACATAACTCTGTTAACAGTAAGATTTTGTCCACTTTAAAATAGATTTTGCTCTTTGGTCTATTGTATATACTGAAAGTATAAGAAAATAAAAGCAATTCAGACAGTTTAGGGTACAAGAAGAGTTTCTCTTTTGCACCTCAGTGTCCTCCCATATGCAAAACAGTCTTCTCTAAGGCTGATTGGGATGATACTCTTCATTGTAGCAGACTCTTCGGATTAAAACATGTAGCTAACAGCAAGTCCAGCAGTGGTGTATAACGCAGATGAAACGTTAACCATGAACTTTTTTGTATTGCTAATGCCCAAGCATATCTTTTTCTATATTCCTTAGTCCAGTGATCCTTAGAATGGCAGAACAAACTTTAGCTCATGATGGGAGAGGAATTATGCTGTCATTCATGAGATACAGGGAAACAGACAGTTGAGCTGATGACATTTAACGGATGGTGATCCACAGCAGTGAAACTTGACTAAGTTAAGTAGCTCAGACAGAGCCTAAACCACTCCTTCGAGGATTCTGTGTTGCTGCATTTGTCAGGAGACCTGTAAATCAATAAGAACAAATGAGTCAGTGTTTTCATTTACAATCCTGGTTATCTTTGCTGTCCATTATTTTAAAATATGCTCTATGAAGATTTTTCAAGGAGACAGTTAATGAATCAGAAGATAGTTATTTTTCACAGGAAACATTTTCCTTGAGAAACAACAGATGAACAAACCTATATTTTTAGTCATTATAGAAAATTAACACTTTAATCATTATTTCTAACAAAGTCATGAGTATAAATTATAATTTACAATAACTTCAATGCCATCTACTTTCTACCAAGCTCCAGGTACATTCTTTTTTTGAAAAATAATATCACAGAATGTTCTATCACCTGCATTAAAGTTACATAGAACAAGATCTAATACAGATAGTGATGAAGATGACTATTACTTTGTACATATAGGATATGATGAAAAATGGACACGAAAGCCATGACCATTTATTAAAAATGCAAGCATGTTTATAGTGGATGCTTTTCTGCCTTCAAGTTTCCAATGAGCACTGGAGTGTGTCTAATTTAATCAATACTGCCCTCTAGTGATGCTATTACAAGTGCAGAATAATGTAAATAATGTTTATTAATAGTGAATTTAATCAGAAAATCGTATTAGTTACACAGCAGAAAAAAAAAATAGAATAAAAGATGAAAGAATAAAAATGGGCAAAGGATACCTGATTCACCTGTTTAAAAGAAAATTGAATGAAAGCAGTGGTTTGAAAGAGAAACAAAACCAAAGTTCACACTATTAAAGAAAACAAGATTTCTGGAAGACAGCACAACACAAGTGAGAAAATAATGACTGAGTTTTACAACACGGAGCCAGCTAGTCATGCTCACCCAAAATATCAGTTTAGAAATGGTTTCAAAATTACACAGGTACTGTACAAGACAAAATGTTTTGAGGTGTATTTAGCAAGTATGATTGTGACACAATGTCTTTTGAATGTTCAAACACTGTCTTCCGCTTTGGCTTTGTTCTTTCTCCAAATAGTCCGAACTGTTATTACTTATGGAAATATCACACATAACTCCAGAAAACACTGAACGGTGAATATGTAAGAGCAAAACCAATAAGAAAATCCAGTTAGCTTGGTTCAAGGCATGTATTAAATTTAGAATTTTTAATCTAACTCTCAGAGCAGTAAACAAAAGAAATACCTGTCTCCATATCAATTTAGTGACAGCTTAAAACATATGGATCTCTCTATATATGTATGTAGAAAGATAGATAGACAGACAGAAAGATGAATACTTTCCTTATAAGGCATAAAGTATATGTCATAGATTTCTGCTTTTGTCCTCTCACCTTTTCCAGGAAAAAACACCCCAGAAATCTTGCAAACAGGCTTTCCTTTTCGGACTAGTGATCAGATCTCCAAACCACATGGCCTCAGACAGGCTGAAGGCAAAAAACCTCATTGATTATTGTGATATATTCCCCTCTTTTAAATATACATTCAGCAAGAGAAATTATTTTAAAGTTTTGCTTCTATTAATTGTTCTGTTCCCCCTTAATACTCTTTCTTGGGGCTTCTTCCCCTTAGAAAATAACACAACTTTTAAGGCAGTAATACTTTTTGGGTAGTAATACTTTTCAGGCAGTGAGACACAAAGCAAAAGATTTATTGTTTATTAGGTCTGAAAGTAAACTACCATTGTGTTAAGAATAAGGCTGACTTAGCTCCATCTTTCCTGAATTATTCTGGAATGGCCCAAAGATAAAAGCAATAGCGTAAACTGCTAATAGAATATGTGTTCGGTGTTTTCATAGTGTGCTTCTCCACCATATTGGTCCCAGGATAGAGGGAGAATTCGGGTACAAGCACATTCATTTGCAGATACCTGCTGCTTTGCCACTTTATGGATATAAAAACTTCCTTCCTGACTTGCTATCCCAGTCTCCACTTTGCACACCCCTGCTGCATGAATATGGTATCAGCGCTTTAAAAGAAGGAGAGAAGGGAGACGGTTATGCATTTTCAAAATGCTGAGGCAGGACAGAGAGCAGGCTTGAAATAAAGTTATGACAGGAACAGATTAGAGGTGGTGAATTTACAGCTTTGGACAACGAGAGAAAAAAAAATGAGAGGGGAAAAAAAAAAAAAAAAAAGCATAGGTTAGCCAGGGAAGTTTAAACATCATTTATTAATGAAGGCATGAAAAAGAAGTAAGATAGGTAACAGGAACAACAGATAAAAAGGATAGAGGAGGATAGGAGAGAGTGTCGAGTTGGGACAAAAGGAAGAGGATGGACACCTACCCTCCCACCCCCTGGTTTTTCTTCTTTCATTCCTCATTACAGGTAAATTAACCACTCACAAGAAAAACAGACAGAACAACCAAGAGAAAATAGGGATTCCCAAAATGACCATAAAAAGGACTCATTTACTATTTATACTAATAGTTCAAACCATAAAAAGTACCACATCCCTGGTAGGCAAGTTTGAAGGAAAATGATACTCTTGATGATTGTCTGGCAGCAATTTCTGGAATATTAATTAAGTCAGTAAATTGCAATGAAAACTGTAAATTCCATAACTACATACACAAAACTGCTTTAAAGCTTGAGTAGGTGTGTTGGTATTGTTTTGTTCCTTTTCTCCCTTCATTTCAGAAATTTGCAGCAGCATCAAATTAAAGACAGCCTGGGCATCAATCACATAGTACAAGATTTTCTTTTCTGTCCTTCTCTACACAGAATTCATCTCAGTTCTACGGACTATTGCACAAGTCTGTTTTTCACTGACTTCAATTAAATCAGAATTTCTATGCAGTGCTTCAGATAGCAGGTTCTGCTTCCTTCTGAAGGAACCAGATGTTCTGGCTGTAAGTCTGGAGAACTCTTGACCTTCTTCAACTTTGACATATTGAGCAGGCATCTAGTACCAGAGATCAAAATACATTATCTGACTGCTTACGTCATGGAAGACCAAGCTCCTGTGTGCTCCACAGAATTCTGCTCAAGAGGAAAAATCATTTTCCTGACCGCATTATAATAGATAAACCAGAGCACAAGAAACAATACATTTCATATGACCATATATATCTTATTATAATTCTTGGATGGCTTGAGTATGTCCTGAGAATATTTGGCTTATTAGAGCAAATTATAACAGAGTCCACTTCATTTGTCTTACTCTGAAGGGAATAGAATTAGGGATGATCTTTCTCCAACTGTGCCCTAATGGTACATAAAATAAAAGGATCCATTGTTTCATTCTTATGGTCAAAGACAAAGAACATATCTGAGTCACCTTGAGAAGATGGGAATATGTGGTGCTTTGCAGACTTACATAAGCTTCCCATCAAAGGAAACCCACTCAAAAACCTCTGTTTGTCTCTCAGTGTAGTATCTAGGATCGACTTTAGTGACAAAAATCTTTGAGTGTCTCATCACAAACCAGAAAACTGAGCCAGGCTTACTGTAGCTGGTAAATATTTTCAGTCAGGACTGAGTTTCAAGCATGTCTGGTCTGACCTTTTGTTTTAAACGGAATCCACATAAATACCAACAATACAGTGTCAAGCCTGGTAAAGCTTTAGCAGTTTCAGCTGGTTTCCACTCCATATTTTTAGAATAAAAATGAAACTCAGAGTGAATTAAACTCGTTATTTTTGCTACAGTAGCCAAGTGCTTTTACATGACTGACTATTGTAGTTATACAGCTACTCTGTGATGACTGTTCAGAACTGTCGATCATGTTTCCAGCACCAATTTCTGGATGCCTAAAAAGTAACTGGTCATATTAAAGAGGTTTCAGTGTTGCCTAACAGCTGAACTACTTGTCTAAACTAGGTATTTTACACTTTCAACTACAGCCTTAAAAACGCCTCTCTGAGTCCTAGGGTTCTGTATAGCACCCATCAGTGTAAATGGCTTTTGGTTTGGGTCTTCGTTTTTTCTTCTTGTACTATTATATGAAAAACAATCAATCAAACAAACAAACAAACCCCACAACATTTTGCACAAAGTTAATTCACAGAGATAGATGTAGGTTGGGCTAGTCTCTGTCTCAGAAATCTACTCATAATGGAAACAGTCCCAAACCTTTTACCAACTGACTGCAAGTCAGAGAAACAGCATGTCTTTCCCCTCTGCTTCTGCAGCTGTCTGTTCTAGATCCCTGAATACCTAAGCATGTATAATGCAGAAAGAAAGATATAAAAGCATTAAAATGCCCAAGGAAAACCTTACACTGCCTTGCAAGATACCTCATGCTTTATGGGAATAAAAATGTAGATGTCTGGTGATGATCCAAACAGTAGTAATGACCTGTTGCATTTATGAGAACTCCCACAGTACCTCCTGAAAATGTATTCTGGTTTTGTCCCTTCCTCTTCCTTTCTCCATACTGTTCATATATGCAAATTGAACTGTTTAGTCTTCAGAAAAAGACAAGTTAATCTAACTTTAAAGTGCCTGTGGCTATTAGGAATATGACAAACATGGAAGCTACTATACTTATTAGTGCTGCATTCCATCTCACTGAGCTAGCCATGGGAAGGATATCTTCAGAGATCAAACTGTAAACCTGCAAAACTAGGAATAATAAGATTGGTCAAAACTAGAGTCTGTGCTTATGGGTGAATGTTTATTGAAAGTAGCCTAGTGTATTCAGTAGTGCATATGCAGCCATGCCTTCCTGTGCTACACTCCAATTAAGTAGCATTCGTGAGTTACAGACCACAGAATCCAGTCATTAGCTACCTAGAAGAACGCGCCTCTTCTTTAACACCCATCGGTTGTTTCCTGAAGTATTTATTCCAACCCTGAGACTCTTTGCAAAGGAGGCTTTTTTTCCCCAATAACAATTATTTTAATATCAATAGTCTGCCCAGAACTAAAACCAAAAAGTGCCATTTCCCCTTATATAACACTCCTAGCCCTGTTTTCGCAGCTTCCCCTAAGCATCTGCCAGGACTATGAGCTTGATTATTAAGTTCCTTTTCTGTTAAAACCCTGTTTGTCTCCCATTACCTTTTTTGAATTTATAAGATCTTAGAAGGTGCTGGTCTGATCATACACTCCTTCCCTCTACTGAATTGCCCATTACTTCACAAGCAATACTAGTGAAGGCACTGGCACAGTTCTTACACTTAGATAATCCTTAAAATGCATAAAAATGGTATATCCAAGTGTTGTAACCCAGCTGAAATACATTTGACACAGGGTCATGCAGGTGACTTGTGTTTAAGAACTCAGGCTTAGGCCTATATAATAAGGTAATCTTGCTTTATAGCATCTGAGCATATGCAAAGGAAAAACAATGGTGGTAGCAGAAGAGCAAGCAACAAGAGTATCTTTGCTCAGAGCATTCAAAGCCCTTGAGCACCAAGGTAAGCATGGGAGATATTTGGCTGGAGTAGCATTTGGAGCTATTGTGGATAACAAAAGAGCCAGGCAGGTCTCACTCTGCCCCCTCCATGAAAGTCTAGTCAGCTCCATGAAGCAAGGTGGATAGAAAGAGAGAATGATGAAGAAAATCACACATCTTGTAAGGTGTAACAAAGCAAACCAGTGTGTTTTTCATCTATTGTATGCTGGGTAATATAGAAACACACTTAAAATAACTAGCTAACGGCCTTGAGTAAGTAACCCAATCCTATCTGATTTCTTTTTGCTCTTTAAACATGTTTAGAGGCATGCACCTACATGAAGTTTTGAGGCAGGTAAAACTAAGATTTGTAACTGGCATGGAACTGTAAACTTGAGAAATTACTACTTCTCTGCCTCCTTTTTGCTCTTCAAATAAAAGCAACTGCAATATTAGCACAATTGAAACAGTGTAAGAATAGCCAGGGGCTTTCCCCAGGGTACTGAAGAAATAACCTGGATTTACTGCTCCTGAGGCTTTTCTCTAAGGTAGGAGACAGGTTGAGATTAAATCACCAACACATCTAAGAATCTATTTTTATTTAAATGCAGTAACTTGATGTATGAATTATGACTATTCATACCTTTATTGAAAGCATACTATATATAGATAAACAAATCTTAACAAAGACATAACCTTAATTAGGTTAAAACTTTTTGTGAAATAAATGCCTTTAATATTTCTGTGTACTAATAAAAATTTGTTAAATATTGTGACTTTCCGTACAATAATGCTTGTATTGCCACAAGAGAAGAATATCTCATGAAGAAGGTGATGAGAGTTTTAACTACAAAGTTGGAAAAACAGACTTGCCTATAGTTAAAGCTTACTAGTCTACCTGATGGAGAAAAAAACAACCAAACCAACCCAACAATAACCCACACCACCCAGCATTGAAATGTGCAAAGAAATCTGAACTGTTACTTCTTCTCTAATTAGAGAAGATTATTTGAGGCATCTGTGAGTGAGATCTGATTGACAGGCAGCTGGTCTAAAGCAAAGTTAGTCTCACAGTCCCAATAAAAATTGGAGCAGTGATTTAAGACTGATTGTGAAAATAGTTTTAGATGGAATATTTAGGATATTTCATCCATTAAAAGAGATAATTCTGACTTACAAAACATGAGCTTTATACAAGAAGTTTAACTGTTAGTGATGGAACTGAAGAGTCAATGTTCACCAGCAAGATACCATGCCTGCTTTCTGTATTTCATCTGAAAATGTACTGCTTAAGAAAGCAGTCATGTTTCGCATAATTCCAGAAAGCACTGTAGCACAGGAGATGACTTTTTACATGGGATTTTTATAAATAAGTTGTGTATGGGAAATAAATCTCAGTATTAAAAATTACTCTGCTTAGCCTTTGCCTGTGACTTGAGGAGAAAGAAGTGGACAACTGTGAGGAGTGGGAGTGGAAGAGAAAAGATGTATGTAGGTCAGGTAAGAAGAATGCATGAGGGTTTTTGTTCTATAACAGCCTGGTTTAAAACAAAAGCAAGAACATATGTAGGATTCTCTGTAGAAATAACACAGAGGCATCCACTGCAAACGCAGAGAAGCAAGTGTGTTCTTCAACAAAGTTGAAATATATGTGGACACATATTTAGAAGAAAGCTCACCACTGTTCTTAGTTTTTATGCCTACTGCAAAGAAAGACATATTTTCTAAAAGTAAATTTTTCTGAAACACAACTGTTCTTAGACACTCCTCTCATATGCATATGGAAAACAATACAAGCATATATTAGCACAAATTAATTCAGCTTTGTAAACCTTGATTCTACTCATTTTGAGTACAAACCCTAAAATTCCCAGCCTAACAGACCTTGTTGACAGGTTTATGAGATTTAGTTTTGGGCCTCAAAGATACATTACAAAATGTAAAAAAATCTCTCCCTGAAACACCTCACCACAGAAACAGTAAAGTTGTTCAGGAAACTGAAATGTATATTCCTTAAAAAGTCAACTTTCCTGTCTTGTATCAGACGAAAACCAAGGATTTTTAGAGATCCTTCAATCCTTCGTTCAACCATGAACATTCTGAAATGACAGTGGAAAATGTAGTGACTGGACAAAGTATTTTCTTCAAGATTTGGGGAGGATATTTCTCAATAAGGTAAGGGGAAAACTGACAGGAGTAGATAATTTGCATACAGCAATATATGTTGATCTTTTGTTTAGTGACAACATATTAATCAAACTTAAAGACTTTCAAGTCCTCTTGTACTTCCTTTCAGGAAATACTTGATGTTTGTTTCATGATATTTTTTTATTACCCTGACTGAAATATCCTTTTGTAGACCCATGCTCATCCTCCAGTTTTAAGTTTTGCATGACTATGGAAAAACTGGGAAGAAGGATGAGACAGGGAATTTAAGGATCATTATCCCAAAATAGCCAATTAAAACATTTTTAATCCCTAGTAACAAAGCAGACACCTCAATGCATTATACTGTGTAGCATTCTGATTAACAGTGCAAATATATTTAAACCTAACACAAACTAGAGATGCATAAAATGTAGTAGTTCAAAAATGAATCAGTGTGTCACTGTCTACTGGAGGCACAGCGCTCTGTACACTGTGCAGCATGTTGGATCTAAATTCTTTGGCAAGATCACCATAGCTCTACCCTGTTTCTGTGGTATTTTGGCAAGCAGTGCTGTGGTGATCAGATTTCTGCAGAAGACTGAAAACAAACAACAAAAGAGGAAAAATAAATTGTGGCAAATGTCAAGGAATTTTCTACAATTTACCATACATTTTACAAACACAAATGACAGAACTATATAAAAGCAGCTGCAATACAACTTTTGCAGAGCAGGAGAGGAAGTGAATTTGGTCATCTCTCCACACACAAACACATCAGTCTCAAAGAATCTTACCACCTTTTTTAGTTTCATGTGTCACTTATTGAAGTGGTGTGAGTCCCTTACCTTGTAGGGACTTTCTTTCTTTCTTCTCAACTTTCTTTCTCAAACCTTTCTCAATCAGATTTTAGGGATTCCCAGACCAGTGTCTCTTCCATGACAGCCCTTCAACTCCCTGTTATTACAATCTCCTTGGCTCAGATTCAGAGATTATGAAACCTGAATGTAGGTATCTATATGTGATGATTAAGTGCTATTTCAGTGAGGGTCAACAAAACCTAGGGTTCAATTCTACCTAAGCATAGATGCTTAGCGGCTGTGGGACATCTTTGGGCATCTCCTCTTACCTGCAGATGCACTTCAAAATGCCTTGTGTCATACATTTGTGCTCCTGAGCACGTCTTAGATGCTCGGAGCATTCAGCCTGCCCTGGACACGTGCATTCAGAGAACTGAAGTCTGTCCTTATTCTCTTTTCTCAAGCTGAAGAGTCCCAAGCTGCTCCTGCCTGTGACTCAGCGGGCCCCACTTGGTCATGAGCGACCCACTAGACCCTAGTGCAGCTCCACATGCATCACTTGCCCAAATCACACTCTTGTGACTGAGCATTTCCTCTGGGTTGAGTCACACAGATGACAGGGAACAGAAATAACATGCCAATCTTGTGATGAGTCCCTGGCCTAAGAAACCAGCAATCACAGTTCGGTTAGCTAAAGCTATGAGACAGACCATGAAACATTTGTGCGGGTCTGTCCTTAACAGAAAAATGTCATTACAGTTATCACACAATCTTAGAAGTTCAGGAGGATGCAAGTGTCTTATTAGACTAAGCACATGTCACTACAAGTGTTATGAGAGCTGTCGGTTTGTTTCTTAGAAACATTTACCTGACCTTTGTTATCTTTCAAGCTTGTTTTCACATAAGAATGACAAATAGTAACATCAGACCCTGAGAATACTTCAGAAATTACTGAGATATTTAAGAGGTGCTTCTCAGTTAAATCAGACTAAAATGCATTTTTCCATTTCTCACTTGTTCCAGGTGTAGAAGGGATGTTCCTGGTTCATTAAACAGTTACTCAGACAAAATTCGATGAACTTGAGAAGGAAACAAGCTTCAGGTGAAGACAGTGGATCACACATACCTGTGCTGTTCAGCACAGTAACATTTCCAAGTTAATAATCTAATGCAACAAACCAACTCCAGGAACCACTAACATGAAACTTGTTTTTAATATTAGATATTATAAATTTAGGATTTTAATGTTTTCATTATGGTAGGATTTTTGCTGCTGAGAGCTCACAGATTTCTTTTACTCCTCATGGATTTTTTCAGATTTGAAAAAAAACATACAAGAGATTGGAAAAATTTCAGCTGCTGGCAGTATCAAGCCCTTGGTTCCTCTGTCTGGTTTTGTGAGGGGGAGGTTCTCAAGACAGAAGGAAGAGATATCACCATGTTTTAGCAGTTACAAGAAAGTACATCAAAGTTAAAGGGATAGGTCCTAAAATATTAACTATAGTCCAGATGGCTTGCGTGGGTGAAACTTGAGAATGTTTTATGAGAAATCACACGAAACTCAGATGCTATAGAAACAAGAGACAAAACAGAAAAAGAGGAAAATGTATTACTGACTCTGCCAGACATGCTAGGCAACATTTCATAAATATCAGACGGAAGAAGTCATGATCAACCTTTCCTTTGAGGTCAGGAATTACACGGCATATAGAACAGAACTAATGCACAAATGACATCATATGGTTTGAGTTTCTACTGTCAGAAGGAGACCTGTGCAGCATTCTCAGAATGGGTCTTGGCCTAGATTACGAGTTTCTTGGAGATGTCACTGTATCAGGATTAATTAACAAGAAATAGTTTGCATTTCTCTGACATTGGCAGTCTTCTGCTAATTAAACAGAAATGAAAAAAAGAAACTTTTATTTTTTCTAAGTAGAAAAGGAAAACTGATCTGTATAGGAGATAATGTGGGTGTGTTCCACAGATTCTGTGAGATTCACAGGAACCACTGTGGGAATGACAACACAGACAGGCAAGTGCTATTGAAAGCCTTGCAAGGTACAAGCATATTTGCCCAGCAGTTACATCTGTTTGTAAGGCTTAGCTGCAGCTCTCCTCTACATACAATGATTAACTCTGTTCATAAACTGTTTTATCACTGCCAGACTCAATAGGTGCAATGTAAACATATAAAACTATTTTGAATAATTTTGTTCAATAAATAAAAGGTATTTCAAACAGTTAAACTTTCATTTTAAAGTGAATCAATTACTTTTTCATTTTGCATCCCAGGAGTAGTACTGTATAATAAGATACACTATTATGAGTATATACCATTAATTCTGACATTTATTACTTAAGTAATTAGCATCACTTGTTAGTAAGAACTGACTGAAATGTCTTATTTTCAGTGTCACAGTGTCGTTTGTGCTGTGGTGAAATGATATTATACTGCTATCTGAAAAATGGAAACCTGGGCTCTAATAATTATCTCATTGACCTTTGGGCTTCTAAAAGCCTAACTTAGAATTTTGTTTGCCAAGGACACTTTAGTGGACAACCAGACATTTTTGAGGTGGCAATCCAGCTTTTCAGTGCATACTGCAACTACACACACATACCTTGGTTAACTTATTTAGGTGTCTTCAGTTAGAACGCAAAAATCATATTGAATGCTCTAAGAATGTCTAATGTAAATGAGATGAAATCTTACCTTTTGGAATGACCTATGTCTCTCCAGTGATGATGGGAAAGGCAAACAGCAATGAGTTTCTAAAGTCTCTATTTTTTTAATATATATTCTAAAAAATATATTCTTTGTTGTGTTGTAGGTTTTTTTTTTTAATTTTAATAAACAATTGTATGCTGTGCAACTTCAAAAGATAAGATGCTGTTTTCATCTTCCTAGAAAAAAATATTTCAGGCTAAGATATTAACAGCAAAATAGCTGCTTTTCTAATTAGTACATTTGATGCTTAGCTTCTTTTCATTACAGCATGGACAGAGGACACTTTGATCTACATGTTTTAATCAGTGTTAAGTAGCATTGGGCCCTAATAATTTAAAACTGAGATAATCACAAAATGAATTGTGTACCTAAAAATTGATTTGATCAATACATCCTATTATAATATGTCAGTATGAAATGTTATAATTGCTACTGATATGCCATAAAACAATGTCATATGAGTAATGAACATGTGAAATAATGTGATTCAATTAAAAAGTTTATTTTGGATTCCAACATTAAAAGTATTGAAATACTTCAATGTCAAGAAGAAGTGAAAATAACAAGTTTTAACAAATGTGATTAGTTATTGCACTGATTGTTTTTTGATTTAACCTTTTGTTCAGGAGAGTTTGAAATTCTTTCTGAACCTTCTCCCTTCACTTTTAAAAACTCCACACCAGCACTCTATATGACTAAAAGTTTGGGTGAGGAAGGTTCACTTTTTTACAATATATGCACTGTCAAGTCTTTAAACTTACTCTGATAAAGTACAATTAGTTAACCTCTGGTACTTCTTCTTCATACAGACTTTCAAAATGCAGAACAGCTATATCAATGGGTAATGGGGGCCTTTTCACCATGATTTTCCATTTAAAGATGTACTTATGCTGATATTTGATTACACTAGTGTTCTTCTATAAATAGTAGAGTATCTGCATATTCCATTCCAGCTCTGTTCCTGGGAATTCTCATTCGAAATCTGGCAATGTGGTAAGTCACAGCTCTGACATTTGGAATGCTCTGGGCTGACTCCAGATAGAAAACAAAACAAACAAACAACAAAAAAATCAGTATTTACCAGAGGTCACCTTCCTCAAACATGGACCAGACACCCATGGCCAAGCACATATAAACTGCAATTTAGCACTTTGCCATCAAAATGAACAAACAGTGTGATTTGAACGTGATCCTGTCATTCCTAGCAATGACACTGCCCTGCTCACTTATGAGTTAGTCAATTGTGCGATAGGCCAAAACCACACAAACAGTATTAACATTAGGAAAAAAGGATAAGTATCGTAAGTAGACATTATTCAGAAGCTACAGATTCAGATCTGTATTAATGTAAACAAAGAGATATATACATTTTGATTTAAAGCCTTGTACACAGTTTGATCTGAAATTAGTGCCAAGATTCATCAAAAGCTGTCAATTCCCATTTGCTGTGCTAATTTGAGACATTTATGTACATGAATATAAGTATACTTTTTGTTTTTCTGCAGTCCTGCAGATTCTCCTGAGACCATTATAACTGGCTTATTTCCCAGTCATCTCTGTAAAGGATATTTTGCTCATAGAAACTGTAACATAGTGTCCAAAAGTGAAAAATGTGGCAGAACACTTCAGTCTGGCAAGTTTGTGAGTTAGGGGAAGGAAGCGTTTTAATCTCAAGATATGAAAGATAGGCTGAACTCTTCACAAAGTCCTTAAGGCTCACAAAATGACAAATAATAAAAAAAAAAAAAACTCCCCGATCCTTTTGCCAAATAAATGTAATTATTTACTTGTTGATTACATTTCTGCTGTTTAATATCTATAATAAAAAAGCTTTTTATTTATTACTGATCAACTGTGTGAACAAAGACTGTAGAACTCACAATTCAACTCTAATCGCAAATAAGGCACATAGTCCAACAGCCATACTTTACCTTTAACATAGTTCGCAGCTGTCACCTACAAACTGAAAATAATGTTATTTACTGGGATTTTGAAGATGGAATAAGGCATACACTTCCGTAACATTTCAATTATAGAAAGAGATAAGGGGTCTAAGGAGAAATTTAGGTGCAGTATCTGGAAGTAGTATGGCTGTTAGCATAGCAGAATTATTAGATTTTATTATGTCAGAGAAGCCCTTAGCTAAATTGTGTGAGTCTGAAGGTTCTGGTTAGTACTTGCTTGGCGGATGTCTCACAGTGCAATGTCAACCTGTTCACAGATTCGGGTCTATTTTTAATCGAGTGATGTGTAAGAAGTATTCAAGTAGTTCCTTTTTTTTTTTATTTTTTTTTTTTTTCTCAAAAGAACATCATCTGTGCTAGTTTGCAATATCACATTCTCTCTGCTCCTCACAATGCTCCTGGCTGCACAGTGGTACACCTAAAACAAGAAAGGTTTAGTGTTTGTTTTCCCTTACCTTAACTCTAGAATAGAGACAAAGTAGATTTTGAAATCTACTAGAATGAAACGAGAATACAACACGAATTTCTTGACTCATTGGTAACTATTTTTAATTAGATCTAATCACTGAGTGTAAGGGTTCTGTTCATTAACCCCAGCATGCCATGTACAGATGTGTCATTGTACTGCACGGTGATGGACTAGAAGAGGCTCCAGTGATGATGGATGCCTGCCTGCTTTTCTTCACCAGGAACCGCAGCTCCTCAGGGTGAAGCAGCATGGCAGCTGTGGGAACTACCTCACAGAGGAATAAATTGCAGCAGACCAGCCACTTCCTTGAAGAGAAACAATCTTCTGCCTTCTGTGTACCTTGTGACAGAAGTCTGCACAGGGAGAGGTAGAGCAGAATATCTGACTTCTGATAAATTGATTCAGTAGAAGTTTGGACAGCCCAAAACCTCAGAGATTCCCAGATCTATTAGTCTCCAGGTAGTTAACCTGCAAAACGGCGTCCAGGCTCCATGAAACTTCCTGAGGGACTGGATTCTGGCTCTGTCTTTGAGTCCTCTGTGGTATTGTTACGAAAAGGTGGCTGGTGTATTCTTCTGCAGCTCTGATTTTCAGGAAATTACGTTTGGATTCAGTGCTTTATGCAGAAGCCCAGAATACCAATATGCACTGGATCAGCCTCAGTTCAGACTTAAATAATGGAATACACATTTAGTGGATAGCAAACACACTTAGCTACAAGACAAGCACTAAATTGCTCAGTTTTGCCCAGTAGCCACACCCCTAGTTGTATGCAAAAGTAAAATGATATGCCTGTAAGCAACTTTACTGGGAAAAAAAAAAAGATTGTTTATGAAATTATAATGACCAAAGATACTAGGCGGGATATTTATTGAACTCAGTCTTGGATTTAAGCCTCATCAATAAAACAGGAACAGCATATGCCCAAGTCTATTGCAGTCTAGTCCATTTAAGAACACCTGTTTCCCTCTGCGCTCCCTCCGATAATCTGCTTCCATTAACACTTGTGCCCTAATCACCACACTAAATCTGTTGAAAACCAGTATAAATACACATTCTTGACCTCACTGTTAGAGAACACTCACATCTGTATTGACCATGGGCTATATTCCTCAGGAATTATGAAAAGGAAGTCAGAGTGAATAAAGCTGAACAGGGTCTAGCCCCGTGGGCCCAAATTGCTTTTGAAAATGATCCTGAACATTTTGAAGGCTGTAGCATAACAGAATATTTACACAGTAAATATCTCTCAGGTGCCTTCCAGTGTAAATATGATAAATACAGCATTACAAGATTCAAGAGGAATGCCTACCCTAGGAGCAAGAAATGCTGATGGGTTTTGCACATGAGGAGGGAGCAGACATCCTACTGCACATCTCTTCATCCTCACCATTCACCAGTCCCACCTTCCACACTATCTTTGAAGAATGTCTCCACAAAATATGTTCCTCACTGAGAATGAATGCAGAAGGAGACCTACTTTTCTTTTCTTAATGAAGTTAACTTAATTTGGAATTGCTGAAGCACACAGAGAGTGGAAATTGGCAATGTCATTTTGCAGATGTTTTTCATAGCAAAGCTACCCTATAGTCATGCAGGACTGACTGGAATGCCTGAAGTCAGACCTGCCCTCAAAGAGCTCAACTAGATGCTCTTGACAGGCTCTACAAGATGTTCTGGAAACACTAAGATGGGACAAAAAATGACAGAAACTTCTATGAATGTATCATACCCTCTGAGAAATGCATTTGTGACCCACTAATGCATACTCTGCCTTACTGCTAATACGATCCTGATGTTTTTTAAATCTAAGAATAAAATATTTTTGTAGCATTTGTTCTGTTTTACCTGTAGTAATGAAAAATAAGTAATTAAGAATTTAATGGAAGCAGATTGTAAAAAGAGGTGCTGGTAACTTCTTATGGCAGTCTTGTGCTGTCTTTTAAAACTTTTAAAATTTTAAAAGTTTTTAAAATTTAAAATGTTAATTTTTAACATTTTAAAATACCACCAACATTTACTTCTTTCCCTTGCACTGGGTGCAGCATCTAAACCACTTCTTTTGCAATACAATTTTTAAACTGCTCAAGATAGCACAGGATATGTGCTACTCCTGTATGACACCCACAGACTGTTTTATGTCTCAGCTCCAAACACAAGGAGACATAAATGGATGATTTTTATCACATCTTAGCTCTAACAAACACACAAAAATGGGTGGGAAGAGTGGATTCTCAGCTCCATCACCTTTGCCATCAATCAATGGCCTATACTGCACAAAAGGAAGCAAGTATTGTTCTGTCCCATACAACAGCCTGAAGTAGTGCCTGTCTGCAGTGCATCCCAGGGACAGGAGAGGGAGCTCGTTTTTTGTCGCAGCACCTCTTACACCACCTTCCAGCCTCACATCGTCTCTCCTATCACCCGGGCCCATCGCCCATCTCACATTATGACACCGTCAACCCACAGTTCATTTCTAAAGCTACTTTGAGGCTCAGTGCTGCCCACTAGTTTAACGCCCATGAAGTGAAAGAATCACGCTCGGCAGGACGGACAGGAGATGACTGAGAGACAACCTATGATCCTGAAGAGCACCCTCACTCCAGCCACTGCACCAGCACAGGGCATCTTCATAGCCTTGTCTTGGCCCCCGAGAAGTAAATGGAAATGAAAAATTAAGGGTATAAAAGTTGCATAACTGATCGACTACTAAGAGAAGCTTAAAAAAAATCTTAAAAAAAGGAAAAAAGTCCAAACCTAAAATCTTTTCTCCTGCTTTCAGGCCCCTTTCTCATAATTTTGGAATCACATCCATCCATTTATTCTCCTCCTGGAAAGAAGAAAATTGAAATTTAAGGCATTTCTGCTGTGGGTAAGTAGCTATAAAGGGCAGCAGATGTACCAAAAATTTCTCTGTGGTTTTGAACAGCAGCTCCTCCATGGTAAGACTATTTTTAACATTTGTGTTTTATAAACCAAACCAAACCAAACAAACAACCCCAACTGAGTCTAGTGAAATTTTATTTTGCTCACATATCTTATTTAACAAAAAATGAAAGTAAAAACATTACATATGCAGGTCTATGATGCTAGTGGGAGCTGTGGTCATGCTAATACAAGAAGTAAAGGACAGTCCTATGATTTATGAGAGGTGTATTAAAAAAAAATCTGCCATACGGACCTAACTGCTTAATGATAAAGGTTGCATACTATTTTGCGGAAGATTGTTTATTTTATTTTCTGTGACTTTCACTTGTAAGCAATACAGGTGTTTGTTCAGATCTTCCGAGGACAGTGAGGTACCCAGCAGAAACGAAATATCTCTAAGTACAGGCAGAATGCCTTTCAGGAGAATCCCTTTCCATCTTCCTTGAACCCACTTGTCAATGACTGCCACCTACTGACTGAAATTCAAGTGGAAAAAAGGAGGGATAAAATAGGGGGTTGAATGGTAGTCTGTCCTGTGTTTCATAAAAGGTTTAAAAAACATCTTTTTTGGAGGTGAAATCATGCTACGCACCTCAAGTTAAAGCACCAGTCCCCTAGCATACGGGATCTTTAAATGTGTAGTAAACCAAACCAAACAAACAAAAACACACACACACACACACAAAAAAAAAACCAACAATAACAACAACAAAAAACCACCTGCACGATTAGAATATGAGACTATTAGGAAGTTTTAATACTCAGGAAAAAAAAACAAAAAAACAAAAAAACAAAAAAAAACCCAAAAAAACTATTGGGAGTAATATATCCAGAGAAAGAGCATGACTAAATCATTCCTAATGAAAGTATCACTAGGACATTGTTCATGTACTTTGGATAACACTTAGGAAGCTGATAGCATACTTCTATTGCACCGTGTACTCTTGACCTAAACAGAGAACTTCAGTTTCCATTCAAAATGCAGAATGTTCAAATTTTATAGAATATTGGGACCACATATGCATACATGACAGTCAAGTTTGAATACAAGCCCAATTATTTTAATTGAATCATTTATTTGGTGTGCCTAATATGTTAAGAAATCATTCAAAATTATTAAAAAATGTAAAATAACTCACAAATCTAAACAACTTTAGCATGCAATCAGTTCTTTTCTGTACATCAGTTGAGTTAATCTCTTTTCATCCTTTCTGTGTTATGCTTTGTCACATGAGTGGAACAGTACTATAAATCAAGCATTTATTTGCTTTATTGCATAAATCTCACAGCAATAAAATAGAATTGATCACATAAAGAAGTTTAAGATGGGTTTCAGTGAATTCTTGAGATGCTGAAAATTAATAATACAAGCTGATATTGTATTTCCTCAAAGGAAATATATTTTAATAGATCCTTTTTGAACATTTTATCTGTTAATATGTTTATAAATATTGCTGCTACTCTTATTTTTTTCCAAGATGATTAAACCACTATGTTTCCCTGGTGTCATATGGTGCAAAATAAATCAAGAAAAGTTCTTTATTACTTAGAAAAATACATACAACAAGATCACTGGGAAATTAAAAACAAAGTTACAAATATATCTTTCAGCAACAATTAATGCATTCCTAACCTTTGTTTAAATGAAAATAGATGACACTGCAAAAGGATCCACAAAAATGGAAAGTCATACTATATGGAGTATGTAATGCTAACCTAAGATAAGATTAAAAGGAATTAAAATTGAGCTAGACAACTCATTCTTTGCATCTAAATGATACTGTCCATAATATAGTATTTTAAACCATTAAAAATGTATTTCACTAATTTCAAAGCTGCTTGATTTATAATACTAGAGAGTAAAGTCTAAATTTCCACTGGGAAAGTACAAAGTAATGATTTTATATGCACAGATGTAATTTAAACCGGGATTGCTACTAATTCATGAGTAGCTACTGTATGAACATTGTTACCACAAGTTCTTCTTCACTGTCTCACCTCTCTTTTGCAGAGACCTGAACTGGAGAAGTGCAGTCTCCGCTTGCTCCTGAGCTCCTCTGCTAAATCTGTCCAGAATCTACTGACTTGTGCAAATTCTGTCTTAAGATAGTTATCACTCTCTGAGAAATTGGAAGCAAAGCATGAACATCATTCTACTGGTCCCCACAGTGCAAATGAACATTAACAAAAATACAGATCTAGGTTAAATTATGGCCATGAAGAGGTAAGAACCTCCCCTATTTCCAGTCTTAAACAACCTATCAAAACTGACTTGGATTAGTATAGAAATATAGTATTAAAATATCCAAAACCAGTGACAGACAAGGTAATATCCATTCCCCTAATAATATAACAATATGTGATGATTTTACTTTTCTTTAGGACTATTACTTCTAGAGTGACAACTGTCAGCACGGTGTGGCGCCTAACCATAAACTCTTGGAAAAAAAAAATAAAGGGTGTAATATTATTATTATTATTATTATTATTATTATTATTATTATTATTACTACTTTCTTTTCTGGTGAAGAGCTGGCTGGTAAATCCAGGTTGAAACACTCCACTGTCAGATAATCAAAGCCATAATGAGGCTGCTCTACCATACCATGAGGTGGTTTATGTTAATGGAAATTATGCATTTTTTGGCATGGAACAAGGCCAGAAAACTTTGTATCTGATTTAGAGTACAAACTGAGGGCTACTTGTATGCAGTGATACGGATAGGGTAAAATCTAAAACATTTTTAGGAGGCAAACTGGTCACAACCTAGAAAATAACATTAAACTTTGCTACACAGGGTAAACATTGGCAGTAGTACATAAATAGTAGGATTTTTATGGGATCCTGTAACAAAACCATTTTCTTTATGTTTCCATAATATAACTTGGTTCACTGTTGAAAGAAAATCCAATCAGATTAAGGGCATGGTAAATGGTTTTGGCAGTATTTTGCCTTGTTACCGTAATTTGAAGGGACTGACACTTCACCATGTTTAAACGAAAGAAGGTACATGTAATATAAAACAAAAGCATGAAACAGGATAACTGCTTTCAACAGTAAAGCCAGTGCTAATCTGCTAGCTCTTTTACTTTGATTACTAGACTTTCCAGATACAGAAATAAAGGTATGGTTTCATTATACACTACTCTAGCACAGCTATATAGTTCACTCTTTGTCTCCTTTGTTGCACCATACACAGTCACTTATTCCTTTGTTTCAAATCTAATTACGGTGCAATCAAAGAAGGATGTAGAACAGCTTGCTGATCTGATAGAAATGAACTCATTTTAAAAAAGGAAAAAAAGACTTTCTATCAGATCAGTGAGCTCAACTGATTCATGCACACAATTTCTAGTTGTTAGAGATGGACATGAATTTCCAGCCAGGCCCAAAAGAAACTCCTTTTCAGAGGAAATGTATTGATGTACTGAATTAGGTGCAATCTTAAGTGCATCCTGAGAGAGATAGATATAAGGGTAATGACTTTGAGATGTAATATGCTAGAAAAAGTTAGTGATCAAAAGCGGTTTACCTTGCAGCTTTTAGATAAGCAAAATAACTATTGCTTTCCACAGAGACTTTGTACATACAGGAATCAAAGTAGAGCATTTCATCAGGTCTGTAAGCTGCCCATATTGGAATTGGCCTTTCTAAGAATCATAACCTTCGGCAGAAGGTTACTGTATTTGAAACAATTATCACACAATTTCAAACAATGCCATTTTCATGAGGACTGGGTTTCCCATCTTCCCAGGAAACAGCCAGCTATATTAATTGGTAACAGCTGATATCAAGGTTCAAGAAGGTAATTTTTAATTTTAAAGAGCATTCACAAGAGTTATCCAGAATCCATGAAACATGTTCCAAATAAAGTTTAATGATTAAGAGAATAAGTATCGGCTTTCAGTTATTTTCATTTAACAAGGTAACAATGTTTCTTTTTCTTTGCCATCACTGAAAACAGATTTACAGTGGATAAAACAGGATAAATTTTTTACAACTGAAGATGGATAATCTTTCTTCAGAGACAGACTAAGCATATCCAGCTCCTAGCTAAAGAACTTTGAATTTATTGTCTTATCAGAGGTCAAGCTTGTCAACTATTGTTGTGATGTCTCAACCTGTATTGCACTGTCCACAACACCTGGAATGAAAAGATTAGTGAATCGTCTCTTTCCACTTTGTGGATCAATAGATAAAACACTCAGTTGCCTCTGAAGTTCCATCAGACTGTGGTTAACTCATGATGTTTTCCTGTTGGGTCGTCATTTCCCTCACTATAGTTTAAGCTAAGAAAACCGCATAGTTTCTTTGCTCTCAAGAAGCCTAATTTCCAAGTTGTTTGATGGCTGCTACAGATTTGCTATTCATGAACAGGATACTCCACTCCAGAGAATTTGTTCTGTTTAAATGACCAAGACATTTGTGTAAACATATCAAATGAATACAGGCAGAAAAAGCAAGGGAACATGGACAAACAAGCTCAAAAATATACATTTCTGCCCTTAATTCAAAAAGTCATCACATTACCTTTCAGTACAAAAGAGGCATTTCTATTAGAAAGAATTCTTGTCATGAGGAAGTAACACAGTTAAGTATGTATCACATAGCCTTTAATGAAGATCATCGCTATTCAAGGAATTAATATTGTTAACTAGGAGTAAGAATGGCCATTTTAATGCTTCTTTTGATTTCCTTAGCAAGAAGAACTTAGTAATATCAAACAAAAGGTGCTGGAAGGGATGCTTTTAATTCCATGTAATCAGGTTGCTATTCAAATATGTTACCATTTGGGGGTATCATATGTACAGAAGGATGTACTGTCATATCACCTAAAGGTAGTAATATTTGCCTGTTTATTTTTTATATTTTACTTGCACCTTCTTAAAAAAAATGAAAACTGTTCTCAAAACAAACTTCAAACTAGAAGTTTTGCTGTAAAAGTTGACTTACTGAATTGAATTAGTATGTAGCTAGTTTTCCTGCACACAGGATCAAGTACATCTTCCTTCTATGACACAAAGCATTGTTCTATGACACAAAGCATTGTTCTTTGACAAAGACATCATTCTCAATCCAACAGCTGCTTCAGGCTGTATAAATTTAGAAACCATTCTATGGTGCAAAATAGGATAAACTTCTGGAATGGCACATACCTTACACTAATGCAATACACAGAAACACCAAAGAAAATATCTGAAGGGCATTTGTGTTGACAGTGCCAGCTTAAGTAATCAAATCTTGTTGATCGACCAAGACTGAAAAATCTTGAGGTTTTTGTTTTTTTTTTGTTCACTGTCAGATGTCTTGTTTTAAAATACTGTGACAATGCTGAAATCTCCATTCTTACAGAAGCTGGCAGTTCTGAGCATGCTACATACTGTAGTACTGAAGTAACTGAAGCAAAGCCAAACTTCGTATTTGTCATCTTATTTCTGCATTGCCATTTTCTCCCCTGGTCCATCAGTGGAACAATTTGTCCTTTTCAGAAAACATTCCCTTTTCAAATCACCCCTCAAACAGAACAAGCTGCCAAGAAGAGTGAAAGGCATATACAACTTGGTCATGATAGGCTGTAATGAGTGCTGTGGGTGTCTGCAACTACAATGGGTGCATTTGGTGTTTCAACTCCATGGTACCTTTCCTGACAATATCTTGTATACATAGCTGCTTGCAGTCTATATTGTACATCATAAATAAGGATTTTCATGTAAGAGATGGTAGGCATATTGACCAAGAAGGTATAACATCGTTTTCTTAGCAGGCCTCTGGTATCACTCATTTCTGCGTCATTTCATGACTGTTTTTTCCTGCATTGCATTCTGATACCATTTTCTGGCTGAAGGAGGTGATACACTGATTTCTATGGGTTGCATATACTGCATGCTACATCCCAACAGGGGCCCTCAGGTTTCTTTATGGCAATTTTAGAAGGACGTATATGGGATTTAATATGTATATCTAGATTTAGGATTTTAAATGTTACCAAAATAGTGTTTTTACTCCATTGTCAAGCATTTTCAACACTGTAGCATCCTTTCAGTTGGGGGAAATGTTTTGTTAAGCTATGTGCACACCGAGTGCATGTTATAATCGTGTTAGGAATTACAGAAGTGCTGCCTTCCACATTTCCCATATCTAATAAATGAAAGACTTTAACTGTTCTGATGGTATGAGAGACTGTTGCCTGTGACCCCCCCTAGCCAGGCACCCTCCAGAGGAGGTGATCTCTGGGAGCACCTGTGTCTGGTCAGATTCTGAATCAGCAGATCTTGAGGAGAACAATCTGGTATATGGATTCATCTACCCCTTTGATTCTCCTGCAAGGGCTTACATGTTTTTTTTCTCATCAAGAAGCATGGGATTCTCTGCCAATGCATGGATTACAGGAAGCAGAAAGGCATCAGAGTGAAGAACCAGAACTCCCTGCCTCTTATCCTGGAGCACTCTCAACATCTGCAGTGGGCTCCCTCATTCACCATGGTGGATCCACAAGAGGCCACTAAGATCATCCTGTGATGCCATTCAGTCTCTGAAATGCCTGGGACATATTTTAGTATTCTGTAAATGCTGTCCTGAGAGACTTGCTTCATAGCTATGCCACAGTGTACCTGGTATTCTGCACCGCTCAGGAAGCACGCATTGACAGCATCCAGGACATTTTCAGTCACTTGCACCAGCACTAACTGTGTGCCAAGCTGAAGAAATATTTATTCCACTAACAGAGGGTGGGGTTCCTGGGGTAAGTGTGGGCAACTTTAACTTGTGCATACATTCAGAGGACACTGATGAGATCAGAAGTTGGCAGCATCCTCTAGCATGGATGCAACCATTTTCAGGATTTGCCAGCCTTTAAGAACAGTTCATGAAAGGGGTTTCTGGCATGGTGGCTGCCATAATGACCCTTACCCAAAAGGGGGCTGATTTTCATGGATGCCCAAAGCACAAGCAGCCTTTGAGAAAGTAAAATGGGTATACACTGCAGTTTTCATCCTAACTCTGGCCTTTTAGTGTAGAAACAGATACTCTAATATGTACTTTTTCCTCTGGGTAGCTCGCCCCACTGAGAGAAATTATGCCTGAGATAATGAGCTGCTGGTAATCAAAGCTGTATTTGAGGAGCAAGCAGCACACCTGTGAGTGGGTGGAAGGACTGAAAGTGTTGATGACCAACCACAACAACTTGGAATAGTATTGAGGACTGAAGTGCCTCTCTCCGCACTTTGCCATTCAGGCCTCTTTCTTTTTATGCTTCCCTTTCACTTTCCTGTGACATCTAGGAAGCAGAATGCCAAGGCAGATGGAAAAAGGACACAGAATTGGATGCACATCTCATATGTGCACCTTGTCTTCTTTTTCTCTGAATCACTTTGCCACAGCCACGGTAGATGTTCATGTCAGAAGTTCAGCAGGCCACTGCAAACAACCTGCTTCCAGCCCAGCATTGCGATAGCACAGCTTCCATCAGTCTGGAAGCAGATAGGAGCATAACACCCCACAGGGCTGCTGCAAACATGACTCCTACACTGATGCCACAGAGCATCTGAAGCTGGAAATGAGCCTGTCCTGCAGGTAATGCATAGTGTGGACATGTGTGGCTGATTATGTTTGGGTCCGTAACATCTGTACTTGCACCAAAAGGCCTCTGAAAAGATCACAGGGTGTCTTACAGCCACAGTAAGAAAACAGGGCTGCAATGCCTTGGTGGCATGTTAAGATCTCTTTCTCTCTTATTAATCTATACATGTAAACACCTGTATTGTTCCTATAGCTCTCATCAGAGCAAGCGGATAGGAAAGATGGATCAACATTTCCATCTGTCTCTCTCCCCCCACCCTGGATCATGGATGCAAAGGAGAAGGAAAGATCTTTCATTTTCATGCTCTGGGTCTGTGCACTGGCCCTTTGGGATAAGTGCTGTTATAATGAGAAACATCAGCTGCCACAGAGTCTTTTACAAGTTTCTTCCACCTGTGCTGGTCCAGGGCTGAAGATCTTATTCCTATTTTTTTCATTGCAGGCTTAATTTTTGAAATGTTATTCTCTCTCACCACTATTTCAGTGCACATGAGGTATGCATGAAGGAAGAGTTGTCAAAATGTCTTGCATAAGTGCCTAGCACTCATACTCCGCTGGACAGTTTCTTCTCTCCCTTACATGTGAGATACCCTGTTCAAAACAAAATTATAAACAGTATTTTCTTTGCATAATCAATGTACCTCTATCAAATTATGACTTTGAGATTATTCAGTATCAAATTTCTCATTTCCTCTAACAATTAGAAAGACAAAAGTGTTTTCTGCAGGATCTTCTTTTTCTTGATCTCGAGACATCATGTAAGAGAAAAATCTTTGTGCAACACAGGTTTTATCAAAGCTTCACCATTAATGATACAAGGTATTTTAACAAACTTTATTCTCCATAATGAACCTATGTCTTCTAACTCTTTTCTTGGCTTGCTTACACCATTCTTTCTCCATTGGTCTTTCTGACTTGGTCGGATTGTTTTTCTAATTGTAAAATGCAAGCTCTCTAACACTTATGCCATTTATTACGAGTTTTAGTCCACAACTTGTAAAAAGTTTCAGCAAACTGTTAATACAGAAAAAGTGTTAATAGTAAAATATGTTTTCTGGTGAATTCCTTTGGATCAGGCTGGCTGTGATGTTTTGGAGCTTTGCATATTGGAGTACCTCTTAAAAACACATTAACCATTTTGATTGGACTATAAATTCTCTGAAAAGGTCATACACACTTAAAGTAACAGCAAAATCCTCACAGCTGCATGCAGAAGGTGTAAAGACACAATGTGAAAACAACATTGTGGAAGAAATGAACTGGAAGCGAGTATGTAAAAAAATGCAAATTTTAATAGCACCAGCTTCCTGTAATACAAACTGTGAGATGCCATTAGTAAAACGAGCAAAGATAAAATGAACAGTAATCTCATAAACACAGAGAAAAAGTAGAAGATGATGTAAACAGAGTACTAAGAAAAGAGCATAGACTTTTTCTTTTTTTTTGAAAGATCAGGTCATGATTTGTCTAGGAATACTGGTGCTGGAATACCAGAATACTACTGGACAATGCTGTGGTTCTGCCTAGTCATACGGAAATTCAATTACTGCAATGACCATTTATGATTTCTGCCTTGCTAGCTTGACAGTGTGAGCTGTTAAGTGTACAGGTCCCTATATACAGCACTAAGATTTTGACCACACAGCTTTGTTGCTGTTGTTTTTAGGCTGCTCCACGGTAGCCTCCTGAACTTTGGCTCTGCAGCATTTTGTACTGTAAGATTTCAAGCTGACATTTCTTGTAAGGCTCCAGATTCAGGGCTCCCACAGACAGCACACCTGAGCTTCCTCCACAGGCAGAGTCTTTCATGGTGCTGTTTCCCTGTATCAGTCCTTGTTGTTTTAGCAATTTCTTCCCATTATGCACTTCTAACAGCTGGTACGATGTTAGGGATACCGGTTGTTCTCAGCCGAACAACCACCAGACCTTATTCCCAACTCATAGGATATCGGGTGAAACTGGAAAAAAGCTTTATACTTTTCTAAATGCAAGAACTGTAATTTTGCTCAGTCCTTAAAAGGTCCTCACTGGCTTGGAAAACTCTATAAGCCTTTCATTTCTCATATGCATGCACATAATATCAAGATACATTCTGGCATGTAAGAATAATTTTCAACTTTTATAGAACTGGATTTCTTATATATGCATAGGAAGTAAGATACTTCGCATGCATTGTCTGTAGTTATTCTTCATATAAACTCTCCCGCATTCTAATGTGTAAATACTTACCATCTTGCAAGTTACACAGCCTTATTAGACTGAGCAGAAAATATTTAGGTCTGGGAGCCAGTTTTAATATAGACTTTTAGCTCTGGGTCAGAGAGCTTGCTCTAAGTACCATCTGTATCTCAGCTATCTCCAGACACAGCACAGCACATTTTTCCTTCTTTCTCCAAGGATTGAATGACCTTCCGCCTAACAGTCATTCAAATGATTCTCTCAATGTTTTAAAGTTAAATGCGAAACATTTCTCAGAGTTATTTCCCACTTGATACTATACACATGGCTACATCTGTTATTTGTTCCTCATATTGCCCCCTGGTACTTGAAGGACAGATGATAAATCTGGACTAGATTGTGTCTGGCTTTGCATGGGCTTGCAGTGTACCAGACAAAAGGGTACAAGGAGCTCTTCCTGCCTCTTTGAGCATCCAGGTGAGGGGCAATCACAAGGGACACTCTCAGCCCTGATTTATTAGAGCTCTGAATGTGCACAATTGGTGTATTTAATATTTATAGAAGCACTGAATGACAGAAAAGGAACTAAGGCTATGGTCTTCTGATTGGGTCAGCAGTGGAGTTTAGTGACTTTTTTAATGAACTTTGCTCAGAAATACAATCCAGAAGATACCAAAAAAAATAGCAAATAATGCTTGAATTTCTTGACTAGCTTTATCCTGCACTTCAAAACCAAACCAAAACCCTAAGGGAAACACTTTCCCACCACCTCAAAAAAATGATACAATGAAAGTAAAACTAAATATTCCATTTCAGTTGACTCCCTGTCCTTTTTCAACTGTATTAGCAAAAAACACAGTATAGGCTATGAGAAAGGCCAGTGTTCAAGGAACATAAGTTGTACACAGGACTGTAAGGTTGCCTGAATATATTAAGCAATTTCATCCCTTTCATACACCAATTGCATCAATTACACTATACTTTAAAATTGGTTATATTGTCTCAGCTTACTTCTATTAAGAGGCTATTCCAAAGCCTGCTTCCACTGACAATCAGAAACCTTTTAATTTTTAAGATCATAGCTGTCCATTGCTAGTCCTATCATCCAATTGCTCTTCTACCAGTATTGTTCTTAAAACAGTTAATTCTCTTTGATGTTTACTTTCTTGCCTATGTCTAATGTGCAGTCACATACTCGTCCAGGCTTCAGTTTTCTTGACTGAGCAACAAAGCACATTTATTTTCGAAAAAGCAAAAAGACCCACCTTATCTTACCTAAGGGCTTTCTTCTAATTATTATAGTAACTCTTTTCTTTACATGTTCCAGTTTAAAATAAACTTTACTGGTGAGTACAAGTAACCATAGCATTCTAGATTGCTTCATTTGTGTCTTGTGCAATGGCATTAATGTTTCTTTTTAACTCCAGGATGTGGTTCTCCTTGTGCTTCCAAGGGTATGTAACATTTACCTTATCACAGCAATTTGTATTTGTTGGAAAGCCTGATGCAGAAGTGATGCAATTAATAACAAAAATACCCGTATGAATAGAGTATGCTCCTGAGGAGTTGGAGGAAGCTGCTGTAAGGCTATTAACTTTGGGTTAAAGGAGAAAACAAATAAAAGACAACTGCTGTTGCTAAGGCTTTGGGTCAGATAAGCTAGATTAAAATAATATTTGTTTTAGCCTTGGGAAAAGAAAAGTAGCAAATTGGGAAATAAGAGTTATTATTACAGTTAGAAATAGATAAATATAAATAAGATTAGCTAAGTGGTTTAAACTAAATAACCTAGGATGGAAACAGTCCTGCATTGTGACTATGAGTTGTAATTGAAGGCAGGAGTTAGGTATTTTCAAGTTCTTTGGTTACTGTTTCCCAGTATGCTTTTGGATTGATTTTTCACAAGTGTTTCTAATAAGGATGTCATGTCCACTATACAATTTAACTTCATTTTTCAAAAACAAAATGTCCTTAGCAATCTTTCTGCCTTTTCCTTTTCCTTCTTTTCCTTTTCCTTTTCTTTCTTTTCCTTTTCCTTCTTTAATTTTGTGTTCACACGGTCAACAAGCACATTGTCCAGTCTGATTCACCATGAAAGTTTAATTTCAGTTTTACTTCAGGAAATTCTAATTTTATTCTACAAGATGTAAGGTTTTATATCCTTTGCAGTTTCTCTTTTTAACACTAACATCTCATTTTTATTCATTATTTATCCAGTTTTGAGCTTTTGTGCAACATCTTCTAGCTCTCTGCTTGGGATACGTATTCAAGAACATTTTTGGACATGCAAGCCAAAGGACTTGCAGGCCTCTTTCACATTCAAGTGAAATGTTAATCTGAGCTCTGTTGCCTATATGAGTAACTGCTTTTGTCTACCTTAGCTTGACTATTTGAAATTGATACCCTTCATTACAGGCCTCTATTTACTATACCATTCCATTTAATTAAAACTTAATTACCGTATGATCACGCAACCCAGGTCTATTTTCTACAACTGACATTTTGTATAATGTCCTCACTACTTAAAAAAGCCAAGTTTAAAAGTAAATGGGCTTTGGTGGTTCATTGGTGAAGTAACCTGATCATGTTCTGAAGGAACTCATTCTTTATGAGTAGCTTTTGGTCAGAAGCTCTAGCCAGGCAATTAAACAACTGTGCTGCACACGGTTTTCCCAGGGTACACACTAACAAGATTTTGCATATTCAGTCTTAAGAGTGTGATGGCATAAAGCTCCCTCATGACAGGTAAGCTTCTTTGAGGCATCCGCTTCCCTGACTGAGAGCCAAGATTCTTGAATGCTCCAGGGCAATTGCCCTGGAGCTTCCTGGGATGCTCAGAGCAATACTGGTAGAGCTCTGCCCACAGTCTTCCCTTGCAACCAGGTGAAATTTAATTTGTTATACTTTGCTTCTTTAGTTTGCCACACTGCAAAGCAAGAAATTTCTCCCCATTGCTTTTATCTTTTTCTTTTTTTTTCCCTTTTTCTCTCTCAAATAATGAAAAACAATATTCTAGAATAAAATATAAAATATAAGCCTGAATTTAAAAATAATTTAAAATAATAAAGACTATGGACATAATCAACTAACATATATTCTTTATCTGTTTTTTACTAGCCATGCTGTAACAAAGTAATTTCAAAGCTGTTTCCAATTCCCTGACATGCAAGATGAAGCACGGTACTGAATGAAAGACAAGTATTCGTGAGATGCAGAAGGAGTGGCAGTAATACATTTTTCTTACTTATTTTCATACTAGGCTTATTACAAAGGAGTTCCTCTAAAATTAATTTAACAAATGTTATGCTCTTTTGCATTGCACTGTAATCTAAAAGGAACATTTATGTGTGATGCTCTTTTTCTGAGGGCTTTGGGTTTTCAGCTACATAATTTTTCTTTTCAAAACGTTCAGTTAGACTCAGGGAAGATCCCATTATCGTTCCATGGACTGTGTGGCTTCACACATTGGTACTCAATTAAAGACTTGAAATAGCTCATCAGTATGAGTGCACACCAATAGCTTTTAGCACAACACTGGGAAGTTAGACCACAACTTTTGTAGGAAACAGTAGCAGAACACAATTAATGTTAAGAATTACTCTAAACAGATTAAGGTCAGACAGCTAATGACTACCTTTGCACAGTGTGTTGCCCCCTTCACTGTCATGGATGCCTCCATCTTCACTGAAAAAAAAAAAGCTTTTATGTGTACGCTTAGTTTTCTGTCAATATGCCTGTGCCAATCTGAAAGCAGGACAGTGAGTCACGTTTCCCAAATTTAATTGGAGGTGACTGCTCTCTGGGGGCATTGCTTCAATATTACTCAATTTCTTCTCACCCCTCATGTTGGGTCCTGATTTACACTTGTCTAATTCCAGTTTAGCACTCAGACTCTGTAATGAGACTGCAGGATGAGTAAAACCACTTACAAGTAGATTTTTATCTTCTTGTAAATTAGCAATTCTGTAAGAATGTCGAATGGTCCTGCTAAACACATTGAGCTGGCCATGTCTGAAAATTAACTTTCTAGTCATTGCTCCAGCCCACGTGGCACTTGACAAGTGCTACAACACTCAGGAAAGACCATGTTAATTATCACGACTATTATTTATATCTCTAGTTCTTGAAACACTATTCAGTCATTAAAGATAGTGAAAAATGGCACTATCCAGAATGAATATGAAATGAATATTCATAACACAGCTAATTGTCACTGACATCTCAAATTTCATTATAATTTCTGTTTTGCTTAGCACTTTCTCATACTTGCAATAAACCCATCACTCGGCTATTTAATTACTGACTATAACAGAAGTCCAGACAAAATTACACAACAGAAGCCTACATTTCATAATCAGCTATACGAATAGGATGTTTGTAGAAATGTTTCTTATATAGGTATAGCTGTATTTATGTAGCATAACAGAGCTTAACATATTTAACAGAATCTTGTTTTTTGTTTTTGTTTTTTTTTTTAAAATAGGCATGGCATGTTTTAATTTACAGCAAATCTAATAATTAAAGACTTTCTATACATATTAGTGGAACTAAAATATGCTTTTCCCTTCTACTGGGATATTACAACAGCCTTTATTTCTTTACATTGTGCATTTCATCATTCCTTTGAAAGTGCAAGTAGGAAAACACATCTAAACAAAAAGGCTTGCAAGTGAGCTATTCTAATGTTTATCGAGACCGTTATTTTCCTCGCAGGCTTGTTAAGCTCTTAAATATGTATTTGTTCCAAGCTAATTTAAGCCCGTGCTTTTTGTGTAATATCACCTACTTCACATACACATAGACAATAAGAGAGTTTAATTTTAAAATGGCTACAGTTATAATGCTGGCTATATAAAGCCAAAGGGAGATTATTTTAGCTTCAAAAATTGACTTGGGGGAAATTATCACAGTGAAGAAGCATATTAAATACTAACTACTTCAAACCATACCTGCTCTTACTACCACTGAAGAAAGTACTACCTAATTAAAAATATTTCTTAGCCTTTAATCGGCACTTGTTTCACAAATACTTATCTTTACAAACACTATTGTTTGAAGTGCACTAAAAAAGGAGCTATTTATTGGCAGCTGTTTAAAGCTGACAGTTTTGACCAGGACACTGTGATGAGGGTGTCTGTCACAGACAGAAAGCAGTCATTTGGGGAGGAGAGATCATGATGATTTGATCATGATGTTTTTAGTACAGTTCCTGGGAATCCCGGGAGGCCAATGGATGCTCCTTTCTGTAAATGGGAAAAAGTCGACCCCTAACTAGAGGGTGGTCAAGCCTAGTTGCAGAACACCCACTGATTGCTGCTGCCAGCCTCTGAAGCTGTTATTTACATGCTTTCTCTGTGGCAGCCCTGAGATTCCCAAGGCATCATTGACTGCAGCATTATGTACGACTTCTTTCAATCAGAGCAACCAAGGTGACAGAGACTGAAGCTGACAGGTCACAACCCCATTACACCTTATCGTGACCAACATTCTTTTTATTTTAAATAATCGAAACCAGTTTTATTTTCATAAGAAAATGTTTGTGTATCTATAAAAAAAAAGTTTCTCGCGACTTCTCTTAGTTGTACTATCATTTTCTTTTCTGCTGCAGAAGATTCACAGATGTATATAAGCAGGAATGACAAACGAGCTTAATGTGTGAGAAAGTTTTAGCCTGACTGTACATTTTAATTCTCTAAAAGGGGTAACAAGCAATATTTGAAAAATTTTTTAAAGGGGAAAATCAGTGCAGACCCTTAGTTTAAAATTGATGCTGTCAGTATGGCTCTTAAAGAAGCTGTGCTTTATTATTCCAATTAGCTAAATCGTGAATGGGAAAAACATCAACAAACAGCTATCTGAGAAGCACATCGTACAAAAGCTCTTTCTTGACAAAGAATTGTATGGTGACACTTACAGGCCTAGTTAGTGGCCTCCTTCCTAAGAGGGACTATCAGCTAATGACAGTCTGTCAAAGAAGTTCTGCTGGAGGTCACATTTGATACTTGTGACATTTAAAACAGGAATGTAGGAAAAAAGAAAGGTAAATACTGGGAAAAGAATGACTGAAGTGGAAAAGCACACAAACTTCAGCAGAATTAAATTGTTAATCTTAATCTTCACCTACAGTTGCCACTATTTTCTTTACCCCAGTAGGTAGCTGTCTGATGCACCCTATTCTGGACCACAGGAAGTCTGTTTAATCATGTTAAATATAAAGACATATTGTAAGTGAATTGAAGAACACATCTGTGAGCATGTGTTTAAATGACATTTTACACAAGATTTTAAACAATTGTTTCCTTGGATCAAGTCTTTGATCGTCAGTCAATCAGCTGGGACAGAACAGCTACGCTGTGGGAGTGCAGAAGTGTGTGAACCAGGGCATAAGTTTCAATTCATGGCTAAAATACTCCCAAAGATGCTGGAGTCACTGTTAATAGCCTGGAATCTCCAGGTAAATCAAAGGGAAAAAACAGACAAGATACCTTGAAAATTCAACTGAACCATGGAAATTAGAAAAGGTTCTCAAGTGAGAACAATCAGATTCTGTAGCACCACGCATTCACTTCACTTTTTCCTAATTTCTGTGATTTGGAGACAACTTTTCAAATGTGATCTAGTATTAAACTGGTGTTGTGTTTTCTTCTTCAGTTTGCAGACAGAAAGATCCAGGAGGAATGTAAAGATATGTTTTAGACGTGATAAAAACACATGAATTTTAATGAGAATCCCTAAATTTCCCTTTGGTGTGGTTGATACTGCTTTTCTGATTATAGCAAATGTTGAGTGAAGCTGCTATTAAGTTCTTTCGGGCTCCAAACTGACAGTACTGAACTCACCATGGGAAAAAGAAATCAGCTGTCAGAAAGTAAATGGACACATAAATAAATATACCGGTGGAAGTCAGAGAAAATTATTTTGCAACAGTGTTATTCGAATTGCTGTGGAAAGCCTGGCTTTAATCTATTAGAGAAATGCATTCAATGTGAAGACGAGATTTTGAAGAACAAACGGGGGACAACGTGAGAACAATTATATACCAGATTATACTACTAAACTGGCAGAACTGTTATGCTTGACCTCACCTGTAGAGTATTTTTTTTTACAAAATAAGCAACAAAGAGAACAAGCAGTACCTGTAATAAACACAATGTAGTAAAAGCCTATTTAACTGCAAATTGTGATCAAGGAAAAGAAAGACTACAAAAAATAAGCCAGGTGGTAAATCTTTCTCCTCTAAATGTCCCTTGTTCTACTCAGTACCTACTAGGTATTTCAGTCCAGATAGCAAAATTTCACCTCATCTGGTGATGAGATTCCATTCATTCAGCTGTAGACACTGAGGTGAATGAGATTTGACTCACAGATTGAGATACTAAATTTAGGTATCTACATATGAATCAGATATCCAAGGCCCCAGTCTAGTCACTAAAATACTAGAGTTCCAGTCAGCTGTCTGAACACAGATGTCTATTGCCTTTCCATTTAAAATACCTTCTTATGGTATCTGCAACAACCCCATGGGACTGGCACACGTGACAGAGGACTTCAGAGTCACTCTTCAGAAGAGGCTGGAGGTTAGGCAAGTGTACCTGAGGCATCTCTAATAGCATTACATATCTATACATGGACCACTGGAGCGAAGCCTTAGTCCATATGGCCGATGGATCCAGAGAACTATTCAATCCACTCCAAAGTGGACATCTACAGCAGATCAACTGAATCATTCCCTACATGTCCTTGCATATGACCAGGATGAAATCAGCATTACGGATTCAATGGTGTGCATCTTCTTTCTTCTCTGCATACATATTAAGTGGTTGGCTAAAGGTTCTTCCACAGTGCATATGTTCTACAAATGAGCCAAGTCTTGGATTCATTGTTAACCAAGTGAACTTCCACAACAGTAAATTTTGCAACCTAGCAGGTAAATCACTGGAGAGAAAAAGGATTATGAAGCCACTTTATTTGGAATATAGTGTTCAAATAAAGGAACTCCATTCTTAGAAACAGATTGGCAAAATGGAAGGAGTTCTTTGGAAAACAAAAGAGATTACAAATAAATGTTTAGATCTTTACTTCTTAAATAACTTAAATATTCCAAAGAACTCAGTGCTCTAACTACCATGAAAAAGTGATAAAAAGGAGGAATAGTATCATTCTGCGATAGTAAAATTCCCAAGAATAGAATTATAGTATACGGTACTCTGGGACATAATTAGAAGCCAGAGTGTGAAAACAAAGAAACATAAAGAAAAACTTCCTAGTCACTGACACTTTCCTAGTTATTCAGTAACCTCTGAAATGCAGAAATCCCACTCAATGGGATACTGAAATCCAAGCTTGATTTAGCAAAAGAAAATGTACTTTAGAAAAGTGTCCTATATCAACATGGAGATGGATGGGATAATCTGAAAAGCTCATCTATTAGCAACATCTATGAATTTTCCCACACACTATTAGTTGTCAGGTGTTTTTTCAGGAAAGCAACTATTCTAATAAAGCAAGATTTGTCAAGAGAATACCAAATAACTCTTACTTAGAACTCACACTAGTAGGACCCTGGCAGCACTGCCTTAAATCATGTCTATCCACCAATTCTTCTGTGCAGCAGATGCTCATTGGCTAGTACTTATTTTGGACTGGCTTTAAAGTAAAAGATTAAAGGCATTGAGTATTGATAACTAAATTAAAAGGGCTGGCTGCCAATAGCTATAACAGTAAATAATGAATAAAGAGCATTGCCTGCTCTGTGTCCTCTTGACCATGCAGAACAATCATTAAGAATTAAATGCTGTGATTCAGTCCCCCTCCTCCCTTTTCCCCAAGAAGCAATGTCTCACACACCACCAAGTATGCAGTAGTCCGGGAGCAAAGCCAAAAGTAGCAACTCGTTCTCTGAATGAGAACAGCCACAAAATAGGCCTTACCCAAGAAGTGGCAGGGGGAGGGGAATGACAATGTTTCCTACTATTGCTTATAAAGCACTTTTTTTTTGTTTTTAATTGAATGACATTTGTATTAACACATCTTTTTACTGTCTTTCTTCAATGAAATTCAGGATTTTGGCTGAGAGGCCACATTAAAAATATGTAATAAAATTATACTGTTTCCTTTACTCTTAACTTATTCTTCCACTTTTACAGTCATACACATAAAGTAGCTAGAGTGACTTGTACAGGCAGGTCAGGAATAATGAGTCACAGAAACTGGTGATGTATGAAGTTTTGAAGGAAATACCTTCCACCATTCCACATCCCATCTTTTCTCCACCAATCTCTGCTACTGGCAAATATAAAAGACACAGTCGCATGATACATATTACATATATATCAACTTTATACATGTAAGCTGGCCTGTATGTGTATATATATATACACAGGATTGCATTAACCTTTCTGGTTTACCTGAAGAGCCATGGTGACAATTTAAAGAAACTGTTCTACTGAACATTAAAATGCAACTAAAAATATAGCTGGGAAACACAGGTCCCACTGTTGGCCTGAGTTTGCTGTCTTTGGTTACATTAAAAGAAGGACACTCAACTGTAACTGAAAGTAGAAACAACCTACAACACGAAGTATGTAATGCTTGCAACTCTTTTTAAGTTACTTGGTTTATTCTCAGTAGAATGCAATACGACTTACAAATTACTCTCTCAATTACATTTTCAAAGGGTTTCTCTCTCTTTTGCTTACAATCACCTGCTGAATGTTTTAAAATACATGTTATTTTCCATTTGGAAAACATGGTGGTGTTTGTTTGGGTTTTTGTTGTTGTTGGAGTTTTTTTTGTTTGTTTGTTTTCACTATATGCTTTCATTTCTAACTATGTTCAACATTACCATCACTTTTCTATTTTCTCTGTTTGCATATCAGCCTCGATATCAGCACAACACTAATGCTGGATGTGGTTAACTAAAATTAGTTCCCTCTGCTGCGTAGCAACAGAGCATAAAATGGACATGACATTTGGATCCTCCAAAAAGAGTGGCTATTGTTCACTCAGTTTTAGATGCTACATTGATGCCTACAAGGTAGAATGGGCTAAACACAAGTTATATTAAATACAGTGGGATTATACCAATGAGTCATTTGATCAGATATGTTCAGCGTAAAGAAAACATTAAATACTCTCCAGGCTGTGGCTGGCCACACGTGGGGATGCAGATGACACAAAAAGCTACTCTCACAGATGAGGAGCCACAGGAAAGCTGGGGAGGGCAGTCGAGGTTAGCAGAACTGAGTTTAGCAGTGATAAACAAGCTTGGAACCATTTCAAACTGTGGCTGAGCTCCTCCTCCAGCATCCCTTCTCCAGAGGGCTGGCACCCTCTGAAAAGCCCTCAGTATATGACGGATGAATCAGAGAGTATTCCTGGAGGGAATTCCACAGTTGCATGGTTCCTCTTTGTCTCTTTTTCCCTCTAGTGTAACACAGTGCATGCAGTTACCACATTCATGTATTCAAACTCTGGACTTGAACATAAATACAGATGTTTGCATCTACATAATGAATACACCTCAATTTTTTAGGGTATGCTCACAATGACTCTAGCCTTTAACGTCTGGTTAAATTAGGAGGATGTGCATTATGACTTTATATAAACTACATGGAACAATTATCAGATCAACAGTCTGTGTATTTTAACTATTAAAATACTGATGTCTTTCAGTTGTTTCAAGTCGGGTCATAGAGTATGTCTTACATATTTTTAAGCATGCAAAAAGTATAACAGTAGGTATATGATAGTTAATAAAATACAGTGAATATATGAGTGTTTTTCTTGACTGAATACAGTTCTCTTGATATCTGACTTCTAAATATCTTGGAACAAACTGGACACTGAGTTCACTTTTATGTCTGTGGTTAGAGAAACCAGCACAAACCCAAATGTCCAACGCCAGTTAAAAAATTTACCCCTGTCCTCCTCCTTTTTTACATAGACTGCATCACAGAATCCCAGTATTGCAGAGGGGCTGAGTTTGTTGTAGACGTCTGGAATTCCTCTAATCTAATACCTCTGCTCAGAACAAGGTCAAGTAGAGCAAGTTGCCAAGGGCTGTGTTCAGTTGGGTTGTGAATATCTCAAAAGACGGAGACCCCACAACACTACTGTGTTTGACCATCCTCAAAATAAAAAATGTGGAATTTCTTATATTTCCATTTGTGTCTATTGTCTCTTCTCCTTTTACTAGACACCACTGGGGAGAGTCTGACTCCCTCTTCTTTATAACATCCTATCAAGTACTAACAGACATGGATAAAATCCACCTGAGCTTTCTCATCTCCACGCTAAATAATCCCAAGCTTTCTCAGCCTCTTCTTATATCACAGATACTCCATGCCCTTAACAATCTTTGTGGTCCTGGGCTGGACTTGCCCTAGTTAAGTCTGTGTCTCTCCCGTATGGGGGAGACCACACTGGACGCAGTATTCCTGATGTGTCCTGCCAGTGCTCAGCAGAGAGGAAGGCACCTCCCTCCTACCTGCGGGTGACACTGTCTAGTGTGGCCCAGGAGGCTGTTCATCTTGAACACAGGGGAGCCCTGCTGGTCCATGCACAACTTGTTGTCCATCAAGACCCCCCAGGGCTTATTCTGCAAAGCCATTTTCCAGCCAGTCATCCCTCAGCCTGTTCTGGTGCATGGGGCTATTCTTCTGTGGCTGCAAATCTGCATTTTCAGTTGCTGAACCTCACAACATGAATATTTCAAGTCATTATAGCCACCAAGAAGTCAACTAATCTAGCTCTTTAAGTCATCCCTATGATCAATTGGAAGAGTGAAACTGTTTCAAAGGGCAATTCATCCCTCTATTCCACCAAGTAACGTCTGTGAGAAGGGGACACATCTCTTTCCACAGGCGTGGCCGGTCTCAGTCTGAGTATTTGATGTTTTCTTTATGCTGAACATGTTTGCTTGCTTCACAAAAATTTGCTTTGAATGCCTTACGCTTTCTCATGTCAAGAGAATGTGGACACTAAATCTCTACTAAATATGACTGTGATGGTGCCCAGCTCTTTGATCAACTGTGTCCAAAATGGAAATGCTCCCCCAACTGGCAACTTTCCCGTTCTCTAAAGCGCATTCTTTATTTTCTGTCTTATAATAATCTCTACTTAGCTTATCCACTGTCTCAAAAAGTTTTACTGCTAGTCACAATATGTTAAAGGTATTTCTGGAATGTTTTATAAATGCTGTGTGGTAAATATTCACTTTTGATAAAACCATTCATACTCACTACCTTTAATCTGCCTTGAATTTTTCACACAAACCACTTATGTTAGGTTTGATTTTAAAGTTTGTTTTGTACAAACATTTCCGATCATCCTTTCAGCAGTTTTGAGAGTTCATGTAACAGCAGCTTTTAGAAAAGACAGAACAGAACTGAAGTCAGTATATTTAGATTTTTTTTTTTCTGGAGTAAATGTAGAAAAAGGGGTTGTTTTTATCATATACACAAGTTATTGAATAATGTTTGTGTTGCCATTGGCAGTTTAAAGTCCAATGACAGATTTGACATTAAAATCAAAACATGAAACTCACTTGTAATTGAAGTATAGATTTTGTTAAAAAACTGTATGAATTCTGAGGTCTTTTCCAAAAATTGAAGAATAAATATATAGCTATGTTTGTTAAAGTTTCAAATAGGCTAAGTGGGCCTTTATATATATATATATATGTGTATATATATATATATATACATATATAGGTATAGATATTAAAAAAAAAAAAAGAGCTCGTTGTGCATCAAATAGGTTCTGTAAATACTTATCTCTTGAGTGGGAAATTCTGTGCTACTCGTAAAAAGAAGTGCTGTTATAAGGCAGGATTTTATGACGGAATCCTATTACGTTACACTCCTTCTGGAGCTCTTGTTCCCAGATCTTTGTAATAAGAGTAATTGTTACACAGACCATTCCATGAGGCCAAGTTCTGAAATTCTCTTTCATTTTTCAATCTATTCAGCCAGTGGCCTTCAATAACCCTTTCAAAAAATGACAGAGTTCCCCCTCTGGCATGCCTTCTCCAGAGGTGTGACTGCCTTGGAAAAGAGGTCAGCTTCTGCAATATACACTATATAACAGCAAAATCAGACTGTTGAGACAGACCAGTTATTGTAAGTCATGCACGCTTTCCTCCACCTTTTTGTCTCCTTCTCATCCTAACTTTTTAAGGCTGCTGGGAACCAAACTAGTTTCTGGGGTAAATAAGGAATTCTCAGGGCTCACATTGCTGGGCTTGATTACCACAGTGATGGAGAAGGGCTGTGCATTTGTTTTAGTATTTTTACTGTCCTTGGTAGAATATTATTGAAGGACAAAGTAGTCAACATAGTAGATGTCACAGCATATTACAGAATTTGTATGAGGCCTTAAATATTTTCTGGAAGCAACTTAACAGAAGAACTTTACACTTAAAAATAGAAATCCTTAAGAAAAAACAAAACAAAACAAAAACAAACCCACCAAACCCTAGCTAGAAGAAAAGGACAGTGTTTGAGGATCTTACTGGATATTAAACAATATTCCTGCTAAACCATATATTGCATTCTCATACAAAAAACAAAAAGCAATACAACAACAAAAGCACAAACAAGAAAAACCTACCCAACCCCCCAAAAATCCAAAACTCAAACCCAAATACAAAACTTCCTGATTTATATGCTTACTTAGAAATAGTTTAGGTACATAAGACCTGTGCAGACATCTGTGTACAGATGTTTCTATTTCCAAAAACTCCTCAACTTCCTCCTTGATTTTAAGACACTGCAATTCTTTTTAAAAATTACCATTAACATTTTCACTAAATTACTTTTTCCTATAGAACACTCTTACTTCAATCATGTGTATGAACTGTACTACTGTTTTCCTTACAAGCCTGTCCTCAAGCAATCCACGTAAGCACTTGCCTGACATTGTTTCTACCTGAAGAGCACTGACCAGTTAAGTGCATTTTTACCTTACTTTTTTTCTTTTTATTTTTTAAAGCATAGGAACATAACTTGGTGCCACAGAGAAAGGCTGTTGACATCTACTATTGCTATGTTCCTTTGCAGAGAGAACATAGGACAGTCAATCATTTTACTTGGACCAAAAGAGATAGATAGGACCAATTTAGAGTAAGATTAGGGTTTGCACTTTTATTTCTGATAAGTATACTAGGGCATGAAGGCCAGTTGCATCCTGAGGCTGCCCATCTGGCAACCACACCCACAGCTAAGGCAATAATGTGGGCAGTAGATGCTGCTTTTACTTCGAAACAGCAACTCTTTTTCCAACATCCTTTTCTCTTTGTTTGGAATAGATATTGAAGCATCAATAACAAAACGCCTTTGACTTGTACCTAG
This sequence comes from Columba livia, assembly GCF_036013475.1. Taxonomy (NCBI): domain Eukaryota; kingdom Metazoa; phylum Chordata; class Aves; order Columbiformes; family Columbidae; genus Columba; species Columba livia. Next base: position 193,520,651 of record NC_088602.1, read on the forward strand.
AAACCTACAGTTTTGTGTAAGGGCACTGCTAGGGTCTGCTTCTAGCCATAGAATGGGATTCTTGATGACTACACTTCAATGAGTCCTGTTCCATGTCTGTCTTTTTCATCCCCAACTCACCTAATGTGCAATTAAACCATGCCTTTATCACTCTACAGGAGTCTAGTCAACAACTGAAAACTAAAACCTCTTATCATATTTAATTAAACAATTTAACCACGCTGAGTTCAGAATTGCACTTCTTTCTGATTCACATTTGAAAACAAACCCCAGAATGTTTAGAAAGAAACTATCACATTGAACGGCAGCTCAATGAGCTTTTTAAATCAAAGTGTCAGTCTTTCCTGATATCTCAGCTCTTGAGGAGCCTTCTCCATGACTCTAGTAAGCTGAGAACCAAGCAGAGAAATTCTGATTTTGAAGTCCAGGAATTCATGGAACTGCATTTATAATGTAAGAAAACAGTACTGAGCATTTTAAATGCTAATCTACCTCTCTTGCCTTTCCCACAATAAAGGTGTTTGGGCCCAGTTTGAGTTCAATGTAAACAGATATATTTTTTTAAGAATCGGTACAGAGACAATATAATTTAAGAAATAAAAAACATCTTCCATATGAGGTTTGTTCAGCTTGTGGTTCATAGAGGTGACTGAAGATCAAAGTCAGTATGTAGCCTTACATTGGGTATGGATAACTGCATGGCTAACTAATCTTAGCAGAAAACAAAAAGTCTGAAATTCTATGACCAGTCATGTAACAATGTTCTCAAAAATTACTTTCCAAATGAAAAATACTGAAAAGATATATCACCTTCTAAACTCTCGAGTCTGCTCTATTCAGGAAGAAGAACAAATGCAAAAGCAAAAATTCAGTGGAGCCAGGATAGGTTTCTTGGAAACAATTTACATCATTCTGTATCTGAGAGAAGCTGTTGCTGGATGAATACTGATGAAGCAAACCCAGATATAATTCCAGGCATTTTTAAACGACAATGCAGCTGATTATCTAAAACCAAACCTTCTCTTTCTCGTGAGTCAAACTGTGAAGTTATGAAGAGTTATTAATGGTATGTAGTTAGATTTATAAAAATAATACCTATGATTAGGAGAAATGTAGGAAGTCCAATTTTTTTTTCACCTTGCAGATAAGAACTATAATTTGGACATTTGGAGAGCCACCTAAGTAAATGCAGCCACCAAATAATTTTATTTTCTTTAGGAGCTGTATGATTGACTGACTCTTAATAAGTGCAAAAATAGCTGTAGGCAAACAACAGTACTAAGCTTGCAGTGCACAGAAGTGAGCTAGAAAACAGATGCCAGCCCTTAGCTCTTCCTGTAGAAATTGTACACGGTAATGATAGGAAAGTGATTCCTTAAGCATATTTTCTAGCTTATTTTTCATCACTATCTTATTTCATGTGGCACTTCAAAATGCTCTTTTATACCTGGGTTGCTAGAACAGGATATCAGCAGCTTTTTGCTAGTGCATATAATTGAAAGGCTGTTACTTAAGCAGGCACCATTAAAAAAATCTTAATTTGCCAACAGTTCCAATCTACTTCCATGCCTAGAATAGAAAAATAATTATAGTATGCTGCTGCATTTGAAAATTTTGGCAAATTTTGGCAAATTTTGATCTTTTAATGGTAACTGCTGTTCACAACAAGAAAACTAAACCTTGAAGCCTTGAATAAATAAAAATAAATATAAATAAAAATAAACATAAACCTTGAAATCTTTCTGTAGTCTGGATATGCATATTATAACACAAACAGTGTTAGTAGATGAGATAGAACTATTTTATCAGGAATTAAACTTTAAATTATAAACTCCATTAACTTTCAAGGGTGTTACCAAAATTTGTAAAATTTTATTGGTTCTGTTAATTTCAGTGGTGATGACTGAATTAACTTTCTTGAAATCAGACTAGAATCACATATTTTTTTTTCTCCTTTGTGAAAGCACACCCAGTGTTAGACAAGAAGTACTTAATACTACTCTTAAGCTTTAAAATTAACACAGTCAACAATTCCTGACCACACATTGCTCAAAGGGCATGAAAATCATGTGATTTTGCATCCTAATTTTGCCAGAATAAAATCTTGTTGCCTCAAATGAAATTAAGATTCTCAGTACTGAAAATAATATGTGTATTCTGCTATACAGATATGTCTTAATGGCACTTCATACAGTGCAGCATGTTAAGTACACTTACTGCTTGACAGATTGCGCGTTTTGGTAAATGGGAACGTATCTGTCATTTCTGAGGTAGACTCAAAAGATTAGGAGGTTAAAATTATTAAGTGCAGTGCCTTTTGTTGCTGAAAGTGGTCTTGAATGTGAAAGCACCAGTGAGCTGACTTGATTCCTATATTGTTGTACATAAGCTGGATTTGCACTAGCAGTACAGTACTGATTATACCTCCAAGCAAGATTTACTTTCCTGTAGAAGATTATCCCTCTTTATTTACTGAGCTAAGCACTTCATGTGCATCTCCTTGTCTAGCATAAAGTAAAAGGGCTTGTATTTAAAAAGTCTGCTAGTTAAAGAAGAGTTATGTATATCTTAATTTCTTTCAATTGCTTACCATTTATGCATTTTAAATGATAGTAAGACATACCATTCTATGGAAAATTGATACTAATGTTGTACAATTACTGTAAATAGCTTTTTGAAATGTAGCAGCAATGTTTTCTATCCTATATTATCCCAAATTGGCACTTGGATAAATGTCAACTTGATCAATCAAATTTGGGTAGGTTTTTTTTCATCCTAAATGTTGAATTCCCTCTTTTTTTAGTACCCACCACTCTCAAAACTTATGTTTTTATCGAAATGAAGAACACAATTAACAAATTAATTAAATCTTTACTAATTCAAGGAAAACAAAACATTTTTTGAAAAGCCACAACAACTTGGAAATGAAAGGTAAGAATATTATCCTTTATTCTGTTTGCTAAAAGTGAGAAAACTAGCTTAACGCTGTAACAGAGTATAAGGTCACTGAAGATTGACCCATTTGTATGATCCAGATTTTTTTTACTTTTATTGCTACAACAGCCTCTCCAATATGAGAATACTAATGCATTACTTCTTAAACGATCTGTCATTAAATCACAATAGTGATATTTCTTTTAATTTGTCAGTACTAGGTTTGTATTACACATGCAGTTGAGGCTAGTTAAATAGAAATAACTAAGCTAAGAAAATAAAATTTTGAGAATTCAGGAAAAATGTCTCCACATTAGCCTGAACAGAGCTCATTCTGTTCCCTTTTTAATGTAACTTCTGTTCTAAGAATTTAAGATACTGTGGAGTCACCAAGCTGGCACACAGAAATCCCACTAACAGCACAAGTCTGGAAAGTACAGCTCAGGTACCTTAAAAATCACACAAACAGTTAGAAAGTGAATCCAGGCTCATTCGTTTCATTTTAATACATGAAAAAAAGGACTAGATTCGTAGGAATTTACTTAATTTTAATTAGCCTTCATCCAGGCAAATTCCCATGGGCAGCAGCATGAATTAAAACAAGACCTCACATTTGGCTTAGTAGGATTTATATTGCTGTGTGCCATGGTCTGAGTCATCTGACTTTTTGAAGAATATCAATATTTCTATATTTGACTGTCCACGTTTCTGTTCAGCACCACATATTTGCAAATCTGTAGTAACATTCAAAATGTTACTCACTCTGCAAGAAAGAGGAGAAATCCAATGTGCTTAAAGGATGCAGGAGTGGTTGTCATTCTGGTTATTTTGGGTCAATGAACAGAATGATGAATTTCAGTTTCATGAATGACCTTAAACGTAGAAATCTAACACAGTGGTTCTATGCACGTAAGTGGATAGAAATAACAGTAACAATGTTTGTGACTCTGCCCTTCATTGGTATAAATCTGAGAGTCTACATAGATAGGGAGACCTTGCAAATGTCATACTTTGATGATAAACACTCTAAGTAGGGTGAGAGAAATGCTTCCTCCTGTTCATACCTCTTTGCAAAAGTGAGACTGATCCCCATGAAATGTTCAGCCCCATTGATGAGGTCTTTCAATTCCTTATATCTTAACTGCAACTCGAATATTTTACACAGTCTAACTTCTGATTTGGTAGACTAACTTATTCCTTTTATTGCCTTTTTCATAGTCATGGGTAGCTATCTAAAGGAACAGGCTTTCCTATAATAAAATCAGGATGAAAAAGTGTAGGACTGTCAAGAGTCCCTATGCAGTCCTCAAGGACTCTGTATAGCTTTTTCCCTACTTTTACTGCAACCTTTTAAGCATGTAGAAAACATCTCTTATGGACTAACATTCTATGAGTTTTTCTATTCATTTCCACGAAAGAAAAGCAGCCTGTGTTCTTTTGTAAAATTATGCTGAAGGCTGGAGATACTCTAACAGCAAAACTAAATTTTAACTACCTTATCAGTTTTAATTTAGAAGTCTATAAAACTGTTATTTAAATTAAAAAGAAGAAAATCTAAACCTACAATTTTAGTAAAGAATCCACTTTTAGAACTAGAATCTTCCTCCTTGTTATATGAAGCCGCACCATGCTTTTATACAAATAAATGATACCTGACAGCTTCATGGAGAAATTATTAACAGCCAGCATCCCATCATAATTATTCTCTCACATTCTTAGTTACTAAAAGTTATAATATGGTTTTTAGTATTACAAAGGAAGAAGTTTCTCCCACCAGCTTCTGAAAAGTAGAAGACATGAGATTTTAATGTAGTTTAAACAGAAAGCCCCACTTAACTGTGTTCCTACTCAGTCTGGTGTTAAACCAGAAGATCATAAAGAAAGACACATTTTACATGAACTTTAATTTCACAGCATTTACATTTTCTCTGTGAATGCAAAGGAATTCTTAATTCAATCAAAATGCTGATAACCTTCAGTTTGGAAATTGTGCTTTACTGAAAGCAATCTGGATTTTAAAAAGTTACAAATGTCCAAAAAAAAGCCAAACTTATTAAGACTGTCTAGTTGGCTGCCTATCAAATTCTTCACTGACTGTGCTTCTGTGCTTCTTTCTCTTGCAAATAGGTCACTTCTTTGCCCTATGATTTTTAACCCATACATAAGTAACTTGCAACACAATGAACACCTCACATGATCTCCTATAAAATATACAGTAAGAAAAATAATATGAGCAGGTAAATGAGCAGGTCTGATCCCTGCTACAGAATGATTGTAATTGCTTGGTAAAGTGTGAACAGGAAAAAAAATAGTGTGGCCAAAAATAAGTTTATATCTACATGAAAAAAGAATGAATGGCATTCTTACATGGTCACATATTAGATTCTGGGTTAAAATAAGAGTGCAAAGTGCTGCGAGACTGTGACTGGGCTGAATATAACAACCTTCCTGTAAGAGATTTATCTAATGTGCATATAAAGGGAGGACGTTCACCACTGAGTCACTGCTGTCCAAGATACAACGGATTTTTGAACAGTCTGTTCAGTACTGGTAAAACTGTCATCTAGGAGAGCTCTGATAAAATGGAGGGGTTTCAGATATTTGAGAAAATAACTAAAGGAATGATAAGAGACCCTCTGAGCAAGTCAGAGAGTCCAACACATCTTATCAAAGGAAAAGATTAATGGGGAAGTGACTCAGTCACAGCCTGTAAAGGTTTATACAGTTTTTATCATGCATTTTCATGTCCAGCAAACAAAAGTAAAATAAGATTCCATGAAGGGCAGTTGACAACAGACAAGTTTGCCCTAGGAATACAGTGAAATATTCTAAATGAAGACTATTAGAAGCATTTATCTAGTACTAATTTTGAGTCTCATCACTTGATGTTTTAGAAGCAATTTTGTAAGTTTTCCTAAAATTTATTTTTAGAGCATTGTTGGCTTTTTGAAGGTCTTTTCCAAACTAACGATCTACAGGCAACTTAACAGATAACCAGTGCTTCTAATATTAGAGGGTAGATAAATTCAGTGAATGATTCAGAGAAAATATGAGGCTAATTCACCAGTACCCTAAGTGAAGAAGATTGGCATTATAAATCTCTATTTCATGAACAGATCCATGATTTAAACACATTTTTGCAAAATTGCCTACATGAAGACTAATTTCTTTTTTGTTAAAAAGTCTATTCACTTATTCATGACTCCACAGTCCTTTAAAAATTGCCATCCATTGTAATTTCGTCATTTGGGAAGGCAATATTTTGAATTAAAATCGTGTCTATTCAGGCTTCATTTTTGTTTAAAGGTAGTAGGATATGGACTACAGATAACTGAAAAAACAAAATCTTCTATCTTTCGGCAATCACTCCTTCGCTTTTAAAGTCCAGGTATCTGTGAACATGCACCAAAGTAACATAATTAAAACACAGACCGATTTAACAGGTTCAATTCTGTTTCCTGGTTAAAGATTGAGAGACCAAAAGATGGAGCCCATTAACAATATGGAATGAAGAATGAGAAATCACTGCAGACTGAAGTAAGTCCCACTGGGGGCCTAACAAGCACCTGCCATCTCCACACGGCAAGAGATCAATCAGTCTCTGTGTGCAGCAAGCCGACCTGCCAAAAGCAGAACCACAAGGGGGAGAGAAGAAAAATGATCAATTCCCCAAATTCTTTGCTCTGCAGTAATAAAACACAGTGCTCTAAACACTTACATTGCCTTTGCAATTGTGATACCTTAGTCAATTTCAAAATCTGGAGTGAAACTCCTGACTGATATACAGAAAGAAAGGTATCCAAAGTGCATTAGACAACTAATTATTGCTACTGTGTAAATTCAGTCGCATTACAAGGAAAATAAGTTTTGTGGTTTTCGAACTAAAAGTTGTGAAGAGCAAACATCCAAGTTTTTGTTCTCACGTACAAGACTGCAGTTTATATTTTGTAGACTTCAGTTCATTGCTTATTTGATTTCTGCTTGGCCAATAGAACAGGAAAACATATGAAGTATCTACCAAATACAACAGTGGCAACTGGAAATGGAAGCTAGATAATTGGAACTTGATATTTTTTTGTTTGCTAGAAACTGTAGTTATCAACACCCCTATAAAGTTCATTTATTATCAAGCAGAAGAACAACCAAAGAATCACAGAATACAGCACATAATTCTAAGTCCTACCAAACTCCAGGCTGTTAATGTGACTGAGCACATGGATAGAGTCACATGTTAAAATAAAACCAACCTCAGTTTGAGAAGATCAGAAATCATGAACAAAATCTCTCTATATTACTATTCTTTCTTAGGGAATTAAGTACTCAAATCCTAAAAGGTGACATGATCAAACAAAATTATCTGGAATTCTAGAGAAAGCACTGAGATCATGCACTTCTTACGTGAATAGCCAGGATCTTTTAATATTTTTGTGTTCTCTCTCAAGTGTTCTTAAACCACTTTCCCACAATATGAAGTGTGATTTTTCATTTCCTGTTGTACAGAAGACAACTGTGAAGTGCGGGTACAGCAGTAAATAATACAAGACAAGAATCTGTTTGGTAAACAAAAAAAACCCAAAGAGCCTTATTAAAGACATTTATTTGCATTACCCTTCACTACTGTTATGAAGAATGATGATTATAATGAAAACTCTCCATTAAAAAAGTTCAAAGCTGTCTTTTGATGTAATGAAAGAAGTCCAGACTGGCAAAAATGAAAAATAAAGAGGACATCCAAAAAATTCAAAATAATACAGTATCCTTCATTAGTCAATAAGAAAAATATTTTTGTATGAAACAAAATAATGGAAACAAACGGTCTGATCTTCAGAGAAAATTGTTTGTTTCTCATTCACTTGAGAAACCATTCTGTTCATCCTTGCACAAATATTACCTTTGACATGTTTTCGAAGTCACTGTCTGCATAGGTTATCTGCTGAGCAAGTGCCTGTAGTGTTAGCTCAAGAGAGACCCAAAGATGGATATAACTTTTCCATCAAACTTGCAGAAGAAAAAAAACAAACCATGAGTTTTGTGTTATATAGCCAGACTTTTAAATAGCTTCTTCAGTTCTGCTAGGTTCTGCTTTAGCCTATTTTCTGCGACTACATTTAGGTTTCAGCTAATCCATCTCCTCATCGGTTTTACTCCTCAAATACCCTTGTTGATATATTTAATTTTAATATCACACCTTCAGTTGCCTCACAGAGATAAATGCCACATGACACTGTGTGGATTGTGCTGCTCTTCAAACTGAGGTAAAGTTCTGACTTGATTGAAGTGAACAGCAAGACTTCTATTGATTTCAGTGGGATCATGGTTGAACAGACTCTATAAAACACATCTGCAGGGTCTGCACTGTAAATCCCGTTATCACTCAGGGACTTGAACATGTTCAATACATTAACATTCAGTAAATTAATTTGTACATTTAAAAAAGAAAATATTTAATCACTTACAATTATGTAGACAATCTTTAAGCAAAGAATTAAAACAAGCAATTGATACAGATTAAAAAGAAAGAAAAAATTAAAACAATTACACACACACAAAAAAAGAAAAAAAAAACAGAAAAAATCATGATAGAAGAGCATATATGAGGAGGCAAACTGAAAATCATTTCTTTCACACAAAGCACAATACAATTCAAGCTCTTCTGTAATGTGTAGCATACTCGCCTATTAAATAAAAAGCAAGAGATTATGTCTTTTTGTTGTTCAAATGTCACAAAAAATATACCCTGTACTTCTGCATGAGAGCTAAGTACACAAATCCTGAACAATATTCCAGTCTTCAGTGATTGCTTCTTTTAAAAAAAATATTTCAGAATGACATAGACAACTTACTAGCAAGTTCAGTACATGAATTTTCTGTCACTTGGGCTTACTCTGGTACAGTGGCTATGGAAGAGACTCAAAGGTATAACTGTGCAATAATATTCAGAACACAGACAGAATTATTTCCCTTTGTAGGAATAACTATGATCATATTAATAGTAGGCTAAATTAAATTATGCCTAAAGTAATATTTAGATACTTTACTCCAGGCACTATTTTTACATAATCTAATATCCAGCTTTACCTAGTCCTGGAAGCACTTATATTCTCTATTAATTTCTCCATTTGATCTCAACTTTCCCAGTGTTGTTATATTAAATATCAATGTGTGTGCATTGATACTGATACACAGGGAAGCATGTGTTCTGGGGAGAATCCTGTCTTTCTTCTGTCTAAGCCTCTCTATGATCCATTGCACCTTACCTAAATTCCATCTAACTCCCCAAAAAACCTGCAACATTTTTTATGGTAAGCCACAATCTGGAAAGAAATGGAAAACACAGTATTATCTCCTAGATAGCAACCTAATGTCTATCATTCATATTCCTTGCAATACATCTATACAACTTTACATTTATATCCTAAAACATTTTGAAAACTTTCCAAGAGAGTTCTTGGAAGTTTGAATAAAAAATTGTAAATATTAATTCTCAGATATTTTAAAGTATATCAATGCAATTTTCCTGTATCATCAGCAAGTACACTATTCAGTTTATGCTGAAAAAGACTTATGTTACAATTGCAGAAGAAATATTTTGAAACACTACTTTGCTAAACAAACTAGAAGAACTCCTCTGAGTATTCATAATACATGTTTACCAACTATTTTAATTAAAGCACATATCTCTGTAGTTAACTTGAAACCTATATTTCAATTTGGTTCCTTTATTATGATTTTCAAGTTTCCTGTATCACATGCACATATATTTTGAAAAACAAATATAAATAAAATATGACAGAATAAACACTGATTAGAACATTTTGGAACATCATTAACATATCCAATTTACATGGCATAAATCTGCTAACATCTGCAGTGATATAAAATTCCCCAACATCTTTCATACCATGAAGATGAAAGCACTATTTTTTTTCTACACTTGGTACAATAAATAAAACAGCATATTTCTTCTCTTTCGTATTTAATGAGAAGTCAATGAGTGTCATTACAGCATGTTAGCACAGAACATTAAAAGGGAGAAGATGGAAATATGATGCTGAGCAGTTCAAATAGTCTCTTAGCCCAGGACCCAGAACAAGAAATTAACTCCATCAGACAGTAATTCATTGCTTCGGGAGGCTCCAAGATAAATAACCTGGACTACAGCATCACCTCCCTTGGCATTTTTCACATTTCTTGCTTTCCATCACCAAACTGAACAGTGGAAATTTAAACAAGGAACAACATATTAAAGCTGAGGAAAAACATACACTTATACATATTGACATGCAGGAGGTTCTTAAACAACAGCTGTTGAGTATTCATGACCCATATTAAATTCCAGTTTACTTGTTGTTTGGTTATTTTTTGACTGGGATTTTTTTTTTTAATCTGAACAAGAAAATAATAAAAATCTGCTGAAGTCTTACATTTATTCTGATGGATGCCAACTGCTGATGTAAAATGAAATCATGTTACAATTATATTCACAGTGTGCTTGCACAAAGGAGCAACAAGTATAACCCATTTTAGCTCAGCTAGAGCCTAAAAATGAAAGGTCAGCCTAATACGCAACTGGTTCGCTTCAGTTGAACCATTTTACTCAATGTCCATTTGAAAACTGATAAATCAAATAGTGAAGTCCTTATTCAGGCTGCAAAAGCACCTGTGGTCTTCCCCTACAGAAAGTGAAGTGTACAACTCTGCTAATAGAAACAGATATATGTTTTGAAATTATAGTATGTCCATCCGCCTCTGAAAAACAGACAATTCAGATCCACTTCAGGTCTTTAGAGGTCCAACAAACAACATGTTAAGTTTTTAAAAACACTCTGCTCTGCAAAGTCCTACAGACAAATAAAAGTTGACAGACTCTTTAATTTGCAAATCTTTATTTACATAGACCTACTGTGGCAGCAGCCTATCACCCACTAGGTCCTTGCCTCTTTGCTTTTTTCCCTTGTCCACATCCTTTATCCCAGGCATCCCTCTGCTGCACAACAAGCTAGGGAAATTCCTGTTTGTATTTCAGAAAACCTGAATGCAAAAAAATATGCATTTTTAAGCTTCCAAAAACAGCAAAGCAACTGTACCAAAAATGAGCACTCGGATTCAGGAATCTGCAGCTAAATCACTAAGACCTTCAGCTCCTAACTTTCGCAAAGTACTTGTGAAACCAAAAAGAGGAGAAACACTTCATAGTAAACCACTTCCCTGCAGGCTGCTGCAGCTGCCAGTATTGCAGTGGCAGCCACTGGACTGGGTGTTGAGCAGATTCTGATTTTTCTGTTTGTTGTACTGTCTGCCTACCTTCCTCTTGCACTCAGCTGAACCCATCCCAGCATGCTCCCACCCCTGCTGCTATCTCCATCCCAGCTATGTCCCCCCCCTTTTCCATATCAAACACTATTCCACACATTTCTCAGGTGAAGAACTATTATTACACATCATTGTTACATACAAAGTAAATATCTAATCCTCAGATCAGTCTGAAAACCAGAGTATTACTGGCCAAAAATAAGTTATTTTGGACCACTTATACTTTGTAACTAGGGGTTTTCTCTTTAGAAGACAAGTTTTGAAATAATGTTTCTGATACATCACCTGCTTTTCCGAGGACAAAAATGAAAGGTATACAAAAACTAATTTAAATGTGAATGTATCATTTCTCACATGAATTAATGTGAGACCTAGTCCTAGGCCCTTTAAACTCTTGTGTATTTGCCTTTATTATTGAACTTTATCAATGACCTATAAGATAAATTCTTTCCTCTATTTTGACATTTTTACTAAAATTACAGTAATGATGGCTCCTTCATCTTTATTGTGTGTTACTTTGAACTTTTTAAATCAAAAAAATGTTAACAGCAGTACAATCTCTATTGCTGACAGCAGGCTGCTCACCACCACTAGGCAAGAGAAAGCTTCACCAGAGCAAAGAAAGTAGCAGTTGGACTTCACGTATCAGTTATGTATTTCTTGTGCTTTCTGCATCCTCCATGTTTATCCTAATTCTAGAGGGACTGTTTCCACAGGACTGTAAAAGATAAATCATTCCCCTAGAAAGATCAAAGTGGTCCTGCAACCAAGTCAGTTTGCTCAGGCTCTCAAGGAGGCAGAGCACTGGAAAAGCAGCAGCTCCTGAGACTGGGGTCATGGAGTCACTGCCCTTTATGAATATGTAACTCAAAAGACTGAAGCCACACACTGTAGAGGAAAACTCTTAACCCTTATCATGGCTGTGGTATCTTCGGGGACTTAAGAGTGTTAATGAGATTACTAATGTTTAAGATGCTGTTCATGATAAACAGCAAGGGGGATCTACAGAAAGAGCTTACTTGAAGCAACACTAGATGTCTGTCTTTGAGTCAATAACATCTCAACTGAAACCCGTCTATAAGTTGGCAGATGATACTGCATGGTTTCCATTGTTTTAAGGCAGTAGTAAGGTGACCTAAGATTTTCCAGGAAACTTTCACTTTTAGGAGAGCATTGGCATGTATATAGATGTAGTAATACTTTTTGCATTAATGTATTTATCCTTTTTACCACTTTCCAAACCCTCAGTTCAGTTCCTACTCCTGTCACCTGCACCATGGAGTCCCCTGTAGGGGTCAGGTACAGGAAAGAATATCATTTAATGGCGGCCCAACCTAACATGGTGTTATCTCCAAACTTACTGAAGGTGCACTCAATTCCCATCTTTGTTTTATGCTTCCACACTTTTAAGAAAATGTCATGCAAAGTCCATGATCACTTCTGCTTCACTTGTTGGCTGCCCTGGAAGCATCTGCCATGCATAAGAGTCAAGCCTTCTAAGGCTGGAATACAGCGTAGGCCAGATCCAGCTGTGGAGAAGAGGCTGGCTAACTCCTGAGCCTCTCAGGTCTATAGAAGATGTTCTCATGAACAGAAGTATGTGGTTACAGACAAATGTCTATGTTCCTAATGTAATAATTGTCTACATCTGCATTTGTAAGTAGGCACAAAAGTATAATTCAAAAGTCTTACCAGAAGGTTTATTTGGGAACATCTTCCTCTTTGAATATGGAATTAGGGGGCTATTCTTGAACTAATGTACAGAGAATTCAGTGCAATTTGGTTAATACAGCATGCTGAGAACTTAGAACTTGTACCAAGAAGTCATAGCTGATGCTGTAGTCAATACAGTACAGTATGTCTTCAGTCTTGCTGATATGCTACCAAAATTTCACAATCTGTACCTGGTTTGTGAGTAGGCTGTGCCTGGGCAAGGGCATCTTTAAAAAAAAAAAAAAAAAAAGAAAAAAATGTAGGAATTATTAATACTCTTGGGAGCTCCATTATATCTTTCCAGTGCATCCTGTTGTCAGCAAAGCTGTGACAACTCTGAACTTTAGAAACATGTAATATGTACAAAATTGATAAATAAAAATCAGTCTGAAAACATAAACAATAACACTCTAATTTCATTACTTAACACTCCTAACCAGGTTTCTTGTCACAATCTTGATTAGTCCCTTCTCAAACTATTACTTTTTGCATCTGCAGACCACTTTCAACTAAATTTGATCAAGATCTCAGAAACTCTAAGTCCATGAGTGTTTGAAAGGTTGGCAACAGCGCAGAGTAAAAAAAAATTACTAATGATAAACTAATGTTTAGTGATGCTTCTAATGTGGAAAGGACTGCTGGATGGTCAGTGAGCACAAACAGCCTGCCCTTAGTGACAGCAGGCCAAAAATGACAGATAAGGTATCAATGGGATTTTGTAGGAGGGAAGAATCACAGGACACAGTAGGGAGGGGAAACAGGGAACAGAGAAGAGGACTACAGGGATTTGTCGGTTCTAAGAAGGGCTGCAGGTCTTGGACTATTGGTTGACATGAAGAAAAAGTAGTCAGGATTGCAGGGATGAAAGACTACTGAAGACTACTGCTTCATTAGTCCCACAGTTCACAGGACAACCTTACAATTAAAAGACTACAGACTAGAATTTGTGATGTAACATATATTTTAAATATATTTATTTGTTTATTTATTTATCTATTTTTACATTCAGTAACTGCAAATGGGAGTAGTTGTGTGTTTTGTTGTGTTTTGGTTTGCTTTTTTGTTGTTTGAATTCTTTGTTTGTCTGTTGTTTGTGTGGGGGATATTTTTTGTTGTGCTTTTCAGATTATGTGATTTTGGTTAAGCTTTATAACACTGTAATGATTTCCTTGAAAAGTCATATAAACCCTGCTGTGCAGATATTTCACTTTTTACAGCCTAGCTACAATACTTTTCTGAGCTATAGTGCCAAGCTTTTATGCAATGCTTCGTTTCATGGTATAATTATTTGTATGAATACAGACATGTATATGGCAGATGTTTCATGCATGTCTGTATTTTGTTTTCCTTTCAAAAATTGTGTTAAGACTACGCAAATTCCTCGTACTTGAATAATTTTAAGAGCTGACAAATATGCTCAGTACTGAATCTTCTAATACGAGTAACATTCAAATGTAGATTGCCTTGTCAGCAACTTCTGTAACACTTTGGGAGATGCTTCAAAATTTTTCGTTTCATTTTAAAGTTCATTAATTTGACACATTTAAAATATATATGCATTATAAACCCCTGCATTTCTAGCTTTCATTAAAATGTCTGTATTTCAGAGAATGCGATTTCGTCAGTTCCCTTTATTTCCTTCAAGTGCACCATTAAAGAGAAAACATCTATTCTTTTATTAGAGTTAGAGTTTGATTTTATATATTGAATCAAAACCAAATAAAAGCTTGGCATAAAACATACAGTAAAATGATGTTTTGGCCCAGTTTTCTTCTGATTTTCCTAAATGAAAAATAAAACATTACTTCCAGGGGATGGAAAGGGAGTGGATTTCTGCATTACTAAGTATATATATTGATCTCATAACACTCAGATGACAACCCATCAGAACAGTGTGACTATTTCACTAATGCAGGTAGAGACATTTTCACACTTCCTTGAGCAGAACAGCTGCAGAGTATGCTATTGCAGTACTCTTGGCTTGACTTACTGATATAATTTTCAACATCTGCCAGTGGTCTTATATTTTTTATCAGTTATTAAGAGGGGCGAAGAGATTCCTGGTCAAACACAGTCATTTGACAAAGCATTCATGTTGTAATTAGAACACCTACTACCCAGCATTATGATATAAACACAGACATTTTTTTCCTTGATGTAATACCAATGATTTCAGTATAGTTACATCAAGAATGAGAAGTAGTTCATAAAGGAAAAACACAGATGAAAGGTGTTATGTTTAATGTAACACAATGTACTGAAAAACAGGATGACTCCCATACCAAAAAAGTCCAAGTACGCACTTATCTCCCTTCCCAAGCAACAAATGAAATGGAGGTGAAAGCAAAGCTGTCCTCCTCCAGGTCAAATTGTTTCCTGGAATGAGAGCACCAGGGGATGATTTGAATTAAAAATAAAGAGATAAAATGTGACTATAAAAACAAAGCTAAGCATCAAACTTAAATGTTTGGAATCTGCCTCCCTGAAATGCATTTTGCATCACTCTCCCATTCTCCACTGAACACACTTATTTCAGTGCTATACGGGGTAAATCTGACTGTTTGAATTGCATGCAGTAGCTGAGAAATGCCACAGTCTGGGTTTAAATTCCCTTATGGCTCCAAGGTCATCTTCTTCCACAAATAGCAAATTATTACAGAAAAGATTCAAAAAACCTTAGCTTAGATCATAAACATCTAAACCTGCCAATCCAGTCTTTTAATTTGCATGTCTTTTAGAAGTTATGTTTATTAGATACTTCTGAATTTAGTAGGAAATTTACATTGTAATGAAATTCAAAATTTTCACCTGTTATGCATACTTACAGTGCGTATTCTGAAAAGCTGGACATCTGTCTTTCTAAACTATGGCCGCTCTGCCGTTCTCCAGATTTAAGCAGACAAGAATTTGAAGTCTGGCTAAACCACCAGGAGGAGTTAGGAAAGACATGGCTGTACTTCAACTAAGGATGATGACAACAGGACCGTACATCTTCTGCATGTCAGTCTAGTAATTAGATCCCTCATCTAGGGCATATCTAGGTCTATTTATTGCCTGGATTGAATCCCCAGGTACCACATTCCAGGCAAGTGCCATGATTGCCAGGCAAATATCTCAAACCAGACTATTTTCCACTTCTCTTCCACAAGCTAAACCACTGTGCATCAAATCTTGAAGTCCCATTGAGAACAGACAGGACAGTCTGTCTAAGCCCAGCAGTTAACATTCAAGAGGGAACAGAACAGAGGATATAGATCTCTCTCCATGAAACATATATGCATTTTTATCTTGACACTGGATAAAAAACAGCCTGAAGACATCTAGTTGTCTTCTGGAGATACCTAACCTGTCTACATGGCCACTGGGGATAGAAAATTCAGTATCCTGGTGGAGACCTATATAAGCACCTACTCCTGTAGCTGGATAGTAAAGCTGGGCACATGTGTTCATGTCCATGGCTCAGACACTTATGCTGTGCCTAGTTATGAATTCAATTCAAAATTCTAATTTCTCATCATATAATTGATGTTCAAGTCCAAGCTCCAGGTATGTCAAGTCTCACAGAGAAAGTGAAAAATTCATATAACTGGGTTGTACTTGATCTTTCCCACACTAGAGCTGTGTGTCAAACATCTGGAGGATGTCACAGGAGGATGTTCCCTCTTCACTCAAAGCAGCCCAACGTGCCTCTCAGCTACAGTAATCCCTATACTTGAGGCTTAAGACATCACCTAGACCACTAAATGCTCGTTCAGTTGTATGAGTCACTTCACATGGGAGACAAGAATTTATGTTAAAAGACTGCAAAATACCAGCCTTCACTAAAATACATCAGCGATTAGGCATAATAAGCATCACCATTTCACCTTAACCCATCTAGTCTAAAGTGTTTCAAATGGGTGACAAAAATCCTTTAAGGGCTGTATACAGGGAAAAGGATTCAGAAGGCTACCTCTAGTGTTATAAGAACTAAGTCTTCTTCCCATAACCCTGACAACTATTTTGTTTTTCTTTTTACATATTTGACATTGCCATACCACACAACATATAATCCTTTTGTGGCTGGAACAATTACAATAATTGTTCTGTAAGGAAAAAAAAAAACCTCTCAAAAGAGATTCTCAGTACATCATGGAGGAAAAGGAAAAGAGGTAGGAAAAAAAAAGGAAAACATCAACAGGAAGAAGCCCTCAGGAGTACTGGCCTATGAGGAGATTTACTGATTCTTGCTTTATTTCAAAGTGATCAGCAGGTCATTTCATTATTGTTAATGATTTCAAAGTATAGGAAGTGAGTTCATTCTGCCTTAAGGGAACATCTCCCACATCAGTGTGTATTCTGTTTCCTGCAATTTAGTCGAAACACCCTCAACTTTCTATTTAAAGGCTTAACTCTGAACATTTTTTACTGCTAAGTCCAAACTTGCTGTGATCATAGACTTACTCTACTGAAGGCCTAATTCTGGCTACAGTATGCATAAGACTGATGTAATACTGAAACAAACCCTACCATCCATCCACACTCTTTCAGTCACACAAAGTAAGGATGAAATACTACTCCACAGCACAACTCAATGAAAGTTTCTGTGACCAGTGTCTGTCTGGCTGAACAGACAATTTCTCTATGTGAGAAAAATTAAGTCTGTCTGGTTACTCAAAGCAATCTCAGAGTATCACAACTCTTCCTCTCACATGGTTTGAGTTATTCCCCTATGGCTTTTATAAAGAAGGTCAAAAACTATCAGAATGTTAGAGCTGGAAAAGACCAATCAGTTAATCTATTTCATATCCTACCAACACAAGACTGATCCCCATAGTACTCTTTCTAGATCTTTGTTCACACTAGCTTTGAACTGAACAATTGTTGGAGTTTCCACAGCTTAATAGATTGAAGTGTTATTTTTTTTTCCTCCTAAATTTTCTCTAGCCATACCTTCATTTCTGCAGGTCACCTTATATGCTTCCTCTTCCTCTATGATTTTACAATTTTGAATTTGTCATGGATTGTTACTGGTTTCATCTCTGTCTCCCTTATTAGCCATCATTTCGGTCAGTTTGACATTTTTTTTTTGTGCTTTATGTAACTCTACACCGACAATTCCACATGTGTTTGGTTGTCCTTTGGTTTTCCTGTGGGATTAGGATATATTTTACCTTCATGTTCACAGGAGCTATAAACAATTACATTTTAGCTCCTTCGGGGATTTTTACATTATCTTTCATGGGTACCCTTCTTTGAAATTCCATTTAAGTCTTAATTTAGTCAGACTTTAGTTGTCAAACTGCAAACCAAGACAAATTGAAGTAAAATAATTTTGGGGACAGACACAACAGTACACAAAGATTCATAAATGCCCAAGAAGTTCCAGAGGTATTCAGAAATGCCTTGGTTTGAGAGCAAGGTGAATAAGCTCTAACACTACCTGAAATGAGTGTTTCAGCATCTAAAATATGCCTGAAGGTCATGCGATTTCTGGAGTAGTGTGGCAAACTACTCTAGATGCTCTGCAGAAACACTGTGAATGTCCTTATCTCGGATACCAAAGAAAACAGCATACTGGGCCTACATGCTTCCCTTCCTAAGTTTGGTCCTTACCACAAGATTTAGGATCTTAATTATTATTTGGATGTGGACTCCAAAATTTACAACATACTTAAGACCTGCAGATCTCAGCCAACTTTTTAGCTACTCACAGAGATTAAGTACTTAATTTTCACTGACACCATGCTTCTCCCTCTCCCTTTTATTTTTATGACTCACTGGTCAGACCTGGCTCCTTGAAAGCTGTTTTTGGTTGTATTATCACATATTCCTCCAAAAGAGCTTCCCCACAGCAACAACCTGCTTCCTTTCCAACCACCAAAATTATTTCTTTAAAGGAATATCTTTCATACTTAGGTGAAATCCAGATTTCTTTACTGTACCAAGAGATGTCTAATATTCATCAGTAGGAATAAATATTTCTCCAGAAATCAATCTGTCAACACATTATTCACAGAGGGACAATGTACACATTTAGAATCATGATGTATCTCCTTATAAATGCTTTAATGTAAATGGACAATAGCATTTGAGAGTAGAGAGGGTACCTTTAAAACCCCTGCTTCACAAAAGTACAACATCCTCCACAGTTTAGGACATGGGCTTTCAAACATCTTATTGCCTTCACATAGGGTACACCAGTGTATTTCATATGAGTGACGTATTTCATATGCTTTGCTTGCAACTCAGAGGCAACTTTTAGAATTCTTTGGAAAGTGCAAATGGGGAAGAATATCAATGTCAGCTGAAAAAACTAACCAGGTATCCAGCAGCAGTTGTTGATGGTCCAACAGGCATTGGAACTACATACTAAAAGCAGGCATACACCACAGATTTGGGCCTAGAATAGTTTAAACTGCTTGTATCTGGGTTATCCTGGGTTAATATGGAAATGAAGCATTGTAATGAGAAGCTGATGTGACTGATAACTAACCTGGCAAAAAGCGATGCCTGTTTGGGATCCCAGACATTTCCAGAAGCACTTAATGCCTGCACGAAGTAGAGGTCAGGCATATACAGCCACAGTGGGGTGGGAGAACAGGACCGGAGCAGACTGGTTTAGGCTACATGAAGTTGCACTGTCAGTTGAAATTAAAAGTCCTATCCTTCTATATTTCACTGTTTGATTTTACTGTCTGACCCTTGCCTAGTTTTATTTGGATCAAGGATCAGCCAGTTTTGTTTGTTTCCAATTCCTGTCCCAGACATGTAATGAGGCTGCTAATCTCTAATGAAATGCAGGAATAGCTCAAGTAGTGGGCTACCTCTTTACCATGACCCTGTATACTGAATTGTCTTTCTTCATAACCTAGCATGCTCATATGCAAGTGAACAGGAGGAGTAAGAGAGAACAAAGTCTCACAGGCAGGAATTAACTAGATCTGAAAACAGGCAAACTTATCCTTTAGGTCTGCCCACAAGGTAAAGAAACTTGCATGCAGCCACAATGCTACCAAGTATTGGAGCTCTACTCCAAATGTGTAAAGAAAATATAGTAGGGGAATATCGGAAAATAGAAATGTCTGTCGTGCTTGCCTTCCACAGATTTTCAATAACACTTAGGAGCTTAACATCTTTTACTCTTTTGAAACCATTCTTAATAAAATAACATTGGACTTTCACAAATCTGTCACTTCCTGGACCACATCGACCTAGATCAATACACTCCTGTTAACTGTTGTTATGTGCTGCTCACAGGTCCTCAATTAGTACCATGTTGAAATAGCAGTTTTCAATGTGGCAGGCCTTTCCGAAATAATTTTCCAGTACGATTTTAAGAAATAATGTGTCAAATGGATGATAAAAATCCCTGTACTATAACATCTATTTCATTTTCTTTATTCACTGCTTGTTTTGTTCAGTCCAAGAATTCTAGCTTGCTTTGCATGATTTAACAGAAATCTTTTGTGGTATTCTTAAAAAAGAAATATTCCAAAATGGATATGCATGGGCAACAGCTTCATCTTTTATCACTTGTACCATGAATATTCTCACTGTGCGGAATGAGTGCGTAATGTTTTTAGCATAATTTCTCGATATCAATATGACACACAAGTTTCCAACTTTCATAGTTTTCCACTACATGTCCACAAAAAACATGATTTAAAGTATATACTCAAATTCTGTGTTACCTTTTCTAGTGTTCTTCCTTGTTTGCATTATCAAATCTATTTTTATTTCCACATATACAATATATCCTGTAGTCCCCTGCAGTTCAGCCAAATGGCATATAGCATCTATTGAATCACTTGTTATTAACAGTGTGTTGTGCTACTTACAGTCAATCAAGAAATCGCACAAGTAATCTTCAGGGTTGTTTCCTCAGATAGTCTCTCTTTGCAATCACTTATTAAATGAAAATTGATTTTCTTATATTCATGCAAGAAATCAGAACCTTCAGACAATGTCAATCTATTATGAAGCATATGTGATAAGAGTGGTCAGCACTGTATCAAATTTTCTGTTTTAGCAGATGAGGAATGAGATTTAGATGCTTAACACAGGCAGTGAGTCAACTAGCATCTCCTGAATGGCTTCCAGCTACCACCCCACAACAGCACTGGTCTATAAGTTCTGTCTCATTTATGCTTACCCAATACAAGATGTCTTTCATACCCTTAAGAATCTGAATGCCCTAAAATGATAAGTAAACTAAATGCCATTTAGAATATTTATCTGTAATGCTAAGAATCATCAAAACACAAAAAGACTCAATATTACCATTACTAACATGAATTATTCCTTTTTTGACAACCTGAGTTTATTAATGTACTAATTTTTAACATATTAATTTCTTAGACCAATTACAATGCTATTTCAGTATTTGGGAAGGCATGCCTAAATGTAAATGGTGAGTAAGGTGCTAAACAATAGTAACAACACCTATTGTCAACCTCTTCACACCCACTCTTTGATGGGCCTGTAATTTTCCCACGCAGAGACCTGATTCATCCATTATAGATCTCAATTGTCGATGCTCTGCGCCTTCCAGTTTTAAAATTCAGGTTCTTTTTGTTTGTTTTTGAGAAGACTGATCAGAATGTTACCCCCAAAAGAAAAATACATTTTTTACTGATGTACTGCAACATTATGGAATTTGGAAAGAATGTAAAGTATTTTCTTTTTTTTAATTGGGACCAACTTAACAATTTATGCATTCCTGAAAATGCAGCTTTTGAAGTTTTGTAGACAGTTTCAGATGTCCACAAGTTATTGGGTGGGTTCATACTATGACATAGTAGTCTATGCACCCCAAAAGTTACAGATGTAGTTTTATATACATTTCAGAATCTGGATTTCAAAGGAGGAAGAAAAAAAAAATGCATGGTCTTTTGGTCTTTTTTATTTTTTTATTTTTTTATTGTTATAATTTTTATTTCACTCCCGAAAACACAATTTATTCCACAAAACCATGAAATAGATGATTGGAAACTTATTATTATTGCCTGACGTACAATCTGCTTTTGTTTACTTATTCAAAATGAAAGTTCAAACATCAAATGGATCAGAATGTAGCTCATTTTACAGTAAACTAACTGGTTTTAAATTCAGATTAACCCATATCACAACAACAAAAAAATCCTAGAAATTAATCAGTAAACTAGTTTTACCTCACTGAATCTAAATCTGTCCAAAAGTTAGCATAGTACAACGGGACTGAATGCTAGAAGCAAACTCCTGACACAAGTATGAGTTAAGAAAAGGGAATCCTGAAATAAAAGATATGTGTAGTAATCTTATCTGTCTGAAAATTGAGGATTTTTATTTGTACAGGAGCTGCAATATCTTTAAAATAGACCTCACAAACAAAGTGGGGATATTATAAGTCCTCATTAAAATCTGAAGGTCTATGTTCTGAAAAGGAAGAAGAAAAGCTATGTTTCCCTATTTTCTTCCATAGAATTATTAGAGTTGTTAACAAATTATTATTTAAATTTAGACATTTTACTACAAGTTATTGCTGGGGTAAACTGTGGTCTCTTTTCAGGCAATATGAATCACTGAACATCATTAGAAGAAATATTCAGAATTCAGGACATGAAGTCTACAAAAATTGTGAGAGCTTTCCTAGCATTTTGGATTTAGGACTTGAAGATCAGTTATTTGCAACAAAGAAGCATATTTTGCTAAGCACAATGGAAAATAGAATTGGGTGAGTTTCAGTACATTGGTACCACAAAGGAGTGCCCAGCTTTAAAAAGACTGTAGTCGTTGAAGCCGTACTAATATGCAAGAGAACTTGCATATTACGAAGCAATAGCATGGCCCCACTCTACTTAGGTTCTTCAGCTTCATGAGGATTTTATTTCTATTTAGCATCCTCAGTGCATGAAGGACTTAAGACGTGGGGCCATGAAGATCATCCCACCACTCTGCTTGAAACTTCTCTTGAGCTACTATTCTTTTCTAACACCAGAATTAAAAACATGACTTTTAACCTCTCTGAGACTTAAGACATCCAACTCACATGATAACTAGCTTGGAAATTATCAGAAAATAATCTAGTTTTCCTACTGCAATGATCACCCATTTGTAAATTATTAAACCTTTTTTAAACAGAACATCGGAAACTCTGTTCAGCACAGAAAAATCTCTTGAAATCCATGGAAATCAACAACAGATTTGATCTAGGTCTTGGGCTACAAATGTGTGGAAAATATGCTGAGGCACATGGCTATGAGATGTCAAGAATTGGTATGTTCACTTATAATTAACGCTAGTGTTACTCTTTGATCTTAACAATATCTGCAGAAGTGTTCATGTTCTAGCCTTTCTCAGTTTGGTATATAAATATAAATGGTAGACCATGTAAATGTTTTAACATATAAAAGGTATTTCAGACTAGTTTCCAATTATGTGGTAGTGGTCTCAAAAAACTTTATCTGAATAGCAATTTCAAGACCACTCTACTGAGACCTGAGTTAGTTTTAGAGGATTTTGTGATGCATAATGCTTGATAAAGCAATGGTTTCAGAGCTCATGAAGCTCTAACTGGCTTACAGCAGGCGTTAAGACTACAGATGGTTCTCAGTTACAATAGTGATTTTCTTAATCCAGATTTCTACAAATCCAACAAGAAATTCAGAGTGAGCATGGCTGAGAGAGATTTCCAAAGGAATCAGGCTGAGTTAATGATCTATTTCACCATGTAAGTGTATTTGTGAGAACCCTTTTTGCTGCTGCTAAGATCCCTCACATGGCAGTGGCAGCCATGCCATCATGAAGAGTCCCACACAGAACAAGAGAAGACACTGGAACTCACAATTGTGTATGTATATGGACTTTGAAGCAAGAATGTACTCATGGTCCCATAGCTTAAATACAGCCAAAGATTCTGATATCCCAACAGTCTTGGCTATGAATGATGGAAAATTCAGGATCATAACTTCCTGCTTGTTTCTAAAACCTGTTCTTTGGGTTGGGATAAGGGGATACATTGGCCCCCTGAAAAATACCTTCTGTAATCTTGGTCTGTATGTAGTGTTTCCGTTACAGTTAGGACAGTGAAGGCACTTGGTAGATGAACTGCTGACAAGTAGATTTAATGTGTCTGTTTCATAAGTTGACCACTTCTGACAAAGGGGAAGATGGAAACTTAATTTGGCATGGCATGCATGCCTGCATCATCCCAATCCTCTAATCTGGTGCTGCCTAAAGGCTTATATTTTGGTGGGTATTGTGTCCTGGAATGACACAGAACTAGAACTGCCAGGATGTCAAAAAACTTCCAAAACCAGCTTAATCAAATAAAATCAGCTGACCTGTGGAGATGTGAAATACACATTTAGAAACACTCAGAGCTGGAATGTAGGTGAGGCTAAGTACAGGAATGCCAGGGTGATGTGAATATCTAACAACAACATGAATATCACCAATAAGGACATTTATAAATAACAGTATTTTTATTTTTAAGTTAGTCTGAATTTCTAAATCTCTTCAAATATTAACTCAGGACTCCCAAATTTACTGAGATAGTTACCTAAGGATTGTTAAGCTTATTTTTACTGCTGGGCAAACTGAGGCAGAGAGGTTCAGTGACTTACCCAAGGCCACAGAGGGAGTCACTGTCAGAGCCGGGATTAGAGCTCAAGAGTTTCTGGCTCCCAGTCCCAAGCTCAGACCACTAGACCATGGCCTCAGGACATTTCCAGCTGGTCTTCAGTCTAAAAAAAAGTAAATTCTCAAGTATGTTACAAATATGTAACATATGTATATATTTATTTTTACTTTGAAAGTAGTATGAACGAGAACACATTGCTTATAAGTCAGTGATGAAAAGCAAACCAGTATATTTTATCTGAGTTACCTTTATCATACATATGTGTATGATAAAGTTCTTCAGAAAGGTCTTGATTTAAATTGTAGCCGATACAAACAGCCATTGTATTTTTCAGGGTAAGGAACAAATTGCCTTTCCAACCCAGCCAGCATGTCATTTACATTAATAGTGAGGAATGCTAAGTTGCTCTGTGTGTAAGTAAACTCTATTAAGAAAGTCATGTCCCTTGGTGAAGCTAGATCCTTAGTAAATTTTACTAGCTAAGCACTGAGCTCCATGTCAGAGTAATTACACCTTTTATCCACTGTGAGCTCTCTCTTAGATTCTTCATACTCCTTAATTTCCCACTTCAGCTAATTTAGCAGTAAAATCACAAAGGTTTTAAAAGGTTAGCTACTGAGGAACTGGTGCATGAATGTCCTGTTAAGCTCCATGCATTGAAATCACATCATGTAGAAGAAGGACTTAATTAAGTAACAATTAGGTAGAGATGGATCATTGACAACATATATACACTTTGGTGCTAAAATTAATCTGCTCTGTAAATCCAATACTTTGTGTATCTTCTCATCTATATGCTGGCAAGTTTTGTACTTGGAATATAAAATGGACAGGCCCTTTAGCAATATCTTAAAAAAAAAAAGGCACATCTTCTGGCACTAGTGAAACTACATGCTATTTAAAAAAATCATATATCTTAATTTTATTTTTTAAAGACTTGAAAGATTAATGAGAATAGCAAAAGGAGAAGAAATTTTTAAGGTAGCTGATTTTAAAGTGACTGTAAAGACATTTGTTATATGAAAATATTTAGTATGTTGAAAGTGCTAACAATTGTGCAGAATTCTCTTGCTATCTTCTTTTATAATTTGCCATATTGTTTCCTTGTATTGACAGTCAGCTGCTTAATACAGAGATTGGCAGTTAGCCCAGTCAATCCTCAATCCTAAAAGCCTCTTAGCAGATGAAAAATCTTTGGTTCATTCACACCTTGTAGAAAGGATGACAGGGCAGAAGTGACATCCAGATCCATTTAGAGTATACTTTGAATTTGATTTTCCTTTGCCTTGCTTCTTGTGCAGTCACTTACAGCTGTGCAAAGGGAGCACAAAATGGATATAAAACACTGCTACACCTGTGAGGAGATAATTCTGTTTTGGTTGCATTATTCCAGAGGTGATCAAAAAAAGTGTCAGGCAGTGAAAAAATCTGGCACTGCCTAGAAAGTTGAAACAATTTTGACAGAAAGCATAAAGTGGCAGCAGTGCTTTCCAAACAATTTAGAGAAATCACACTTTTGCTTTGGAACAATGGGTGTTTTCATTTGCTATTTGCTTGGTATTTTAATAGAAAAAAATACTAAATGTTAAACTAATCTAAAGAAAACAAATCCTATTTCTTCCTTTTTTCTTTTTTTTTTTTTTTTTTTTTGGTAGAAACATACTGAACTGCAAGTCCTAAAGTACATTCTCACATAAGAAGAAACTCACATCTTACACAAGATCTCTACTAGTTCTGCCTTTCCACATGCTACTTCTAAACCCAGTACTTCAAAAGTTACATTTCTATACAACCTTCTAGAATCAATGTGAAAGTGGTATTATGGCAACAGCTGGTCTCAGTCCATCAGAGTTCAATACTGTTCTGAGTTACCATTGGTAGCAAATTATTGTCTCAGCATTTACCAAACAGTGACATCTCTGCTCTATGATCTACCACCACTATGATAATGCAAACCCTGCTGCCAAGTATCTTCAAGAAACAAACTAATATTAGCAGAAAAGACCTGCAAATATGAGATTAACAAATGTGTGTTAACAAAATTGATAGTTAACAAATTAAGGACCTAATCTGGTTGTCCCCGGAGATATGGTCAAGAAATATTTCTACTTAATAACAAAAATTTAGTGTATAATAATTAATTCATTATGTTTGGAGATTTATTTTCTTATACTCAGAAATCCTTCCCATTACACTTGGATGCCATGATGGGCCTGGTAACTAAGGTGTGTTGATTAGGAGCCAAAATAGAAATGAGTTGACTGCATCAGCAGCTGTTGACCTAAGAGTACTGCTATAGTAACTAGTGTCTCTTGCTGTTTCTGTTGGAAAATTTCTTTACTTTTAATCACAGTCATGCAATTTGTAGAGTCATCTAAGACAGTTCCCAAACCTAATACCATTGTCCAAAGCTTTCCTTACCCTTCAACCAAGTGGCTAAAGCACAAAAGAACTTTAAAAAAATTTTATTTTGTTAATATTTTAGTAATACTGTCTTAAGAGTTTGGGGTTTCTTGGGATTTTTTTTTTTTTCCCCTGCCCCTTCCCCTTCTGCATTCAGAGCTTCTTTAAGTATTGAGTTGCTAGTCTGGCTTGACTGAAAAGTACTGTGTGTTTGTTGTGTGTCTGCATGTGTGATACCAACTGTTGAAGGCTGCTTGATGTTAGATGAGGGCTTATGCTTAGAGCTGTTCTACACTTGGCTCTCTGGCAGAATCTCTCCTCACCAATGGCAATGATGTCTCTGTGTGGGGGAGAGTCTGTTTTATATATATTACACTTGCAACGGCCTTAATTTAATTGATGGAGCATGATTATGATTTCATTTACGTTAATCAAAATCATGAGTCATACCATTCATGTCAACAGCATTGAAGAGCTATACAGACAAGTAAGAGTTCAGAATCAGGCTTCGGGTGTGATGTGAAAGGATATCTGAATCACTTCATTAAAGATAGATACTGAAGGATAGATCCTCCACTTACTTTGCATTACCCAGTCATGCCATTAGCATAAAACATCAAATAAAGAACTATATGACAACTGGCAATGTGTTACAGTGCATGTTTTTTCTGTTTACCTCAGATACAGAAAATACCCCTGAATTAATGAGATTTAAGACAATATTTCAAGTAGGACAAAGTTACCATATTATGTCTCCTTGCCCTTGGAAGTTGGCGTTAATCTTTCAAAAACTTATTTCTTTCCTATGTTTTTCTATGTCACTTTTATGTAACTTGAATGCAAAAAATCTAAAGGCAAATGATATTTAAGTAAGACCTGAGAGAGTAAGTTAAGTTTTATAGCCCTGTCCGTTATGAATATTATGTCTGGTAAACACAGGAGCATCAAAACAGTGGATCACAATTCATAAAGTTTGTTTTGCAGATATCTAATAAAGCATTATCAATTCTTCATTCTTTTTAAAAGAGTGAAAAACATGTCAATTTCCCAAAATATAGGCATTCTAAAACAGTAAAAGGTTTTGTACTGGTGTCTGCCTCCTGCTTAGACAAAGAAATTTTGTAAGGGATGATGTGCCTTAATTTAGTCCTCAGTAATAAGTACTTCCAAGACTAAATATTCTTGAAATTGCACTTATTTAAATTACACTCAAGCTCCAGGTAAATCTAAAAAAAGATTATTGGGAGGGATCATTTAAAACAGTCTAGCAAGCTATCAGAATATTGCTTTATTATATCTCTTCCATTTTCTAGGCCTTAGAAACAATTAGTGTCATATGTACTCTCAGCTTCCCTATAAACACATTCCCCAAGACACCAAAGCAGAGAGTTGAGGGGTTTATCAACAAACCAGGACCAAAAGAAAGCTGAAAGTAGGGATCTTTTACTATGTTTTCTATAGGTCTCAATGATTATCTCACTGAAAACTAAATGTCTATCTGTGCAACTTCCTTTTCCAGTACAGTGGGAATAATAAAAACAGTTTCTCCTGAATTCCGAATGAAAACTTTCTTTTCACCCTGCTAGACCATGTGCTCAGTTTTATACCGTACACTTCTTGTACAGTGAAGCAATAAGATATTGTCTTCAGGCTGAATACAAATGTTAGTTAAACCACTGATGCCTTTTAAGAAAACCCTGATATAATTTCCACTCTTAGTAACAGTGGGAATTACACGTTTTTCTTGCCTTTGTGATAACATTGCTGTATATTTCAGTAAACACACTTGGGGACATAGCCTTATTATAAGGTAACAGATTTTTCATATGTGTGCCGAGAACCAATTAGAAATCTCACTCTTTGTTTTTTGACAAACTAAAGTGAACTAGAAGCTAAAGAAATATAGAACAGAGAAGTGACCTACCGTGGTTGTCTTTATCCGTCCTCCTGGTTGTGTACAGGTCCAGCCTGATTTATTGATTAGCAAATCACAGCCTTCTCCTTCTAAACACGGAAGCATTTCACACCACTGTTTTGTTTTGATAATTCGTGCTATGGAACAGAAAAGAAAAAAAAAAAAGAAAAAAAAACACAACCAAAACCAATTGGCAGGAGAATTCACGTTTCACTTATCTCTAAACAGTTTCTCATTTGAGTTGTCTATTTTCATCATCTGATAACACAGCCATAGGTTATGAAGTAGACAGCCCTAGGCAATTTAGAAAATTATTTACAACACCTGCTGTGCCAACAAATTTCATAATAAAAACAGAACTTAAAAACCAACAATAAAACAAAAGACAGCTCTGTTGTAAATCAAAAGAACACAAAACTTATCTAATTTTCTAATTCCACACTCCTTACAGTCACGGGAATATTATTGGAGGAGCTAACAATTGGAGACTTACTATCCTAACCAAACATCATGGTAGCCTAAAAGTAACCTATGACTGATCCATTGTGTTATTCCATACAAACCTGAGCAGACACTTCGTACCATGAAGTGCTTAGAGTGTAAACAGACATGAGACAGACAGTGGAGAGAAAAAAGCTATAATAAACAGGTAGAAGGGGCAACATAATGACAGTAATTGTGAAACTCTGTGATAGTTGCAATGGTAGGGGCAGGAACTAGGAACATAAGCGCAGGTGTTGAATGAAGTAAAGGTTGGGAAATCACAGGGAAGGGGATAATAAGCAGAGGGAAAAGTCTGGAAAAAGCACCCTATTGCCCTACTTCTACAAGTGAAAGGACGTCTAGTTAGGAACTAACTGTCTGAAAGGTGGTGTATTGTGTGCTTTGCAGCTCCTCTTAACGGTTTTGTTTCTGGTAAGCTTGTTCTGCAAAATTTCCTCAAGGTCACACAGCAAGCAGTCTTGGAACAACAGAGTTCTGACTGCATTAAAATAGATGCAGAGGAGTTGTAGGGAGAAATTTTTCTTCAAGGCAGGGAGAAAAAGGCCATTTAATTCCTGTAGATTTCTTTCTGGATTATAATACTGCTTCTTTTGTGTTTATCTCTGTAGTATCCGGGCTCCTTCTCTTCCTTTTTATAGAATATTAAGCAACATGACTAATATCCAGTTATTTTTGTTTTGTTTTGTTTTGTTATTCTTTTACTCTCCCCTGTAGGCAAAACTGTATGGTGGAGTTTTCATTTGGGATACTTTGTATAAAATACATATACAAAGATGCAGTCACTTGCATGGTGCCATAGACACATGTTAAATAATGCAAGGCCCCTCAACAAATCTATCTTTTGCTCAGACTGTAAAGCTCACAGTCCACTGAAAATGGTCCTCAGTTCCTTCAGATATCATCTCAGCAATGCTGGGCTAGACTATAAGAAGGCCTCAGTACTTCAATTTGTACATAAGTGTTGTGGGATTCAAGGGCAGAACAAGTTCCACCTACAGGGACACGAATCACGTCTTCCTCTATGTTGATGTGTGACATCAATACACACAATACGTCTTCAACAGTCATGAACCCAATAAAAAGAGAAATACTTAGCAAGATAAGCATATAAGAAGCTATGACGTTCCAAACTAATTTTGGGTCTAAGGAGCTTAAAAGTGTGTATTTACACCCAGTGGCAGTTGCAGCTCTTTATGCTCATCTGAATGTGTGATTCAGCCTCCCTATGCCCTTGACATCTTCTGTCTGGAATCACTTAAAAATACAATTCCCAGTGCCACTGGATCATCTCAAGAAATAATAGTGTAATTTAAAGTCTTTTAATAAAATCCTTTCCAATATTTTGACATGAAACAACTTGCGTCCTCAGTCCCGGAACAATTGTTCGTAAGCTCTTGCAATAGAACAAATGCTGATTTCTTTCAGTGGAAGCTAAATCTGAAATTCATACTAATATTTTTTTAATAAAAACCACTTTAGCTCCCAGAAGTCTACAATGGAATTTGCTCTGTTCATTAGGCAATATATATATTGCTGGAGGAATGATTCCCAAACAATTTTCATAACTACAATTTTTTTGAAGTGAATCCGCTAAAGTTTTAAAGCACACAGTATACGGAAACCTGAATTGTTTTTGGAGTCCATAGGCACTGCTCTACTGAGAAGTGGATCATATCAGTTGACAAGGCTAACATCTCCTACTGAACAGATAACAGACTAATCCTTTCTGAGTGAAGACATGTATCCAGTTGCAGGCTTTACAGAAAAAGCTCAGTAAAATGTTAACGCCAAATTTTGCCTATTTGTATGCATATATTTTGTAATTCACCTATCAAAATGTCTGTTTCTACAATATGAATGTTTCAACAATATGAACAATCAATGAAAGACTGAATTGGCAGTTAAACTGAAAAATATGTACTAGATTGCCTCTACAATCTCAGGTGGGAGGTTTTCTGGGAAAGAGAATTTGAACTAATCTTAAAAAAGAAATTTCCTCTGTGATTTACTCTCAGTGTTTGCTTGGTTGCTATCCCAGAATGCAGCTATCAGTAGTATCACAAATATATAGAGTCCTTGCTCTGGGTATTGGTTATACCCACACAAATTTAGAATACAGCAAGAGCATTTTACAGAATACAAAGTCTAAAATCTTTCTTTGTTAAGTGCATAGACTAACTCATGCATTTAAGCCTTGAGAATCAGAACTACTTCTTTTGCAGGGAAAAACTACTCAGCTCATATGGTTTAAAGCAAAGCAGTATCAAAATGCTTTATTAATTTATTAATGACATATAACCAGCTGCAGTGGAGGATCAATACCAGTAATATAAAAAAAGGTAAACCCTAGTACTATAGACACAAAATGTTTATAAACACTTGGAAATTCCCAAATGCTCCCTTAGAACCGATTAGAAACTTTCCCAACACCCACACGCCCCCCACTCTCCCCATCCACTCTCTGGTGGGTCCCCGAGTGGCAGCGCCCACTCTCTTGCCCAGCCCGTCCCCCCGGGTCTTTGCCCCATTGCAGATCTTCGCAGCTGTTCTGACTGGCTTTTCAACCTGACCCTCGCTTTGTTTCAAAAGCCGCACAAACACACACACTCTCACTTTCCCGTCTCAACGGGCCTTGTTTTCTGGGCCATTTGCCAAAAGCAGCCAGTCGGGAACCCTCACACTTGGGTATAAATTGAAGTCTATACAGACACATTGCTCTGTTATACACATGAGGTCACAGTCGCAAAAGGGAGGCCATATTCGTGCCTGTAGGATTACATCTATTTTTGCATTTTCACTTTTCAGTTTGCCCATTATAGTAGAGTATCACAGTGAAGCTAAATACATAATATGGGGAGGGAGCAAAATACACAACAATTTTACCAGCATAACATCAAGAATTCTATCAGTAATTGAAACTGAGTTACACTAGTCAAAGCAAAGAAATACAATGTATTTCCTGAGGCAGTGTAGTTGCCTTTTTACTGTGTGTATTCACCAGGGGTAAAATTCAGCCCTCTGCAGACAAGACAGCAAAAAGCCTATCAGATTCTTCAAATCTACTCCAAGCTCCATTATAAAGAATTAAGTGGCACTTAAATGATACATAGGCTTTGTTCAGACCTTCTGCAAAGAACTGAATTTCATCTTGAGAATCTGAGCTGACACTACTTTGCATCTCCTAAGAAGGGCTGTGCCCCTTCACTTAAACTGAAGTTAATAGGAACTGACGGTGCTCAGCACATAGTAGAATTGCTTCCCTGGGTAATACCATTTGAACTGGAGAACAAATGGAGTCTATCCAAGGGTTTTTCATGCAAACAGTTCTGAGGTGCTACAGGCAGCAGGATGTTATATCAACACGACACCAAGCTACCCACTGAAATGTTATTAGCTGTTTTGTACAAAAGACAGAGCGCGATTTGCAACAGATTTCCAGTTATTATTAAAAATAAATAAAAGCCCCTATTAATGATTAGTATAGTCCAATTTAGGACTGCTCAACTGAGTAGTGTTTCGGAACACCACTAATTATTTTCTGCTAAATACTGCAACTAGATATTTTGTCATTAAGCTTCTCACCTGGTTTAACATTATATATATATTTTTTTTCCATAGAAAACAAGGTTTCTTTTCCATACTTTCTTTTCCGATATCCACTCTATGTTCAGGCAGTTGTCAATTGCTGCATCTTTAGTCAACCTCATAACTGAAAATGATGAACTTTTTAGGATGGTAAAACAATGAGATATATCTTGTTCAGCGGCAGTAAATGCAAAAAAAGCCCTCTAAAATATGTTGGATTAAAACTTTCAGATCTTTATAGTTCGTTTTCTCATACTTTTTTATAAATGAACTTGGAAATAGAAGCAAAAACGTATTTATTTTTATTTTTCATCAAATAATAACATTTGTCCCTTTTGCTTCTTCCATTTTTTTTCAGCTTGCTCCAATCATTCTTTTCTCTGCTTGATTCAGTACATACACACTATCTACCTATCAAAGATCCCCAAACACTTTGAAGAACTTATTATGTTTAGCTAGTTTTACCTATGACTGGTAAATGTTGTTCATTGTCCCCATTTTTTACAGAGGTTAATCAGCTCAACCAAGGTCACAACAAAAATTTGTTGCAGAGCTGGAAATAAAACCTCTGAATTCTTAGTCATTGCCAGTCTGGAGACCTTTCTCTGCCCCACTTTTTTCAGGAAGAGAACGTGCTTTAACACACATATATAAGAAATTAAACAACAACAAATATGCAAAGTAATAGTTATAGTAATAGTTACATTGCAGCAGTAGAAAAGAGGCCAACAAAAACACAAACCGAATCACAGTACTGTAATAAGACGTTATAATCATGAACTGTCTTTAGAGCAGCAATTTGACTGTAATATTGTATAAGCCACAAACATTAATCTATTTTACTATACAACAAGGGAACATCACAAACCTTGGATACCTTTTACAGCAGTCATTCTGCTCCACTTAAAAAATTGGAAGTAGTGCTAATTCACAAAGAGTTTGCTCTTCTCAATTATTTATAGGGCAGTGAGACCAAAGACTATTTAGTTCTAAGAACAGCAATATAGTGATGTCTAGACACCCATTTTATCATTTAGCTCTTGCTGTCAAGATTGGGAGGGACACTTGAGCTGAAGTTGAGAAATATATGGAAAAAAGTGATCTCCTGTGGGCTACAGAGAGGCTACAAATTGAGAGCAGGTAACTAGATGAAGAGTAAAAGGCTGAATGACAGTGCAGAGGCCCTTCCTACACCTCATCTCAGTCATAGCTCCAGTAAAGGATAAATCTTATCACAGCCCCAGGGCTGAGAAGAGACCTTCAATACTGACCTGTTTCCTGAAAAAGAATGAAAATCTTGGTTTACCATAAACAGTGCAGATTGCACCGTTCACAAGGTATATTTGAGAGAAGCAGGATAATATACAGGAGATGATCTCCAAATCATGCAGTTATCTATATCATCCCAAAATAGGACTGCCTAAGGGCCCTCCTGCCACTGACATGAATGGTCCCAAGGAATTCAGCTGGGGTGCAAAAGGTTGCTGGATTAAGCTATGCAAATACAGGAACTTAGTAAACCACAGCAGCATAGGTTTCACTATAAAGCTACTGCATTTAGCAACACATCCAGGCATCTGTTTAATTTTAAGGTACCTAATGTTTTGCTGAATCTTCATAAGAATCTGTAAAATAAATATATGCTGATGGTTTAGGAGGGAGAAAGTCCAAAGTTATTCTACAAATCAGAAATTATTATTAATACATAATAAATTCCCAGAACACAACACAGGGGATAAAAAACTCACAAAAATAAAAAAACAAACAAATAAAAAGCAAACAAAAGCTGAAGTATAATCCAGATTCTAGGAGCACTCTCGTGAAATTCAACAGCTCTTATCTTCTTTCCTGTTTGTGTCTCCACATAGCAGAATTTCCTCATTACAATGCCTCAAACAATAATAAATAAACAATGAAAATAAGTATATAAGAGTAAATGCACAGGAACACAAGATATCTGACCTTTTTGTAGTGTAGAAACAAGCGTGCATTTACCTTTCCTCTCTCTTTGAAAACCTCAATACTATGTGACTCAGTGACCTAGTGACAGGTATCTTAGATTTGTCTACATCCAGATGCTCAAATATTTGTATGACAGAATCACTACCCTAAAACGGAAAGTGTCCTACAAATCAGCTTCACAGTGAACTTATGTCTGTTTCCATTGTAATTTTCAAGGGCCAGTTTTCTTCTAGCTAAAATTGCTCTCATTTGAGATTGTAATATATCTCCACATTTGTTCTCAACCCGTAAGCCTTTCATTGGCAACTACCACAATTGCTTACATGGAAAAGTAACACAGCAAATATAACACCTATTTTTCAACTGCTTATAAAGCACTCTAACAAAAACAAACAAAAAGCAGTATCATTTACCCACTCCCACAGGGTCAAAACAAGTACCCTGACAGTCATAATAGATAATAAATGCAGACAAAATCTACACATTGAACCTTATTTAGGTGCAGTACATGTGCTTACAGCCTCTTCTAAGTTGGTGGTTTCAAACTACATATTAAAATGCCAATGTTTTAAATAGGCCCACAACTTTGCCCAGGATTTCAGCACTTTCCTGAATATCCACACATGTACATATGCACTGGTTTCAACCTGTGAACGATCTAGTGCTTCATTGTCTGTGGGTAGTTAGCACTTGCCATCTAATAAGAGATGCTAATTGAACACCTACCCCTAGAGAATGCCTTTGTCAGGACTCAGTGTCTTCTGTTTCTGTCCCCTGCTGTTCTGCTCTGCTGTATTCAATTAGTGTGCTGGAAGCAAAGTAAAAATTACTAAAAATCTGATCTGTTATATGCCAGCAAAGAACCCTTCAGAGATCAGGTTTTCATCACATTTCACTTTGCTGCCAGCACATTGAGAACAGCAAATTTAACTGGAGAGGGACAGCAATTTCAGACCCCAAGAAGAGAATCTGAAGACAACAGTAAAGGATAGAGACAAGGGAGAGATATAACGTAAAATAATAAGAAAACAGATAATAGAAAAAAAAAAAAAAAGAAAATAAAGACTAAGGCAAGAAAGAGAAAGGAAGGAAAAAGTGGACAAAGCCCAGCTATATGTAGTAGCTACTGAAGCAGATGGATAAGGTCAAAAACTTGAACAACTCTTTCAGTGGAGTCTTTAAGACAATGTCAATAAGTGAAAGCTGAAGACCAGAACTGTCTGGGTTTTTTTCTCCTAAGTATAACAGTTTCAGTCTTCCTGATGTGAGCAGAGTCCTGCAGTGGAAGACAAGATTCACCGTGGTTAAAAGAAGAACATGAAAGAACTGGCCAGATACTCATCACCTTCCCTGTGTTATGCAAGGAAGGCTGGGCAGCTGTGGAAGTGGGACCCCAAGAACTCCCAGCTACAAAGCATGTGAACATTTCAATGTAAACACTAGCAAAACAGGAATTTAAAGGAGGAAGCCGCAGTAGGAATAAAATATGCTCTACGTTATATGGTAGAGAGTGATGAGTGCCATGGAAAGAAGCTGGGAATAAAAGATTATGAGGATGGTAGTAGAAAGGGAATGAAGGATGTCAGGAAAGTTATAAATCAGCCTTATTACAAGTGCCTGAAAATAGACTGAACCTCAGAGTGCAAACACCCACAGATATGGGTGACAAAGGATTCCTGGACACTTCACCCTGTCTGCAGCTTCACATTTGACTGCACAATATCTGATTCTATACTGAGGGAACACATGCTAAAATGATGGCCAAGGATCAAGGTTCTTCTTGGCATGCTAGCTATGGAGCATTCATATAACCAGGCTTACTAGGCATGTTTAATGAATTCTGCACATGCTAAGTTAGAGGGGGGAAAAAAAGGCACATCCCTCATTTGACAACTGCTTTTGCATGGACAAAGCAGTGAGAATCAGAGTGTGAGATTCCGTGTGCACGAGAACTGAAATCTGTTAGTCTCTAATCTTTTAAAGCTATTTCTATGAATTTTACTTAATGTTGTCCATGTGCATTCAAAGGACAACCATTCAGCCAAGTGGTTCTGCTCTGGCCCTCATCGCTTTTGGTACTTTCCAAGTCCAGTGTCAGCATGTTGCTGTGACATAGTGGTGACATTTTATTGTGCACTGAAAAAGATAATAATTCAGCTGTTCTCAAGTTCATGGGGCTTCCTTTGTCAACAACCACAGCAATGGGAAACTTTGCCCTCCTTTTGTCAGATATGTAAGAACAGAACATGGAAGCAAACTGAGCTGAAATGAGCTCAATGACTCGCACAGAAGGAGACAAACAGCTGCTGTTATGAGAACAATTAAAAGTATTAGAAAGGGAAACTCAGCAACAAGGCTGTACTTATCCCATACCCCCTGCGACTTCCCCCTATTTCACACGACTAGATGTTGCATTACAGTAAACGGTATGCTCCTTGGGGTAAGCGTGTGACTTTTTTGTTTTGATCAAACAGTAAAAATAGGCTATGGTTACGCTGGGCATTTTAACACAAATCAATGCTACATGAATGAACATTAAGAAAAAAAAAATGAGTGAAACAGGTGAAAACAAAGAGAAAGGTAGACAACTATATGGTATCACCTTGCACACTGAGAATGAAATTAATGGAACCACTTGTGATTATTTTGAAACTTGTCTTCATAAATATTACTTTGTCAGTGTCCCAGGAAACTTGCCATAGTGAACCGTAATGTTGACCTTTAGATAGCTTGGAAACTGGCCTTTTCTCTTGACTTCTGCTTTCATTAGCCAGTGTTTGACCAACAGAGGAATAAATGTGTTAAAATACAGCACAGATCTAAGATTATGTAACATACACTGAACTGGTATGCTGTTCATGGGAAAATCTGATATAGGTGAATGTGTTATATCTCAACTGCACAGCCACTCACGTCTTGTCAGACAGAGTTTGACATCATGACTAGGTGAACATGATTTCTGACTGACAGATGAAGTTATGTGATTTTTTTTTAATGTAGCATTTCATATATATATAAAATATTACTGTTCCTTACAAATTTTTTGATTATGATCATTTTTTCCCCTTTTGGACTTAATTTGGGCAACTACTTGTCTCAAAACTTAGGAAAGCTTTCTCTGTATACACCTCGGTATTTGGCAAAAAAAAAAAAAAAAAAATTACTGCCTTATATTTATATAAAGTTTCTCTTTTTAATTTGTTTTTTATAATATTGCATGTAACACCAGGAGACAGATATCTTAAAAAGACAAATAATGTAATTCATCTCCAAGACTCAGCTAATGCCTGGATGTATTTACCTTCTGTAAGTAAAGCACAGAGGAATTGATTTTCAAAGATTCATCAGATTCTACTTCATAAAAATTCTTCAGATGTTTTATGTAGTAAATACAGTACAGTTCAGAAGGAGCTCTATAACAGAAATAGTCACTGATTAGAAGGAATAGTCTTTCTTCACCTAACAGGCAATATTTTATTTATTGGAACACATCCAGAAAATCTATGAACAGCCACAGAAGGTATTTTAAAGGCCAAGAGCCTCCCTGTTTCCATCACCATCAGAAATTATAATTTGACATTTTCAAAATTATTTCTGTGAAATCAGACTAGAGGGATTGGTCATAGGGTGAAAAAGGGTGAAATGCTGCCTCTTTCCTAGGGCAGGCAATGCACAGGCCATTGTGTTTGCAAGCAGGAGTCCTGTCCCCTGTCAAAAGCAGCACATGGGAGGTTAGTTGGGCCAAAGACCGTAAAAGCACAGAAAATATACTCTGATTTCCTTTTTTTAAACTACGAATTCTGAAAATAAGGTGCTGTAAGCACTTGTGGTTCTGCAGCGACTGCTCACGTTGTTAAAAATCAGACAGCCAGACACAAAGGAGCTGACCAGGACAGGTCACTGAGAGTTAAAGCTGCTTTTTTTTTTTTGTATTGCACTCTTATACAGGAAACATGATGGACTCATAGATTTTAGTGACAGAAACAACCAGTTACACTAATCTAATCTGACCTTCATGAAGGCCATAAAATTTAATCCAGCAAATTCTGTAATAATCTCAGCAATTTCTGGTTGAAATATCTTTTAGAAAGACAACCAGTACTAATTATTAGAGAATACTTGTATTTCTGCAGACTCTTTATACCACATATACAATTCAATAGCAAAGGCAAAACTCCTCAGTTCTATAGATTTTAGTATTATTTCTTTGGACTCCTATTTAACTCTCACAGAGTATACCTGGCTTGCCTTACTAAACTCTAAACAATAGAGTGGTCTGCTGTCAGCTACAAGGTCATGTCTCTGATAAAACACTTGGTATTCCTGCAGGTTAATCATCTAAATTTTAAGTCTCTTGCTGTTGTTTTTATTTGTTTTATTTTATTCTACATTGAAAAGCATCTTAAGCAAAATAAAAGAATCTGCACATCAACACTGACACAAACAAGAGTTTAAAACCCCACAAACTTAGCTTGGTTCAGTCTGTAATCTTAGCTTTTAAAGATGCTGTTGGATGTAAATTAGAATATTCCACCTGCAGGAATTTCATTGCTTTCTTTTAACAGCAACTGTCTGCAAATGAGCTTTCTCAACCAACTCTTGCTTTGTAGAAGCAATGGGGAAACATTACTGGAAATATCTATATCGTGTAACAATACAAACAGTACAAGTTCGCAGTCCTGACTCAGGCAAAACTTGCAATAGGTTTCTTGAGGGTTCTTCTCAACAAAGCTCTTTTTGACTGAGTCCGCAGCTTGGAAATAGCCCCTTGCAGATTAAGAAAACACAACTGCTATTAATAGTTCTCTACGTCTCTCTTAAGTACAATATTGAACTACTTAAGTGTTCATTCAGTCTCAACATTTTAAACATACCAAAATAAAATAATCTGCAAGAGATCTTCCCAGGGAAACTTCACACAATTTCTATACATTCACACAGCAGATTAAAAAATGGCTCTTTAAATTATCCCTGTATGCATAATTATATAAGCACTTAGGTATGCATGTATCTATGCAACTACTGTATTAGGAATAAAAGTTGCTGTCACCACTTCTCTGCAATGTTTTATCTCTAGTCAGCAGATATCCTGCCTAACCACTGTAGTCATGTGGAAATAAAAGAAATAATTTTAATTAAATTGTAGAATAACATGCATGCTTTCTACTGTTGGACCGAAGAAAACTTGCATAACTTCACCTGTGTTCAAAAGTTCAGAGCCTATTTACATGCCCTAGTTGCTGGAAAATTAAATAGTGAATTTACAACACACTAGCCAATCTTCACCAACTCTGCTTTTTACAACTTGAGGTGTACTTCTGTTCGCACATTTCTCATCAATATACATCACCTACTGCTTTTATAGGCAGCTTTCCATGCCTGAGCAAGTTTGTTTAAAGATAGATCAGGTATCCCTATCTCTAAAATTTGTAACATGTAGATTAAATCCAAGGAGAGAGGGCTAGTGAGGGCGTTGGCTTTCTGGTCATAGGGAGGAAAACGGTCACAGAGTTTTTTAAATTCTTCTCTGTTCAAGAACAGAATTATGTATATTTTTGTTGTAAGCAGAAGATTATTCAGATACCTTATGTCACTAGCAGCAAAATCTGTATCTTTGAATAATCTGCAAATTCCTAAATTTAGGCTAGCCAAGTGACCATATCTTACAAAGATTTCTAAGTTCACCAAGTGTAAAATATTCACGATAAGTGAGAATCATTTGATGAAAACAGGCATAATAGCCTGATAATATGGAAATTGGCGTTTTTCACCAGGTGGATTAAAAGGCACTTCAGCCTGCTGAAAATGTATGCCTCATCCTCGATTCACTTGTGACAGAGGCATATCTAACACACACACACACACACACACACACACACACACAAGTTTGCCTGCAAATTCTTCAGCAGTTCCACTCTGATATAAATGCCTTTTTTTTTTTGTTTTGTTTTTACAAATTTGTAGTGCAATCTACAGCTTCATTACTGTGTTTATTATATGTATAGTCTTCACTACTTGAATCTGTGCAACCCATTCAAAAACAGACTGCAAAATGCCAAAGACTTTCTTTCACTTCCAGTCCTGCTTAAGTTTTCTTTGTGGCACTGCTCATCTGAATCATTGCCTGTTTCTTGCTTACAAAACATTCATATTCAAAGCACCATTAGCACAATAGCAATTAACAAAGAGCCTTTTATGCAAACGTGCTACAACTTCATCACACACACCCTTTACAGGAAAAAGGTCTTTTCTTTCCAGTATCAGTGAAGCACTCATGCCATGTGAAAAGAATGCTCCCTTTCAGTGCAGAGGGGACATGACTGTGCCTTATGTGAATCTACTGTATGTATAACTGAGGGGAGGACTAGGTGACCTAAAAAATCTTTCTCTTCTCTAACCTCTATGGAAGTTCACAGTATGAGGAATTGCATATTAACAACCAGATGCA
This sequence comes from Columba livia, assembly GCF_036013475.1. Lineage (NCBI taxonomy): Eukaryota > Metazoa > Chordata > Aves > Columbiformes > Columbidae > Columba > Columba livia. The sequence goes on from NC_088602.1 coordinate 193,562,030, forward strand.
GGATTTTGTGTGGAAAGAGCAGAGTGCTTCCACAGGATGTTTTTCTGATTTTTTTCCCTGCTGTAAAGGATAAGAAAAACACTTTCAGGTTTGTCACAACTATAATTGACAAAACACAGAAAGGACAGTGTTTACACTTGAGTCATTTACAGAAGCCATTCCTAAAAATATTGCTAACACGGAGCACTAAGTAAGAAGGACAGAGAATGTGCAGCTACATCACAGGAGAAATTGGTGGATTTTGTTGCCTATATTACATCAAATTGCCACACTGGCACCAAGACAAACACTAGAGGTTCCCCATGAGGTAAGACTGTTCCTTTATTCTGTAGATGCCACAATCATATTAATTAGAGAAGAACAAGAGAAAACTGAAATGTTTTATACTTGTTCCTAATAATAATTTAGAGACAATTCTACAAGGCAAAAAAACTGAGCAGCACAGAATTGGTCAGAAAAAAACAGAACACAAACCTGTTTGCAATAATGACATATAAGCAATATCCAGGTATGTTACAGTAATATAAAGATGTAGGATAGATATGAGAATCTAACACCCCAAAAAACATCTTCAATATCAGATAGTCACAATATTTCCTAACTACACAGCTCTGGGACATGTTAATAAACTTGATCGTTTTGTAACAGCTCTAACATTGTCTAGAATGTTTTACCCTGAGTTCCTACTGGCACAACAGATACTGTAAAACAAGAAACAAAAAAAGAAACGACCCCTCAAAGGCTCTTGTGTGCCTTTATTTCACACTGAATAAGCAGGCACAGTACAGCCTGCTGCTAAGCTTTTCCTTACCAGTTGGTCAAAACATGGATAGACTCTTGGTTACAGCTCCTAATGTGTTGATCAACTGACCCAGAATAACAAAGGCTAAGGGTAAGCAACAGAGAAATTACTATACTGGATATGACCTGAATCAGTCTAGTCTAAGATCCTGTCTCTGCGAGTAGCCAGAGGCATGTGTAAGAACGCCATACCAGCCAGCCGCCTTTATTTCTCTATCTTCTAGCAAGAACTGTTGCAAGAAGAAATAATATACTCAGATTTATTTCTCCATATTCTCTCAGTTACTGCTTTGCAAGCTGTTGATTGAGGGGCAAAGGGTAGAAATTGTACATCTCTGAGGAACAATTAACTGCTTTGTTGATCCCCTGAGGTGTACCGTAAGCCATAATACCATAAATTATCCCAAGGAGAATTTGTCATAATAAATCTAAATTGATAGCATTAAAAAAATGATCATGCATTTGTACTTAAAAGTGCCTTTTTTTTTTTTTTTTTTTTAATTTTAAGGATTTTGCATTGCCAATTTGTGGGGAAAAATAAGTATATTTTTTTCCATAGCAATACAGAAAGCTTTCTATTTGCATGACACATTAATCACAGAAAAATTAAGGACACAGAAAAACAAATATGATAAATCACATGCCCTTTTGCCTGATATATAATTCAGCATCAGGACTGTATACATCATTAACTACTGTGTTTGCCATTAATACTTCAGAAAAATGTGTGAGCATATAGCTGCATCATAAAGCTGTTAAAAAAGAACACTGTCTTTAATTTTTCCTGCTTCACCTTCCTCTACCCATTATATGAAAATCAACCATACTGTATACCTTTCCATGCCTAAAATGCATATAAAAAAATTGCTATATGATAGAATCTGCAAGGTTTGCTGTTCAGTGACAGTATTGCCTGCCTGAGAATAGGTATGCCATACCTACATCACATTATTCTCCCCCTACCCCTGATATAAAATCTTTCATGACTTGCCAAGACACTATTCTGTTCCATTCAGTCTCTCACACAGCACTCAGCCGTGCTGGACCCAGGTGCCTCTCAGCAGGGGGTGAGCAACGTGACTCTCTTGCATCACATGCTCTCTCACTCCCCAGGGCAAAAATTCTATACACTGAATGTTTTGTTCAGCATTTTGTTGTTGTTATTTTTCTTAATGTGCACATATATAAGTTTAGGCAAAGCAAGTCAATGAAAAAAATCCTATACTTAGAGTGGAAGGTGCTGAGTCTTGCCCTTAGTTCTTTGGAAAATTTATTTCAGCCTAAGTCAGGCCATTGACTGCCTTCCTTAGCACAGCCACATGCCAAATGAGGCTGCCAAATGTACTCTCATTCCTGCCCACTCTTGTAAATAAAGACATGTTTAATTATATTAACTTCAAGACACTTCTCCAAATATCTATCCTCTCAACCATAGCAGCTTTCAAAATAATTCTCAATTTTTTAAAGAAATCACATTCATCTCCAGAAATTCCTAAATATATCCCATGTTTCAGGCATCTTGAAATCTCTTTCTGCACAGACTATTTTATTTGGATTCACTGCTTTGGAAGAAAGAGCATGACTGCTCTCATCAGGCTCTCTAGCACCCAGCCTTAGTAGTGGACAATTTTAAAGAAAAAAACCACATGTATGTTAATAACACAAAGTGATAACACTGGGAAGATGAAAATAAAATAGTAAAAAAAATCTGGATCTTAACATGCAGCTTTGCACTGGGTTACTCCACTTGGGGTGCTAGTGGTCTATCATATTATTTAACAGAGAGGAACTGCCCTAAAGAAATTTTAAAGTCTATATATTTTTTTTCTGTTTCTGTTAAAAACAAAAGCAGTCACAAATAAACAAACAACAACAAAAACAAACAACAAAACTCACTGGGAACAGACTCATATCCTTTAGTATGTTCTTTTACTTTTAATCCTATAATTTAATATATTTTTACGTATTTCATGCATAGATCATAACAATTATTCATGCATGCAAGTGTAGTATAGTTATTCTAGCAAATGTGTAGCCTCTAGCTTCTCTCAATAGATTCGTAGGGATCATACACATTAGACAAATAACATGATAGCAGTTCTGGCATTCAGAACATCTAAACCTGCACCCCTTCCTTCCTCTTTTGTGAACATGAGGAGCTCATGCTTTCACAGATCTTTGTGAAGCTGGGGCCTGGAACTGATAATCTTCTCCAGATGCTCCAACTATATCACTGGCTATGTCACTCAGTTTCTTTAAGATACAATGTAAAATGTAAAATTGACTTAACATTTACATTAACATTTACTGTCTCTATCTTGACCCACAAGTTTTTCTTGCTTTTGCTTTTCTCTCCCTTATGTTGTTGTGGGGGCTGCAGGTGGGGGCCAGTGAGCAAGCAGCTGGTGCATGCTTAAGTGACTGGCCAGGGTCAACCCACCATAACGTATTAAAAGACGGAGTTCACATGGCTGTGTACACTCCACCTTCTAACTATGCTCCCACACCATTCATGAATAAATTTCCTTATCATTCCCAGTCTTGGTCTTTGAAATATTTTGGAGGAAATTGCACCAGGTAGTCTTTACAGCAATCTCCACTTTCTGGATCACTCCATGCTCAGAAGTGACTTCCTAGAGCTGCTTGAGTTCATGAAGGCACAATCCTCCAGTGCGGTGCAGCAGATCCCACACAACCATGTCTCCATATCATTCTTCCATGTCCTCATGACTTCACACATGCTTTTTCTTTTCCCAGGCAGGAGGTAGTAAAAATATATCACTTGTACGAGCCCAATACTGCATGGCACAACACATGAGACCCCACAGGAAAAGCACTACATGTGAGACCACAATTATAGCCACAGCTATAAGAAGTGCTCATAATGACCACTAGGAATAGAGCAACCTCACACCATCCAGTGCTTAACTTCTACAGATGCTTAGCTTAGCTTCTATAAATGTTAGTCCTTACTTGGGCTCTTGCCCTGACTTTGTAGGTTGAGAGCTGAAATGGGGGTTTCCCAGGCAACTCAAATCTGTCTAACAACTACCCATATCAGCATGCATAACAAGGTCATCACAGTATGCTCGCTATTTCCCATGGCATCATCTTGTTTCTTGGCAGCTATAGAAAACAGATACACATGGTGCTTGCTCAACGTTGGCTCCTGGTGCCAGCAACCAGAAGCCAGCTGGACCAGCAATCCAACTTCTGACAGCCAGTAGCACTGACCAAAGCTGATACAACACACTGTAGAGAAAAGCTAACAGAAATGGTCCTTGTTTGGTCCATACACCAGATGTCCTGTGGTGCCTGGTCTGTCACCCTTGAAAGCTCTCCTGTGTAGTATGCAGTGACTGGGACCATCTTAAGGGCCTGCAGAATGTAAACAGGTACTTCAGAAGCTAGTGCCATCATAGGAGTCACATAAAGAAGTTAGCTAGCACAGCAGGATGGGTGAAGCCATTAGAACTGCTATACCCACTGAGGCTGTTTTTACCTCCTTTTAGTTTGCGAATCACCACAAATACCATAAATGACTTTACGTTTTCTTCCAGGTTAAGAATAAAGAATATTAAGGACTACAGATTAAAGTATAGTTTTCCAAAAAAAATATACAGTTGTTTGATGGGATCCTCCATTTACGTTTACTTACCGGGACCTACTAATTAACCACTGTTTTTACATGGCATGATTATTTTTAATTCCACATTGTTGTTTATCTCCAATTTTGGGGTCTAGAGAGGAAGTACATTAAATCAATGCTAGTATCTTTAATACAAAAAAATGTAATAGACTTTAGAAAAAAAAAAAAAAAAGGTGGGGAGCAATATACTAGCTGAAAAACATCAATTTAAACTAGCCCAAAAGACCTGAAAATTTAAATCAATTGATTATCTTATTTTTTATATATGGATTGAAGCAAATATACTACTCCACACCTTTTCAGAATAATTTTCATGTTTCTTTCCAGTGCAATGAATATTTAGTAATTCAAAGAAGATGGAAGGATTTCGGCAAGACTGATTAAGAGAGCCCTCTCAGAATAATCACTGGCAAGTAGCCTTTTCATATGTTAAAGACAGAGGTACTGCAACATTTGGAATTACCTTTTGCCTATTGGAATTACTTATCTAAACATGTACCAGACATTCCATTGTTCATCACAAGCTGCTATTAGTTTATCAGGCAAAAATAACTAAGTTCAACCTCCACTCCCATTAATTCTTTCTACCTGTCCCTGGTCTTCTTCCATAATTTTTAGACTTGCTAAACACCATATTGACAGCCAGAGAAGAGGGCCTTTTACAGAGGTATTCTAAGATTATAAGAAAGAAGTAAACAACTCCAGTTACTGTTGTAACAAAATATTTCACTGTTATCATTATTATATCAGTTTATCTTTTTCCATTACTGTAGACACAAAAATGTTTTTGAATGTAAAGGGCTGTTATAATTAGAAATACTAGGTAAAGTACAAGAAAAACATTGAGTTTATTCAGTAGTTGAAATAGCATTTATGATGAAAGTCTAATTTGTTAAGGAAAAAAAAAAGACAAAAACAAAGTAAAGGCTGTTTGATAATATTAAGCATTCACATTCCATTGTTTACATACCCACAAAGGAAACTATTTTATGTCATTCATTGCTGTGACACATGCAAGCAATATAATTGAAAGCAACAAAGAGAAAAACACATAAAAATGCCTTCCATCTAACTTAACAGGTGCCTTTAAATAGAAGATTCTACAAACAAAAATAATTTTGTTTTATATAGACTCAAAGAGATCAGTCTGCGCAATTTTTCTCAAGCAGTCTCTGAAAATAAACCTTTGAGAAAATCTCAGATTACCAAAAGGATTTGATTTTATTATTGTTCAATGTGATTTTACTTTCAAATTAGGCAACACATTCTTTTTAAAGCTAGTGAAGTAATTATTTATCTCATCATCAGACTTCAAAACAAGGTTCTGGGGAAGCTGTTTAAGAAGAAATACATAATCTTTAGCATAGCAGGTTCACATCAGTTTGGAAAACAAAATACTAACAAGAAAACAAAGAAAAAAGGCCAAAACTCAAGTTCATATGGAGAAAAAATTACTTTCCATTATGTGCTTTTTTATTTTGTTTAAAATGAGTAAAAAGTTTAAAATAGTGCTAATAATTTGGAATACATAAAAATATATTTGACCTAATGAATCACTGACATACTGGAATACGGATGAAATATTTTGATAAAATAAAGAATGTGCTTCTATGTTTGAGGCAGCTGAGTTGTTATAAGGATTCGTTCCCCACTGACTGTTGAGGACTGTTTACCAGTTATGAATTACACTGGCAGTCCAGCATTTTTACTCCACTCACAGTTCCTTTTAGAGGATTAAGTAATATTTTAGAATGCATTTTACCATTTGTCTTTACTGTACTAGGACTTCATATCCACCTAGCCTCAGTTACCTGAATTCAAATCAATGCTTTAACTTTTGATCAATTTAGAAAGTAAATCAGAGTAAAAAGTGCCATTTGGCTTGGGTAACAGTGTTGTACAGTCACAGCATGGCTCCAGGATTTCATGACCTGCACAGCTTCCACTTTGGTTTTAACGGAAAGGGAGCTTTGATCCAAAAGAGCTTCAAATGTGCTGTGTTCCACCTACTTGAAATGATACCACAGTTAGTATCAACAGAGAGGCTTAACCTAAATTCCTTCCAGTTTAAACAAATCTGAGTGTCAATGCATTGCTTTTTATGGGAACATTCTGCTCCATGGGACCCAAATAAACCAGACCCTTGAAGTAGAATTACCTTTGCCTCACTTGTCTTCTTGAAGTGAGCACATCAAATGACACTTGGCTTTCATTCCCTTAAGGTATGTTTTACTAGAATAACAAAAACTCCAGAAGAAAATAACTCTTAGAACAAATAAAAGTCTGAACTGCTGGGCGAAACTTGAGATGTTTGTAAATAAATCTATCCCTGCTCACTATTCTTAGAGTGAACTGACCTTTCTTTTAGCTCTCCTTTTCAGTGCAATAACTTTATTGAGTTTTTGCCTTGACAGGCTGGAGAAATGGCCTGACCACAACCTCATAGAGCTAAACAAGGGGAAGTGCAAAGTCCTGCACCTGGGGAGGAACAACCCCATCCTCCAGAACATGCTGGGGGCCAACCAGTTGGAGAGTGGCTAGGCAGAAAAAGACCTGGAGGTCCTGGCAGATAGGAATTTTGCCATGAGCCAGCCATGTGTCCTTGCAGCCAAGAGGGCTAATGGTATCCTGGTCTGCATTAGGAGGAGGGTTGCCAGCAGGTTGAGGGACATTATCCATTCCCTCGAGTCAGCACTGCTGAGACCATACCTGGAGTACTATGTCCAGTTCTGGGTTCCCCAGTACAGGAGAGACATGGATATACTGGAAAGAGTCCAGCAAAGAGAGCGAAGATGATTTACAGACTGAAGCATCTCTCCTGTTAAGGAAAAGCTCAGAGAACTGGGACTGTCCAGCCTGGAGAAGTCTCAGGGGGGTCTCATCAATGTTTATAGATACCTGAAGGAAGGGTGTGAACAGGATGGAGCCAGGCTTATCTCAGTGGTGCCCAGTGACATGACAAGAGGTAATGGGCACAAACTGAAGCACAGGAGGCTCTGTCTGAACGTCAGGAAACCCTGTTTCACTGTGAGCATTACTGAGAACTGACACAGGTTGCTCAGGAAGGTTATCCTTGGAAATATGAAAAAGCCACCTGAACAATCTGCTTTAGGTGGTCCTGCTTGAGGAGCAGGGTCAGACTAGATGAGCCCCAGAGGTTACTGCCTACCTCAACCATTCTGTGATTCGGTGATTTCTTCCATAAAATCTGCCTGTTGCCTCAGAGCAAGGCAGAGACCAGCTCCCTTCTAACCAGCACTACCCTTTTTATCAAAATACATGATGTATGTGAACACACATTATGAAATAAATGTCACAGTTTAATTATTAGTGATAAACATGCTCCCTTGTACCTTCAAACCTTTAGTTCATACAGCAAGATAACATTTATTTTTGCATGCTACTCTAAAAAACATCATTGTTTGGGAGATCTATACCGTGGAGGGAAGTGCGGTGCTTACGAATATTGACTTTGGCTGATTATTTGCTTAAGTGGCTATTTCAGCTTGCTAGTTTTTCTTGCAGATCGTGTTTGGAGTCTGGGACAAGTGCTTCTTTTTATTAGTATTGCAGACACCCAGACAGATTTTCTAGAGAAATTTAATGGTCTGCATGTAGTTCGTATATTGGCACCGACTGGCAGGGCATACGTTCCTCCTCACTTGATGCGTTGCAGGACTTCTGGGCAGACAGAGGATGTATTTGTGTAGGATAGTCATGATCTTGTTTTCTGCTTTCTAATCTCAACTAAATTACACCACAGATTCCATGGACAGAGGATAGTTAAAACTCTTTTTCACCTGTTGTAGAACGTATTACATTATTTGCTTCATGCATTATGTAAAACACACATCTACTACCCTGTTAATTTACAACCTTATTTCATTTTCACTTCCACATTCCTTTTCTACCTAGCAGGTTTGCAATGGATGTATTCTGCCAGGCATGCCTTAACTTAAGAGTGGAAACAGCAGATTCTTTTCTCTCCATGTTTTTACATCAGTAACATGAATAAAATCATAATTTCTCTGTTATTGCCTAGCAGTAACGCAATTATCATCACTTCATAGCAATAGTGTAAATTACACTACTACTACTACAATAAACCAACATGTACAGTATTTCAGTGCTGTATGAGCCAAAGGAAGTTTCACTTCTAACAGTGGGAGATACAGATACAGTAGTTAGTCTTCTGCTCCCAAGGGAAATGCCTTAATTCTCTTTGGCACAAAACATTCCCTGGAAATACACACAGTTCAACAGAGAATGCTACAATTAAATACCGAATTCTGCTCTAAAATAAGAAGTTCATTTTAAATACTGAATGTCTCTTGCATATTTTTTCTATCATTTTTAATTTTATTAATACATGCAATTACCAGTATGTAGTACTTTTCAGCTTCAGAATCCCATAGCCAAAATTAGATCATAATAAAATATTTCTGTGGAACTTTTTTTAATTTCAATAAAAGGTTCTCTTTCACTCCTTTTTAATGTGAATGTTCATTTTAAAGGCATCCAATTTAAACACTATAGCACTATGACAGTGCATTACAATAAAACATAAAACTGTCAGAATTAATTAATGAACAGTAATTACTGTAATTTACAGCAATTCTGTCTGACAGCATCTAATTACCAACAGAGCATCCCTATGACTATAAAGGTAAGCATTTTATTGCTTCTCATTTTTTAATGAGGAAATTGAGGCAGAAATGTTAATTAAGCCCAGAATACTGAAAAATTAGATGTCCAGAATTTAGTCTGGTATGTATATGTGCTTAGATTTAAAGCTTATTTCTTTTTATGGGAATGGCTCCTTATTCTATAGATTCCTCTATTACTTCAGCATATTTTCAGAGAGCTAACAGTCTGATTGGGAGTGGCAAGAAAATTCTGCAGAATATATATTTTGCTAGGATTTTAGTTTCTCATAAGGGGCCGAATCCCAAACATGTAAGTGGAGCTACTAGATTTTAGATTAGCTGGAAGGGAATAATTACCAGTAATTCAAGTATAAAAGCTTCCAGGCTGTTTTCTGAGATTACACCTCCTTCAAAAATATCCACAGTGCTCTTTAGATACTGTTTCCTGAAAAAGTTATCACATGAAAGAAGCATGAGGATTTGCAGCATATTAAACTACATGTGCTGTTATTACGGAGTAGCCCAACACCATGCATATCTATTCCCTTGTTTCCCCGCTGCCTTCAGTAAAAACAGGCGGAGCAGAAAAAAAGCCAAATACCTTAGAGTAATTAATACAGTTTCAAACTAAGTCTATCTCATGCCATGAGTTGGTTATGACTACTACTCAGGATGCCTTAATGGATACAGAGAAGGTTATGCAGAAGACCCTTTCTGATCCCATCTAGCCAGTTATAGATGTTTCCATCATCTTCAGGAACAAAGTATGTAACCATATGAGTACGGGTGAGAACTAACATCAGGTAGTTTCTGATCACATGCCCTTTGTCTACCCATCCATTACAATTGGAGAAAATCCAAAACCAAACCCAAACACAACAGAAGCTCATGCTGATGCACTACTTGTATCATCACCCTACCCTGGTACTCCTCTCCCCCAGATTATTAGCTTATCCACAGCTTTCCCTGCCTGTCCCACCTTCATCTTTTGCTCTAAGACACACCTTTCCCACTACAATTGCCATATAATCCCATGTTATACCATACTTCTATCAAAACTATAATTTCAAGTGCCACTAAGTCTCCTAATTATTGATAATATGATGTACATTACATTGATAGAAGGATGAATTCATACATGTCCATAGAGTTTTGTATACATATTTGAACACAAGGCAAAGTATGCTTCTCTCAAATATATTCCTTGAGCAAAGACATGCCAGGGATGCCTCCACTCCTTAAAATTTCCAGAATGCAATGTAACAAGACAACAAGTGCATTAAATAAAAATAGTGGAAATACAGTATACACATAAACACTCCTGAGCTGGAAAATTTATGCCTTTCAAAGCAACACCATATTTCATTGTGCTGTGCAAATTGAACCTGTCCCCTTGGAGTTCATTGTTTTCTGGTTTGTTAACATGTGAATCTGCTTACTTTAACCAACAGGTGGAAAAGATGAATCATCTAGAATAAGACATGTGAGACTGCGCTGAAGTTCTGCACATACCATTGCGCAGTCTTTAATTCATACCTGCCACAAATGGCAAAAGTGCCAGTATTTTTCTGAAAACCGTGGCAAATAGGAACACATTGTAAAAATGCTCCGAAGTAAAAATATTTCCTCTTACTTTGCTAAACAGTAGAAACTGTGGAGTCATCCTTGCTGTATTTTTTTTTCCTCAGTAAAGGTTAAGAAGTCAATACTAAAATCTCACTTTCCATTTTCCAGGACATGGGTAGTGCATAGACATACAGATCATCACTGATTTCTCTCTGACAAAGAAGAGAGAAAACCGAAACAGCATAAAAAATACAGGAGTTTCAGTGGTCTCTGGGCTTGGACATAAAAGATATTTGTCAGGCTTTCTTATCGCCTTTGTTACACAATCCATGTACAGTTATAATCAGTGGTATTTAATAGATCACCTATAGTCTCTCCTGCATCTTCTTTCTCCTTTTGGCTCACTAGCAATGTGTTACATATACATGCTGATATTCAAACATGCCTGTAAGTCTAGGAAGCTGCTGTAATTCTTACAATTCATACTGGTTGTGCTACGATGCCATATCCGAGCATGTAAACAAAACGATGACACGAAACAGCATCAGGGCTTGGCATGAATTATCCACTCACCTACCTGCACTTTAGTGCCACATCTTTCTTAGTTAAGTGCAAATTCTGCAGGATCTCCTTTTCATTTGAAAAAAACCAAGCATCCTGGGCCTCTTTTGTAGCATCAGGCACCCAAACGTGAACTGAGTGTAAATGGATAGAGCTGGGTCTCTGTAATCCTCACAACAGCCAGCTCTAGTGCCTCTGCCACTATTCCTAGCTTCACTAAGCCGCAGAAGAATAAAACCTGACTTGAATTTTATCATGCTTACTTGCAGACACTGTGAACATTGTCGACAATACAGTCACCTAAGAAAAGCACGATAAAGGCTCCTGAAAGCCATGATTTGTCTGCTTACACGCCACAGGTATATTTTGTGAAACAGGAACTTGGTTGTCAGCAGCATAACTACTTAACTGTGCATGTTTGATGGGGAATCCCATCAGCATCTATATAAATGAGCTGGCAATAAAAGGAGACACCTTTGAAAAGTCCAACAGCTGCTGCAAATTACAGTGTTTCTCTTGTATTAGAAGATTATTCCCCATTTTATCTATGCAGAGGAAGGTCACTGTTTCGCAGAGGAATTTAATATTCCAGATTGTAACTTCAGTATGATTAAGAGCAATAACAACAAAATTAAAATACTGAAACACTCAGTTAAAAGGGACACATTTATTGGACATTAAAGCCCTGTAGCAGTTTGAACAAAAGTTCCCGGTTACAAGGTCAGCTCCTGAAAGGCTGCAGCCTCAGAAAGCCCAGATTTCCTGCAGCTAAGAAGCTGTGTTGGCAGTTTTCCAGCATAATTTGTTCTTGATATTTTGGCTAAATTGGACCATTTCTATGAAACATTCCTGTCTGACTATTCACTACATTCCAACAAAATATGCTGAATTCTTTTCCTTCTGATATTTTCTCTACGTTGCTCAGCTCAGCTCTTTAGTTTCACTGAACTGTGTTTCCACCACTTAGAAACCACTCCACTGCTTAAGGACAAAGCATGCTGCCTGGAATGCCATATAACACTTTAAAAAATCAAGTGTGATAGTAACAAGCAATATGTTCTATAAGTCCTATTGATCAAACTTACCTAGATAAGCCAGCAGACTCAAAACCTCTTCTTTGGGACACTACAGGACCACAAAAATTACTAAATTGAATACAACTTGCATTTACAGTAGAGCTTCACTGTATAAACCTACTAAGAGGCAGCAGGTTTGGGATGCAGTTCATGCAGTCTTGCTCTAGCTTCATACTGTGGTGGCTGCAAAAGAGCTGCAATGCAAATAAAAATCAGGCTTTTCTTTTTCTCATCATTTCAAGGGTTGATTTCAAATCAAGACTACTTGTGAAATCAAGATCTTGAAAGTAAAGCAGCAAGGTACAGTGAACTCTGAGGTCTTCTGAAGACAACACTTTTACCCGCTTTTATAGGTTTTATGAAATAATACAGCGTAAAGCCTCAAAGAATTTTGAGAAAATATATTCTGCAGCAATATGAGAGACCTGCATAATAAAATACAACACACTCATTGCTCAGCAATTACAGACATTTCTTCCTATGAGGGGTGGATATAACATAGGCCAGGCCATTAATTTCATCTGGTAGCTGTCAATTTAAGCAAAAACATAAGGAATAAAGGGGAAAAAAACCTCTTGGATTACAAGCAACTTGGTAAAGTACTGCACTTCAAACCTGCATCTTTGATATAATTTCACTGGCTTTTTTATCCCCTGCAATCCATCAATATAATATAGCACATCTAGCTAGACTCTAATCTTTTAAATGAATATTTTACAAAAGATTGCAAGTGTTTTGGTTTGGCTCATTGGAAATGCTTTTTATTTAACGAATGGAAGGCAGACCTCAAGATGCATGTTCATGATTTTATTGGTACACTGCTGACATTGCTTTCTTGACTTAACAAAACCAAGATACTACAGTCACAGTTAGGAGTTTATTTCTCTTCTTGCTTACTGGCTATCAGTAAATCTCAGATAAGGTTTCTTTGGATTAAAAACTGTCAACAGTGAAGCCCAATACCAGTATTTATAAGAAACTATTTTACTAAATTTTTATTCAGCTTAGAGCATTCTTAGCAGCGTTCTCAACTTAAAGGTTAGAAACACAACATATAGTACAACAGTGTTCACAAAACAGGCCACGGAAATTCTGCTGTTTTCAGATTTGTGACTGCTACATAAAATATTTTGAAATAAAGATGAAATATATATTCATTAGAAAACAATGAATGTGGAGCTTTACGAATTCCCTATTTTGTGTTTCATGCCAAGAAGATTTGTACCCGGGGGAATTTTCCAAGACTGTAAGTTTAAACTCCCATGATAAAGGAGAAAGGTAGTTCAGTTCTGCTAAAGCAGGGTCCTTGGGAGCACATAGAGGCTGTATTTATACAAAACAGTCAGTAAGACTCAAGGGATCAGGGTTGCAGAGTAAGACATCAGTGCCAAGAACCCAGTGTTAACCATATAAGCATTTTAGGGGTTTACTCCAGACTAGGTCTGTCCTCTCTCAGCACACTGAACATCCACTCATAACTGAACCACACTAGATGCAACCATGGAACACATCTTCCAGCTGAGTTTCATTCAAAAAGAATTTAGCTTGTAAGCTCTCAGACTGCCCTGCAATGCAAAGTACATCACAGTAAATGGGGATGGCTGGGAGACTTGCTCTGAAAATGTTTTAGTCCACTATGCAGCTCATCTGTGTTTGTTCTGGACACAAATACTCAAAAAACACCTTGATCCTAGGACCCTTGCTTGTACTCGGTGATAGGAGAATTAATGATCCATAGGAGACATAAGGCTTCTAGACTCACTGAAAGTCTTAAAAATGCCTTTTTATTCCAGTGGGTGAGAGTTACAGACCTCACCTGTCTCTGCTCCCCTTCTGGCATTTATGACAGCACAGCTGAGTTTCATAGGGTACAAACAGTAAATGTTTTTTACCATACCACAATGCCCTAGAAACTAGTGAATAGTGCCTTCTCTTCTGATGTTGATTCAAAACTTATCAGGCTGAAGAAGACTCCAGCTGCATCCCACTTCTTAGATTAGTGCTCCAGCTATACTGAGTGAAAGATGGGTGAGTGCTGCTGCCACCTGACTTTGTGAAAGATCCAATCCTCTTACTTCAGTCAGTATAGAGATGAGATTGCAAGAGGACTGGAATTTCTGGCACCGGTTTCTCATACTGTACAGTGTCTAACTTAGCTAGACAGGATCACTGTCTGAAGACCTTCAACTTCTCTCCCTCTACTGGCCTTAGAGATAATAGTCAATATTTATTGTACGAGAACTGAATACGTAGGCTTGACTTACATACTCTCATTCCCATCTCTGATGGTTAGTAATTTAAATATAGCATGCCTTCCTATATTTATACTAAAAAAGAATTGTCCGGTGCTAATCTTTTCATTATACAGATAACATTTTTTCTTTCTTTGGTAAAAATCAAATAAGCTTTTGGGGAAGGGTGCAATAAAAACAAGACAGGTATATGATCGAGAAAAGGCATGGTCTTAGTAAGCAGCGACTCTAATACCTTATAAATTCATCTAGTTCTTCTTGAGTTCTTCAGGATATAATTTTATTTGTTTTCTTGTATAATAACCCAAGTTTATCCTTCATTTGTATCCTAATGTAATTTTAGAGCCATACATATTTTGATACATTGGAATCTGTTCCACTAGATGCACTCTCTATTTATTCAGAGAAAGATTCATGAAAAAGACAAGTTGAAGAAGAATCACTGGTTCTTATTGTGTAGCTGGTGAATGCTATAGATCTAAATCACCACCCACGATTTATTTATTTTCTACTGTTGGCTCATTAGTTGCATCCATATCTTTTCCCAGTAAAAGTCCTCTAAAATGGTTTCTAATTTGTTGGTACAGTTTCACCACTAACTGAGGGAAAGAAAAAAGCTTTTCCTACCTGCGATTGAGTGCTACATCAGCTTGTCTTAGCAAATGGCCAAAAATAAATCAATTGTAGTTTGCACTACCTAAAGAGACAAATCATTCTAATCAAAGTGGTGATTTACCAGACTACAAACTAGTGAGTTTTTTTTTTTTCTTTCATTAGACTTTCTTTCATTAGGATTTTGTTCTTTTAATCTTCATTCATTATGTGATGGAATCCTATGTGGCACTAGAATAAATAACAACACACTCCTTATATTGTTTAACAAAACTAGAATACTATGGTCTTCTAAGCCTTCTAAACAAAGGAATAACTTTGGGTAAAAAAAATCCCAAACCTATCAGGTTTTTTTCTTTTGAAACAGCAAAAGTTAGGATAGGTAGGACTACCTGAAAGAAGTTACATCATTTATGTTCCACAGCAGTTCTAAGAAATCCCCCCAAACATAAAGCAAAACACTCTGAAGCATTTTCATTCATCAAAAACATAATCTTTTGCTGTTTATGTTAGAATTTAGGTTAGGTTAAAACAGTGAGAAATTTTCAGAACAAGTTCATATGACAGTAAGGTCATTGTGAAGGAGGTGATGTTTTCCTGTTGGAAGAGAGTTTATGCATACGCTGGCTATTGCATTGACTTACATTGTTTGATTAGGATTTGATTATGCTTGACTGTACTACTTAAAATTTCCTTAACAACAATTGTTTGGTTTTTTTTTTTTCTTTCCAATTTTGCAATGTGTTTATTTGTATTTGATTCTATTTGGAACTGCTTAAAGAATAACTAAGGTTATATCATATCAAAGGTAAACAGATGATGGAACCTCAGTAGTTTTTTGAAAGACAATTTACTTTAAAGTTGGAAGAATGCTTCTGCACACAGCTAAGGTCACTGCATAATTTACGATCTTTTGTGAAAAAGAGGCACACTTTTATCTGCAAAGGAAGTTATTCTAGCGTGGATAATACATAAATCCACAAAGACATTTACTAATCACCTTTAGTCTTTTGTGATGGTTATTTATGACAAAAAATTCTAATTCATAATTATCAAATCTTAATTAAAAGATAGTAAAATCATAATGGGATGCTAATCTTACTATTAATGCTATAACGATCCATCCCAAACATACTTTAATTGTTGTTTCCCAGAGTTTACGAACATATTCCAAAGCAGCAAGCAGAAGTACTCCTCTTAAATTGTTTTGTCTTTCTTTGGTAAAGAGTCTAATCCCCGAAGATAATGTCAGAACACTTGTTTCCTTAAAGGGGTAAAGGATTTTATTCAGAAAGTAAATAACAAACTCAACACTGTCCTAAAACTTCACATTTAAAAAAAGACTAACTGCTGTTTGATCCAAATCTTCGATAGGAAATTATGCAATTGTTACTGGATAGAACATACTCTAAGTTCAAGCTATTGCACATTACATCCTTAAAAATAAAGGCAAGAAACACTGAAGCCTCTGAAACCACAAGTATTAAAGGAAAGAAGTTCAAAGAAACTAATAATGTGAAAACTCAATGGGCCACATTCCATGGAAACACTGCTCTAAGGCAGTTTCCACAGAAGTGAATTCGGCCTATTTCTTTATGTTTCATGACTTCTATTGAAACACGATAAGAATGACAAAGAAGTAAAAAAAAAATTAATATCTTTAATATCAGGCAGACAACAATAACAAGGAGACTTTAAACTGCATTTATGAGCAAGTAACAATCATTTCCACTTGCACTTCCATCCTATGAAATCTTAGTTTTACATATCCTGGAAGTTTCACTAATGTAAAGATCATAAATTTTGCCAAAACCAGAGACTTGAACTTTGCCTATATCAGAAGACATTTTTGCTTATAAATATATTGGTATATTTAAGTCAATCAGTCTTTTAAACAGTGGTGCTATTATAGCAAGCTCTTACCCATCTGGCGTATAAACTAGAGCTAAAGGCTCTTTTGATTGGCATAAATTATATTGGTAGAAAACAGATATGTACATACAACATTGTTTACAGTGTCAGTTGAAAACTAGAAAGTGTATCCCTAACTAACACAATTATGGTGGAAAATCATAAGTACACTTGGACTTACTTCTACTTGTTGAGCATCACACAAATATTTACAAATGAGAATATATGTTCACAGAGGGAAAAAAAAAAAAAGAGAGAGAGAAAAATAATCCATTTTGATTTTGAAAACCAGCGAGTCAGCTGAAGAATTCCGGCATCTCATTGTGTCTAACTGTAATACTGAATAAACTACTAACAGTTCAAGAACAGACAACTGAGGAAGTAAAGAGCTAGCAGCAGGAGGTGTTTGCAGTAGAGGCAGCATTAGCTTCAGTGATAATCTAGGCTTTCCATCTCCACAATATATCCTAAGCCCTTTATCTGATTATAGAATCCAAAAAGATAAGAAAAATTAGAAGTTCTTGAAACAGCAAGGTAAAATTCATCTGTAAGCAACTGGTAATTCCACCCAGCACTGAACTGACATAAATACATAGGATGTATTTCAAATTTACCTCCATATCTTTACTTTAAAAAGGAAAACAAACCTCAGCCTGTGCTAGCTTCTTCTCCAAGCTTTCCTCTCTCAAAGTGGAATTGTGTCTGTGAAGCTATCTGAGAATCTCTGAGCTACCCAAGAATGAGAAATCATTCTGCCTGAACAACTAATTTCCTCTTCCTTCAAAAAAGCTCTGCTTATGTTCTGTTGGTTGTGGTGGTATTATTAAATGGATAGTCAAAGTGGCCCAGAAAAAAATACTCCACAATTTAAAGTAAAAATAAAATATGTCAAATTATGATGACCCAAAGTAAGAGCTCTGGATATTAATGAAGTATTCCACAAACTACTATTTTGATAAAATATTTTATTATAACACCCAAACAAAAATATTCAATCTGCACATTTCTTTAATGCATAATTGTCTAGGGCTGATGAGGTCCAGAAAGTTTTAAAAGATGGTTTCAAGTGCTTCTAAGAGTGAAATTAGGAAAAAAAATGCCATTTGTATTAAGAAATAAAAATGTCTTCCATTTGTTTCATTGTGGATTCCTAATAGTTCTGTGCTCTTCAACAGGCAATTCATAGTGGGCTCAGATGCTATTACTATGTCTGAGATGTTGTGTGGGGAAACAAACAAACACACACTCACCCTTGAATTAAAAAAAAAATATATATATATACACATTTGCTTTTATTTACCAAATAAAGGAATTTGTCTGCTAAATTATCTGAAGAGACACTCTTTACCAAACAAGTTCCCTTTTTTCATGATTCACCTACATATTAATGATCTCTGAGCAGAGCTCCTTCATGGCCCAGGAGAGCAGCCCCATTCCAAAGAAGGATTTTACTCACAATTTGCTATTCTTATTATTGAAATATCAAAGAGAGAAAACTGGTATAAGGTAGTGGAAGAACTCAGCATAGGAAGGATACAGATGGGCAACAAGGACCTAATGAATCTGTAACCATGGCAGGATATTGCCTTATAAAACTCAAGAATCCTTCCTGTAGTAGATAACCTGAAACACCTGAAAATTGTGTCATGTACTTCTTGGGGCTGGTACAAATAACCTAAGACTGTCATAAGTCACTTTGTGGGAAAGCTTGATTAAATGATTTGCAATATCTAGGAACCTTGTAGCACTAGCAGTACCCTTTTTCACTGCTACAGCTTGAGGCTACTCTTCCCCCATCCTACTCCACTGAAATCCCTTGCTTTTTATCAAATGCCTTCTAACACAGAAAAACTGTGGCATAGACCCTATGGGTTCTTCCACCATTTTTAACTTGTGCAGAGGACCGTGTTCTCCTTTTATAGTGAGCAAAGGAGAGGTATAGTGGAAAAGATAATGTGCAATGGCAGGCATCACTTGAAGGATGTATTCGCTACCTTTCCTGACATTAGAATGTTTGCTTCATAATCCTGGCATTTGATGTTGTTCTGGGGGCTGGCTGAATCATTAATGAAAACAAGCTTTGGGCATTTTTAGTAGTTTACCTTGATTCAGAATGGAAGGGCCTCAGCTGACTTGTGTAGTCCATGCATCCTGAAATGAACTCAGACATACGGTGATTTTTGCACGCCTCCACATAGTTGGTGTCAAATCATAATAGTTAAGTAATTTATGTTAAAACTTTGATTTTGGTCTCCTAAAGAATCTTAATCAAGTAAACAGAATTACTAGCTACTTAAAAATACTTCAATATTTTTCAAATAATTACTAATATTCATATTAGTAAGTAGAAATAATAAATCATCTATTCTTTTCTCCAGTTTTTGCAAGTATCCCCAAATGTTGCTGTCATCTGAATTAAATTGATTTACCTGTGGCTCTTACTCAAAGTATTAGCTATAACTCACTTTTGTTCTGATTTGCACATACAGTCTTTCCCCTAAGAATGTTTTACATCTCAATAGCAAAAGAGCAAGTGTGGACAATGATGCTCAGAAACAATGGAAAGATCTGTCTGAGTGAGTGTGCATGCCAGTGGACTCAGGAAGATAATTTCCAATACCTTGAGAAGACATAGCAATATCATGTCTCTATTGTGAACATCCCTTCACATTGAATTTGCAGCTGCAACAAGGCAGCACCTTACCTGCAGGTATACACAACTATAAAGTTTCCTCTACAAGTGATGATCAACATGGTCTTGGCAGTGGAAGCCAGTATATCAGTGATTATTACAGACCAACATGAGCAGGACTTCGAGTGAAAAATGAACACAGCTGCTTTCCCCAAATAGCCTTCTCCTAGATCATTACTAAATAAGTCCAACTTTGAGGGTACAGGCTTTTTCTCCCTCTATGCCTTCACGAAACAGAGAAGTGTGAATTAAAAATAGGGGCAAGTGCTGGAATCAGATCCAGAGGACTGAGCGAGTCACTGAAGAAGCAGGTGGAGAGAAGCAAGAAGTGCTAAGGAAATAAGAAAGGAACAAGAGCTATTGCTGCTGGGGAATGACTGACTGGACTTCCTTAGCTTCAAATTCATGTAAGGCTGACTCCAGGGAGAGAGAATGGCACTTCTCATTGCACAAGGGGCTCATAAAGGGAAGAGAACAGAAGACACCTTATATCTTTTTTTTGTATCACAGCATCCTGATACAACAGATGAGGAAGTATCCTGGGATCAGTCAAAGAGGGAGTAAAGCTTCGCGCTTTTGCAGTTCTCCAGATCTATCCTAGGTGAGTTGCTGTCAAATTAAGTTGTTTTTTTTTTTTTCATACAAAACTAAAGAGCAATTCAAATATTTGACTTCGGTTAAGTAAATAATTTTCGTAACCGAAAGACTGTTTTTTTTTTATTATCCTACCAAATTCTCTGCAGAGAAAGAAGTGTTTTTCTTCCACACAACAGAAAGTGTGGAAGAACTCACACATTGTGAAGAATATGCAGTGAGACAGAGTACCTACATATCTACATGAAAGATGGAGGGATACTAACTTCTGCCCTAGTTTCTGAATTGTAATACATATGAAGTTTGATCCAGAATCCATTGCAACTAACAGAAAGATATGCTTAACTTCTTGTCGACTCTAAACAAGTGATTAATTCTCCCTTCTATTTTTCTGAATTGGAAGGT
This sequence comes from Columba livia, assembly GCF_036013475.1. Taxonomy (NCBI): domain Eukaryota; kingdom Metazoa; phylum Chordata; class Aves; order Columbiformes; family Columbidae; genus Columba; species Columba livia. The sequence continues at coordinate 193,582,795 of NC_088602.1, forward strand.
TTTGTCCATGATCTCAGGGAAGCAATGAGATTTAATTAAATGAGATGAGGTAGCTATTATGAACCATGACTATTGCTATACAGTTTCAGAGGGAGAGAAAACCAGGGCATGTACTGTGAGTCCTCACACTGGGCCTCTGTGGTAATGAAACAGCCCAGTAAGACTCCGCTGTCCTCACACTGAGGTGAGTATGGAGTCTTTTTTCAAAATGCCCTTTGTTTCATAATAAACACAACACTCACTTCTCATTATATCTTGTTATCACTTCAGGCCTTGACCAAAGCCAGTGAGAAATCTGACATTAGTAATGTGAATCCTTTCAGGTGTTGAATGCTCGTCAGTGAGGAAGATACAATTCACCCCTAAGTCATCCGAAGGGAAATAAGCAATGCCTATTCCAACACAAGGCTCAGGACAACCGTTCGTCTTCCGCAGGCGCATGGGTGCTGCCACAAGGCAGTTTTTCTGATGACTAATTTCTCCATGCACATTCTGCAAACCCCTTCTTAGCCGATGAGGTAAATTCTGTTTTGAAACCATGCCGGCTTTTCCAATTCCTAGATTAAAATGGCCATTTACAGTCAGTATCACTTTGCCTGAAACCAGCTGCAAGGGTGGTCTACTAAGTAGGTTGTGCTTTCCAGAAATAGTTTAATGAAAAAGTACATTCATTTAGATAAGCCTAATGTTGAGTCTTTTGTCAAAAAATACAATGTGCTAAAGTCACGCTGCATCCAAAACTGAAATAATTATGTGTGATTTTGAAGAAGGATGTTTTTAAACAGTAAGAAAAAGGCAATGCATTGCGCACAGCTTTAGATATATCAATTTTAAACTTTTTTTTAATGCAAATTGAATTATTATCATGATATAAATTGTTAGTATAATGAATTAATCTCTACAATCTTCTTGTAAGAGATAAGAATGCCCTGTAATTCTTGTGCCATCTGATATGAGTATGCATAAATACATACTAAAGACAGAGCAGCTTCTCATGCAATTGTTTTTCACTAAGGTTCTACATGTAGCAAATTTCCTTTACATTTCAGATTATAAAATTAAATGATAATTTCAAGGTAGACTTTATCAACTCCTCATTGCACCAATACATGAGAAAATTTGACAGTGAATACTTGCCCCTATTAGAAATAATTTAAAATGAATCAGTTTAAATGAGTTATTTCAGTTAATTATAAACAGGCACCTGTAATTTAATTTTTTGTTCTTACCAAACTGTTTCTTTATTACTTTTTAAAATCACATATATACAAATATTGCTACTTTTCACTTATAATGCTACTTTATAGCATATTATGGAAAAAAATCCTTTGAGAATGTTTCCGTTGGTAATTTTCCACTGGTAATTTTGCATATGCAAATCATTAATTTTGAACATGAACTGATCGTACAAGAAAATTCCTACTTTCTGATGATAAATATACTACTTACAAAAATCAATCCAGTAAACATAAAAAGCCTTTGCATTTCATGTTATAAAACTGAGTTGAACACTGAGATAAAGCAGGTTCCTGAAGAGAATCAAGGCAACATCATTGATTATTCAGATTCTCAGTGAAGACATAAACTACTCCTGTGTGTATTACATTCTTTACCAAACAAAAGAGATGACATCGATGACAAGGTCTTTTATAAGGCTTACTACCGTATCTGAACATTTATCTGGGCGCAATCAGACACCCTTCTTAGAGGAAAGTTTTGTTTCCAGTATCATCTTTTCTCCCCTTCAGCCAGCCTTTGCCTCTCTGATGAAACAGTGTACAGAAGTACAAATTTGCATTAACACAAATGGTGCCCTGGGATGTCATGCAGTGTGGGATCCAGTGCCTACTTGTGGTTTTTACATACAAAATGGTATTGATATCCCCAGTATAACCATTGGAAATGTAATAATACGGGCAGGTAGTTCAAAGCAGTTCAGCTTACTTTAAAGTAGACACCTAATACTAGGTAAATTAAATTTCTTCTTGTGTTCCATTGACTAGAGTAGGGTTTGCTTCATTTTTCACACATAGACATCATGTGCCTTCTGAAATAGCACTGGGAGTTCTGCCTACCCTCCCTCTGACCCTTCAGAAGGGCACAAGTCTTGCACATTTTCTCTCATATCTGCCAGATGAACGCCAATGTTTTGAACACTCAGGTATCCTGGCAAGAAATGTCCGTGATTGGACAACTAAATCACATGCTAGAGCTCCATCCTATAATGGGAGGCTAGACAGCTGCTGACATGTAGATGCTTGAATTTAAATACCTTAGTACAAATGTTTTCAACTGAGAGCTGAAACCTACTCTTGTTTTCTTCTAGCCATTGAGCTGACCTCTCAGTCTTTCATATCAGCTCAGATGGGTGCTGATCTGAGGCTTGCACATGATAACTTGGATTGGAACAGAAGCTGATGATTTACAAAAAGCTCCATGAGCGGTAATAATCTTTTAAACTCAGAGACTTTAGGTATTATGTTTCTTTTTACAACCATCAAAGGATCTTTTTCAAGAGCAAAAAGACCAGACAGAAATGCATAAAAACGCAGAACAAAAACAACAAAACAAAACACAAGGAAGGACAATATCACACTAAATATTCTGAATCCATCAACAAAAATATATTTCAATGTCATATGAACAATTTGAGGCTTACATATACCCAAAACAAATCTGCTGGTCAAATGAGATTGTGATAACATATGTTTTGATATGAAAGAAAGCAAAAGACATCTTCCTGAGAAGTTAGATATAAAAGAAACTCATGCCTTGAAATAACAACAACAACAAAACCAAACCAAACAAAGCAACAAAAACAAAACAAAACAAAACAAAGCAACACCCAAAAAACCCCAACCAACCAAGCAAAGAAAAACCTCGGGAGGAGGGTGTAGAAGGCATGTGTTTGTTACAAAGACTCCTACATGACATTTAAGAAACTAGAAAGTACTGGTATTTTCCTCTTTTTTTCTTTAAATCTGCAGCACTGCATGCTGAAAGTGACCTACATCACTCTCCATACAGTACATCAAATAACCCATTATTTAACAAATCAGTGAAGCACCTCTACTAAATGAAAGGAACCTATAACTTTAATCCCACTTCGATTAACTTTGCTCTTCTCAGAAAGCAGACCTTAATTTATATCAATTTTCAGTAATCTTTACAAGAAAATGCTACTTCACTTACACATGCTGTTTGACAGCAAAATGAATTTCTCAGGCATGTGGATACCCTATGATGGTTCCAATAAAAATTGCCCCTAGTAACAATGAGGAAGCTGAACACTTTCTGTCTGCTTAAATGACTTCTTCGGTTAGACAGATGATGAGGTTTAATGATGTATGTTGTGAATTCTCTCCACTAACAAATACAAGAAACACTTTGATCAGTGGAAAGACCTCAAGGACATTTGTTATAGCCATTTAAAGTTTCCTGTACATTTCTGTAGACAGGCATTTTGTTACTGTATTCATATATACAATTATAGATCTCTGTAAAGGACCAATTGAGTTAAGTATTTCTGAAGGACAGCAAAACAGCATGTTATTTTTACCAATGGGAAAACCAAGGAAAGGAGTCTTCCAGGATAATGTTTTAGAAGTGGGGCAATCGAAACGTAATCAGTTAATTACAGAATTAGGCAGTATACTTAATATAGATGGCCCAATTTTGTTGAGTACTTATACTTTCCAATTTAATTGATTATTTTTTCAGAAGTCTTATATCTGTGTGCAATTTATCAGTCTACAGACCACATCTTCAAAGACAGTCAAACATTTACCTCTTATTTATTTAAGTATAGTGGGACTTAAAAGCTGAAACAGAAATAGAAGCTTCAGTATAGTTTGTGCATGCATTTACCTTTGCAGAATTAAGCCTAGATCCATAACAAGATCTGCTCAGATGCCAATAAGATGCTCAAAGGTCCTGTTAAATTATTCCCTACTCCCACAATCATCTCAGGCCACAGAGAAGCGAACAACTTTGCTGAATAACATGCATACAACTATGTCTCGAAATGCCAAAGACGTCTGGTGACCAAACCCCAGCAGATCAGCCAGTTCTGATGTTATTACACTCAAGTAAGTGTATGTAAAACATGCACACTGGAACAGGCTTGGCAGCAGGAACAGGCCACCTGTGAACTTGTTTATTAGCACATACACAACAGCCAATGGCTCCATGGAAGGACAGCCAAAAAGGAAGTAAGATCCTTGTTTTCAAGTTCCCATGCTAACACGAAGCAGAGCCTGGATCTGGACTGTGTCTTAGCCTTCAAACTGTAAGACATGTCAGCCTCTTCTCTGTAGCCTTCTTTATTTGAACTAATATTAAAAAAAAAAAAAAAAAAATACCAAGTGGAACATCTCGTCTGCAGCAGAAAGGGCTGGGACAGGCATACTCCAAAACAATCCCCATCTGGACACTGAGGAATTCCCTGCAGTCTTAGAGATGTAGGTTCAAAATGTTGCTTCATCTCAGGCAGAACAAGATTATCAAACATATGTTTGACCATCACTGGGAGACTAAAGTAACCACAGGGCTTCAGTGTATTATGCAGGTGAAGAAATGGTTGCTTATTTTCAAATTGTTAGGACTAACTACTAGACCATTTTAAAAAATAAACATCAAGGATCTCAACAATAGGCATGAGCAGAACTAGACACCTCACTATCATCCATATTTAGGCAGATCTAGAGTTGAATGGAACTCCAGGCCAAATTTAATTATCTGAGTCCAGACGTCTATGCAGTTGCTTACACAAAGGTACCTAGTGCTTTTTGAAGTGCCCTTACGTTGTGTGGCCTCCAGCTGGTGATTCAAAGAGGCACAGATCTCCTGCAAGTCTGTTGTCAAAGCTGCCAGCCTCAGGTTGATGCTTTTGACATCGTAGAGCATCTCAGCTCTGTTAGGTGCCTATCACAAGGTAACTGACCAGAGCTCTTTGTCCACTCATTCCAAAGAGTCTAGAGAGTTATTCACCTGATCAAATGCAGGCATTTATTTTATGCTGAATGGCTCTCTAGACTTTGTTGACTACAGACTAGGCATAAAGATACCAAAATATAGGTTGGTTTATCACAGTACTGAGTGTTGCAAGATTTAGGCTTCTTGGCACATTCATCCATGAATTTATCTGCTTCATCACACAATGGTTGCCAAAAATCAAACAAATGAACTTCAGCTTGCTTCACAAAGCTGAAAAATCTCACTTCTGGTTTGGAATTCTGCGGTTGACATAGACTCTTAGAGACAGAGGTGAAACTAATAGTAATGAAATGTTTTCTTAATTTTATTTCTCACTGATTGTTAAACAAAAGATTCTCTCAGAATAGTCAGCTTAGGATTTGGGATTTCTAACTACAGAAAAAGATGCCAGTCCTGCAATTCCTTTTCAAAATAATCCTAGATTACTTTGCACTGTGTTACACTGTGAATACATCTATAATTAATGTGGCAGCAACAAATCCAAACATATGGATTTGTATGTTTTGTGTTGGTCTTTGATAAAAGGATAACAATCTCTACAAACACAAACAAACCCTGTTGCCCTTCACTCTTCCATCCCTCTGGGGTTAGCATTGTACTAAGAGTAAAGCCAGACAGTTTACAAAGCTTTTTGTTGTTTAAGTACATAGACATCTAAGCAAATGTTACAATTTTGCAGTGTAGTTTTATTTATACATAACCTTTTACTGATATGTGGTCAATTAAGAAGTGGGTGTCTAACTGAAGTTTAGATAAACTGTTGCTAGAGTAAAAATGGATATTGAGTTAGTTAGTTTGTTTTTTTTTTTAAATATTCCTCTATTTAATATACAGATCAAGAAGAGATATCTAATTGGGTCTCTCTCCATTCAAGAAATAACAATTCATTGCACTTCTAATCTGTTGTTTGGACATTGATTATTTCAACTTGAAGATAAATTTGTAAGAAAGATATCTAGATATCATACTCATACTAAAGTGATGATAGTTTATCAAGGCCATTAATGACAAAAGTACAATCTGGCTTGAATTATATTCAAGACCCAGGTAGAAGTTCTTATAAAAAAATAATAATAATAATAATAAAAAAGGCAGTAGCAAACAAAAACAAATAGGTAACACAGCTTTTGGCAGCACAGTTTTCATGTTTGAAGCCCACTTTGGGGCTCAAGTGTGTTGGTAGCTAAAGTAGAGATGCACCCAAGCAAATTATAGCTTTCCTGAGGACAAAAGGAGGGAGCGGGGGGAGTACCATGTGTTTAAAATTAGAAACTCTTCTCAAAGCTGATGATTACAGTTAAATATAAATGAGGGAATCCAACCCATGACTGTCAAACAGAAACAGCTCCATAGCCCTAAGGGCCTTTCTTAAAACCATCTGAGTTCTATCCTGCTATAAGTTAAGGTGATCAGTCACGCATTCCACAACCATATAGGGGAAAAAATACATAATAAGAGTCTTAAGATATTTGACCCAAAAGATTTGAGCTAATATTCTTTATATAATATAAATTCATCTTGCTTGACTTCATCAGAAGTCCCTGAGGAGCTATTGCATAGTCACAGCTACTGTGTTTTGTTAACTGTCCATTTTTTCCTCGAATGAACCTTGCTGAAGGTGTCTACTCATTTCAGTTTTCAGAAAGGTCACTCCAGATTTTGAAAGCATGGATGAAATACAAAAGATACTGATATTCTTTGTCTGGCTTTTATGATTTACTCATTTCCCTGTTTGCTTGTTCCTTTTCTTCACTCCCCCTCTTTTCCCTTTTGGCTCATACTCATTTTGTGCATGGATGCCTGAGGAGAAAAAAAAAGCCTCATAGATGCTTTTTCTCTTTTAACAAGTTAATGAAGAAATAATAGCCCAGGATGAGGCTATATTGGAAACACACAGTCTTTTTCTTTACCTGACAGACACAAGCAGCCTGTCTCCTAATCAACAGCAAGATACCCAGCTAGAAATTCTGCCAACAATACTACTTCTATTCGATGGATAGTCATTCAATCAATATGAAATGCACCTCAGCCAAGACAGGAGCTAGAATTTATCAATCTTAAGTGATATGAAAAAAAAAAAAAAAAACAAAACAAAACCAAGCAAACAATAGAACAAAAGTCAGGAAGGGTATAGGCTTGTTTCCCTGCTTATTAGCATTTTTTTCCTCTGGTAACACATTATGTCAGTATAAATGAGTGCATGACCAATGCCTGAGCTTCACATTTATTCTTCTAAAAACCTACAGGAAATCACTGAAGCTATTGCTCTTGCAACTAAAACATCTGCACTGCCATGGATTTATTTCACATTACACTCTTAATTAGCTCATATGTGCATAAAATTTGAAGATGAAAAATGTATTTTCTAATACAAGCAGGCAGAGTTTTCGGCATCTCAAATCCCATTTATTTTCCTTTGAGATATGTTATAGCATATAAAAAATCTGGGGGCTGCCTGAAACAGTACGTATATTAGAACTGAGGGTTCCTACAAGTAAGATTTAATGTCATGAAGTAATAATAAAATCTCTGCTGTGCAATTATTTACTTACAAGGATCCTTACATGAAATTATAAACTAAACAATGGCTGAAAAATACAGTGGACACTTTCATTGCTTCTACCAATGCTGCAAGTGTGCAACGTTATAATTTGTCTTATAAAAGACAAACATTATGTTTGTCTTTTTTATTATTGTTATTTTTATTTTCCTGAAGATTGGACCCCTAAAGAAGTAGGGAAAGTATTTTATATGATATACCAGCAGGTTCCAAAAGACAAAAAAAATGAAAAGGATTTTTTTTTTCTTCAGATCTTTTGCTGTTACTATAATCTTAGGTGATCTCAGGCAGAAGTGATTTTTTTTTAAGCTGCCACTGACCCTTTAAAATTGCTAAAAGGTTTCCATTTGTTTCCAGATTTTAGAGACTTCAAAAATTTCAGCTTCCGTTTAAACTGTCAAAGCTCATTCTCAGCCCAAAAGTAATTTAAACAAAATCAGAAATGTCTTCCTGACAGTCACTAATTTGACATGACAAGACATAGTGATTGGGAGGCGTGGAAAGACATGATTAGTGGAGTTGTATAGTAAAGCAACTACAGGACATTATGTGCAGATTGCTCTATACCACAGGTACACTTCCCTCAAACCCTCAGTATCTGCCTGCCTGACAGGAGACACTATCCTGATTTAAAATCACATATACAATGCATCTACCTTATTTTTTTTCCAGAAAGAGGAAAAAAACAAAAACAAAAACAAAAACCAAACCAAAATCAACAAGAGACTGGAACTTGATACTTTGCTTGGCTGGCAAGGCAAGAACTGATTTCACCCATCAATAGAGATGGGAATGCAGGAAATGAAAAATACAATACAAAAATAAAACAGACAGTGACTGAAATTTTACATCTGGACATGCTCAGTGATTATCTGCTAAGATTTTGGCAGAGCATAATGAAGAACCATCTTCTTTGTGACCTCGCTGCACATTTTCTCTGCCCAGCTTGGCAGGCACATCTGCTCCTGGAACAATTTGCATGAGGCAAATTTTAATTAAGTCACTGAAACACATAGCCATAGTCTGAAAAAAACAAATAGACCGACCCTGTTTTTGCATCAGACACAAGGAAAAATACAAGTGTGAGAAAATAATTAGTGGACTAGTAATATTAAAGTATTTCCAATCTTTGTTTCTTTATATATTTCAGAGCTTGATTTCTTCCTCTTTCCTTTTCTAACTGAATCCTTTTATTTCCTCCTGCAATTATATTTTTATTACAACCTTCACTGATGTGCTTCTTCCCCTATTAACCTTCTCTTCCAAAGTGAATGAATCTGAGCAATCAAGTTACACAGCAAAACAGCATTAGTAAAAAAGTTGGAATTTCACCCCAAATCCAGCCAGTTGTCTCAGTAAAATGATAATTTCACCCCCCAATTAAGGGTAGTTAAATTCTAAAATAAACAATTTCAATTTCTCTTTTATTTGAAAATAACAAAGCAAATAGCAATATAAAACCAATTCATTAAAATTAACATTCAGCCAACATTTTATTTAAATCTAAATGCTGACATGAAGGTACCTGCCCAAGTGACCACACTGTATATCCTTAAACTGAAGTCCTAATTCTGTAAACTCTTTTTAGGAGTACACAGGTCTGTTTGTGTGTATATACACACAGAGAGATCCCACTGCCCGCTAGGTATGGAACCACAGAGCTGGCACAGCACTGTCAGTGATCAGCACCACCTCAAGATGATGAACAGGCAGTCACACACAGTTCACAAGCGATTCACATCTGGTTCCCACGTTGGGACTGCAGTATGTGGCCAGCCTGTTGACAGGAAAATTTTGAAGTAATGCAAATTCTCTGTCAGAGAAAGTAAAGCAGCAAGGGTGCGAGAGCAACACTGCAGTCTGCCCCGGTACCGAGCAGGACACTCAGCCCAGACATGAGTCCAGGCATGAGGAGCATTTGAAGAGCCCACTTCAGAGCTGCTTTCAGAGTAACCCCTCCAAACAGCATCACTGAGCACACAGCCCATAGTTCTGTGTCTCATCCAGATGGAGATGTTGAAATGTGGTTCCTGCAGCCACGAAAGCTGGCCAGCCTCATCCAGCCCACAGCTGAGCTGCTTGACATCAAACAGTGGTCTGAAGCTTGGGGAGCTCTCTGGCCAGCTCTGCCTATCCATGCTGTGTCGTGGAGGTGGCCTGAGCTCAGGCGACCTACAAATGCTCTTTACCTAGGAACAAAAGACACCAGCATCCTTCAGGGAGGGTCCTTAGACAAGCTTTCTGGTAACATACCGATATGTCAAAAGCACATATAATACACAAAAGTGGAGACATCAGACATGACCTATTGGTCTCACACAAGTTTCAAGAAGAGGCATACTCAGCCTTGAGATGGATGCAACATAGAAACCAGTCTTCTTTGTCTTTCTTGCAGGTGTCCATCCACCCGATGACAGACTATGTATGTATGCAGTGTGAGGGCATTTCTCCCATGGCATCAACTGTTATGGGTGCCTTACTGAAGACAGGGAACACCCACTATATTCAGAATAGACTGTTAAATCATTTTAAACAGGAAAAAGGAAGTTAGCTTCCACTACCAATGCTTTTAGAAAGCATCAGCATTCTATTAGTGGTATAACAATTTTTTTAATAATGAAAATATTTTTCACTGGATGTACACAGAGTTTGTTTAACAAGAAAATCTAAGCAGAAACACAAAACTCAGCAATACACTTAAGAAAAGGAGTAGGAAAAGAGAAACATAATTGTTAAACAGGGCTGAATTAATACTGGTATAGGTCTTCTAATTTTTGCTGTTTCTAATTCCATTCATGGTTGTTCAGTTTTATCAGAGTACTGAAGTGCTTTGAAAATGATTTTATCTTTTGTGTACTATATCCTTTCCAGACATACCTATAAAGTTCTCTGTAAAATGTGGTTATACATCTAGAAAAAGAAGTCACCTATTTTTCATTTTGCTTTATTTAAGTAACCTGACAATTCAATGAAAATATTGCAATATGCACTATGGTTCTCATGCAGTACTGGCTGTAGACCCATTAAGAATAGGAAATTGAGTCAAGAAAGCAAGCAGGTATACACAATGTTTTCTAAATACAGAGATCAGGCCAAAAGCCAGCATACTGTAAAATGGGAAAGCATCCAAAAAAGAGCTTTATGCTGTTCTCAGGCATAAATATTTATCAACCAGTGCAAGAGAATGTGGCATTCCTCCACAAGCAAAGAATTTGCTCAGAAAGCATTCCAGAAGAGACAGAGAGGAGAGAGAAAGAAGAAGATGAATAAAAAAAAATCACAACAAACTGTTGCCTTTGTGATATCAAGCTGGGTTATAGCACAGAGCCCCAGCTAAGAAGCTGTACTAATCACTGTTACTTTTGTTGTCAGGGAGAATGAAGCCTCTTCCAGAACACTGGTCATCTCCATGACTGGCCAACCACTGAGTGAAGCACAACCAAAATGGCAAAAGATCATTACACCACATGAAAGCTGAAGATAATTTACAAGTTGATGCATGTGCTAAATGAAAACAAGCAGGCTGTAAGCATGCACCACACTCATCTCATTAAAACATTACACACCTTTTCTAGCTTTCATTTACTTTCCTCTCAGAGAAACACAATCAGCTTGCTTAGTTTCCTAATGACTATAATAGACAATCATGTAAAGTAGAGTATTGCTTGGTAAAAATAGAATAAAGAACTGCAGGCAGTCTATTAGATGTAAACTTGCTTAATTCTTTAATTACGTGTCTTTGATCAAAAGCAGCTCACTTGGAAAGATTTTTTAAGAAGAGAACTAATCAGCACCTACCTTTCATGTACAGCATTGACTGTTAGGCCAACCTGATATAACTGTGGTATCACTGACCGTATGTCAGGCACACCACTAAAAATTGAGATAATAAATGTTACTTACAGCTATTAAAGCTTTTCTGTTTTTGAGACACAGGCCTGTAGGAGCTGTTCTGCACTTTTAGCTTTTCTTTCCATCTCTGTCAAGAGTCTCAGGGAATTTTTAAAAGAGGTAATTGAGGCCATTTATCATTTTTTTCTCCTTTGTCCTCAACCCCTTTTCTTTCCTCATTAACCTCAAAATCTCTGTTGAAGATCTCTTTTCTATTACTTCTAGCACCGTATACTGTTCCTTGGACTACTTCTTCTGACAAACCTTAATCTAGACACAATCTCTTCAAGCCTTTCCTACCTGGTACCTATTTATCACACATGGCTATTTCCTTCTCGTCTCCTTCCTAACTGGTCCTGTGCTGTTTAATGTCTTTGTTAGTGAAATAGACAGTGGGACTGAGTGCACTCTCACCAACTTTGCTGAAGACACCCAGCTGAGCACTGCAGTTGACACGCTGGAGGGAAGAGATGCCATCCAGAGGGACGTGGACAGGATTGAGAGGTGAGCCTGTGCAAAGCTCATGTGGTTCAACAAGGCCAAGTACAAAGTCCTGCACACGAGTCAGGGCAATCCCAAGCAAAATTACAGGCTAGGTGGAGAATGGATTGAGAGCAGCCCTGAGGGGAAGGACTTGGGAGTGTTGGTTGATGAGAAGCTCAACATGAGCCAGCAATGTGTGTTTGCAGCCCTGAAAGCCAACTGTGTCCTGGGCTGCATCAAAAGAAATGTGGCTAGCAGGTCAAGTGAGGTGATTCTGCCACTCTGCTCTGGTGAGACTTCGCCTAGAGTGCTGCCTTCAGCTCTCAGGCCTCCAACATAAGAAGGACATGGACCTGCAGAATGAGTCCAAAGGAGGCCACAAAGATGATCAGAGGGATGAAACACCTCTGCTATGGAGACAGGCTGAGAGAGTTGGGGCTGTTTAGCCTGGAGAAGGCTCTGGAGAGACCTTATGGCAGCCTTCCAGTACCTACAGGGGGCCTACAGGAAAGCAGGAGAGGGACTTTTTAAAAGGGCATTTACATTTCTGCTCTGTGTGAAATATAATGACCTAATTCTCTGATACTTTTGTTAGGACACATATAAATCAACATGTTTTGCCACACACTGCCTCAAAGCTTCCTTTTTGGATAAACACATACATACAATTACTAGAAGATCATCAAGATTCACTTGGATTTGAGAGTCAAGGAAATTTTCCTTGACATGCACGAAATGTTGATCTTGGTCTTTTTTTAAGATAGATTTTTTGACAATTTTCAGCAACATTTCTGAAGCATTAGTGACTTCTGTCTGTGATGATTGCTCATCATATAATTTACATTAATGCTAACTTTCAAAAAAAAAACCAGTTTTTTTTTTTCAAAGACAAGAATGTTTCAAACCTTCTTCTAATTCAAATTCCACTTGCTTCTCAAAATCATAAATTACATCATTAAAAAGCAGCCCAAGTGCAGATACTGATATTATGTTAAAAAATAAGATTGATGAGAGTAAGAATTGCAGTTATGACATGCACTAGGTAACTGTGTTCCAATGCAAACGAAAAAAAAAATGTATCACTGCAAATTGGCAGTAATCAAAAAGTAAAATACTTCTGTTTCATATAATTTCTAATTGCCTCTAACTAGGATCTCTAGGAAATGGATCCTGTTTTATCTGTTCTAAAGTCATAAAATTAGCGAGCTCTCCTGCCCTGTATCTGTTTAGTTTCCTATTTCTTCTTCTGACTGAGTTTCATCAGTTGTTAGCACTCTGCAGCAAAGTGAGGCAAATAGTTTTCACTAAATGAACAAGCATATTTCATTCCAACTTGTGTATTGAAATACCTGTGGTGTTTCAATCAGTGATAAAGAGGCAAATCTCCTGAAGGCAATAGGAAGAGCAAAGAGCTACTAATATAAATTAAAGGCCTGAATACAGCACTGAAGGGAAGGTATACTTTATATTTTTAACATTTCTTAATTTTTTTAATTAAATGCAAAATAAAGAATTTGTCTCTTGAGAGTCCAGACTATGTTTACAGGGATGATAGCGTATAGAAAATGGTTCTAATAGTAATCTAAATGATTGTGATTACACAGCCCTCAAAGACAATATGCAATTGTAATTGTCTTTTAAGTTTAGAGTAAAATATTACACGGGGAAGCAACGTTTTTTTTCTGTTCTGAAACATGACTAAAAATACTAATGTGAGATTGCACAGTTACTGCTCAGAATGTAGGTAAACAACAGAGTTTCTGCATTTTCTTTGAGTCACTAATGTAACCCAGAAATCTAATTTGCTGGTGTCTTAGCAATTTTACAGAAGCAGTGCTACTCCGTGATTTTTCTCACTTTGTGATTTACTCATCTGTTGATTTCTGCACATCTTCCTGCTCTTCCACAAAGCTGTTTTTTCTTCATCCTATGCATCAGAGTTAAAAAAGAAAACTTAAGAGCCTGATGTAATTCAGCTACTTATTTCCTCTCTCAAAGTTAATCTGCATATGTAAGATAAACTTCTATCACTTTATACATGTGTTCATGAAATACAGGGTTTTATAGCAGGAAGGTGCTATATACCTGCACCGACATACTGGCAGATTTGTTTCATTGTGGAAAGATCAGCTCAGACTTAGTCTTCATTGCATGTACTAGAAAGTTTTGCTTGCATATTCATTCATTCAGTTCTCTGAACAAAATCTGTGCTGTAGCCCCTGTGATCTCATGTATTTCACGGTACCCTAAATAAGGAGCATGGTCAACCAATTTTCCTTGTCATGCATGGAGAAAGACTCTTTTCTCCATAGAAAGTAACATGGCACAACTCAGAACTTCTCTTTGGAGGTTCTTATGTACCTTCACTGATGACAAAGGGTGTTTAAAGAGCCTAAGATTCTTACACTGAAGCCTTTGAAAAACATCTGAGGTGAGATGGGACTAACCCTGGCCCTAAGCACTGCTCACACACTGAAAGGGTTGTATGCAACCATGGTGTGGATGGTCATCCCATAGAACTTCATTGTCCAATCAATCTCAAAGAGTTCATAGCACACTGGAAGTACAACACTGTACAACAAAGATAATTACACTTCCTCATAAAGTTATTGGAGAGTTTAATTCATTAATGTGCGTACTGAGCAGTTCTTAGAATGGTACTGTAGAAACGTGAAATATTATTAAACTGTCAGTTATTTTCCTATAAAATTAGACCCTTTTGTCTAAGTAAAAAATAATTGATATGACAAGAAGCTTGAAAACTTTTAAGTATAACATAAAAGCTTGCTTATAATGATGAGGTTGTCAAATGACACCATGCACCACATACGGCGGAAACTGTGGTTCAAAGAGTGTAGTATGACAACAAAGAATTATTTTGGTCAGCTTAGTTCACATTTATACATATTCCAGTATTATTATCACACACACACAAATAAAGAAAGTACAAGAGACAAATGCACCTCTGAGAAATCTTTACCAACTTGACAGTTAAAAATATACAGCACTGCTAGAGGTTTTGCTGATGCACTTACAGGTGTTAAACTTCAGAGTTTTTTAACAGACATTCAAAACTACTAAAGCACAAGTTTCAAGGAACTGCACCCGGAGAGATGAACTATCAGAATTACAGAAGATTATTAAAGAGATATTTGATACCAGCAAAAGAAGGTTAAGGTTTTACCTCACGGGAATTCTGGCAAGCAGTATGCCTGTGTGTTATAATAAGGAATGACTATGGGGAAAAGCAGCATGCTGGGAATAAGCAGAAAGTCGACAAAGGTGATGAAGGGCAGATTTTGACAAGGACTTTTTCAGTCAGGCTGAGTTCCTTATAACAGAAAGTGTGTTTGAAGAAGGCAGGTTATGAGCCAAAGAGTGGTAACATTAATGTAAAATCCAGACAGGCAGGAAAAGTACCATGTGTTCTTTCAACCACCTCATTTTAGACAGAAGCCATGGCAGAAACTCAGTCTGCCTCCTACCTGTCTAATCCTTAAATGTGAACACAGAAGTTTGGCAAAACCACTTCTTCCCTAGCAGTGAATCATACTGTGTACTGAGGGACAAGTTAGTGTGTGAATGAGTAGTTAAAATTCCTCTCACCGCATCTCTTACCTTCAAGGGAGCAAAGACCAGATGTTACCTTTAACATAGATGTATTGCCACTGAGCCTCAGCCACTGTTTGGTTCTGCAGCTCCCATAGCAGCTGTTATTAAGTGCTAATAATACGATTAGGGGAAAAGAAAGAACTGCTTGAATGACTAAAAAGTAATAGAAACATTTTAAACTAAGCCTGATAAGGGGGCATATCTTTACACCTGATGTTCTAGGAAATGCAACCGAAAACACTGATGATGACACAAAGAAAAAAGGAATGAAGTACATCAAATAATGCATGGTGAAATAAATACTGCTATCTCCTATTTGCTGTGAGGGAGCAGTGTGCTAGATAGTAGAGTGACGAGTGTGCCTTAAAAAGTATAGATCGACTGATAGATAAGAGAACTGAATGACTTGCAAACCAAGTGATCCTATCTACAAACAAAAGAAACTGAATTCCTGTATAAAATGTTCAAGCTGGGATATTTTATGATCGTACTAAAAAGGAAGAAACAGTGACAGCACGAGGAAAACAATACATGGTTGCAAAACAAAATTCAAGACTGTAATTCAGCTGAGGTCTGCTGATCCCTCAAAGTACAAAAGCACAACTCAAGCAACTCCTGAATGACAATGAACGACTGAATTCCAGCTTCAGTATTTCAGCTAAAATCAGGATGCAACACAAAACAGCCGAACAAGACTCTTAAATCTGCTTCTTACAGTCTGCAGGTGAAAAATGTCAAAAAGCCAAAATGGCAGCAGCTACCATTTGTGAATTTTAAACAGATAATTAAAGGAAAGAAAGGCTCCAGTACACAGACAGGAGATTTAAAAGGTTAATGAGGGTATAATAAAAATTGAGATCTGACTATGAATGCAATAGTGACTTGAAAAAACAAATGTTAATGATGGGCAGAAAAGAAAGCTGATTAAAATAATTTCTGTTGAACTCTCACCTTCCCACTTCCATAGCATGGTCATTTATTATACACACGTACATACATAAAATATAAATACATATAAAATTGATGTTTAAATACAGAAAGACATATCTAAAGATTTTTTTTTTTTACCACAAAAGGTCACTTAGCTGAAAAGCCAGTCAGAATGCAGATACTTTTCAAAAAGAGAGAGTAATGTGGGATCTCCAGCTGTGACCACCTCACATGACCCATTTTGAATCAGTAAGGCCAATAAGACAGCATATGCATGTTTATGAAACAAAACAAAACAACCCCACGGTTTTTGTTTCGGCTCTTCTACTTCACTTTGCCAAGAGTTCATAACAATTTGAAAGTTTATGTAGCTTTCAGTAGCTATTTTATCTTTTTTCAGTATTTCTAAACATATGGATGGCAGAAACAACTTCCACATTATTATGATGTTTCACTTTTCCAGCTATGTAACTTGGGTGGTAGGACTGGAAGTAAATAGAAACTTACTGTCACTGACTTTCATTTTGGTCGAGGTGGATGGAGCAAAGATATTTGTTTCTCCATAGTAAGATAAATAAAAGGTAAGACACAGTGTTTGGGTTAACACAATAGGTATTAAGAATCGTATCTTTGGGAAATAACCATCTTAGGTAATACTTTTCATTCTTCAGAGCCACTAAATAAATAAATTCAACATATTTTTACAGTGTCAGGTTATCCTTGAGTTTCTAATTTCCCACAAAGGTATTTATATGATAAAGCAAACACTGTCTCCTATTCATGTAATGTCTCAACAGATAAAAAAAATCTCTAAATCTTGCCCTAAACCTCTCAAAACTTAAATTTGACTTAATGTCTACACAAAATTATTTAAAACAATTTAAACTGCAATCTGGATTAATTACGGGCATGTAAAATGAGAATAAAATGCATATATATTTGGTTATATAAAACTTGCTTATGGTATTATTGTTCTCCCTCAGGCCATATCTAGCAAAGTAAGCTTTAAAGAATGAAAACTCTTCTGAATGTAAGTACCACAGTGTCTTCATGTAGACCCTAATGTAACAAGTATTTATCCTGCACACTGTAAACAGCCGTAATACTGTTCTTAACCAATGCAAATAATAGTTTCTTAAATCTACCTTCTTTTAATTAAAAACAACCTCAGTCACATTTTTAGAAAAGCAAAGAGCAATAAGGAGCTTTGTGAAGTATTTGTACTGACAGAATAATCAAAGTACGGAGTTAATCTGAAAGATCCCCTAGATCCAAATTCAAGTGGCACTACCTCAGGGGTCCCGAAGTCCTAAAATGTATGTTTGATTTTATAAATCTTTTCATCAACACAAAGAAACATAATTCAGCAAAACCTGCCCAGAATTAATGCATTGGGCCCAGAAGATGAAATATGCATGCCCACCAAAAGGTAAATTTAAGGTTTTTTTTGCATATTCATCTCCTCTCTAAGAGTATTTATTTACCAAGTTGGATTCCAAAACAGTTTAGAAAGGACCCAAGGTGTTACCATTTGTGTCTCCTTGCCAAAGTGTTAGACTTTGGTTAATACCACCACTAGCAATGGCTCCTTTTCCTCATCATGCCTCTTTATCAGAGAACAGAAAAGCAGTAGTGTAGAAAATGTATGAGTAGTCCTAATCCTCCGAATATTTTCTGTGTAGGAGGAATGTGGGATTAGCATATATTGCAGGAGGAGTGCCGAGCGTCCTCAATAAGTTTTAGCTTTGGCAAGTATATTCTCACTGATTTCAGAATTGCTGACAGTTGTCAGTTGGCTGGGACCAAGCTACAAGATGACTTCAGTTGAGATTAAGTGAAGTAGAGAAACTGCCTAAAAAGGGAAAAGGAAAATAAAGGAGTGCTTTGGCATCAGACATTAAATGAATCAGTAAAAGTCCACGATCCAAATATTGATGATGGAAATAATAGTGTAATAACTTGTAATACATCACTCTGCAATGTCCGGATGTCAAAGAAAAGGCACAGTCACCAAGGCAGCATGCAAGTCAGCCAAGCAACATACAGAGTGCAGAGGTGATCTAAACACAAACACTTTGAATAGGCTTGTTACGACATGCAGACAGATGTCCTGGACTGAGATTCAGCTACTCAGTAGGCCACAAAAAAACTACTGAAAACAACACAATAAATTATTTGAGATAGTAAAGAACAGTGTGAGAAGGTGACAAAAGGCAAACAGAGCAGTGGTGAAGGGGAGTCCTGTGAGAAAGACCAAACATTATGGGTACTTGAAGAGGAAAACTGGATATTTCTTGTGGAGGGAAGAGCCTTTCGAGACCATATTAAGCAATGCCATTGAAAGCCAAGATTACCTACATAATGGTGTCAGAAATACCAAGTTTGAGTATGGATGTAGGACAGGAGCATCAAGGTCAGCAACTGGGGAGACATGTGTGGGGCCAGCTCCTGAAGTGTTTGTGTGTATGTCACTGTGGGACCACCAGCAAGCCCTTATCCTCATCACCTGGAGAAGAGTGTGCTGGGTGGGTTCATGGGGATGCCTCTTGGGCACGGCTTGCTTTGTTGGTCTATGTGGCTGGTGTGTGGCTGTGTCTGTGTGTATGTATCTACAGCTCTGCAATACATGCCATCCTGGCCAAAGGATGGACCTGCAAATGAGAAGAGCAGCAAACAGACTGGAAGGAGAAATCACCTGGGCTGGAAAGCTGCTGTAACAGAGCTTATCTCTGGAAGTCCTCTGCTCCCACTTACTACCTGTGGGTTTTACACTTGGAGGTAGAGAACCTATGATGATATAATGAAGTTTAAAGGAGTTTAAAGGAATTGCAGAAGTGAAATATATATGCTTTGTTTAGCTAAGAAAATAAAATCCTTTCTTTCCCCTGCCCATCTACCATGTAGACATGCTTGTATATGTTCATGTGTGTGTATAAATAGGCAGACGAATCAACAGATAGGCAGATAGATGTAAAAGAATCAGTACATTTTTGTTCAAACATTTTTGTTCAGCTTGAAATTCTTGATTAAACTTTACAGAGGGGCAGGATTTATTTCTCTGGGAAAGGGCAAAAACTTCATGCTACAGGTGTCACTGAATTTATCACACTTATGCATAGTCTGTTTTTGACAGATAGATAAAAGATTAACCTGTATTTCTATGAGGGTCTCTTTTTGGTGTTTTTTTGAGGGGGGTTGTTTGCTTTTGCTTTGTGATTTTTTTTTTTTTGGATGAATCATTGCTCACTAATGTGGGCAGAAAGGACATCAACAATCTGAACAAATCCACAGCCATGCCTCTTCATAGCTTTCGACACTGTTTTTAGATATGTCACTCAAAACAAGAGTAGTTTAACGGTGATAATGTATTTCTGATTAATCCAAATACTTTATGATTAATACCAGCTTTCATCTCAAATATGGTTTATCAATAGTACAACCTTGTCAGGAGAATATCCAGGGAAATTTACTGATATCAGCATACCAAAATAATTAGGCCATTATTACTTACTTCCTGCATCTGTGCTCTTATTTCTGTTTTTGCCTATGTGGTTATATAGAAATAGCACTGCAGTGCCCAATAGCACCATTCAGCTAGGAACTATATTTGTAAAATTCATAGTATGTAGTTTTACGTGAGAGTCAAGTAAGTAAATGCCCTCAGACAGGCACCCTGAGTGTCATCCCGCATACTGTGAAAGAAATCAGGGGACTCAATCCACTGAAACAACTTCCTTCCAAGCACATCTATCTCAGCACACTGTGTCTACTCAGTGGACAAAGCTGTCAGAGCTGTATGCCCGATTAGAAATCTCCAAGGCTGGCCTCCTAAACTAATTTTTATCTCTATTTCGAATGCTTGTGGGATGTTTGCTTTGCTTCCTTTGCTAGCTATATATTGCAGCCTTTCCATGGAAAATTTATATTATTATGTACAAACAATCAAAGGAGATAAAGATAAATACATGGCACAGTTGTAGATGCATTGAAACAATCTTGATGATTCTTTTCATATTCATTTTCATTGTATTAATTTCAGATGAGCCTCTTATTTAAAACAGAAAAAAAATATAAACATTCCACCTTAACTTTAAAACTAAAATGTCTTTATGGTCATTGTAATGGAATAAAAGAGAGGCTGTGGACTCTAATATTAAAAGTATATACTTCAAACATAGGTTTTTGATTTTGAAGATGCTTACAAATGAAAGTCTATCTAAGCATGGAACAAAATTTGTAGGGGTGGTAGTAACCATATCTGTCAGTCAAGATGCCACTGCTGCACTGCTGCTGTAGTCAACATTAAATCCTAGTGCTGGATGCTTCATGGTGCACTAAGCAATAAAGCTCAAAAGAAGTCAAGAAAAAAAAGTTTGCTTGTTATCCCTATTGGCCAGAATCACAACTGGCATAAATCAGTACATCTGCACTAACCTTAGCATAGCTATGTTGAGTTATATTACCCATTTATTTGGAGATGTCATTCAGGATGCCTTTCTACTCAGAAATACATGATCAGGTATACATGTGTTTCCTAAAGCTGTATGAACTCTAAAAATACACATATACACACATGTACAGAAGTATCCTATCTTCAGAACACAATTACTTAAGCTAAAGGAAGTACAGAGACAGACAACTGTACTCAGGTTATATAACTTGAAACCAAAACTCTGACTGTGAAATTGGTTTGATCTGTAGACATATGTCAGATCTGTGCCATATCAAAGTCACAATTGTTTTAAAAGGATGTATCAGTGAGCCCTGAGTTTTTAAATAAATGTTAATTGCAAGTCAAAGAAAATACTATGAGTGAAATAAAACATACAAAGAAAAAGCACTTTCAATCTACCAAACAGTACCAGCTGGATCCAAGAAAGAAAACATTGCAGAAAAATCAGGTTCCCTCTTAACACAAGACAGATACTGGAAGATAGTTTAATGTAATGAGAATAATCTTGATTTTTTTTTTTTTCTTAAGTAGCTCCCATGAAAATATATTACTTTTCAAGATTTATTTGCACGATTACATTGATTGTTGAGCTACTTACGAGCTATCCTACGTACACTTAGCAGTGTAAAAATGCATGTGATTTATGATAGCTATACCATAGTATACCGATTTAAAGCATTAAGGATTTGTATAATCTAATTAGAATGAGGAAATAACAATTTGTAATGTTCTATCTTCTTCTTATTATTCATCCAATACTAAGTATTATGAATGATTTTTTTAAGTACTTCAATCATTTTTCTTTGGTACATTTGTACAGTTTGACAGCAGCAATTTAAAAATGAGGAGAGAAGAGGGATTTGATTTTTATTTTTAATTATGGAAATGCAATCTTCTTCACATCTACTTTCAAAATGATGACTAGAGGCTATTTACTTAAGTGAATGGTGAACAGTATGAGTGAATAATCACACACTGCAGGTACTGTATAACTTATGAAATTATACTAAAAGGCTGCTAGGTATAATATTAAAGGAAAAAGGCATCAGAACTTTGCATTGTATATCCTACATAGAAGTAAAAATAGCATTTTGTTGGAATGCAGTCATCACATCTTGTTGTGAGAGTGCTGTAATGAATTATATGCATATACTCTTTTCTAAATCCTGCTAAGCATTTTGTATCTTGGCAAAATATTTTGAAATATTTTAACCCTAATAATAAAATAAAATGTGATTATTAAATGCATGTCTTATTATGAATGTAACTAATCTAAAGCAATCCTCATAAACTTACATGTATTATTATTATAATATTTCTGGATGGAAAAAAAAATCTAAGGTCAAATTATACCTGGTTCAAAACAAATTCTGGTAGAATAAGTCAATGAATGAAATAAACTGACATTGCCTATTCTGTTAGGAAAAGAAGACATAAAAGCGTGGTTTCATATGAGTCACTGAGAAATTTCCCATTGGCACAGGCTGAGCATCTATTTGATTTTAGGCTTTTGTCTTTCTTTTTTGTTAAAAAGGGTACTCACATTTCCAGTTCTGCTAATCTGACACTTTGATTGTATGTTACTGAATTTCTCCCCTCTCACACTCTTGGAGAAAAAAAGATCTGATAAACCACTTCTGAATTTGTTAACAACAACGACAAAGGCCCTCTTACTATTCATTTATCTTCAATATACAAGTACACCTGTGGAATCATCCATGGGAAAGAATATAATATCTTTTAAATTGTAATCCTTGCCTGACTACCTATACAGACCTAATTCCCATGGTCTCTAGAGAAGCTTTGGTTTTAGCCTTGAAATATAACCAACCAACTACAACAGAGTCAGTCAATCAATGTCATGAAGGCAGTTTCAGCAATCTTAACTAAGCACTCCATTTATTTTTCAGTGCTAGAGAAAAAAAGAAGGAAAAAAATACCACTTTTCCATATTCTTTACATTCTTCTCACTTTGTTAGACCTTACTTGAGTGATTAAAAGTTTTGATGCCCTGATTTTTTACTATAGGAAAAATTTTGTTTGTTTCAGAACTGGTAACAACAATAAACCTATACATATTGCATGGAGTATATGCATATGAAAACAAAAACAAAACAAAGGAAAACAAACAAAAGCAACCCATGAAACAAACAAAAAAACTCCACAAACAAAAATTCAACAAAACCAACCAAACAAAAGCAACCCCACGAACAAAAAATACCCCGATAGTGACTGCTTGACCTTAAAAAGCAAAGGTTTATGAGGAGTAACAGAAAGGTTTATTTTCTTTAGACAATAATAGTAGGATCCCCTGACAAATTGCTGGATTTCTTCAGGAGTGCAATTCAGTAGCTGAGTAATCCTCTCTTAAAACTGGGTAACAATGGAGTGAAGAAGGAGGAAGAGGAGGAAGAGGAGGAAGAGGAGGAAGAGGAGGAAGAGGAGGAAGAGGAGGAAGAGGAGGAAGAGGAGGAAGAGGAGGAAGAGGAGGAAGAGGAGGAAGAGGAGGAAGAGGAGGAAGAGGAGGAAGAGGAGGAAGAGGAGGAAGAGGAGGAAGAGGAGGAAGAGGAGGAAGAGGAGGAAGAAAGGAAATCAGCTACAAGCTTTTAGCTGTTCATGTTAAATTCTCCTACTGGGGGACTAAGCTCCCTTCTAACCCAAGGAAGAGACCCCCTCCAGAGTGTGAACTTGGTCTTCTGACTTACGCTCTGGAGAAGCCTATCAGCTACACAGGAACTTTTCACATGAAATCTCAGGAGGCCCCACACTTCTTGTAGCACAAGATAACATCTATTAGGGTTATTCATTAAAAGGAGAGTAATTTAGTAGTGGAGTTTCACATGAACATACAAATATGAGAAAGATCTTGTTAATGTAATTAGTGCAGATTGTACCTTTACATGCAAATGAAGTGCCATGCAAATAGTTTTCTCACTATGATGAAGGTTAGCATTTTTATTATATTTCAATTTATATGTTGTACTTTTACATACAGGACAGCAGACATAATTTGAGATATATATATCGAAATGTAGATGCCAGGTCAGAGACTGTCAAGGCCTAGTTTTTCATTCGTTTCTCGGGT
Organism: Columba livia; assembly: GCF_036013475.1. NCBI lineage: Eukaryota > Metazoa > Chordata > Aves > Columbiformes > Columbidae > Columba > Columba livia. Next base: position 193,606,804 of record NC_088602.1, read on the forward strand.
TATTCGGCTTTCTCATTTTGAGAAAATGAAACAAAACACCTATATATACGGTCAGAAGAACAGTGTATTCTAATTTATATAGTAATCATAATTTCCAGAGGCTACTGCCTTAAACCATCGATTTGTTTGAGTGCTATACAGCAGATTTCTATAATGAGAAGTTGTGTAGCCAGGAGAAAGGTTTCTTAACAGAATGTCTTCAAATTGAGAGTGCAAGGTCTTCCAGAGAGGGAGGAACAAGCACTTTATTTTATGTCATGTCCTTTAACTGCTACCATCTGTATATGGGATCAGCAAAACAAACAGAACCAGTTTTCCTTAGTAGTACAAGTTTAAAAAAAAAAAAATTCTCACTAACTATATCAATAAACTGTAATAATTAAGAAAAATATACAATCTCTGCATATGCTTAGTTGTATGTAGCATTCTATACCACCTTCTTTTCTATAATTTCAACTTCTTCTAGCACTATTCTTAATCCAAAATAATCCTTTTTGGTGGGATGCTGCTGCCATATTTTAGTTTTCAGCTGTCCCATCCTGCTATGCTTCATGGAGCGCATCAGCACTTTAGATCAATCTCCTAGTCTACAGTCATGTATTACTCATCCCATTTCTGTACCTTCCCTCTTTTTTGACTCATTGTCCATACTGCTGCACATTTTATGGGGACAGATAAATCAGAATCTTTTGGGGCTGACGGACTATCAAGGTTCAGTCACCTCTTACTATTATTTATCCCTTCTTGTACGTTGATATGGCAGCTATGGAACAGCACCATTTTCTTCATTTCCCAGAAGGGCAGTGCAACAAAGGGGATGGAATATATCCTGTGCAACTTCAGACATTCATCTCATCTGAAAGTGGCTGTCTAAAACAGTTCAGATGAACCAAGTCCAGTACTGCCCATTTCCCTCCAATGAACAGAGGGAGTTTAGGATGATGAGCTGAGATGCAGTCATATGATGTTAAGGGACATTAATCCAGGTCCTCCTGGCCAAGGTCATCCAAGAAGTCTCAAAAGATATTTCAGCTCAAATCTCAGCTTTATAGATTGTATGCTGGAACACCTGAGAAGTACAGCGATGAATAAATTTGTCAGACTAATGAGAAAGGGTTAATGTTGTAGTAGTATTCTTACGAACTGAAAGAAAGCTTTAAGTTTATGGAGGTCACAATTCAGGAGACAAAATGTCACTGTCTTCAGAATCATTTGATACAGATTACTTTCAAACTCTTACAAATTTTAAAAACAATGGTTACAGTTTATGTTGTTAGTTCAAATCCTTTAAAATAACCAGCTCCTTAATAAGGCAACATATTTTTTAAATCAGTTTACAGTTTTTAAAATCCAACACACAGATTTAAGATCTCCTTGAATCTAGGCCCATTTACTATTTTAAACATAAACAAGATTAAGAGTCAAATTATGAAATTGTGAGTACTTGTATTAAGTGTTGTACAAGAAGAAAGGATCTAAATGCTGCTGAAATAATTAAGCTAATGGAGGCTGAGATCTGGCTTGCACACCAATAAAGAATGTCTCTATTGCACTTAACAACACATTCTGTTGATTCGCATAATGATATTTTATGCAAGAAGTGTATTAGTGGATCCATATTAAAATGTGATATAGGTTTTCCTGAGACTTTGTGATATTCCATGATTTAGTCTTTTGAAAAGATATGGCTAGAAGTGATGACCTTCTCTCACACTACTTCTTATAGTACACACTGCCAATGTGACTTCTGTTAGCACAAGGTTGAATTATTAGCTGACACAGAATGACTTTAAAATCCAGTTCTTAATATGCAAAGACAATGACAACATCAAAAACTAATGTTTGTTTGTTTGTTTGTTTGTTTGTTTTTTCCATATTAGCAACTTTCTTATTCCTTACTGGTCAGATTCTTGTCTAACAGGAGAGTGTAACAGAGTGACTGACTGAAAATTAAAATATCTTATGACTGGAATTATTTATGCATATTTTTGAAGGGTGTATTGATTGCTTTGTTTCATTTTAGGGACGGTTCTAATGTGCTTTTACCTGTGTTTGTTATACAAGAAAAAGGGCGGCAATTTACTGGTAAGCGTTAGGACCATTTAGCCACAAAAAAAAATCTAAGCATCTCTTTTCTGCAGAGCTGCTTTCAGCACAGATTTCATTGCAGAGGTACAACTTCAACAGCTGGGATTGCTATGCATTACAAATGAGAATTTACACATGTGCAATGAAAGCTGAGCATAGCCAATTGTGACAAACTCAGTTTCAACTTGCACAAGGCATAAATTGGCCAGGACGCCTACAGAGATCAAGAGTGTTGTGTCAGTCGGTCATTTAGTTATTTAAAAAATAACAGAAATAGCAAGTTATGACAATCCTAACAGGGTCTGACTGATCTGGAATTACACTGGTAGAGCCCTTGCAGCTGTTCTAGCATCAGGTTCTCCAGAATTTCTTAGTAGTCATTGCATAACTAACTCTTCTGAACAGAAGTTGGTACATGCTGTAGAAGCAAAGATATGGCATGGCTTTTTTCCTGTCCCTTCTGAATGGTTTTTACTTTAGATATTACTAAAAAACCAGGAAGTCTGCAACTATGCCCTCTAATAGGGCTAAAAAGGATGAAAGCTTTTTTAAATCTTACATGGGAGCAATTTAGCTCATAGTAAAGCAACTCCTACCATCTACCTCATTTTCTCATGAAATCCACCTGTACTACAATCTGAGAATAGACTTCTGAACCAATTAAATATGTGCCTTCTCTAAACTACATTTATCAAAAGAATACTTGTCTATAACACATAATAGAACTAAAAGCTCTAGGTGTATTCATTTTCAGAAAATCTCTGATTTCCTCAAAAATAAATAATAATTAAAAAAAAGCAGTATTTCTGTATACTAAAACACCAGAACTGTTCTGGAATAAATAACATTTTCAGTCCTCATGATTATTTCTAGCAACTCAAAACAACGTGTTCTGCTTGTATAATGAGTATTTAATTTAGTCATATGCTCACTCACTTCTATACAAGCTGAACTCCATCATTAGCATCCTCTTCATTTCACTTACCTTGATTTACCCTCAGAATCACTTTAAAAATTGCAATATACAGAAGTGATTAAAAGGGATTAAAAGCAAAAAGGGACAAGGTCAAGAAATACATGTAGAAATAATAAATAGTACCATCACGAAGTTTTTTAAAAAACACTTGTTTTTCTAGAATGGACATATCATGATATCACAAGTGATATTACAAGATGTGATGGATGGTCTATAATTTGCTAGATGGTCTATAATTTCAGACTTTACTTTACCTTGTTGTTTTAACAAAAAAAATACACCACCATCACCCCACATGCAACCCCCTGCCAAGACCCCAAACATCTAACACTTCAAAATATTAAAACTATTTACAAGTGTCACTTTTAGTATTACAGGATGATGGGTAATTGACAAGGTCCTGTTTGTGAAATGGATTTTTTTCTCTTTCTCAATTCCTAAGCCTTGTTTTTGCTGAAATAATAGTTATAGCAAGAGAGAGAGTGAGGAGAGAGAATAAGGCTCATTCATCTCTTGTAATTCAGGCAGAAGCATTCAAAATTCCCCAGTGTTTATCAGTTCCTATTGCAATTGAAGTCCCTCTTATAATCAGAGAATCATTTAGGTTGGAAAAGACCTTTAAGATCATCAAGTCCAACCATTAACCTAACACTGCCAAGGCCACCACTAAATCATGTCCCTAAGCACCACATCTATGGGGTTTTTAAACACCTCCAGAGACGGTGACTACACCACTTCCCTTGGCAGCCTGTTCCAATGCCTGACAACCCTTCCCATGAACAATTTTTTCCTAATATCCAACCTAAACTTCCCCTGGTGCAACTTGAGGCCATTTCCTCTTCTGCTATCACTTGTTACTTGGGAGAAGAGACCAACACCCTTCAAGCTACAACCTCCTTTCAGGTAGCTGCAGAGAGCAATAAGGTCTCCCCTCAGCCTCCTGTTCTCCAGGCTATTATAAATATCGGCTAACAAACATGAAGATTTTTCTAAGTATGTCTTGGTCTGTACTGACTTTCTAAGTATGGTTTTTCTGATCACTGTTTGGGAATGTAGTACCAAACTGGAAAACATCTGACGTTGTACTATGATGAAATACATTCTCAAATGCAAATAGGATATTCGGCAATATTTTTATTAATTCTTGACTTCATATAACTTACTATGTTGAAGACAAGTAGTAGCAGAATGGGACCTCTGTGACCACAGTTGTGCTTTTAACCAATTTTTTTCAGTGCAAAGTGAAGGACAAGCAGTTTGTCACCTCTGTCACTTCTGGAAGTTGTGTTTGGAGGGACCCAAGGACATGCTCAGTAAGTCTAACTGCTTTTACTCTGAATTTCTGACTTCCTAATAATGAAAATTTCAAAGCAAAAGAAAAAATAGGAGAGTTATGTTTCCAAACACATACAAAAAGTGTTTCACTCTTCCATTAACTATCTATCACCGACTTCTATTTCAAACTTCTTTTCAATGTGAAGCAAAATGCAATACTTACTTAAAACTATGTGAATGATAGGAGGGATGGCTTGTTCTTTGCTGGTTTTGTCAATCACTACTAATACAATGGTGAGCAGATAAACATATGCTGCCAATAGTCTCTGGGGATGTGCAAGTACATTAAGATGACTTTGCAATGCATCACTCCTGCTTACCATGTAATTAAGTTACAGTTTGCTGTACATAATTTCATTAATATGGATTAGTCAAAATATCAATGCACAAATAAATGCAGACTTGCAAAATTTGTATGTCGATAAAATAAACATAGCGTTCTAGTAAGAAGGTAGGAGCCTAACTTCCATAAGATGACTATTCAATAGTGTTACTCAATTGTCATTCACATGGGTAATGGAGGTTATCTGAACTGTGCATTTATAGCCACCTCCTTTTGACACTTCCTCGCTCTTCTAATGTGCTACAAGAAATGAATTTTTTTTCAGTTCTCTGAAGGTGGACTTTTCTGTTTACTTGAAATAACACTCTCAGGGTGAACACTATATAAAAGCAAAGGTGAAAAGGAGCTCTATGCAGGATGAATTAACTGAGGTAACTCATAAATGAGCCAGCAGACCCTCACAACAGATCACAGAGTCAGCAAAGAATCTGTCACATTTATAGTCATGAAGAAAATGAGATTTGGAGGAAACATAAAATAAATGGTGTCTGCCTGGTAAGAAATTATGTGTCCAAAATTAAAATGTTTTTCATACAGTATTCGTATGGTTTTCATACAGTACTTTCATGTGTACCTTTCTGATATACAAATATTGTGATATTTAGAAATGTACTGTTCTTCCTGAAAAGAACAGCTTACAAATGGGAACTAAATATTAACAAAGAATTAAAGCATCTAGCCAGAGTCCTTCAACGAGGGCAGATACTGTCTTAGTTGAAAAAGAAATGAAGGGCTCTAGGTTTATTTTATCCATTCCTCCTTTCCCATTTCTTTTTCTTTCTTTCTTTCTTTCTTTCATCTCTCCATCCTACTTTTCTTTTCCTTTGAAAATTAAATACACTTATAAGTGTCTACAGTTCTATTTGTCACTTGTTCTTAGCTTTATAGAATATTATTCAGAAAACAAAAATTACATACAAATTGATGTTGCCATTCTCACCATACTGTCATAGCCTTTGAGAGGGCAAAATTGTCATAAATTAATCAAGAAAAGGTAAGAGATTTTGATTTAGTGACCTTTCGTTTATTATTACAGTTAATGTCATGGCAATAAATAAAAAAGCAAAACCATAAATGCTGTATAATATAACATTCTTTTAGATCCCTCAGAGAGTTAGAAACAAAAAAAACCCCAAAATATATCTGCTCCTCGTTAACTATTTTTATCTTGAAATATTAATATCTATATCTTTTTCAGCCTGAGTTTATATAGAGGAATGACAAATAACATCTCCTGACTCAGTTGTGTTTGCAGAGTAGTACTGTTTGAGTCAGAGAGAATTAAGCTCTTTCACCTCCCACAGAAAAGGTAAAGGTGATGAGTTTCTATTAATAAAGCTAATAAAATCCTACACTGCAGTAGACTATCACAAATAAATCATACATTTCCAACACCACACATTAAATGTTGTACATTGAAAATAAGACTGATGCAAGCAAAAAAAATGACTCAAAGCTAAGTACAAAGACATCGAGATTTACAGCATTGTTCTACAGAGAACAAAATGGCTTACAATCCTGTACAGCTGTTTAAGAAAAACAAACAGAGAATACAAAAGCAAGACAACTGCTGTTTTCTAAAAAGATAGGAGAGTAACACAGTCTTCAAGCATAAAATAAATTAATAATTGTGATAATTCATTCATCTGAGCTTATTTTCTGGCAAGTTCCCTGTTGGTTTCTTAATGAGGTTAATAATGTATAATCTTTACAACTGAAAGTCTCAGAGGAAAGTTTACACTTCAGGAAAAAAAAAAAAAAAAAAAAAAAAGAAAAAGAAGAAAAATAACTAGATAAAGTGCCGGTAAGAGTAACCTAAAATCTCACTGGGATAGATCCAAACAAGTGATATCATAAGCCTTAGGAGAAACTTCTATGCAAGTTGTGCAGCCCTGTGCAGCTGTGATTGTAACTGCATCGACACACAAGAGCTCCTGATGCCCAGAAGCATCTCTTTTAGATACCTAAACTAGATGACGTTCAAAGACTCGGCAGTACCCCTCAGTACTCTGCCTCACATGATACAGCAGCTACTTCCAAAGCAAATCTAAGTATTCCACATATACACACACGCAAGAAACATATACATATGTATAATCTTATAATATCAGGTAAAATGCAATGTCGATAGCTGTTTTCCTTTAAAAGGGAAATAGTGGGAGACGGCAACCAGTCAGGTATAGATTCAACACTTGTCTTGTCTGCGATTTTTCATGCCCACCACACTTACTCTTCAGGGACACCTTATAAAACAGCTTCAGTATGTTATCAATTCTTCTTGTTAATTATTTGTCATCATGCTGAAAATAATGTAACCTACATCAAAACACCTGAAAAAGTGACCCAAAAGCCTAGACCTACCAGTGCTACTGCTGTTCTGAAACAAACTGCATTATTGGAAGTGTGAAAACGGAAACTATAATAAAGCCCTATTGTGAGACTAAGTAAACCAACAAAATGATTTATTTAAAATGTCCTGGCTATTCCTGGCCTAATTCTGACATCTGTTATAATGAATATGACCATGACTGTGATTCTGACACTGCTAAGTATCTTGTCCTGAAATGACAATTTGTGACACGGAGAGACAACAGGGAGCCAGAGAAAGAGAAAAATGTATCTTTAAATGCACAATTAATAAACATAACCATGAAAGACATTGTGTCATAAACATGGAAGCTACTAAGTAGGTATTGTGTCCACTAGTATTACTGCAATATATAATGTACAGACCAAAGAGATTAATGGAAGTTGTTTTTTCTACGCAAAAACTGCTCTCATACACTTAAGGTGATATTACTAGGACTGTGAGAGACTATACAGGAACTCAGAACCAACACTCCACATCTAAATGAGGTAGCAAAACTGTGGAGCTGCAAAATGTGAGATTAGAAAGTTTCCTTGCTGTTGCAGAAGAGCTACAGCTGGCCCCTAACTCTCTTTCTTCCTTCTTTTAACAACAAAAGAAACTTTGGCTGTTCCGGAAACTCAAATGCTTGATTTGATCACTCCTCAATTCTTAGATTTTTCAGCTTATCTTTTAGATCTGTCAACACTGCTAACAAACAATAGTTTGTAGCAAAGTGAAAGACTTTTCTTTGAACCACCAAATGTTCTGTGGATCAGGACTTAGTGTTCTGACTCACAGTTGTTGAAAAAGTAATAGCAATATAAAAAAACGCTCTTAAACAGAGACAGAACAGGTCTAAATCTGGAAATAGGATGTAATTATGATATACCAACAGTGTTCTTTTCCAAGATCACCAGTATGTTGTCAATAATTTATTAACATTTTAATGATATACTTAAATGTCATATTTGTCCCTCTTGTTAAAGAGTTTGGCATTTCATTTTCTTATAAAATAAATTCTTACAAATATAAAAGAGCAGTGCTCACAGAAAGCTAACTGGCCAGGCTACAAAAATAAAAAACCAACCTACCAACCAACCAAAAAAAAAAAAAACAAAAACAAAACAAACCCACAAAACCAACAACAATACAAACAAACAAACAAACAAACAAAAACACAACAAAAAAAAAACAGACAGTAAAATATTTATAATCTATGTTCCCCAAAAGAAAGTTGCTGGTCTAAATATGCAGCAGCCACAAAGCAATTTCTGACTATGCCTCATTCCGAAAGCTATGAAATAAAGCTTCTGCTAGTCCTATCCCTTGGACAGCTATGCAAAGTTTTGTGAAAAAAAGATGCATCTTCCTAATACTGGCTGATTATCAGCTTGTGTTTGAAAAAAGGGATTGACAAGCAGTGAAAGGTGCAATCACAGATACCTGCCTGTAGAAAAGCAAAACTGGACATTCAGAAGTGCAATCACAGATGATATCCTTTTGGACTAGCGAAAAGATAAATAAAACACAGACAAGAACACTGATGTCAAAATTAAAATAAAAATATAACCTAACAAGCTCAGAGCACTTTAATTTCTTTATGTCTGGAATTTTAATTAATATTTTTAACAAAAAATAAGCATGACATCAGACTTGTAGCTATTATAGTAGGGCAAAGGAGAGCGATGCTTGTTTGATATGGTATTAGTAAGTTAATAATGTGATAAATCTACTTATTCCTTAGCATTAATCCCAGAAACCATTGAGAAGCACTTGATAAAATCTGCCCTTAGAGAAATGACTTTCTCCTTGTTTGAGGAACACATCTAATTGGGTTTGAAAAAGGCGTCTGATCCGCTAATCTGACAATTCAGAATGAATTGGTCTCTCAGGTTTTACATACTGATAAATCTACAACTGCTGGGCTTTCAGTAGCATTCTCATTTTTAAGTGTTTTTGAGATGAATCAATGCACATTTGGACAGATCAGTCTCTTTCATCTTGATTAATCCATTAAAGTTAATGCTTTAGACCTCATCTGCAGCGGAATCTCCTTGAAAATTTGGGAAGGTAAGTCAATCATGGAAACAAGGTGATGCCACATCACAGTCCTTCATATTCCCATTCTAATAATCTGATAAGTAGATCTAAAATGTTAGGGGATTATTTTTAAGACCTGAGGATATGAGTTTCCAATCTAAACTTTGCATTACTGACTGCAAGATGTAGATTACTTTTGTCAGCTGTATGAGAATATAAAAGGAATTCCACTAAATGAGTAGTAGACTTCAGTGAATTGTACAAGTAGTGAGTAACATCTTAATTCAAGTAACATTTGTAATATAAATATACATCAGTGACATACAGCAAACATAGAAATTGAAAGTAGTATCAATGCTGAAGACATTTACTGATACACAACAAACACATCAATGTAAATAGCAGCGATACAGGATTATCCCGGTTTTTGACTCTGCTTTGCCACATAACAAAATAATTTTCCGTCTCCTTCTGAACATGGTCAACTAAAAAGTTCTCAGTAATGCACAGCAGCAGTTATTGAATATGAGACAAATGACTGATAAAGGAATAATAAAATGTCATTAATAATTAAAATAATTTATTTATGACACAGGACCCTCTCACAAAATATAAACTACAGATATCAAAGAAGTCCAGAGAGGCCACTGTCTGAATCAAGTAGTGTTTTCTCATTTGAGACACTTGAAAGTACATTTTTAGCCTCCAGAAAGTACTCTGTCGAAAAAAGACACTACTTTTTCATGAGGAGCTAATCCAGCTATGGAAGATGCTGCCCATCTTTATGAAACCAATTATACACTCAAGTGGATATTCCTTTCTATGAAATTTTTATTTCTTCAGATACTTTCTTTAGGTGAAATAAGTGTTTTGGAAAAAGTATAAACATCTATAAACGCATGGAACTTGCTAACAAGTTGTAATTAGAAAAAGAATGAATACAGGAAAGATCTTCCAAATTTTAACTCCGCAGTTGTTTTGAGAAAATTTGTTCCTTACTAGTAGCTTGAACAGATGAAAGGCATAGCACACTCAAAAGAATTTCAGAAGTGTCAATTATAATGCTTTGTTTTTCTATTAATAATAGATCTCTCTCAATATGCACACAAGAAGAGTGGACTGCCAATTCAGTGACAGATTAATGGATTAATTCCACTATTTTGAGAAGTTTTGATGTATCAAGGAATGAAAACCATTGTATGCCACAAAAATTTGGAGTGTTAAATTCTAGCCATTAAAAAATCAAAAATATTAAGTCATTTCACCAGGACCAGGTTTTCATCCCTAAATCTAGGAGAGTTCAGAGCCATTCTTGTTCCTTCAAAAGAAAAAAAAATTGTCAGAAATACTCATTTACTTCACTAGAACCAGATTGGTTTCATCTGAATAATGGCTGGCCTCAAAGGCATTTTGTTTACAGCATGGTAAAGCACAGTGGCACAGAGGTTGCTGAGGTGTTTTAGTGGAAAAAGGCACACTATGATCAGAATCTGAGTCATAATTGTAATAAACAATTAGGAAAAGCACCAAGATGTCTGGTAAAGAGAAAAGACAAACTGTTAAGAAATCAGAGGGAGAAAGAATCCTCAGAGACCTGCAGTAACTTCTCAGTGAAAATTGTTGCGATTTAGCATTTTCTAACACTTCTTTTGGAGTCACCACCTTTTCCATTGATAGAGGAAATTCACGTCAGACAGCCCCTGACACAGGATACTCCTTGGTGAAGTTAGGCTGACAAACCGAGAAGCAGCACAACCTCAGATCTTGGGTTCCTCCAGAAAATGAGGAATACCTAAGCAAATGATTTCTGAAAAGTTTAGTGTGACATGTCTAGGATGACTTAGAAATTCGTGGCACTGGTAGGAATAAAATTCAGTTTTCCAGGATATCATTCAAGAAACAAGCCTTTTTGCAGATCTTGTGCTTCTTTAAATCACCACTGAAGTTTCAACATCACAGTGAATGAGCTCTGACAACACTGTGTCCTCTGACCACAAGAGTGTCTGCTCATACAAGCATAGCCTTGCCTCGACAACTGTACAGAGAGCCTTGTCCCAATTGTCCAGTTCAACTTTGCCACCTTCATAATATTCTTCTAATGTTGTTTTTTTCTATCTGACTTCCTAAAGACATGATAATGTAGAATAATTCTGTCTGAGCACTCCTGCTGTTAACATCTGAACCCAGAAGTTATTTGGTGGATTTCAAACAAGTATGGCAAACACCAGTAAATATTTCTATAATTCTACGAAAACAGATATCTGGGTGTTTGAAAGAAATGCTGTGGGCCCTTATAGAAGGAAAAGTGGCAGCCCGAGCCCATCATGAGATAGGACTTGATTGGAAACCATGCTCCACTGGTCCACAGCTTGCTTAATAATTTTGCTCTTTTTTGGGGGGAGCAGGAAAGCTAGCAATGGAAAAAATGAGAAATTATATGATATCAAACAAACATGACCATAGAAGAATGAGAAGCAGATTTTGCAGCTTTATCACAAAGATCTCTGCCTTTTGAATTAACTAAAAGCACCAGTTTACATCAACATTAAAATAAAATATTCCCAGGGAACATTTCATAGTCCTGAAGTCAGATGGCGTAAGCTTAGATCTTTGAGCCTCATACAGTAAACAGGGGCCTCTAAGGAAAAGTTATTGTTTGGTTATACTCTTTTTTTTTTGTTTGTTTCATGTTCTGAAGTGTCTGAAATAATAGGAGGGCAGACTGCAGCCACTCACAGTGGTATACTTTTTAGCATGCAACTGCTTGTTTGCCATTCCCTGGGATAAAACATGACAGCAAGGTGGGAGTATTTAATGGTGAAAAGCGTAATAAGATAGTGGTGGAAAACTGTGGAGGGAGCCGAAGTTGATTCCATCTTGTTCACACTGCTCCTTCGGGAATGGTCCCTGGCATTTACTCCCTCAGTTATTGTCTCAAAGAGGACTAGCTGGCCCAGACCACCAATGTGTCAGGGACCTTGCTAATAATGGGGATGGATAAGTGTATGCCAGGGCCCAAGCTGGTCCTCTGGCCCTGTTTTACTTACTGCGAAGATCCCTGCCATAGAGCCAGCAGGACACAGACCTGGGAGATGGACAGAGGAGCTGGATGTAGGTGAGAAACTGTCCAATGTGTTTCACTGATATTGACTAACAGAGGAAGAACAGTAAAGTTTGGAAATCATAAACATAGTCATAGGGGAATATCCTTTTACTCATTTTCTCCAAATTAAGTCCATATGCCTAATTTTCTTCAATTTGACATCATACCAAACTGTTTTATTAATTTCTAGCTCTTCAGTGTTGCCCCTTTCTGCTCACTTAGTTCCCATCTTCTCTCCACTGGGTTGTCCCAGTTGCCTCCCTTTCCTACCCATTCCTAGTCTCATGCTTAACAAAGCAGAACTTATTATTTCCCTAGTCACTTTCTTGGAAACAGATGAACTATATTTAGCCTGAGGGAAGCAGCTGGAATTAAAAATTTCAGTCCAAAAGGATAAAGTTTAGTAAAGTTATAAACAATCAAAACCAAAGACCTGCCTTTGTGTTAGACAACTTAAATAATATGCTAAAAGCTGTATGTATAATACACTCATAATACACTCATAATACACTCAATGTACACTCATAATATATAAAAAAAAAAACCAAAACCCAGCTACGCCTGGTGTCCTTTTGGCAGTATAGTCTGGATGGAAAGACTTCTATTTTTAAGACTAAAATTAGCTTAAAAAAAGAGTCAACGGGGAGTATACTCTGATCACTTAGGGAAAAAAAAAAAAAAAAAAAGTAGAATCAGATAACCTAATCAAAAGGAAAAAAACTTTTCCCTGTTTTACAGGTCACCTAACACCCTGAACCCTGCCCTGCAATTGTTCCACTGTCAAGGGACCTTTGGACACTAGAGAATAAATAACACTCATTTCCTCTCCAGCATCTTGCTGGATGTAGCATGAAATAGTAGAGAGATGTGGCAGCACTGACATAAGAACTGAGGTAACTTGCTTGAAAAGAAGAGGTGAAAAAGAGGAAGAGAGAGTAAGAAGACAAAATTATCTTGTCAGAAGCAAAAAACAATGATTCTTCCCTTTTTGGCACATTCAAGTTATACAAACCAGGGAAAATGGAAGTATACTTTTTCCAAAGACATAAGACAACTGTTCCTAAAGTAATGTGAATTCAGATGGCACAATTACATGTTATATTCAGTCTAACGTGGCAGCAAAACAAAGATCTGGGTGAAGATTTTTATAAGGACTGGAAAATCTTAGAATAAAAATATGAGTTTTTATATCCATGCAATGTAAGACAACAATTTAAGCTCACATTAAAGAATGCATAAGATTATTACAGAAGTAAGGAATTTACAGTCATCACTGACTTGAAGAACTAATGATCTGAGATTTACTGCTCCGAGTTTTGGTGTTAAACCTTTAAATTACAAGCTTTGTACCACTAGCTAAGGTAAACACTAAAGTGGTGAGCAGTGGCCTGATTACATATAGTAAATACTAAATTGCTGTACATGAAAAAAAAAAATTAAAAGTCAAGAACAAAGGTGTCAAAATTAAATAGTTCATATATAAAGCTATCAAATTAATGGAGCATCTAAAAGCTAAAGCCCTCCAGTGAATGTGATAAATCTGTGTATCATAGTGTGAATGCTAAATTCAATAACTAAGATTCAACTAAAAGAACTTCCCAGCTGCATCAGTGAGCACAAATGGGTAACAGAGGTGAGAGGAATTAAGGGATACGTTATTCATTGGATGTTATGAGACGGTGGGTATACTTATATTGCTAAAACAATTATTTCACTCTGCTATACCTCGAAAAAAAAAAAAAAGTCTTTTACTTTTCTCAGCATGCCAATGAGACATAGGTTGGAAATGGTCTACATGTTTCATTTTCATTGTTTCTTAGGCAATCTGCATTTTTATAAATGCACCAAGACTACCTCATAAGCCAGATGTCATTACACAATGAAATTGTTTTAAGTTGACTAAAAGACAGGAAAAAAATATTAGAGTAATATTAGAGTAATTCTGTAATAGTAAATGGTAATAGTTGGTCAACTGCAAATATTTTATCTCAAAATATGGCCAACTTCGTAATTGTGGCAGGATATGAAAGTACATATAAGAAGTTCAAGGATGGAGGTATTTATGCAGAGAAACAAATACAACCATCTCTACTTGTATTCTTGTACTTCTGCGCATAAGAATTAATTTAAAATCTAATATTGACACCAACAAAATCCCCTTTAAAAACTATAATGCAATAAAAGCTTTCAAACTATAACCCAAATAAGTTTCCTGCAATGTAGTTCTGAAAATAAAGTGATGCCATTTGTTATAAGTAGTACAAACTACTCCATTCACCTCTCTACCGCATTATTTCCAATAAACCATTATTATATTTTAATAGCTTGATTCTGAAATTTTTTCCTGCTTCTCAAAGTACAGAAAAAAGCAAACATAGACTGCAAGCATCAGTTAGTGTGAATAAAAACTGCAATGCTATATAAGTAGCATAAAGGAGAAGGATCTGAGAAACTGATCGTCTTTCCTCTGTACATTGCTTCAGGTGAGCATTACATATATAATTACTAGATGTGGAGCTGCTATTAATTGTATTCCACCTTCAAAATGGTTGAACACCAAATAATATTTAGACAATTTATTGTTCTAAATACACTACTGTAATGCCTTGTCCTGATCCACAATTGCTGACTACCCTATGATGTGTGTGAAGACAAAGGCACACTGTAAATTCCCTTTCACACAGTATACTGTTGTGAATTTTGCTATTACATTGAATATTCTTATTTATTAATTATTGCTATAATCTGTTTTGAGCAAGGTAAAGAGAAACACTAGAAAGGTCAAATAAGCAACCTGAAAAATACTGAATGGGGCTCCGGAAAATTCTCAGAAATGTACTTGAAATTCAAAAAAAAAAAAAGAGTTCATGTCTTCCTGCTTTTTTGAAAACATGGAGAAATAAGCTATTATATTCAAGAAAGTAAATGAAACAAACTGTTTTATTGAAAAACAACCTAATTGGAAGATGTTATATTTGGTCTGTTGCAGAACAGTGTTCTTCAATCATAAAAAATCCAAATGTTCCTAAAGAGCATTTCTAAGAATCTGTGAATTTGTTCCCGGTCATAACCTTAAGGTAATTTTTAAAAGTCAGTGCTTTATATACTAACTGAAAATAATAACTAAAACATTCATACGCATTTGCTCATATGGCAAAGATGGCTGGACATGAAACAGATTTGTCAACTCAAATCTGCTTTCTCTGTAAAGATCACCTTTATCTCACACACTTCCACTTTACAAATTCAAGGGAGGAGGGAGTTAATTTCGAAAAACAAATTCTAAAAAGGCAGAATACTTCAAATTACTTTGACTACATCTTCTATACATGGAATAGAATAAACCCAAGTCAAAACAATACCTCAAAAAAAAGGTCTGAGACTGTTTCTTACCAAATCCCTCAGAAAATATATAAACATTTGTTATGGTCACATTTTTTGTAGCAATAGAAGATACTCCTTTGTCTATGACAGTATTTTAATATAAAAATGCAGTAGAAATAAAGAAAATTAAGTAAGACAGGGCAAGATTGTTGCATCTCAATATCTTTTAAACAAAACTCTCACATTTAACACTATTTTTTTCCTCTGTGTATTTTGAAAGCTTATTTGTTGCAAAGATTGGGGGGGGGGGGGATGAAAAAACAAAACAAAACAACAAACAAAAAAACACCCACTCAAAAAAACACCCAAACATGTAAACAGGAAAACTAACTGGCAAAGACATATTACCAGTAATCATGTTTTGTTAGTAAATATTCAATTTGTGCCCTATAGTCTCAAGCCATTTTACAAACATTTCCTGTTAAAACATTTTTATCTTTTGTACAGATTTACAAGCCAACATGTGCCAACCCATATGTCTATTATCAGCCAATGGTACACATTTGTTTAGTGGTTCTACCTGCTCTTGTAGACCTCTATAATTATAGCTGTCAACTCTCTTCACTAGCTTTTTTGGATTATCCTTTCTTGCTGTTCACAGCTCAGCACCCAATCCTGTTAACATGAGCAGTTTCTTCTCTTTAAAGATTGTTAAAATTAGGAAGACCACTCCATGTTAGCAGAATTATGAAATTATTCTTTGCTCACGTGAAATTGTTTCGTTTCTGAGAACAGACCTGGTAAAGTACCTGAGAACTAAGAAAGATGTTATTTCTTATCCTCCTAACTAATGAAACTCCCCCTCAAAAAAGAAGCAAATGAAAGTGAGGTACACATCAGATCTGTCAAGGGCAAAACAATCATGGGTGAGACAGATTCAAAATAACCCTCAAAAATATTAAGCATGGATGATTCCAAAACTGCTTAAGGCAGGGGTGTCAAACTTATTTTCACCAGGGTAACTACTCCTCCATTTATACAGTCCTCAAATTACATTTGGCCATTTGAAGGCAACTGCGAGGCTGATGTGGCCCCCGACTAAAATGAGTTTGACACGTCTGAAGGGGATCACCTCCTTGTTATATGCAGAATTAATCTGTTTCATAGTACTTTTGGTCAAAACGATTTTGAATTGTAAAAAGGAAAAAGCAGCAAATTTGCACAGATCTAAATCGGCTAAGCTTCCTTCGTGGGGAGGACACTTGAGAGTACCAGGCCCTGTGCAACTACTGCGTCCTCTAATGCACTATACAAACAGTTAACTACTAACTTGGTGTTTCCTTAAAAATAAGGAAAGAGACTACAATGTCTTTTGAAGTTAAGATGCCTTAAAAGTGAAGCCCTAGACTCCATAAAGTATGTTTTTTCTTCATATTAATCCCAGGTTACATCAGCACAACTGAGTATTGGTGCACTTGAACAGAAAGACATGCATACTGTGACTCAGTAAGGACCTCTGCTAGGTGTATTCCTCATCATGTAGGGGGAAATGGTTAAAAAGAAATAATCTTCTCGGTTTAGAACTCATATGCTTTTAGCTAATGAATTTTTATAGAAACACACTTACGATGTAATTCTTGTGCATTTTGCAGTACCTACATGATTTCAGAATGTTATTCTCATTCTAGTCAACGGTCAGATCCTTAACTCCTGGTACTGGCCACAGAGTTCAGATAGCTAACATTAAAGATATTTGGGAAGGTAAGCTTCCTTCAGAGTTCCTTAAATTTGACATACAAAACCACAAGCAACTATTAAACTAGGGGAATTATTTCAAGGGCCATGCTGTGAGATATTGTATTCCACCTGGTTGTGCAGGGTGGTCATACTTGGGGTATTTCCAATCAACCCTAAGAACAAAGATCCTCAGGATGACAACATAGACCCACACTGATGTGACTATATGGGTTCCAGTACCTGAACTCAGTGCTGAGAGCTGCTGTGGATGTCCCAGAAAGAATAAGGGTCCCACAATTAGATGTAGGCTGTGACTTCTTCTGGATGAGAATCACAATTCTTGCTAGTTAGGTTTGAAATAAGGGGCAGTTCTACACTGACTTGTTTTTGTGAATGCAATAAAAAATAGTAAAAGTTGGTAATGCTGAAGCCAGTGCAAAACTTTGTGAAGAAAGATAAAGAGGGGGGAAAACATGAAACTCTTCTCCCATGACTCTGCACTTGACTGGACACAATCTGCCATGGGTGTTGCTTTAGGATAATCTAACCTCTGAGGCTATACGCTGCATATGTCCACAGTTCAAGATGTTATTAATAACTGCATTTCACAAAACATCCTCTCTCTGGGCACATAGTATGTTGTACCTATCTGATAGGTCTAAAGTTGGTGGGCAGATGTTGCAAGTCATCCACAGTATGGCCCACCTCTCCAGAGCCTGGGTGTGCAACAGTCGGCCATCTGTTTTCTGGACTCTCTGGTCTCCCCGCTCTTTTAAGGGCAGCCCTATGGAGAGTGGTGGCAGCAGAGGCTTGTCATCCAGTGAACAAATATCACACCAACTCTTACTTTCTTATACTTACCAGCAAGTGTGGAATGTATTATTTCAATTATAAGTCACCTTGTAAATTGCATTCTGTTTGTTGAGTTTAATCTGTTTAGCCTAGACGTTCTCTAAAGTGGTCTAATAAATTTGGCTTATGAAAGTATTTATCAGTTTTCCAATTACAGATAACATCTGACAAGAAAAAAAAAACAAAACAAAACAAAAAATGAAACAGAACAAAATAAAATAAAACAAACATACAGACATATACATGTCAAACTATCTTAACATACAAATTTTGGAAAAGCAAAAACCTTGCCAGGTTGGTGTGAGTGGATGCCCGCATTTTCATTGATTCTTGTTTAAATTTTAGAAGGTGTTACATACGGATTTTGTGCAGTTGAAAAAATTAGATTTTTTTTTTTAAAGAGAGAGGAAGAAAAACAAAGGATACTTGTTAATGAACAGAGAAAAAGGAATACACATGTGAATCCCATTACAACATCATTCTCACTAGGCTCAGTCTCTCATATTAGAAGCTTCAAATTGCCAATATCAGTTAGCAGCAGAAAATAATTTAAGGTCCTGCAATATATATATTTTTCTGGGAATGACTGCCTCCCGATGTATTAAATAAACACACGTGTTTTCTGACAACACAGTACCTGGCCACAAAGTAATCAGCAGCTGCTGAGAATAACAGCGGCAAACAGACCAGTACATCATATGGAAGCTCTTGGGAGGGGAGGAAATAAAAAAAAAAAAAGGCAAACAAACAAATGAATAAATAAATCCTACTGAACAGGGAAAACATTGTGAGGACTTTAACATAGTATTATGCACATATTACAGTATTATGCATATCTACAGAGTTAAACAGAGAGTGTGCATCTTAAAGACAGTCTCTGTATAGTATTCTAAATTAAATGTAGTTACAATTCTACTTCCTTCACTACTTAGCTAAAGGTCAGTGACAGGACCACTATGCTAGCACATTTAAACAAAAATGTAAATATTCTAGGCTGGGTTACTGAGAAAATGTGCTAAGCCAGTAGTTACAGTTTCCAAATGCTACACATCTCAGACAATTTATTTTTAAATATTTTCTGTCTAGAATCATAGAAATTTCAGTTGAAAGTGATCTCTTAAGGTCATATGGTTTAATATTCTGTTGCAAAGAACACTACCTTCAATCCTAGATGAACAGTGGCTTTTACCTAAGGAGACGTAACCTGTTTCAGCGGTTTCATTATATCATGTCTATACCTCTCCTTCAAGTATTCAATCCTCTCCTTCCCATGATATCTATTACATCTCTCCTCAAGTCTCCTCAAAATCTCAAACTCTCTCTTCATAAGTCATGCTCTGTGTTTCTAATCATCTTGTTAGGAACTTTGTCACAAAACAAACAAACAATTACATGTAGTAGTTAACTAATAGTAAAATAAATTATTCTGGACACTTAAAAAAACATTACCCAGAGAACTCTAGCTTGTTCAGCATTAATGTGCACTGGTAAGCCTACTTTATAGGGGAAGCTCCATCTCAGGTAAAATCTACCTCATCAGCAAGACATTCTGCTTTACTTTTCATTTCTTCATTCTACATTACTTCTAAACTTTGGAATAGGTCATATAAATAGAAATACTATAAATATTTCATAAATTATAAATACTATTCTAAGATTTAAATGCAACATCTTAAAACAGGGAAGTTGTTTGGGATTTACATGTTCTTATGTCCAAACAATCGCTCTAATGCTTTGATGGACTTCAGTGTTTTCTTTCATCTCTTCTAAACTGTGGCATGTAGAGTGGTGATTTGATCAAAACCTCTTACAACTTCATCCCCTATAAAGACAGATGAAGGCACTGTCTTTGAGACAAAGTAAAGACAAATTGAAGACAGGGAAAACAAACAAGACAGTTAACTACTTTATTAACAAGAAAAGCCTGAATTCTCTTTTTAGGCATATTAAGACTTTAATGTTCTTTTAGTTGATAATCTGTAGAACTACTTCATTATGGACAAGAATTAAAAAAGGAAATCTCACGCAGGTTTCAAATAAACCTTGTTGCTTTATGGTTCATAAATCTTAAGTAGAAAGTGATCAGCAACCTGCCAGGAGTTTATGAATTTATTTATAATGAAGGTTAAAACCTATAAATGATGGAAACAGAATCTTTTATTTATCTATATTCTATACTGCATATAAGAAAGGATAAGCTTTTTCAGTACATTTAATAACATAACTCCACAAGGTGTTCTGAATGCACCTATGAAGTAAATCAGCCCGTCTTCTGACTGGGATTTAGGCTATCTTGCCAAAAGCCTGCCAGTTTAACTGAATAATTCATGATGCTTTGTGATGTGGACTACGGTCCACAAGAGAGACAAGCAGATTCATTTATCTTATGTCCTGCAACTGGACTCAAAATGTGAACCAAAGGAGCAATGAAAATAGGGTTTTACTCCCCCATTTAAATAAGCTTCTCCTCTTGCGAGAAATGCACTATATTGCTACTGGTGAGTAATTCTGTTGTATGATAAAATTGCTCTGAAGAAGATTAGGAGGAGCTTGTAAGAATGAGAATTTTCTGAGGAAGATTTAGTTAAAAGCCAGGAGGTAAACTGTAAAGGTAAAAGTAACAGAAAGAAGAGCAACTTTTGTAATGCACTATATTTTGGAATACTGCTATCTGACTTAATTCATATAATGGAATGGTTATAATGTTTTTCTATTAAGCATTACTTCGGTACCCAAACATTTTTTTCAGGATCGAATCAAGTGCAAAGATTGATCACAGGCCAAAAGGATGTAGCAATGACATTTCTTGCGTGACAATCTGATTCTCAGTAATTATTACTTTTAAATTCTATGGCAATTTGTTTTATCAAATGACATATTTTTTTGCGTCAGGTACCTGTAACCTTTTGACATACGACTGAACTTGGTGTGTAATTATTTTGATAAGAGAATGTTAGTATAATGTCAGCACCATCAATGTTTTCATCCCTGAAGTGCTCCCGTCAGAGATGTGGGGTGACTGGTATAATCACATTACTCGATAATAACTTCAAAGATGTCTGTAGCACTAATACACTGAATTCACAGTGAATTTCACTGGTTTAAACTGTTAGAAACTCAAATATGGAACTGCATGTAGCTGAAAAGTTGGATGGGAAGTAACATTTCTATTGCTAAATATCTTCTATTTGATATTTATTACCTATTTTTAAATAACAACTACAGAAGATACATAGTTACATAATACAATGTTTTGAACTTTAATGCCATGTTGTTATATACACCTGGGATCCAGAATTATGAAGTCACATTTTACTTATTTTTATTGACTGCACCAAATTCAGACTTTGCCCACATTTGAGCAACATTTTCCTCAGATCTGTAGGTTACTTAAAAGGGAAATTAAAGTGATAATCATAAAAATCAAAAAACATGTTGCTTTAATGCCTTCAAATTAAAAATCTTCATATTATACCTTTCATTTTCTGAATGCCAGGCTTCAGATTAAAAAGCAAAAGACGATTTGTCACTTAGTGATATGACAATGAAAGTTTAAAAATCTGTCTTCATTCTCCTGTATTACAAATACTTTATGCTGTATTAATAGGTATAATGAAAATATCTTAAACTGCTCTAAATGGATTACCAAAGCCTTTTACGTTTCCTTTCCTCATAATATAAAATGGTACAGAAAAGGAAAACTCTTATTCAGAATTTATGTTAAAAATTTTAATGCAACTTTAGTTTTTAGCGCTGGTCAAACTTAAGTGAGAAATGTGTATTTTGTGGTATCCTTTTGCTGGTTTTTTGTTTGGTTGTTTTTTTTGTTTTGTTTTTTGTTTTTTTTTTTTTGTTTGTTTTGTTTTGTTTTGTTTTTTAATTTCTGAGGTCTCTCTTCTTCCTATAACTCAGAAATTTTTGCTTTCTACCCTTGATCACCACTTGCTCAGTTGTGACTCAAATTCCTAGTTTAAAGTTCTCCTCACCAGGTGGGCCAGACTAATGGAAAGGATGTTCTTGCCCCACCTTGCCAGGTGGATCCTGTGTCTCCCCAGGAGTCCTCAGTCCTCAAAGTGAATCACATGGTCATAAAAGCCAAATCTCTGTTGTGGACACCAGCTGTAAAACTAGGTTTTATGCAGCAACATTCATCTGCTCCTACCTAAGCTTTTCCTTTTTACTAGTAGGATTGAAGAGACAACATCTGGAGCCCTATGTCCTTCAGCCCTAGAGCCCTGTAGTCACTCTTAGTATGCTTCAAGATTTCCCTGGCAGGGAATTTTAGACCATTAAATCTTCACCTCAGATATCACAGGAAGGCTTTTAATGGGCAGAGATATCTGAGACATTGATTAGCAAGCAGATTTACTATGTGGGTATTTTCCCTTGTCTCCTCCGTTTTCTTTCTAGCTTTACTTCTTTGGAATTACTCAAGCTGATCATAAATTATGAGGCTGTTCAGAAAATGCTACTCCCACATACACAGAGTCATAAAACAAAAAGCTGATTAAGGTCAGCCTGGTTTGCTGAAGCTGACATTACTTAAATGCGTACTTTCACCAAGAACCTTAGTCTGAGGATACTGCAATGATTTAATCCAATAGCGAATTTCTGTTCACATCATGGAGTGTGATTCCATGGAGAACATATTAATACAATTATGCTAAGAGGCTATTTCATTCCTTTTCGGAGGTATGAAATTCAAGATAAATTACTATAATAAAACCTGGCTCTCTGCAACTTGTCTGTAATAATCTGGTTAAGAAACCAGTGGTATTACAGTATATGTAGTTGCTTCACTGGACAATATGTGAAAGAACCTGAGTAATAAATATTTCATTGTAGGTTGAGATATAAACTGTAAGGAAAGAAAAAACCTAATAACCTCATCTGTTTTCCCATAAAACCGTGAATGAAAATATCCTGTTTCACTTTCGTTGCATAGGACATGGAAGGAAATATGTTTTGATTCTTATAACAGGAATTCCTACTTTAACTGAATGCTGTATCTGATGATGACTCTGTATAGCCATAATATTATCAATATCATATTATGTTAGAAAATGGTTCAGAAATTTTGCTTTTCAATCAGAAAGTGAAGATTTTAGGCATAAGCACTAAACTAAATAGATTCAATATTAAAATGAGTAAAGAGAGAGCTGCATGAAGGCCAATGAAATAGCTGTTTTCTCATTTAATCTGTAGTAATCCTACTCTCATTTAGAAGCACAGTAATTTTTACATTTGTGCCTTGTAGCTAATGCCATCAGTGCCGTGTAAAAATAATAACATTTCTGTAGACTTCAAAAATAAATTGTTTAAATAGGATTTTGCCATTCCTCTTACTCTTCTCAATTCTCTTCTGTTTATGGGGCACCTCTGGCAAAGGACAGATGAGACACAAATTAAATGGCTCCAGCTGCCTCGCTGACTTTGTTTGTGTTACAGTCCATGGCAGCAGAAGCAGCCGGGTGCACTCTGCATTGCATTCAAGCAGTGGAAGAGGGAAGAGCTGAGGTGCGTGCTGGTCTGGACATCACCAGGTGGGGCAACAGCATCTTGCTCGAAGGGACTTCTTAGGCTGCATTTACTGCAACTTCACTTTCTTCTTCCCTCAAACTCCCTTGACTCTTTCTGAAACAACCTGAGCAACATTTCTGAAAAAAGTGAAGTTTCAGAGTGATGTTTTGGCCTAACAGGTGATTCAGTTGAATAACAGAATTCTCCCTATGCCACTTAACAAAATACAGTTCTATCGGTAAATATATTAAACTTAAGGAGACATTTTTAATCACTCACGACTAGCTGTAACAAAAAAAAAAAAAAATCATTGCCCTTGATGCCACCTGTTTTCAAACATACACTAGGTGTTGATACTCTCTTTAGACATTAATGAGCTGAAACAGAGCTACTGGTTTCTGAGTAACAAAAACAAATTGTGCAGGAAGAGTATGTGCTGAGGCACTGCTGAGCACCAGTGCTGCATACGTTGCTAGTGCAGATAGGTGTTCAAGTCTTTCTTCTACACAGACACCAAGATTTGCCAGACGCAGTTTTTATTTCCTCACTCTTGTTTGTAATAGCTCTTTGGAGAAATGGAAATAGAATATATGACTTCTGCCAAGTGTTTTGATTTGCTGCTCATTCTGCCTCCTGCTCCAGAAGTGAGGTATCCACTGTGGTTAAATATTTTGTCCCAGCATCATAATACCAGCACTAGTAACCTCTGAAGAACAATGTCTGCTACAAGACACCCAAATCCATCTGAACTTCTGTCATCTCAACTGCTGTAAGCAACTAACAGCAAAAGAAATTATCATGTTCTGTACCGTTATGTCCTATAAATTGTCATATTCGAAATGTTGAATTCTAAATAAAAATGTAGCAGCATAAATAAAGACTGTAAGTGCTGCATATGTACGGCTCTAATTTGTATGTGAAGGATTTGAGCACAAAGTTGGCAAATATAGCTACTGTATCCACAGAAACAAATGTTAGACGTGATTGTCCTCTGTTAGGGTGTGAAGCTTGGTTCTCTCTTACAGTGTGTTACACTTTGGTATGCACTGTGGAGTGAACCTGAATTAATCTGTTACACAAACAGTCATGAATGTTAAAAGTCTCTAAAAGAAGGAGAAAATACGAAAACCATGAAAGTAACTGTAGATTTTAAAATTAAGCTCATATTACATTAACCACAAAAAAGATCTGGTTCATTTTGACTGATGAATTTTCATAACTCATTGACAGATTGTTATGACCTCCCACACAGCGAAACATGGTAATGGGAAAGCAGTAAACAATGTTAACGGCAAATTGCAATCTCACATAGTTTCTCTGTGTTGAGATTTAAGGTAATATGGTAATATTCCTGCAGCTGACAGCCAGAGACATCTTTCAGTTTTTCAAAGGACAGACCATTCATCTTTCATATAAATAATTACAGCTGACTCTTCAACCAGGAGAATCCTACAAACTGAGCAAAATTTGGAGAAGCCTAAAATCTTTAAGTGCTATATTTTTGTATTATTTAGGATCTCTGATAGCTTTTTTTAGCTTATTTTTCATAAAACTGAGAGATCTTGTAGAATACATTCCACAAACACCAGTCTGATGTTAGAACCACAGCCCAAACAACTTCAGGAACTACTTTAAAAAGAAGAAAATAGGGATCAGAAAACAAGTCCCCACTATTACCACATCTGAATTTTAGATCCCACTAGTATAAGAGATGACTGAGGTGTTCTACTGGATAGGAAATGGGATTTACGCACAAAAGATCTGTTAATTACATACATAGCTATAGGAAAAGCTCTTCTGGAGCTTAGGGCTTGCCCTGTTGGTAGTAAACTTACAGTCCATAAGGAAAGCTTATGAAGGATGAGGGATACACTGCAGAGTAATTTCGGCATTCATAATTCTCAAGGATCAAATATTATTATCTTGTAAAAACAGACTAATATTTTCAAGCCAGCGTGACAGCTGTAGGTCTTCTTCAAGTAACAGAACTGATAGAAGCATAACTGAAAAAAAAATGTTTCATTTAATAAACAAATGCCACAAGGTTCCTCAGACAAAGGTTTCATGCAACAAAGACTCTGGCAGAATTGGACTTCTTCTGATAAAGAGATTTATTATGTAATTTTCTGGTTCTGAAGAAGTTACAGGATTTCTTAAGGAAATGAAAGTAGAGAAATCTTTAAAATCTATATATACATTTTTAAAAATAATTTGAAGAAAGGATTTTGTTTTTCCTTCCTAACTAAAAATATATTAAAACAAAACAAAACAAAACCAAACCAAATAACCATCTCTCTGCCTCACTAGAAAACTCAAAAGCAATAATTTAGGTTAAGAACATTTTCCAGGTCATAAGTCATACAAGAAGTAAAGAATTAATGGGGAGGAAACTCTGCTGTTCCACTGCCTAAAGCTGGGGATATTGACTGCCAATCTTCAGGTGAAATTTCACCGAGGGCGGACATGCATGTGTCATGAAAACATCACACACTACAACACGGCAGAAACTGTCAATAACCAGAGGCTGAGGGGAGACCTTATTGCATCTACAACTGCCTAAAAGGAGGTAGCATGGAGGGTGCTGGTCTCTTCTCCCAAGTAACAAGTGACAGGAGGAGAGGAAATGGTCTCAAGTTGCACTGGGGACGGTTCAGATTGGATACTAGGAAAACATTCTTCCTGGAAAGGTTTGCCAGTCATGGGAACAGGCTGCCCACGGAAGTGGAAGTCACCATCCCTGGAGGAGTTTAAAAGGTGATGAGGTTCTTAGGGACATTGTTTAGTGCTAGATTTAGGTTATGGTTGGACTTGATGATCTTGAGGGTCTCTTCCAACTGGAATGATTCTATGATTCTATGAATCCAGAAGATTCCAAGATAGTTCTGACTGACCTTCAGTGGCACACATTCAGGAGTTCAAGTTGTAGATTATTTGCACACCCAGAGGGGACCCGGCAGAAAGTGGGTCTCAGGTCTGGAACACAGGCTTGGAACAGAAGCCAAACAGGCATGGCATGAACTCTTCAAAGAAGACTAACTACACAGGGGATTTGTGTTTGGCAAAAATGATCTTTCAAAAATCAACTAAAAGTCTAGATGTAGAACAGGAAGTTCTAAGACATATTATGCAATGAAATACTGAAGGAAAAGATGAAAATAACTGCAATAGCACTCCTTCGGGTCAGACCTTTAAATCTACTTGGTTTGCAGTTCACAACGACAGAATACTGGTGTTCACCTTATCATGCTTTTAGCTCTAATACATCACCATGTCTTATTTAAACAGTCATTGAGTTCATATGCATCTAAGGGATGCCAACAGAAATACTCTAGAAAGTACATGCCCAGTATATTACACACACATACATATATTACACAAATATATATTATATCTGACTTACTTTTTTGAACACTATCATTTTTCTTTACTGACTTAACTATTTTTTTTCCCTATGCTGTATTTCTTCATTTTTCTGCTTCTAACTTACATCCTTTAAGCACAGCATTCTTTATGCTGTCAACCTCTTCCTCTGCTAGTCTCTTTCCTTCTCTCTCTAAAATTGACACCAAATCTCTGTTCTTCCCTACTACCTTTTTAAAAAGTTACTTCTTCCACCTTTAATGTTTTTCTTGTACTTATGTCAAGAGATATTAATCATCCATTCATCATCCTATAAAGATGATCTAGAAATACCACTAGTCACCTAAAAGACAAAATAATTATTTCTGCTAATCAAATAGTTGCCTGAAATCCAGACTAATATTCAGGCAGAAACCTAACTCTGTACTGCCCAAACCATCCCCGCTGCTGGAAAATGGGATTGTGAAGGGATTTCTACCAGGACACAATAGTTGGAAAGAAATTCAGGGGACTAATGTTTCTTATCGGCTATAAAAAGTAAGCTACTTTAGTAACGCTTTAAGAGACTTATATTTTCTAACATCATATGCAAAATTAAGATAAGCTTACAGGGATATGTGATGATGTTACTTTGCTAATATGGGTAGGAAATGTAAAGCTAACTGATGAGAAATTAAATCCCTTGGAACCACTTTACAGATATATGTTTCTGAATTTCTTTCAAGAGTAGCTTAAACAGAACCAAAAGAAATTATTTACATGTCCTGATTGATGTAGGGGTGGTCCTGAAGGAGTTTGTGCTTGAGCATACAGATGTGAAATAAAATCAAATTAGCATGCTAGGGAAATTAACACTAATATAAATACAATACTGAATAGTCCCAGATAGCTAATCCCTGGGAAGAATAACTTAAATTCTGTTTTTATTTATGAAAATGGATCCTATTACAGATCCAGTTGCTAAAAATGCTCTAAGCCTTAAGCTATGCCTAAAGGCAGACACATTATACGTGCTGTAAATGCCAACTATTTCAAGTATTTCTTCTTGAAGTTACCCTAAATGTGGCAAAATTATAATACCATGTAATGAGTTTGACATTCAACTACATTAACAGTATACATATATATGAACTAATTTCCTGTTTGAATTATTTCATAGATCTAATGAAATTCTAATTTAAAATACTATCAATCTTTGTTAATCATCAGCAGTGAATGAAGAAGCCTCAAAAGTAATAGGTTTTATATTATCTTTCTAAGGTTCAAAGCTAAAACAACTTGTAGCACTAATTCAGTAATGAACAGAAAAGCACTTAGTATCCAAAAATCTGAAAAAGGAGTGAAAAAAAATCAGTTAATAATGAAGAATGAAACACCTGTAATACATCTACAAAACATGCATTTTTAAGCTAATAGAATTAAAATAATATTCTTCTTCAACACAGCTCTAAAAAAGTATAGCATAGATAAAAAAAAATCATATAAAAATAAGTAATAATAGGAAAAAAAAATGTTTTAGGATGCCAAGAAAGGAAGATTTTTTAAGAATATGAATTCCAAAACTTTAACCATTCTTCTGTCTCTTATCCCAGAATATGTTTTAATGTCTAGTAATCCAGAAACTTTATTTTCTGTACTGGGCATTTCTAGAGAGTTGTTTAAAACTCTTACACAAAAACCTCAAAGTAATCAAACTGAAATAAATAACTATATTTTCCTCAGCTTGTTTAAAACATATCAACATGCCATATTAGAAATATGGGGTCAGAAGTCAGATTTACAGAGTCAATTATTTTACATGGGCACTCAATAGATTGTAAGATCATTTATGACTTTGTTAATGGTAAAAAGTCCTATTGTTTCAGTGAATTTTGATTTACCAGAAGAGAAACAACCTTCACTTGCAAGGTTTTGCATTAGGACTTATGCTGTAACTAAGGGATTGCCAGGTGAAGGATTATTAATAAAGGTTAAGGATTCTTGTAAACAAGCACACTTTTGTTTGTGTGTGTGTGAATTTACATAAACTAGTATTATATGTTACAAGCAGCCTCAACTATTTTTCCAACCACTTGATAATTCAGACTAGATATAAGGAAGAAATTTTTTACAGTGAGGGTGGTGAAATTACTGTAGCAGGCTGCCCAGAGGGGTGGTAGATGCCCCAACCCCAAAAACATTCAAGGCCAGGCTGGACAGGATCAGCAACCTGATCTAGTGGAAGATGTCCCTGTTCGTTGCAGGGAGGTTGAACTAGATGACCTTTGAAGGTCCTTTCCAATCCAAACCATTCTATGATTCTACGACAATCATAATAACTTTCAGCTTGCAATAAATTAAGGATTTAATTACAGAAAAATGACAAGGAAAAGGGAAATGAAAAGGAAAAAGAGAATAAAAAACCAATCATAATGCAGAAAGCAATCAGGCTAAATGCTGGTCAGCACAGTCAACTGATTATTCCTCAATAAAGATAAATTTTCCAACAACAATTGACTACTGACACCAGATTGGAAAAAAAGGACCTGCTTCTGGACCTGCAAGGCTGATATAGTGACAAGAATTCCCAACCCATCTCAGAAATCCTCATTTTCAAACAACAGGGGGTGATATTGTTTCTTATGTTAAGTGAGCTAACTTATCACAGGTGTGTTTGCTCTGCTTTTAGCATCCTTGTCCTACAAAGGAACACGGAGAACAGAAAAAGTAAATTAAAAAATGACAAGGATAACCTGAAGTCTAATAATCTCTCTTACACTGAGAAAACAGCACAACTGTAAGACTTTTTTAGTATTAAGTTTACAAGGAAACAGGATAAAATACAGATGAACAGGAATCAGAATGTCCAACAGCCAAGCAGCTGTGATTCAGCAGCTTTTACTGAGCTGGAACTGTGAGGTGCATATGCTGATGGAAATGCATTATTCTCAGTTGTAGAAAGAAAATTGTGAAAGCTGCAAAGAGATCTTATACTGCTGTGAAACCAGATGATAAAATAGCAGCTGAAATCCAATGTCAATAAAAACAAAGTAATACACATAGGGGAAAAAAAAAAAGGCAGCTCTAACTATAGATCACAGGAATGTACTCTAAATTAGCTATTTTCATCTCAGAGAGAGATCTGGGAATCAAACTAGAAATGTTTCAAAAGGAACATCAACCCAGTGCTCAGTAGCTGTCAGAATTGGAAGCAGAATGATACAAGTTACTAAGAAAAGACCAGAGAACAAAACAGAAGAAAAAGAAAAAAAAGCCCACCATTACAAAGCCACATCTGCTCTATGACCTAGGCAGTTTTAAAACTGAAAAGATAGAGTTGAACTAGAAAGGTCTACAGAAAGGAACAAAGAAGGTCAAATCACTGAACACCTGATGAAGACAAACAGGCTAATCTGGAAAACTACAGATATATATGCACACATAGCTTTATGAGTGCCATAGGAAAGACAAACCATCGCTTACAATGACACACAATAAAAGAACTAAGGACGTAAGACTTCCTGACATAACCAACTTTGAGCTAATTGGTTGAAGATATTGTGAAGGCCCAACTGTACATGTGTTCAAATGGGAAGGGAAGGGAAGGGAAGGGAAGGGAAGGGAAGGGAAGGGAAGGGAAGGGAAGGGAAGGGAAGGGAAGGGAAGGGAAGGGAAGGGAAGGGAAGGGAAGGGAAGGGAAGGGAAGGGAAGGGAAGGGAAGGGAAGGGAAGGGAAGGGAAGGGAAGGGAAGACATACAGTCTCTTCACCAGTAAGTGCTTGAGAGTCCCAAATCAAGCGGGTGATGCTAGATGCTTCCTGCCCTCTTAGGCTTCCTTCCCTCCAGCAGAACACGATAATGGACTACACAGAGCTGCCATCTTTTTATTTTGTCTTTTAAGGCAATAAAATATGACCCTGCCTGCACAAATGACCCTTCAGTCCTCACTGGTAATTTTTTTGTGAATGTGGTTGAAAACTCCTGACAGCATCACTATTCAGTATTATAACAGGGGCATAAGAATGAGTAATAATGGATTTCAGCAATTGATTAACTGTTCTATATTAACTTTATGCAAGCAAATACTTACCCTGAAGCAGATGTGGGATGTTACTCCTCTCTCATTATGGCAAAACTGCAAATTACTTTCTATTAAATTGCCTGTCTATCCACATGAGAAACCTAATACCATTATCTTCTGTTTTCCCATCCTTACATTGAACATACTTCAACCTCCTCAATACTAAACACTCCATCCACTCTTCTAGTCCCATGAAGCTCAGGACTGAAACACATGTTTTTAACCAAAAATATATATATAAAATACATCCATATAAAGCATACATAGGCAATAAAAAAGAGGGTGAGAAGATATATGTCTATGGAAACATGATCTACAATGTCCTTGTCCTACTGTCCAAGAAATGAGGAAGAGATTTATCCGTATTTTAATTCAGATTCTTTTTAGATATATGATTATCTATTAACTACTTTACAACAAAGAAGGACACTCCAGTCTGAATAGTGTACACCAGATAAATGGGAGACAGAAGTAGCTGAAGAAAGTTCTGCACAACAATTACTTGCAAGAGAAAGGTTTTCCTCACCAAAACTGTGAAAACTCTTTGTCCCTGAACACAAGGTGAAAAGAAATGAAAATAAAAGTCCTACATCAATTCAGAATTCAAGCAAGTCTTTGGTTAGCAGGCACATTTATCTTATGTTTTAGATGACTGGTGGTATTTCCAGGTTCTCTTCATAAGGTGATGAATAATTGATGAATATCTGTTAACAGGTGTGTAAGAAAAGCGTTTAGGGTTGAAGAAGTGACTTTTATAAAAGATGGCCAGACATGAGTAAAGTCTGGAGCTGTACAAACATGACTAACTTAACTTGTTGACTAATGTCTCCCTTTAGGAGATTAATTAAGTCTAGCTGAATGAAGCATTCATTATAGGTAAAAAGAAACACTATTCTTACACAAAGGAATTAAAAACCATCTCATTGGAAGGCAAAAATAAGAATATTTTCAGAGATGTAGAGCAATATTGACTTTCCCTGTTTTCTGATTGAGGTTCTTCCATCCTCTCATATCCATCACAAACACGAGTCCAAAATGGGGATCTGTTTCTGTCTACAGGTGAATCTATACCTGTTCTTTTTATTTCAGCTGCATTCAAAGCTAATTACAGCTTTTACTCTCTTGTAAATGTGTGCTATTACCACTGCAATTATTCAGTTCCTCTGTATTGCCTTTTGATTCACCTCATTAGCTAAACTCTAATTTTACTTATCTGGGCCACAATGGTTTCTTGTCCTTGTCTCCACCCTTTCCTCATTCTCTAGGCCCCTTTAAGTCTTCCTTCTTTTACATTCCTGCATCTTTTAATAAAAGTACAATAGTCCAGCATCCAATAACACTATTACTGGAAAATAATTTTTAAAAATATTAGAGATTTTTTTGAGTAAGGGTATGGAAAGTGTTACTTTCTTGTTAATTCGATGGAGCACTCATACAGAAGTATGCAGCAGCAACACTCCATTTTCAGAAAAGATCTGTATTTATGATATCTGCAACTGTACTGTTGAATGACTACCAGCAAATGGTAGCTATGCAATCTACACCTGAAATGGAAATCAGTACTGCTCTCCTGAAAGGAATGATAAAAAACTTTGGTAGACAAATAATCTTCATAAAACATATAAAAAACATAACATTTTGGTTTCAGGAGCTACTGAATATCTTACAGAAAACAGCAAAGGCCTTCAAAGATAGTTATGTCTTATTTTTCTCAAAACATCTATGACTGTTCTTAATGGAACTCTTATAAGCTACTAGTTATCTCTACTTACTCAGCCACTTTGCCCCTGCAGCCTAATCAAATTCTGGTATAAGGATAGTACATCCTATTAATGGAAGTATTACGGACACAGATGGTTATCAAGGCTACAGATTGCCAAACACCAGGGTCCATTTTCTAGCTGATATCATACAGTATTTAGACTCAACAAATCTGGGACACAAATAGCTTTGTAGGAGGCATCCTCCAGTATTCTGCAGAGACCTGTTCAAATCAGGGCAGGCAAGGGACAGGGAAAACAGGGGGAAAGGAGTGACTACCCCATTCTCATGAATAACTAATATTTTTAAGTTCATAAAATCTTCTAAAGACTATTCAGGTGGTTTTGGCTTCCCATCATTACAGTAGAGTCTAGGAGGGGAAAAAAAGTTTTAATTCCAATGATGAAAAGTGTGCTAATATCAATCAATTTTTTATATATTATTCTCTAACCTTACTAATATTCTCATAATTTTCTTAAATCTCACTTGCACAAACATCACAAGCTTTTTATTCCGCTGCAATTTCAATCTGTTTACCTTAATTTTTCCTTTATTTTTATCACGTGCATATATCTACCCTGATGTATTTTAATCATAGATTACCTGGGCTTATAATAGTACTATACACAACTTTTCTGTAATTCATCATTTAGGCTCAAATGTCTTATTCAACTGTTTGTCAGTACAGAAAATCAGGACATTTTATGCTACAGGAAATTAAAAAGCAACAGCTTCTCTGTGGTAAACATAATATGTAGGTGTAGTGTTCTAAATTGAAATTTAAAATCTTAAATATTGCACAAATTGACATTTCGGTAAATTTCCATGATTTTGAAAAAGACTCAGAAATTAAGTTGAAAATGGAAGCTAGAATTGGCACACTAGCAGGATGTCACATCTCTAAATCTCATTGTAATATGATATGAACCCAAAGGTCAAAAGCCTAGGAATGCTATTTTTCATTGCTTCAGTAAGAAAACACAGATAAAAATAATAACAATAATAAATAATAATTAAAAAATCCATACACACCGTGAAAAAATAAAACAAAAACAAAACAAACACAACAAAAACAACAACGACAACCACCACCTTAGGTAAGCATTGCATAGTAAAAGTAAAAAAATTCTAAAGTAGCAAAAAGAATCCAACCCAAACTGAAAAGCAGTCTGAATTATTATTTTCTCTTCAATCAAATCTGAATAAGCTTTTAGAATATTGTGCAATCTTTCTCAAACCTGACAGCAAATAAATTCAATTTAAAATATATTTTCTGATATATTTTCTTCTTATTTATTTTTCTAAAACATGAACTGAATCAGAAATAGTATTGCAAGTTTTCCTTAGCATTAGAGTAGAACTGAAAGAGAATATTTTCCACTAGAACTTCATCTGAGCCAAAATGAAAAGCTTTCTGGACTGATACCCCATGCAAATGTAAGGATATAACAGAAGCTATACCCCAAATCTGATCTACATACATGCTCTGAGAAAACTGTGCATCCAGACTTCAATAGGATGATTCAAAATTACAGTGTAAGCAAGACTATCAACTTTTTTTTCAAACCAGTTGTAATTTTTCAAGTTAAAGGTGAAGTTGGAAATGCAGCTTTATAAGGCTGTAAACAGCTTGTATACTAAAATTAAATTATCGTTGCTCTTCCAGTATTCACCTTCGTATACTGCATCTTCAAAAAAAAGAAAAAAGAAGCTACCCTGAAGTTTTTTCATGTGCTTATTCTTATTTATGTGTTTCTTTTATACAACCTCTTTTTACATGAAGCAACAGATTACAAAGTGTCATTTGCAGCATCCCCCACACGCAGTCCGTTTCACCTGCATGCCAAAAGCTACTCCATGTGGCTTGTTCCATAGTATTACACAGCTTAAATTACTCCATGAAAGGCATTATCTATATGAAAGTTAGAAAAAGTGAGAATTTCATGAGTTAACTCTGGTGTTTTTCCAGCACAGACATAAACACAACAAAGGAGAAAGAAATAACTTGTCTGAATGAAATATGGCTTCAGAAACAAACTATTGAGAACTTGGAACAAGTCAGAACTGTGGGTAGGTATCTGGTATTATTGTGGCAGGGGTACAGAGGAGAAGTTCACATCCCTATAGGAAACAAAGTTTCATTAATTCCAGAATTGAAAGAGAAGTTTTTTTCCTGATTTTTGTTTCTGGTTTTCATCCAAATTCATCCACAACATTAGAGCCAGAAGTGATCCAAGGTTTCCTAATCTTTTTCCTATAGAATTTCCTATTCCAAAGAAAAGCCTGCAGTAGACTAGTAGTAGATTACAGTAAAAACTACACTATTTAATGTAATTCTCATAAAAAGTTAGTAAATGGAAACCATTAATAAAAATAACTTCAGAATTCAAATTATTTCATACACAAATCTAAACTTCTCGAAATTTCCCTCTTACGGGAAGATTGTCACTGCATTGATTCCACTATTTTTATTACATCTGTCTATCCATCCATAAAAGTACTGAACCAGTAAATTCAAATTCAAGGAAACAGGTTCATTAGCTACAATAGCATTCTTAATTTGACTAAGAGGTTAAAGTATGTGAACCTTAAATTATAAGAATCTTAAGATAGGAATCATGTCTCTGTCTGGATAGGCTTTTTTATT
Organism: Columba livia; assembly: GCF_036013475.1. Taxonomy (NCBI): domain Eukaryota; kingdom Metazoa; phylum Chordata; class Aves; order Columbiformes; family Columbidae; genus Columba; species Columba livia. Next base: position 193,642,299 of record NC_088602.1, read on the forward strand.
AATTTATAACAGGATCTAAACTTATGTTCATGTTCCAGATGTAGTCATCAACATCTGAAAGAGAAGCAAAAACTACTTCAAGTACAGAAACCTTCCCATAATCTTTGTTTGCACTTTGGACACAATGTCATTTTAGAATTTCCTACACAAAGAACTGGCACCACTTAATTCATAATAAATTAGTTTAGCCATTGTAATAGATAGATGGCCTCTTACACCGGTTTAAACCTGACTTGAGTCCTCTGGCTTGTCCCGGAAACTACTCTCATGAGTATAATTAACAACGTAGGACAATTACAACTGATAGGTTACTTTGTACAGTACTGTCCAGTTTCAATCTTAGAGGCTTATTTACTTGCAAAGTCATCCTCAACCATGCAAGTTACTTTGTAGCAGAAGCATTAATTGTTGGTCAAGAGTTTTGTATTTTGACTTTTCAGCTCTAGTTTACTCATGCTAATGCCACATAGTAATTTAAAAGAATTTTTTTATTTACTATATATTTATAGATAAAACTTAAATTAATATAGAGGTAACTATGAAGAACAGCATATAATTATCCCCAAAAATCTCATGCTGTGTAAAGTACCTACAGACCTGAAGGCAGTGTCATATTCAGCATATACACTTTGTTTCTAAATATGAAAAGCAAAGGGTTCTATAACACGCAAAGAGGTTCAATATTAGCCAGACTCTATGTTACCTGCAAGAATACACCAAAATGTGTTAGATCAGTACCCGATGCTGCCAACAATGCAGATAATGCAGTTCATGCCATTGGTAAAGGAAGCTGGCACCAACACAGCACTTTTCAGTGTATGATGGTGAAATCACAAAATAAGTAAAGCCTGGTTTGAATCAAAATGAGCAAAGGTTAGGTACTTAAAATATTCATAGAGACTGAGACTTCCACTTCTGAGGTCTGACAAATGCAAAATTGTAAAACCCAGTTCTTTCGGATAAACAGACTAAGAATTGCTCTTCAGGAAATCTGGTACTCAAAAGTCTAGCAGTATTTCCCTAACAGCCAAGACCTACCCCACTCTTCTAAACCCAGATCCCCTCTTGCCCCAGCACCATGATGTTAGTGTGCTTTGGCAGTTTATCTGCCTGCTGCCCACTGCTTCAATAGAGAGCTGCCAACATTCAAACTGAAATTACTAAGCAAGCTGTCTGCATTGGAGAATCTGAACTTCAGCTATAGACTGTACAAAAACACAGATTAAAGGAGACAAACAGATACCTGTGGGAATTTTTGATCTCCTCTGAGATGAAAGGCCCAAAGAAAAGCTTGATATTAATAGCTCAAATGTAGTACATTCTTGATCCAGTTTCACAAAGTCATATCACATTAAAATTCGCTTCCAGATAATTTGTGGGAAGCATCATCAGTCTTAGCAAGGACATTAAAACTCCAGCTGGGCACAAACTGCTGATGCTCTTCAGGAAACAGGCCCTTCTAAAGTGACCCCATCATGTATCACCCCCACATGACCACACAGTAAAACAGAGGGAGGACATGTCAGGGGACATGACCAGTTGACATGAGTCTGGCTCAAGCACAGTGCAGGCAGGGCTATGCTGGGACCTACACTCCAGCCTTCTTTTCAACACTCTAAAATTTGCATTTCACTTCGCTTTATACTTGTACATAATGATTCGACTTCCAAAACTTATGCTAAAATTGACCTAAGGCTGATAAAGCAATAATGTAAATACTGATTCTAGGGCAACTACTTCAAAAAAGCTGGTCAGAATTGGTCAGTATTCTTAGCAAACATTCAATGTTTTATGCTTAGCAAAATTAAAAATTCAGTAACGCATCCAAAGCTGAAGCCTGAAATTTAAAATATGCTCACTGTTCTATGTAGAAGACATCTATGTTTCCAAGTAGAGTTTGTTCTTAAAATCTTTTTACTTGTATATATTTACCCCAGATAGTAAGCTTTTTAAAAAAATAAATATATATATTTAAAAGCTGATTATTCTCAAGGTCAGGAGGACTGAGTCTTCTAATTATGTAGGAGTGTTAAAGGAGATATTTGAAATCTAAAAAGCAAAACAGTAGTAAAGGAAAACATTAAAAATGGTAGTTGGAAAGAAAACAGGTGATTTTTTTTTTCCCCATTGGCTATCGTTATTGCAATGCTAGTGCTAGCCAGTGTGTCAAAACTGAAGAAAAAACAATTCATAGACTTTTCCTTTTTCTTTTTTTTGAATGCTCGAACTCCAAATCAGTTCTATTCTTTATCTGAAACACACAAAAAAAAAAATATTATTTTTTTTGCTACACCAAATAAGAATTTATTTCTTAGTTGTGATAAACAGTCTAGACTGCTACATCATCTCTTTGCTGAGGTGAGGAACTTCTAGCCTTTGGGCTGACTTCATTCTATACCGCCCTGGCCCACACTCTCCAATCTCTTTGTCTTTTGCTCTTCCAGCACTTTCCAAGTACTCTATATCAAGTAGTTCCATGTCACTGTGTCTCTTCATGCCTTTGCTATGCTCCGTACCTGCAGTGTTTTCCCCAAAACCTCACCCTTTCATTTGGAGAATGCACCACTTCAGGACTATCGCCCCACAGCTCTCTGTCTGCTGCCCTTGTACTGCTCCGGTGCTCCACATCTTCCCCTCCACAAGTCACCGAATCACTGATCAGTGAGGAGCTTTGTCGGAACATGATGTGTGGGTTGGAGGAGAATTACCTCATGCAGGGCAATGGAAAGAGTCTGGACGTGGGTCTGTGCTGAGTGCCCTGCTGATGTACAGCAACAGGTGCTCAGTGCACTGTTGGAGAGGCAGAGCAACATCACGGCTGTAGCACAAAGATCCTGAACAAAGAGGACTCTGATGTGTGGTAAAGGAATTAGGCACAGAGGCTGGTAAGTCAGTGTGTAACACAGGATACACAGAAATATGGAATAATTTTGGAGTATAATATAGAGTACAGGGGAGAAGACTGGATGTCTCCTAGCTGACAGATCAAAGGTATTGTCCAATTCTGTCTAACCATTAGTGGGGGAAAAAAAAACCCCAAACTTTATTGATTGCTGTGGGGGGAAGAGTTTCAGGGAAGGAACTGGGAATTAATTGGCTGAAGGGGAGTCTGACTCAGAGAGGTTGGTAACTACCAGCTTAATTTATTTCTTTATTTAAGGTGATTTCACCATTGGAGCTCACAGAATAAACAGTAAACAGAAGGTACTTTTTTCTATGCTTTAGAAAATATGAAAAGGAGAAAAAAACTGTTAACACCTTCAGGCTTACCTGATTTTTGTATTGCATCTCTTTATTCTATGTATTCTGCTTCCTTCTTGTTGTATGTGCCACTCTCTTTTTAAATGAGAACCTGTTTCACAGTAAATCACCCTGTTTTGCACCAAGTCAGTCACATTTGCTTTCATAATACCACCTTTTTTCTTGCTGACTGCAGCCTAGCTCTGATATCTTCTCCCTTCTCTCCTTTAAGGCAATTATTTCCTTCATCCCTTTTCATTTCTCTCTTACCTAATCCTTGGGGTCCAGCCTTGTCTAGTTGTATATCCTCTTCCTTCACATTCAATTGGAGCTTAACCTTGCCCTCTCAAAAGGGATGAGCAAGAGTAGAGGTCTTCTGTGTATGCCCTCGAGGAAGGATGCTAGAGGAGAGACTGAAACTTTCAAAGAAATACTCTGAAGCAAGTGGATGGAAATTACACTTTCCCACTCCACCTCAACTGAGAGTACAATGAAGTCTGAAGGGCTTTCCTCCTTATCCTACTCCCCACAACCTGGACAGTTAACAAAAGGAAGCATCTACATATCCTTATTTCCTTACATAGTTGTACAAACAAGGACTCAGTTTGTCATTAAACTGCAAGAGCTTTCAGCCTAGGACTGTATGATAGTTGCTTATGAAGCACCTTGCATGCCTATGTTATTGTAGAAATAATACAACAGTAAGACATAAGCAAAACAAATAGTGCAAATAAAAAATACAGTCATACCTGAAGCTTATTCATGGTATGAAAATGCCAGATTTAATGCCATAAACCTTTTTTTCCTCTTGCAGTATGACCTCAGCCCTTAACAGCAGGGAAAACCCAACTCCTTTGCATCACCTTAAATAGGTAGCTTTCTAAAGTTCTGTCTTCAGAGAGGGTATTTTCTCTGAATCAGCCATGTGCAAAGTATTCCGAAAGAGGCATATAAAAATGCCTAGCATTAACTACTCTCTTCCAGGTGCTGGATGTAGTAGCGATATTCATGTTGTCACTAATTTAGCAATCAATTTTAACATTTTCTAGGAGTCTTCTGACACATCATCTATCATCACAGATATTAAATCTAAGGTAAGTTAAAAATAAAGTGGTATATAGCTTTAAAATGACATTTCTAACCATATTATAGTGTTTCCTGATTCACTTTTATGAAATGTATTATCTGTTTATGGTTCTGTGTGCTATATGAGATTATTGAGGGTGTTGGGGGAGAAGTACTCCTTGACCATGCTGCTTTCACATAGTGAGAGAAGTATGATTTAGCCATGGTTTTATCTCACCCATTGATGGATGGCAGGGGTATTTACAAAGGCTTGTCTCTCCATGTTCTCTCGTATTCACTGGAGACAAACACATTGCCCTGACAGAAGCCCACCTTCACACATGAATAGCTTTTAAAGTTCCTCTTTTTCCCTCTTCTGGGGATAACTGGAATGTAGGATGACAAGCAGAGGGGTAATATAAACATGTAACATTTTTTCCTTAAACTGCCTCTAATCAGTCAAGACAGTGGCTTTTCCAGAAGGCAATCTGAGCAGCTGACGGCCTGAAGTGTTTACACACATTACATTCAAGCAGAAAACCTACTCTACTAGTCATCCTGTTCTCTTCAGTCCTGTAGGAGAGAAAAAGAGAGCAGCTTTCAGAAGGCAATTCCAATATTGACACTATGTGACCTCTGACATGCCCATCTCACATCACTGTCTGCAGAGGGAGCCTACAGTGGCCAAACTCCTGAATTTAGGAATGTTAAGCTGACCTATTGCCTGAAGGTATCTAATGAGTGAGACTGCAATCAGACTGCTGTGGTTGTTCGTAGTGCTCTGCCGCAAGATATCAAGCACAGAAAACTCAAGTCAGTGATGCAGTGCATACTTATGCTAATGCATAATATGTTCCCTAGTATTTTGTCCAGTTCAATTTAAAATGTCTGTAGTAATTAGGCTTCTAGCCACTCCCTTAGAAAACTGTTCCACAATCTAATGTCACGTAACCTCCAAACATTTTTCTGTGCTGAAACTGCCATCAGAGCACGTACATGAAAGAGGATTAGACTACATGGGTGACTGCTTGGGAACGTCAAGGAACTAAAGGAAATGAAGCTGTTAGCATTGATGAACTAACGCGTCCAAGGAAACACCAGGAGGCTGAAGGTGTTGTCTTTCAGATGAAATGTGAAAGCATGGCACTAAGCATTAGAGGCAATTAAAGTTCTTTCAGCACTCTGCAACAGTACTAGTGTTAACCCCTGGTTTCTGGACACCCTCCAAATCACGTAATTAAATTCTGCTTTCCCAAATATTTCCCTGTTCTATCATTTAGAAAGACAGCCACCTCTTAACCTGAAATAGTGTATTGATGCCAGGTTTAACCTCAAAGAAGGATGCTTATGAGCGAAAAGTAATTTCAGTTTTGTCACTTTGTTACAGGTACAAGGCTTAGAAAAGTATGCTATCTTCAATTACATTTTATTCACACTTATTCTAGATCTATTTCCCTTATATATCCTAAGTGTTTCCTCTCAATCTGTGGTGCATAATCCTTCAGAATCTTGTAGAAAAAAAAATCTGCCAGTTTGTTACATAATTATTTGAACCTAATTCCTACATATTCCTGATTTATTACTCCATAAACATTTGTAGACCATGGCAAGAGATCTATAGATCTACTTGCTATTAGGAAGCAGTTAATCTGTACCAAAAAAATAATAAAAAGATACTTGGCCTGAGAATCCATAAACCCATACTGGGCCTGACTTTCAAGCTCTGACCAGTACTCACTCTTTGCTAGTTGACTGATGCAGAATGGATTATCCTGTGGAAAACATTAGCATTATGCAAAATCTTGGTCTGTAATATTTATGCCACATCTAGTCATAGAATCATAGAATATCTGAATTTGGAAGAGACAGATAAGGATCATCAAGCCAAACACCCTGCTCCTTGCAGCACTACCTAAAACTAAACCATATGCCTAAAGCATTGACCAGACACTCCTTGAACTCTGACAGGCTTGGTGCTGCGACCACTTCCCTGAGAAGCCTGTTCTAGTGACCAACCACCCTCTCAGTGAAGAACCTTTTCCTAGTGTCCAGTCTGAACTTCCCATGATGCAGGTTCATTCCATTTCCTTTTGTCCTATCGCTTGTCACCAGTGAAGATCAGCATCTGCCCCTCCACTGTGCCCTTGAGGAAGCTATGATGAGGTCACCCCTCAGCCTCCTCTTCTCCAAATTCAAGAAGCCAAGTGACCCCAGCCACCCCTCATGAATCTTGCCTTCAAGGACTTTCACCATCTTGGTCACCCTCCTCTGAACACAACCAAATAGTTTGATGTTCTTCTTATATTGAGGCTTCCAAAACTGCACACAGTACTCCAGGTAGGGCTGCAGTCATTTCAGTTTAGGTACCAAACACTTTATAACATCATGAAGCCCCTACCTATTGTTCTTGACAGAAATATTTCTTTAGGGTAGTTATCAATCTGCTTGCTACCTTCCTAAGCAGAGTTGTTTGTTTTTCATTGGTTGGTTGCTTTTTTGTCATGTCTTTGGCTATTCCTGTTCTGGATTCTCAGTCAGGAGGGGAAACCTAACATCTCCCTGTATTTCTTACAGACACACCAGTGCTGCCATGGATGCAGCAGCTACTCATATGTTCCTTACATATCGCTCACTTTCTCTCTTGGGGTTGAACAGTGGCATTTCTTCCCCAGCAACACTTCAATCTCTGACACTTGACATTCACAAGCAAAGCGAATATATGTATTTTATGTAAGCATATTTATAAGATTTTACCAAGTTTGTGATGCTATTTAGATAAAAGCTATTACTCGACTTGGAATGTCACAGGTTGTCCTTAACAGTTTGGAGCAAGAAGCAAAGCAACTGGAGTGAAAGTCAACTTCCTGTGCCTTTCTAAATGAAAAGTCACCCACAAGGTGGAAATTGTCATAATGTGGCAGTACCATGCATACAAGGGGAAGCTCATGAGTCACAGAAAGAATTTTACTTCCATTGTCAGTAACAGAAAATCTACAGTTTTGATGGGGTTGTCTAGAGGCAGCTGAATGGAAATAAAATGCTGTACATGCTTTGGTGCATCTGTAAGTACGGATTCAATTGTGACTGTGTATATGGGAGTTGGGATGAGGAAAGGGTGAAAGGATTTAGTATTTCATGTTGAAAGTCATGTTATTAAGTCATGTTGAAAACTCAATTGTATACTTATAGTGCTGGCAAAAGCATAGCTGCTACCCTTCCCTCACTGCCTATGCAAAGGAATATAGTTAAGGGTACATTTCTTTTTTTTCTTCTAAAATTATTTCCAGGTAGGAGTAAATGGAAATTATTAATATTCTAAGGTACAGAATAAGACAAGAACTCAATGGCTATTTCATAAAAGAGCATACACAGTGTTTGGAACACTGCAGGTACATCATAACAAAAAACTACCAAGAGACTGAGAAGGCTCAAGCAGCTATGCTAAAACTGAAAGTAAGGGTATATAAGTGATGACCAAAATATTATTTTTCTGTTCCTTGAAAGAGATTCTAATATTGCAGGGCATTATTACATCCTATCAGTAACATAAGCAGCATTAAATCTGACCCCTAGTTATCAACTTGTAGGATTGTTTAAAAGCACTGATTATATATATTAAAAACAAAACAAAAAACAAAAAAACAAAAGAAACAAACAAACAAACAAAAAAAACCAACAAAAAACAAAACAAAGCAAAACCCTGCAACAATAACAAACCTGCTTTATTCTTTAGAAATTAAAATAATGATCACCGTGAGAACATTCCCAGGCAATATTAAACCATTACATGCTAATTTCTGTACTATTTCATGTGGCCTCTCACTCATAAGTGGTCTTAAGTACCTACAAATTAGGGGGTTAACTTTCAGGGCTGCTAGACATCTCCTAGACAGAGAAGGTCTTCTGCACACACTGGTCACTCAATGAGTTTAACTGTTTAGTGTACGTGAATCACCAAAAATTTAAGAAAACTCTAACCTTTTCTGTGATTCTGCAACTGAAATGTTAATATTGACAGTGTTTTTGATACCCGGGCTTTCTATGCGAATAAAGGAAAAACAAAAAATGGATTATATTGTCTTTCAGAACACAGGGAACCAGCAGAATTTTGTTAAGGCAATTTTTCCAAAATGTGCATTAGAGGAAAAATATTCTCGAGTTTATAGTAACCGTTACTCTTTCCAGTCTCTCAGGAAGAATAGCAAGGCTAGTTGGATACATGTTCTAACCTTTTAAACTTCATAAGTACCTAGCAGAAAAGTCAATTGTTTTGTTACCACCATAATGTAACTAATACCATTTGTCAAGGGTCAGATAGAATCATAAAATCATAGGAAAGTTTGGATTGGAAAAGACCTTAGAAGTCATCTAGTTCCAACTCCCTTGCCACAGGCTGTGATATCTTTCACTAGACTAGGTTGCTCAAAACCCTGTCAACCCTTGCCTTGAACAGTTCCACCACACCTGTCACACCACCTTCATTGTAGAAAATTTCTTCCCTATGTCCAACTGAAATTTACCCTCTTTTAGTTTTAAACCATTGTCCTTTGTCCTGACACTACAGGCCTTGGTAAAAAAAGTTTTTATCTGTCTTTCTTATAAGCTCCCTTTATATATTCAAAGGCCCCAGTAAGGTCACACCACAGCCTTCTCCAGGATGGACAACCCCAACCCTCTCAGCCTGTGTCCACAGAAGAATTGCTCCAGCCCTCTGATAATTTTCATGCCCAAATAGTCCCACTCTCCTACTAGACTTAAATCTTCCACACTATACAGCACCTCACCTCTGGTCCAGCAAAATGTCTAGATAGTATTGTCTCCTTTTAATTTCATATCCCACTTTGTCTTTTGGATTGTTTTAAATTGCCATATCTTCAATGCAACAAAGTTAAATGTATAATATTTACAACGAGGAAACATTTGCAAATATCTGCAGTAAAACCAGGATAAAATAATATAAATAGCACATTAACAAACATAAAATATTTTAAATGTAAAAGCTAAAATTCTCATTACTGAAAACTACTTTTGTCCTCTTTTTGTTGTTGTTATTGCTGGGTTTTTCCTCCCTAAGTGTGGATAAGATATCTTAGAATGATTAAGCTCTCCAGGTATTAGGCAGTTTTGTCTCAAGTGCATGACCTAGGATTCTATTAATGACCAGTTCTGACCCTACACCTCCCTAGACTCCTTGAGGTAATGAGAAAAGCAGGGAATTATTGATCAGAACTAAAGTAGCTTCCTTGTGGATCCTGAGTTTCTGTGTTAAACAAAATCAATCAATGCCAACTGAAAAGCATGTTAATCATAAAGTATGAACAAATGATAGCAACTAAGATTCTATAGAAAACTGTTACAATGCTTGCAAAATAAGTAAGACTTTATAAAAACTTTAAAAAGTAAAAAATAACACAAATCAAAACCAATCCAAAACAACAACAAAAAAACACAAAACACAACAACAACAAACACACACACACAAAAAAAAAAAAAACCACAAAAAAAACCCAAAACCAAAACAACCAAAATAAACCAAAACAAAAACACACTGCAAAACCAAAGACTTTGTTTACAGCATAAATTCTCTGAACATGTTGAATTCAGTTACCTGAGATCCAGTTATTCCAAAGTTAGGAATTTTGGATATCAGGATCCCTGTCCTGGGATTTCTCATAGCACTTTGTGGACACAAAAGTAACCAGAACTCAAATCCAGAGCATGAGAATCTTCTAATCACAGAATTCAGGTAAGAAAATTAAAGATTGCCAGCCTAATTTTCTCAAGCAATTAAACCACTTCTCTCATACCACTTTTCCTCTCATCAACTGTTTCTATTTTCTGGAGAAAATTGCTGTTTATTTTCGAGCTATAAATACATATTGGACAGAATTACTGAAATCTATTGAACATTTAAATGTTCATCCCACTCTTCTCAGGTTAATATACTTGTATTCTATAAAATGCTTTGGCATAACAAATTTTATGTTCAGATAGATGCAATTCTTGTGAAAGAATGAAAACCATGGGTGCACATGTACACACGCTATTATCAAATACTTTCTGTCACTTGCTTTAAAACAAATTTAAATCAGCAAAGGTACTGGACAAAAATAGAGAATAATTGTTATCTTCCAGTCTCTCACAGGCTCCAGCTTAGAAAACTGATGAAGCTTGACTGACACACAGGGAAATTACTCTGGTGATAAACCAGATGCTATGTTGAAATATAATATCTTATCAAAGTAATGCAACTGAGGTCATTGCTATGGAATTTGATCTCAAAAAAGAGACTAGGGAATGCTAGTTGTAAATAATACTACTATAAGTAAAAGTGCGGCAAACTACTGTCATAATATCACAAAACCTAGATTCATGAATAAAAATTGCATCACAACCAAACATACCAAATATACATTATGACTCTGTGGGTCTAGGAATGAAGCAATCAACACTAAATCAAGCTTGAAATCAGAGTGAATACTGATGTCATTTTTTCAGATTACATTAGCAATCTGCCATACTTAAAGAGTGCTAGAAAAAAATCAACTACATCAGCAGTCTCTATCACAGGGAAACATTTCATGAAAATCCCTATTCTTCACACTCAGCTCAGATCAAGCCCTAAACACTGCATTTTCATTTTTTAAGAATTCCAGTTTTATCTGCCTGACATATACTGTCTTTCATGTCTTAGAAAAAGTCCTTAGCTGATGTAGCAGTGGAAAGCGGAGTGGATTTTGGTAATCAGCTTGGGACTTACTCTAAGAGCTATGTTGACAAGTGCAATCTCAGACAATGCTTGTGAAGTTTAAGAGCCCTTAAATTACTCACTCTTTTTGCTGCAATAATTGACACTTGCATTTCAGAGCTCCAGGAAATACACAGCATAACTGAATATATTCTAAGGTGCTTCTCTCCATTAAACAGTGAACAAATGGAAGCCAGATCTAACATGACGTATTTCAAGGTTGTCAAAATCACTGGTTTTGTTACTGAATCTTCAAAACACTCTCTTGCCAGAAGCTGTAACACAATTGCTGGCTAAAGTTTTCTTGTTAGTAGGTTAGCAGGTCACACTCTACTTGCTTCCTTCACAAACGACTTCGTTTGTGAAGGTCTAAGGTCTAATTCTGCTACCTTTACTTGAAAAATAATCTCACTAAAATCCAGACTTTATAAAGAATAAGACTAAAAGAACAAAATCTTTGCAAAGCAAACTGGCACTAAAAAAAACACTGCCCAATGAGATTTTTTTTTTTTCTTTTTGATAGCAGGAATGAAATCTCAAATAGCAATTATTATGACATCAACTGCAATATATATAAAGAAATTTCACAAAAGCACGCTCTATGTCCTATTTAAGAAAGCTCAGAGAAGGATTTGTTTGTTTGGAAAACGGGATTCTTCATTGTAAATAAATGAAAATTGTTTGGTTGTTACATTCCTAAACCAGCAGTGTTTGACTTAATATTAGAGACAAAACTAGCTTTTCTCAGCCAGAAATTTATGTAGATTTCATATTCTCTCCAGAAGAAAGCTATGTTTGAAACACTTTATTCTAGAAATGAATATAAACAGTACAGAATAATTCAGTGCATTCCTCACTCAATTCCTCAAACTATGAACAGGGTAAATTCACAGATGGATACTTATCAGTCAATGGCCAATTTATCTGCCACCTTTATTTGCAAGAAGATTCGAGACAAGATAAAGTGCTTGTTTATTCTTTCCTATATAATTGTATTATTGGTATGTAAAACCATATTTTCAACTTAATTCATGAATAAAATCTACAGATCAAAGATTTGGCTTATGCCTTTTTTTAATTTGGGAGCTTGATAACAGTTGTAGGTATCATTAACTCTTTTGAGCTTTGCTTACAAAACATCCCTAGCAGCATCCAGGAAAGCAAAGCAGCACGTCCTACATGTTGTGCAGTTATCATTCTAACAGCTCAACATCCTAACTATAAACGTTTCACAAAATAACAAAGAATCATGTTATTAGAACTATGTAGAAAAGCTTTAAAAAATGAATAATAATACTTCAACATAGAAGTTAATAGGAAGCCCTGTTTTTCAATTGATGAACTTCCCGTTTATTTTTCAAATGTGGACTATTACATAAGGAATTGTATCTGGTTACACAATATCTAACCCTAGATCCTGTCATCAAGTTCGCTGTTTTCATGATCAAGAACACTGAAAGCAAAAGCAGAAATTGAAATAGACTTTCTTAATGAGTTCCAAATAAAATAATTAAGTAAATAAATAACTTATTACCTCAAACCTTCCATACTTTGAAACTTAGCTAATATAGCAATTGGAGGATGAGGTGTAGTCATGTATTCTTACTGACACATACATTCTAGCTATTTCTAGTCTCATCACCGCAGGTGTTTTAAGGCAAGGCAAAGAAACAGTGAGTACCAGTGAGTGCTACATTTGATTTATCTTAGGGACCTCACATAAGTTACTCTAAGAAGGTGCATTTTGCTCTCTATTGGGTATAAAGAACAACTAGAGTTACTAGGTTAGATAACTTTGGATAACCAAGATACAGCAAGCAAATGTCACCATAGGCCATAACTGACAGAGGAAAAATTGTGTTTAGTTCCCATCAGATTATGCAAAACTCATATTTTCCCTTAGAATGTTGTTGTTTTAAAAGGGGAAACGTGTTTAATTTTTTAATTGCTAACAAGTATTTTTATTAAAGTTACAACTATAAATGACACAATAAAATAATTCATTTCTTAAGCAATTATGTCTTACGATCTTATAATAAAACAGGAAAGAAGAGAATTACTGGATATAGTATCACATCATGAAAGAGACAGCTAAGAAACTATCTTACAGAGCACCAAAAACAGTGAAAGGAAAATACAAAAATAGAATGTTCATGTTGTTCTATATTTAGCCTTGTGGGTAGGCTCTGAAATCTCCTTTGAGCTGTCGTCTTTGATAATCACTGGTAAGACCAAATTCTGAGGCAACAGTAGGGTTTTCTCAGCAATATTTTTATCTGAGGACTCAAACCAGTCAGTATTCAAAAGAAATCTGTGAATTTTTTATAGTTCTATACATATAAGCATCTTCTTTTTACTTTTGCTAACTAAGCCTAGATCAAAACATACATTTTGGGGTCAACTATTTTCAATACATCTCAAATTTTGTTTTTAATATGAATGCTTGCTATTAGCCTTGCACTGGCACACCTGTCTTGAAGACTGTCTCACTGTTAATGTCTTATTTAGCTCTAAAACAAATTCATTTCTGTCAAAAAAATATTTTGAAGTTAAATATTTTCATACCACCCTGCAAGTCAGCAGTTTTCCAGCTATCACTGCATCTCCAGTGAATCATACAGAATCATCATCTTAAATGGAGAAGGAATGCTGGACTTTTGAGGTATATCCAAATAGTATACTCCAACTATAGCATCAGTGTTTTCTTCAATGGCATTAACTATCACACATGAGCTTCCCAGTGGTATGAAACCTTTGAAGCTCTCTTGCATATTTTTTTTTTAATGCTATAAGGAATAAAAACTAAGGGAAAAAATAATGCCATTTCACTGCTGGTCCTATCATCACATGCAAAATGTAACAGCACCATTCCTTTAACATTCAACTGTGTATCAAGCTAAAAGAAAAGTGAAAATTCCAATTAAAAAATTGTAACTGAAATATCTATACTATTAGTAATACTCTTTCAGGGAATTTCAATAGTATTACCATTGCTAGTTGAGGACACATGAAAATTTATTCTACAGAGCTTTTTTTTTTTATTATTTCTTTTCATGATACACTACCAGTTTACACCACTCTCGTATTGGCAGAAACTGATTGAATAGATCTTTGCTTCTTACCATCAACACAGGCTGGCCTTGCTCTTGTGGTACCGGCAATCTGTCCTTTTTTACATGCACAGCGAGCTGTTTGTCGGGCTATAGTCCTTCGGGGCTGACTGCTATCTCTGTCCAAAGTAACAATCTCACATGTACCTGCAGCCAGTTGACCTGGAAAAAGAACCAGCAACAGGTACCAGAGTCACTGAATGCGCTCCAGGCAATCTATTACAGCCGAACAGAGTCACAGCCTATGTCATAGCAGACACTCCACAACGAATGGGCAGCCAGCTGATGGATAGAATAAAACCAAGATGACATACAATTTTTCCTTGTGGTGGACATATGAAAACCCTGCAAACAGGTTCTGTCAGAAAATTATTATTGTTCCATAAAAGCCAGAGAGCTGAGGTCACATGGGTTACCTTTAACTTATGTTGGCTAAGTAAAGGAACAATCTGCTTTTACAGAAATGAAATTTAAACGGTGTGCTCTTTATGTACTTTCAGAGAGAAATTATAAAGTATATAGAAAAAAAAACCCAACTTTCCCACATGTCCATTAATATAATAAAGTCTTAACTGCTTTTAGTGTTGGTTCTGAAAGAAAAAATCTTTCCAAGTGTGCCCATTTTAACCACATTGTCAGTCATTTGGCTCTTCATCAAAACTGAAAGATAATTATTTTCCACCTGACACGCATCTGAAGTTGCTGGTCTTTTTTCTTTTACTAAATTTACTATGTAACCATCACAAAAATAACAGTAAAATTACACTGCCCCATTAGCTCAGTAACTTTGTTTTTATTGACTTCTCCAATGTATGTGGCTCTTCCTCAATACTAAGGAAATCCACACCATCTCATTCCACATTTGGACCATGCTAAGAGAGGCAAAACAAGAAGCTGCAAAAGTATTTTTTTAATGAAGAATATTAGTCTGAAATAAATGTTATACGTTTAAAATATGCACTTCCTCCGGTGCAACCAATACTATGCTATTACTATACCAAAATACTACCTTTTACAAGCAAGAAAGATATGTTATTGAATTTCAATGCATAGTAAGACTGAAAAAGTCCCAGTTATCACTTTGTGTTACATATAATTTCTGGATTTTATGGTACAGTAGTAAAAAAAGTTTCTATGGGATTTTGTCTTTGTAGGCAATCAATTATAAACCTTCAAATAAATATGTGCAAAAATATATCTGCTAATCACATACTTACTATATTTTGTTTTCAAAAAAAAAAAAAGAAGATTGGAACAAATGCAATATTGTAGTTCTAAAAATGTTATGCAGCTTAAATAATATTCATAGTAAATTATATTCATGCTGTTGAAATAGTGAAAAGAATAGAGACAAAAAGCAGAAATTTTAAATCTATATTAACACCAAAATTGTGGAAAAAAAAAAAAAAAACGAAACCAGAAATACAGATGAATAGTATTTAATTCAAGTCTAAAAGTGTAATGATATTTCTGTGTACTGCATTTTTTCCATTCAGAATACAAGTTTACCCAGCATATTCTTCTCAGAACCAGCTTACAATGCTTCCTATTGTGTGGATACTGGCTTGAAACTGTCAGAAAAGCAAAATACTGTAGGCTGTCAACAGCATTGTGACTGGTTCATTGCTAAGCCATCTAAATTTTGGTGCTGTGACTCCCACACTGCAGTGAATTACAACACGGTAAAACTGAGGATCTCAAAGGTTAACACAGAACAAGGTATTCTACAAATTCATGCAAATATATGACATGTATGCAAGCAATATACAGTAGGCATTTATAAATACAGATATGATAGTCACAACAGTGAACACCATCACCAGGGTGCTGGCAACTAAACTAGTGAGCTATGGTCAATCCTGGGTTTCTACTCTTTTCCACCCACTCTGTTAATAAAAACATCTTCAGATAAACATACTGATGAGAGGATTTTCACCCTATTATGTGTTGGGTTTTTATTTCATTTCCTCTGAAATCTTGGATTAGAAAGCAAAGGTTTGGCAAGAAAGATAGTGGCACATGATTTTCCAGATAAGCACAAGGGAAATCCAGCTACACTGAAACATCTTGAACTGAAAAAAAAACATTATTTTCTCCCCGATTTCTAATACATTTCATTCTGGGTTGCAGGAGATGCATTGCTCCCAAGGAATACAGCTGTCTTAGTAGATCATGTAAAAAAGACATAATCAGAAGTGTGTTTAGATCCTGACCCCTTAGGCATTTGAACATCACGATTACAGCCCTGCATTCAGAATAGAAATTGAATGGAAACCAAAGAAAAAGTGGAAGCACAAATATTATATGTGTAAGTGTGCCTGCAAGTATGGGTTGCCATACTTTCCACTGTCTGTAAGTCTTCATACTATTGTTGCTTTCATTAAAAGATATTGTAAATCATATAATCTAGATGAATCATTATAAAACCCCATTTCAGAGGAAAGGAACCAGTTTTACAGCACAGTGAAGGTGAATAAGGACTATACTCAGAAAAAGAGCAATGAGGCTCTTTGTCAAGAGAATTTGTGAAAGCAAAAAGCTTTCCAGGGAGCGCGAGTGGTGACAATAAGAATGCGTATAGAAGTTCTTTTCTGCCTTTGGACCTGTCCGGTTTTAGTTCTGCATAGGTTCATTTTGAGCCAGCTGAGTTTGTTGTTTTTGTTTTGTTTTGTTTTGTTGTTTGTTTGGTTGGTTTTTAATTTTATTTTATTTATTGTTTTTAGCTGTTTATTTTGTTTAGAGATGACAGTTTCTTCCAGGCATAGTGACCTCATTTTTTGCTGAACTTTGAAAACTAGGATACCTAAATGAGAGCAACTGCTATACAAAGATAATGTCATACTGCCTTTCAAGGAATTTTGTACAGCTATTAAAAATAAGGGAAAAATGAAAAGATTTTCCAAACATTTCATAAAATTGTTTTTTGCTTGGTTCATTGGGGGTTTTTTTTGTTTGTTTTGTGGTTTGTTTTTTGTTTTAAAGACCATTTTTCTGTTGCCATTCTTGCTTCTACAGCAGAAGACAAATAAAAATTATTGTAAAGCTGCAGCAGCTCTTAGCACATATATGACACAAATACTTTCTGGTCATTGTATCGCAGGGTGCAAAGTATATAAGTATATTGAGCACTGTAACATAGTGTACATCCACTGTTACTTGGCTTTAGATGGCTGTAAAGCATGAAAAGTATTAGTTAAGGTTATGGAGGTACATCTCCAGAGAGAGAGTCATCCTGTTGTAAAGCATGTCCTCTATGTCTCTCATTAAGTAGAGGGTAAGTCTTCAGGAGTACCTCACTTAGAAAACATGTAGGCTACTGCTGCTTTTTAACAATTTAATGTAAAAAGTAAGGTACAAAATGATGAAACAAAAGGAATACAGTTCTTGTAAGTACAGAGTTTCAAGAATTAGGATACCTTTCATTTTCAGGGAAGTTAACATAGTGACCTCTTTTGATGATATAAATGAAAAAAGGTCATTCATCTGTGAGCCTCTGAACACTCCCCACTTCACTCCTAAGCACAGAGAGGAAATCTCAATGCATCAACAGGTAGAGTTTCATGGGAGCTTTTCCAGTGAAGAGATTAAGAGCCACAGTCTATGGAACAGTTACAAAGACTCCGTATTTTTAGCAGATCATATTTATGTGCTTGCAGCACAAAAAACAATTCGCTGCTGTCCAAGCTGAATGAAATAATCTTGAGAAAAAGAAAAAAAGGCAAACATCATCAGAAAATGTTGGTTCATTCTTGTCTGAAAGTTTTTCTTCCACTAAAACAATGTCATCTTTTATTATTTTATGAATGAAGCAAAAACATTATTTCAGAGTCACCATCAACCAGTTTACCAAGCAAATGAGTACTTCCTCGTTGTTATTGTTTTAATATTAATTAAATACATATATAAATATATCATATTTTATAAATATTTATTTTATCATTTTAGTAATTAAGACCTCACAGGATGTTATTTGATTTTGTGTTGTCACCATCTGCTTACTAAACAGAGAAATGGCTCAGGTTTTTTAATTTTCTTCTGTAATGTTGTTCCACATTCTTAAAATGTCAGTTGATATGTCCTTCTTCTCTCATACCACAAGCCCACATGCTTCTAGGTGGAATTCTTTAGGGAAACAGGAAATGTACCCGATTCTGAACTAAAATTATAAAATACTAAAAAACCCCCACAAATTAAAATTCCAAATACAACAGGATTAGACTTTTGGCTTCTAGCTTGCACCCATGGGCTTGTTGACAGTAACAGCATACTCAGCATCTATTATGCTTTTTTCTGAATGAAGTTGCATTGTGATAAGTTCTGAAACTGCACTCTGCAAGACTTTCATGGAAGTTTGTGGGATCAGTGAGTTTATGTATACATATTTAGCTAAAGGCACAGGAAGTATCTCAAGGTAAAATTATTATATTTTTAAAAGTTCTTTAGTCTTACGTTCTTGAAAGAAAAGAGTTATTGAAAAGTTTAAAAGTAAACAGCTTTTTTAATGTGTACTACTACGAGTCCTCTGTCAACTACATACCATTGCTAAAAGAACAAAGCTTTTCACAGATCTGTATTGTCTGTCATAGATAAAACCCTCAAATAGTAAATATTTTTGTATTACATGGGGTGTAGCTGGGATAATATTTTAATTTCCTGTGGAGGAAAGCATTTCTGTACTCTAACAGAAAAGAAAATCTGCCTAATCCACATTGATTACAGCAAGCAAGTTACAGATATTATGAGTTTTTAATTTATGCATGCTGAAAAGCTGAAGACTTTCTCTCAAATTCATTTAAATTAACAAAAGCAGATTATGAACTCATGGTATTTTTGGGCACAATGAAAATAAAACTTGATCTAAATATACGGGTCCTTCCAGGATTTTAGATTTCATCCTGATCCAGAAAATCTACTTCTGAATTGTACATGCAGGCTTACATTATAGTTTCAGCGAACAATTTTTCTATGCATCACTAATTTGATGCCTAGCAACACAAGCTCTTTTAGTTCAAAATGCATAAAGTTAGATGTTATTAAAAATCTTGGCTAGATTCAGACACTCTTTTGTCAGTGAACACAATGCAGCAGTTGTTTAAAAATCAGATCATAGGAACACATTCAGTAGTTTTCTATTACAATATTGAAGTCTTTCTAACAACAGAGCCCTGCCAACTCCTGAGCAGAGCTGAATATCAACAATCCTTACTGAAATAAGGGTGAACTTAAGTAGTGTCACTCATGGTTTGCAGTTTGACATTAACTTGAATAAAAATATTTAAACGTATTTCAGTTTTTAAAACCCCGTACATTTAAGGGGAATTTGAAAATTTTTATATTACAGGTCCTTCCCCAAAGAAAATGTCCCAAAATAAGATCTCTTACACTGAATATCATCCAATTTCAGAGAGTCTTATCACCTTTTCAGTTTTATTTCAGAGGGAACTGGTTTGCCCTAAAGAACAACATTCACTTCTAAGCTACAACAGCAAAATTTGTGGAAATCCAGCTAGTAAAAAATAAGAAAGAGCAGCAAAACTACTGAAGAATTGTATTTAATTTAACGCAACAGACCAGAATTGGCTCAGCTTCTGTAACTCAGTATGGTAAAAACCTGTTCAAATGAATCAGCACAATTTCAGAATAACTATCAAAGAAGAACATTCTTTCAGTCTCAATTTATGTGCTGCAAGGGTATTTCCGTTTTTCAGTATAATATATTCATGGAAATACACTATTTCCCTTTTCCATTACTAAAGTCACTGACATTGAAAGCATTTGTTTCCAAGATGCTTCCTGTATCATTAAGGACCTTGTATCTTTCTGTTGGAACAAACATTGTGGGTGTTAAAGTAACAGGCTACACAAAGCAGTTCTTCAAGCTACTACAGGAAGACAACCTGTTTAAAATAGTTTTTACCAGTTTTTCTTGAGAGTATGATTATGCTGTCAGTAGAAGAAGCCAGGACCAGTGTCACTGAATCAAAAGTAACTGCTGTGGATAATCCTAATCAGTATAAAAAAGATATTAACCTACTGGAGGGTGTCCAGAAGAGGGCTACGAAGTTGGTGAAGTATTTGGAGAGGAAGCTGTGTGAGGAGTGACTAAAGTCACTTGGTTTGTTCAGCCTGGAGAAGAGGAGACTAAAAGGAGACCTCAGCTGAGTCTACAGCTTCATCACAAAGGGAGCAGGAGGGGCAGGCACCGAACTCTTCTCTTTAGTGACCAATGACAGAACCTGAGGGAATGGCAGAAAGATGTGCCAGGGGAGGTTTAGGTTGGACATTAGGGTAAGGTTCCTTACCCAGAGGGTGGTGGAGCACTGGAACAAGCTTCACTAGGGAGGTGGTGTTATGGAGGCACCCCAAAAGTCAATTTTAGGTGGACAAGTTCCAAACCAAACTTTATTCTAGCTGGAAAAGTGTAGCAAATAAACCAACTAGAATCAGGGTTTATACAATTATTTAGCACTCTGACAACATAGAATACAGGTTCAGCTATCAGTTGAGGAGATTATTGGAGTACAACAACATAAGAATGAGGATCCACAACGTGCATGCATACACTCACAAGAAACAAAACCAGAAGCCTCTCACTCCACAGTACCCACATGAAATAACCACTTGCCTGGGTTAGGCGAGGGCTCCCACTTGCCTGCGTCAGGCAAGGACTCATTCAAGGACATATCCAATAGAGAAAAATAACCACTCACCACAGGAGGAGGTGAGGTGCTCTCAGTCCTGGGAAGTCTCCTTAGATGGCATTCCAGTCTAAGGAGTTAAGTCTAAGTCTAAGCAGTTCACGGAACTGCTGCTCTGAGAAGATCACTCAAAGGGTGTCTTCGGCAGGGACCCTGTTTTATAACCTGGTTATATTTGGCTGTGGGCATTACAACATGGTCCAGAAGGTTCTCAGCTACTCTGGGCACCTCATTTGTTAAGAATCCTGTCAATTGACTGGTCCCACTCCTCCTGCCCCCCCAGCTGGGTGGAGGTGAAGTCACCCTACCCTGGGGTCGGGGAAGATGTGACTGTCAGCACTTTGGCACCACCCTAGGTGTGTACATGGGGACAGGCACAGTAGGGCACAACCTTGGCTAAGGAGTCATCAGCTGCCCTATTGAAGGCTCGGGATCTCAGGGGGATGTGCAAATGTCACAGGTAGTCACAGTCCCAAGCCTGACAGTGTTCAGGAAGAGACCGGACAACGCCCTCAGACACGTGGTGTGAACGGTGGGGTTGTCATATACAGGGACAGGAGTCGGTGGGTCCCTTTCAACTCAGTACATTCTATGATTCTATGAATTTACTGGTGAAACTGACAAGTGCCCAGTAAACTAAAAAGCAGCAGACTGAATTTTTCAAAACTTTCCATATGTCTACTTCATTACAGGTTCAGAGTTATCTTTAACTAGAATCAACCTTTCAATATAACTTCTGTAGTTTCTCCATCTTAAAAGGAGTGATTCTGGATTTTAGTGGTATAAAATAAGAGAATTTGGCTCAAAAGATGTGGGTTTAGTGCTCATTTTATGAAAGAAAACTCACTGTAGAACCCAGTTAAGTAAAACTTGCGGATAACAAGAGAAAAAGATGATGAATGCCTTCTCCTTTTAAGAGTCAGTCGAAGTATTTTCAGAGTTATACTGCAACAAAACAGTACATTATGTCCCCTCAGTAATTACTAATCTTATTGCAATTTTCAGACTACCACTTAGCCATCTAAAGCACATAAACAGCACAGACATTAGGAGGATAGGAAAATAGCTTTCAGCCCTTCCATTTTGAAATAAGCAGTAAATTTTAATTAAGATAGATCCTACTCCTCTAAATAGTTGCACAGGAAAGAAAATAGAGACTGTGGAGATTCAAGATAGATTCAGGACCCATTCCGAGATTTCTTTTTTTCCCGGATAAGACTAATGCCCTAACTTATTGCACCTGATACTGCTATTGTATGTAATTGCTTAGTATTTTGTTCCATAATTATGAATCATTTCCCCTATATCTTACTATTAAAAACATAACAGAAAGAAAAATAAATGTAAAACCAAAGTTCAGTAAAAACAAACTTCAAGATTTAAGTTTCTGAAGGCAATACTCAAACAGAATTGTTACAAAGATGAATTCAAGACCAGAAAAGGCTTGAAAAATCAAGTCAAGGATGTATAAATAAATGCGTAAGCAAGGCATCTGTGTAAATGAACCTACTTCTAAATAAATTTTCCTATTTGGTACACTACTTTAAAAAATAATTCATACTGATCCCATGGTTTTAAGACACAGCAATGTCATTTCTCAAATTCCTATGCAGTCTCAGGTCAAAACTGACACATTTGACATGCTGCATTTTACAAAAACAAACAAAAATACACACAAAAAACCAAAACAAACAAAACAAAACAAACAAACAAAATAAAATCACAGCTGAAGTACAGTATTGAGAGAGAAATCTGTGTCAGGGCTGTGAGGGCTAGAACCAGCCTCTCTGTCCCCTCTCAAGGCTCAGGTCCCCATTCCAGACCCCCAGGGCCATCAGACCCTACCTCAGTGATACCACAGCAGGGTCAGTCTTCAGTCCCGCACAGCCCTGCCCAGACATGGGACCCACCAAACCAGGCCCACCCATGGACCCACTGGCCGGGAGGGTGCCTAGTGCCTGGGCTGGGGTTGCTCTGGTGCCCCCTGGCGGCCAGGACAGGTCTCCTGGGGAGGATCTTGTCGATTCCAGCATGGAGACCGGGAACCCATCAAGCAGCAGCACCAGGAGAGCTGGTGACCTGTGCACCTCTCATTTCAGCCACAGAGATCAGAGTTGGCATTTTTGAGAATTGTCTTTAATGCATATTCATACAAAAAACAACTAAATGAATCCCGCTAATGTTGATTTCATTAACATTATAGAAATATTGCCCCCTAGCATAGTAATTTCTGGGGTTTTGTATCGAGTTTCCATGTCTCTTTTTGGATAATGACCTAAAAGCAGGCCTTACAAATAAGGAAATCATATAATCAATGCTACCTCCTCCAAGGAGGACCTGCAGCTCCCAGGGCCTCCTGCTCACCCCTCCTCATGCAGGCTTAGTTAATTGTATCTGGAAATCTCTATTTCCTCTAAAAGGAAATAACTGCATGAATTGAGGATTAAACATAAGTTGGGAAGTGGCTGTCACTCTACTACATTCCTAAAAATATTTTAAAATGTTAAAAAAAAAAAAAAAAGGAGAAAAACATCCTTCTATGTCTTTACCAACCTTGACATGTAAAATAAACCTAGTCTCTTTATAAAACAAACAGAACAGCCACAAGGGGAAAAATGTTATTGGAGGGATGCTGATATTTCTCTTGAGAAAGACAGGAATAAAAAGCACAGGTTTGTCTAAAAAGCTACTGACATTTGTTGGAGCCAGAAGCTGTATGTCAGGAAGGAACAAGTCTGTTGTGTTAGCAAAATATGTCATTGCAGGGAGTACGAAATCAGTTTGAAGGAACATGCAGATAAAGCCATATATCAGAAGTAGATATAACACAGCAGCACAGGTAAACAGCATTTTTAACTTCTCCGGTTTTCCTTTTTACATTTAAACTATTTGTTATTCTACAATTACTTGAAAACTATTTACATATGCAACACAGAGTAAAAAGTCATCATGCAACTGTCCCTCCAGCTGACAAAAATAGTCTGCACCACACGATCCTGGATTCAATGGCAGATTTTGGGTAAAATTTGGTCCAGTAGGCGTTACATGGGAAAGGAGAACCAATATGCTGAAATTTTATTTTGTTAGATCTTGTCAACATGTCTTCATCCTTAAACTGCAGAAATAATAACCCCACATTTCTAATTACCATCTGTTAGGAAGTAAGTAATATCCTATGCAAAAAGAATTGTGTCATTACTCCATGCCTGTGGCAGGTTTGAAAACCTGGAGGCCAAAGTGTGCAGCTGAAAACAACCGCTACTTAACAATCTCTAGCCTTGTTTACATGCCACATGCTGACTCATACCTATGAATGAATAAAAAATTAAAATGATGGAAATTTTCTGTTATTTTTGTAGGACAAATGTTATCACACCAAATCATTCACTGTACTCTTAGCGGATCTAAATATTTTCTTTAAAATAAGCCTGTTTATTTTGACTACTGCCTGTAACATTACTCTTCCTTTTTTGCAAAAGCCTATGACAAAAAATCCATTTTCTTTCTAGTAATGGCCCTGTGATGCAGAAGAGGACATGTTTTCTTGTGCTGTTAATTGGGATTAAAACAGCAAAAGAAGGTTCTCCTTGGATTGCAAAGTAAAGTGCAATCTCAGATGTCCCTGTGGGTTTTGATTTAAGCTGCTAAAAGTAATTTAAACCAAAAATATCCAAAGATCTATTTTAACTCCCCAAAAAAGGAAAGAAAAAAAAAACAAAAACAAAAACCACACAATAACAACAAATAAACCCAGCCAACCAACCAACCAACCAACCAAAAAACCAGCCAAACTAAAAAAACAACAAAACAACCCAACCGGAACCAAACCAAAACCAACAAAAAACACAAAACACTGTTTTTTTATTGGTTGGTTTGTTTGTTTTCCCTTTCCATTCTAGACAGTAGGTTTACCCTGAAATCACTAGATAGTGGAGCATCTCCCTTATGAGGAAAGGCTGAGGGAGCTGGGCCTCTTTAGCTTGGAGGAGAAGAGACTGAGGGGTGACCTTATTAATGTTTACAAATATATAAAGGGTGAGTGTCAGGAGGATGGAGCCAGGCTCTTCTCAGTGACAACCAATGGTAGGACAAGGGATAAGGGGTTCAAACTGGAACACAAGAGGTTCCACTTAAATTTGAGAAGAAATGTCTTCTCAGTGAGGGTGACAGAACACTGGAACAGGCTGCCCAGGGGGGTTGTGGGGTCATCTACTCTGCAGACATTCAAAACCCACCTGGACACATTCCTGTGTAACCTCATCTGGGTGTTCCTGCTCTGACAGGGGGATTGGACTAGATGATCTTTTGAGGTCCCTTCCAATTCCTAACATCCTGTGATTCTGTGAAAATGTTCTAATAGCTAGTCTCATTACTTTGCCATTTTTTTTCATGGAAAGAGTCCACAAATATTCTCCATAAAAAATACAGTCTCTCAAGACTTTGTAGTACTGCAGTTACTGAGAACATAGAGGTACAATCTGTCACACATATCACAGAGAAATACAAACTTATCTTAGTAACACTGCAAAAGTAAATATTGAAAAATTGAGACATTGAAGCAGCACAGTTCCCATACCCAATAAGGAAACAAATTTCAACAATTTTTAATGTCTCACTACATCTGAGAAAAAAATCATTGCACTGAATAATATATTAAATTAATTAGAAGCGTTATGGATAAACCTATATCAGGATTTGATGCTGAAAAACTTGAACAGACAAAGGACTCTCTGGCCCAAAGCTTCAGCAGGCAGAATTTGCAGCTCTGGAGGTGCTTCTCTCTCTGCAACAATGGTAAAGGAAGTTTATGTTGCACAAGTTGAATTAATCTGGGTGCTAGCATGAATTATCAAATCAAGTGCATCATAAGGACCAGAAGAGAATAGAATCTATCTGCTGTGTCTGCTTTTTCTTCTTGATTAGCTCTCAGAGTTTCATTAGTGAACAAACAAGCACAATTTAATGTTCCTCAGCGGTACCTGCTTCCCAATGTGTACTGTTTGTAGCAATGAAGTCCCTCATTCAGGTGCACACAAGCCCCATTATCGCAGGTACATCACCAGGGTTTTAGACAATTATAGTGTCTTAAAAATTAAAAAACAGATTCAATATGCTCAATAAATATATCCTTTCTGTCAGACTAATACCAAACTTTAGCACCAACTGGAGGAAGTGAACTTGACAGGCTCCTTAACTGATGAATTTGAGTGATGGAATCATTTTAAAGGTCTGTCTGGGAACAGTTTATGCAAGTGTGACAGAGAAGCATGAGTATGCTGGCTATTATTCTCAGCTGTTCTACAGACTTGGAGAAGTGATTTTCTATCTGGGCCAGCTTCACTTCCGTTTTTATCCATTTTGCTGAAAATGACTTATGAAACAGGTGCATGCTGAAAGTAAAAGTTTTCATGGATGAAATCCATGATTTTTATATCCTCATTTCTAGTCCTCCAAGAAGATAATCATTTATGGGATAAGATTCTCTTCTGCACAACTCAGAGCAGGGTGACAGTAAAGGAAGTTTTAAGTCGCTCACATATATCCAATGCTATCAAAAGACAGTACAGTGGACAAGTCATCCCACCCACCTTTACAAATCAGCAAAGTGCTCAAGATTAGAGACATACACAATACCTCTTCCTGTGTCCCGTGTATCAGGATGTCATTTATCAATGTCTTCCATTTACACAACTAAGTGTTCAATCATTGCATACTCACAACACCCATCATTTCACCACTACACCACATAGTGGGGCCTACACTCAAAGAAGACATGCCATGTGTGTTCACACCAGATGTAAAATTGATCTCAAGATACTGAAAAGGTGAAAACAGTTTAAGTGTACAAATCCATTCTGTGTTAGATTTAGCAGCTGTAAAATAGACACAAACTATTGACAGAAGCAAAACTTCAAGGCATGTGTTCATATCATAAAAGACAATGTTAAAAAGGACACTGATGAACTTTTAAAAAACTTTAACATTTTTTATTATTATTATTCCCTCTATAACAAGGTCCATCTTTTAATGTACTTCTTATCAGTTTTACTAGCTAATAAAAAGTTAAGTTATGCCATCAATTTCCCAGTGAATGCCTAATAAATAATACTCCATCAGATCCAGGTCCTAATAAAAAGGAATGAAAATTATGCCTGTCACTGTTTTACTCAGCATTTTGATGAAATAATTTTACTATTACTCATGGTGTACCATCCTGAAATATGCTTCCTAAGGCATAGAATAGGCCACATTTAGAGGTTTTATAACACAAAAAAATGTGTACTTAGAGAAATACATGCACATTTATGCATACACATATGTTTCACAGAAAGATGTGTTGTACTATATGACACTGAAGTTGAAAATTATTCAGAATGTATTGCTTCTCATATTGATCATAAGATTCAAGCAATTTGCCAAGACCCTTCACAGTAGGTATTATACTAACACTATAGAGTGAATCAGTAAGTCTGCTCTTTATGAAACTGTAATCAATGGATGCAATATTTTTACTTTACAATATATAACTTTTAGTCCAACCCAGAGGAAAATTTCAAAGTAGAAACCACCTCTGTAAGGAGTATTCGCACTGATTTCTAAGGGATACCACATGCAAAAAAAAAGTCAGGTCTGAATCTGGCACTGGCTATGCTTTGCATTGTTTGTTCTCACCTACTTGCTAGAACTTGAACACCACAATATTGACTGTAGTACCCATTTCAGTGTTCTGACTGCGTCTGGTGAATCACACTAAATTATCCTCTCAAATTTGTGATTAAGTGTATCACAAACTACATTCTTTCTCTCATCAGCTAGGTCTCTAAGAAGAAAAACTAAGAGGATGTGAGATTAGATCAGCACCATGGGTCACACTGAAGCAGTACTGACCAGAAGTTCTCTGGTGCAGAGGACAGTGTAAAAGCTGTCAAGGTAAAGAGCACTGAGCGTAACCAAGTGCTGCTCCTCAGCCAGAGGAAATGCTGAAGAAAAATCATTAACATTATGGAGAAGCATTAACATTGTCTGCCTGCCTTTTGGTAAATATACTTAAGTTGTTTAGGTCAGTGATACTGATACTGCATTTCTGTGGTAATATGTAAGCAGAAGAAAGTATAAAATTCATGGACAGGAGAATGATCCCACAGGGATGAGTAAGAAAGCAGCGAAGAGATTTATTGAATGAATGTTTGCACTCACCAGATATAATAAAACTTGAAGGATATCAAGCAATTCATGTGCCTATATGAGATATACATGGTCATGTTGACCACTTATGGCCTGCCCTTCTTGTTTTAATTTTCCCAATGGCAATATAACAGCTTGAATGAAAACTGAGGATAAGCTGATAGGAATCAGAACAGAAAAGCTGGCAATAAATATTTCATTAAAAAAGGGTTTCTGTAAGGCCATATAACCTTTTGGCTAAATGCTTCAAATCCAAAATGTATTAGGTTCAAACAAAATAAAGTTATTTTAATTAGGTATAGGTAATCTGAATTTACAAAGCAACTGTTAAAGGGACAGTCATTATGACACTAAGACCAATCCAATTGTTCAGCCGAAAGATTGAGTAGGGTATCTCCAGCAAAAATAGGCTAACACAAATGTGTTTTACATAAGGGACAACCAAGGATAGTGAATTGAATAATCAAGCAAAACTGTAACTACACATCACATTATTTGTGTGTATATGTTGATGCACACCCCTCACACTGGGGAGAAGAACAGCAGAGGGAGACAGCCATTTTGCAATAAAGATGAGAACACCACCTAACCTCATTGCAAGAGAAACGTGAGTCTGGTTATATATAGAAAGCAGTGATTGTGTTACTATCTTTAAGCGGAAGGGATGTATAAATAACAATTGCACAGTCATGGGTTAAAGCAGGAATTACAATCAAAAGACTAGGATGAAGTTTCTGATTTGCCATATATCTTCCGTACTGGCTAACCATTTTGCTCTTGTTAGAATGAGGACACAGCACTATTTTCAGTGAAACTACACCACCACAAAACTTGCAGCAGCACAGACCTGAAGCCATAAGAATTGTAGTATTAATTAAAATTCAGTTTTTCAAATCTGCTGAAACCTAATGAATTAAAAAACTACAATCCTTCACTAGTCTTAAGTGAAAACAGTTGTACATCTTCTGTACAACATGAATCTTTGCACAGTGACTAATCCTGCTCCCAATAAAATCAATGCAAGTTTTACCACTAACTTCACAGATGGCAAATTCAACAGAACAATGAGAAGGTCTCCACACTCGCAGCACCAGACCTTTAGCAAATTTGTGTTGCATCTTAAATAACTGATTCTGACCAAGGCCATTTGTCACATTAATTCTTATCCAAGTGAAAGTTCTCTTTTAAGAACCATTCACTTCGTCTGACTTTATATGTACCACAAATAATGGCAGCAGCTCTGAACGAAGGTGCTCTGGGATCAGGAAGCAGAGACAGATGCAAAGCCAAAGGCAAACACTTCTGCAGCGTTGTACTTGGCTATGCACTGTATGAGAACTCTGTGGGCTCTATAGCTTTTCTGGACTACATGACCTCCAGACACTCCTTCCAACCGAAATCATTCTGTGATTAAATGGCTCAAACAATGTACCAATATATGCTAGTGGACACTGTGTCTACACTAGTACACACTGTCTATACTCTCATACACGTAGCTGCTTGCTTATGGTTGTTGATGCTTAAGTCCTTAGAATAAGTTAATTTGGTTCACCACTCCTAGTAATTTCAAGTAGGCAGTTTCTCTTTTCTAGTGCTTCCTGTTTTCATATATTAATATCAATTTGCCGTAACAGAACTGCTCTGTTGATAAGAGATAAGCTTATTCCAATACCATTCTATTTAATACCTGAATTCTGATATCTTCAGTCAAATGAAGCTGATCACTGCTGGAAAAGCAAACTCAATAAAAGATTCAAAGACCTTAGTAAGAGTAAAGTGTATACATCAACAATTTCTGACTATACAAAACTCCTTAAGTGAATATAAAACTAAATGTATTATAGAAATAGTGTGTGTATATAGATATATATATATAGAGAGAGATATATATATATAATCTGTACGTATTATATATAATAGATATTGTATATACTTTAAAATTGTTAGGATATATTCCATACTCAAAAACTTCAGATAAGATGGAGTATTGTTTCATGACGTAACTGAAATCTTCAGTAGTATTTGACCAGAACATGAGAACACACAAGTAAAATTATTGCCTAAATAACAAATATACACATATATGTGCACTTTTGCATGTATATATATATATTTGTGTGTGTGTGTGTGTGTGTGTGTGTTTGTATATGTTTTATGGATGGATTATAGAGGACATCTACTAGGAGAGTTAATTATGAATGAAATATACAGATTGTGAAAGGATGTTTTGATGTACACATAGTGCACCAAGGTGACACGTATGCATGACTCATATAGACCTTACACACAAAAATGCACATATTGCTACTAACTCACATTTTCCTGGTCAGATCAGCAATACTATTTCCCATGCAATGAGCCCAGTTTGAAATGGCTACATAAACACAAAGCAGTGAAGAACCAGGCCTCTGAACTGCAAGGAAGGGGAAATTTGGCTCCATTCTCAACAATGAATATTTAATGGTTCCCTGTTCCACCTACATCTGACAATTCTTACCAGTTATCCTTTTCAGCAACCCTAGCAGTAGAGACAAAAATAAAAGATCAAGACTGGACTGGTTGTGTAACCCTTCACATAAACCTCTGCACAGTCAGGCAAATGTCATGAAGTTGGAACACTTTTCTCCTCTTTTTTAATATGATTATGCAAATTATATGTTGCACCCTCTCCTACATAGTGTTTCAAAGTTTCAAAGGAATTACTAAGATTGTATATACAATCTTATCCACATAAATGCACACCCATACACACACAGATGTATCTTATATCTTATCATATCCTGGGATAAGAAATGTCTCATATTTTTTTGCCTTGCTCTCATTAGAAAAAATCATTGATAGTAGAAACTGTGTGATCAGTACAGAAGTGGAAAAAAACAAAACAAAACATAACAACAACACCACCAAAAAAACCCAAAACCACAAACAAAAAAGCAAAAACAACAGCAAAAAACCCTGAGGATATCTAGGCAACCAATTCTTTCAACATTGTAACAGTTCTCGAGTGAAGAGACTTCCTTGGAGTTGGTGAAAAATAAGCATGTTTGCCAAAGATTTTGATATTTCAGCCCTACATATAAAGAAGGACTAGCAAAACATTAAAGACAATAAATCTATTTAATAATCTGATTATTTTTCCAGTGATGGAGCTGTATCCAGTGACAGTGTAAACATTTTAGTTTGCACAATACAAGAACCACAATAGAAGAGTGTAATTAGCACTGGAAAGACATTCTCAAGGAAGTACTTTGATTTCAAAAGACTGTTGGAGTGATTGTCACCCCTGCTGTGCTTGGATTCTCTCTTGATGTGCATAAAGTGTGAATGCAGAACGCATTATTATGAAACTCACTCATCCTTGCATTTGTGCGCTCATTGCTTTTGCCATCTTGTGGTGACCAAAAATAGAAACCCACAGAGCAGCATATAATTCACACTAGAATAATGTTGCTGCATTTTATAACGAATTCTTCAGCACACGTGCTGAAGATCTACAACTCAAACCATGCTCTGCATTTTGCCATTTATTTAACAAACATACATTAATTTTCAAGATTGAGCTTACTGAAAAATAAAAACCATAGTCTAAACACTTAAAATAAGCACAGACATGAAATTACTTAACAGTACATAAATGTCTTCCAAAGGATTTTATCAAAATACACTATCAGATATATATATAGAGAGAGAGATATATAGATATATAGGTATTTTTTAAGGAAGGAAAGTCCTTCTATTCTCTCAGTACATATTAAGGCAATATCTTTGTAAAAATTGCCACGTATCCCAACTACAGAACAGTTTAATGTGTGATAAAATAAATTGGATTTGGATTTCATAAACCAGTCAATCATTATTTACGGAACAGAGTCATTTGTGGGCTTTAGTTTGTGGTTTCTTCTTTAAATTTTCAAGGAAAACAATAAATATAAAGTATCTACCCCTCCTAACTTTAACTTTTAAAAGAAATACCACATTTTTGAGTTAGTGGTCCCAAGGGAGAGAAGATGAGGTCTTCTGTTGCTAAGCAAGAGTTTGCCAGTTATTTCAAGCTTTAGCTGAGTACAAGCAATAATCACTACTGCCTGAAATATATTGGAATGAAAGTACATGGGACCATTCATGACACTTCATCAGCATGCAGGAGGCAAACAGAGTGACTGCAGTGATTGAATACAGGCTCAGACTACTGGCTTTAATCTCCATCTCATTCATTCAGCCTTTACTTTTGGCACAGCTGTATGATAAACACTCTGACATTCTTCCTTGCCCACCCTCCTTTGGAATCCCATCATTGCTGTGTGCATGTTTGTTACATACTTAAGGTGGGGAAGAGAGTCAGGTTTCCAGCCGACCCCCTGCCCCCACCCCAAATGCAATAAATATCTAGATGTGGGTAACCTGCAGGTTTACTGTCAAAGCACCATTACTTTACTGAAGAGGAACTGAGTCATGTTCACTTTGCCTTTGCAGATTTCTTAAACCAAAAAAATTTCATAATTAATACTAATTCTTTCTACTACCTTCTGTACAAAATTGCATACATACAGTGAACGTATATGCTTATAGCAAATGAAGTGCAACTGGCTTAATATGATATTTCACAGAATTTTAACACTGAATATTTTTTCATTAAAAGATTTGTTTTAACTATCCCAAGGATATTTTGCAGTATTGGGTTGTGGTTGGTTTGTGTTTGGTGGTGGTGGGGTTTGTTTGTTTGTTTGTTTTAATTTTTGTTGCATATTACTGACCTTCTTGCCAAGAAGAGCTGATAGCAGTTCCATATCACCAGTTCCCTGAATCTGCCTTGGCTTTACACCCAGCAGGTACTAAGAGTCCTGAATAGCTTAGGGCCTAATTGGTAGCTTAAACATACTATGGTAAAGTTAATGGAGTTACACATGTAAAGCCAGTAAGCAGTAGCAACCTCTGCAACTGGGCAGCAATTGTTTTGCTGTGTCAAAATACCCCTTCTGTTTTACATATAATCTGAATGAGGGGAAGCAAGTTTGCAGATGACACCAAGCTGGGTGAGGGTGTTGATCTGCTGGAGGGTAGGAAGGCTCGACAGTGGGATTTGGACTGGCTGATCATTGGGCTGAGGCCAATTGTATGAGGCTAATTGTATGAGGCCAAGTGCCGGGACCTGTACTTGGGTCACAACAACCCCAGGCAGTGCTACAGGCTTGGGGAACAGTGGCTGGAAAGCTGACTGGAGAAAAGGACCTGGGAGTGTTGATCGACAGTCGGCTAAACATGAGCCAGCAGTGTGCCCAGGTGGCCAAAAAGGCCAACAGCATCCTGGCTTGTAACAGGAATAGTGTGGCCAGCAGGACTAGAGAAGTGATCGTGCCACTGTACTGAGCACTGGTGAGACCCCACCTTGAATACTTTGTTCAGTTTTGGGCCCCTCACTATAGGAAAGACACTGAGGTGCTTGAGAGAGTTCAGAGCACGGCAACAAAGCTGGTGAAGCTTCTGGAACACAAATCTGATGGGGAGAGGCTGAGAGACCTGGGGGTGTTTAGCCTGGAGAAAAGAAGGATCAGGGGAGACCTTATCACTCTCTCCAATTACCTGAAAGGAGCTTGAAGCATGGAGGGTGTTGCTCTCTTCTCCCAAGCAGCGAGTGATAGGACAAGAGCAAATCGCCTCAAGTTGCACCAGGGAAGGTTCAGATTGGATATTAGGAAACATTTCCTCACATAAAGGGTTGTAAAGCACTGGAACAGGCTGCCCAGGGAAGTGGTGGAGTCATTATCCCTGGAAGTGTTTAAAAGATGTACAGATGAGGCTCTTATGGATGTGGTTTAGTGCTAGAGTTAGGTTATGGTTGGACTTGATGATTCTGAGGGTCTCTTCCAACCAAAATGATTCTGTGTTTCTACGATTTCATTACTCCTTGCCCATATTAAAATACATAATAGTTATGGGGAAATCTGCCAGGTCTGCTTCTAGAAGCTAGGTTGAATTCTCCTAGTCAGTATGCCAGACTCTGAAATCACAAGCCTGGTACACAGAACTATCACAGCTTTTCACTCGCTTTCTTTTAATTGAAATCAATACTGTTTCATCACTACAACAGTCATAATTTAATAATAAAGGTAACCTTAAGCCAAACAAAATGCAATAAATAACCTATTTAATACTCTGTGCTCTGACACAGATGGGAAAGCATTTACAGTTTAGCTGACTGAAGGCACATGGCCATCCCTTACTGTTCTGAGATAAGTGGGACAGAGCCCTGCAGAGGGCTCGTTCTAGAGGGCCTGTTATGGATGTGAAGATGCCACTTCTCCTATACTAAGTTTTATCCACTGCCAAAATGTTACTGAGCAGCCAACATAACAAAAATAGAGAGAAAAAAAAAAACCAACACACCCTGTTCATGGAACATTCAACACCATCTTTCAGCTAAGTAAAGAGCAATTGATAGCCTGCATTGAGATCTGGAGACAGCAAACAGATCACTGAGTGAAGGAGGTAGAAAAGATGAACATTGTGGGTTCCCAGGGAGACACAGAAATATTCTTGCGATAGGTAAAATCAATCTTTTAAAGAAAAAATACTCAGTCAACTACAATGTCACCTAAAGGAAGTGATCTAAAATCTGTCTCCAGAAAACAAAGCAAGTTCTCTATTTTCTACTTTCTCCTTATATCCAGGTTGAACTTTCAATAAAGTCTAATAGATTTCTAAAGTATATGAAACATTCCGTGATTCAAATGTTACCAAAGAAAGCAACAGAGAAGTGGAAAAGGTCCTCTTGAGCTTTTCGGTACTTAAGTAGCATCAAACAATCCAGCACCTTCTACTCCCTAAGTACTCTCATCATATTATGAACTCTGAAGGAATCAGTTTCATTACCTATTTACTTCAATCAGAAAAAAAAAAAAAAAAAAAAAAAGAACAAACAAAAAAACCCACAACCTTGACTCTTAAAAAAAAACAACAAAAAACTAATTCTGAGAGACGAAGATCTTCTCAGCAGCTGCAACAAAGGAATACAGCAAACACAGTGAAACAGACTAATCTTATGACCTTAAGGAAAAGGGAGGCTAGGATGATTCCATCTCCACCGTAGTGCATATACATAGAATTTTAAGTTAAAGATTGATACCGCTATATTTATTCAACACTTTCTCCAAAATGTTCATACAGGCTGCTTAATTAAAATATATTCTCCTTAATTAAAAACAACATGTTTCATTGCCAAGAAGTTAAACATACTACCAAAACCAACCAACCAAACAAACAAAACCTACAACTGTTCAACAGGGTGCACAATCTGATTTATTTATGACAGATATGAAAAAAAAAAACCCGTCTTCATGAGACATCTATTTCTTAAAGTAACTATTCTGTCAACTGTTCTTATTTTATTGTAGAAGTTATTTAGGATGTATTTTAACCGGAAGGCTAACAGACTAACAGACCATAGAAGAGGAAAACTGACAAGTGATTCCAGGTAACACACCAGCTTACTACAAATATAAATGATGAATATCACAGGAGACATAATCGGTGCCTTGTGACCCGCTTAAACAAAGAAAAAGTCTTATTTTTTGATTCCAGCAAAATTAAATCTTTTTTTAACACCACAGGCAAAGCAACTTGCTCTTTTTTTTTTTCTCCCCCATCTTTCTTCCTTTCCTTATCAAATGTGGAGCAAGAACAACTTTGCTTCCCAACATCAGGATTTACGAATTCCCACTCACAGTGCCCAAAGACTTGTAATACAACCATCCTGACCTTAATTAAAAATAAAATTACTCCAAATGAATTTAATGAGGATTTCTACAATGGCCTCGGAGGTCATTGTCGTGTAACAGTATCACAGTATCACAGTATGTTTGGGATTGGAAGGGACCTCAAAAGATCATCTAGTCCAATCCTGCTGCTGGAGCAGGAACGCGTAGGCGAGGTCGCACGGGAATATGTCCAGGCGGGTTTCGAATGTCCCCAGAGAAGGAGACTCCAGTCTACAGTGTCTACATTTTGCCTTGTACCTTATGAGGAGGCATGAAACAAATTATTTTCGGCATTCTTTACTTGCTACTTTCAATCCCCACACAAGTGGCTTACACAAAGAAACTAATAAAAAGTGCCTGAATGAGTCACTATTCCTTTCATCTGCAGTATTTCATTCCATTTTTTTCTCTTGACTCCAGAAATAATATATGAAGACAACAGAACAGAAAGTCAGTATCACTGTGGGTAAACTAAAAATTTAAGTCATTGGACTTCAGAGGCTGCTGCTGATTGTTGATGTCTGAAATGTTTCTTTTGATTTTAGCTGGAAAGTCATGGGGGCTTGTTTGTTTTGTTGGGGGTTTTGTTGTTGCTGTTGTTTTATTGCTCTACTAACAAACTTAATACATTCTAGGTTTCTGAAATAGTATTTTAGGGATATTGTGATTTTGTTTTAAAACACATATCATTGCTCCACTGAAATTTATATACCTACTCTACCTTTAAAATAAACTACCTTGTCAACAAAAAGTAGCTACTGTATTTTAGTCCTTTTTCCCCCTTTAGATGGACTTCAGATACGTGGTCTTACTTGCCATGTCCTCTTTCTGGATGGCATGGGCCGTAAAGGCCACCAGTCTGAATTTCAATTGATATTGCACAGACATGTCAGTGTTAATGACAGGAGAGATACTTAGTTCCCTAAATAAACTTGTGTGGCTAACTGCTAGACATAGAACTAAGTAACTAATTGTGTAAGATACAGCACAACAAAGCCACATGGTTATCACAGGACAATAAATGCAATTTGGTAAGACTTCAGAGCCCAGAATGCTCTGCAGTATTGCAGGATTCTTCCACTGACTTCAGTAAGAACTGTGTAAAATCCTGTGTGATGCTATTTTCTGCTCATATAAATTAGTCCAAATTCAGTGGTGAGAGATTCATACCACTGACATAAATGGTTAAATGTCATTTTTAACATGTATTTCTATTGCACTGATTTACATGCCCCCACAATCAGAATTTGAAAAATCACCAAAATCATGCCATTTGAATGTAATAGTTTTCTCCAGCTGTTTGGAGTGCTCTCAACTGTTTCAGCATCTCATCAGAAGAGAATGAGAGAAAATAAAAGTAATATTTCCACTTCTGTGTAATAAAAATGGAAAATAAAAATCTGTATCAGAAGAATGCTAACCTATATTCTGCAGGTCCAAGTTTAAAAACTACATGTTAGGAGAAAAACTTTAAAGCAGAAGTCAGTGCCAACCTTAGCTGGAATAACCTGTGTTCTTTAGACTTCACAGCTTGTCTCGAAAGTTCTCTGGCAACATGTGCTTTTTCACATTTGTCAGCTAAATCAGAGATCCAAAGTCAAAATATAACATTAAGGAACAGTGAGTGCATTTGCAATACTCTGGAGAAATCAGGTACGCATAAGGCAATGACTGTATTACATGGAAGTATAAGCACACTCTATCATAACTTTGTTGAACTAATTAAATCAAGGAAGATCACTATTCTCTCCTAACATCAGTGCATACTATTATATTTTGCTTTTCAGAAAACTTAGCTATCCCTAGGTATCAATGAAACAAGATACATGACAACCTGGCACAGTACTTCACACCACATATTATTACCCTAATTATTCACATGCTGTACAACTACTGACACAAAGTTTGGAAAAGTGTCTGCTCAAACGGTGTGTTCCCCTGGTTATGAAATGGAAAGCAAGCAACTTATCTGCATTTCAACTGTGACACATCAAAACAGTTCTACTGAAGAACTTAAACCAGTAGTTTCCAGGCTCTTTGGACTAATTTCTCATTGTACTCTGCAAAATTCTCTGCAAACAATCAGTACATCTGCAGGAAGGTCAACAGTAAATTCTAATGTAGTGTGGCTGCACATAGCTGCTGCAGATTGTGGACCAGTGACAGTCTCCCGATGAAATCTGGGGATCATTGACGAATGCAGCCTGCCACAAAAAGTTTATTTAGAATACAGCCCAGGTTTTGTGGAATTTGCCATAATGCTAGGCAACCTCTTTGTCAATGAAATAATAAATCAGTACATCATATTGCTGAGTTATTAAATCTGGTGTTCAGAGTTCTGCAAATTAGCTGATGTTGAAGAAAATTCCTGAGGGAAAGGACTGATGATGCGGCAACATTTATACATGCCTCATACAGAAAAAAAAAATAGGCAAAATACATGGTATGATGCTGTAAGCAATCACTTGCCCATCATACTGAGATAGCCCATACGGTAATTATTAGTTTTGCACTTGCTAAATGCTACTAAGGATCACTAAACCCTAGGGAGCACAATTACTTTTTAAAAGAAACTGTGCTGTGGAGTGACAGCCTTTATAACAGTGAGGATCATCAATGAACATTGCTTTCATCACCAAAGTATACTGGCTGTCCCAAATACTTAAGACAGAAACAACAGGCACTAAAATGAAGTAAAATCTTCCAAAATGCCTGAAGGGTGTTGCAGCTGTAAATCCAGCCACGTTTGCCATTCTCACCACACAGTACTGGTACGGACTTGACTGACTGCTCCTCTCCAAATCTCTTTGACAGTCACGTGCAGAGTACAAATTTCATAAATACTTTGGGTTTTTTATGAGACATAAAGTATATACAATTTTGTATCAGTCACTTCCTTTGTTTTTCTTTCCCCAACAGCATTTTAGTAACATATATATTATACATTAGCCATGCTTGTAGAAAAGCTTCTATTTCAAACCTAGACTAAATGGGTCTAATCCCATTGCTATTATCCTTTAAAGCCTTTATAGAACAAAACTTTAACTCATAGGCTTCACAAGGAATCTTGATCTTCTCTTTATTACGCTATGACAAAATCAATTATTATTACTATCATGAGAAGAAAATCAAATTGTTCATGAAAGCATTAACTGAATGTAAGTTATATATGACCTAAACACATAAATTAAGGAGATTCTCAACAATAAGAAAGTCTATTAGCAACAGGTACACCACTAAACCTAGTTGTCTCTTCTGGGCAATACTTTAGACAAGAATATTTTGAAAACTTTATTTTTCTCCATGTTACTTAGAGATTTGCAGCAGATTTTGAAGATTACTACAGGAAATGGTGACAGACTCCATCTGGTGTCAGTGCCATTCCACTAAAATAAACTGAATTACAAAACCAAAGATGTGATCCTTTGAGTGAAAGCTTTAAATAATCTGAAAATACATGTATGTGCTTCAGTATTAATCCTGCCTTTGTAAAGATATGGTTTAGGTGTTCTTCAACTTCTTTAAATACTTGCTGCATTTACATGTCAATCATTTTTGACTAGCAGAAATAGTACTTTAAAAATTCTGTTCAACTAAAAAGAAAAATTTATTTCCAACAGCATTGAATGGTTATTTTGATTTTTAATGATTCTGTTTTAAAATACATAATTAGAATCTTTGGATAGAATGCAAATAACACCTTTGGCAATTTTTTTCCCTACTTGTTATTTACTTTTTGCTGGTAAATCTAGCATACAGCTTCTGAGGGCCTCTAGTGCATTTATTTTTGAGCTCCTACTCTCTAATTTGTCTTGAACAAATTTCCTTTTCTTATTTCTCTATCACATAAGTGCATTCCCTAGGATGATTATGCTCAGATTCAATTTATAGGTTTTTTGTCCCTCTCATTCATTCATCTTGAACATTTTCAAATTATGTAATCATATCTTCCTAAACATGTATCATTTCATTACATTTTAAATATTACTTTGGGCTTTAACTATTATTATGCATAGTCTAGGCAAGCAAAAAAGTGACAGGAAACATTTTGACTACATATTTATAATTCATTAATTAATCATGAGTTTGAGAAGTAAGACAATCTGCACATCTATTCAGTTACAAGTAGATGATTGTTCGGCAAGTAACTGAGGTAATGCTTGGGTAAAGATGTGAACAATATCAACTAGAACAGTAAATAAATAGACATTAATTTATACATAAGTGTCTGAACTTTAAGAGCTTTGCTTGAAGTGCTTTGAAATTTAAGCCTATTGCTGAACATGAGCTTATTTCAGTAGGAAACATGCCTTCGGGCCAATAAGTGCTCCGAGGTCTTCCATTTGAATCTGTCTCTGTCTTACTCAAGCTAAAAATAAAGAAAGGGGGGGAGGGGGGGGAAAGAGAGAAAAAAAGAAAGGAAAATAAAACCAGACTTTGGTCCAAGAATGTTATGAATCTTAGATTCCTCTCCTGGTCGCATCAGGTAAGAGAAAGCTATTACACTTTCATAACTCAATTAAGATCACCTCTACACTACATTTTATACAATTCTGTTTTTATTTTTGTTACTCATACAAGAGAAACTGCTATGGTGAAACACAAACTTCTTTTCTTCCTCTAACTGAAGATTATATTATTGTATCTACACAGAATTGTTTACAAAACAAACAGATGTTTGTAGATATTAATGTTACACCCATAACATTTTAAGTTACTTTATTTTAGGTGAAGATTCAAATGTATTCTGTTTGCTCTTTAATACAAAATTTAACACATGCTCTATATGTTATGGAAGCAATGAAAGGGATTTATGAGGAGGAGAACAATGTTGCCCTTACCACTTCCCTTTAAATGGTCTGTTTTGAAAGAAATAAATTATTTAGGGCACAACATTAAACTATGAAGCAAAGCATAATTAATCTGGATGCTGCTTTTGGTTATCTGTAAGAAGGAACGGGAATTTTTTAAACACATATTCTGAATTGTGTCAGAGCCTACATGGCCTACAGAGAAACTCAGGGAGCTCATCTTTGACATATCAAAGTATCTTACAACAGTGTTGTAAGAGCTGTACTGACAACCATGATTAGCCGGAGCATATGCTGACCTCTTTCAGTTAACATCACTCCATTCTGCTAGTACACATGAGATGAGACAAACTAAACAGCCCAGAGGATCTCTTCTGACTTCGAAGGAATATGCACATTCCCTTTCATTTTCATTTACAATCCTGCAGCAAAGTAAAAGAAAGGTTATTCAATCTTAAATTCCTTCTTTTATATATATATATATATATGAGAATGAAAATTCTTGAATTCCTGATTCAAAATATTTTGTTTCTATGTGTATTCACGGTGCAGGGTCTGCATGCCCATGTTGCTTCAGAAGTACACATGACAAATGACTACTGGTCCCCTACCTCTCCACAGCACCAGTAATGAACCACAACTTCACACAAGTCTTGGGTTTAAAATCTCCAAGGTAAAGGAGGAAAAGCTGTGAATTTACAATCAGATAAATTGCCTGAAGAAGAACTGCTAGAGAAAAGTGATCTTTCTTTCTCTTATGGTGTTCTGTTATGCAGTGGTGATTCTAAGCAGCAGTCCTCACAAAACATCACACGTTTGAATAATAGTCTCAGGATCAAAAGTAAGCACTGAAAAAGGTCTTTTGCAAAAAGCAGTGTCACCTCAACAGGTAGGTAAGGTTTGGTGGATTTCAGAATGAAGCTCTAGGTGGCAGCTAGATGTGCAGCCTCCATATGCCAGGGATGGAGGCATTCTGAAGAAAATAAGACAGCTATGTTAATCTAAGGTGGCTCCAGTTCAGCAGACAAACTGCTTCCCACACGGTTATCTATCCAGTAAGACAATCTGTTGAAACAGCTGATTTCTAGCTCACTTTGTTGTCATATGGACAAACAAGGATTCCTCCTGAAAGGCCTCATCCTGGCAATGTAAAAAAGAGACAGCTTGCCTGGGAAAAGTGTAAGAAGAACCAGCATATACACTGGGGCAATGATAGGCAGCCTTAGCTTAAATAAAATCCAGTGCCTTAGTTAGAAAATAAAAGGTGGTTTTTGAGGATAACATATCATAGAAAAATGCGGGGGAGAAGGGTGTAAATATGTATATACGCCATATTTGTATATAAAGAATCAGCCATGAGGATCCAGATTTCTCTCCCTCTCTTGCTTGGAAAGGAATATCCTTAAGGAAAGATAACAGAGGCTAAAGTTGTCTGAAGGCTCAAAGGGCTGGCCCACCACTAATCTAACAATTAGGTTATGTATGAACTATGTTAACATACTGGAGGAAATACTACTAGTTTCTCTGACTGCAGATTCACAAGTATGTTTGGCAGGACTCCTGAAGCTGGTCTGGCTCCCTCATTTTCTGTTGATGTTCCAGCCAAAACCACTTATTTCAGGATGAACCTCCTCCTTCTTTACCTTCCATTCATGCTCCTTTTTGCAATGGATCAAACAGCTTACAATTACTTAGCTGTCATGACAAGGGTAAACACCTGATTAAGTTGTTTGGTGGCTGATGCAGCATTCCTCAGATCTGCTAGTTGTTTGTAGTGAGCCATACAACCAGAAAGCATTTCAGGTTATTTTTCTTCCTCTAGTACAAGTTGCAAAATATACATTTGGTGTACATTATTTGTAGTGGAGGTCCTTTCTACACATGCACAGAAAGCTTGACACATCTCATTAGTGTGAGCTCCAGGACAGTGACGTATATACTGAACTTCAAGGTCAACTATGGACTCTGAGATCCCTGAAGTGAAATATCCATCCAAGGAAAGAGGAATTCAACACTATTAAATTAAAAAAATAAAGTAACTGGAACTGAGGACTGATCCTATATACACTAGGTGCTACCCACAGGGAGATCTTGCAGAGCTCTTCACTATCCCATTAGGGAAGGAACCATTAGGAGCTATATAGACACACACTATAAAAGCAGGTAACAGTCCACAGTTGTGGAAGACAAGCCTTATAAACGAAAACAGGACAAAAAAAAAAAAAAAAAAAAAGGAAGAAGTTAATTTGATAATAAATTCAGTTGTTTCAGCTTTCAAAAAGAATATGGAACTAAACAGAAAGGAGGCTCTGGAAAAAGCAAGCTGAGGAAACAACATGTTCATCCAAAATTCAGAGTCAAAACTAGAAGGACATTCTTCATCTTGAACCCAAGGGAAGTGCAGAAAGCCTGAGACAGTTGCATTTGTTCCACCTTGAGAAGAGAAGGCTCCGGGGAGACCTTATTGCAGCCTTTCAGTAGTTAACAGGGGCTTGTGAGAAAGATGGGGACAAACATTTTAGCAGGACCTGTTGCAATAGGACAAGGGATAAAGGTTTTAAACTAAAATAAGGCAGATTTAGACAAGATAAATTAAGACTTTGTTTTGTAATTATCGTGGTGGAACACGGGAACAAGTTGCCCAGAAATGTGGTAGATGCCTCATTCCTGGAAACATTCAAGGTAAGGCTGGACAGGACTCTGAGCAACCTGATCTGGTTGAAGATGTCCCTGCTTATTGCAGAGTGTTGGACTAGTTGACTTTTGAAGGTCCCTTCCAATCCAAACCATTCTGTGATTCTACAAAATATACATCGAGACACTTGATATCTTTGCTGGAGTCCATTGCTCAGGAGAGAGCATCATTCCATTTTTGCTGGTGAGGAAAGACCAGTATCAGGACTTTTTTTTTTTCCTTTTTTTAAGACATTTGGTGCCAGAGACTCTAGTACTCCAGTGTTTGGACCTCGTACTGACATGGCAGAGGCTTCACAGAAATAATTAATATTTGCAGAAAAAAAGATGCTTTCAGTCCAAAGATGTGACAGAGACCTTGAAGTAAGCATCTTGCTGGTCAAAATACACACTGCAATGCTTACTTTTAAAGCTGTAAACCATCAACGTCACTGTTCTAAACTTGAATTTCTGAGTTTCAGAATAGGTCTTCAGCCTCTTTAATACCAAAAATACCATACTCTAAAAACAAAAAACAACAATAAACATACACACACAAAACAAACAAACAAAAAATCCACATAACCTTAGACCAGTTCTATTATTCAGTAATCCAATAAGTATTTATACTTTGTTAGAGGAGGCCGTCATGGACAAGGTCTTGGACACAAAGAAAAAGGATCACATACAGAAAAGCTTAAAAATGAGTAAAACACCCTTGGGATGAAACATGAAACCTGCACATCTCCCATGATGGATAAAGTATAAAGATG
Source organism: Columba livia (assembly GCF_036013475.1). Lineage (NCBI taxonomy): Eukaryota > Metazoa > Chordata > Aves > Columbiformes > Columbidae > Columba > Columba livia. Next base: position 193,686,356 of record NC_088602.1, read on the forward strand.
GTGGAACTAAAGGGAAAAAAAAAAAAAAAAAAAAAAAAAGAAGCACATCCATCTTTCTTTCAAAATCTGCATATATATTGGAAAGTGCAGGACTGAAGAACATCCATGCCTAGGTCACCGATACATCTCTAGGGCTCCTGGCATTTCAAATACTTTGAAGCATGGTATGGAGACAATCTTTAGTGTAGACTTCTAGATTTAATGGCATAGAGGAAGGCATATCACAATCTGCAAAAGCTGGAGTACAAAAATGACAAATGCAGTTTACTGCATTTATGACAACAATTCCCAGTGGAGTGCTGAGATATCAACTATCTGAATGAGTTTCCACTCCAGCTGGAATGAGCCTAATGGCAGGATCCTAATAACACTCACAAAACTGTATCAGGAACCTGTGGGGAGCTGGATGCCAATCCATTTGACCAGTGATTTTGGAATAATTTTCCCCTAATAGCATGTTCTTGGAGAGGCTGCTTACCTGAAGGCTTCTTGTAAGATCTAGGAACTGAAGGAGAACTTCACTAATTACTAAATTCCACCACATTTGCTTGCATGTTTTCTCAGTATATATTGCTGTTATCTGTACTGCCCAAAATTCAAATCCATTCTAAATTATGTGATTCATTCAAATATGATTTCCTCTAAGGCAGAATAAGTAATTATTCTGAGTACAACATTTTGAGGATCAGTGGAAGAAGTGGCAGATTAAGTCTGTATTACTAGTCCTTTACATTCTGTTCAATCTTAATAAGGTAGTTAAAAGAACTGAGGATGTGGTATGCACCATTTGTTTGTGCTAACGCATACAAAACACTGGCATAAAGGACATAAAATGCAGTCTCTCTGGGTGTTTCTGAGGCAAAAAAATCTCAAATACTCACTAGAAAAAAACTTTTCAGCTATATTTTCCATAATGATTCCATCTACCATTGGAAAATGCTTATAGCACCTATTACCAATGATCAATTATCCAAATAAAATTATTTTCCAGTCTCACTGTCATCAAGCAACTATTTATTACTAATACATATAATTTTTGCAATATTCTTCCTCTATATGTCAGCCTAACAACCCCTGTTATTAAAAAAATAACCAAAAACACTCTCATGATTACAGTCTGTTCGATTCTTGTCACCATAGACTGATGTCTTCACACTGATAATCCTAAAAATGTCACTGAAACTGGCTTTTCTACAGCAATATGAAATGACATTTTTGTTTAAAATTTCCTGTCACCATAATTTATTTTTCAATTATGACTCATTGAGAATGCAGGATATTTTCTGGCTAGGAATTAGTCACATTAAGGACTGGCAAACTATGTATGCTGATGGTAGCTGAATAACCTTTGGACTATTTATACTACTATTTGCCATGGGATATCAAGCTATAAGAATGTAATCTATTAAAAATGTGTCCATCTTATCTTAAAACAAGATTTGAAAAATAGTACATCCATTTACTAGAACTGTGCTCGTTGTCTTATGATGGATTTGGGTACAACGGTCATTGCAATAGAATAAATCGAGAGCATCTAAGCCAAAGGCTGGAAGTATGAAGATCTACAGCAATGCAGAAAAATATTAATAATTACATGATGTTTGAAAAAGAGTATGATGCCATAAAAACTAATTGTTAAGGATCTCTAATAAAGTTTATAGTATAATTTCTTGACACAGGCAGTGGAGGCATCTTCCCTGGGGAGATAGAGAAGTAGAAAATATATGGTGGGAAATACACTGAAAAATCTAGTAACTTTCATCTTTAATTTCTGCAGGGTATGATCTACTTCCAGTTACCCTGGTGTAAATGCCAACGAAAGAAACTCGAATTGTAAAATCAGATCTTTCTTTAGTTTTTTAGTACACATCTTATAATAATAAGTGCACAACAAGTGACAAAAGACTGGTTTGGGACACCTTTTGCCCTGCTAGCCACTTTGCCAAAAGGAGATCCTTTAAAGATCAATAAATATATTTACTGTACTGCAACCAAAGCAGTATAAAGGCCTGTGATTCAAATAGAAAGAGATTTCTAAAATGTGGCCTCTCTATAGAAAATTATGTTCAAATTTTATTTTACTGCATTGTCTTCAAGCTGAGAAGTATCATTCCCTAAAAGTGATCTGGAAACTCATGAAACGGGTTAGTAAAAATAAAGTTATTAAAAAATCTTCCAGTGAGCAGGAGGCTGTAAACTTCTTCTAACCCAATGAAAAAGCCAAAAAGTAATGGAACATACACTCATAGCTTTGGAGGAATCTGCATCTCACAACTGGGAAAAAAATCAACCTACAACAGATTCTAAAGAAAACACCAAACCAAAACAAAAAAAATATAAAATAGATTGCAAGAAACCACATGGAATCTTTAAGTCTCATATTTTCAGTTATTTTTCATTCCCTTTTCCATACACAGCTCCCCACCCATAATAGTATCTATCATGCATGAGCACATGTTGTTGAAGACATTTCATATCTTGTCCAGCATGACACCATCACTGCTAAGAGAAGAACTGCACCATCTCTACAGTCTTTTAAATGCTAAGAAAATGTGCTATTTAAAGAATCTTGGGCAGTCTGAAAATATCTGCAGAAGAGATCTAGAAGGACGACAGACAGTGAGTCTGATTTTGTCACTCTGGGATTCTGTCTTTAAAATGGTGGGCCAGAAACTCCTTACACTCAGAGTGGTACCGCATGATCACAGCAAATGTAATGATTCCATCTTGCCATCAAGATGAGCAGTAGGACCAATAGGCAAAGGGAAAAAAATGTAAAACTGACAGACAGGGTAACTTGTGAACATTTGCTTCAGCTCTTCATGTACTGTGAAGTACCTGCGTTTCAGCACTCCTCTCAAGAGGCTGTGTGTGTCTGTGCATGTAATTATGGTATAAAACTGACAATATGAAGACCAGATAGAATTAATAACCTTTACTAATTTTACAGTACAAATAGCAATGTAAATATCATTCAGCCTCAAAATTTATGTCCGATGGTGTCCTGCAAGTGAATTCATTAATTCAAGAAGTGAGTTTATTAATTATTCTAATAGCTTGGAAAGCACAAGCGTGTGACTGCTAAGGATAGCAGATGTATTCTATTCACTTTGCATCGCTTTCCCTTCGTCATGGCACTATACTGTCGCATCTCTGAAACATATAAAACTATATTTGAAATAATGCACTGAACTTAAATGGTTGAGAATTTAAGCCCTGTTATTAAAAAATTATTCACTCTTGCAGTGAAACTGAGACTCAGAACATTTTTGCAATGCCTACTGAAGGACCACTGAAGATCAAACTCCTCAGTATTCTGCTTTGGGGAACACCACTGGATGTCCAGGGACTGCAGACATGAGGCATCTACTCAATCACACACTTAAACTTGGCAACAGACTAATTCAATGTGCAATTTCCCAAGTGATTGCTAATAAAATACTCTCACCTGCCATTTAAATATTCTCATGCACTTAATAGACACTTGTTCAATGAATCTTTCAAGCAGTTAGAGACTATTAGCTTACACTACAGCATTTACGTGGAAGTACTGAAGAAAATCCAATGGTAGCCAACTAAAATACACATATAATCTCAAAAGGAGAGTTGAAAAGGGATTGCAGGTTTTCTGCACTAATTCTCTCAATTATTTCTACATCACATGCTCGCATATTGCAGTAAGCTGTGTGCATGCCACCCACAGTAACCAAGTTCATTCCCTAAGTTTAAAGGCATGCTTGTACCATTTGATTTAGCACACTAGCATTAAATAAATTTTGCTGATACTCAGTGATTCTGCTCCAATAAGACAGTATTTAACAATTTTTCACTGGAGTAAATTACTGACTTTGGTTCTACTACTAAAGCTATTGCTTCTTTCCAAACAGTTGCTTCTTCAAGACTTAACTCAGGAAAAAGCAATAAATAAAAAGTTTGTCACTGAAACTGGACAGTATCTGACCAAGTGGATAAGAGAGTATCTCCTGAATAAGGTATAGCATGAATGGGAATGTGCCATGATATAATAATACTCTACGAACTTGTAATTGTACCATCTTGAAATGAAGTTCCTGATGTGATGATTCAGCAAAGGCAAGTTAGATAAATATTCCTTCAGATTTTACATTATAAAAATAAAAAAAACCTATTTGATCTGCTATCCCAACCACCTGCTTTAAAATTTCATCTAGTTAACAATGTACTGAGACCAATAATTTGTTCTTGGCAAGAGTCAAATAATTTCCTGAGAGTTATTTAGTTCTAATTTGACAGCCTCATGTGATGGAAAAATCACTTGTTTCTCTTGGCAATTTGTCCCAGCGGTTAATCACCTCTCTACTAAAAGTATTTGCCACATATTTAATTTAAATTTCTGGCATCAGCTTCTACTAACTTGCTTTGCTAAATTAAAAATCCTTTTATTACTAAGTGTTTTAGACAAGTTAGCAAACCACCTCTCAATCACATCTGTGATAAGCTAAACATATTCTGATGCATATGAAACTGTAAGGTATTTTCACCTATGAAAAGCTCAGTTTTAGTATTCATATCTTCACTCTTTTTATTTCCAATATTAAAAAGAACAGCCACAATCAAGTATTAGTTCTGCTAATGCTTTACACTGAAGTAAAATAACCCCACAATCATTATCTATTACTTTGCTTTTCTCCTTCAAATATGTATCATTTACTCTGCTGTCACTGTTGATGTTCACACTGAACAAATTTGAAGTTCAAAAGAAGTAGGCTTAAAGACTTACTACTGATATATTTTTTTTTCCTTCTTTTCAAATTTCCCTCCCAAAAATGTTTAGTGTCTTATTCAACAATTGCTTCTGCAATTTAAAAACTATATATAATCAGCAAATGGGTATGTGCTGGCATGAAATGAAACACCTTAAAAATGCTAAAATATGCTGTATTTTCATTGCCATTTATCAACCAAACTTGTCATCTTATCAAGAGAAACAAATTAATTGGTGAAATGTTAAGTCCATAGAAAAGTCCCCTATGCTTTCTTAACTACATCCTTTTCCCTTAACTATTAATTGCATCTCTTATTACACACACTGTTATTTTTTCCCATAACTTGTACTGAATCACAGAATGGCTGGGCTTGGAAGGGACCTCTGGAGATCATCTAGTGCAACCCACCTGCTAAAGCAGGTTCACCCAGAGCAGATCACACAGGAATATGTCCAGGTGGGATTTGAGTGTCTCCAGAGAAGGAGACTCCACAAGCTCTCTGGGCAGCCTGTTCCAGGGCTCTGGCACCCTCAAAGTAAAGAAATTTTCCTCATACTCAGATGGAGCCTCCCGTGCTTCAGTCCGTGCCCGCTGTCCCTTATCCTACCACTGGGCACCACTGAAAGGAGTCTGGTCCCATCATCTTGACATTCACCCTTGAGATATCTATAAACATTGAAAAGATCCCCTCTCAGCTTTCTCCAGGCTGAACAGGCACAGCTCTCAGTCTCTACTCATAAGAAATACCAAATGAATTTATTTTTTTTATTTTCCCTAGTGCCACACTGAGAAAAAATTGCATACTTCTTAGGTGTCATCTGAAAATCTCTTTTTCAGAGGCTAAAGTTTACCTGGTTAGAGCTAAATGATGATGTGGGTAGAAATAACTAAAACCGGCACAATTTTGTTTCCATTGCCTATTTAGAGTGACCTCAGAAGTAAACTAGGCTATTTGCGGCCCTAAACAACACATGTAAAGACTCACCGAGGTGATTCAAGGAAAAAGAATACTTCAGAAAATTAAGAAAAGTAAGGATCTTTCTTTTCATTTAGATAAACATCAGACCAAATGAGTAATAAAGCACATGTAACTCCAAACACTTAAAAAATACTGCACATATATAGAAAATATTTACTCCGGACCATCTTATTAAATGTTCAAAGTCTTACTAATGAAAACACTATATATGTAAACATATATACATTTACATGCATATGCATGCGTAACATTCTACACTGAAATCTTGTTTGTAGAAAAAAAAAAAAAAAAAAATAATTTGTGCACCTCTCTGTAAAAAATTACCAACTGCTTTTCTACTGAATTAAAATTTGATGTTGATTAGAATAAGCACAGCCAAAGGGTAAACAACCCTATATATGTGATGATTTTGTTTATCATTTTTGACTTAAAATACTTTTTAAAGTATCTTCATTGAAAGATTATTTTTTCTTTTAAACTCAGATGGAAGACGAACTGTTCAGACAAGAATTAACTAGATGAACACTTCCATTTATAATCTGAATAGGGATTATGCAGGCTACATGGCAATTCTCATCCCAGAAGTACTTCATGATTACAGTAGTTCCTGGATGCAAAATTATATCATAAATCAACACTGCCTTCCTGTAAACTATATAATATTATGTATAGAAACCATATAAAGAAAGAAAATAAAATGTTACTTTAATGTTCATGATTATATGCCAGACATCATTAATCTGGCTGCTTGACCTAGATTTGTTATATTGTATACACAGCAGCTGTGTTCTTCTTCATATGGAAAATGATGGAAAAGAAACCATACAATATGAAATCTGGGTCCAGCAATAATTTTTGACTGTTCACGGAGCTCATTCATAGATACTCCCTATGACAAAATTTCCCTTTTACAAATCTAGCTTTGCCAGAACTAATACAAAATTCAGGCATAGATGAAATTAATTTTCCATGGAAAGAAAAAAAATAGTTTATTTTCCTCAAACAACATTCTCTCCGAAAGAGCAGACTGCTAAGAATTCTGTTTTATTGATTCTGGTTTGTTGATTTACTTCTAATATAAATGATTTAGTAGTTGGCTATTAAGCATGAAAAGGTGATGAAAAATGTGCCCATGCTAGAAGTTTCGTATTTTTAATAAACGACCATTAGATATATTCAGTGCTGCGCATGGAACCATGCAAAAGTAATTGTAGTTACAGTATAACTACTTAAAATGTACCCAGAAACACAGGTTGAGAAAAGAATTCTCTATATAACCATATAATGTCTTAACACTATCCAGTGTTTATGTGTTTGCCTGTATAGTTTATTTTGGAAAGAGCTGCACTTGGCTTTATAAGTAATTTACATCAAAAAGATTCATACCCTATGAACCAGCTTGACAGAAAAATGAAAGAGTTTCTCAATAAATTGTGCCACAATTAACAAAAAAAAAAAAAAGAGTGGTTTTTTTTTTCCCAAGAGCTACTGCCCTATAGCTTTACACAATGCAACTTTTAATTCAGTCTTTATCTACACTGCTTGATAAATTTAGTAGCAATAAGTACTACCTCCACATACCATGCCAACAGAATATAAGAATGTCACATTAAATCACCTATTAATAGAACAGGTTTTGTTGTGTAAACCACATTTCAAGATACTAACATAAAGCTATACTAATATGTGTTCATAAGAAACGCGTTATTAAAGTACGTAGATGTAATGTAAACACAAAAATACTAATAGACTAGTTTCACAAAGTCTTACAAAAGTGTTCCACAAATGAGATATTAAAAAAAAATTACTGCAATTCTTCATTGACTTATTTTTTTTTTATTTATTTATTTGGGGATGAAGTTGCAGACTTTCAAAATAAGTCAGTAACAGTTAAATTGTAGACTGACAATTTGAAAAGTTGTCTTTTTCCACCCACCCCTTTATTTCTTCTTCTTAAATCGATGCCATTCTTTCCAGAACAACAGCATAACTACCCTATTTCTCACAGACAATGACAAAATCCAAGAACAAGAAGCCCCAGATTAGATGCAATCCTGAATCACAATAAAAACATACAAGGGACCATTTACAAGAGACAGACATATATACGTACACAAACACCAACATCTTCACCCCACAGAGCTGCAGAATAGACATTTCATTTTTTTAACCAGATTTTCTTCAGTATGAGCAATAAATGCTCAGCAGTTTAAAAATTAGGTCATTCAGAATCAACTGTTTAAAGAGATTATCATAATATTGGTACAGTAAAAATATTATCAGAAAAACGAATAATAGTGAAAAAACAGTATGAACACTGGGCAGTTGATAGACACAAGACTGCAAGAGCATTAATGTCATGATATAAGCTATTTTTGGAAATTCCCGTCGTTTTCTGGGGTGGGTGTTTTGCCTGTGTTCTGAGTTTTTTATTCATTTGTACAGAAAGAATATAAACCTATCTGAAGAAAAGGCCAATCTTTCCAGCACTGAATCAGGACACTTACTCATGGGATGAGTAGGAGATAGCAGATGAAAAGCCCACTTTTTTTCTCCATGGTACAGACAATCAGGGTCTTTTCTCTCTCCTTTTGTTATTCAAACAAAGTGAGTAGAAATTAGATTGCTTCTTTAAAACAAACACTATTATTTAGGTTCCCTCTTCAAGGCAATGTCATACAGTGCTTTGAAGGGTACCACTCGCACAAGAACACAAGGAAATAACATATTTCAAGGAGCTATTTGTCTGGGAGCTATGGAAAATAAAGTACTAGGGTAACACCCACTATATTCTTTCTTTCTCAAATGCTGCAATTCCTTTTGATTCCCATGACTCAGCTTTCACTGATACAGCATGGCTTGAATAATCCTACTACAGCATTTAGTGCTTCCTGTGAAGAGTTCCCATGCTGAAGGAATGATGGGACATGTATCACACCCAGTTATCACAGGGATGAAATAATGGAAGCAGAGGGAGAAGAGCTTTACGTAATCCTTCCCATTTTTTTTGGGATAGAAGTCAGCTCCTCTGCCTTCCATGCAAACAGTCAGGACTTGACACATAATAACTGACATAAAATACAGCTTTTTGCATTCCTACAAAGTTATCTTGGGTAACTTCTGACTGAGGATGGTCTCATGCAAGCTAGAGAATGTTCTAACAGTAATACACAGGCAGGACAAAAAGTTATTACATTTAAAAAAATGAGAAGTTTGTTATGAAGATAAAATTTCCTAAGAATTCAACACCTAGATGTCAGGACATTTTATTTTCAAAAAACAATATTTATGTGACATAATATACGACAGTGCAGAAACGAAGATATATCTCTTTAATCATTGTTTCCACATCTACTTGTACAGAAATGTGCCAGGCACACTATATATTGTGACCTCTTCTTAATCTGTTCCACGCATATTCAGCAGGCAGATTAAGGCAGCAATTTTGAATTCTTCCAGACCTGACTATTTACGTTGATGACATTAATAACCAGAATAATGTGCAGTCATATCACAGCAACACATGCCTGAAACAGAGCTGAGCAAGAAGTTTTCTCTGAAAACATTGCTGTATACTTCAAAATAAGTAAGTGTGTTTATGCCTACTATCAGCAAAAGGAAAACAAACAAACACAAAAAAATGCCATGAGAGTATTTTGGGTTCTTATGCTGCTAAAACACAAAACGAACCAGGGGTAAATCATCTGGCTTTCGTGTGTGTGTGAAAATAAACCAGATCATAAAACATAAAGGGTTAAAAGAAAATTTAATTTTAAAAAAGGTGGAAAATACCCAACAGATGGTACATCTGAGCTGAAGCTTCTGAGCTGAAGGAATCACAAAAGCAGGAGGAAAACCAACACCTTTTGGTTTGTTTCCACATTATCTGTACTAAACAGAACTATTTACATCAAGCTGCATGAAATATGAGGGCAAATCTTTTTAGGACATGATTTATCTATTCTCAAAAACCTAAATTAAAGGAAGTAACATGCCTTTTCTGAAGCCTTTGAACACCACTCAAAGAATAAAAAATAAATTACTGACGACGGTTGGCTGCATCTGAAGGAATAAATTTTGCCCATCACGTTTTAAAATACAGCAAAGTCCACAAAAAGCCGCTGAAAACTCACAGTGCAGAATTGGATTATCTGTTCTGAAAGCATTCTGTATTTAACACAGGAATATTACAGGCCTGTGTGAAGCAAAGGTCTCAACAGATCTATGTAATGAGAACTAGAAGGGCAATAACACCAAACACTTTAGGTGACTATGGCCATTTCTATGCTCTAGTATATTACGCTGATAACACTTTGCAGTGCAAGTACATAAGGGAGATTACGGTGAAAACTGGTGATAATAAACACAACACTATTACATTGTTTCTCATTTGTTGCAACAGACTTTTTATGTGCAATTATGTAATTACATTTTCTAAAGAAAATTGAGAACTTCATTTCTTTGCTGTTGAGAGGTTTAATTCTTACATAATCTAAAAAGCCAATAATCATAAATTTGTTGCCTCTAGTCCATTATATGGATATAAATGGATACAAATAAGATGTGATGAAAAGTTCATATAAATTCAGATTTCAAAAATGTGTTATTCCAAAGGTAACTCTGAGACAACTACTAGATGACGCACAATAAACTTGACATGTTATTGTTAATATATTTTTAGGTTGCTTACCACTAAAAGAGAGATTCATACATTTGGTAAGAATAAATGAAAGTAATTTGATGGCTAGATACCATCAAATATCACTGAAACATTAGCATGAGATCACTTAGCTTCGAAATACTTACACAAATCATGAAAAACAACACTGTATGAGATACTTTCCCTGATCCTATAGAATTTATTTTATGCTGACCAAATAAAGCCTCTGTTCAGCCAAAGAGCAGTTATTTCCTAAAAGGATGCACTGTTACTTGTAATAAATCGAAAATTGCTGTTGGAGTCCAACTTTAAATGGAGTAAAATCAGCTATCATTTTTGTTTGCTCTTAAATTTTTGACTATAAGTGAAACAGGCACAATGAACTCTTTACTCTGTTTCCTTCTTAAAATTTCAGTCTTGGAATTAATAACCCTAGCAAACTGAAGAAGCAGAAACTATAAAGCCCTCATGTCATCCTATCATTTGGCTTGCTAATATGGCAGCATTTACTAAAGGGTATTAAAAGAAAATATGGACACTTTTATTGTTCTCCTTGAGGCAGAAAATACTGCAGTGCGGAGATTCATTACTAAATATTTTACCACTGTCCAGCTGCCTTACAGTCAATTATGTTCAGTTAATGTGCATCTTAATGAAGATCTTGACATACAGTTATAATCACAAACTGTCCGCTCCAATGTCAGTCTTCAGTTCATGATTGGTACTTTGTTGGCATAATATAACAAACACTTTCTAATTATGTTTCAGTTCATTAAAATTAAAACAGAGTTCAATAAAAGCAACTTGCAACATGTTATTTATTTAAGTGAAGAGATAATCCTATTCTAGAGAAGAAGATTCAAGTAATAAAAAAATGAAAAATGCACAGACTAAAGCTATTAACATTGTGCCTGGTCAGTACTGAGGTTCACTTCCAGTTGGTTATTAAAGTTATTATGCAAATATTCCCCATAACAAATCAACACACTCCAGTAATGTTGTGACTTGGAAGAGAAGATATATAGACAAAATAATATCCCCAAAACACAAAGGTACTTCTTGCAGCAGATTTCTCTTTGATTCAAAGGCCATGGAGGCTGCTACGCATGAAAAACAGACAATCACAGATCTATAGAGATTAATCTATTCAAGAAATGAGAATATTGGGAAAGGACAGAAAATTAGATATTTAGTAAAACATGCTTCCTTGTTTCTTATGAGATTTCCAACCAGGATATATCATCTAAGTTACCACTCATGAAACTGTGATTACATCAGTGCTGCAGGTTGTGGGCAGAGTATTAACTAGTATCAACGTATCTGTATCTCAGTCACCAGGGATGAAGAGGATGGCAGCCCACGCCACAGGAGGGAGAACACTTCTCAAGAAGCATCACTGATGACCACAGCTTGAATACAGATTGTGCACCATGCAACCACCTTGACTTTTATGCCTCTTTTTAGACAAAGTAATCCCATTAGCTTCACACTGGCAGAGAAGAAAATAATATCTTTTTCAAGGCGGTAGGAATAATAGGTATGCTTTGGGGACAGAAATGGGACACGGGCTGGTCCTCAGCCTCACTGCTTTATGAGGGTACAACTGAGACTTCAGTAGATTGTTACTTCACAGTGTAACTAATAGGAAAAACAAAAGAAAAACAAAACCAAAACCCACCAGACTGTAATCAGGAAATGGCTGTGGTATGAGGAAACCGTATTTCAAAATATCCTTCCAACAAAAGACATCTAGTTACAGCACTAGGAATAAAAATATTGCTGCTCCAAGAAGAATATGTGAATTTTACATGAGCATTTTTACAGCAGAAAACTGCTATTTATCACATGCATTGTGCAGTTCTCTAATTTTATCTATTACCATGGACCTCCTGTATTAAATCTTTCCTAGTTTCTTCATAAATACGTTTTGAATAGACTGTAATTTTTACAGAAGTGCAGGGGATAATACCCTCAGAGAAACAGTTCTGATTTTCGTAAGAGACATTGTCAAAGTGCCAGAATTAACAGATAAGCTATCTAATTTTAACTACTTAATATGGGGGACAGGGGCAGGAAGGGGGAGGGATGGGCACAAACAAACTAAGAAGCAAACAAACAAAAAAACAACCACAAGAAATCATTCATTCTCTCAAAACACTAAGTAAAACAAAGGTGAAATTCTTCTTACTTCATCCTCACCGATCCTAGGTGATGAGATGCAATAAGAGCTTGCTTAGACTCTTTGCAGCCTGAATATATGCATGACAATTGTATTATCACTGTAGACTTCCAGCCAGTTAAGATTGATGTGAGTAGGCAAAATATTAAAAATGCACAAGAATTCTCATTGCTGGAGAATTTAGAAAAGCTGGGTCTTGTACATTCAGCACCTTTCCTGCTTCGAAGACCAAAGTGATAGCAAGATGTGGTCACAGACTTGAAAATTCATTCTCCAGTTGAGTGATACTCACTTTGTGAAAGAGTTAAAGTCTAATAATATGAAATACACAGAAAGCTTCAAGAGGAAAAATGTATGCTGTAAAACTACACAAAAGGCTGCAAATGTATGACTCTGACAGCATTTTCTGATTGTATTTTTTACTGTATTCATTGAAAAATAAAGGTTGGTTTTCATATGTATCCAAAAAATACCATTCCTGCTTTATATATATCTTTTGAATGTCTACAAATGTTTGCAGGGGTCTTAAATTAATTGGAAATTGATTTTTTTTTTTTTAACCTTTGTATTACCTCTATGTTAATCTTCTCTCCCTTCTTTCCTCTAAAGGAAGAGATGGCATAAATTCCCTTCACCTAATGACAGCAGCATTAAAATGGTTTTGATTCATCTTCCAATTCCAAGTCTCATTGTAGTAAATGAAACTAAAGAAAAGACAGTTCTCTGTTCTGCTGACACTTTGGTTTGTACTGTGTTCTCCAAATCTGGCCTACCCAGGCAAGCAGCAGATGCCATATCCCCTTATCATTGCATGGGGAATAGTTATTTTTGTTTTCTCTTTGCAAGTTCAAAATGTAGCCAGTGCTGCAGAATCAAACAAAGCTCTCAAACACATGCTAACCTTTAAATGATTCAACATTTTGAAAGCTTCATTCTTCTATTATTCTGCAAGAATGATTAGTAAAAAATGTGCTAGTCCTCTCACCTGGAAACTAAAAATCATTCACACAAAGCTTTCCTGGCATAAACAGAACACCAGGAAAGAAATACTGAGGTTATTCAGGCCCTCTCCCCAAAATTGGCTGTCTCCACACTGAAAGATCTCAATGTGAAGCTCTGCTAGGGACTAGAACACCAACCAACACAGAAAAAGTGAAAGTTATGATGAAAAAAAAAGTGAAAGTTATGAAGTTGACTTCAACTAAGAAGAGAATAAAAGTTACCTGTGCTTTGCCTCTACTATGTCACTTTCAAATCAAAACAGGAAAATCATGAGGAAACACTACAGTCTAAAGCAGTGTAAGCATTTACTGACAATCCCCAGGAGTGACTCCTAACTGCTTGCAACATTTTTTAAATCCAGCAAAGTACTATCCATTTTCAGTTTGTAGCAGACATCAGATATTTCTGCTGCTCTTTTTAGAACACAAACTTGCAAGCACACACACAAAGACACACTTTCATTAGCAAAGGAAGGAAAAAATATATTTAAAGCACTCAAGAATAAACTAATGCTTCTCTCAGAAAACCGTGCAAACAGAACAAAAAAAAAAAAAAAAATCAATGGATATTTTCAATAATAAAGATAACAATTTTAAAAGGTTATGAGCTTGTGAAAACAATAAGGGCACCTGTTTTATGAGGTAATACATCAAACCAATAAGATAACAAAAATCACCTAGCAACATCAAATCTTTTGGCCTCTGTAAGCTGCCTTCATGTATTGCACAAACTGGCTGTGTGCCTGAAACCTGCAGCAGAATCACTGAGCCTCAGGAACCTTCTGTAAACCAAGGCTCAGAAGGGCTACCGAATCATTCAGTGACACTACTGAATAGTCAAAGCCAAGGTTATATGTGTTGTTGAGTCCTGCATTTAACAGCAGAGATGTAGCATTTTTGGTCCAGAACTGTGAAGAAGACCAGAACCATGCAAAATTTGTCAAGAAATAGCTACATTGATGAAAATCCAAACCCATGCACAGATTGCATTTGTTTCCCATCCATGTGATGCACACCAAACACCCAAGGAGAACCCGTTGTTCTTAATGTTCTCCTGGTCTTCCACGTAATACTGGGTGGCAAACAATTACCTCCTTATTTCCAGCCAGCTTTGCTGAACAAATACATGTGGAATTGTAGCACTGTTTCCTATTTCACAGGCGCAAACCTATCTAAAAATTAAGGGAGTGACCTCAGTATATAGCATGCTGTAGGATTTACCAGCAGAGAAATTGTGTGAATCAGTTGGCCACTGAAAGCTTTTTTTATAGTAGGAAGGTGTATATTTTAAAAGCATTTTATCAGCATGTTTTAAAACTGCAATTTGAATCATTTAAAAGCTCTTGTGAAGCAACTTTCTTACTTAGCTGTATCTCTACATTACCACTTAAAGAAGATTCTAATGAGCAATGCAACTCCATAGCATCACTTTATTACAGAATCACAGAATGTTAGGGATTGGAAGGGACCTCAAAAGATCATCTAGTCCAATCCCCCTGCTGGAGCAGGAACACCTAGATGAGGTTACACAGGAAGGCGTTCAGGCGGGTCTTGAATGTCTCCAGAGTAGGAGACTCCACAACCCCCCTGGACAGCCTGTTCCAGTGTTCTGTTACCCTCACTGAGAAGAAGTTTCTTCTCAAATTTAAGTGGAACCCCTTGTGTTCCAGTTTGAACCCATTACCCCTTGTCCTATCATTGGTTGTCACCGAGAAGAGCCTGGCTCCATCCTCGTGATACTCACCCTTATCATATTTGTACACATTAATAAGGTCACCCCTCAGTCTCCTCTTCTCCAAGCTAAAGAGACCCAGCTCCCTCAGTCTTTCCTCATAAAGGAGGTGCTCCACTCCCTTAATCATCTTTGTTGCCCTACGCTGGACTCTCTCCAGCAGTTCCCTGTCCTCTTTGAATTGAGGGGCCCAGAACTGGACACAATATTCCAGATGTGGTCTCACCAGGGCAGAGTAGAGGGGAAGGAGAACTTCTCTTGACCTACTAACCAACCCCCTTCTAATGCAGCCCAGGATGCCATTGGCCTTCCTGGCCACAAGGGCACAGTGCTGGCTCATGGTCATCCTCCTGTCCACCAGGACCCTCAGGTCCCTTTCCCCTATGCTGCTCTCCAATAGGTCATTACCCAACTTATACTGGAACCTGGGGTCATTCCTGCCCAGATGCAATACTCTACAGTTTCCCTTGTTATATTTCATTCATTTTTTTCCCTGCCCAACTCTCCAGCCTGTCCAGGTCTCGCTGGATGGCAGCACAGCCTTCTGGCGTGTCAGCCAATCCTACCAGCTTGGTGTCATCAGCAAACTTGCTGATAGTACACTCTATTCCCTCCTTCAAATCGTTGATGAATATATTGAATAATACAGGCCCCAGTACTGACCCTTGAGTCACTCCACTAGATACAGGCCTCCAACTAGACTCTGTCCCAATGACCACAACTCTCTGGCTTCTTCCCTTCAGCCAGTTTGCAGTCCACCTCACTACCTGATCTTCCAGACCGCACTTCCTCAGTTTAGCTGTAAGGATGCTGTGGGAGACTGTGTCAAATGCCTGTACTGAATACAGGTTTAATTCATACAGTTCCCAACAAAGCACTATTATATACCTTAGCAATTCCAGGATTTAAGAATTTACCCCCTGATTTGAATGGAGAAGTTCTAACAAAAAATGCTGTGGTGTGTTTGTTTTTTTTTGGTTTTGTTTTTTACTATTTAATGTGCATATTACAAAAATATACATTGGATATCTTCTGCATTGCAACATGGTAACCAGTTGTGTTACAAGCAATAGGCACCCAGAACACAGTATGTTAAAACCTGTCTTGAAGAAGGCAATCCTAGGCTTCTGAGGGTACTTAAGCAAGGGGTTTATCCAAAATCAAATGCAACGTGGTTTTCAATTGTTTGCTTCCTAAGTAACAGACAAAAGTAAACTGTCAAATAAACAAAAACTCCGTCAAATAAGTCAACAAACAGCCAAGATAAAATTATTTTTGATCACAGTTAATTTAAACTGCATTTCTTCAGAAAGCCTGTAGTGAAAAATGTTTATTATCTTTGCAAGTCTAAGATAATCAAATGCTCTTTTCTTTTCAACTATAACAAGCAATTAGGGAACATAGGCGTCTGAAGAACTGCTTCCAGTTCTTTAAGAGCAACAGTAAGACTTGATCAAGACCTAAGAAGAAGTGCTGCGGTACCTATCAGGTTGCAGATGGCAAATGGAGGAAGGTGCCATCCTGAACATCCTGTGACAATCTGAACAAGCAGCTTAATCTCCAGCACGAAGAGGGTTTGCTGACAAATCTCTGTGCTTATTGTTTTCTACAAGCCACTCGTAGGCAATCCCAGGCACGCTAGGCAGGTGGTTATCCCACTTCCTTTAGACCTCATTCCAAGGCACCTGTGTTTCCCCAGGAACATATAAGGAGTCAAAAAATCATAATGTAGATTTCTGGATTTAGCTACCAAAACCTTTATCCCGTACCTTGAAATTAGTATTCACCAACAGTCAACTATTAAATTTTACTTTACTTTTTAAATTTTATTTTTAATTTACCTGACAACTGCCATGTCCAAAATCTGTAGAAATATCTTCTACATGCAATAGCTACAGATTTCACGAGTATATTTTTTTCTCTTAAATCTACATCATCTGTGCAGTCTTGAACTGCCACAAACAGAATTAGCATCTAGCTTTCATAAAGGAAATGGGCAAGTGACTTCAATTTTAGTCCAAATAATAATAAAGATTCTAGAAAACAATGAAGTGATCTTTGCCAAACAATGAAAAGATAGAATATGTATTACTATAAACACAACACAACAGAAGGTCAGTAATTTATTTTTCCGAAACTGCAACTTATTCACTCAGTAGATGTCTCAATAGGATACTATAAAATCGTAACAACAGATATCCCATAATAATCTTTTAACATCACGGTGTAAATGTAGAAAGCATCACCACATAATTCCACAAGAAGAGGCTTTTAGTGGCAAGAACTGGCTACACAAGCAGGAGTCAGATGACCCAGATACAACCCAGCTCCTCTACTGAGTCAGGGCTTATCTGCCCAGGGAAAACAACCTGTAATAGCTTCTCCCACAGACACTCTTATTCCATTAGTCCTAAAATTTCTTTGTTCGGGTAATTTAGCTCACTTTAGAATTTAACTGAAGACAGCACAGTATATTTATCATGTTTAAATTTCATATACCAGCTTATTTTGCAACAGGTTCAGTGTGTAAACAAGATTTGATGATAATGCTGAAAAGAATCAGTGTATCACTTGGTGTTTTCATTTATTCAAAGGATAAATGGCAATAACTTATGTTACATAAATCAGAATAGTATTTTGAATCTACAAATATTCAAGAACTATGTCTAGATTCCCAAATAATGTCATACATATCTAATACAGATATCTGATTGGCTTTTTTCTTTTCTTGATTGTTTAATGATCGTGTAAAACACTATTTTCTAACTTCTATTTCAAAGCAATTCAAAGAAACATTAACTAGTTCCAGATACAGAAGAATTTAAAGAGAAATTTCTTGAACAAGAAGGCAGAAAATTGGCTGCCCTTATGGGAAAATTAAAGAGGCTTCTGTTATCTATGCACAAAATTATTTGTTAAATTGCATGTTAGGGTGCAGTCATTTAATACACTGCATTTACAAATTCTTTTAGTTCAGATTGCACTGATCTACTTTTACGAAGCATCTTTGGACTGTAATTTATATTAAAAACAATTCATAAGTGAATATTAAAAATTGTGCTACACCTGTATAATACAGGGAAACAAAAATAGGCAATTACATCTTCTTGATCAAAACATGATTTTAACTTATAAAGGTGCTTAATTTCCATCTGAATGAGATATCTTAAAGGTAGTCTTACTACATATTTACGTTAGTCATAAAACCAAGACGCAATAACTGTATGTGTGTCCTGGCATCCCCGACATCTCTTCATGGTAGCTGGTACGGGGCTATGTTTTAGAGTTGTGATGAACAGTCCTGATAAGACAAGGATGTTTTAGTTATTGCTGAGCAGTGCTTATATAGTAGCAAGGCCTTTTCTGCTTCTCAGACTGTCCTGCCAGCAAGAAGGCTGTGGGTGCATAGGAGTTGTGAGGGGACACAGCTGGGACAGCTGACCGCAACTGCCCAAAGGGATATTCCACATCATATGATGTCATGCAATAAAAGCTGGGGGAAGAAGGAGGAAAGGATGTTGAGTTTATCTTCCCAAGTAACCATTACACATGATGAAGCCCTGCTGCTTTGTCAGATACCTCTGACAAACATGATACGACAAAGCATTGCAATTTGCTAGTTACATTATTTTAAAAATTCTTCATATATTGCCTTGTAACAGTGAGAGTTTCTCATACTTTTTGCCTCACAGAATGGTAAATGAGTTTTGACTTTACATCATGTAAAATTTCAATGCAGGATACTAGAAAGAAGAGGAATTACAATGCTTTTAGGAAACCGACTCTTCGCATCCTGAAATGATTTCAAACATTTGACAACTAATACCCAGCCAATTTCCATTATGTAAAACACATTTAAAATGTAGTCTTGCAAATGAGTGAACAATCTGTTTATATTTGTGGACTGCTTCCAGGAAGCTACCTCCTCCCTCTTCCCTTAACACTATCCTGCAGACATTTTAAAAATTAAGTTGTCACAACAGTCTTTCCTTTCCCCACCAAAATTAGAGAGATCACTGTTACCACTTACTGAGAAAAAACTGTTCAAGCCTGCTCTCACTGATACAAAATTTGTGGCCATCCCCCCTTGCGTTCAAATTTTGTTTCTTAAAATCCAAAGCATATATGCAGATTTAACATCTGCTTAGTGCTAGAAACAGGCTAATAGTATCTGTATGTTTTTTCCTGACCACAATCTTAAATAAACAGGAGGAAGAAGCAGCTGTAATTCTGTAGCAGCCTAATGCTCTTGCTTCTAACATTACTTTACTTATTTTCATGCTACCAGATCTTTTCATTCACTGACTATTTTACTGGCACTGTCGTTAGACCAGGCTATCAAGGCTTTAGACAGTCCCTTCAAACAGTGATGAATGTTCTCTGGTATTCCATATGTTTTGTGACATTTGAGACTCCCAAGTACCACATTTAATCAGTGCAATATGCTTCAGTGGTTCTCATCGTCACACAATCTCAAAGTCAAAAAGCAACAAAACAACCTCCCCCCAAATTCTTTTAAATGTGATACTTTATCACAGTTGCCAGCATAAATTTTCCGTTAGTGACAGCTCAGTTTTTCTTCCAAATCCACATATGTCCCACTTTAAAATATTCATTCTATTTATGGAACCCATAGAATTATGCAGCGAGTTATAGTATGTGAACACTCGTAGCCAGATTTAAAACATGTGAATGGATTTCATTGAGATGTGTGGAACACTCCTAATAGATCTTTTTTCTTCATGACTCAAAGACAGTATCTCTTGAGTAGTTTAATAAAATTTCATTTAATTAGCTGATCAGAAGATATATTTGAGTGTTACTGACTAATTATATTTTACTATCAGTGTCAAAAGACTGCTTGCTTAACTCTCTTCATTAATAACGCATAGAAATTTCCACTCAAAAGATAGAATAGTTAGGCACATTTACTTCCAAATGACTTATTGCTGATTAATAATTACCTCTTCAATATAATAGATCTCCCTATCTTATTTCTATTATTTATATATATGATATAAAAATATCAGAAAAAATATTCCTGCTAACATTAGGTCTCATTTACTTGAATCACCATGTCAGATAAAAGTTAGCTGTTGCTCTTCAGAAAATATTTATTGATGAGTTTTTTTAACTTTCAACAGATCAACAAAAAAGTCCAAAAGCTTTCAGAAATTACCAAAAAAAAATAATAAATCCTAATATTTCAACACCCTTACAGTTTTGGAATTTCTACAAAACACTGGAACCCACATAGAGCCTAGAACAGCATGTGATGTAAAACCTGTTTCCCTAAATTCAGTCACATTTGGAAATCTCAATCGATTAAATCAGGCATTTCCCAATACTCAAGGCAAGAATAAGACCACAGGAAACTGAAACAACACTAAGGCCCTTTGTGTTGTAACTAGTGAGATTCTTGAACTCTGCGTCCTTAAAACAAGTGAAAACCAACCAAACAAAACAAAACCAAAACAAAAAACAGAAAGGAAAAAAAAAGAAAAAAAGACAGTAGGGAATTTTTAGTCTGTCTTACTGTACATTGCATTGTATTGTATACAAACTCTCAGAGGTGCTCTACTGACTGCTGAAATGAAAATAAGGTAAAATAAGAATGCCTGCCTTCATTCTTAGCAAAAAAAAAAAAAAATAGCTCTAGCAAGCATACAAGTAGAAGCAGAAGAAAAGTAATAAAATAATTTGGTGTGAACATGAAATTATGACAAATGGTTCCACAAAAAAAATCCAAAACAAACAAAAAACCCCATAAATATTAAAACCATATTAATTTCCTCTCCAAATGCATCATTGGAAGATGGAAGTTCTCCTCCATATTCTAAAGAGAGAAGGGAATTACTGTGATTCCTTATTCCAACTGGAAATGCCCATTAATCTTTTGTGTGAGCCTTTTTTCCGACAAAGAATGATAGTCAAATATAAGCAAAATTTTCTAAACAAATCCATTTATATCTCAAAGCTTGAGGCCAGTATCAGGACTATTTCCATCAGAATTGCTGACAGCTGGTCTGTCTGTCCAGGGTTTTCTTTGTCCACACAAGGCAGAGTTCCTAAGTTTTCTGGGCTATTAAGGAAGAAGGGTAGCCAGACCCCAAGAAGCCTGTCTGCCTGCTCAGCACATACACGTTGAACTAAGTCACAGCTGACTGTTTTCCTGCATCACCTGGCTGCATATCTGGCCACCTGTTCATTTAGACAACCAGCCCTTGGCCAACGACACGGACATTTACACTGCTTTTCCAAGGCACCAAGGTTCCCAGGCAGTCTAGGAAGCAACTCTTTCAGCCATTCAGCTTGGCAAAAAGATTTGTCTTTTCCATTTGTACTGTAATCTGCAGTGATAAAACACAGAAGTTAAAAACTTAACAAAGCCATGAAACTGCATCCAGTATTCAATAGCACTCAACAGAACAATTGACTAAAAAAAAAATAAAAAAATAAAAAGGTAAGCTGATAACCCCACAGCTAAAATAGATAATAGAAACCAGAAATGGATAGAAAATTATATATCATAATCAAACCACATCATTTTTTGTGCACCTTGTTCCCTTGTATCTAGGTAACCAACCTCAATCTATAGAGAGAGAAACAGAATTCTACTGGCTTCAGAAAGCACACAGGCTACATGCCACCTCCTTAGGAATAAGAGATCTCTTAAATGCCCCATAAAAGCCCTCCTAAACATTGCAGAATACTTACTGTAACTGTTCACATAGTATTCTGTAAATATCAGGCACTCTCAAACTGAAGAGTTAATTTTCAAATTAAAATAGAAACCATGGCTGGTTTATGTGTCTTGGACAAGCTAAAGATTCAAACATACACCTTTGTGTCTGTCACACCAACTGGCGGGAACTCTCCTTCCAAAACTTCATCATACTCTTTGAAATGTAATCTTATAGGATGCCCTTTCTCTCCCTTTTGCTAACATACAACGGTGCTCAACAGAAATGCCTGCTGTCACCTCCAAATTATCTAATTACTTAACTTCAGAGCAAATAATTTCAGCATGTACTTAGCTTCTGTTTCAGACCTGCCATCCATCTGAAATTCTGGGTTTTTTCTTAAGTGTATAAGTTACTCCAGTGAGAGATACGTTCCCTTTTTTCAACAGAGCACCCAACAAGAGTGTCCTGGTTTCATCTGGGATAGAGTTAATTTTCTTCCTAGTAGCTGCTATAATACTCTGCTTTGGATTTACTATGAGAATACTGATAACACACTGGTGTTTCAGTTGTTGTTAAACAGTGGACTTTTCAGCTTCTCAAATTGGCCTGCCAATGAGAAGGTGGAGAGTGCACAAGAAGCTGGGAGAGGACACGGCCAGGATAGCTGACCAAAGAGATATTCCACACCATATGATGCCACGCTCAGCAACAAAAAGCTAGGAGAAGAGGAAAGGGGGGATGTTCGGAGTGCTGGTGTTTGTCTTCCCAACTAACTCTTGCATGTGATGGAGCCCTGCTGTCCTGGAGATGGCTGAACATCTGCCTGCTGACAGGAAGGAGTGAAAGAATTCCTTGTTTTGCTTTGCTTGCGTGCACATGTTTTGCTTTACCTGTTAAACTCTCTTTATCCCAAGCACGAGTATTCTCACTTTTAGTCTTCCGATTCTCTCCCCCATCCCACTGGAGGGGAATGAGCTGTGTGGTGCTTAGTTGATGGCTGGGGTTAAACGAGGACAGAGTCAACAGGCTGTCAATGTGCTGTAACTGCATCATGTTGTGTAAAGTAATGCTATCCTGTCTCCTTCAACTTCTCTTTTCTCTTACCTTAGACTGCAAGCTTTTTGAGACAGGAATTCTTTCTTCATTTCTGTTTTTGCACAACACAAAGAGATTTGGGTCCAAGGCTGGGCACTACAGTATTACAAATACTGAGGAATAACATTCAATAACTGACTTTGAGCTGAAATAAAATTTTATAGAAATAAGTATTCATACACATACATTCTCTGTTATGGATGTAAGAATTTTACTGCTCAGAAGAAAATAACCATTAAGGTTTGATGTATTGCATTTATTAGATTAGATTTATTAGGATTTAATAGATTACCATTATACTATCTATGCAATAAACAGGTCCATGTAAGTACCAATGCAATCTACACTTGTCAGACTTTAAAAGAGTAACCACTTGTCTTTAAATACAACTTTTAAAGGACTTGTTCCAGGAGAAATACACTAGATGAATGATTAAAAACAAAATAATAAAACTATGATTATTTTTGGATGATACTGTAAAAATAATTGAAGAACACTGTACTGAGCAGTAAACAAACCTAGGCAACGTAAAGAAATTAATACTAGAAAAGTAAAACTGAACACAGATGGAAGGTTGATTTACAAGTGATTTTGGCTTATAAAGTAACTGCAATACTGCAATAAAAAGCTAGAGGTGCTCGCAAACAGTGAGTCCACTATAACTGTGTAACACACTATAACAATCAAAGAGCTAACCGCTCCTAAGGGTATCCCATCATATGCCTCCAATGTGATAGCCTGTCAGTGGTATAATAACCAGTGTAATTTAATTTAAACTATGGCAGACAGTTTAGGTACCTGAACTCCATAAAAAAAAAGATGGAGGGAAATTGGAAGCAATTCAGAGAACAGCTACTAAAATAATGAAAGAGTTGGAGGAACCAAATGTAAAGGTCAGGAGAGTTAGAAGGCAATAGAAGGCAATGTGGAATCACTAAGAAAGGGCTAGACTAACACAATAGTTTGACCAGTAATACAGTGTGTAACCTTAGGCATATTTCCCTTCTCCTCCTTCTCCCTTTTCTTTTCCTTTTTTTTTTGGCAATTTGAATATCTGCACAGATGCGGGCAGACACAGAACTCATTCTGTGTTGCATGATGGCTGGATGGGAATCATCTCCAACCAGAGAGAGACTTAATGACACTGTGGTGAGGTATCCAGGCTAACAAACCATACTGACATCCTCTCTCTGTATTTACAGTCTTTGGCGCAACTGGACTATAATGTTTGGTTTTGTAATGTAAATAAGAATATTTGAGACATTAACAAAATGACAGCAAAAATAAATTTATCAAAATAACCATATACAGTGATCTTCATCTGTCTATATAGAGGGAGAGCAGCCAAGGAAGCATAACATGAGATAATGTTATCATATCAATAGATATTTTAGAGACAGGCCTAAAACACAGTCCCAATTTGCAGTTTAGAAAATGACCCATTGGGGAGTATATTTTGAGACTAGTACCATCTGTGCCTTCATTTCTCCTGGACACTCCAGCATCCAGCTATAACAAACCCTGAGACATTATGTGTCCTGTAGACAGAACCAAGCAATGCTGGTATTACCTAACTCAATACCATAGCATGACAGTTAAGGCAAGGGGAGCTCAGTTCAGCCTTCAAAGCTTTTAGGTTAAGATAAATATTTTTTTGACTAGTGAAAGATAAGATCGCTACTGCTGTGACTATATTTTTCCAGTACACATACCAACTAGTTTAAATTAGTTTGATCACAAGATTCAAGAGGCAGTACTAGCTCATCTGTATCAAGACCATCATCTTTCCAGTTGTTTCTTTCTCTAGAATAATTTTTTTATCTTTCATTAATTACTACTTTTACTCATGTCTTCAAATTACAGAAAATTCAAGGAGTTTCTGTTTCCTTTCATTAGGTGGAAAACCTCTAGCCTTATTTCTGCAAATGTGGGTTTTGAAATGCAGTACTTATCTATTAAACCATGTAGAAATTGCTCCTTTGCTAATTAATACAAGTGAGATGGTTAGGGAAATACTAATAGACTGCATGCAAAGCCTTTGCATTATGACAATTATGCTAATGTTCTGTGATGCATTTCTCTTATTTTCTTTTTCATTGTGGAGACACAGAACATAATCCTGTGAACATCTGAAATCGATGACATTTATTATCAAACTGAACACTAGGCAATCTCCTTTCTGACTTCTAACATTTTATGTTGCCAGTATTTTGTTTTGTGTTTTGGTTTGTTTTTTTAAACAGCTGTCTCTAGAGATGCACAGGCATGAGCAGCTCTAGAAAATATTCTCTCTTCCAGTACTTGGCTCTGTAATTTAAAAGATGCAGCCAGCATCCTCTCCCCATAGACATTCACTGAGGCAAATGGGAAGACTCCTATGAGTCATGGTACAGTGCAGGCTAAGCCAGCCAGTCTTTCTTCACTTATTTCATAAATGTTGCGATCAGAAATGTAGTTTCCATCTGCACAGCATGTGGATTACATTCAGATCATGCATACCTATGAAGGGCAGAAGCACAAATTCACCACAACAGTCTATGTATAAAATATGTAAAAAAAAAAAGATAATGTTTATGCACAATGCTATATATATATAAACACGATACCTAAAAATTCATTCTCAGAAACGGAGAAAAGCAGAAAAGCAACGATCACATCACTGCAGATTAATCTACCACTGAAGCTGTTAATTGATAAGCAATGCATTCCTGCTTTCACTCTGTGTCAGCATTTCAAGGCTGTTTGTTTCCCTGTTCCGGTTTCTTCATCTGTATATATATTTTCAAATCTGTAATTCTTAGGGTTTATTTCCACTGCAGAGGTAAATCTGGCTGCTGCTCAGTTGCATTGACAGTGTCATCTCTAGTCATCCAGCTGTACCTGGGACAAATGGTAAAATACCCAGTCCCAGCAGCCCATTCCAAGGCACAGGCAAACTTCTGCAGAAGGTTGGCTAAACAACATGTTAGTCCTAATTGTTCCCATGTAATTCCCTGACCATGCCCAGAGAGGCTGCCTAATTCCAACAAAATTTTGGGGGGAAAGAACTAGTGGTTACAATTCCCAAAATGAGGCAGCCTACCAGGAGTGCGGCACCAGTACAGATATCATACTAAAGTTCGTCTTTAAAATGTGCTTAGCCTCCATATTTAAATTGCATGTGGTAGTGCAGACAGGTAGCTGCCTCACTTGCCCTTAAACCAGTTTTTACAGTTTTCACATTAAAACACTCGGAAATTTTGCTGTGCTCTTACAGGATTGCACCCAGCCTGCTCTGCCAGCAGGTACATGGCCACAGCAGCCCCAGTGGGACAGAACATGTGGAGACATGCCCACCCTTCCAGATCAGAGTACGCCTCAATGCAAACCTGCCTTCAGTTTGATGTTTAAGCTAAAGTGCTGGGGAAATTGCTAGCATCATTGAAATACAGCACTGGTGTGATTGGTGTATGTTCCGCACTGCCAGTTCTGCTGCAATGAACAGTAACTTCCAAAAGAAGCCAGTTAATACCTGAGAGCTATAACATTTTACAAGGCTGCAGCCGCATTTACTTTAGCTTGTCTATCAAAGAACACATTACCATGAAGGCTTAAGTGCAAACCCTTCTCTCCTTCAGGTGGCCAATGACATAGACAAATAGCCTTTTTAAAAGCAGTCAGAAAGTGAATCCAGGAGCTTTTCTTTTTCTTTTTTTTTTTTTTTTTTTTTGGCAAATCGAACAAAGCATTATAGAAAATTAGTTTTAAATAACAAAAAGCCTACATGCTTACCTAAGCTTATTAATCTTATACTTCAATACAGCCTAAGTTATATAGACTTGACTTTGAGCTATGGCAATATAAATGAATTGGTCTGAACTTCTGCAGAAAATCTCTATCACTGGAGATTGTTTGCTCACTCCAAGGGACACCACCTTTTTGGAAAGATCAATCCCGCCTAGGTAAAGCAGAGCTCACTTTTTACATATGGCGATGGCTGCTACTGCTGAGCTCAGACACGAAGTCCTGCTTTTGTCTCAAAGTGGTTTTCTGTCACGCAGTCCAACAAGGCCCCAGTGGGTCATTTCCCCTGACTGGCAGCCGAACCGCTGTGGCATTTACAACTCGCGGTGACAGCCCTCGCCCTTGCAGCAGAGGATGCAGAAACTACCTTGTCTCTTACTTTCCAACCTTCGTTTCCAGACATGCTGCTATCAACACAGCTACACACCTGCTCTCGGAACTGAATATCATTTTCAAATGTTCATACAGAAAACTATTTCAGGACCAACCATATTTGTATAGTGTCTTTCTCCTATTAACATCATAGTGATTTCTACTGTTTTAAAAGAAACATCCTTCTACCATTTAGCCAAAATGTCCCTACCATTTATTATGACTAGAAGGGCAAATAATCACAACTTCTGTGTTCCTCAGAGTCAAAGTTCCTAACCCATAAATAAAAGACCTTCTGCAACAGATTATAGCTATGTCTTGACATCGTAAATTACAAATTTTGATTTTTTTATACATCTTTAGCCTGGGATTACTTTTTTTTTTTTTTCCCCTGTTGAAATATGTGTAAAAGCTAATTTTACTATCATCAAAAACCATTGTGTTCTTTCAGAAAATGAGAAGGCTTAAACCACTCCTGTTACTAAACTCCTGGGATAACCACTACACATCAATAGTTTCAATAACAACTAAGCTTGATTTAAAGACTTCACACATTAATCTAAGGTCGAATTTTAAAAAATGGAGAGAATGACCTCAGTGTACAAGTCTCACTGAAACTGAAGAGCTAATCAGGAACCGAAACCTCTTCACATGTGCCTAACTTTAAATGAAGCCTCCACCTTACCCGATTGCTCATGAAAATTGCCTTCAGCATGTGCTGCAGCAAACAAATCTTCCACAGAATGAAAAATGTAAAAATATGCCTCTTCATGACTGGGATTGACACCAGATATAACAAAGCGACCATACGCATGGATCCTACACATGCACACACATGCAAGGCACCAAATATTATGAAGTTACCCAGTTCAAAGTGAGCAGACCTTCCAATACCAGAATCAACTCATATACGAAAATGGTAAAAGACAAGACATGCAGTTAATGTAAAAGCAGTTTGCACAAAACATTTATTAAATTTCTAATCATTCAACCTTTTTCTCAACAGAGATTTACCAAATATCTCCAAAAAAGAACCTTGGGAATAAAACTTACATCTTTGCCAGATACTAAAAATCATGGACCTAAAAGTAACACATTATTATTTCTCTTGCATCCTCTCCCCAGACAACTCCTCCATGTTCCACAGGTAATAATTATCTGTCTCTTTTCATCCCACAGAGCTAACAACTTGAATATCTCCAGCCTTGCAAGCAGTTTCTACTGTCCCATAGGTAAAAATACCCTACCGTTGTTTCTCAAACTGTATATTAAATGAACATAATTAAATTAAACAGAGCCACTATTTTCAACATGAAGTGGTTTGTTTCAGGTCTGAAGAAATGGTACTCAGAAACTGGTTTATGCCTCCAACATCACACACAGATCTATTGAACCATATATAATGAAGACTTACAAATATATATTTGCACATTATAATGTAAGTACGTACATGTGTGTTTATATATTTTACATATATATATATACATATATATATATAAACTCTTAATACATCTTTATAAAAACCTCGCCATATAAAACCATTTAAATATTTTCAAAGCTTACATTATCACACCTCATAAACATGTACTGGTTTAATTAGGCAAGAAAAGACAAAAATGACAAAAAATTAGGACTGTGAAAAATACAGGCTTCATCTCATCCATCCCACTTACTCTGGGGGAGGACACCATACCTTTAGACTATTCTTTATACAGATTTGCCTCACATATTTCAAACCTCCAGAGATCCAGATGCCCTACCAGTTTTTTACGTATTTAGCTGCATAATATAGAAAGAATTTTCTTGTCCCAAATCCTCGGTGTTATCAAATATGCAGATTATTTTTGTTATTTTGTACTGGTTATTGTTTGTCTCCTCTGGATGCTGTCCAATTCATCTATTTATTTCTTTACGCCTAATGCCCAACACCAGGCAAAATACTTCTGTGACATGCCACTCACTGAAGGAAGTTCAGTAGCAACTCCCTTGTGTTGCAGATGACATTCCTGCCTGCATGTCCCAGGGCTATTTGTCCTTTTGTATGCAAAATAATCACATCATTAATTAATTTCAATTTGTGGTCTATTCTAACACCACAATATATTTACACAGTACTGCTGCCTACACATTGATTTCCCATTTCGTACATAAACATCTCATTTCTCATTTCTAAGTTGCAATAGTTAGCATTTGTCTTTATTGAACTTCCTATTACTGATTTCAAGCCATTCCTCCAATTTGTCAATCTTATTTTGAATCTGACACTAGGAAGTGCTTAGTACTATTCCCATCTCCACGCTATTCACAGAACTATAAAAATGCCTTCAATTCCAAAGGATCATTTTACCACACTCTAGTTGTATCTAATTATACTAGTGGATCAAATGGAATATACAGTCCTCTAAATTTACTGAACTTTGTGATCATGGTTGCGTTCACGGAACATACAGTTTCTGATATGGCATATATGTTGTAATAAACATTAAATCTCTTATCAAAAGTGCTTAAATAGCACTGTAAAGAGAACTGATATTAAAAACTTTAAAAACCAAAGATAATTCAGTATGCAAAGGAAATAAACGTTTGCAAAGAAGGAAGCAAACTAATTCAGAAAGCACAGATTACGGCAAAGAAAAGAAACAGCTATGACTTTCTACAACATGGAACCACACTGTAAAACAAACCGTCCCCAATAAAGACAAAATGCCACAGTAATTAAAAACAAACAAACAAACCCCACAACCACACACAAAACCACAACCTTTTTTCTTCACTGCATAGTTCCTTGAATATGAAGGAATACATACTGTCTAAAGGAAATTCTACAAAACTATCATCAAATCCACACTTAGATGTCAAAAGAACCTCCAAAGTAGATTTTTAAAGAACTTTGTATTACTTTCAGATTTTCAAATAAATAATTAAAAATATACAGATGTGAAGTGGTCAGCACAAAATTTCTAGGGAAAAAAAAATAGATATATATATTGACCTAGGTATTTCCTATTAAGAAAAATCAAATTTTAAAAAGAAAAGAAAAAAAGTACATTATAATTTTGCACAGCCTTGAGTTTCTGTCATCACTATACAACTCCAGGCAGTGGAGAGATAGAAGAGGAGATAAGGATAGAAGGAGATAATTCATGAAGAAGAACTGTAAACCACACTAACTCCAAAAAAGTGAATGTTTATCCAGGAAGGTCAGCGGGAAGAAGTGAAACAACTGGTGAAAGAAATGTAGCTGAATAACAGGGTATGGTAAAAGATTTTTGAACTGCACAGGGCAAGGATGGAAAACAGATAAGCAGATCAAATACTGAAAGGATGCATATAAATACCCTAAAAATGTGGTCTTCCCAGTGAGCACAGTATACTGCAATAAATATTCCTCCACTGTAAATCCCATTCAACACTCCTAGTAAATCATAGTATCTTTGGTTCAAATCTCCCAAAACACCATTCAAATATGATTTGTTTATCTTTACTAAATCTCTACCAAGGTAAGTACAATTTGTACCGCTTTACAAATGGATTGACAGAGACAGTGTGATTTGTTCACAGTCTCACACAATGGATGTGGCAGGATGAAAGTATTTGAAATCCCAACCCTCTTCATCATCTATAATATTATCCTTCCTCTTCACTTTTCCAAGTATTTTTTTAAATATTGGTACTAACAACACCACCTACAGCAGGAAATTCTGTTTTCATGATGTGCCCTCAACTGTGCCACTAGATATGCAAACAAAGTAATTCAATCCACCTCTTTTGGAATAAAAGACCTGCTGAGAAAATTCATTTATAGGTGCACAACTGAAAGTTGGCAGTATTGAAAATAGATGCATAAATGTTCTGCCAGTCTTGCTATGCATAAGCCAAATCGATTCCAAACACCTCAGCTCATATTCATGGCAAAAGTTAACTCAATCAACAGTAGAATTAATTGCTTAAGAACAGTTCATTGACACTGATATTTGGCAGTCACCTTCAAACCCTTCCTCTAATAGCAAATTTGTTTACTTGCTAAATTGAAGAAGAGGAGGGTTCAAAGTTTTTTATGTTAAGCATTTCAAAATTACTATAAATGATGCATCTATAACCACTGAAATGAAACCGTTCCAGAAATAACAGTTCAAGCATTTCACAAGTTAAGAAGCAAAAAATTTGTTCCACCATGGGGAGCCATAAAGCAGTTAATACAAAGAAATATATCAATACAGAAAAAAATCGGTATGAAGCAGCACTAAGTAAACTAACAAACAGTTTTCTAGGAAATTCAGGTCCTATATTTGATGGATCATTGATTCTTAATACTTCCCCATAAATCAGCAGTTACTAATAAATGAGCAGTAAAGCTCCATCTATTGCCTTTAGAACTGGAAATTGGCAAAACAGCCTGACACATGTTTACACCTACAGAAACACAGGGACTTTTCCTCCACGCACAGCGCAGGATGCAGCGATCAGCTGTGGCTGGGAAAGGAGCTGGTGCTGCAGCACAGTGCAGCACACAAGAGCTGCCACTTTCATGTTTGGAAGCTGCTGCTTCTGGGGGAAAGGATAGATTGAAATATGCTACACCTCTCTCTCAAACCCAGTCTGGGATTTTGGTAAGTGTTCCTAGCTCTCTCTATTGTAATAATAATAATAATAATAATAATAATAATAATAATAATAATAATAATAATAATAATAATAATAATAATAATAATAATAACAACAATAAAGGTGTACAGAGTCTAGCTGGTAAAATACCATCTATTGTAATAATAATAATAATAATAATAATAATAATAATAATAATAATAACAATAAAGGTGTACAGAGTCTAGCTGGTAAAATACCATTTCTGTCTGTCTGCAGACAGCACAAGAATATTTCTCGTATTTCTCCATATTAATTTAGCCTTGGGAACTCAGACTGAAGAAAGTACTGCTATTGCCCAATGCAGAACCTACCTTAGGGAGAGATTTCTCAATTTTGAAAATTTCTGAGATTTCAATATTATTTCCATTTTGAAACAGATCTTCAAACCAGAGTTACTTCTTTACAAACAAGATGCAGGGACTACATAAGCATTGGAAAACAAGGGAAAACAGCATGGTTCAAAGAATATTAACATTTTGGTTTGAAAATCATCTTCAAGTTAGTGCACTAAGGATATATATATTTTTTTTACATAGCAGTTTCCTCTTTGTACAATGCTACAGTCAAATATTTTTAAGATAGTATATCCTGTTCTATTTGTCTCTTGAGGTATGGTAAAAACACAAGTTACATCAAGAGTCTTAACCGTAAATGACAATCACGCTTCCTGAACCTGGAAAAGTATTTCAGAATACTATACTTAACAAAACTAATATGGCTATTTCAAGAATCCTCTAAAAACTCATATATTGTCCCCCACTTCCCCAAGACTGATCCTCAACTCATGACACTTTAGGGAAGATAAAATTGTGCTAAGAGAAGAGTTAGTCTACCTACTGACTTTTTAGCTGCTCATTTTCTCTACCACTACATATGTACAATACCATAAGGTTGAAAAATCAAATTTTAATGCACTCTAATACGCACATATCTCTGGCTGCTCCACAGGAGTCTCCACTGACCACTGATCACCCTTAAGTTCAGAGAAATGCCATTCATCTCCTATTTCTGTCCTAACTCTTTGCCATCCTGTCTCAGGGTTATTAGACAGAGCTATCATATAATTAAGCAATTAAAACAACCCACCACACTATGGATCTTATATAGGAAAGGAAGCTCATGGGGCATCAAGTGGCAGGCAAGCTGTGCTGCTGCATCTGAAGCTACAGCTTTTACCTGGCACTCTTTCCATTTCCACACATCTGGAACCAGCATGAGAACTTCTGCCAGTCAGCTCTAATGAAGATTTCCTACGCACAAAGAGGTTCTTGCACTGACATCACATCCTGATTCAGTAACAACAGCCTGCACTTCACCCATTCCCAAATACTCATTCCTTTAATTGCTTCAGCAGCACTGAATTGCTGTCCATCCTCTTTTATCCTATACCTGCATAACTGACATCAGGTCCTCCCTTTTGCATACCTACATGCATGTCCTTTCAGCCACCCACACGCCACTGTTCCCACTTGCCACACATCTTTCAGAGGGATTTCAGTATTCACAGAGAATCACAGAATGGCTGGGCTTGGAAGGGACCTCTGGAGATCATCTAGTGCAACCCACCTGCTAAAGCAGGTTCACCCAGAGCAGATCACACAGGTGTATCTCCAGGTGGGTTTGAATGTCTCCAGAGAAGGAGACTCCACAACCTTTCTCTGCAGCCTCTTCCAGTTTCTGTCAGCCTCAAAGTAAAGAAGTTTTGCCTCACATTCAGATGGAAACTCCTGTGCCCAGTGTGTGCCCATTGCCCCTTATGGTATCACTAGGCACCACTGAAAGGAGTCTGGTCCCATCCTCTTGACACCCACCCTTGAGGTATTTATAAACATTAATGAGATCCCCTCTCAGCCTTCTCTTCTCCAGGCTGAACAGACCCAGCACTCTCAGCCCCTCAAAAGAAAGGTGCTCTAGGCCCCTAATAATCTTCGTAGCTAACCGCTGAACCCTCTCTAGTAATTCCTTGTCCTTCTTAAACTGGGGAGCCCAGAGCTGGACACAGTACTTCAGATGCAGCCTCACCAGAGCAGAGTAGAGGGGGAGGACAACCTCTCTTGACCTGCTTGTGACACTTTTCTTTACACACCCCAGGATACCATTGGCCTTCTTGGTCACCAGGGCGCGTTTTTGACTCATGGTCAACCCGTTGTTGACCAGAACTCCCAAGTCCTTCTCTGCAATGCTGCTTTCCAGAAGATTTGCCCTTAACCTGTAATGGTGCCTGGGGTCATTCCTCCCCAGGTGCAGGACCCTACATTTGCCCTTGTTGAACCTCATTAGGTTCTTCTCTGCCCAGTCCTTCAATCTGTCCAGGTCTCACTGAATGGCAGCACAGCCTTCTGGTGTGCCAGCCCTTCCTCCCAGTTTGGTATCATCAGCAAACTTGATGAGCGTGCACTCTCTTCATCCAGGTCACTGATGAACAGGTTGAACAGCACTGGATGTAGTACTGACCCCTGAGGAACCCCACTAACTACAGGCCTCCAATGACACTTTGCACCATGGATCACAACCCTCTGAGCTCTGCCATCCAGCCAGTTCATGATCCAGCTCACCATGCATTCATCCAGCCTACACTTCCTGAGCTTGCCTATGAGATGTTGTAAGAGACAGTGTCAAAATCCTTGCTGAAGTCAAAGTAGACAACATCCAGTGCTCTTCCTTCATCTACCCAGCCAGTCATACCTTCATAGAAGGCTATAAGGTTGGTCAAACATTATTTCCCTTTGGTGAACCCATGCTGACTACTCCTGATAACCTTCTTTTCCTCCACACGCTTGGAGGTGGCAATTCCTTGCAGTTCCATGTTCTAATTCATGTTTCTTATGCCACAGCTAGGACTTATAGGCAGCTCTCACACCTGGGTTCTGCAGGAAATAAGCTGCTCCCATAAATTAAGACTACTCCACTAATTCCAGGGTAAAGATCTCATATTTAAAGGGAATGGTGAGACAGACCATGACACAAATTGGAACCAAAACCTCAAAATTTCTTGGAAACATAACCTTGGTTCTCTGAACCAGTGGGGCAGATGTTTTGCTTAATGATGTAGTTTGACCCTCACCAAAATCAATGTGGCTGAGTCTATCCAGAACAGCTTTTAAAAACAACTTGTAGCCCAGTAATGACAACTTCTGCCACTCCTAGTAAAGGGCCACAAGCTGTGTCCTGAGATGAGACCAGCCAGAAAGCAGCCGCCTGGAGCAAGGAAACACATAAAAATAAACCCAAGCAGGTCACAGGACTGAGGAGGAGGGGAACACCACACCCCACCCAGCAAGGACCTCAGCATGGTGCTTGTGCAACTGCAGGCTGGGAGAAGCCATCAACCATCAACCTGGGGACCCAAAAGGAGCCTGGAAGGCTGAGCACAGCACCATAGAAAGGACACTAGAGTGCGTTTATTCTAAAACCATGTTTTTAACCATCTCAAGTGTGTCATTAATGGGATAGTAAGTGGTTGTATTTTTGTAACTGGACTAATAACTATTTATTGTGTTTTGTTTAGATATAAACACGCTTGTGAAGATATTAATCAGAAAAAAAAGTTGGGTTTTTTATGTCTATATGCTGCATTTTCTCTTTTGACCGTAACAGGATTATACTTTGAACAAACTCCATTACGATAGGAAGCTAGAATGGTTTTCATCTCAGGTAACGTGAAGTAGTGGTTAATGTAAGTATAAGAAACACTATAACACGGCATCTTTTGACTATGTTTCCAAAAGCCACATTTAAAATAGAGGGAAATTGGAGAAAACACAATAGCACATATTTTC
This sequence comes from Columba livia, assembly GCF_036013475.1. NCBI lineage: Eukaryota > Metazoa > Chordata > Aves > Columbiformes > Columbidae > Columba > Columba livia. Next base: position 193,722,014 of record NC_088602.1, read on the forward strand.
CCAAACTATGAATCACAGTAGTAGGAAGATGGTAACACAGAAAAACAAATCCTAAAGTAAGTAACAGAGATTTCAAAATAGGCATACAGAACATTAAAATGTAGAAAATATTAATATTTTCAAAGCTGCAGAAATTAATTCTTGCGTATTTCTGTCTTGACAACTACTTGAAAGGAGGAATATGTTTGGCTAAATTAGTCTGGCTGAAGAAAAACAACAAACACAGAAAAGAAAAACTCCTAGATCAGGATAAGAAAAAATGTGAAGATATCTAAATTTGTGTCTTCTTTAATCTATCCAGGTCTAAGTTCAAGCTCCATATAGTTCAGGTGTCTAAAAACAGGGCCTTATTTCTAGAGTTGTAATGATGTGGCAATTTATTCCCTGGTGTAATAAATGATTCCAGTAGCAAGTGTCCTGATGCCTTCATGAGACAAAATGATCCTCCAGATTAAACGTTTATTTCAGGATAGCATGAGGCCTCACCTCTGAAAGCTCATTAGAAGACTAAAATAAAATAGGAAAGGCTCTAGCTCCTTCTAGGGTTTGACACCCATCAATTTTATCTTTGGATTTCCTGAAACACTGAAGGTCTGATATTACAAATATCAATTGCTCGATGCTCCATTGCCTCATATTTTTTGTAGTCTTTGTCACATAAGCACGCCGGAGACAAAATGATTTTAAATCATGGCAGTGTTATATACCTTCTCACATAGCTATAAGTTACCATGAGAGGTGGCAGACAACGGATAATTGGGTCCATAGTGACTACCAAGTCCAAACGAGAACATTTACTTGTTTTAAGCCAGCAGGCAGGTTAGATCTAGACCTTATCAGCATGTATGCCCCCCTTGTATACTATAAAGCACATAAGGCACCTTATAATGATGGGCAAAGAGCTACTGTAGACTCTGGGCTGCAGAACTTCACAATACTGCAGGTATAGGAGATATGCGATGGACCTAAATTCATCCTTTAGTGAGATGAAGGTGGTAGCAAGTGTAAGTGCATAAATTCTCACTAGGAAAATAATGGGCAACTAAGACAGTACCTGTGCTTTTTTATTGCCATATCACAGACTTTTCCACTGAAAAGGAGGCATCTCCCCTGCCAAATTTCAGGGAACGAGGAAGCAACTTCACCTTCCACAGTGCAAATTATTTGCACGTCTACATAACTGAATATATTCTTTTGATTGGAAAACTCTGTCACCAGCATTCATTCAGAATACAGAGAAAACTACTTACTGAGCCAGATGGGATAAAGTGTTCCTTTAGGTAAATCCTGAAAGGGCTTCATAGACCATTATATGGACACAGACAAACTGACAAAGTTCAGAGTTTTTCACACATGAGATTGTGGCTTGAGTTCTTCTTTGATATTAAAATGAAAGTTAACCAACAGAAATTACTTCCCCATAGTGAGTGGGGTTTTCCTGGCAGTCGCAGACTATTGTTGAAGGCAGCAGTTACTGCCAGGGACAGCAGCTGTACTGTGCCAGTGCTGTGCTCAATTTTATCATTTTTACTTCATTGTGTTGCTTGTTTTCACACTTCTAAAGGTGTCTTTCTATGCCAGCTACTTTCATAATAAAAGCCTGACTGTGATCAAAATGTTGAGGCAATTTATTCGTGAATTGCTCACAGTGGGCATAGCTTGACATTTCATGCATTTTAGAGGTCGCACCAGAATTAAGAGAATGCATTCTGGGACTCAGCTTCCTATTTCATTTCCTCTACGTGACAGGAGAAGACAAGTGCAGGAAATGCAGGGGGAAAAAAAAAATCAGGAGGAAAGACTTTCTTCCCAACAAATGCTAAATTTAGACACAAACACCCTTATCACAAAGAAAGTCACAAATTTCAAAAGTTTAAAGTAGAGAAGCTCAAAATGTTCTCTTTGCCCTTATTGCTTAACACATTTGATATGATGGGGTTTAGATAGTGAAAAAAAGAATAATTTTAAAAATTGCTGCTATTAACCCCACAGAACTCAACACACTTTCTGTCATACAAGGAGGTATATCCTCATGAGGATTAAAAACATTAAAAAAAAAGATAGAAGGCTGAGGTTCACAATGACATACAGAAAAGAAAACATTACCCAGCAGGTCTTTCTATGAATAGCATAGTCCAGAAATACGTGGGGCATACTTTTCTGAAAAAGCAAATACATATTTTCAGTCCACAATCACAAGCAGTATAAAAGACAGGCACTGGAATGTGTGCCAAGTACTACGCAAAATGCTACGAGTTCTGCAATTTATCACATTAAAAACAACATATGCTTTATACAGAAACAAGAAACTGACTTTACCTTACATTTGTAACGTTTTTATTACACTTTTGTCCAATAATCCATCTGCGATCCTCCTAATGCTCTGACTAGTATTCTATCATATAATGCTTTAAAAATTTGCTTTTTAAAATTAATTTATAATTCAGAAAGGGTTCTCAAATGCTCATCTAGAAAAAAAGTTCTATGAAACAAAAATGAAGGGGGAGAAGCTGGTAAGTTTTCTGGCTAGGATTTACTGAACTTAAAAAACAAACAAAGAAAAAAAGGCTATAAACTAAAGTAAATAAAACATTTATTTCAACTAAGTATGTTTCATATATATGTATTACATGTGTATGCATACATATATATATATATATATATATATATATATATATATATATATATATAAAGGTCTGCACACACTTAAACTGGCAAAGGATTAGTTAAAAAAAAACTGAGTTCAATAACACTGTAAACAGAATCCACATAATAACTTTTGATTAAAAGACTAACTGTAAATTTACCCCTGCACTTTCATCCTTATGTTACCCAGTTGTGTTTCCATGGTTACTCAGTTTTAGAAATCACTGAGTCTTACTGGAACATGAATAATGAACATATTTCTTTATCAATATATTTTATGCAAAGATCAACTGGGCCAGATTTCTAAGTAGTACAAAGTAATTTTCCCTTCTTTTATTTGTAAAAATTATTATTTAAATACTACTACATCAGGCATACATATAAAAGAAGAAAACAAGTAGAATACAATTTCAAAATAATATTATAGTTAAAATTGAGTTTGAACTTGAATTCCAAATTTGAGAAATAACTTTCTCCATTTCTTTTTAATGTGTGCATATATTTATTAAAGATGTTTTTATTGGTTTCTAGCACTGACATGAGGAAGGGAAAGGAGAGCAAGAGAGAACTGTTCTATGTTTGACAGAACCAGGTCTTTGCAGCTTACAGAGAGTAATCCCAGCAACTATTCTTGATTGAAACTTCATTCCAGAGGCTAGTTATTATTGTAATCTGTTTAGCTATGGAATGAAAATAAAAGCAGATTTGTTCAAATTCTTATCTGAAGACTATGTTATATGATGCCCACAGATATCAAGTTATCTTAAGTGGAGAGAATACTTTTTTCTAAGCCACTATTTTCAAAGCATTACTCATTTAAAAATCTCCATCCTTGCCAAAGGTAGTAGGGATAAAGAAAAAGGGAGAGACTACAGAATCACTGTTTTAAGTGATACCAGGGTTAATTGCTTGTTCTTTTTCTCTCCCAACAGTACCACCCATATGAGTTCATTTATTTATACGTTATTTTCCAGGCACGAAAATACCTTTTAAGTGTTGTGTTTCAATGTAAGCCATCTACGTTTTCCTTTTAAAGAGACAGGCTTATTTACAAGTCAAGTGATTGCAATTCATGTATTATTCCCTCACCATGGTTACCAAAATAGATAAATATGAAGAAAATTATTGATACCTGACTACAGAAAAATAGATGAAGAAAAATGTATTTTTTCAGTATTATACCAGCAACTGAAATACTGGAAAATAAGGTCAAATGGCATATCACTATTAAAATATCTATATATAGATATATAGATATATAGATATATAGATATATACAGCTTACTGAGGTTTCTAATTTACACTCTCTTTCAAATGCACTCTATTACCATATCTTTCATATCTACAACGTAACATTTAAGTACTAAAATAACATCACTTGCCAGTAGATCAGCTACAGTTATCAAAAAGTGGTAAAATCACAGAATGATGGATACACAGAATGGTTTGGATTTGAAGAGGCCTTTGAGGATCAATTTGTCCAATACCCCTGCCATATGCAGGAACATCTTCCACTAGATCAGGTTGCTCAAAGTCCTGTCCAACCTGAACACTTCCAGGGATGAGGCATCTACAACTTCTCTGGGCAACCAGTTCCAGTGTCCTACCACTCTCATTGTAAAGAATTTCTTCCTGATGTCCAATATAAAGGTACCCTCTTTCAGTTAAAAGCTATTGCCTCTTGTCCTGTCAATACAAGCCCTGGTAAAATGTCTCTCCCCATCTTTCTCATAAGTCTCCTTTTAAATACTGAAAGGCCACAATAAGGTCTTCCTAGAGCCTTCTTTTCTCCAGAGCCAACAACCCCAACTCTCTAAGCCTGTCTTCACAGGAGAGGTGCTCCAGCCCTCTGATCATCTTCACAGCCCTGCTTTGGACTCACTCCAACAGGTTCATGTCCTTCTTATGGTGGGGTCCCCAGAGCTGGATGCAGTACTCCAGGTGAGGTCTCACCAGAGTGGAGTAAAGAACAGCCTCCTTTGACCTGCTGGCCACTATTCTTTTGATGCAGCCCAAGATTCTACTGGCTTTCTGGGCTGTGAGCATACATTGTTGGGTCATGTCCAGCTTTTCATTCACCAGCAACTTCTCCGCAGGGCTGCTCCCAATCCTTTACTCCCCCAGCTTGTATTGATACCCAGGGTTGCCCTGACTCGAGGTGCAGCACCTTGCTCTTGGCCTGGTTGAACTTCATGAGATTCACATGGGCTCACTGCTCAAGCTTGTCAAGATCCCTCTGGATAGCATCCCATCCCTCAAGCAAATCAACTGCATTATTCAGCTTGGTGTTATCCACAAACTTGCTGTGAGCGTACTCCATCTGATCGTCTATGTCATGGATAAAGATATTAAATAATATTGGTCCCAGTATGGACTCTCGAGGGATATCACTCTTCATTGGTTTCCCCCTGGACACTGAGCCACTGACTGCAGCTCTTTGGACATGGCCATTCAGCCAGTTTCTTATCCATCTACTGCCTGCAAAATAACTGTACACATTACTCATTCTGTTAAGAAAATCAGAATTCGTATCTATTCAGCCACATAAGATTTAGATACCGAATTCTGAATAAAATTACCAAGAATGTACACAAAATCTTAGCCCCAAGCATCTAAAACAGCCCAATAAATAAAGGTCCAGGCTGAGAACTCAATTCCAGATAAACTTTTATCACCTATCACCAGATTCAATTGCAGTGCTTACTCACTCCCATTCTAGTCCCAGAACTTTTAATAGATTTGCATAAAAATGTAACACACTCATACAGGCTCAAAATACCACTAAATTAAATGTGTCAGGATTTTTATCAATCTGAATCTGCCTCAAGGGTCAAGCTTATATCCTTCTACATAAGGTGAAAATCAATTATTGCAGAAAGCAGAAATAGCTGACTGGATCAAAAGTCAATTGATACTCAAAGGAGGTTTTTATGGTCGGTTGTTTTGTTTTGGTTTTCTGTTTTATTTCCCTTCTCCTGCCAATGTTTGGTTTGCATTTCAATTAAAAAGCAACCTGAAGTCTTATTTCATTAGTTCTCTAGAGGGATCTCAGGGCTGGAAACTGTTTATGGATCAGGATGCCCAGGCTTCAGCGGAGAGTTACTTCAGAGTGACAAGCAGGAGAGAGTCAGCAGCTTCCAAGGCAGCTCTACACTTCACAGGGATGTATCTACAGGGCCTTTCCAGACAACTTTCAGCACTATCAGCTGACAAATTGTATAATGAATTTAAGACTCTACTGTACTCTACATAGGTTGATATGTAGCATGAGGCTCCCATCACTGTTGTGGTTGAACCACAATGCCACTGTCATCTCCAATGGCACAGGAACACCCATCACTGCAATGCACTGTCCCACCTGTAACTTAAATAACTGCCCACAAACATGCATCAGGAAAAAAGAACCAAAGAGAAGGAAAGATGGCAAATAACTGACTGAGCTATTGGATAAAATCAGTTTTGGTCCACAGAAGAAGGTGTCCATGCCCAGGCACTGACCACGGGGCCTCTGTGAGGAGAGGCCGGGGCTGCCCCATGCCGGACACAGATGGTTCCAGCTGCTCCAGCCAGCGTGCAGCTGAGCCCCACAGCCACGACAGCAGCGCTTCTGGGAAAACTAGTCTCTCACTGGAGACTACTGAAGAAGGAGGAGGAAAAAAAGGGTGAGAAACATCCCTGCAGACACCAAGGCCAGTGGAAGAAGGAGGGGGAGGAGGTGCTCCAGGTGTCAGAACAGAGATTCCCCTGCAAGCCCTGAGAAGGACCATGGTGAAGCAGATTCCCCCTTAGCAGTCTGGGGAAAGGACCATGGTGGAGCAGATACCCACACTGCAGCACATGGAGGACTCCCATGCTGGAGCAGGTAGATACTTCCTGAAGGAACTGTGGCCCATGGAGAGCTCATGTTGGAGCAGGTTTATCCTGGAGGACTGCAGACCCATGCTGCAGCAGGGAACAGGTGGGAGCAGGAAGGAACTTGAATTTTAGCTTTCAGCTTCTGATAAAAAAAGTTATATATTTTTCTTTAATAAACACCATACTGCATGTGACTTCAAAATTTCCAGGATGGAAGGATAGAAGGGCCATTCCCCGGGAAGGGAAAAAGGGTTTTGTTTCCACACTACTGAGGCGAAGGAAAAGACTAAAACCAAGAAGCTGGGCTTCAGGGCTTTTTTCAAGGTGGTCTTGATATTTTAGAAGGCATGAGGGCCAAGAAAAATACTTTGGTTTTTGAACACAGATTAATATTTAAATGTCAGTGACACCATGAGTTTCAAGGTCCCATTATAATTCTGTCCTTCTTCGAAACACTTTGCAAGAATCACTCTTCTGCATCTAGACCTCTGTTCTGGTCCTCTTCCCATATGTCTAAGATACCTGTAAGTACCATTTTGGACATTTTCCTTCTTCCATTATATCCAGAGAACGAGTCTCTCAATGACAAGTCCTGACTATAAAACAGTGGCCAAACAAAATGTCCATCATTTTGGGAAAACAGTTTTGTTTTGTTTTAAAGGGAAAATGAGGAAAAAAGAGAAGAAAATGACATACGCTAAATCCGAGAAAGCATTTGCTTTAACGTTGATTTCAGAGTAGAAGCCTTTTAAAGGTTATTTGAGCCTAAGCAGTAATACAACCTCATCTACAAGAGACAAAACAGTCTCTCAGCAAGGACACTTGGTACAATTGCAGTCCTTAGTGCTTATCCTCCTTGGTCTGTAACTCTGCTGGAGGCTAGTATAAATAGAAATAAACGATGCTTTAAAGAGAAATAGAACATTGAAAGTCAGTAATTTTTAAAAGATAAATTTATCTCCATGCTGTTAGTCTTCTGAATTACTGAAACCATCATAACACTCACTTTTCTCACATTAGTGATTAGTATTGGTTTTTGCATTATACATTCATCTTGACTAGTAAGACCTATTAATATCTAGACTCTTCAGATTTATTTTATGTCAGTTTTATTTTGTCCATCAGATGCTAAACAATTTCTGCAGGTAAAATTTTAAGACAAACTAGAAGATATTCCTCAATTATAACTGGCATTTTCTAATCCTTCGGTACACAGAAACTCCTTGCTGACATCTGACTCAAGCTGACCATGTCACTTCTCAGCTTCACTAACCATCGTCATTCCAAACAGCTCCTGCTCTGCTCAACAAGAAAACAGACCTGGGTGCAACTGTGGACTAAAAGTTTCAGCATTGCCACTGGTATTTGCTGTACTTGTTAACAGGATACATGACAAGTTACTCATCGTGTGTTGACTTGTGGAACTTAGTTGATAAAAACAATGCATAAGAGAGCCAAGAATAGCCCTATTTTCAGCAATAATTAAAGTTATTGATAGTTCACTCTGAGATCATTTTATCCAAAGAAGATATCTTTTCTTGCAAAGAGCATTTCATGATAAGTACAACACGTACATACTTAATCCATCTAAAAGCAAAGCACGTTTGTAACAGTCTATTTTAAACATCAGAGCTTGTGCTTTGTTTATAACAACATGAGTGTCTGCAACATGTCATCAAAAAGGTCACTGACACAAAGTGGTTTTGAAACATATCAATTTGTTTTGTTTACCCAAAATGAGCAGCATTAGTATTTACAAATAAATATAAAATCTTATTATTTTCACATGCTTCAATATCTCTGGGCCTCAAGAAAAATACTCAGCTAAGTTAAAAATCTCTCTAATAGTCGCAGGTTTTCTCATTAACAGTCAATTTCTTCTCACTGACTTTGACACAGAGCAAAGTTCTAAGTAAAATGTCCTAATTATTAGAATTATGCAAAGATAACTTCCATTTATGAAAATTAAATCATTTAGCAACTTGTATATAGTTAATGAAGCATAATAAATATTAAACTAATGACATCGTAAGTCCACACAAGATAATATGGCAAAGCAATTCACAGCCATCATTTGCTACAAAGACAAGTCTAAATTTTCACAAGAGTAGTCAACTCCCTAACCAGATATGAGGACTTTATTCTTATTATTATTATCATTGCTAGTGGGGGTTATTTTTTTCACAAAGTTTTAATTTTATTACACAGCAGTGTTTTAGACACCCTATGAATAACTAGCAGTATGAAAGGAAAACTGGAAGACTAATAAAATTTATGATAAAAATTTATGATAAAATCACATCAAAACATGTTTACAGAAGATGATGAACAAAATGAGTATTTTGTAGAAAACATATATTAGACAGCCCTTAATTTTCTTTTCAGTCTTATGGAGAAGCTAAGCCATTTTCAACTGAAATTAATAATGTGTTTTATCAGTACTGGGCATTATTTTATACACAGCAGGAACCACCACCTGTCTACCTGCAAATTAAGTACTTCGGTGTGAACCCAAACACTAAAAGCTTTCCTTCCCCTTCTGCCTCTTCCTCAAAGCCAGTGAGAATCAAGTCTTGACTGTCTGCAGGAGACACAGTAATATTCTACCACCTAGGGAAGCAAGTCCCTCATCTTTGCTGTCTTCCAAAGAACACAAAAATGCTGCACCAGGTAGGAAAACAAACACCCACCCTGGCTCCCAGACACTGTGTTCCTACCAGTGCAGAAAATGGATCTTTGTTCCACGTGAGCAGGAAGATGCCATGTCCTCCAAGAATCTACACCCTTCCTACTGGTAGGAGAACACAGTGCAGCTCTGGCAGCATCGCAGCAGTCCTGGCTGCCTCTAAAAGGATCAGCTGCAGCCCAGTCCCAGCAGCTGAGGAAACGTGGCTGCCAGCCTCCAAGTGCCAGGTCTGCGGTGGCCCAAGAGCAGGAGCCAGAGCCCTCACAGCCCAGGGGAAACAGCCTCCAGCAGGGCTGGCACTAATCCATCAGGCAATCCCTTATCAGTGAAACTCTAAGAGGTATCCTGACACAGAAAGTTTCTCAGACTGTATAAGACTTGGAAAACAAAATGCAAAAAAAAACCCAAAAAACAACTTTTAGTAAGAAGACGACTACTAAAGAAAAATTTAGGAATATGCCTAATATTTGCATATGGATAAAAATATATGTATATAGATATATTTTGTATGTGATTGTATGTAAATAGTTTTTATAAATGATAGATCTTATAATCAGATGATTGATTATGGTTATATAATTGATCATAATTATAATTTGTAGATTTTTATATATATGTGATTTTTCCATTAATGTGCATCTATTCCAAAATAAGCATCCCCTTTCTGGAATTGTAACATCTCATCAAAAGTTCATGTTGCAGAGATTTTTTTTGTTTTTAAAGAGTTAATGAAGTTTCTTGTCTTCCCAAATATTCTGTTTTTATAATATTATACAGGGACATAATCTTGTCAAGAATTATTACTCAAAATCTTCCTTTAATCACTCAATAGCAGAATGAGCATCACTGTTTTGGTAATCACTTCCAACAATCTAATAAGGAACCTTACTACTGTGTCCAGATATTAAAATAACAGACTCCACAGCAAATTATTTATGCCCAAATTCTGAAAGATACATAACTACATGCACACATACACATATATTCATACAGACTATATTGCATGCACTCCCTTTTAACACATAGTCAAGACTACAGCTCTAAATACTTATAGAGAACTTTCCCTTAGATTGTACTCATGGTTTTTCAAACCAGCCAGACAAGCAAAACATTCAGGAAGTTACTTGATGTTCACTGAAAATTGCATACAAGATCTAGAATCCTCCTGATAAATTCAATGGGACTCTGATTCAACAAATGTATTCTGCTACTCCCTATGAGTACCAAAATTGTGCTTTAAATACATTCTGCTCATGTCCATGATTCAAAACACCACTGCTGCATTCAAGGGATAAGATCTGTAGTCAGAACCCAAAGACCCTACTGAATTTGAGGAAAATTTTAAGGAGAATATTTCTTGTTTGTTTCCTTCTCTTTTCAGAGTGGGGGGAGGGGGAGAGTGGAATAAAATGGCTGAAAGATCTAAAATAAGTGATCCGTGGTCAAATGGTTTCCTCAATAGCATAGCCTCCATCATGCATGGTAGTCTTTGGCTCTTAGGAGCACACTGTAAAATCTGTGAAGCTACACAGACTGCCAGATTTTCTGCAGCACTGAAAATCTGCTGGATGCAGCAGATCCACGATGGGATGCAGCCAGGAAGTGTTTTCCATCCCAGGCTCAGAGAATACAAGGCCTACACAAGGAAATGCTTTTACTTGTCACATTCAGCAACGACATCCAGTCATAACACAACTAGGGAGACAGCCAGAGTATGCTGTGCTCCAGCTATTTCCCTGGCATCTCCTTTATGGCAGTAGTAGTGGAGAAACAGGACTACCATTGACCTACTATATTCTATATCTCTGCAGCCACTAGAGAAGTTAAAAGAGGGAACTATCCCACACTTATCATCTCCCTGCATGGGAGATGCTGAAATGGGGACTTTCATTCTCACTGCTAATCTTGGGATGAACTCACTGAAACAGCCTCCCCAAACATCTTACATGATACGCTCCAGCTTTCTTCAGCAGTGCAAATACGAATGCAGAATGGAAAATGAGAGCCGTCTTTTGCAGATTTGCAATGGCAACCTCCTGAGCTAAAAAATATGAATGCCATATTCCTGGCATCAGACATATAAAGTCAGGCTGACTCTGCCAGAAAGGAAGAAAAGAAGTCAAGTAGCTAAAAAAATGTCCCATTTCAAAATCATATGAGCCTGAAAATGACTTGTTTAGTTCCTGCAGTCACTGGATCATGTCCAGAAGAGAATAGATAGCTGTTTACAGTAAAGCAACAACTCTTGAAAGCCTTTCTAAGACTGTCTTCTTCCCTCTTGATCAAAACTCTCGTTATGCTCTGCCCCATTCCATGAGGATACTTATTCTTTTAGTAGCGCTGCCAACAGTTACAAGATGTTCCATTCTTGGCTCTACAGCAAATATATTCACTTATTAATCAAAAGGAACAGACTCCTTAGCAGTCTGCTTTTCAGATCTACTGATTCTCGAACCAAAAAGATAAGGAGGGAAAAAAAAATTCCCAGGAAGCCCTCAGAAGCCAGCAAGTAAGAGGCCACAAAAATGTTCAATAGGTTGCACTAATATTCTGAAAGTTTCCTGTTTGATGCATGTGGATATGGTTCCCTCAGACTGAATTCCCTTTGATCTCTAAAAAAAAAAAATGAGTCAGAGAACATTACTCTTTCTGATGCAGAAATGTCAGGAGGAGTAGGAGGGGGAGGAGGAGTAAAACTGACTCATCTTGAGAGTTAGATTCAACAAACCCTAGATATATTATCCATCATGAAGATTTCTATCAAAAATATGAATAATAGATTGTGCCACATGGATGATGAACAAGGAACGTGAACTAGGCTGGATGCAATGTCACTATAAGCACCTGTCTATTGTACTAAAAGAGGCCATTTTGATGTGATTAGAGATGATACAGGTAATATAGCTTTCCATCTCTTATGGTTAGATGTGGTGGTAGGATTACAGTACGGTTTCAACACAACAAAAGCAAAATGGGAAGCTACTGAAGACAATTATTTATATTCCTAAAGAAAGGAGGGAAAAAATAGTGGGAGGAATGCAGAAAGTTTACTAGTCAGAAAAAAAAACAAACAACACACCACACCACTATTCTGCCCATCTGCTGCTTAGACAAAACATCAGTCAACGGCAATACCCAAGAAGATGGTAATATTTCTTGGACATACCACACGACAGCAGGTCTCCATTTCCTGTAATGGTACTACAAAGAGAATGAGAAGGATAATGACCACATTGGAAATAATTTAAAAACTCTGAAGATCTTGGACATCCCTAATGACCAAACATGTGCACAAGATCAGGGAACAGTCTGTTTGCAAATTATATGATGTCCAGTAGCTTCATATTCAGTCAGAGCAAACTACTGCAACAGAAACACAAAAGAGCTTTGTAAACCCACTGGGTCTTCCGACCAAGAACATCTTCCAATAATACTTTGCTTTGCTGGACCCAGGAGTCATTTGCATGTAAAGTGAGTGTAAAATCATCTAAACCAGGAAGAGGTGTTTTTCCCTACATGTCTCTGACTCAAAATTCTTTCTACCTGTCCTCATGAAGAAATAAAGCAAAGCTAGTACATACATAAAAAAGAAACTGAACGCGGGGAAAAAAAATGTACATAACAAACAGAAGTGTCTAATAACAGCAGAAAATAGCTTATCTTTGAATATTTGAAACATCTGTATTGCGTCTCACAAACAAGTATATTTTTCTTTTAATCTTCACACTAAGTTTGACTCCTAAAACTAGGTATGCTTGTCACCAAATTCAAATAAAGTAGTTTAATTACTTCTGCTGGCACTAATTTATAGCCTGTAGATTCTTGCTAATTAAGAACCCTAATCACTGTTTCAATCTTCTCCATCATACCTCTATCACCTGGTGTGATTCGTCTCTGCTGATTCCCTTCAGGCACTAAAGCCATTTATCAGAAAGACATTGCCTAGGATAAAAGTAAACTTTTTAACTATGTAAGAATTAAATTGAGGAGATATATATGCCAAAATTCTAACCTTGCAAGTTTTAAACAAAGCCTTACAATTCCTATATTCTATAGAAAAATCAATGCTCTGAAAAAGTCTGCAATTCAACTTGAGAAGATACTAAAATTCTAAAAGAAGATGACTTACAACACTGGTTTTCATTGATTTGTTAGTCCTTCATTGAAACCAAAATTCAAGAGTAGCAAAAATCATGAATAGCAAGAACAGCTATACCAAAAATCAAGAATACCAACTCTTAACTTGCCAATGAAGTAAAAGAAAAGTTTAGCAATGAAAGAAAAAAAAAAAAAAAAATCAAAACTGAAGATTATTTTCTCTATATCCATACAGTTTGTTAGTTTCTAGATACTTCCAATCTTCCATAGTCCTGTTTAGAGAATGTGGAGTGTTTCTTTAAATACTGCCATTATAAAACTCTGATAAGTTTCTGCAGTAGTTCCCTAAAGTTTTGCATATATTGAAGCTTAAATGCACATTAATTTAAGCTTTGTATGTATGTTACTGTACTCTTGCAATAGCATGTACTGTAGTTCATCCTTTGTAGCTAAGTTTCCATTTTTCACGAGCATACCTGCTATTAAAAAAAAAAAAAAAAACACTATAAAAAATGGACAGTATAATCGATATAGATTTTACAATAAAAATAAAGGATGTCCTAAAAGAGACCAAAACCATCTTCTATGCCTGACGTCTTACAATGTTATTCTCAGTTTTTTGTGCAATCAAGCATTTTTAACTCTTCTATGTCTTTTTTTTTTTTTTTTGCTTTAAATTTAATGTAATACACAGTCCTTCTTATCTATAAGGAGTTTAAAACAAATGGAGAGGTGGTTTAAAACAGCTGGGATATGTTTAATGTACCTAGCATGAACTGATATTTTTATCAAGCCAAAGCATAGAATTTCATCTGAACAAAGTATGCTGGAGTAGGCCAAAATTAACACAACATCCTTCTTACTTTTGCTAGCCTTCGTTTGATAAATATATACATGTATTTAATTATAGGTATTTTATAGAAAACTAACTGTGTTTAATTAGAACCATAAGGTCTTCTACTGGTGATATTTTGTTGTGTTACGATTTCTTCTAAGACAATATTTTTAAGGATCAAATGTAAAAACCTAGATCTTCACATGCATTGCAACAGGACTTCCATAACAACCATTCAAAACAAGCTGAAATAAGAGATATCCACATTTAAATAAACATTATTACACTTGGTAGAACTTTACTTTTCTCATTTACAAAATTTACATAATTCTACACTACTACATGTGGGTGGAGTAGGAGTTCAAAACAAATGAGTCAATATTTTTCTTCAGGAAAAATACCATTAGCAGAGCATTCATGAGCAATCATATAATCACAGGCAACTGTCCCAGACCCATAATATATGACGACAACCACGCTTTAAAGAAATAGCTCAAACAGAGAGAAAGCTCTCAGTATGGAAATGCCAAGATGCTATTCCAAAAACAATGAATTAAAGTAAAGCTTGACAACTTTCCTGAAACCGATTATAACACAGTCCCCTCAGCTGTAAAATTAGATTATTAACATTCCTATTCTGTCAGTCTTTTTTTTTTTTTGCATAGTCACACCTGGAGCTGTTCGGTGCAAGAACTTTGTCTTATGTTTTTAACTAAAATCTATCTTGGAGTGTTCCGTTTTATTTTGCTGAAGAACACGAAAGACACACTAAAACCAGAAATTTCCACTATAATATGTTGTAAGAGTCAATACTTTGGAACCTATTAAATTAAATGTCTAAAACGGCTATTTTTTTTTTTACTGTGTATGCTTTGTAGGCCTTTATACATAGCACCCATTAAAACGACTTTATATAAAATAGACTTCATTCTGCAAGAAGTTACAGAAATCCAAGCCACTACAAAATTTCTCGTTCACTTTTTGCATGATAAATTTGGAGAACGTCTTCCTGTCAAAACTATTTGGAACACTTTGCAGTGAATTGCCTCACTGTCTGACAGAAAGCGTGTGTAACTGCAGCCAGAACAATCCCTTAACTGAGTTAATACAGATTCACAAGCGACTGTATTTGTTTCAGTGAAGATACTTTATTACCACCTTCTAAATGACTTTGTGCCATGGTGCGGCAAACAGGAAACACTCTAAAAAAAATTCCCCAAATGGTAAAACAGTTTGGATATGAGCAGTCAAGTAACAGCTTATTCCTACAATAAAACTAGTGGATCCTTTTCAAGTCTCACTTCTCTTTGTCATCCTTCCCTTTAAAGACTTGTCCTCCCCTCAGACCTCAGCAGCCCCATAGCCCAGTGAACACCACCACGCTGCAGTTGCTTGTAACAGGTCACACTGTCTTTGCATGGATTTGGGACTGACATCCGTCAGACATGCTTTGTCTGAATTTCTCTTGGTCTGCCTGGAGCTTTGCTTTAACCTTTTTTTTTTTTTCTTTTTTACTGCAAACAGAAATTTTCTAAGGCTTGTGTGAACTACTGCCTAATTTGTATTTGAATAATTGTATGGTATAACCATAATTTTTACAGATAGGAGTAACAAGTAGTTACTTTCTGAAGAAGGAGATATTTGTCATCCTAGTATAATGGTGTAACATAGAGGAATATAGACATGATGTCATAACAGAAGCCTCAATAATGGTGACACAGGATGCAGTATAGGGGGTAAAACACAGGAGAAGATAAGAAAGTAGATCCTTGAAGACCTCAGGACTGTAAAAAAAACCAAAACAAAACAAAACAAAACAAAACCACCAATGGTCAGTTAAAAAATGCAGACCCGGGAACCAAGCAAAACCAGATGCTGGTGTAAAAGAGCATGAAGAACAGCACCCAACATGCTAGACACTCCGTATGTAATATATTTGATTGTAATGTGGATTTGCAGACTGAAGGGTAAAAAAAGGTTTAATGCATGATAAGGAATACGCAACAGTACTCCCAAGTGGACACTACAGTGAGGAAGAAGATACCATTGACATCGACATCATAGTCCTCCCAGAAAAGCACAAAGGAACTCCCGCCACAGACATCTCACTCTCCCATCAAAGTTCTCGTGATGGTGCTGGCTCACCACAACAGAAGACAACAGCCTTAGGATGCAGAAAAGCGTGGGAATGACGAATGTAACACAACTAAAAGGGGTAGATAGTGGGAAATGTGCATATAGTAATAACTGCATTAGTTATTATCAAGATTTTTCCTTTACTACTATTCTTTCCCTTATTTTCTTTTATCTTTTTCTGTAATAATTAGGTCTGCATTAAGAAGGATTGTATGATTACACAGTTAAGATTTAAATACACTAAATTATTCATTCTTCACATAATGTGTGTCCTTTTGGGCAAGTACAAGGAGTACAAAACCTTCCCAAAGTCCTTTTGTGACTTGGTTCACATGACAGCAATTCTTCCCTTTTTTTTCTGTGCCTTGTCTTATGCTTCTCAATGTTCAAGTTCCTGACCTCCACATTACTCCAAAAATAACTAACACAGATTTGGAAGCCAGATGCCACCAAACAACTGACCAGAGTATCCAACTAGTCAAATTCAGGTTATTCTGGCTTCCTTTATTTCTGCTGCAGTGCAGCACCAGTCCTACTGAACTCAAAGCAAATTTCTCACTGACCCTTTCAGTGTAGCCTCAGTTCTACCTTGTCAAACCTAATGTTGATGAACATATAATTGTTGAAATTTTTTAGACAACAGATAATCTCTCTCTCTCAAAACAATCCAGTTCCTTGTTCTGTACATCAGTCTCATCACTAATTGGGAGCCAAAAAGTTTGACACAGAACATGTCACTCAAACAGAGTCTGAGTCCCCCAGGAGCAGATACGTGCCATGCCACTTTGCCACCCACTGTTGTGAATCATAACATGCCATGATTACAAAGAGGCACTGAGGACATGTGAGATGCCTCTTAACACTAGGAAAAGTTGAATCTTTTCAACAGCTTCACTGATTCTTTTTATTAGAAATCAGTTATGAGAAATTTCCATGTAAAACGATGTCATATGTTCCTCTAAATTGTAGTTTTAACTTGTGGCATCTTTACTTAAATTTTACCTCCTGCCCTACCCTTCACATCTCTGTCCTTTTTGCTGGACTTATGTTAAAGGAGCTTAAAAACCTGAGAGGACAGTGTACACAAAGGAACAAAAAGAACACTCATTAAAAAGTAAAAATTAAACATAATCACAAGACAGAACCATCATGGAGAGGCAAGATTCATTATTATGAAACAAATTACCTATGAACTCTGGCCTATATTTGCATATTGCTTTAAGGAAAGATGCTGAAATATAGTAGCCTGATTTTCGAGATGTTCATCTAACTCAAAGAGAAACCATCAAAGTCAAAACTGCAAGAGTTCACAACCTTCAGAGAGTTGACTATTAACTTCAATGTCTCTTTCTGGACATAAGTAATCAGACAGAAATACGTAGTTTTAGCTTTTACCTACTGCTGCCCAGCAAATATGATTTTTGCTATTCCTAGTAGCATCACAGGCTCTGCCCTGAATGTAAAGCACAAGTCTCAGGCCTGGCCTGGGCTCACCTTGAACAGAGCTGGGCTGGGCTGGTTTCAGCTCCTGCCTCAGGTCAAACATCTGCTGCCTCCCCTGCCTGAGCCTGAGCTCTGCCAGTGCCTCCGTGGGAAGGGTCTGGCAAACCCAGGGGGTCGCTGCCCAACAAAGAGCCCCTGTGGGGCTGGCTGAGGCTGGGGAGGCTGAGGGACCATGCTCATACTCAGCTGGGAGCAGCCAGAAGGCAGCAGCGTGGGAGGCACGCTGACATAACCAGCAGACCCCATGCTGAGGAGGAAGGAGTTCAACCAACACTGAAACTCCCTCAGCAAAGGTGAGCACGCTGAGGGCTGCCCATCATCCCTCCTACCACCCATCTGCCTTGGCAGACTGACACCAGTGACCCGGAGGGATGCTGGAAAGGTGAGCACAATACCTGAGAAAAAGGCAGAATTAGCTACTTTCCTTAGATAACTATTTCAAGAGTAATTTTATTAGCAATAATTAGATGTATTATTTTATATTCATGTTTTTGAACCTGCTTGTTGTATTCTGATTAGATTGCTAAGATTTTAAATAGACCAGTAGTAAATTCTTGAGCCCATGTACAGCATGTTCCCTTTTGTCCATAATATTTTGAGTGTAACATGTCATGGTTTTATTTTTGATACAACAGGAAAAAAAATCTCAGATTAAATAATTAAAATTTATAATTAATATAGAAAATATTTATTAAAAACCCCCTGGGTTAAGCTTTATCACAACATACTGCCTAGATTAAAACAAAAAAGAAAATTTAAGTGAAAATTACATCAGCAGTAGTAACAAATTTTTACAAGACTACGCAAGCAGTACAAAATCAAATAAAATGACTTTGGGAAAGCTTTAAATGAATGTATGTTCTCAGCCAAGCATTAACTTACCATAAGCACTTAAGTACTTTTTATTTAACCTTCAGGGAGTAATGTTCTGTATTTGACAGTGAGACAGAAGGAATGGTCAAAATCCTCAGATTTCTGGTGGAATTACCTAGACCTTAAATCAATAAAAAAAATACGAGATACGGTCATGGTCCTAAGACCGGGATCTATTGGGCAGAATTCACTATAACACATTGAAGACATCTGTACAGAACTACTGTATGCAACTAATTCCAAACTAGAAAGTATAAATAAAAAGTGACAGAAAAATATGTGTACACTTTATTGGCCTGTATATGCTAAAGAGATGAGTGCATATAAATAATGAAACGCTAGCTTTGCTGTTAGACACTTAGTTCTTGAAGTGTATTAAAAATTAAAGGAATACTGTGGATGAGAGGGAAATTACTTGTTTGCATATGAGTAATGTGCAGTATGACAATAACAGGAAAACAATTCAGTTGTCAATTCGAGTAGTTCATACTTAGTTTAGCCAAAAGGTGTTTTTTGTAATTCAGTGGAGTACACTGAACTTTACTCCTGTGCTGCTTTTTAATAACTTTAAATATTAACCCTCTGGACTAGCTAATCTAACCACCTGTCTCTCATTGACATAGTTATAAAAGTTTATATCACAATAGTTTTATTTTCATGCTAAGGTATGTACTGTGTTTATTATAACAAATATCTTACTATTCAATATGTATAAACTTTGCAATGTAAGTATTAAGATTTCTATTAAACAAAATCACCAATCAATAGGAAAATGTGTCCCATCTGCCCATAGATATGAATTCTCCAAACTCTCCTCAGAACTAATCCCTGGACCAGTTCTGTATTTTATGCAATGATTGATCTGTTGCACAGGAACACTGAAGGATCGGGGACCAAAGTTGATTTCAGTCTGTTCAAAAGATGGCTTGAATCACTAGGCTGAGACCTAACGACTCTTACAGAGGCTCTTTCTGTTTCAAAAAATGCCTGAATCCCCGGTTCCACTGGCACAAGGGCTGCATTTAGGGGTTTAGTCACTCCTTCTCAGTGGGGATTCAAACCTTCTCGGGCTGAGAAGTAAGAATAAAATGCGAGGCAATAATTTCAGTCCTGTGCACATTGGTAAAGACAGGAGGTGCAGCATCAGCGCTGGGTCTGCGTGTTTGCAAACTAGAGAAGATGCACGGGTAAAGATTCATATACGTTTCTTATCTGATAACTATAACAGAAGCTCTAGGATATTTCTTTATTAAACCTAAATGTTCAAGCCCCTAGAAACTGCAATTCCCACAAAGATTAAAAAAAACAGGACCTAATACCAGTCTCAAGTGAAGTCTTTGTTAGAGGTTTTTATCCAAAGTAAAAAGCTGCCAAATTAAAAAAAAGAGCAAAACCAGTAGAAAAACATTTCTGGGAAATCCTTCTAGACATTTTTAGATCCTTGGTATAAGCAGCAGACAAAGTTTTCAGTGAAGAAACTTCAGTGGTATCTGATTATCGACTCCCACAGCCACATGTATTGTTACTTGTCTATTTTTGCTGAGAAAAGTGGGAAATGCGAACACTTATTTTCATGTGAAAAAAAAATTATATGCAATTTCCTTTTTACTTTTGTGCAGCGAACTCACGACTTCTAAAATGGAAGTTTACCTCTGAGAGAGAGAATGCCTTTGAATAAAAAAATATCGCGATAGCTTTGTTTTGAAACATCAAGGATCTCCAGAAGTTTTTCATGATTGCCCAGAGAATTTCTCTACCTCTTTACTAACCAAACAAATTAATGTAAAGGGTTTTCTATTTTTTGTAGCATCTTGACAGCAAGTCTTGTTTGCTTTACTAAATTCCATTTCTTTCAATAATAATTCAAGACATAACAAATTTTGCAGTCTCAAATTGAGAACAGAACATTCAAGCTATATCAGCTTCTTCTGAAATAGATATCACACTGCATAAGAAGATCAGTCAAAATTAAAAATCAAATCATATCTTCAGAGGGATGTTTAGAGAGGGAACTCTGGACTTCTTATGGAGAACATCCTAAAAGTTCCAGTAGTGTCTCTATTTTCTATCATTTCTTATGATTTCTTTTCATAATATGAACTGTCCTCATACCTCATGCCCTCATGTGCATGTCATAAATTCTTTTCAGCAAAGTACCAACAGAATAAGTTATCAAATATTCTGACCAGCCCTCAGGAATATATTCTGACTTTATAAATGCATGTTTTATTTTGGCAATGCAATGCCTATGCAATTAAGATAAATGAGATAATCATGTGCTTATAACATATCACATTGAAACTTTAATTGTAGATATCACACAGTCCAATAACAAGTTCCTACTCCAAATGGAGCATACTAATAGATATATAAGAAGGTTCCCAAAAACTCAGTAGTAGTGCAGTCATGTGAACAGAAATATTGCAGCTCTTTATTGGTTTCACACTGTGAAAGCCACTAACTTTCAATTTTGTGATGTTATTCAACACAATTTGATCAGCTATTTCATGCCACTGTGCATAGCAACAAAAACAGACATAAGACAAGCAATAAAATAAGAATTTTTTAAAGCCAACTGCCTTGTCCCATTATACAGATGACAGGCTGAGAAAAAGAGACAGTAAGTTAGATGCAGAATTGTCAGGCTCCATTAAAAGAAAGTAATTTTGCTCTGATTATGCCAATGAGAAAAAAAGGAAGAAAAAACTAAACAGGACAGCATGCTTTTCAGTGGTTTAAAAAATACATAGCTACACAAAGAGTCAAAGAATAAATGTTACATCTAAATGACAGTCTGTACAGAAACCTTATTCTTTCATAAAGTGAAAATTCACTTTCTGAATTCATTCACTTCTATCTCCTTGGGTGTGATTATGAGGACACGTTCCATGTTGCTGACATATACTTTGCTCCCTTTTTACTAATATATATTGGTTTCTGCTATCTCAGATACCAATTTAAGTCTTCATAGAAAATAAAAGAAAATAAAAGAATAATCCTATGCCATAACCTATAGATGTTTTCCACAATTTGTAGCTTCTGCCATTATTTTTTTTTTTTAATATTTTAAATATAACTCAAAATTGCAATTCAGTATTGGGTTTAGATATATACCAGAAGCAAATATATACGAAATATAATTTCTAACTCTTTTGACTGCATTTTTGCAAATCTTTAAAACATCTGGAAAACACACAGGGTAATGCATTTAGATTTTGTTTTTTCAGCAAGTTACAGGAAAAAAAAAAAGGGGGGGGGGGTCAATCCAAGACCAGTAAAATGCTGAAATGTCTCTGTATGTAGATGTTACTGCTAACACTAAATTGTTTAATTCCTGCAGTACTGTTCTAACATTATTCACTGACTAGTCTATGAAAGAAAAATAGCAGAGAAGCAACTCTCCTAAACTACCCTAATATTGGGTTGGCAAAAAATTATTAGCAAGAATTTGGTGTTTTATTTAAAAGAGTTTACTACCAGTTTTCACTACCACCCTCTAGAGATGTATTAAGTACCTCATGCTTTAAAATGCCTCTGGGAGTTCCCTCGGACATTTACAGAAAGTACCTCTCATATGATGCATATAACCTAAAGAAAGTTTCAAATGCCTAGGCTAATCTA
Source organism: Columba livia (assembly GCF_036013475.1). Taxonomy (NCBI): domain Eukaryota; kingdom Metazoa; phylum Chordata; class Aves; order Columbiformes; family Columbidae; genus Columba; species Columba livia. Next base: position 193,744,267 of record NC_088602.1, read on the forward strand.
AAGTTACAGATGTTAGACTACTAGTCATCTCAGAGTTCATGTCAAAAAATTTGCATTAAAAGCATTAACTTAAAAAAGCCGATTGAATTTACCCACAAATGCATTCAAATAAGCAAAATAATATCAAAATGGACTTCCTGTATTTGGACTTCATGTGAAAAGATGATACAGAAATATATTAGCATAGGTAACATTTCATTGAACAGTTTGGGAGGAAAAAAAAAAAGGAAAAGGATTAAAAAACCCATGCAAACTTGTCAAACCTACAACAGACCAAAGAAATCACAGATCAGATACAGAAACCTTACAAAAAATCCAGTCCATTTCCCTACACTCCAAATCAAAACAATCTAGCAATCATCTCTTCAGGTTTTTAAGGAGCTTATTTGATAACAACTCAGCATCCTGCTCATTCTTTTAATGTTAGATGAGTCTTTGTATAACTGCAACTTCTTTCCATTTGTCCAGGCAAATATGATACTTAACATGATTATTTTGAATTTATGTAACAGAAGTCATATATCTCATTCAATAACTTTCATTGATTGCTGTGTGTTCATAAGCCATGCTGTATTTTCATTTCAGCATAATCTAATTTTCAGTAATGCATTATCAGAAAAGAAAAAAAAAGAAGGGAATGTCACCAGGTGCCTTACAAGGAAAATTATGAAAAATGAGCCTGTAAAAAAAAAAATTCAATGTTTCTAAACCATATAGACAAGCTGATGGATGCTAAAGTTTGCCAATGTTAATTTGACCTTCTGTTTCCCTTTGGAATTTATACTCCTTTCAGAGGGAAGTAAACATAGCCACTTGGGCTACTCAAAAGGGTCATGTATTTATGTTATGACAGGCATTGATTACACTATTTTGATAAGTCAGCTAATGAATAGCAGTAAAAACTAGCTTGCAGTGGAAGTCTGCCAAGGTTCTATTTAGAAAACCACATCCAGATATATCAAAAACTCTTTATAGATTAATGAAAAGCAAAAAAAAGAAAATATATTGGCAATATATTAATTTTGCTTCAAAGCTAATTTTTCTAATTCCATGGAAACAAATGCACTTCGCTTCACCTCATATTCTCATTTTTCTTTTAAAAATAACTCCCTGTTTGAAAGGGAAATGGGAGCTAGTAAATGCCCTTAAGGAAAAGAAATAGCATTTTTGAATCTTTTATTTAGAAACTTGACTAATTATTCAAAACTATCTGCTATTACAACAGAGCAAACGTACCAAGTACATGTCATCTATAAGAGTGGTGTTCCTGCATTTATGCTCCAAATTGTCCCAATGATACCATGTCATCCCAAAATAAATGGTAATAAACTGGGAGAAGACAATTACAAATTAACACTAATCCAAGAAGAAATAAAGGTGGCATTCACTGGGGCTGAAGTCTAATCCCAAATCTGTTGTCAAGAAAAAATATTTCTCCGATTTGCTTCTGGAAACCAAGGTCCCAAGCACAGCACATCATTTAAAGATCTGGAACCTTCTGTGCCTTTTTCCAGTAGAGATTCTACTTCTAGTAGACACTAGATACACCTCTAAAGCACACACAACAAAATAAAACCAACCCACCAGAAAATCCTGCATGGATGCAGTTTCTTGGCAGATACACAGAACACTGATTTTATATCACTGTTTTAGAGACCTACGTACTTTATGGACAAAATCAAAAGTTTGAATATCTAAAAATGCAGGCATCACATGCGTCCCGATACACATTAATTTAACAAAGGAATTTTTAGTGATTCCTATGTAATCCCATGTAACTCTATGAAAATGTAACACAGTTTGAAAGTACTGCCTGCCTCTTAAAAATATTAAGTATTCAGATGTAAAGCAGACCGTATTATACATGAATTACGGTATCCTTTAACTCTTGAGGGCCACAGAAATAAAGGACTGATTTGGCAGAGCTTTTTATATTAATCTCAAACAATGGCTAAACCTTCCTCTTGTTCTTCTTTACCTCCGTCCTTATGCATTAATACCCACTTCACTTCTTTCTTTGTTCAGCCTTTCACTTAATATGTACCTTGCTGTGCAGTCTGCATATCCACTACTCTCTAGAAGCATCTGCAGAGGCAACCAAAAGAGCAAGTCTCCAGCTATACGTACTGCCTGGCTGAATGTACATCTGCAGGAGACTGCCCACCTCCAACACTCAGCCTTGTCTCCAACCACATCCTGAAAGCCCTGGAGAGAACACCACCCATTCACCTAACACACTCACCACTACAACACATGCAACTAAGATAGTTTTTGGTCTGTACAAGCCAGCTGCGTTTATCCAGCAAAAACATGAATGTAAGCACGGCAGAACCTCCCTGCCAACTGAAGCACATGAGCAAACACAGCAAGGAAAGCCAACCCTACACCAGGTGTCCTACAGGCAAATTCTTCAGGTGGAAGACCAGGATTAGCACAGACCACACTGCCCTTGCTGCCTCTGCACTGGAAGACCACCCAGGACGTGCTACCACCAAAACATGCAGAACCTGCCTGATATGAAGAGAGCTATGAATACTTCCACCAGGCCACAGAAAACAGTACTATAGGGAGAACACCAAGGCACACCACAGTTAAGAGTAACACTAATGTTTGTCTAATAAGCAGCTGAGAATATTCCAGCACTTGCAGTGATCCAACACAGCCAGCTTTGCATTGAAGGGAGCTTCACAGCCTCCATGTCCACATCCTGCCTGGGCCATGGTGATTTTTATTTCTGTTCTTATTGCTGATAGCACACCTTCACAAGCTGGCCTATCCAGAGCCTATCAGACAGGGAAAGCACCTGAACATGGACCAAGGAAGCTCCTTATGCTGGCAGTAGCTAAAATAGTCAAAGCAGCAGAAGTTGAAAAGGAGTGGAAGCATTTGCTTGGAAGGTCCTTGGAAAAAGTCACTTTTGTTAACTGTAATAAAAGGGTAGATATCTTCTCAGGGCAGGTTGGGCTGAAGTTTCTTTTCAAAGCAAACCTTCATCTGTCAGAGGCTCTCCACCTCTGGGCACCCAGTCAGAGCTGAAGATGTGGCTCAAGGCCTTGTGAACACCATAATTCATCAGAATTTTGTCAGATAAACAACATCAGCAAAGCAGATAGGTTTCCTCACATTATATATGTTCATTTCATTTGTGTCCCTGAAGAAAAACAAATACCAGAATTCTGGAACATATAAACCTTGGACAGGTAGAAGATGCCGTCAGTGACCAAAAAGGTCATGAAGTGGACATGGGATTGTCAAGGCTGCCTCTGCAATGCCTCCAGCAAAGCTGTTGTGACTCCCGAGACATCAACCAGGGGAAAAGTTTTATGTAGAAGATGAGCTGTAATGACAACGATAACCACGTAGACTCACTGCAGAACTGCTGTGCTACAGACTGGCATGAGCCTGGTTATGGCCAGTTTCCAGAGCACAATTCCTTTCTGCTTCTGGGCTCCAATTCAGAACTAGAAACAAACGTGCAACCTCCCTCATGTCAAGGGCAATTCATCACAGAGAGCCACAAAGGTTATCTTACACATCTGAAAATTATCAGTCAATTGGTGGCTATCTTACATCTGATCCCATAGGGTGTACTGTCAATATGGACAGCCCGTAAGACAAAGCTTTACAGTTCTGTGACAGCCTCTTGAGAGATCAGCATGACCCATGAGATACATCAGGCAGATAGCAGCACAGACAGCTGGATGGTGGGCCTGATTCCTGCTACACCTCTTACCCTTTTCTTTCACTGTTAATTCCAGTTTGGTTTATACTAAGGTTGTAATAGTCAAGAGGATGCCAAGTTGCAGCAATAACCAGATCTCCAGAGAGCTGTATGAGGTCTCAAGGGCTGTACAGAGTACAGGTGGATCAAGAACAGGACACCTGAAAAAGGCTTATACTACGTGTTGTAGGACTAGTGGCATCTCTGAAAGCAGCAGTCTTACTTCTAGTAAAGACATATCTGAACCATTCTACCAAGCCTATGGATCTGAATGACTATCACTAGCATTTTAGACTTTCAGGTGATACTTCTCAGTAAGCAAAACAAGCACAGCCACAAATTCTAGGTAAACCTCTAACTGTACGTGCATTCTCCATATTCCAGTGTCCCTTATACTTTCTTTGCTAGAAGTGTATCCAATACCACTGATTTCTCTCCTCACGAGTCAAAGCAAAAGAGTAAAATCAGAGGGCAACAGCTTCAACAGGCCTGTGTTCTATTATTAGCTCTGCATAGACCTCCCATGGGCAACTCGCATGTATTGTAGTTTAAGCTCTCAGAGTGTTATAACAAAGAAAAAAACATAAACCAACCTCAAAGGGTATCGTGAAAATTAGTTCATTCATTATAAAATGTTCTGAATTCTTCAAAAGAGAAATGCTGCAGAAAGATACTATATTGCTATGAAACTGTAACAGTCTACACAGGACAAATGTTGACAAAGGACAGAGAGGATTATGGCCTTCAAGTAAATCATTTTATTTTATTTTATATCTTGGCATTTTTGTGGACCTTATCACTGTAAGGTCTGAACAACTCACAAATACTAATTAACTGAGCCTGTTTAATTATTCTCCTTGCTTACACAAGGGAAACCCTAGACCCAGTCCAATCTAAGTTCTCCTTTAACAATAGATGAGTCAGAAGGAAGGAAGGACAAAGCACAGTATGTAATATTGATACTCTCTGACCTAATGCGTTCTTCCAAGAAAGCTGTGTGAAACAGAGCAACCTCTAAGCTATCTGAACTCACACACAAGGTCTCATGGTGCCATACGTGAAACATTTATAAGCCTCTCAGCAGTGGGTCCAAATGTTCTATACTGTGTGCATAACCAATAATGCTTAAACTTGTAAAACAAGCAACGTTAATGTATTTGAGGCCCATTCCCTTAAACCTAAGACTGCTTCTCGAAACATTTGTAATAAAGAATCGTGGATTTTAAAAAACAAACCACAGTACTATAGTTATAAATCCATCTATCAGATGAAGTTATTTCTTGCTAATAGGAAGACTGCACCAATCTGCCTGGTTCTTCTTGTACACGCTTCACTGAAACTACGAAGTAAGCACCCGTGCAATCATTCTGTTTCATTAAGCTGCCAAAAGAAAAAATCTGTAAGTGCATATAATATGAAAATTACCAGGTGGACTACAACAATGTTTAAGTCATCAACCCTCTTGTTCTAGTCTCTAAGGAAGAAAAAAAAAAAACAAACACCAAAACAAACACAAACAAACACCAAGCCACCCCACAGAGAATTAGCTATCTGAAAACTTGAGATTTTCTGTCTATAGAGGGAGTTATATTACTTAGGAAAAAAATCACATGGTATATACTCAGCCAGTCAACATTCTTCTTCAGTGAAAGAGATCTGAGATTATTTAAAAAATTTAGTGGATCTCATATTTTTGGTTCTGGATTGGTTTGGTTTTGCAACATCTGAAAGCTTAAGGCTCTCTCCCCTTTCCAACAGTGAGGGTCTGATCCTACAAATAACTTCAATGTAGTACCAAACTGCAGCTAACATTTCAACTGGAGGTCGGAACTGGTGATGAAATACCAGATACATTTTTTTTCCTTTTTAAACACAGAATATATGGGCTGGTCTAACCTGCCTCTTTGAACACAGATGCTTCCTCTTCTCTTTCTAACCTCCTTATTGAGATATTCAAGGCAATAACATTTTAACTGATCTGCCCATGCCTTGCTTTTGTCTTCCTTTTAGCCTAACATTTCTGTCTATTTTTAGGGCAGAGCCTTTGGTGACAGTAACATTGTTCCTATCCATCCACAGACCATAAGTCATGTAAAACATCACAATCATACGACGTAATGTCAGGGAAAGATAGTTATGGCAAGCTCGGAATTCAGTGATTACTAGGCAAAAAATAAGAGGTTACTGATTGTATTTTTCAAGATGTATTTCCAGCTTCAATGCAACACAAAAGTTAAACACAAGCAGAGTTTCTAGGTGCCAGATACAGCTTGACTAAGCACAGAAGGAGGAACAGAAGGATCAATGCACATCCTTGCAACACAGGAAGAGCTTTGAAGTCATTTTTGTGTGAGGTGACACAACAGTGACAATTCAGCACTACCTTTGCTAAAGCTCTGAGAAGCAGAGGACCTCTTCTTCCTTCCCCATCTTCCTCACAAGCCTACATCCATACAGAAAAAAATGGTACTTCTTCATGGAACAGAAATACCAGCATACTGGATGCTACTGTGCAGCCTCCTCCCCTACAAATCCCTACTTTGAGCAACATAAACTGGCACCCATCTCTCCACAAAATGAAAAGCAGTATTTTTACCAAGTTGCATACTCTGGCTTTGGGGTGGGACTGTGTGCGGTCCTGAAGATCCACTCTCAAGGCAGGGCTATCCCTGAGGTAAAGCTACTGGAGCGCCGCAGGACAGGATATGCTGCCCAGAGAAACTTCTCCATACAGACACGTCACAACAGCATATGTTAAACCAATCATTCTGCTGCATTATTCTGGCTATTTTGAGCTAAAAGCTGGACAGGACAGCGTCCCTACACCAAAGTGTAGTGCAGAAAGGTCACTGTTGTATGCGTATGTCCATCAGAGACTGTTTCCTGCAGTGGATATCCAAGAGAAGAGAAGGATGAGCAATTACCAATTTCGGGACAAAAGATTGTTCCTGCTGCTTGGCAATGAAAATATTGCAGCTGTTTGTGATACTGACCCCCATTTATTCCAGTCCAGAGAATACTCTATTCCAAATTATAAAATCCTTTTATCCAATTGGGCCATTTACCTAAAAAACTACATCCTTACCTCCCATTAAAATCAAACAAGTGCAAATCAAGTTATCTGCTGGTTTAATTTGGTTAGCTAGCATTTTCATCTGGATTTTTTTACTGGAAATTAGTTTTTTCAAACAATTTCAAAACAACAGGGCCCCTCAGTTCTTAGATTGAATACCAATGGTAAAATAAGAAGGTGAAGACTTTGGCAACACTCCATTCCAACAACTTCTAATCTTATTCTACATCTAATGAAAAGATAGCTTCCATTTTATGTGTATACAGTGAAGTTGTCTGTGAGTTCTAGTTTAAAAAGCTGATTACAAACTCTGCCTTACTCTCTCCAATTGGTTGCATTATATGCAATTAGTATTTTGATCCAACATGGACCAATCAGATCTCGCTGACAGACAGTATCAGTATCTTCCATATACTTTATGACATTGAATATCCTTGTTTACAGGATCTGACAAGGCAAAGGTAACTAAAAGAAGGCTAACAAGCTTCTTACTTTCATGACAGCTGACGAGGATGGATTCTGTTTACTTCATGTGCATGTTCACAGCTGGTACACTGTCAAGGGGCACTGTAATATGAATTAAGGTCAGCATATGAATCACAGTGTCAGTGTGCGCACAGCTGGACTCTTAAAATTCAGATGCAAAGGTTCATGTCTTCCCACCGCTATATTCACAGATAACCGAATCTACTGGTTCACACTTTTCAACAATAATCATCAAAATAGCAAAAATAACAAGTGTCTTTCCTTGCCTGATGCTGGCCTCTGTGAATATTTAAAAAAAAAAAAAAAAAAGACACCAACAAAGAGTAAATATGTGCCATTCTCACATTATTCAATTTCAAATCTATATATAGAAAGATCATCCACACGTGCATTATTCTTCCCATGTAGTGAGGAAGAACCTGGGCTGCCAGCAATTTTCTCAGATTTCCCAGGCAACTGATGGTTTCTTTGCTTACATCTCAACAGCTGCCCTGCCAGCCCGAGTCCCTGGCAGGATGAGCACAGGGGCCACGGGAAGTGGATCTCTGTGGTCCAGAACAGTAATCAAGGTTCTTGTCCCCTGAATAGAAGACCCTGGGTACTTGGGTTCACACGGACTGAAGTCAGCTTTTCTGTAACAGCTAAATGAAGGAGGATAATCTCAGTTTAATATCCTGGAGTCAGTTTTTACTGTTTACCATCAAATAAAAGGAACTCTCCCGGGGAGGCAAATATCTAAGCCTATTGATTTCATAGTAACAAAGCAGATTTACATGGGGTTTTTCCCACCTGCTGATGTTTTGCTGCAGACTATTAGCACAGCAGCACAGGTGCCACAGGGACCCTCAGCAGCCCTTTGGCCACCAGCTTTGCTGGGAACGGTGTGGGACCTGAGCCAGCCCACCCCACACCCATCCCCAAGAGGCAGGGGGCAGGGTGAGGGCTCACCCCTGTTCTGCCATCAGGCAAAATGGAGCTGCCAAACTGAATACCATTAGGCAGTTTAAATTAACCCCCATCTCTGAAGGGAAGCCTTTCCCTCTTTCTGCTCGACCAGCAGTGTTAATATGCCAGCTATATTCCAGACTTATTCAAAGCCTCGTCCTGGACAGACTAAATACATTGAGTATTTGGTCATATTTCTTATTTAAAAACATGTCATGTGAGTTAGTATCACTTTCTTCTGACTGGAATTAGTTTACACTACATTGAAAACCCTATTCTCTTGACCCAGAAGCAAAAGAAATCGAGAAAATTAATGACATTTTGAAGGAAATTACTCTCTTCCCTCTATTAAGCACATTTAATTTAGAAAAAAAACAAAACACAGATGTGGAGTATGCTCTTCTTAAGAGTAATAGATGAAATAATTGAACGAAAACATGCTAATTCTAAGTGGAAATGGACTTAAATGTCCAAAAAATGGAAGATAACAGCACAGTAATGAGTATATGGAAATGTCTATTTTCATAGTTTTCTATTTTTGCATAATCACACCACTTAATAAAGCTCCAGAAAGATACTGTGCACTGCAAATTTTAATTTATGCTGCATGTAATTCAGCTGTAGTTCGAGACAGCCTTACTTCTTAGAGGATTAGAGCACAGTATTATTTTAATGTTGCTCCACAAAGACATTAATTAAACAGTATAGATAAGTTCAAAGCTGGTTGAATTTCAAGCCAAGAAAGCTTTCTAGCTATCTTTTAAAACGTCTTTTGTAGACGTTTATCAAGTTCTGCAGGTTTGCTTGCTGAAACTGATAAATCTTATTTACATTTGAGGAATTTTAACCCAGTCTGTTCGGTGACTCAGACAAGCAGTGTCTGCACCGCTCTCCAACCTGCGCAGAACTTCTTCCTTTGCAAGCTCTTACTACTCCTGCCAGAATTAGACTATGTATCTATTTTCTATAAGCCATGTTTGTGTCAGAGAAACACAAGCCAGAATCTTGTTAGCTGAACTCACTACTTGCTGTCTAAGTGCTGCTACTGCTGCAGCCACTGAGCAGAATATTTTGATTCCAAGGATAAGATTTATAGCATCTCAAGTAAGTAAATAATGAAAAAGTCATAGCATATACAAATCACACTTACAGGGTTTAAATTCTAGAACAGTTTTGCTTGTTCTTTTTTATTTCCTTCAAAGAAAAAAAAAACCTCTATTTGAAAGGCATAAAGATATCTCCAGTTTTTGCTGCAGTATTTGAGAAGCATACATCGCAGTAAATAATGACAACCTAAAATAGAAATCCTTCATCAGCGATTACTAGGAAGCAATGTAAATACTGATGTATTTACAAATGAAAGGAGGTCACACAGCCAAAATACTCAATGTTCAGAAATTCACAATTCTAGTGTAGTTTGTAGTATTAAAAAAGCCCTGTAAATTTACAGTCGGATTATAGGCAGCTAGGGTACACTGCATTCTCCAGTAAAATATGTACTTCCATATAAATCACGTTTATGGTTTGCACCATGTTGTAAATGTGTTAAAACTGTTCCTTTAAAAGTGTATTAACAACTTTCAAAAGAAGATAGAAGATGCCATTTATAAAGCACATGCCTCCAAAATCCTCCTACGGGCGAATTTCATCACTCTCTCTGACACAAGGGACCAGGACAGAATATTGAGATCAGTCCATAAGATAAAGGATGTACTGCATGAGAGAATTAGAGATGGAAAACAGCTTACAAGAAAACAATGATTTTTTCTTTGCTCAGTGTAGCTCATGTGAGTTCATAGCTCCAAATTCTGCAGTGAATTTCATGATCAGACATGTCAGGATGTCAAACCATCCAGTTTATGCTGGCTTTGAATAAAATCAGAAACCCTTCCTTGATGTCAGTTTGGTTCAAAGCTGAGCCATGGTTCACCTAAAAGAATCATGAACTTCCCTTAAAGTTTCAGTGAAATTAAGTCAGGTAATGGGTTCCTGTAAAAAAACAGAAACTAGAGTTTGACACAATACAGCGGCACTCATCTTCCAAAGACAGTAAAATGTTACTATTTGCAGCCACATATGCTGGACTGAATGAGAAAGCTGAGATGTTCTTTCACAAATGAAAGAGGTGAGCAAATGTGGAACAATCCTCCCTAAGAAAAAAATATGTATTTGGGAATCTAATTTTGCCCATTCAGTTGCTGAAAATGTTTTGGTTTTGTTTTGTTTGTCAGGGTCTATTTCTATTTGGTTGGTTCATTGGAGTTTTTTAATCAATACAGATACTTCATGCTCAAAACTCAAAAGCCTTTCTGTTGCAGTTTATGTTTAATAATTTCCACTTTCTTTTCAGTGGAGTCTTTTGGGGATTCTAAATTTAAAGAGGTTCTTAAATTTTTTTAAAAAGGAAAAACATGACAAACTCTGAAATTCTTCCTCTCCTACAGTCTGATCATATGTTTGCAGTAAAAATACAAAACCAACTTGAAAAGCCCACATCCCTCATACACCCGCAAATCTGCAGCCAAATTCACAAGACACTGAGAGGTAAAAGCCGTAGCAATTCCAAACCACATTTCTCAAATAGCAGGTATCAAAAAAAAAGAAAAAAGAAAATTGTTGTGCAACTGTCAGAGAACAAATAACCCAGTAATTCTTTTGATGATACTTCTCCTAAACCAACTAAGTGAAAACCATCACACATTTTGAGTGGTTTTATGAGTACAAACAGGAAGACAAAATACAGAGTCTAAAATTAGAGGTGATTCATCAAATATTAACTGCCATAGCTAAACCAACCACTATGAGTTCAGTTCTGTGGCGGCTTTTGTTTGGTTGGTTGTTGTTTTGTATTTGGTTTCAGGTTTGTTTTGTTGTTTGTTTTTTTATTTAATCCCTTCTTTTTTTTTTTTTTTGTTTTTCCTAAATTAATTATGAAGGGCTGGAATATTATTGAATAGGCTACAAGTCCCAAAAAAATAGGCTAGCTATACAAGCTTGTATTGCTTTTGATCAAGTCTTTGGAGAAGTAGGCACCAGTTTTCATTTGGAAATCTAATCTCCAAATGCCAGCTTAAACCCATATCAGATCTTAAATCTTTCTCTTTGTCTCAGCACTTCTTTATGTGCAAAATAAAATGTTATTGCAAATGTGGTTACTGAATTCTTTTTATTGCACTTCTGAATTGGAAGCTCAAAAGAATTCTGAGACACAAATTTGAGAGGTATTGTTAATACAGAAGAAGCTCAAAATACAACATAGGAAAAAAGTGAATGCCATTCTGATGATGGGTTTAACAGAAGTGGGATGAGAACAATGAAGTGGAAAGACAAGTAGGCAGGAACTAAAAATAAATTAGCTGAAAAATTTGGGAATTTATGAGTTGGAAATTACAAAAGAGAAAAAAAGGACTAGAAGGATGAAGTCATGACAGAAGAACTGTACACTATCACCATTATGATGCTGTGAAAGGACAAATGCAATTCTAACAAATGGGAACAGAAGTGGTACTGCTAAAGAAAGGAAGGTAAATATAAACATGAGTGCTCAACGCCACTGCAAGACAGTTAGAATTCAGTTTATACCTGTTCAAGCGTGAAATAATGCTGGAATTTATTTTTTTTTTAATTTTATTTTTTTTAGTGTGGCAAAACAAAGGCTAAGACAAATATGATCATATTCATAATTTCAGCAGGGATAAATACTGGAAGGAAAGTGCAAAATAACAAATGGATAAATGCTACAAATAAATTAAGGCTGAAAAACAAACAAACAAACAAAAACCCAGACAAACCCAGATTTCCAGTAACAAAAGCAATGAAATTTTGAAACAGCCCATGATAGTAATAATGGGGGGAGAGAAGGGTCGTAAGGGAAAACCCACAGTTTATAGACAGAACATAATGTAGTTGATTGTTATGGCCTATAATTGAAGTTCAGGTTTTTAGCTTGAAAAAATTAATGAGCAGAAGTTGGGAAGGGGAAAAAGAGACAGCAAAAAGACTTGAAGACCAGAACAGCTGCAGAGCTGATCGAAGACAGATGGGACCTACGGTGTTTAAGATTATTAACTTTTCATTTATAAGGAAACATGTAATACATATAGTTAGAGCTGAAGCAACTTTATGCCAACAAATGCTTCAGTTTGCAGGCTCAGAATTTACCATTACTAACTGATAGGCAGCAATTGTCTTTGACTAGCTGACAAGGTTATAATTATTCTCCATCTTCCATCTATTGTTACAAACCTTTAAAAAACAAAGTTCCTTAAAACTTATGACATACACTAATAAGCATTAAGTCACAATATACACATCCCTTGCATACTGCATTTATGAAATGTTCTTCACCTTCATATTCATGGTATATGTACACGTAATACCACAGAACACAAACATGTACTTTAAACATGTTTACTCAATTTTCATTGTGCCGAACATGAAGGGTATATATAACTGGTTTTCCTGTACAGAATATGAAAAGCATGGGTTCCAAATCATAAGCAAACCTTTCACCACTTGTTTGAACTGAAGATTCAGTAAGTATACCATTTATGCAGTCACAACATTTCCTACATTAATCCAAAATCCAAATTGCAGTCATTATGCACAACTGAAAAACAAAAGCACATTCCATATAATGAGATGCAAAGGAACATGTATGCAAGCTCTTACAAGTACAGCACATCCACACTGCTGCAAGCAGTCACTCTTGCAGCTAAAACAAGATTTGGTCAGACTACCATCCATGAATGTGCGTTTAAGCCTGTCAAGCCTCAAAACGGTGCATAAGCTTCACAAAGCTCCAGAACAGTTGGAATTGTGATCCAACTGAAATACGAAGTAAAGCCTTTGTAGCAAAGAGTTGAGGGAAAGATAACTACTGTTTCACTAGCAAAGATTCATTGCATAGATCTGTACACAAAGACCTTCCAAGATACTTGTAGAATTTAAAAAGAGTACATACTGTTCTAGCTGGATGGGTTAGAAAAGAGTTCTGGTTACTGATTTACCAGCAGCACATCATAGCACTATCAAATGTCATTTGAGAAATCATAATTGCAAACTACGGAAATTATCCCACAGAAGGACAATGTGGGTTTTCTTGACATAGCAGCCTGTCTTTTGCATACAGGAATACAAAGGGTACTTTGTATTACTGCAGTTTAAATGAATCAGTATGTTTATATATGATTCAAGCATGACAATATCTAAAATATGAGCTGCTCTATCACATTCATAAATACAGTAAAGTATTACTTGTGGGGATGCAAGTCATATTGTTGTAAAATTGCAATAAGGAAAACAGAGAGAAGGAAAAGCAATTTTATAATGCATATTTTGTGCCTGATTTCTACAAATTGTTTTAAGATTGCTGTGTATAACTATGTCTTTTCACTACTACTGAGAGTATCCTTCTGGGTAATACTACAGTGATTCCTAAACTCTGTTACAGTAACACAGTGCATTGCTGTAGACTGACTATGATGTCCCACATTCAGTGTTATTCAGTGGCTGAAGCATCAGGTGGAAAAATGGAGACTGGAAAGGAGATGAAAGTACCAGTTTTAAAGCATCCTGCAGTGGTATAACATTGCTTTTAAGAAGCATCCCAAGACACTCCACAAACTCACATTTGTGGAAGACAAATTTGTGCATTTATAAAACTTTCAGGGACTACTGAAACACAACAAACTTCTTATGGCACACAGTTTAGAGAATAAGGACCTGATACATGGGTGATGACTTAAAGTCCAATACAGTTCAATGCAATATTAGCCCTCCTGTTTTGGATTCCTGTTCTATCTGAAGAAGTTGTGTTTTCAGCAGCAGAGATCCTGCATTCCTGAAGTACTGACATCAAGCAGTGACATATCAATCATCCTAAGCACAGGACTCAAGCTCTCTTCAGCTGTCAGTCCAGATAGACCTTGTTCAGGACTTATTACCACATCCATAAAGTAATGTGCATGGTCTTTAAAACACAAGTATATGTTTGCCACATAATATGCAAAATAAATCAATGTGTCAATGCATGCTGGTATTCTCATGCTGCACTTATAATATTTTTAAGAAGCTCTCTTACTACCGGAACAGATACAAATGCAGATGCAATGTCAGAGTCCTGCAGGAAATCAGGTCCCTGCACACAGCACCCTGACATACAAAAATGCAGAAGATGGACATTAGTTACATGCATGCAAGGAATATTTCTGAATAGATTTTGTGCTCTAACATACAATTTAATTACCATCTCTATCATAAAGAAATAAGCTATATATTTCCTGCCAAGACTTTCGAAAGCAGAAACAAAAAGTTAAACTTTAGAGAGTAGCAATTAGAGACAGAAGGTTTTCAAAAATATTTAAGATCGACAACAGCAGCAACTCTATGTCCTAAACACTTCCAGGAACCAAATGTTTGCATAAAAATGGATTTTAAACCTGACTATATCCTGCTATTTCCCAGTTTTCTCCCACTGGACAGAGGTTTGCCAGTGACCTCCTTCAAAACTGTCAGAGATTGTACTGCTGAAGAGCAAGGTGTGCTTCTTGGAATATCTGTTCTACCTCACATGAAGAGGAACTCATGTATTTTTTAAAACAAGAAAAAATACATTAAAATTCTCCTTTACACGGTTACCTTTCAGCACAAAGCAAAGCAACATGAGAAGGACATTAGTTGCAATATCAAATGCATTTTTACCAACTCTGCTCCCAAGACATACAGCAAGTCTTGGGCAACTATAGTAGGCGTTCAAGACCTTCATGGATGCTATTCCTAAACAGGAACGTGCACGGACTCGGCATTTTAAAACTCTGAAATAATAGTAAATAGCAATCCTTGGCAAACTCTAAAACCACTAGTGGTCTACTGACACAGGATATTTTGGAAAAGCAGAGGAAGGGTACTGAGGGCAGCACCAGAAGCATTTTTGATGCTGCAATGATGTGGAGTAGGGGACCCTCAGGATGCAAGCACAGAAATTATGGCAGAGGCAGAAGGTATAAACACAAATCCCAACCAATTACTGGTTACTGAAGGAACGCAGCCTTGGGAGTTCCGTAAAACCAATAAAACAAGAAAAATAGCGAACATATATCTCACACATGTAAAACATGCCTGGGTGAGGTGCAAACACAAAGATGGCAATGTCTGCAGCCCCCTCACAGGCAGGAGCTAAGGGAGAAGCGTGAGCACTGTCTCCCCAGTTAGGAATGCCACACCTCACCAATAATCCTGAGGGTCCCCAGCAAGCCCTCGCTCCTCTCTGGCAGGGTGTGAACACTGCTTTTTTATTTGCTGTTCACCACATTCTGCAACTGCAAGCCAGCAATATAAATAAAGTTCTATCTTTATTATTTAATTGGGTTAAGTATGTTATGATTTCAAAAAGCTGTGTGTGTGTGTGTGTGTGTGTGTGTGTGCGCGCGCTTCCTGCTCCAGCCTTCCCACATGACAAAATGATTGATACCACAGCAACCACTCAGAGTAAATGCAGACATAGTAGATGAGTCCAGCATGAAAATCCAGGAAAGCTATAGAATCTCCATCATCAGAAGTCTTGCAGGCTTTCCACTTATTTTTCATGATTCTTTAGAAAATAACTTAAATGTTACTTAAGAAAAAAAAAATACTAATAATTTATAATGGAAAAGGAAAATTTGAAATAGAACCGCAGCTGAAAACTGGTGGAATAACTTAGTGCTATCTAATGGTAAGTAGTTTTTGAATATGTTAAATGTAATAACAGAAATGAGATACGTTTTTAAATTTTACATACAAGTATAGAAGAATTATTCAAGCTATAACACTCAGCTGGATCATTCATCAGCAAAAACTTCACTTTAAAAGTTAAATAGCTCAGGCACCTCATGAGTCAAAAGGTCACGATAAGTAGAGCTAAATCCAACACAATGATATTTAGAAAGCATTAGATGATGATTGGGGGCATATATTATTATTTCTTACATAATTCTTAAACAGTATAGAATATATAAATAGCACTGAAAATAAAAACTGTCTGTTTGCTGGGACTTGAGATAAGCAATAAATTAACTAGCTAAACAACTGACACTGCAAGTTGCTCCATAAAAGCAATTTGATCAGTTTGGCTGCACATGGAGATATAAAGCTAACAGAGCAGTCTGTGGTACTCAGAACTGAAGTTCACAAAACTCATAGTGCACAGTACTAACACCAGCTTTTTAAGAAAGCAAAACCAGATCTCACTATTAACTCTATCTTTTGTTTAAATAGAACTAAAAAGAACCTATGGGATAAGAAAATATACTGCCCCACATATTTAAAAATCATCAATATTGAATCCACTATTGCTGAACAACAGAACTACAACAAATTCTTATACTGAAAAGCATGTCTATATTTTACTATTTTTTAAGGAAAAAAATCCAAACAACTATTATCTTACAAATAACATAATTAGAAAGCTGATTGGAAAAAGTTCAGTTTGCAGAACTTACCAATACGTTTGTATTTTATTATGTTTTGCACAAATATCAGCTATTTGAGGCCAACCCCACAAATGCACAGAATTATGCTCTTTCTTATTCACAAAACTTGAGAAACATATCATGCAAGTTCAAAGTTTCCTCAGTCTAATACATCACATTTAGAAAATTTTTGCAGCCTACATGTTACTATGGCAACTTTTGTTTTTTTTCAAAATGTAAATTAACCGCAAGCAAGGCTTCATTACAAACCCTTTATTTCCTTTGTGTTTGCACATAATCTTTTCTCATATATGGATTCAGCTCTTTTTGCTTCAAATGGCTACAGTTCATATTAAAAGATGAAGCTACACTGAGAAGAAGTCAGGATTAAATCAGAGATAGTAAACTCATCTCTGTTTAACTTTGACCACTTTTCAACTGTAACATAAACAAGTGCAGCAGAAAGCAATCAAGCAAATGAGTAGTTCTATGGCAAAGGTTTCTCTGTTTGGCTTTTATAATTATAAACTATTGTAAAATGAAAATATGCTCCAAATTGCAGTCCTTTTCTTGCTCTTTTTACTGCTAATTCCATTGATTTTTTTACTGTGTTCTTTTCTCTTTTTCTTAGGAAAAAAAAAAAAAATCTGGAGAAGAAAATATGATTGCTCTGTTTTCATAAGAAGAAAATTGTGTTTTGACATTCCACTCTAGTACTGGACAGCTCTACTGAATTCAAAACCTGCCTGCCTGAAGATGCACAGGTGTCTGCAGTTCCCGTCACAGTGAAGAGGAATTATATAAACCTAGAGATAGATCTGACATCTTCAACATCATGTCAGAAAGTCATAGCAATAGAATGAATCTGAGAGACAAGCTACTCTTTTTAGCTTGACTTCCATCATTTGTCTGCTGAAAAGAGGAGGTTTGTAAATCTCATCTTCTGAACTAAAAATCATTTTCAAACTGCTCATTAAAATACTTGTAACAAATAGAGAATTTACATTCATTTTACACCATAATACACATTACTAAATATACACAATTTCTATTAACTGGGTTTAATATTAAGAATTATTATAAACCTAATGCATTTTAGCTCTCATTGTGATAGCACTCACAAAATGAAGACGAAAACTAAAAAGGGTAACACTACAATAAAATGTATGTGAAAACACACGAGTTTAACTACTTGGTCTTCCCTCCATGAACATCTAAACAAACTGATGTAGTAGAAGATGTTCCTGCCCATTGCCAGAGGCGTTGGAACTACATGATCCTTAAGGTCCCTTCCAACCCAAACCATTTTTTGATTCTATGATCTTTACTGGCTTTCCAAGGGACCAGTTGCCTGGAAGTCTGCAACTGCGTAATCTAGTGAAAAATTACCATCTAACAAAGAGAAGTAATTATAAAAAGGGCACAAATTCCTTGTTCATCTTACTTCTCTGTCAGTACTAGAAAATAAAATTTTATGACTGTGTTCTAACAAAACTAAATCAGAATACTGGTAATGCATTAGCTAAAACATACCACCCTAATGGCAAAGGAACTAGATCATATGGCCAGCCATATTCTAAGCTAAAAATCAAGACTGGAATAATTTCATAATGGGTAGAGGGATAGTCAAGGCTATACAAGCATACAGGCAAAGCTAATATGGAATTTATTTCTAAAAGAGACTAGAAACTAGGGAATAAAAGCACAATGTTCAGCATCATGACCATCTCCTTTTTTGCCCATGTTCCCACACGTGCATGCAGAACAAAGCTGCACTCCCCTGGGAAAGCATGCAAGACAGAAGGCAGGAGCGTGCTGGATGTGGACGAGGACCACTGAAGAAATCGAGCAATTCTAGCTGCAGAGAAGCATTAAGACTGTGAAGAGACACTGAGGAGAAATGATAGTTCATAACTTCTGTTATTTTAACTACTTGTTCATGTATAATTTAATAATCTTTCTTTATTACTTCTTCTGTGAACTGAGCACACTTCTAGATTTGTTAAGTGACTACAAGGTTCTGGCTGTAGGTAAGGCCTCAGTGCATAGTTAAACAGAAGCATATACTACTAACACTAATAATTCACTGCATTGGAGTATGTAGTTACACAACAGCCACAGTTTTTAGCATTTGTGGAACAAGGAAAATGATGTAATTTTACCAGTAAAAAGATGCTGTCACCAGGAGCCAGAGTGGCTGAGTATGGGACAAGAACTGTAGTATGAAGCAGAATCTGGCCAGTGAAGTACACACTTTCATCAGTTGACTTTAAAAGAGCTTCAGTAGGAGGTATCTTTCAAAGTGATTTACCTCGCACATCTTACAGATAGGAAAGGGCACTTTCCCAAACCAGTAACCAAGGCATAAGTATACCAAAATAGAACCTCATGATGCCCAACACAGCTAACACTGGGGCCTCAGTGAAAACAGAAAGAACTGGAGCATCAACACAAATGGAGACAAGATTTCATCCTTAACATCTGAAGGCTGTCACCAGAGACAGTTTACTTAAAAGTGAAAAGCTCTGTGTGGCTTGTGAAATGCTTTTGGGCTCAGGAAAACACAACAAAAAGGGAAAAACTGCTGCTAAAGTATACACCAATCTTACAGTGCGTTTTTAAATAAATAATTAACGTTACAAGGGATGTAAATATATCACAGCAAATGGATATTTGTCTAGCTACAAATTAGCCAGTAATAACAATAAACCTGTTGGGTCTTGGCATAAAATTAGTAAGTGGACATGGCCAAGAAAATGCTCAACCTGTATGTTTTATCACACAATCTCTAACTGCAGGCAAAATGAGTTCTTGTGTCTTCAGCCTACTTAAAAATCATGCCATTTATTACCTGAATAACAGGAAAAATACTTTTTTTTAAAATGTTGTTATAGTCTTTAGGGAAAACATAAAATTACTTATAATATTAAAATAGAACAAGTTTTATTAAACTGTTAATTGAAATAATAGAACAGTGAAAAATTTGCAAAAAAGGGGCTATTACTATATACTAAAAAAAAAAAAAAAAAAAAAAAACCCACACACAGCAAAGGGATTTTTATCTTTAAAGGCAACTCTAAGACCCATCAGCATCCATTATAATTCTATAAAAGAAGTTAAGGCAGCATCTGGTACAATCTATATAGTTTTATAGCCAAGCATACAAAAATACTTACAGCAGTTATGAGATCTTCTCACAATAAATGAAGCTAAAGACCAGCATGTATTCAGAAAAACAAAGGCAAAAACTAGAACAAAAGAGGGACCCAGAAGTACATCCATTTTTTTTTTAATGACTAAATAATACTGTTAAAGCATTAACAGAGAATGAGAACTGCCAATGCCCAAGAAAAGAAAGCATCTCACAATCATTTTTAGTTTACTCTCAATTAGTTCATAGCCATAAGCAAGGTGATACTCAAGCAGTGACCATTTCAAACAACTGTTTGATCCTCTTGAGGCTAAACCTATCCCCAGATCCACATCTCCAAAACATGTACAACTCTGAATAATGGAGCAACGGTTTTGGTTTTTTCTTCCTTAAAACCATAATTCTGTATTGAAAGAATTCTGCAGAAAACCCCATGTAATTTAATGCAATAAAAACTGTAGCAAAATACAAAATATATTGTATAACATAATTTTCATGATTAATTAGCAGTCACCACAGAACCACGTAAAATGTGAGCACTTTTTCCAAAACTAGTGCAAAGAGGTAAATAAATTTTAACTTGCAACATAGTAACTTCTAAAAACTTTCATATTTCCCATCTTTAAAGAAATCTTAGTGCTGCTCAAGGAAACAATAACTAGTATCCAGCTTTTCTACCCCTCTAAGTAGAATACCTTTTTAGTACAAAACTGTACCAGAGACATGAACAAATTCCAGACAGGACTTGCTCCAAGTACAAGTTGTGGAGAATGACACTTCACAACTCCAACCGAGTACACCCAGGTTTGCCTATCTGTATTTAACAAGAGTGACCCCTTTTCCTTCTGTCAGCAGGATTTGCTAATTTTGCTTCTGCTATTGGATTTGAAACTATGTAGATATCATAAAAATCAGACAGTATGGCATCAAGATACACACCATTCCAGACAGAAACAGACACAAAGCTCTTAATCACCAGTAGCACCAAACAGCAGGGGTGGACGAAGAAACTCCCTAGGCCATTTACAGCTCACCCTGCTGTGGGGCTGGTCCTGTGCTCCCCATACCAGCCATCAGAGCAGCCACAGGGCCACCTGGAGATAGGCCCTCCAGGTGCTGCGGTAACAAGAACAGATTGGCAAAGCTCAACAATCCTTAACCCAAATACTCATTCCACAAGAAATACCAAAAAGTGAATGATATTAATATTCTAATTTCACTGCGCTTCGTGTACGAAGGAGAGTGAACAGAGCAAGAACCTGCTTTCAGGATGCCTTCGAGTCCTAAAGAACTTGCAACATAAACAATACTTTAAAGAGTCATTTTCAACTACATAAATCATGAGATTTTCTATTTCTTAAATTAAATCTGCAACTCAAAAAGTGGCATGATTCAGCTAACAAAATACATAAAACAGTGGTTGTTTTCTTGAGATTTGTCCCCTGAATACTTTCAGATCCTAATGTGCCTTCTCGTGAGCCTGTTTGCTTCACCAGTCAATAGAAAACTGTTCTAAAGCCATATGTTTAAATATCTTTCACCTTTCTAAGTAAGTTTCCGGTAAACCCACATTTTGGAGGATAAGACTTGAAGAGACTTCAAGAATCCACCTGTCTGTTTCAACATGGCAATACTATTCCCAACAGATAATGTATTAACCTGAAAGCAAAACTCTCCTGTTTCGCAGCTTTCCCAGAAAATCTATTCCAATGCTCAACTGTCTTTATCATTGGCAAGTTTTCCCTGATGCACAGCACAAATTTGCCCTACTGCAATTTTTCCTAACATCTAACCTAAATCAGTTAGCGCCCATTGCTTCCTGTAATCTTCTCACTTCATAGAAAGAACAGTTTGTTACTCTTAAGGCAGAATTTTACCCACTGAAAACTCCTACCATGCTAGTAATCTCTTATCTAAACTCAGTAACTCTTCACTATTTCTTTGCACGCCTCATCTTCTGAAGTTGTAGCTATTCCCTTTGGTCTCCTATGCATCCACTTAGCTTAGCCTACAGCTTTCTTCAAGTGTGACTCCAATTAAGCATATAGACTTTGGAATATCATATAGTCTTGTGGCACATCAGAAAGAAGCTGAGATCCAGAATGTACTGGCCTATTATAAATGTAATTTTTCACCTGATGAATTAACTTTCTTCTACTTTCCTCCTTACAGTCAAAAAAATAAATCACTCACATGAAAACACAAATTAGTACAGCATCTGCTTCTAGAAAATATTTCAATAGGTATTGATCCATTACATTATTTTTTTCTGGCTATTTATATGTTAATTTGGTGTTTGGATATATTTCAAACATGTTACTCATTGCTTTTCACAACACTAACAACAATTAGTAGGAAGATCTATTGTTCTAACTAGCATTTACTTGTGAACTGATGTAGTGCCGAAGGTAAAATATAATGAATAGGCAGATTTCATTATACTGTTGGATTTCTAGAACAGGCATAAAAAGCACATTTAGGCAAATAATCGGATTTTGTTATTAAACAGAACTTTCTATCACTACGGATTTCAAGTGGCAAGAGGATATCATTTCTGAACAAAATAAATCTTTGCTAAAATCCAGATAGTGGATGGAATATATCCCTGGCTTGGACCTGGATGAACATACAGTACAGTTGGCCAGTCATACCCGGCTCAGCCACTGATTCCTACTGGGACATCTCATACTACTAGAAGACAAATACTGTTTTTATCAATCCTACAAAAACTTGTGTTGTTTCTTTTCTTCATATGACCATAAAAACTTATTTTTAAATATCTATGAGATAAGAATAATTTTACCTGTATTTTTAGTCATGATTTAAAGACACTTATGGCTTTTCTTATCAATACTATACTGAACTCTTGACCTCTGAATACATGCGCTTTTTTCCAATGTTCCCTTTTAAATTCAGTTTAAAAAAAATCTGAATTGTGTGTGTCTTGGTTTTATTCCAGTTCTATTTTTGATACAGTGTATGCCTGCTTAGAAACGAGATAAATAAATATCAATCAACAGATCTAAAAAGCATGTACTTTTGTATGATGTGACTCACATCAGTCTACAGGACTGCCTTAAAGAATAGGTAATGCTGATAAATGCTGAGAAGGGTCAATAATTCCTCACTCATGCTCTTGGGGCATGAAAACTGCCAGTCATAAAAAGGTTACTGGAAATCTGCTACTAATTCCCTTTTTCAAGTTCTCAGTCAAGAAAAGTAAGGGTTTATACTGTCTATGGCGCACCTCCCTATGAAGACATACACATTTTTCCTTTTCATCATCCAAACCCAAAAACTATTTCAAAGCTGCCTTCTATGGGTAGAAAAACTGTCTGACTCCCCCTCTTGGTACATCCTGGCACAGCAGATGCCAGATAGAGAACATCTTTCTCACCTCCATGAAAAGAAAATTAGTGAGAATTTTTGTCTGCATAGCTTCCCTTCACTGCTACTCTTCTCTAACCCCATCTTTAAAAAACCCTCTGAAAATACCAAAACCTTGCAGATACAAAGCTATTTATCTCAAAGCAGGACCTTTTCTCATTTTTCTTCAGCCCTGATGTGCCCCGTACTATCAAATAGCCACTGAACTGAGTCTTAATTTTATTTATTTGCCATGAAACTATACAAAATTCCAAACAAAACCCTCCGATTGGTGACCTCTCACATTTTATTTTCTTGTGCAGCATTTATTCAAGCTTAAGGGCTTTTAACTGCCAAATCTGTTCCCTGGATGGGAAGAGAAACCTTCCATGTGTGTGTTCTGTGCCTCTTGGGCTGCTCTGACAATCTCACTCATATTTGCCTCTCCACAACCCCCTTGCTCCCCCCCAAAAATGTATAGAAGACAAACAGGAGAAAATAATTCTACTAAAGCATGTTAGAAGTAACAAACCCCTCAAAAGCAGGCAAATTGGCAGTTGGGACACACTGTCCTCAACTCAGTTTTACTATATATAGGTAACATATGCAGCACATCTGGTACACAAAGTATCTTACTGTTTTGAGACACAGGTTAAGCGTAACAGGTAAAACTGAAAAACAACAACTCTAACATAAACCCAAACTTTTTTTCCCCACATTCTTAAGAGCAATTCTCTTTCTCGTTTTAATAGTTTCAGGTCATTCTGGTTTTTTAATGTTTAAAAGATAAAAGAAAGACAAATTTTAAGAAAGGCTAGCAAGATTAGCTGTCGTAGTAAGTCACATTCAAATTCTTTCCAGGGAAATTTTGAGGGCCAAAGTCTCAAGAAGTTTTAGAAGACAATAAATCATTTCATTAAAATGTATTACACATGTAGTAAGCTTTCTAAAGATATCAGGTGAAATGTAAAGAAAGCTCTGAAAAAAATATCATCTTAGGTATACTGTCAGTAGATATTTTCGAAATTAGCATAGGAATAGCAGTTCTTTGGTGTTACACAGCTAAAAAGGTTAATGTTCTTTATTATTTTCAGGGTCAAAATGTATACCCTAAGAACACAAAAATACACATAAAGCTTTTGCCATACTTTTTAGAGCAGGCTAAAATATTTAAATCTGCAGAAAGTGACAGAATAAAGATATTAAGTATAAAACTTCACCAAGTTCTTATGTGAATTAAATGCATTTTTTTAAATAAAGTGCTGCAGTATTTTAGCTATTGTGATACTAATTCCTCTAAATGTGTTTGACAGAGAAATGCCAACAAGAGTGTAACCAATTTGCTAACTTTTGCTTAAGGCAAAAAAAAATATATAATTATGAAAAATGTGCTAAACAGATACCCTATTCATATATATAAGTATATATTAAATCTGCACAAGTGATACTAAAATTATCATTTATAGCTATAATCATCTGGTTATAACAGAAGTATCAGAACTCTCTTGTCTCTACTTAACCGCTGCAGTGTATCAACAGAAAATCGCCCTATTTTACACATCTTACTACTGAGCATCTACCCAATAGATTAAGAATATGGATTTGAGATCTGAATACTCCAGTCCTCTGTACTTCAAGTAAGATTCTTGAGACTGCATCCATGTTTCTGTGTGGTCCCTCTCCAAACAAAGTTCACACCACCCTAATCTCATAAACCATTCAAAATATTAAATCACCCTTGATAGATGAGACATTCCAGTCTCTTAATGAGCAATCACCACATAAACAAAGCTTTAAAGTACATCCAGGGCTGTAACACACCCTGGCTGCGATATATCCGAACCCTTCTGAAGTTAATTCCGAACAGTACTACTTCCCATGGGATTCAAACACACATTTAGAAACTGTATCCTTTACCTTTTCCCATCACCACTCTTTCTGAAGGGTTAAAATGTTCTAGTAGGTGAAGGGGGTACTTGTCCAGGGGCAAAGGAGTTCCCACAATTAATGCGTGTTACATTAACTCCATGTTTTTCAGTTCTCTTTGAATAAATGTGTTAAACAGTAATAGATTGCAAATTAATTTAAATCGGACACGAATAGTGGATGTAATAAATACCTTACTTTTAATTCTCAATGGTGTACGCAAAAAGTTTAAGGTATTTCAGTTTTTAACACCCCTTCATACTGACTGCAGCTGACCAGAATATGTTAAACTGCTTTGCAGGAAGATCAGACAAGCATGGGACTGCAATTATATATCACAATGCCCTTTTCTGGGTTCACAGCTCTATTCATCTTTTAGAAACACTGAAGGACAGATTGGACATAGGGGAACGGATTAGCCACAGGACGACCTGTATTTCCACACAAAAGCCTAAGTGTAGAAAAATGGCACCCTGTGTCACCCATTCTTCACTTGCTGAAAAAAACATATTCATGAAAATAGACATCTAAACAGCTCTTTCCCACTCATCTCAGAACAAGCATTCATTGTTTCTAGACACCATTTAAACTGCAGTAACGTAATGCCTAAACTGACTTAACTCAAAAATGTAGATAAAAATATCTAAGAATTGACAGGGCTACTTAGAGAAAAACCTAAGTTCAGCAGAAGAAATAAAATTTAAAAAATAACAGTGTGAAAATTCTCTGTTGACTGTTGCAACACACAATCTTACATTTATAAATGTGACTGAAGGAGGATTTGGTTCTGGTAATAAGTTTCAGCTGGATGTAATGAAAGTTCTACACACTGTAGCCATACAGTGCCACTGAAATTATTAAAATACATTGTGTTAATAGGTGATAAGAGTTTAACATAACAGATAACATCACTAATTCCAAGGGAGTGAAAGGAAAATGAACACAGAAAAAGACATGTGGTAATTATATCATTTTGAGAAGATGCAAAAAGTGAAGATGATGTCAATTTCTATTAAGACCTGCCTCTGGAAAAAAATAAGCTGTAAATACTACAAAACAAGCAAAAATTGAAACAAAACATGCAATAAAAAAATTAAGTCAGACCTTTACTTTTACATGTCATTCTTAAATCAATCACCTTGCATATAAAAGAGATGCTTGGTGTATGAGCTTGTACTGTCAAACTCTCTCAGGAGATATGTGCTACCAGCTAATCTTATCAAGCTAGGCAAACTGGTGGTTTACTTGTTTGTTCTTTGGGACTACAGGAAATCATCCTTCTGCAAAAGAAATAATCAAATGAAAATGTCCAAGCATTTAATTTAGGAGTTCGACCACACAGCTGAGTTACAAACATAGCTCATTAGGCTCCGATGGGAAATGAATCTTTTTGCCAGGAAATGAACAGTCTAACTAAACATCATGTGCAATAAGACATACCATTCCTAACTTTCTATTGAAATTTTAATGAAAAAGGCTAACTCAGGGATCAGAAAAGAATTTCAAATCTTCTGAAGGTAAGGTAACAGCCATCCCATATGTATTCTTCTTGGTACATATTTACTTAGTAAACTAATGTGGCAGGCATGCGGTTAAATGATTTGCCAGTCCTTTCCTCACACTTCTTTCCATTGTTTTCTTACTGAAAATAATAAAAAAAACAGTTTTTACAATAAAAATATCTCACTTTCGCAAACTGTTTACAGTATCTATCCTATTTTAGATCTTCTGTTACCTATTTCTCTTTCTCTTAGATGCCTGAGTTTGAATATACTCTGCTTAAACCAATCATTTTTAATTGGGGATTTTAAAAGTTCTTCATAAAGAAAAAACTCAGTTATACCATGTAGACTTCCAATCAATTCCACTAAACTATTCAGTGTCATTATTGAAACTATAGGGAGGAATACATACACTGCTGAAGTAATTATGTGAAAGGGGTCAAAATGTTATTGTGGAGATTAGCACCCATCAAGAAAAGGTTGACAACTAGCCCAATACAGGCAATCTGTATTTACAGTAAGTATATAGTTCTCAGTGTTAAACAAAGCAGAAATATTTTGTTCACAGATATAAACAAACTGATACAATTAAATTACCCAACAAGCTCAAGAGCTTCAGTTTTCTCTCTGCAGTCCACATTAATAGCGACTATAATTGCCGGAAGAGAAGCAATGTAAATGGTGTAAAATGCTCCTTGGTATATGGTCATGGTTTTATGTTTTTATATATTAATTTGCTAGCTTTCTATTCCTACAATGTAAGAAGAAATATTTTAAGTGAAACAAAAATGCCTCTTCGTTTGTGGATTATTTACAGTAACAGAGGTCTCAAAATCAAGCAGTGAAAGACTGAAGAAAAAAAAAAAGGCAAATACTGACAATAGCCTAAAATGACTAGCAATATTTCATTCTGTAAAATTTTCTCAAAATAAATCATCTCATTAAACAGAGATATATAAATACACTAGTCCAAGCATTTTAAAAGAATGTTAAATAAGTAGCTGTGTGGAAGGCATTGCACACAGTGCAATTAAAACAAGGGTAAGTTTCTTAAAGGAGAAATCTCTGGTACTGGAGATATCTGGATAACACTTCTTAATTATCCAAATCAGGCAAATCAGCGTTTATTCATTTCAGAAAAGATCTGTGAAAATGTGCAGTCTCATGCTTTTTTTGGACTGACACACCAGCAGCGATACTTCAGTGGTTGCAAAGTTGTCGCTTTGCCCAGTCTTGACTGAAACTTTGTCCCAATCACATAAAAGTTTTTTTCCACGCTTTGCACAGCCAGCACTCCAAGATGAGCTCGGCTTCTTCTTCGGGTTGGTATAATCTCAACTACATTGCAATGTTAAAAAAGAATAAATGGGTTCACCAAAAGCCCCATATTATTGTGTTATACTTGCTAACACTGCTTAAAAAACAGCACTGGGCTTTCCCACACACCACCAAATAAATACACATGCATCTCTCAGGATTCACACTTGAATCTCAGACTACAGTTAGCTTTACAAATATACAGTGGAATCATTATTTTAGCAAAGAGAGGGGAAAAAAAAAAAAAGAGTAAAAGAGTAATTTTCTGATGAAATAAAAGGAAAAAACCCAAACTAACAAACAAAAGCGATACAAGGGTTCTTCCCGAAGAAAATTCCTCTGTTCACTTAATAAAACATTTTTTTTTCCATCCAACTCACATAGTGAAAGAAGAAGAAAAACTGCCCCACTATCCAAACTATTTTCTCCAGTAAATTGTAATCACAATTTTCTGACCACAAGGTGGAAAAAACAGGAGCCTTGAAAATCCATGCGAAGGCCTCTTCCAGTTCTGGGGCATCGGGAAGGAAGATGCTGAATGCCCAGGATTTGCTCTGCCCTGCCCTTTCCATAGAACTTTAGTGCCATCTATTGAAAATGTACTGAATAGGGAAGAGGGAAAGGATGCCTATTGATTTGGTATAAAAATAAGACGTTTACTTGTTAGGGGTTTTTTCGTTTATTAATACTCCCATGATGACTGCTGTTCTGTGGTCATCTGATAGCAACAAATATTTTCTATACACTATACATGCCCCATAAAGAAATGAGACATGGGCTAAAGCACTGAATGAAAACATCATACAGATTATATATATATATAGATATATATATACACATTTGCCAAGAATGTAAGTCTAAAGCTACCTATTATCTAAAGGAACAAAAATGAGAAGGCTTTAACGGAAAGGAAAAATAGCGTGGAAGCACTGCTGTAAATAGAACATACTGGAAACCGTAAAAAATAATTAAGGCACCTCGTAAAGACCTTAGTATTAAAGAACAGGGTACGTAGACATGCAGATATAATTACCTTCTTTAAGAAACTGTGAGTGGATGACAAATATAAGAAAACAGCAGATCGCTGCTCCTGCTAGTGCCCATAAAGCTTTCAAGAGCTGCATCTCGGTCTGAAACTCAGTAAATACCCAGAAAGTCACACAATGAATTTCCAGAGCGATGCATCAACGCTTCCCTCTGTGCGCCAGGCGCGGCGGCTCCCGGCAGGGACCACACTCCCGAGCAGGGCGGGCGAGCCAGGGGCTGCGGAGGAGGGGCCGGGGCTTCACACCCCGCGCGGGGGCAGCGGCAGCGCCGCGCTCTCCTGGCCGAGGCAGCCGGCGCGGGGCCCCATGAATCAGCGCTCCGTCTCCGCGGGAGCCGCGCCGAGCCGGCGGCGGGGGCAGGGAGGCCGGCAGCGCCGGGCCGGGCTGCGCAACAGCGCCCGCTGCGCCGCGGGGGCGCGGGGCCGCCGCCCGCTCAGGGCGCGCCGCCGCCGGGCGGCGCGGGGCGTGCGGGGGCCGGGCCAACCCCGCCGAGGCTCCGCGGGAGCCGCTGCAGCATCGCCGGGCTGCGGGCGCCGGTCGCTCTCTCGCTCACTCCTTCGCTGGCTCGCCGGGCCGCCGCTCCGCTGCTCGCTGTCCACGGCTCGGGGAGGAGAGAGCGAGCGGGGAGGGGAGGGAGCGATGGGGGGAGGGATCTCTCTTTACTGCAACTTCTCCAGGCTGCCGGCAATTTGTTGCACCCCCCGCTCCTCCCCCGGCTCGGGGATCCTCTCTGGTGCGGGGGGGGACGGGGACACATTCAGTTCATCCCGCCATCGCTGGCAAACGCGGCGCCGCTCGGGAGCTCTTGCAAAAATAGCTGGCCTCCCCTCGGGCTCGCACCTCCACCGCCGGGGCTCCTCGTCGCCCGGCTCCGGAAGCTTCCCCGGGCACCGTGGCTAGCCCCCGTCCCTCACTCGCAGCCCGCCTGCGGGGTCGACCCCGTTCCGGCGCTGCTCCCCGGCGGTGGCCCCGCAGAGCGCCCTCAGAGCTACGGCGAGAGCTCTCTCAGCCTACAGGTTGATGCCTCCGTTGCAGCCATCCCCACGGAAAACAAGAACGCAAATGAAAGAATGCCGTAAATCACAAAGAAAAAAAAAAAAAAAGAAAAAAGACCAGGGCTGTGATTTTGCTGCCGCCCTCCCACTCCAGGGGAAGAACCGAGCCGCGGCGGCTGGCTGCCGTAGAGAAGCCTAGCGGGGGGGCAGGAAGGTTGGGGAGGTGCTGCGATGCGGAGACGGTCCGCGGGGCTGCGCGCTCGGCCGTGCAGTTGTGGGACGCGCTGCAGCCGGGGCCCGGGGGCAAGCACGCACGCCCAACCCCTCAGCCTCGAGCGGGCCGGCCGGCCGGCGGCCGCCTGGTGCGGGCACCAAGCTCCGTGCCGCGCAGGCGGCTAGAGGCACTTCGGTGGGGCAATGCGGGGTCTGGGAGAACAGCTGTGCGCTGAAGCACTGCCGGCTGCGCGTATTTGGGCGGCAGAGGGAGTGCCTGGGCTTGGCTCCGCTCGGGTGCCCCTCTGCCCGCGGACGCGGTGGGGCTCCGCGCCTCTCGCGTTCAAACTCCGCCGGCTGCCCCGCGCAACTTCGGCGACGCGAGGGCGCTCAGTACCGCGGCCTGCGGTGGCTCGTGGAGAGAAACCGCGGGGAGGAGCGCGGACCGCGGCCGCCGGCGAGCGAGCAGCCCGGGGGGGCCGGAGCGGGTGTCGACGGGGTGCGAGAGAAAGCCGGGAGGAGGAAGGTGTAGCAGAGGGAAGCGGGCGAAGGCGGGTGCGGTTCGCAGCACCGCGGGAGACTGCGGGCAGCAGGCGGCCGGAGCGCCGAGTGGCGCGACGCGGCCCAGCCCGGCCCGGTCCGGAGGCTAGTCCTCCCCGCTTGCAGCTCCGCGACGAGCTTGAAGTTGCCGTGCTCCTCCGGCTGGCTGTAGATTGACTGCACTGCATTAGCAATGATAGTAACGCACTGGTGGCCGATGCGGTACCCCGGTCTATCCGGATAGACATGATAGTGCATCCATAGTTTTGAGGATATAACTCAAGAAAGGGGATACTTGCGTTCTAAGAGCTTTGTTTTCATAGATAGTTGGCTACATTTTTACTTTTATGTTATTTTTTGTAACACTTAAATATTGTCTTAATTTTTAAAAAAGGGGAGGGTTTTGCAGATGCTTGGAAGGACAGGTTAATGAACATTTTTTTTCGTTGGGCTGACATCTCCCTTCGTGTTGCTGATGTGTGTTAAGTTCATCCCTGTGCTTTTTGTTTTTTCACTGATAGTGCAGAGAAATATTCAAACCAAATATCTTTTGAATTTTAAACTTCACACAAATCCCTATAAACCCATTTATTGCATTTACTATATTTGAAGATTACAGTAATGCAATGTTAAAGCAATGTCATAGCTACACTAGAGATATTCCGCTGTAAATATTTCATTCTGAAATGTACACTTTGGTGAGATATTGACCATGCTTGGGTGCAGTTCAAGTTGGGTTTTGTTTATTTACCCTCTGGGTGGAAGGAAAAAGTGTCCAGTAGCTAAAGAAAATTCACACATCTTATACTTAAGCAAACACAGATTCCTCCCCCTGAGAGAGCAGCTTTTAAGTCCACAGATAAGGGATTTTAAAAGTGTCTCAAACTTAAGAGTTTATGCAGTCCAGTATAAGCAATATCTATCAGTTTGAACATGCTGCTTAGAGATAAACCCTATGAAAAATTTTAAACATTACTTTCCTTTTTGACTAAAAGTATGTGAAGACCCACTGGCAATGGGTCAAAATCCCCATGTTGCTTACTCCCTTTGAGGTGCAAGATGATAGCCCTTCTCCCATTTTAAACTAGCCTTACTTGTTTGAGCATCTGAATTACACAAATACTCTTGGGCTTTTGTGGGCTTCGGTTCAGATCCTTTCATAAGGAAGATATCAGACTGTGGCACTATGCCTCCTGGCCACAGGGGAGTCACTCTACGTGCACACGAGTGTAAGTGGGAGCAAAATCTGGTTCAGTGCTCACATTGTACAGAGATATTTAGTCTCATAGCAACAAGGGATTCCAGAAGACTTCCCATTTGAGAGGACAGTGGTACCTGGCAACGCCGCTTGCTGTTCTAAATATGGTTCACTGTGGACTTTCTGTTTTCTAAATAGCTTTGGACCTTTGAAATAGAGTGAGTCCTATTCAAAAATACCAATCTTCAATTTCTCTACTTGTCACCTGCATAATGATTTATAAAATATTAAAGATACCTCAAGTTACCAATGTAGATTTCTCTGAAAGACTTTTCTGAATAAATTCCACTGACAGAAAATCCCCCTTATCTTTCATCCTGTTAAGATTTGCATCCCCAACTAACGGAATAACACCCGTCAAACAACTTGAAAGCTGCTTAGGCCAAGACAGATTTACAGAATTATCTCACTGTGCGTTTTCAGGATTTTGCCAGAGCTCTGACCCCATACATCTCCAGCAATATAGAGGCTGTAGTACAAGCAGTAGCTTCTGACAGGGAGCCACTCCATAGGAACTTTCCCAGTTGTTTTTAATGTTAAAGGAGGGATGCTCAGCACCTGAAAACTGGTAAAGGATGGTGATGGTTTTGGAAGACATTTCCAACACAGAGGACAGTTGCAACATGGAAAAGTAGTGATGGAGTGAGGAATGTGTTTTTCTGATGATCAAGGAGCAAGAGCAAATGTGTATAAAAGTTCTTTTGAGTTCTCATGGAAAAGCAGCACAAAAATGAAGCACATCATTTCCAAATGTATGTTCCCTTTTGGAAATACAGCTCATTTGTTCTTTTTACCAAAACTTCGATCTGATTCTACAGAATTACTAAAACTGGAACTCTGTAGCAAAGACAGCAGC
Source organism: Columba livia (assembly GCF_036013475.1). Lineage (NCBI taxonomy): Eukaryota > Metazoa > Chordata > Aves > Columbiformes > Columbidae > Columba > Columba livia. Next base: position 193,777,112 of record NC_088602.1, read on the forward strand.
CTTTTTTCAATTCTAGAGGTTTAAAAATACTATCTATGCTCTGAATTTAATTTTATGAAAAAAATTATATGAAACTGTAATAGATTTATTCTTCACTACTGAGATATTTTATAAATAAAAACATGATAAAATTCCTGGAACACAATCATATTCAGATTGTATTCCATATACCTATAGCTAAACCCCTAGTGTTTTCAGTTGTGTCGAACGCCTTTTGCATAATTATTTTATGCCTGTTGCAATAAACCCCAAAATCGTGCATGGCCAATGCAGATCTAAATGCAGTAGCACAAGGTATGACGTTAGATGATTTTCAGTAATGAATTTGGAAACTACTACTGGCTTTGAATCACTAAAAATACAGCAGACGATATCTATAATTAGGTTATCTAGACCAATCCTTTGCCAATGCCCACTGGATTTTATTTCTGTTACTTTTGAGTTACTTAGGCAGTAGTCTGTCACCAGTCACTTGAGGCGATTATTCCAGCCCAGTGGTTCTCTCAGCTGGAATGTTTCTCCTGATGCTAAGTTTAACATTTTATTTTGTTGAAATTCACGCAGTTCATCCTTCACATATGCCTGAAGTGGCATTATAAATCTTTTTCCAAAATAGATGATATATTGAATATATAGTAATGAATATAGATGGATATATTTCCACCAATTAGTTTTTGCAATCTGTAAGTACTTTTTTCCCTCTGTTCTCTGCATGCCAATGGCTCGTTCACATTTCTTTGCTACTGGGCTAGTCACAGCTACAGTAGTGATGAAAATTTTATCACTGATCCTCACCTGTGCTGGGCAAGTGCCACTGGAGTAGAAGTTAATCTCTAGGGAGATTCTGTTAATCTCTGACTTGTGACATGATGCAGCTACCATAAGAACCACAAATACACATCCATTTGGCCACCTCCTTCCATGGACACCTAAAACTTTCACTTGCTATTCCTTCATTTACCCAGTAAGGTGATACATTAATATGTCTTTAATAATTATTTGATGGACCAAAACCCACTTCCCATTCTTTCTCCTAGTGACAGATTAATAAGAGGGATAGCACAGCCTAGATACTTAGAATAACCAATATGCCATTTTCTTGCTACAGTGCATCATGTCTACCTAGAACTTTTGATTTTAAGTCATTTTATTTCAGCTGCATTATATTGCTGTTCTTGTTTTCTTCCTGCCATCTTACTGACTTTCTATTCAGGTGCTATTTTCTTCTGCCTATTTATTTATTTATTTATTTATTTTTATTTATAGTACCGATGCCAGCAGTGCATGTCACATGGACAGTTGCCCATTGGGAGCTCATTGGACTTTCTCCCACACAGCAGTCACCAGTTAGTCATAGCTGTTGGTCACTACAAAGGCTGTACAGGAGCTCCCTAAGAAGAAGTGAAAGGTTCTATAAGACCACTCTGATCCCTAGAACACTGGTGAATTATCCCAAAACACAAATCTGAAATGACTTACTTTGCCAGTCACAGGTACTATGGGTACTATAGTCAAACTATGCTACCGTGCTTCTCCATCCATGGTTATACTCACGGATCATATTCTTCATATCTGCTCAACAAGCAATCTCCCCTTATTTTTAAACATATAGTTTCTCAAATGTTGCTTTTGTCCTCTTCTATTTTACTTTGTACACTCAACCTGTCACAGGGAGCACCTCGCTTTGCAGTAACTGCTCTGACACATTTAACAGCACAATTATAGATGACTTGGTAACCACCCATTGAGTAAAAATAACCTAGCAACTGAAGACACACTTAGGTATTTATACTTAGATATCCCAGAGGAACCCTTCACAGCTCCTGTAGCTGGGGAAAACATATGTATCTCACCAAATGCAGTAGGCTAGGAATCCTCAGGGTGGGGGCGGGGGACACGGGAAGCGATAACATTGCACAGCTGAAAGGTTTTCCAGACAACACTCTGCCAGCTAATCCAACTCTTATCCAACTAGCTCTGCAATTAAGGTTTCCTACTGAGAACAATGACAGCATTATGACCTGGGGAATTTTCTACATAGAAAAACCCCAACCCATCTGGGATTACAAAATTTAGAGCCTGAAAAACATCCAGCTCCCACACTGATGGTACTTGCAACCAGTACTGATCCAACGGAACTGGTGCCAGTATGCATACGAGAAAATACATGAGCTGTAAGAAATGAGCTGCCAATGAGGAGGGAGCCAGGGCAGCACATGCTGTGTGAAGAACCTGCAGTGCTGAAACTCATTCTTGCCTTCCAGAGTACAGATTACTTTTTTTTTTTTTTAATGTGTGATGTACTAAGTTTTCACACAACCTGTTCAGGAAGAAACAATTTAATGTCTGAAGAGAGTGGCAAATACTTGCAGGCAGTCATCTAAATGATGCAATTTAATTTTTATTATACATATGTACATATGGCTGCCTATGGATAGTTTTACATATTTGAGGGGAAAAAAGAAACTCAGCATTTCATTGAGAGAATCACACATCTTAATAAAGAACTTGTAATATTACAGTGTCTGTCTGCCCATTCTTTCCCACTCCCAATTTTTTCTGGTTTGTTTACGACCTTCATCTCTTGTTTTCAAAATATGCCTTCATTCAGCTAAAAACACCGGAATAGGTAGCAGTTTACATCCAAGAGGTGAACTAATCTCAAAAAGAAAGTGTACTGTGTCTCCAGGGCCTTTCTACCTGCCTCCAGTTGTAAGATTATTGCCATGAAATGTTAATGAAGTGTTCAAAGTCAGGTTGGATGGGACTTTGGGCAATCTGATGTAGTAAAAGATGTTCCTGCCCATGGCAGGGAGGTTGAACTGGATGGTCTCTGAAGGTCCCTTCCAACCCAAACCATGCTATTATATGACACCATGATACTTTGATCATCAAAGAGAGTAAAAAAGTATTGAAACTCACAGTTAAGACCGGTGGCCAAGGCACAGGCTTGAATGTTCCAACTACTATAGGTCTATTCACAAAAATCACAATGATATTTAGAGGGCTTATCCTCAAATTCTTACTTTTTATATATTTTAAGATCATCTGGATTTTTTAACCTTCTCAAAATGCAATTGTTTACTCCTTTTTCAGAAAAAAAAAAAAATAATTATTATAACCAAGATACTAAAACACATGTAATTAAAGGAATTCAGTTATGATCCACAGTTTCCAGCACCAATTCCTGAGGGTCTAGCCTAAATGCACACAACTAAAATGCTGTAACATTCAGTGAGTAAGTTCTTAACTGAAAATGAGACCTGTGGAGAAAGCCAGGATGAATAACCAGTGTCTCTATGAGTCAAGTCACAGCAAACCTTTCTAGAATGTCCGATAGCAATGTTGTATGGAAAAGTTAATAAAGTAATGTATTTGGGGGTTTTGTTGCTTCCTCTTATCTTAGTGGGGGGGGAGGGGAACAAAAAAAAAATCCAAATTCTGCAAGAGTGAATTCTGCTATATAAACTCATACTCGCTGGCAACTTAACCAATAAGCTTTTTGACCTATGGCTTGAACTCTAACCAGATAATTTTCTGTACTAGCTGTTAACTTTCCACATCAAAACCTGGATATCACAAAAATTTATCAGGAACTGAAGGCAGGCCACAATGGGCACTTTTAGTTCTTTCCATCAGAGATTCTTACTGTAATAAGTAGGAAAGGGTGCTGCAGCAAAAATGGAGCATATACAGAACAAACAAGGCACCTCCACAGTTGGAACAGGTTCTGAACATAGAAGAGACAACGACTGCCTCTGTATCATTTGAGTGTGCTGGGTGATAATACTGAGCAAGAGCTAATCTTTGGTTGCTGATAAACTACTGGAGGGGAAACAAATATTTTTCAGACAAATGTTAAGAGCAGATGCTTTAAAAAATATTCAAAACCTCAAAAAGAAAAGCAGTTGAAAATTGTTACATGCACAAAATGAACAATTATTACATTTTAAGTATAAATTAAAATGACTTTACCACTATGGCACTCTTTTTTTTAACCTGAAAACTCTCATGTATTCATGAGATCTACACTTGCATCAGACTGTGACATTAAAGGAGGCCCAGAATTTTATACATTAAGTTTCTTCTGGGTCTGTGTTCAGGACTTCATTCCAAAATCTTGAATAAGTAAAAAAGAAAGAAGTTTTTAAGTTTATAATCTTAAATCTTAGAAAACAAACTTGTTTGTCAATATGAAATAGAAACCAATAATTTTTCAAGCCATTCATGTATAATATAGTCCACTAGTTCTTGATAGTAAAGAAAAAGATAAGTATTAGTGTCTAGCTATTATGGGATATGTCCAGTTAATACTAAATGGCATAAGACATGTTTTGTTCTGTAGGATGAAATTGGGTTACCGCAAGCTACTCTGAGATTTGTTACTGGACTCTGTGGAATTAAGGCATTGGAGGCTCATCTGTGTACACCTGGAGTGGGATAATGGCAGGAACTGCAGATTAATATTACCTTCCCTTGCATGCACAACCTATTCATTATTTGATTGTCTGTCAGGTTTTGTGCAAAGTGTGTTTCTTATACCTACCAGATACATCAGGCAGCCCATAGCTTACTACAGTTAATGAAGCAGCCACTGTATAGCAGCTTTTCACAAAACTTTTTATGAAAAGCATATTTTAAAAGGCAACAAAGCTTTTGGTTTTGCTTTGAATTATGCTGTTCTAATAGGAACAATTTTTCTGCATGCTTACATTGTTTTAAAATAGAAAGCTTTAATTACAACATGAAATGGAGCATCTAAAATTTTGTCATTTAACAAAAATGCCAGATATTAAAATAGTACTCTTGGCACATGGGGCAGTGACAATGCACAGCCTGAAATAACGTCTGTAAAAATCCTGGAGACATTGTAGCTGATTCAGCCAGATTTCAGATGGAAGAAACCTTACAAAAGAGCCTTATACAAACATTGTAAGACAGACACCATCCTTCTCTACAGCAGGATATAAACTCTCCCTAGACATGGCTTAACCTTGAACAGAGAAGGAGTAAAGTGGACCATGGGCCATTCTTTGTGCCAGCTCCTGGGAGGTTTTAGCATCCTGCCCATGCTGGACTGTCCCACATCAACACCCCATGTCTCCACTGTCCTTCATGCACAGGTTCAAGCTCACTAACCCATGATTTTACTTGTCTGGGTCCATATCTGAAAGAGGAGATGAGTCGTGATAATTAATTGCTCCTGACAAAACAAGAGTGCATAAGGTAACAGGCAGATGGTAGAGATGATCCAGGAATACAAGTTTAAGTTTTAAACTAGCATATTGGTTAAGCCATGCCTGCAGAAACAACTTTGACCTTAAAGTCACAGGAAAAGCCTGACTATGGTTTACTTTACCAGTATACTAATATAATGGTAATATTATGACATTACATTAGTGTAATATTATACATTGAATGGCTACTATGGTACAAGTAGACACATCAGAAGTGGGTAATGATGAATGGAAGTTTTTTATATATAAATTGCTGCATACAGATTAGATATTGCACTTAATTTTTTAAAATACTTGTTAGCCTTTTTTTTAAACAAAAAAATATTTATTTGTTTTCATTTAACATTTCAGAGGAAACTGGCATAGTCTATTCTGTCAGTAATAAACAGAATAATTATAAACTATATGCTCTCAATCCATGCCATAGTGCTTTGAGAATGTGTCAACACTTGGTGATTTCCTTACCCAGCTCAAAAGCATCTTGGAAGCACCCCGGGCAATGTCTCATATACAGCCATTGAGGGTTATCCGCTCCAAAATAGCTCTTATAATCTGAATGGAAGAACCATAAATGATTCAATTGAAATAACTTCTGAAAATGCAAAAGGAAATGAACACAGAATAAACTACAACATTGGGGAGTCTAACAGCCTGCACACCTGAAGATTTAGAATTGAAGACTTTGATGTTTCCCCTTACAACCATCCTACTGTATGTAGCACCTACGTTCAGATGCAGAGAACAGTATTCATAAAATTGACCTTCACTGATTTTAGAAGAGTTTTTTTTCATCATTTCAGCTATAAGTTAACCAAACACATTCAACTGCATCTGACATAACTGAAACTTGGTAGGAGTCTCTCTCCCCACTTCTCCTCTCTTTGAAAGAAGTTAAGTATTCCTATCATCCCTATAAAAGAGATATAGTATAGTACATAACACTTATTCAGTTATAGCATTCGAAGTAAAATTGTGTTAAATAAAAACTTAAAATTTAATGCCACCAAATGTTGGATGCACAGATTGCCCTTGGGTTTTGTTTTTGTTTTTGTTTTGTTTTCGTTTTTTTTCTTTATGAAGAAACAATGCCAGAAGAAAAAAAAAAATCACTTTTGTTTTACAGAAAACTAACAGAATTCTATAAACCAGAACAAATCACAGTATCACAGTATCAAACTCCCAAAATCAAACTCCCAAAACACATGACAATTACATCTAGAAATGAGGGACTAGCAAAAGACAGTATACTAGCTAGAATAATGGTTATGGTTAAAAAGGATGTTTTAGATGTATTTTGAATGTCAACCACATTTTGATTGTTTTTTTCTCTTTGCCTACAAATAACAGATTTTTTTTTTTTTTTTCCATTAGGAACCATTAGTTGTTGGTTTTGTTTTGCTTTGTTTTGTTTTGTTTTGTTTTGTTTTGTTTTGTTTTTCATAATTGCTTCAGAACAATATAGAGGAGATGGAGAAGCAGGTATGTACTTCATGTAGCAAACTTGAATTATCAAATAATATGAGCAGGATAACATCTAATTGTATAGTAAGTATTGTCTGAGGCATTGGCAAGGGAGAGTTATTCTGCTGCTGTAAACATGTGTAGCTGTTATCAGTCCTAAGGACATGCCATAAGTATGAAGGTGTTTATCAATATGTTGTCCTACCAAAGTGGATAGAATCAGTATACGACCAATGACCTCCTACAGTGAGAAACAGCTGCAATTTACTTTGCCATAAGGAAAGGACTTACCCTTTCCAAATTATGTACCCTGCTGCTTCTCACACAGAAAAACATCCTCAAGAAAGCAGTCATTAAAACATAGTAATGCAAATGCAATAGCTGCAGTAGGTTTAACTGTTCTATTTTTCTTTTTGGGATATACCGCTGAAGATACATATCTTCCTTTTGACAGACACAACATAGGGTAAAAAATAATTTAACAGCAGTTTGAATTTTCCAGTTTGTGGTGCTCATCTTTTCTAATTGTCTAACTATCAGAACTGAGTTCTGTGAGCGGGCATCTTTTGGTTTTTTAAACTGTTGTTTTCAAACTATATTAATCTTTATCATCCCAATTAGGTTTTTGTGTGATGCATACAGTGTATCAAAGAGGATTAGTTTGACACAAAATGTAAAATATTTTCTGATTTTTTAAGAAGATAAAAGTAATCCTTTGTGTTACATTTTTTCCTGAATACTTTGGTAGAGATTTTGTTGTCATTGCAGTAGCTTACTATCAAAATATATTTGTAAGAGGAATTTTTGGTAATAAAGGATTTTACTTAAATTATGCCTGATAAATAGAAACAGGAAAAAACTAAAAGACATGTTATGGTATAAAACAACTAACAGAAAATAATGTTTCATTAACAATTGTAAATGACCCTTCCTCTCCTTGACTTCATTGATACTTTTTTATTCAAGCCTGCATCAAGTTATACTACAAAGTCTGGAATTCTGATAAAGAATCCTCTAGTACGGGTCCTGTATTTACTGACAAACTGTACGGAGCCTCCAGTTAACCCCAGAAAACAAGATACAATATATGAGGTTGGGAGCAGCCTCATGGTTGTGAATCCAAGTTAAGATTAGGAGTTGATGCTCGTGGCCCCTTGTGTAATAAGTTTGTACAACACTGCAATACTGCAATTTACTTCTTTATTTCATTTTTAGTTCTTCTGTCCAGAGTAGTATATGTCATGTATGTGTATAATAGAGGACAATATCAACCCCATTCAATCCCTAACACTCATACAAAGAAAAAAAATTACAAAGCTCTCCTCTCCTGCATTGTGAGGAAAGTCTAACCATAGCTTAAAACAATATTCATCTTGAGAAGAATTTCCACTATTACTCATAGGGGAACTTTATAACAAGCAATCCTATTGTGTATGTATTCGAATAGCAAGAGTGGAGGGATGGACTTCACAGCAAACAAGCAACCCCATGAACCCCACAACAAATGAGGCCTGTTCCCCGGTACATTGACATCTTCTAATTGACTGCAAGCTTTGCTTTCCTACAGCTGGGACCATGTAAATTCTCTACATTTAATATGGTAGGAGAGGACATAGTATTTGTCCCCACTACTGGGACATTTATAGGGTCTTTCTCTTCTAATGATTGCCTATTTTCATAAACGTTATGAAACTTATATTTGATACTTCTGTATCTCCGAGAAATTAAGTTCAACTCGGTCTCCAAATCAAAAAGCACAACAGATCTCTTGTTTTCTGAGCCTCAAAAACTGCAGAGCCCTCTTCCCTTTCCTCAGGGACTGTTCATACCCTTCCAAACCCCTTACTTCCATAATTTATCTGCTGCCACTAGTTTCTACAAATGAGAACAAAACAAACCATAACAAACCAAAATCCTTTATGAAGACTTTGCAGCTCATATTCGCCCTATTGTCACCAAGTCCTCCACAAAGGCCTTGGGAATATTGGATATTCTTTTTCTTCTCCTTGGTGCTAATGCTCTGAGCCTTGTATTCAGATTTTAATACTGTACAGCACTCAGCCGGGCAAATTATCAAATCAAATTACAGTGGCTTACCAATTTACCTCCCATCAGCTCTAAAGCAATACCTTGTTAACCTGCTATAACTGTGTTGTGTATCTGAACTGAACACGTATGAGTGAAGGTTATTTCATAAAGAAAGGACAGACTGAAAGAGCAGCTTATATCCACAAGGAAAAAATAGGGTAGACATTTGAGCAAACTGTTTAACTTTAAAGGCAATTAGGCAATGGAATGACTTGCCTGAGGAGGTAGTTTAGACAATGTAATGAGAAGTGCTTACAATAGAATAAACTATTTGTGAGACAGATACAGATGTAAATAATCCTCCATGTTTTGAGCCAGATGAATCAGGAGAGGTATATTTTCTGCTCAAATGTCTGAGTATAAAAATTGTATTCTCTTTCCTTGGGAACAGCTTCCAAACTTATGAATGTTTACACCTGTTCTGAATACTAAAGTGAAACTGCACTCCAAAAGGCAGTTTAACCTCACTGTATCATTATAAAGTAGATTTATTCATAACAAGCATCTATGAAAAACTTCCAGCAAAAAAAAGTCCTTAGTCAGGGAGATGCACATTGTTGCAAAAATGGATTGTTTCTCTAAGTGCTTATATGGCCTCATCACTATAGTATCCAAGTGCCTTACAAACATTAATGAATGTATTCTCACAACACCCCTGGGAGATAGAGATAGTATTATTAGCTAATGCACAAAGAGAAGCTTGTCCAAAGTCACACAGAAAGTCTGTGGCACAGCCAAGACTCAAAACTGTGATTTCCTGCTCACTGCTGTAACCATGACTATATTCTCCTGTCCATATACAGCATTTCAAAATATGATACATATAACCTCAGATCTTTACACAATAAGACTTTCTGTTCAGCTGTAGATCCAACTGCTAACTCAATAAATAAAAATAACTTTGTTTATCAAGAAGCTTCATTACAGTAACAAATTTGCAGGTTACTGAAACAATGACAGTTATATGGGCCATAACTGGTCCTGATATATGAGAGCAGTGAAAGAGAATTCCCTGATCGTCACATTCAGAACAGGAGGCATCATATCCAGAACATGATTTTGATACCAAAATATTTTCTTTCAGCTAATGTAAAGATGTAAAGTATTACATTATACAGAGAAGTCTGAATTTGGGGGGAAAACAAACAAACAAACAACAAAAAAACAGGCAGGCTAGCTGTATTCCCTATGTAATTCCTTTTGGATAAACTATTTCTGTAATAAGACATATACAGTATTTTCTGTTTTAATGAGGTCAAATCTGGAGAGACAACTGCACTAAGTGTATTTACCCTTGAATATCAGAGAACAGAATCTGGCTTATAAATTTAATATTATAGTCATGCAAATATATGATATTTATAAATATATTTAGCTTTGCAGTAATTTAGATTCATTTTAATTAATTCAGAGATCTGATCAAATTTTAACAGGATTCTTCTAAATCAGGAACACAGCAATTTGTCTTTCATTTTGGCAGGGGGGATGCATAGCCACTACATTTTTCTTCAAATGCTAAGCAATTAAAAAAGAGAAAATAGAGGAAATCTGCATAAAAATGGAAAAGGCTATGAAAGTGTAGTAGATCATAAAGTAAACAATGATCTAAAAATAATATTGTTGCAACAAAGTGAAATATAATTTTGGAATGCATTGGCAGAGACAAAAGACAAAGTTAAGTAGCGTCTCCTGACAACAACACTTTTCTCAGTTTGTGGCTTCATGTTTTAAGAAAGATGTAGATAAATTAGACCTGGTTTTAATTAGAGCTACCAGTATAGCAAAGGAGATTTACATTAGATACTAATTGAAAACAGCCCAGCTATCAGGACAGTTAAATGATGAAGCAGATTATCCTTGATAGGATATCCACATCTCAACACGTCTTTAAGACCAAGTTAAATAAATATCCATCAGGAGTGATCCTTAGTCACATAAGAGTATAGACTAGATTGTGTCCTCAGATCTATTTCTGTCTAACACACACATTTAATCACTATACAAATAGTACAAACAGCTATTCAGATCACTTATTCTCCAAGAACCCCTATTCTAGAATCACTCATTCCCTCCTCCATTCTTCACTTTCTCTCTTATTTTGCCTTTCTCTTTCCCCTTTCCTCCCTCTGCCCCCCATCAGCTCTCTCTTTCCCTTTCTATCTTTCTTCCCTCATCCTTTCTTCTCTTCCTCTGCTTTTTCTACATGCTTTTAAACTGATGCATTCCTAGTTGGACTGGAAATTCCTTATGAGTCTACCTTAAGCAAGATTAGCATGTTAAGGAACATCCTGTTCCGAAGGACCGTATATCTGTTCCCTATAAGACTACATAAAGATTCAAATTTAGATAAAATGTGATTTAAGTTCATATCATACTTTCACTATAGGATCAGAAAACCACAATGACTGGGTACTTCTGGGTAATTTTTATTATCATTTTTATTACCATTGAGTAACAGAAAAATTATGAAGATGATAGACTGTACATTAGCAAAGTTATCAGATTAGAGAAACAGAGACTCTTGCTATTAAAGAGCTTAGGTAGTCAGTTAGGTTGCAGGCATAGCTTTTAATTTTCTCTGATTCTCCCAAGTCCAGGGCAAGGTTATTTTGCCTGTTCCTGTAAGCTACTTGCCTATATTGGCACATACAAAAACATAGTCTTATTCAATGTGATGAGTATTGATCATCCTGTGTCATAAAAGCCAAATGAGTGTCACAAGAAAGACAACAAACTGGTGTCCAGTATCATCATTTTGTCTCATTTCTTTTGAGACTGTTGCAACTAAGCCTGGATGGAGATAACTGAAACTGCACTCAAACAAAAGAATAAGAGGATTAATAGTTCCAGGTGGGATGTATGGTTTCAACAGTCAAATAGGACTGGAGGAAATGTTTATAAGGAAAGACTAAAGGAAGACTTTAAACTTGGAGCACTCTCTTGGAGATATAGTCCCCTCTAGGGCTGCTTTTTAAAAATGAGATCAGTCTATATTATCTGGTTAAAACAAGTTACTGTATTCTTCATCCTACTTTGTCCCCAGAGATACGCAGATGATTGGGATAAACTATTCTGTTATCCTCTGAAATTATAGAAAAGCCATAATAATATCAACAAGTGTACTTTCCCTATGTGAAATGGCAGCCTATATAGCTGACACTGAGGAAGGGTATTGTCCCTTAAACAAATAATTCATATTCACTGGGATACAGCTTCTTAGAATCGCTATATTTATGTGCAGTTTAGAAGTTACTGTATAGAAGATTCATTAAAAAAAAATGCACCTTTTGGCAAGTGTCCAGAAGTACATACATGGAGCTAAGTCCTCACTCAAGGAGAAAATGAACCTTTGTCTAGAATGTGGAGGAACCCACAGGATGCTTTTCAGAAAATCTGGAAGGAAAGACTACTGAAGCTAAAAGCGAGTAGCAGAGAGCCCACTTACAAGATGTTAGCAAGGGCCCTCTTGCTGAGACATTTGTGGAGTGCCTGGCCAAACACTAATGAAGAAAGCCACAGGAATCCCATACTGGAAACTGGAAGTTAAGCTGTTAAATATGAACATATGGAGCTAAGCAAGCTGTAGGAGTCCCAGCTAGTCGTTTAGACGATAGCACTTGTTGTCCCTCATAGGAAGACCACATCCATGAAAGGAAAATTTTAAGTATCAGTTGAAATGGACAGTTTCACTTAAAATGGACAACAACCATCGACATGACCAGCAAAGAGAATGATGATGTCCCAGTGAACAAAAATACCATAAAATATTACTTGACATTTGTTCATGAGCAGCATTGTGCTAATTTTAACCAAAGGCTCACAGACTGTCAAGAACATATAGAGGTGAGATCTTCAAGAATGCCACAAGTGAGGAAAATTTGTTCTCTCTTGTGAAACGTCTTACTTTCATTGCCTGGATTAATGATCGTCAGTCTCACAAATTAATTCTAAAAGACAATTAGAAATCTAGCTGTGCAGTGGGTTTAAATGTTTAAATGGAATTTCTTATATTTCAATGTATGCCTATTGTCTTTTATACTGTCAGAATAATAGAAGCAAAACTTAACCAAACCTTTGGCAAAATGGAAGAAATAAAAGTTGATAGCAAAATTTTATATAAGTCAAATTGTTGAGTCTTTCTTGAACAGAAGAATAATTCATATAACATCTAGTATTAATTTCAGTGGATTTAAAAAAAAATAATTGCACTGTCAGTGGTTAAAGAGTCATAATTATGTTCATACATATGTGCAGTAACATTTGTATAATGACATAGTTCAGTCTACAGGAAGAAGTACCATACAAAAATAACTGCTGATATTCTCAGGAAAATAATGTCTGTCCAGCTGTTTCCACGAAGACAATGCTACTTTGTCTTGTCAGATACACCCTAAGGAAATCAGTGAGTAATTCAGTCAAAAGATGGGAACCCAACTGCAACTCAACAAACACAGAACTATGTATCTCGTATTCAAGTGCCAAGCATACAGACTAAACTGTTATGATCCAGTTTGCCATCTGCACCACAATGGATGTGGACCAGGAAATAATTCTAGTTGAAGACAAGAAGTAGGATAAAGAAATAATGCAAAAACATGACCTTATTCATGTTACTCCAGGTGCAGCAAAAGCTACACTATAACAGTAAGTGAAACCAAAGAAAGTCTATTAAACCTGTGTGTAGCAGATATTTAGATGTTCTATCATAGTCCACTCCATTTTAATTATAAACTGATGGACTTTGGTAAATTAAAACAAATACTGAAGAAATTAACAAATACTGAAGAAATTAAAATATATGCAAAAGAAGAAACTGAGCCCATAGTTCAATCTGAGAACAAAAAAAAAAAAAAAAAAAAAGAAGAATAGTTAGAAATAATTTTGTTGGGCTGGTAATCTACTTTATCACTTACATTTTGAATTCCTTGAATGAGTTATCTTTGTTGTATAGTCTGTTTTTAGGATCTTGCTTTTTGTAGTAACATGAAAAGGTTCAGTATGTGCATTATTTTAATAGAAATGCAAGTGATATGCAATGGTAGGGAGCTGCTGGGAATAGCTGAACTGGAATAAAATCTCCTGAAAGATAAAGACAACTTAGGAAAGTCTGGTGCCTATCCGCTCACAAACCTACTGTGAGACCACTTGACAAATGAGGGAAGATTGTGAGACTTTTCTGTCTTCTTTACACTAGAAAAATAAGTATTTTTAAGTCTGGAATATGCAAGAGTTACATTGTTATAGCATATAGTATATTTAGTTATGGTGAGTATGTATAGTTACAGTATACTTCTGATATTAAACACAAGTTGCAGGACCACCTTTAGTTAACCTGTTTCTGATCCTGCCACTATTAGAGTAAGGGTTTTTTTATTCTTTGGCAAAAGTTAATGTCTTGTGTTTAAGAATTTAATGAATACATTGTACTCGATATGGTGAGAATGAATGATTCAGATTCCTAACATCCAAAGTCTCACATCCCAAGACAGACAGTAGCACATTCCTTGCAGTCAGGTAATGGAACTAACCAAAACAGGGCCTTTGATCTATATTATTAAATATTTGCAGTTGATGCTGGGTCAACATTAAACTAGAGAAGAACCATAAACTACCGTTCCAGTTCAGTTGTGACTGGGATCTTTATTGTTCTTGATCTATATCTTAGTGAAAAGAGAAAGTGATGGCCACTGTCTGCAAATTAGGAAGGGGTTGCTTCCCTGGAGTTACTGATGCGCTCACAAATTTTTGGAGAAGTTACTTCAGCAAATAATCATGACTATACGATATCAAGCTTTGAAGGAGAGACAGAAGGACTTGGTTCTAAGAAATAATACTTTCAAGTGGAGTCATGCTCTTATTTCTGAAATCAGAAACCATTTCTAACAGAAGAGGGTGACGGGAGTGGTGTTGTTCAGCTTAACAGTAGCATGCAATACTAGCTAACACATGTATCTATAGGCCACCACAGCAAAGCTCTGTCTTCCATGGGCTTCCATGTCCACAGAAATGATACTGCAGTAAACTCCACATGAATTCTGGCCATAAACTAAGCAGATAAAGTGCTTTTGCTCCAAAATTTACATAGTATTTATGTGATATGCTCAGTATTAAAATTACACCTACCTGACTGTTTACGAAACAGAGATTTTCAAAACACTGACAAAAAACCTGAACTAACACAGCTAACAGTGATTATTGCCAAAATTGGAGGTTTAAGGCAACATTTTAAAGCCATTCTCATCATGGCCCTGTCTCAAACACGACTATTTGACATCTTGTTCCTATCCTAGTTCCTAAAAGGCTGATATATTCAAGGCTAACTGTAGATTACATTCTTACCAACATGGCTGATATCATCATGATAATTAGAAGGCATTTTTGGAGAAATGGGTAGGCAACTTATGGAAATAGTAACCAAACTATGCAAGGATCAGCACTGCTCTTTTGTCAAAGAGTTAAAAAATATTGTGTACTTCTAGGATTATTTCTTCTGCTTCTTCTCATTGCTCTTATTTAATAAACACCTTCTTCATTATAACGTGCATCTGCTTTAGAACAATACCTGCAATCTCTAGCAAAATGTAAGTAGTTTCATCTTGAAAAGCCAATGTGAATAACTATCAAGGAGCCATCCACCAAAACAGTTAGATGAGAATATTACATTTATTCTGAATGTATGTTCATTTTGTGTTGCTTTTAAAGATGATTTCTAAGATCACTCTCTGCTTAGCCCAAGACTTTTATATGGCTACAAGATGAACAAAAGATAATTCTGTGGAATCTAATCTAGATCTCAGAAGTTTGTAAGTATATTGCATCATTAAGGTTTCTTAAACATACAACTGGCATTTTGCATAAATTCAAGTTTAGCTCTGTAATGAGCGAATGGTTCTGTTTATTTTTTAATATCAGAAAATCACTATGTCTGAATTTAGATAATATTTTCCATTATGGGATGGCCAGGAGTTGCAGCATTATTTAAAATTTGAAAAGACAAAGAAAAGAAACTTTCATTTAGAAGGTTTTAATTATGGCATATGGAAAACAACATATTGCTAGAAAAATTTCAACAACTAATTCTTAATAAATACTGCTGTCAACAGAACTGCAACTTTCATTCAGGAATTTAAAATATACAAAGGCAAATTGTGTTCTAAAATCTGTTTTTGTACTAGCTTCTGCTGAAGCTTAAGAGAAAGTGGGCCCATGTACTATGCCGAGAGCCTGGTCACACAAGGTGTGACTGATAATTGTTTTAAACATTTTGGGATGATTTGAGCTCAGACACTGAACACATTGTGAGCTATTTAATGCCACAGAAAGAACTAGTAGCAGAGTTAGATTAGAATTCTTTCTGTCTCTGCCCATCAAGACATCATTCCTGGTCATTAATTAGATCATTTACTGTAACTATAGTTAAAAAGCTTTCTTGGTCCCTAACAAGCATATCCTCACATTTATATGTGTAAACTACTGAATTTAGTATTTATTCAGAAGGGTATTTCTCATGTCTACCTCCAGAGCAAAGTTTTTTTTGTTTGAGGGGTTTGTTTGGCTGTCTTGTAAACTGAGAAACATATGCATTGCATATGAAAAGTGAAAAGATCAATAGAGTTTTCAAAGTTTGCTCAAAATATCAGAAATTAAATTCCTAATGACTGAGTAAATGGGTTAACAAAAATTAAAGCAAAGTGCTAATTGCATCTTTATAATTCTGCTGGTTTTGTTTTGTTCAATTAAAGCTTAATAGTTTGAACTTTTCATCACTACGGAGTAACATAAATTAAAATCATATTGCATGACATCCCAAAACAAGGGATTTGCATGGAAGTTGATGGGCAATCTCACATCATGGTATAAACTAATGCAAAGATTTAATGACAAAAGAAAAAAGAGAGAGACAAGACAAAACCAACAAAGCCATACCTGATATCTTAGTTTGCTTCCTCTACTAAGCATTAAAGCAGAAACATTTAAAGGAAGGACTTTATCACAACCCTCCTAAAGGGCAGGTTTGTATGACCTCAGAAATTGTAGTGTATTCCATAAAGAAGAAGAACACTGCAAATAATTGTTTATAATCTATAAGATTCATTATAAATGCACTTTTAAAAACTTTTAACTGGTTGTTTCCATACTCTGACTCTGTGCCGCTTGTCCCCAGGTCACCGCGGACGTGACGCAGCGCGGGCCACCCTGCGCTGTCCATTCAGCACCACAAGCACCGCAGCGCCCGTGGCCCTCCCACTACTGCAGCTCCTCCAATTAACTCCAGCAGCTAATTACCTCAGAAAACACGAAGAGCGCTGCCATCCTTTTCGGACTCTAAAGCTTATCTGTTTAAAGACACAAGTTAAGCTATTCAAACTCAGATGTGAGCTACACATATGTAAAAGTTGTCATCTACAATGAACTAAAAAAAAAAATTATAAACCACTATTTTCATAGAAGACAAAGAAATTCCTTTAAAACTATGTATTTGTTAAATCTATATGTGTTTGAAAATCTTGTCAGAGTTGCAAAGCAAGAAACCATTTCAGCTCAACAACTGAGCACAATAAAATTCCTTTAAACAGCTAATTAATTGTACCAAATACCCCACTATAAAATCTCATTGTTTATATAGGTGATAAGTGCAGATGGTGTTTTCCTTCTAAAAACTTTAAGTGCCAGAAAATTCCTTCTCTGTAAGCACTAATAAGCTCATCTGCAGCAACATCTTTCATGTGCTGCAAGACTGTGGTTCTTAGTGAATACGAGAAAATGGAAAAAATATTCTTATATAGTAAATCTACCACCATTTTTTTTTCCTTTTGGGTCATCTATGCATATAACATACAAGAAAATATTAAAAAGTCCAGGTGTAAAACCGACACTAACTATGCATTATGACTCTATTTAGACCATAGAAATAGTTCCAAAGTATTGCATTTTTCTGTTGAATGTTTATACACATAAATGCCCCTGCAAATTTTAGATATAATTGAACTATAATAGTTAAGAGGAATTTATGTTTACTCCTTGTGGATATAATGAAGAGATGGTTCATGCCAGAAAGTTCAGAACTCCACCTTGTGGTGATAATTTTAACTATATGTTGAAAACAACTGGGGAGAAGAAAAGGAACACTGAGATGCAGTCAGGGAAAGCAAGAGAAATTCAGGTCTGAACTATGGTGAATAAATTGTATGGAGGTTTATTCGGAAAAGTTTGCAAATGTAGTTAATAAATCTGAGGCAAATCAAAACAATATAATGTTTTATTTATTTGGGAAACAAATTTGCAGAACAATGTAATGTATATTATTAATTGTGAAGACAGGTTGGCTTCCATCATAGCTCAAAGCTAGCACATCCCTATATCTACAGTGACCACTCTAGGGGTTCCTTTGGCTTTCTTCTAGCAATAAATGCTAAACATTCTGTTGGTCTTGAATCATTTAAGGAACTCCAGACTGACCATTTCCCATCACAGACTGCAATAAGTAGCAGATAATCAACACCACAAATTCCATCACCAAATGTTCATCTGTGAAAAGCAAATAATCTGCTAGTAAAATATCCATTCCCTTTTATTACTAAAACAATATGAAGTGAACAGAGAATTAATAAAATTACCATAGAATCAGGCTGAAGCACATAAGCTGAAAAATGCATATGCACATATAAAAAGTCTCAGACACTGCCATTTTCTGCCCATGGTTATGAAAAAAAGGCACAAAAAATAGAATAGTTTTTCATTTATGATGTGGTGTTTTATTTTCTCATTAGACTACAGAATAGGAGGCTTAAGGGTGATAAGTTGGGTTAGCAAGTTAATATGCCCAATTTCTACAATTCTAGAGGTACATTGATTTACCTGATTGCTTATTCTGGGACAAGCAAAACAGATTTTGGGGCTCTTTTCCTTTCACTATACTGCCGAGTTGTAATTGAGCATCATGCTCCACTACTGATGTGTCTTTGTGGAAAACATAGATTGAATTAGCTCAGTTATTGAAGAAGTAAGCCAAAGTACTACAAATTTGTCTACTAATACTGTTTTGTTTGTTTGTTTACAGTATTAGTTTAATTAATTTAGATGGAAAAATCAGTATCATGCCACAGAAAGTATTTTCCTGAAGAAAAAGCCACTATTTCAACCTCTTCAGTCACAGAAATGCTTGAGGTAAAAAACAATGCATCTAGCCTGCCAGGGTTCCTCAGCTTTTCAGTGCAAGCAGCAAACCTCCATTCCTGGTGAGACATGCCTTCGGTACTGGAAGTACCAGTATGTTGCAATAGATATGAATAGCTTTACATATCATCATATACAAACTGAAGGAGGAGACTTCATTAACTATTCCTTTGTGTGCATGTCTAAGCTCTCATACACCATCAATAGTCTCCTGCAGAAGGAGGATACAGATAGCAAAGACACTCTGCTAATCTTCTTACAGAAGACACTAGAAATAGAGTCTTCAAAAAAGTCTTCCTGTGTCTGCTGTACATTAGTTCATTGTCCCCTAACAGCTCACTCTAAAAATGATATCTGCATGCAACTGCTGTGCAGCCCTGGAGTAGCTATTATTTCAAAAAATGACTGTGTAAAGTTTAAAAAACAAGGACCAAACTTTTTCCACAAAAAGTTTAGTTCATACCTGTCCCTGATTCTGTGAAATATGCTGTCACAAAACACCATGTGAATAGACTCTTTAAAATTAATCCACTACTATAGATCAATGTACACAAACCAAACATAAAACTCACATATACAATGGTACATATCTATTCTGACATAAAACTACTAGCAAAAGCAATAAATAGCTTACTTACAAGGGCTGCATACAATTATAAACAGTCAGGACATGACAGAAAAAAAGTTATACCTGCCAAAGGAGAGTCAAATCTATAGAGCAGCTATAAACAATAGTAAGCTTTTATTAGTTTTTAGCAGGGCTGTCTCTTAATGAAATGTTACTGCCATTATTCTGTGCTGTGCAAACAAAGCAACAAAGAATGAAAACCTGCCAAATGAATGCATGCAACTGCAGCAGAATTTTGCAAGACAATAAAGGTTATGGTGGAAGGAATTAAATATTTTCAACTTACTTTGGTTCCTATAATGATCAATACACCCTACCTTGACCAAGCAGCTGATGTAAAACAGCTCAATGTGTGAATTATTGAAACATAATAGATATTAGGCAAAATGGGCAGGCACAAAAGCACATCATTTCAACACTTCTCCAAACACCAAACATGTACATTTGCACCTTTATGTCCATCTGTTACCAGGGTCATAGAAGGTTTCCTAGATCCCCTCTCCTCTCAGTCTCCCCAGGAAGAAGTCTGTCTCTCTCCGGTACCCTCAGAGTTCTTCTGCCAACCCTGCCTGCCTCTCGCCCAACCACAGCAAAGGAGACAGAAGTTTCCTTTGGGACTTCTGTATTTCTGTATCTTATTTTCTGAATTTCCAAGTTAAAAATTCACCAGAGACCTATGAATCATTTCTAAACTTTATGCAGCATTATCTCTGGTGGCAGAGAATAGCAAGTAAAGCCTGATACTGGGTTATCACCTTATTGGCTGTGATGACTTTGCATAGCTTGTAAATGTATTATTTTTGTTTCAGTATCTCAAATACCCATTCTTAAGGATGGTTTATGTATGCACTGTGTCTGTGACAGCACTTACTTTTTATTACAATTTTTATGATGCAATGAGTTTTAGAGATGGAATCCACTGGCAATAATTTAGGGCCAATTTCTAAGTGAGAAATTCTTTTCTCAACAAACTTAGCCTACATGCCTTTATCACTGCCAATTCCTACACAGTACAATAATCAGAGTTCACGTCAGTGCCTGCTTTCATTGGTGTAATTGTATATGGACTGTCTGTAATGTGGAGATTTTCTTCAACCCAGCAATATTTTTTTTCAGTTTGTCAGGGATTCCACTCATCTGCTAAGGACCAAGGGTCTCAGTCGAGCAGTGTCTCAGCACCTTCTGCTGCGCTGACCTCAAATATTGTACCTGTGCTGAGACTGTCACTTGCTGGCTGTGAGATCCTGCTTTTTCTTACTCTCTTTTTGCAAAGCCACTGTGTATGCTGTATGCAAACACCATTAGCCAACATTACTGCAGTAGGAAAATACATAAAAGTAGTTAAAGAAAATATACTTCACAGTAGGAATTCCACTGAAAGTTGAAAGCAAACCCCTCCAAAATTAAACAAAGTCCTCTATGCAAGACTTGTTTTCTTGAAAAAAAGAAATCTAGAAATTACAAAAAACAGATATACAAGAAAAGTATCTTAATAAGACTTGTGCAATAAATTCCAGTCAGTGTTCCTGGTGAAATACATAGCTTTACATGCTTTTACTTTTACAGTTTTAGAGAAACTATGTGGCTTTCTCAGTGATCTTAAGTTGCATTGCCTACCGAAGTTCTTCAGCAGTATCTGTGTTAGAATCTGCATATTCTGTTGTGAACAACAGTAAACCACAGAACAGGCCCACAACTTAAGACAATTAGCTGTGTCAGCACACAGGTTATTTGCGTGAGGTTATTCACCATTCTCAGGTAATCACGATAACTGTTCACACTGATGAGAGCTTAAAAGTCCAACACTTTGAATTTGATACACATAAGCATATACATGCAAAATATATCAAATATTTCTGACATATATGGTTACCGTCATAGGTACTTTTCCTTTCTGTGAAAAAATAAAATCAGTAAAGCATAGGAACACATTAGGTTACTATTCTTGAAGCAGATTCATTCAAAACCTGGAAAGTTAGATGCTTTTCCCTTTGAAAGAGATTATCGCATCAGACCAACTTATCACTCGGGTATGATCTCATTTCCAAGAAGCAGTTAAGTGTTCCTGCTTATGGGAGACAACTTTAAAACAACTGATACAGTACAATGGCTTTATTTAGACTTAAAAGAACAATCACAGAAATCAACACACAGGTTAAGTATGACTGCATTTTTTTAAAGTGTTTAATATATAAATATATGCATTATAAATGAATATACAAAGAGTTTTCTTTACAGAAATTTCAAGTATGCTTAAAACCAAGCCAAATTTAATATGAGTTGAATCCAAATATGATAATCAGATAATTTACTTGTTATTTTAGTAGTTTCATGTTTAATTAAATTAAGAAAATAATAATTTGTTTTAAAGATGATCTTTTGATTACAAATAACATAATATATGAACAAAGGCTTTACCATTCCTTTGACTTGAAATCTGGTTTAACCTTAATGTATCTGGTTTCGAATACATGTTACAGATATATGAACTGTACTATATTTTTAAAATAAAAGTAAATATATCTCAACTGAATTTCAGTTTTCAAGAAAAATCAATTGCTCTTTTTCTTACTGGTTTGGTTAAGCTAATGCAATTTCTGTGAGAAAAAAAATGTGCCAATACTAAAAAGAAAGTTTTTATTTTGGCAGAAAATTACTGAGCTTTGTACCTCAAAGCCACATGTAATGCACAGAAAACCTTATTACTTCCAGGAAAGGAGGAGAAAGTACCAGGAAATAATTAGGAAATGTTATGGGAAAGTGTAGTACTGATTGCTGTATTTATAGTAATTACAAATGAAATAAAAATAAAAATCAGCAGCTACAGACCTTCTCAAACATTTAAAATATTCAAGGTGAAAGGATGAATCTACCTCTGAAACATCGTTTTCTGGCTTCAGACAAATTCCTATCCTTTTCTTACTTCCTCTCACTACCCTATTATTCCTAAACTTCAAGTTATCCAAGATTTGCTCACAGGATTTTCTTAAGTTCCCAGCTCTGCAGTAAAAATAATTAGGCATAAACCCCCCATATACTCTGAAGGGTAGTTGTCATCAGTCAATTGTGCAGGCACAATATAAGCATGACAACTGTTTCCAATTTGGTGCATGGCTCAAAGCAGATGCAAACATTCCGTCCATGGTTGTTGGCAGAGGCAGGGTAATAGACAGTATCTAACATCTACTGCCGTTAGCAATGTGCCAAAACAGAATTCTGTACAAGAAAATGTTGCCATTCTCTTTGGAAATACAGAATCCAAGGGAAATCATGCTAGTAGAAAACAGCACTTATAAAATACATGTACTCATAAAAATATCTTCTGATTGTTTGGCTTATATTTATAAAAGGGTTATAAACAATGTTTTATTCACACTTCAATAATTTTTTTAAAAAAAACAATTTTCCACACTGCTTAAATAGCAGTGATAGTATGTCAATGTCCAATAGCCGCTATCTAAAATACCCACTACAAAAGCACAGCATGAAAGTGTAACACAGAGGAATCTGGTACATCAGTGAAATAACTAACAACAGAAGACAACTTGGGAAATAATGGAACATTAGTTCCCTGCCTTTGTATGCATTTTATGTATTCCTATTATTTGGAAGAGCAATTTAATGTAAAAACCACAAAACTTTAGATAGACAATCCTAATTCTTATTTTCAGATAAGAAACTACAGGAAACTCAAATGCCTTGCAATACGGTACAGAGCTCTTAAGCATTCAGCTGAATTACAGGAAGACAATTGAAGTTTCACATCTGCAAATGGGAAGTGGCAGGCTAACTGAAGCAGTGCTAAAGATAGAAAGCTCACTGAGCCCTGAACTATACCATTCAGGATACAAGGTCTTTTCAGGAAAGTTGTACAAATAGGGTGATATGAGAATAGAAATGTACCCAGCTCCTATGTCAGTACCATAACATCTCTAGTGCAGTTTACAACCTGACAAACAGAGTACTCTGTTAATCGAGACATTTCTGAATCACAGTTCTTGCCATTAGCCTATAGGCTCAAACACTGGCTGCTGGCTTATTTGCAAGGCAGAGTAGTTGGTAGTCCCTAGCAATAATGAGACATACAGTACCATTTATCATCCAAACAATAGCGAGGCAAATATCAGTAGTTTTTAAAAGCAATTTCTGCTTCCACTATCAATTCTCCTACCCCATCAACTTACAGAAAACCTGGAAAGCAAGAAAAAATGAAACAAAAATAATGACAAGTTACATAGAGGATTATGAAAAACAAGGTCTACTTTGTGCTTCTTAGCCTGGATGCCTTTGCCTAATGTTTTGGAGCAGATGTTTTAACTTGAAGAATTAAAAAAAAACCACATGTCAATATAACCATAAAAACAGGGATTACTGTTAAATCATGCAAAACAATATTTCTGAGTAGTATGGATTTTCAGCCTAGAAGAGGGAAAATGATGGTGTTTGGCAAAATCATGGCTACATGGGGGAAGCAGACAGGGACCAAGTATTCCTTGTCTCTTCTGGTACAAGAGCTTGGGACTATCAAATGAAGCTAGCAGCAGCCATGCTCTAGGAAAACAAAAGTACATGGTTCTCAACACAGGCAGACCTGTGGAAATCCTTGGGAGATTGTGGATGGATTCAAGAGAAGACAGGACAAGTATGCAGAAGAAAGTTTAATTCAGTTACTGAAGTGACAAATTCTATGATTCTATGAAATTACATCAGTCTCAAAAAAACACCTAAGCTGGGTGAATCTGGAAGAGTTGTACTAGGAAGTACTATATATGCTTGTCCTGTTTTCACTTTTGAGCACCAACCTATGAGTGCTGTTGGAGACAGGAGAGAGGAGAAGATGCACAATCTATTTTATTTGCAATAAATAAGGTAATAAAAAGCCCACAACATTTTCTTTAACACTACACTTGCATGCTACAATTTCAGTGGTGTCTATTCAAAAGACTACATTTAAAGTATTCCTGTTTATTCGTATTGGTTTAGGATGGCCATGACATTTTGTCAGAGCATTTTCACTTGTATTGGAAATATGATCCATGTCACAGTGACACATTTCTTCTCACTATATATTTTCAGTAGGATCTCTAATGTCCCTATAGGGAAAGCCTCGTTGACATCAAGGTACAGCAGCATGGGAGCCAATGGTGATTTCATACCAGCGTACGACACTCATATCCTTTTGCGGCCTTTTGCAAAAAGCATTACACTAAAAGGAACTTTTGGCATTTAAAATCCAAGCCAATTTTTTACTGCCACTTTCACTCACCTTTGATAAATTAAAAAAATAGAGACCTTAAATTAGTTCTAGTCCAAGATCAGATGTTGGCTTGTGCTATACATCATCAATTATGTTAAACTGACTGTTCCCATTATGAATGCAATGAAAGTTCCGAGGTGGTGCACAAAGGGTGTAAATCAGTTATCCAGTACACAGATAAATCATTTTCTGTAATTTGAGGCATGCAATTTTATATTATCGGCAATAGCTAACATTCTGGGTGTCTGTTCTCTAATTTAACTGTTTGTTGATTTTGATATGAATACAGAAGTCCCTTTTGTGGAAGGCAACTTTTAAAACAGAGTTACATTCTATGTAATATATTTAAGTAAACACACGTTGTAATGAAAAATGCATAAAATTTTTCTTTCAAAAAGTGTTAGCCTTTGTTATTAAAAAGAAAAGGTCATTTTGTATTTAGAATGTTTCTGTGGATGGATTCTATACTTTGGATGGACTGAATTAATTCAAACAGATGTTTTCTAAAAGTTCACAAAAATATAGGTAGAGGTTAAAAACTAAACTGACCCATGTTTTGCATTTTCTCTAGAGATACAACCCCCAGACAAAGCAGAAAGTTAACAATCTGAAAAAACATTGTTACATAGTCTTAAAAGCGTTAATTGTAAATGTTAAGTGCTTCCAAAACTGCTATGATTGGAAGTTTGTTGAAGACATTTGGGAATCCTTCTTCTTTGATAAAATGAAATTAGGAACATTAGACTTTCATGGTACAACAGAGGGAAATTTTATTATGAGGAAGCTATTGGCAACGAGTTTATTTAGGAGCACCATGTGTCAGATGATACCTATTCAAATAATTTTACTCTTTAAGCAGATCATATATATCCTTCCTCTATGGGTCATAACAAAAGGCAATAAAGCATTTAAATACACCAATTTTTTTATGGTTTTATTTGATTCACTTACACAGAGTGGCTCAGAAGAAGAATCCAGAAGAATGCTCCCTAAAACATAATTTTAAAATCTAAAATTCAATTAAATCATTTTATTCTGGATGTCATCTCCGAACATGTGGAGTAAAAGAAGGTTATCAGGAGTAGTCAGCATGGATTCACCAAGGGGAAATCCTGTTTGACCAACTTGATAGCCTTCTATGATGGTATGACTGGCTGGGTACATGAGAGGAAAGCAGTGGATGCTGTCTACCTTGACTTCAGCAAGGCTTTTGACACCATCCCTCACAACATCCTCATAGGCAAGCTCAGGAATTGCAGGCTGGATGAATGCACGGTGAGCTGGATCATGAACTGGCTGGATGGCAGAGCTCAGAGGGTCGTGCAGAGTCTGATTGGAAGCCTGTAGTTAGTGGCGTTCCCCAGAGATCAGAACTAGATCCAGTGCTGTTCAACCTGTTCATCAGTGACCCAGATGAAGAGACTGAGTGCAGTTTCAGCAAGTTTCCTGACGATACCAAACTGGGAGGAAGGGCCGGCACACCAGAAGGCCATGCTGCCATTCAGCGAGACCTGGACTTGGCAGAGAATAATCTAATGAAGGGCAAGTGTAGGGTCCTGCACCTGGGGAGGAATAACCCCAGGCACCAGTACAGGTTAGGGGTGGACCTGATGGAAAGCAGGACTGCAGAGAAGGACTTGGGAGATCTGGTTGACAATGTGTTGACCATGAGTCAGCAATGTGCCTTTGTGGCCAAGAAGGCCGATGGTATCCTGGAGCACATTAAGAAGAGTGTGACCAGCAGGTCGAGGGAGGTTCTGCTCCTCCTCTACTCTGCCCTGGTGAGGCCACATCTGGAGTACTGTGTCCAGTTCTGGGCTCCCCAGTTTAAGAAGGACAAGGAGTTACTGGAGTGAGTCCAGTGGTGGGCTATGAAGATGATTATGGTCCTAGAGCACCTTTCTTATGAGAGGCTGAGAGTGCTGGGTCTGTTCAGCCTGGAGAAGAGAAGGCTGAGAGGAGATCTCATCAAAGCTTATAAATATCTCAAGATTGGGTGTCAAGAGGATGGGACTAGATTCTTTTCAGGGGCAATGGGCACAGATTGAAGCATAGGAGGTTCCATCTGAATATAAAAGAAATTTCTTTACTTTGAGGGTGCCAGAGCACTGGAACAGGCTGCCCAAAGAGGTTGTAGGGTCTCCTTCTCTGGAGGCATTCAAAACCTGCCTGGACACATTCCTGTGCAATTTGCTGTGCGTGAACCTGCTTTAGCAGGTGGGTTGGACTAGGTGATCTCCAGAGGTCCCTTCCAACCCAAACCATTCTGTGATTTTTCAGTCAGGTATACAGTAATCTAACCTCATTATGTTATTTCACTGATTTCTAAGGTGACAGATTCCCTTATATCCATTGCTATCCTGGCTTAGGTCCACATTGCCTGTGTGTCTCTGAGGAAAATGAAAATATTAGACTTAGTAGAAATTGTATTTGTTGTCACATAACCCATCTATGTGTCTAAAGCATTCATTCTGGAGTTGTGAGATGGGTTTCCATCTCTACTCAACTCAGAAATATTGAATCCCTGTCTCAAAAGGCATCTGTAGTTATCACCTTGTGTGAAATATTTCCTATCTCTCTTCTTGAAATTAGGCTATTGTGTTACCAGGAGAGCAAGCAATGCTGATTCTAAAATAGCAGCTAAAAGCAGAAATGGGTTCATTTGTTTAATATCTGATGTTAAATAGACATGCATTCAAGGAACTGTATTTGGGACTGAATTTATGCAAACACATTGCTCACACCATTTGACTAAAATAAGATCTTTTCTACTTTCTGTCCTGGTACCATGACTATTTAATCTTTTGTTGGCATATGGGTTCAACTTCAAGAAGAGTCAGTTTAAGTATTCTTATCTGTGACACCCAAAGCCTGGTTATTAGACCACTTGCCAGAAATGCAGAAGGTGAAATTTAATCTCCTTTCACCTACTAGTCTACTTTAATCATTAGCTGTTATGCAAAAGGCTATTGTTCTAAGTACAACCGCTGCCAAAGCAGATAGGATCTTCAATGTATAAGAAGATATTTCTGATG
The DNA here is from genome assembly GCF_036013475.1 of Columba livia. Classification (NCBI taxonomy): domain Eukaryota; kingdom Metazoa; phylum Chordata; class Aves; order Columbiformes; family Columbidae; genus Columba; species Columba livia. The sequence goes on from NC_088602.1 coordinate 193,804,994, forward strand.
TTTTCCTATGCACTTCATGAAGAATGAAATTGCCTTCTGGATACACGGTCAATAGGCAGCTGTCTAACTGAGAAATACACAAACTTTGCCTACAATTTTGAAAGTATAGTTAATGTATGTGTTTTATATTATGCCATCTTCTAGAACTGTTGATTGCAGCGGATTCAGGTTGTTGAATGAGGACAATTGTTGAGATGGACACAGAAAGTGGAAAGGGATTTGTTAAGTTCAATTTAATTTGTTTAAAGGAAAATATTGTGAAAGAAAAAGAAAAGAAGAAATAATCCCATCGTTTTTTTTAAATATAACTTACAAGTCAAGAATTGCAAACACGCTGGTGTTATGTGAGGATAATAGGTTGTCTTTCTAAATGCTACATTTCAAACACTTAACAAGTTAAAAATAATGTAAGAAATTAAATTGTCAAAATTCATTACTTCTCTCCGCTATCCATTAGATAAAATCAATATCTATTTTTCCATATGACCAGCTCAGAGAAAAAACAGCAAAACACTGCAAATGTATTTGCAATTATTTGTGAGTTTCTCAGAGTCCCAAGTATGATTTCCACTCCTGGGGTTCGACCACCTGTGCTGAAGGAGAGTGCCAACGTGGCACAGCTGCATCACCTGGGTTCAGACTGCTGTGAGAAGCAGTGGCCTCCCCACTCCTTGGTGAAGACGCCACATTTGAGTTCAGGCTCTCACCCTTGGTTGCTGTCTGAGCTACTGTACCACCATGCCTGGACCCTGTTGATCTGGACCTTGACCCTGAACTGGGGACTTGACTTCCTGGCTTGCATTTGATAGGCTTGACCTGCTTTCTCACCATGGACTTGCCTGGGGATGGCTGCAGTGGGGTTGATCCTGGTTACTGTCACTGGGCCTGATCCTGACTTGCTGACTTGACTTCTCAGCTTGGCCTGGGACATCCCTCATCGCTTCCGTTTTGCCTGGTGCTCTAGACTCTCCTCTGACTCTAGTGAACGCAGTTGGACCTGCTATTTTGGGTATTGTAGCTAATGTACAAAAGAGATATAACGCAAAGCATAAAGTTTTTACTATTCAACTCAGATAAACATAAACTGGTACAAACAGGATTAATCTCACCAAACTTTAATCTTTGAAAAGGTTAAATGCCTCACCTCAGCTGCTCATCTAGACTCCTTCTAACCTTAGAGTGAGGCCAGGCACTCTATGTTTGACTCCTACATGAAGATGCCTGCCTCCCTCCTCCAAGTTTAAGTGCAGCCTGCATGTTTAGCTATGTTGTTGTACCTACAGTGGACTAAGAACATAGATGAAGCAAAGGTTGTAGGTAAAGATACAATATCTTTAGAGGACTAGTATTCTAATGTATTGGTCATCGGTCTAGAATGTTAGTATGACATAGTTAGTAATATAATTGGTTGATGTTATCATGTTTCTGCCTTCTATATTCCTCAACTTAAGCTGGATCCCTGTTGGAAGAAGCTCACTGGCATGGAACTTCAAAGCACCAGTGTGCATACTTGCAAGAGAAGACTAACTTCTGTAGTTACAGATGTATAATCCAACCTGAGCTGGAAAAACAACAACCACAAAGCATGCTGGTGTTTAAGGTACACATGAATGAAGATTAAAGAACCACTGACTGCTTTACTTGGACAGTGAGAAAAGACTGCACAGCAATAAATTCCCTAGTCCATTATAAAAAAAATACGTTCATGTGGTGGCAATGAGGTGAAGAGAGGAGTACAATATCCTCACTTACCCATCCTACCAATCCAGCCCCTACTGAACATTGAAGCAAAGTTTGCTCACAGTCCTGCAGCTGTACAATTTTTACCACAAGAGACAGAGATCAGACCTGATCTGCTTTCTGTCTGTCTTGCAACTCTGTGCATGCACGCACATAAAACTACTTCCACACTTTTGGACAGATCAGGTGTCACAACCTGTTCTCTACTATAATAGGTGGTATCTGTGCTTTCAAGAAGTTCATCTTTTTGCACAATGAAGAACTGCCCTAGAGTAATTTTGTTCTTATTTAACACTGAGCTAAAATCAGTAATATAGATGGAATCATTGTAAGTCTTTAATTCAATCTTCTTTGTAAATGCCCAGCAGTAATGTGTTCCATATTTTCTGGATTTTTCATCAATTTAATAGTTTGAAGTTTCTCTTCTGCTAAAATTTAAGTTTTAGGATTATTCAACCTCACCTATAGGGAGTTAACCTCACCTATAGGGAGGTTTCGTGCACTATGAGGTTAATATTCTAACTTTAGTTTCCAGACCTCGATATAAGAAGAGGAAGGGAGGGGCGTGGGGGGATGGCCTCATAACAGAGACACAGTATTTTTTAGTTTATTTCATTTATTTTCTGTTTCTAAGATAGCAAGAGATACTTTATGATTGTCTGATACTGGAAACTTTCTCAAGGAAAAAAAATTGTTTTCTTAATGTGGTTGTTTGCACATGTTTTTGTGGGCTTGTCCAAACAGTTTGGTATAGAAAGTAGCTCACAAGCACAACCCACACTGCAAGCTGTCAGAGTGGGACTTGTCCATGATCCAGCAGCTAGTAAGTTGTGTTTGCAGAGAACTGTGCCTGTGTTAATGAACCCTTCCCCTTACCTGATTCTCTAGATACCCAACAGAGTACAAACTATGGAACTATGACATGACTGGCTTATTTTAAGAGCAGGAAGCTTTCCTTAAAATATTTGCTTGCAGTAGTGGCTGGCTGTACTCTTAATGGCTAAATAATTCCACATTTACCTAGAACTGTATACAATAAAATTAATCTTTCTGAATTATATTATTTTAAGCTTATACTTTATTTCCATCAAAGGAATATTATTAGTTGAGCACTAGATATATTCAAACTGTCAAAACAGACACTTAAGCAAAGTAAAAGAGCTAAAACAAAGTTTGCCTTTTGGGGTTCTCCTGTTTGGGTTTCATGAATTTTTTCAGACACAAGGAAGATTATTTTTCTATTTTCCCTATCAAGATTACATTCAGTTCTTGAAAACTATGTAGTTCTAGGGATGTGAGAAAGAGATGTAGAAAGAGATTCAAATTAAATTTCGATGAAGAGATTTTGCCCTAGGAAATTCAGGATTTTTATTCAACTTAATAGAAGCATATCCATGCAAGCTATCTATTTTTAATTGAAGCAAATAGTTTACAGTTTCTTCTGAAAATGATCAAAATTGTTTTTTTCCAGGGAAAAAAAATGTTGCCTTAGGCACTGCCAAAGCATGCTTTTAGAATTCCTTTTAGAAGACCATACAAAGCCATTTAAAATGCTCATTTAAAAAAAAAAAAAAACAATCCCTACATAGATTGTTCTTGAATCTGCAGATAAAAGAGCCAATTTAAACACATGCAACTGCATGTGTGTAAAGACAGCTGGTCAAATTCTAGAGCAATCATAATTTTGTGGTTTAATCTGTTAAGACAACAGTTTTTATTAATAGTCATTTGTTACTTGTGAGAAGTTGCTGACATAAATTGATGATTAAGCTGCTATGACCTTCACTGAACCTTGGTAATTCTCATTTGCATTCTCATTTAAAGCTGGGTTTCAGTCTCATTTTTTCAAATCTGTAATGCCATCCTACTCACCTTTATAAAGTCTTCCTCAAGTCCAACTAACTGGTCTGATAAAAAAATGTTTATTTTTTTAATATATTAATAATAAGAAAATGTTTAAATGGATACAGATAGCAAGTTAAAATAAATACAATTACATAGCCTTACACGGAAGTTTATGGATAATTTTTTTTTCTCTAAATCAAGATAAATTAAGAAGAGAATACTGGAATAGTATTGAAAATTACCATAAGGTAGTTATTATTTGAGATAATATGAATTAGCTTGGTATTCTGTCCTTTCAGTACTCCTATATTATATATACATGTAAATATATTTGTTTAAGTATTTGATATGATTTTGTGGTGGACAGTTAAGCTGAGCAGTTTGCAGAATTAAATTACTGAGCCTTTCTTCATACAAGAATGGATCTCTTCTCAAAAACAGGTCAAAGAACACACAAGATTAGTGGTAAAGCTGTGAACCCAATACTTTAATGTTTCGGTAAGAATGAGCGGTGGTGAGGCAGGTGTAAGTAGTGTGCATTTCCTTCTTGAATGTAAAGATTAATAGAATGATTTTAAAAGGGTCTTTGATATTAGTGAGCAATAATTCTTTACAAAGGATGTGATGTCATAAATCCTTCTGAATAATTTTGGAATCTAAACAGCATTATGACACCATATACCTGCAATGTGCTAAATTCATCCTCAAGGGAAAAAAAAGTTTCCAAAAACGAACAGATAATTTTGTCTTCTGAATTTTTGTCGTTTCCATATATTAAAACAATCTACATCTTATTTCTAGTGAACAAAAATGATTTTATATATTTCCTATTTCAAACATTTCAGGAATGACCTTTCATTCTTTACCCTACTGAACTCTTTTCCTTGCTTCGAGTAGAGGAAGAACTTCTCTTGACATCATTAAAGACCCCAGCAAACATGCCAAGTTGAGCATAACCTACTTTTAAAATCCTTTCTGGAAACAATGTTTTTTAAATAACATGAAAATTTCTCATAAAAATTTATACATCGTTTCTCCTGCAGTGGTCCACTGTTTACCACTGAAAGATCTGGATGGTCACCTCTTGGAAGTCTTTTATGTCTTCTCTTCATATGTGTCAATTAATTAAATCAAACTTCTTTCTTAAAAAAAAAAATCTAACACTCCATTACTATATTGGGGAACAGGCATATATATGGCAAATATTTTAATAACCATGGTATCACCAAATTGTTTTTATCATATTTTGTCTTCTTTAACGCATATTCTTTTGCCCACACAGACAGGCAATTTGAGAACCTTTTAGCTAGTAAGAATTTTCAGCAGTTCTAAATACCACCAGAACACAAAGGACAAGGATAAACAACCCTTCTGCCATTAAAATCAGGAAGAAGAAATACGTGTCTTCTAACTTGCAGTTATTTAGAACATAATAGTTTTCATTAAGGTTAAACAACACTTCAAACCCCTCACCGTCATGTTTTTCTGAGGTGGGAAACCAGGTTTATGTGAGTGTCTACTTAGTATTTAACCAGGTATCACACTGAGCAGAATGGCATTCTTATTTAGGTCATACAGAATTTACCTTCCCTAAGGTCAATAGTACTAACTAATATTACTACTAACAGGAGAAAGAAATGAACACTTAAAGACTGATATTATATCACTCTTCTATAACTGTTGTAAAGATGCATGAGATATGAGGCCATCTAGTTTAGGCTGAACTATCCCTAAATACATTGTGTCACTTCCATTTGGAATTATTTTCCTATTAAAATTAAATTTATTCAGTTAAGAGATGCATGTGTGGGAGTTTGCACATTATAACAAATAAATAATTTCTGATTTTTGCATATTCTAATATTTGTTTTGTAGAAAGTCTCCATTTAAAAATAAATTGATTATGCAAACTGATATTCAGTAGTAATACATTATCATAGAGTACACGGAATAGTTCAGTATAAGACTTATTTCTGAGATATGAATATGATGCTTTAACAGTACAGAAAAGTGTATGCATACAAAGAAAATTTATGCATAGCTGCAGCAGTAAATTATATTTTGTTGAGATCTTTGTATTCTATATTTTTTTTTAATTTTTATAGCTATACATGATATTTACATGACTAAAAGCTGCTAATTGCAAAAAATGTTATATAAAAGGTACTTTTCTGAGCAACAGTACTGAATGAGAGCTAAAGCAAGGACCACATCCTAAATACAGGCTTTCAGGCAATCATTCTTCAATAAAGCTAAAAAAATAGTTTCACTCAAATATTCGGATGGAATCTGGTCACAACACTCACAGAGGTTATCTATGCATGTTTAGAAAAGTGAATGAAGTATATTTATTGTAGATAATTTTTAGTCAGGCAGTTAATCTTCAAGAACTCATTTCCTTTCATATTTTAAAGTTAAAAGCATGAGATAGATTGAACATTTATTGATATCCAGGCAATCCTGGTGAGTCAAACGAGTTTGAAAACCCTACATTGCTAAGAGCTTTGCAGCAGAATATATCCTGTAGTTCAAAACTTTTAATGAGAGTTCAGTGCAGACTGTGCTCTGAGGGGCCTGGCCTAACCAGATCAGTGACTGAGACACATCCAGTTTTTAAACTTGGGCCCAATTACCTCTCTTTTATATGGAGTTGTACTAAAGTCAAAGCCAACCAGATTATGTAGTAATGTACTGAGGAAACGAGGCAAATTGATCACATCAGCATTTTTTTGAGAGGAAAATTACTATTAATCTCCAAGTAATAAATAGAGTTATAAACCCCTTTAAATAATAAAAGTGATGACTATGTGAATAAATTTGACCTCATGTTGGGAAAAAACCAAAACAAAACAAAACACATTTTTAGAAGGTTGTTCCAAAAGCAGAAAGGAAAACTGTCCGTAGCAGAAAAAAAAAAATCATATTGCTGCAACCCATGGCAATAAAATCCAATATATCTCATGACGTGTCTTTTTACAGAAAGACAGGAGGAAATTAACGTGGTGTTAAATGTAGTTAACAATGATTTCTCTTTCTTGCTTTAGTGTTAATTGTAATTAAATCAGAATATTTCTTTGCAGCTCTTTGTGTACTGAAACCAAGCATCCTTCTTCGGTGGATGTTAATGACCACATAATTAACTAGCGTAATTTCATTTAGGCTATTAATTAGCTATGGAGTGAAATACTAGTAAGTGAATCCCGACAGTTCAAGTTTTGTAACTCCTCACTTTTTTGTTTGTTTGTTTGTTTGCAAGAACTCTCATCTAATAGTAAGTCTTCAGTTTCTTACTGACCTTGATACCTGAAGTCCTTAACATACTCACTGATCACTCCTCTTTTAATATTTTTTACGTGTTGATAAGTAAAATAATCTTCTAGATTATCACTTGCTACTATATATATATATATATTTAATTCTATTTATCTTCACTGGATCTCACTTCTACGTTTTGCACCCAGAACTTCTTACCCTAAATTGCAAAACTCTCACAAAATTAATTGTACCTTCCCTATTACAATATCGTCTTGCAAGGTCAGCCTCTCTTTTAGCTACCAGTCACACTAAAATGAAAAATCAGATTGTTACACATGTAAAGAAGTATCAGACAGAATCTATAAAGCCAGCATCTCCTCCACGCTTAAGTTTTTCCTGCTGCCATACACACTGGCACAAAATGAGTAATAAAAAGCTTACCAACCAAGTATTTCACACTATTTGTTTGCTCTAAAACCTCTAATTATCTTTGTTATCCACTATCCTTCCTTTTAGCTTATCTGTTATTCGCCATCAAGTTATTAGCTTTTTGAGGCACCCCATTTGAATGGCGTCCTAACAAATGGAGTCTGAACTAATTGAGTTATCCATTATCAGCCAGTAATGCAATAAATACTAAATATATTATTATTACCACAACTGCAAAGAGTAATATGCATTCCTTTATTGCCATGCCTCTATTTTAGAACCCTCAAGCAACAATTAGGGGATATTTGAGGTAAATGAGGCACAAAATAACTACTGTGCTTTTCAGGCCTTAGCACAGAAATGTTGCAAAACTACTTAAAATGAGCTCACTGAGAGAGGACAAATGCCTGACAGTAATGTCATTTCCCCATCCTGCCTTAGAAAATGGCCCCTATTTGACTGTTGGTCCAAGCAGCAGTGACTCACCACGTCTAAAGCTCGAGCAAGGAAGCTTTCTGGAAGCCACAGAGGCAGAAAGGCAACCGCTGCCTTCCTACTTAACACAGCGATAAAGCAGCTTAGGAGGAGTCAGGCCATTCCCTTTAAAGAGCTCCCTGCTGGCTTGACTCAGTTCTAAAAACCACAAACATGAATCAAAACATTAATATCTTGCCGAGAAATTTAGATAATGAAGAAAGTTGGTAAACTGTTTATCATTAAACTCAGTGTTTAATATGTACTATATCTTGTAAATGTAAACACACACGATCACTTGTCTCCTTCTGATTTTAATGAAAATATTTCCCAGTTTCTTGTCTTTTTATCACTAGCTTAGAAACACCTATAAGCGGCTTCTCAACTTAACAGATTATTATATCATTGTTGAATTTTACTTCTTGTACTTTGTTTTCTGTGTTTAATATTTTTGCTGTTTATGGACAGTAATAAAGGAAATTAGTACTTAAAAGGATAATTTCTATTGATTAAGTTTTTTATCTTATAGCTAAAGCAGCATTATAGAATGAAATGCCACCAGCTACTTAAGAATTGCCATCCAAGATACTGTTTAACTATGGCTATTTAAACTCAAAGCTATATGTATATTAACTCAGACTCAGTCCAGCATTTAAAAAGAAAAGCTGAGTATTAAGTTAACTGGAAATAGGAAGATGTTTGATGAAGAGCTTGAGAGAATCTCTATTTAGAATTACCAAAGTGACATGAGATAAATCTAATTTTCAGAATTGATCTAGGATCTTCCTGCATTTTAATGACTGAATTCACACAGCTCACATAGACATAACCTAGATAACTTCAAACATGGTATAATTAACACAGCAGTCTCAGAAGTCAGACCTCAGCATTGACTACATAGCACAAAAGTATTTATCCAGCTTTTTGGACTCTGTAGTCTGTTCCAAGCCACATACGGATATAGCAAAATCAGGAAAGCCTCTTTCCTCAAACAGGTTAGAGCTAGTTTATACCTAGATGTAATCACAGGAAAATATGCAGGAGCTCATCTGTCAGGTGATTCAGTGACCTGGTTAAACATGGTCCCTTGGAAGCCATTCCTCGGAACAAGGACAGAGTCTGGCTTTAACCTGCTTCTTCTCTGCCTCATGGACTCTTCAGCTCTGCTTTTCACAGCAACAGCTACCCCAGAAGAGGTGACATAGTTAATCCCTCTACTTTAGGGGCCATTGAAGTGGTTTTAGATGGGCTTGAAAGCTCTTTTCAAGGCAGAGTAGGTTAATGAATGCAATTGGAGAGTCTGTATTTCACATGAAATATTTAAACAATAAAGTATATGCTACTTGGATCAAGGACAGTCATGCAAGTATACAAATCCATATTTTGATTATAAAATTTACATTTAAAGGAATTATTACCATCCAGTATGAAAACCATACAGCTGTAAGCCCTGCATAGCTGAAAATAATGCAGGAAGGCTTAGAGGGGGGCATACGAGTGGCACTGCTGTGCAAGTCTCACCTGTTCCGCAGCATTTTTCATCTCTGTGCACTCCCTGTTGGCTGCTAAAATCCCTGTTTTCACCAGTTTACCACTAGTATTTGTAGTCCGGTAGCTGTGTGAGTATAATTACATCATAGGACATTAGAACTCTTCCTCTACCTTCTTATGGAGTAACCTGATATTCAAACTGTAGCATTTTGAAGTTTGAAGATCTAATGAAGATCTTCTCATAGATTAATATCTTAGCTTCCTGACAGCTCAATTATTTTGTTTACCTGGCTAGCCAGAGTAGCCTGCCTGCCCAAGACCAACTCCCCCAAGGAATCTGCCTATTTCTGTTTTCAAGAGTCGACTGAATTTTGTGCAAAGGTGTAGCAGCTAGGTTAGGAAGAGCACTTCAAACAAGATTTTTCACATTTCTAGGTGAGATAGTGCTATGGATTTCATATAAAGAAAGCTGAGATGGCAATTACTGGAATAGGAAGAGAAGTAAATAACCACTCCATTTAAATAAATCGGTTCTTTACAATAACGAAACTAAAAGGATCCTTTTCATTTTAAATGAACATCTTAATCATTGTGAAATTTTGCTGCTAGGGCAGTGGGCAGGGAGAGCAGTATATATTTTTCAGACCTGTCACTAAGTTATGCCCATACACACTTGAAGGCTGCTTTCACTCAGCCTCTAAGCAAAAATCACCGTCAACAGCATTAGCACAATCACTACCATGAATTATACACTTGAAACTTCTCTGTCTTGAAACTTTCTGCCTCTAAAATGACCACATTAGTGAAAGAGAAAATTCCATGCACTCACATTTCAAAATACTGTAGCTCAGATACCAATTGTTCAGAACAGTATTTATGTGTCAATTATTCCTTTTTCCTGTTTTTTCACCTAGTAACCACCTTTTTGATACAATATTTAATAACTGGAAATGTTTAAGAAAGAAGTAGAAAACCAAGACCTGAGAAATTTAAAATATAGAAAAGGATGAAAAATCACATCCTAGTAAATTCCTAATTCAATAGTTCAAGCTAAAAATCTAGTCCCAATCCATTACTAAAAACATCTTAATTTAATTGCAAAATGCAAGTATATAAATAAAAAACAGCTCAACAGATTCATTTTTTTTTAATTGTTTATTGCAAGCTTTCACAAGTGAAACATACACAGCAGAAAGGAGGATCAGACAGGACACCTTGTAAATATTCTTCAGAAATAATCAGAAGCCTGAAGTTTGAGGCTTCTCAACTGGCAGGTGGTTTAGACATCTGTGATTTTCAGTGGAACATGTGCTACCATTTGCAAATTTGGTGCTTTCTTAGTCCACAAGTAAAGAAGTTTCTATGTTGGCAATTCACGCCATATTTCTGTTGTGGCTTTATTTCATCTTTTTATAAAATCACACTAATAAAATACACTCTGAATTCCCCAGTGATCAAATAAAAATAGCAAACATCTCCATACTGCATCCTCTTGGCTACAAGCCCTTGTCAGGCCTTCCATCCTGCCCATAGATCCAGTATGAAATCACGAGGTACAGACACAGAATTTATTGAGTGCGTTCTTAGCATTCTTTATCATTATATACAGCTGAATCTGTGCTGCCCTAAGGCAGTGAAAAACCTCAGTCACCAAGTCTTCATACTGTTGTTGCACCATGTTCTGAAATACACAATGAACTTCTGAGTCTCCTTACCCCCAGGCTGGGCTCATTACAAAGGTTGTTCTTTCTCTGCCCTACTTTCAGTTCATTTTATCATGCAGAGCTTAAAGCCCTTCTTCTAATTTATTTATTGGTCTGAACACCAAAGCAGCTTTCTATTATGATCTGCAACCATAGCTGCTTTGGAAATAGATTTTAAACTTTGTATCCTGCCAAAACAAGAAGGCATAATACTTGTGAGTGTGTGAAAAATACTGACTAAGCCAAGGAGTCATTTAAAAATATGTATACTCAACAACAGAAGGTAAAATTAATAGAAAAGATAGTGCCATAGTTACCTTATCTATTGAATTCAGAATTCCATTGGCTTACTAGCACAGCTAGCAAGCTAACTAATGTAGATGTTAATTATATATTTTCTCACACCACTGGCCCTGCAAGGTATTTGGAGATTGCAATTAGACTTTCTCCCTGGAATCCTGTTGATTGTTCCCAACAAAACTAAAAATTGAGAGAATTAGGTTGAATGCATCACTGAATCCACACAAGAATCTGAAAATAATAATTCTTCAATAGGGACATTGCAAAGTTCGGCACTTTTGCAAATGACAGTAAATGTCTACAACCGCCCAAGTACAAGAAAAGGAGCTGCCTTTGCCTCTTAGGAAATACATTTACCTATATACAGTACCTAATGCTGTCCCAAAAAACGGTTAAGCAAAACAATTCACTTCAGGGGAATTAAGAGGTTGTATTTTTAACATTATTACAGAGGACATTTGTTTGAGAAGGAAAGTGGATTAAAACTTGCTGCTCTAGAAGCACAACCTGCAGCACTACTTTAACTGATACTGGAAACATGAAACATGAGTCTAGTTCTAATTTTAAATAACTAAGCAAAATCAATAGAAGTTACTAAAAAACTCATGGGTACTGCGGTAAAAGAAAACATATGTATGTGTAAATATATATATTTACCTGAGCTGTTCTATGACTCCACGATTCTATATCTATAGATATCACCCTCTAATATGGAAGGCAATATCAATGTCTTCATTTTCAGACGCAAAACCTGAGGAACATAAGTCAGCAGCAGAGCTGGGACTAGAACTTACCAAGTAGAGAATGTTCAGTAATATTCTTTACATGTAAATTTCAAAATGTCATTATAAAGGGATGGTTTCCCCAGATTTATTTTCACTTATTTCCAAATTCACTGATTTGGCCAGACCAATGCAGAAAGTCACCCAGGTCCTTGAGGAATTTGTTCACTAAATAATTTTCTCTGTAGCTGACTCAGCTAAATAATATCTACATTTGTCCAGAGCCAATATTTACATGAACAAGTGACAGACTTAAAAATATTTAAATGGGAAGATGCAACAATTTGGTGGGTTTTCAAAATGAGGCAAATGAATCCCCATGTAATAAGACGATATTTCAAACAGATGTAGAAAAGACCGTAACATCAAACACAATGAATCCAAGACAAAAACATGTCTGCAAGTAAAAGATAAATTTAAGACTACTGGGGATGATTTTGTAATATGTTTACTCTCAACAAATGATAGGAAAATTAATTTAGAAAAAATATACTTGATGCCTTCCCATTTAATTAGATGTTACTATACAGGTGACCATAATTTATGATAAATATTTCTTATGAATTTGTCTGTCTACAAAAGTATCATTCAGAACTGTTTCTAGTACATCAAAGTCATTTAAACTCTCTGGAGTCTTCAAAGTTTGATTGGAATGATATGAATGTTTACACAAGGCAGGAGGAACAGCCAAGTTGACATCAGCTAAAATGCATCCTGAGTAAGGGTCTGTAGCCACTTAACTATTTTGAAAGGAAAATTGTAAATGAAAAGTTAATAACACAATGTTTATAATGGATCATATAAATTTTTCAATATAAAGAATAAGGCAATCTGGTCTTTTAAAATAATTGATGTGAACTGTACAATTTATGAATAGCATGCTTCTACTAAAAGCTATTTTTATTGGAAAACTATTTACAATTTTATTCACTTAACAAACCTTACTCACTCATCACTCAAAAATCCCAAAGACAAATGTTTTCCATCACGTCCAGAAGAACTGAGAATTATTTTATTACATTATTTCAATTATTGTTCATGATGTCACGTCCCATCTTCTTACCATCTTTCTTTAAGGAATAATTCCACAAGTATCTATTAATGAATGTATTATTTATTCTATTACTGCTATCATTTAAGCCAATAAAATAATTATCGAGTACTAGTTCAAGTGGAAACTGTTTGCAAAAGCAAGAATTCCCCAGTTTCAGTAGTGCCAGGGATTTACTGTCTTGGATACATTGCATGGTTAAGAATAGTGACAACACATGAAATATTTAAAGAGTAAATATATTATCTCTCATGCCAACCAATTGTATGAATTCACAGACTATTTAGACTTTGTAACTACAGATAGCTCAGTTAACTGGTGGAAGAGTCTGAAGTAAATCCATAATATTTTAACACTTATGAAGCCTTTCATGTCCCTGTTTGGTTGGTTGGTTGGTTGGTTGGTTTGTTTTGTTTTTACTTTTTTAGTTATTTTTTAATAATAATAGTACCTAGATGACGACCTATGGGACAAATAGATGTTTCTGTTTCACATGCTATTCTGAAAGTTATAGGGAATGAATGTTACAGAAGCAGACAAAGCATAAACAAGAGAGTGTGTTTTCCACTGGCGCAGAGCCCTGTTAGTGTTAGACAGGAGTTTGCTACTCTCATCGTTAATGCATTAAAGACCAGAAGACTATCTCAACTTATGCACAGCCCAGCACAGTGCACCCAAAGGGGTATTTACATTACCTTGGCTCGTGAAGGAGTCTCCTCTCTCCAGGGCTGGTGTTATCTGAACATTGTGCTCGAGCAGTACTTAGCAGAGCAACAGTGCTAAGGAACAGCAAGAACTATATTAACAAAGATTCACAACCTTTCTTGCAGTGTATAGGCTTCTTTCACTGCAGGGATAATAGACTATAATTCAAAAGCATTAAAACTTTAAACCTGTATTTAAATAGTAATTATACTGATTAAACTATCACACATTATTTTTAATATCTGCCTTTTTTTTTTTTCCAGAGCAGCTGAGTATCTTGTGTGATTAAATACTAAACTCTGCAAAGAAGTCCAATGTCTCTAACCACAACTAACATTTTATAATTATGGCTATTTTAATTTTGAGACATCATGTAATCTGTTAAACACAAAAATTGAATAAAGCCTTTTGACTTTCAATATGCTGTAGCAAGTCATCTGCACATTAAATTTTGTGAAAACTCTGTAAAGCCACCATAAAAAATGAAAACTGCCTTTTTAAAATCACATTTGTATGGAGATGTGTCCCTGTGGCTTCCTTATATCGTCTGCCAATGACAGAATGCACACCAGAGGTAAATGGAACCGAGCTGCCCATCTGTGTGCTTTAAACACATTTGTGTGCCAACAGTTAAGAAGTATACATTCCAAGATACACATATAGATGTGTATATCATCAAGCTTCTTCATCCTGGAAAATACAGTTTCAAAAGTAAAGCCATAGTAGTAGTCCATGACTGTCGTCTAAGTTAACAATGCATCAATTGCAGCATCATTTGCAACTTCAGGACAGAAAGGATGACTATCACATTGCCTCCAAAACCCTGTGAAGATGAACATGTGTTGTCAGGGTAGACATCAGTGGAGAACAGAGATTGACAAGCAAGCACTGATTCCACCCTCTTGGTGAGAATCACTTGCCAATTATGTGGTATCAGTCAAAGGAATTTATGAATTCAATAAATTAATTGCTAAATGTATAAAAATTTAAGAAAAAATCATGCTCTTACTTTTTATTGCTTCATTGCAGCCTCAAGAGGTATCCAAAGATACCTAATATCCAAGGAAGTATGGCCCAAATTAACATAGATTTGGATTCAATTTTGATAGATAATTAAAGCAGGTTTTGATTGTGTTCTGCTAAAGTAGTGTTCTAATTGTATCTGTGACACAAATAGGTCTGGAATATTTGCAATTAAAAAGTTGAAAATACTGAAAAAAGCAACTAAAATTTCATTTGGTTACTTTAAATACTTAATTTATGTTTCTTAATAGATTTATTTTTCTTCCATGCCAAATCCAGTTGGCAGATATCTATGAAAGTACATTACCTAGACATCACTATAGTCCAGCTCTAAATGAATTCATTACCCATTGGCCTACTTCCACCATTTTTTTATGAGATCTTTCATTATGTATTGTTTAGAGTAAAGGTTGTAAAGTGAAATACACTTACATCTTACATACAGAGAAATACTCATATCACTAAATTTAAAGCTCTTTCTCACAACATAAAACATCCTTAGCAAGTGATGTTCACTTCCTAAAGAGAACAGATCGACACTGACAAATCTCAGCTCCCCAGCAAGTGAAGGTCTAGTGCCTAAACTTCCTCCCTTCACAGCTTTAGATTCACTAGTTTCTCTTAGAAGTTGTTTTACCCTGTTTCAAGCTAATGTTGAAAGAAATCTTAAAAATCATCAGACAAATGATTTCTCAATAACTATAGTACTGTTTTGTATTCTCTGTGTATCATCCCAATGGCCCATTCAGTATCACTTTGCCCCAGAAAAAAATATATTTGACTGTCTTCATGAAAGGTGATGTTTCAACTTGACTCTGATCCTTCTTTTACGAATTATAAAATACATTTTAAGATCAGGGTACTAGACAGAATGTAGTGTACATGATTTGTGCTAAAGGATGTCTCATTGTTCCATCAGGCATCTAAAACGCAGTAGAAAACATGGCTCAATCCTGAAATACTCTTCTATGCAGGCTGTAGGGCTAATTTTGCAAGTATCATTTACTTTAACTATACTAAGTCAGTAGCAAACTCACCAGGTGTAAAACCTAGTGAGGTCCAGGTTTTAAATTATGTGGATAAGGGAAAGCAGAAGACAAACAATGGCAGCTAGCTGGTAATGAGGAATAATTTCATTGTTATATAGCCAGGTCTATGCCAAACACATGGAAAAACTGTAAAGACTCCTTATTCCCTGATTAGAGGTACTAAACAAATCGATGCATGCCCACAAACAGGGTAATCAATGGAAAATATTAGCAGCAGAATCTGGGTGAAATCGTGACATGCAAATTAAGTTTTCTCACCTAAACTGGGACTTTCATAATATAGATCTTCTTACCTGTCTAGATTCAACTGATAGCCATGAAGAGAAATGGATCCTTCTGGAAATGTCACTTACCGTTTCTCACAAGGCACGTATGAGAAAGGCTATGTGCATTTCCCTCAGAAGTGCCTGTTCTCTTTCATTAATTATAGAGGAAACATAGAGAACTAGTTCAGATGTAAATATCTGCACTGTGAATGATACATTAGATGAGAAGAAGCTCATCTGTCTGTACATTTGGTCACTACAGTGTAAATCATGTGTCTAGAACTGTCTAAAGAGGCCAAAGAGCCCCATCACCATATTGAGGATTGCTTTGCCAGTGCACATACTACAAAAACAGGTTTAATAATACCTGCTAATGAGTCAGATTAAGGCTTGGCATACAGAGAGTGCCATATAGAGACAAGCTGACAAGATTCTTGAAACCAACCAGTCTCTAAAGCAGTGTGAGGTGGCTCCCATAACTGGACAAACAGTACTGGCAGCCCCAAGTTTTTACAGGTCACCAGAAGAAAGGGATGAAAACAACTTCCTTAAAGCTTTTGTCTCTCTGGGCAGTAAATTTTGTCTCCCATAGGATATGTCTCTTTTAAAATATTAGGTTTTTTAGCTGTGTGTTTCGCCCCTTGTTTATAAAATTGCGAAACAAATACAAAACAAAACAAAATGATTTTGCCTCTATCAAAATTTTATAGTTAAAATTTTACTGTGATTAATTATACTCCAGCAAATATATCTTTTTCAGGGATGAAATACGAGTCAGACTTTTATTATTTTACCACAAGAGTAGAGTAGGATACTAATTATGAAGAGTGTCTCAGATAAAGGATACTGTACTGGATTGAGACTACCAATTGAGTCAATATTAAGCTCCCAATTATTAGAATATCATTTTAGAACTAAATCAGTAACTCGATATCCAAACCTTTGTGTCATACTGCTAACATCTAAACCACTTGATCTCCGCAGATTAAAAAATTCTGACATTAGGACATTAGTCATGGTTTGCCTGAAAAAAATGACTAGAATTATTCTTAATACAATAACATTTTTTTCTAGAATAGAAGGTCCATATGGGATTTATTTGGAAATAATTACAGCAGAATAACTTATTCTGGTCCATTTCCCTTCTCTAGACAGAACTTTGCTCTAAGGTAATTCTACTGATTTCAGAAGAATTACTCTCAATTTTCCCCAAGTGAAAGATAAGACTCAAGCTCATTGTGTTCTGATCATCTTCATACGTTACACCTACAAAATGGTCTTCAGCTACTAATCTTTGTTGTCTCTAGACTCAGAGGTTCCATTCATCAAACTACGTTTATCTAGTAGAGACATTTTCAAAACATCTCTGGGTCTAAGGACAAGACATGTCTTTATCCTTTTATACCCTTATTTTTTTTTTCCTACGTATGAAATAATCTCTGCACAGAATATATATGCACTACATTCGTCAGTGTCAATTTAGAACGCAAATGTGATCACTCTTCTTATCTAAGGGAAAAATAGGACAAGGAATGGATGAATGTAATTTCAGAAAGATGCACATTTTTAAGGAAGCAAAAGAAAGCATATTTGCTTCAAAGGGCTATTTTATTCACATATGCTAGTGGGACACAGATTGTCAGTCATTGTCTGCATCCATCTTGAAGTCCTTGAAATGCCTGACATCACACATATCAGGTGCCAAAATCTAACAGATTACATGATGGAAGGCTCAGAAGGTGAGGAATGTAAGAAATGTATTTCCCTCTCAGGCAAGGAGGCCAGCTAAATTAGAAGCAATGGCTTAGATGTCACCATACAAATTGTATGAAATCTAAAATGCTACAGTTGGTTTAAACAGTCTAATGTGTGTCTGTGAAAAGCTTCACTCCAAAACTCCATTTGATATACAAAAAGAATCATAAATATTTACAATTAATAGTTATTTACATGAAATAGAAACAATGACAAATGATCATTTTTACAGCCAAGAAAAGAGGGGGCTCTTTTGAGGAAAATAACTGATGTGGTATGTAAAAATGGCCTATACGCAAAGGCTGCCGCTCATGCCACTTTTGTATCACAATGACCTACTCATTACTGTGAAACGTATTGCCATTTACATGAAAATTATGAAAGAAAATCAGCATTCTGTATTTAAATCTAGGTAAACAAACTTAACATAGGTCAGTGCTCTCTATTGATTTCAGTTAGAGTAACCCCTGTTTATGTCAATTAAACGAGAGCAGAAACAAGCCCAATCAATAACTACTAATCTTAAATATCTCTGCAAGAAGTACCGGTACTTTAAAATAAAAGAGTGCCAAGATTTTGTTGGGGGGTGTGTGTGTGTGTGTGTGCATACATTTAACTACAAGAACCTGAATTTGAGACTTTGACTCTTGTATGTGAAATCTCTGAGAAATATGGAAAACATATTTTAGCAATTTGTATTCCTTGTATTTACATAAATTCCAGGTGACGATGGAAAATACACTATATTATCAAATGGTTAATGCTTTAAAAAATACAGCATATTCACAAAGTGATTAAAATCACATTATGGATACTATCTTAATTCTTACGTCTTCTAATTTCTGAGTACTTGACACTAGAGACAAGGATAACACTGATGTAGTATATTTTTAGCTTATTTCTTACAGGAACAAAACGTAGATCATTGCTTTGAATATGTCTTTCCATCTGGCACTCCTTAACTTTTTAATCTTTTGGAAAATTTCTGTCTATGTGAAAAACATAGTCCACTGCTCGCCTAGAATTTTCATAAAATTGAGTCATTACATAGAGAGTCTTCCTGAAAGTGAGATCCAAGGAGAACAGAGCTCGTAACACACAGTTTGACAGCAACCAGCTGGCCAGTCAGATATGTGTATTGGCCAGCTGATCAATATTCAAACAGCTCTAAATAAGCCACACTGTGTACTGTCTCTTGCCTACGGGTTTTCCCATAAGGAAGAAGGAAGGAAGGAAAGATTGAAGAATACAAATCCCTAAGAAATCAAGTGTCATTAGTTCCGCTTCTCATGGAACAAACTGTTTTCTATGTACTTTTTATTAACCGTCGTCAGAGAAACCAAAAGCTAAAGAACTGGTGAAAGAGTAAACAAGTATTTTCAATCTTTTATATTTACATACAAAGTGCACACAATCCACAGAGGAAAAATATTTCTCACTCTAATATCACCAAAGTAGGTTCTGTACACATAGGAAATGGTGCTTTGTCTTCACGCAGGGGCAATCCCCAATACCTGCGCATGTGTCTGCATCACCTGCTCAAGGCGTTCGGAGTCTGCTGGTAATGTATTCAGTCCTACAGACACATTTGATTTCTTCTCTTGTCTTGCAGAGGGCAGAGTGTAGCAAGCTTGGTGCAGCCCTAAGGCAACAGCGGTGACTACTGAAGGAGAACAAACAACACTTTCTCTCTCCCGATTTTCTTTTTTTGTGAGTTGGAAGGAGACTGATTACTTCACTGTGATTTTCTCTGGTTATGATAGTGGTAAGAAGTTGCTTTATTATCTGTTAGGAAAGACAGTGTGTGTTTGTACTTTCAGATTCTTTTAAATGAGACACGAAGCTGCTCAGCACCATGAAAATCATTCAGTACCTGACACTAGGCATCCAAAATCAGAGACACTTAAAAGAACCCAACACTTTTGCTTATGGTTACTCCTACCAGCAGAGTGAAGAACAGAAAATTGACCTCTGTGCCCCTAATCTTGTTCTTATATCACCTACTTTAAACTTTACTTATCTGATTGTTGACATAAAGTACCATTGAAGCCTGATTATAATTTAATCTGACTACACGAAAAATATGCTGGCCTTAGCAATATGAGGTAGTTTAGGTACTATACAATTTACACAGAGCAGCAATTGCTGTAGTGTACATTTCTGCACTGAAGATGAGGCAAATAAGTATCATAACGGTTAAAAATAAAATAGTCTGCTTTGCAGTTTCATGAATGGCAGAGATAAATCATGAAGACAACTAGAAATAAGAAAAGCTGTTGGCATGGAAACATTACAGTTAAAAATCTCACATGCTCTCTCAAAACATCAAATTTTGATAACCAGGTTGGATTCCCTGCTCTTCATAGTAAACTATTTGGTGAAACAAGTACTGGCATGAATCTTTGACAACACATCATCTTCAGTGGCTGAGCAAAGCCATATGTCTACACTGCACTGTAGTACAAGAGCAGAAGTTTCTCAAATTCCTTGGACAGCATAGTGAAGGAAAACATCAACATTATCATATAAAACTCAGATTTTGGACATCCTGTCATTTTTAACAAATATATCACTAGTCTTACAGTGCTCAAACATAAATTAAATTCAGCTACTTGCTTGCATATGGAATAACAACAATTTAAAATACTTTTCTTGGCAGCGCAAATTTCTGCTAGTCATGTTTTTTCCTAAACAGCAGTTACTGTATGAATTGTGGCCCTGACTAATCGGGAAGAAACAAAGTATTGCAACACCTGCACATCCAAATGTACCAGTACCTAGCTATTTCAAGAGAAAAAAGAACTACAAAAACGTTACAAATAGCCTGCCAGCACTGTTACAAATTGACTTCTGCTTAGCTCAGCTATTTCATCTGCTCTCGGTGCTCTCTAAGGTTGGCTCAAATGAATGGAGAGTCCTCTATGAAAGGGGCCAGAGAAGCACGCTTGCAGGAAGCACAATATTCTCCCATCAAATCTTTTATGAATGGCTGCCATAGCAAAATGGAGGACAGCACAATATTTCAGATAAGGTCTGGTAATGAACATATCTATAACATGCATGCACATTTTCTCCATCATAATTCTAATCATCTCCAGAATCATCTATAGGATGAAGCAGCTTCAACTGAAGATCAGCTAACTTTAAAATAAGAGGTAACTATTTCTTTGTCTCCTCTCCCACTGTCCTGGTTTTGGCTTAGATAGAGTTGATTTAGTTCCTGGTGGCTGGCTGTAGTGCTGTGTTTTGGATTTAGAATGAGAACAATGTTGAGCATGTGACTCTTCATCCCAGGGTTGTGGGTTGATAATACACTGATGTTTTGGTTGTTGCTAAGTAGTAGTCAAGGACGTTTCAGCTTCTCGTGCCATGCAAGGTATACAAGAAGCTGGGAGGGGACACAGCTAGGACAGCTGACCCAAGCTGGCCAAAGGCATATTCCACGCTATATGGTGTCATGCTCAGTATAAAAGCTGGAGGAAGAGAAGGAAAGGGGGCACATTTGGAGTTATGGTGTGTGCCTTCACAAGTAACTGCCATGTGTGATGGAGCCCTGCTGTCCTGGAGATGGACGAACTCCTGCCTGCCCATGGGAAATGGTGACTTAATCCCTTGTTTTGCTTTGCTATTGTGCACTGCTCTTGCTTTACCCATTAAACTGTCCTTATCTCAACCCATGAGTTTTCTCACTTTTACTCTTTTAATTCTCCCCCCATCCCACCGGGGGAGAATGAGCGAACAGCTGTGTGTGGTGTTTAGCTGCCTGCCAGGCTAAACCGCAATACTCTCTTACAAGAAAGAAGCAGTGTTCTAGATAGAGAAGAGGAGAGAGTTCTGCCATAATAGTTTTGGCAGAACTACTAAGGAAATACACATTATTTTAATTTTTAAAAATTAGAAGATAGTATCAGAATTTTCACTAGCAGGTAATTTCTGGTTGGATACTGCTGTGTTTGCAGGGGTAGAAATATCTCCAGGACCTCAACATTTTATAAATCATAATAAGGAAAAAGGCATCTGCTAAAGCACAAATACACTAAAAAACCTTTCAAGCACAAGTCTTATGAGGAGCGGCTGAGGGAACTGGGGCTGTTCAGCCTGGAGAAAAGGAGGCTGAGGGGAGACTTTATTGCTCCCTACAACTACCTGAAAGGAGGTTGTAGCATGGAGGGTGTTGGCCTCTTTTCCCAAATAGCAAGTGATAGGACAAGAGGAAATGGCCTCAAGTTGCACCAGGGGAGGCTTATATTGGATATTAGGAAAAAATCCTTCAACGAAAGGATTGTCAGGCATTGGAACAGGCTGCCCAGGGAAGTGATTGAGTCACCATCCCTGGAGGTGTTGAAAAGATGCATAGATGAGGTTCTTAGGGACAAGGTTTAGTGCCAGTATCAGGTTAACAGTTGGACTCCATGATCTTGAGGGTCTCTTCCAACAAAAATGATTCTATGATTCCAAGTCTATTGCCTAATAGTGATTCTTAAAATGCCTTATGCCTTCAGAGTCAAGGATGTATCTTTTTCCTTTTGCAAAGCCAAACTTATGTCATGCAGGAGTACCTTACTTTAAGACAATTGATTTTCATATGAAGAAAAGATCACATCTAGCCCCAAGCTTGGCTTCTGTATTTAAAACTAGGGAAACAGATTTCAAGTATACTCCAAATCAGGGCTCCTTTTGTTATGCAGTAGATCTCTGTGTGAAGGGCCTAAGTGTAGAAGGCAACATTTCTCATCACTATTGTTCCCCAAGGCTAATGTCATGAACAGTACCATGATACTATAACTGAACAGTTGGAAAAGAAATGATACTATCTGAATCCCTAAGAGAGGAGCTGTAACTAATCATTGTCTTTGGAAGAGATGGAAAACAACTGCTGTACCTAAATGCGAATGACACTAGAACAATACTTTTCTATTCAACCCAAGGTCCATATATTGTCACACTTACAAGTAATGTTAATAGAAACTTACGGACAAACTGCTTAGTAATTCTTATCCTAATCTGTAACCATATCAGAAAGCTAGATCAGAAAAAATATCTTCAGGCTTCCTTAGAATTTTATTCTCTTCGTCAAATGCACATGTAACTCAATCAATAGAAGTAATATATGCATCATATTATTAAGAGAAAATAGACTCTTCAGTAGTTTCAGCAGATGTTTCAGTCCAGGAAGGAAGGATCATTTTTGTTAGCTTGACTGCTTAACATTTAAATGTAATGTTCCTGAAATGTATCTTGTCTTTATGAAGAAATAAATAGCAGTAGAGCAAAATAAATTGTCCTAAACAACAAGAGAATAATATTAAAATTATTGCCAAAATCTTAAAAAAAAAAAAAAAAAAAAAATTATTCTCCCTAGCCATCTAACTTAACTCATTAGAAACCGAAAAATAATAATCTAGGATGTTGGGATTTCTCATCCACATTTGGAAGGACTGACAGATTGGAGCATTTTTCTTTCTCTTGGAAGAAAGCTCATTTGATTAGATGCTTAGTTGAGTGAACCATCAGCTGAAATTTTGACCTGTAATATAATTAAAGAACACTGCAAAAGATGGATATTATCTAATTCTGCTGCATGAATAAAATCTAAGTTGACATATAGGATGTTCAGCTGATACTTGCATTAGCCGCCACTTCACAGTTTTCTAAGGATAAATGGTTAAGCCATAGTGATCACTGCACCAAACACATAGAAGAATAGATTAAAATAGATAACATTTTTGACAAACTAAATATAATTATGTCCTTTAAAAATTTAGATGTCAAAAAGAACTGTCTTGGTATGTAATAGAAGATAACAACTCATCAAAAACTTGTTTGTTGTCAAAGCTTAAAAATAAGTAAGTAACCAGAGAGACGTCTAGGTTTACTTCTGGCAAAATAATGCAGAACCTTCCTGCAACATGTGATGCTGCATCCATCTTTCTGTAGCAGTAATGAGTTAGGTTTGCCCAGTTAGTAGTGCTATTAGGTACCAGCATAAAAACTAGTAAGAAAATGTTTTGGAAAGGGAAAGCATTAAGAAGCTCAATTCATGTTCCAACAGAAAAATTAGGGAAACAGCCAGACTGGGGCAAGTTGTATAGAATGCATACCTTGTAGCTGACAAGTATCCTCTATTAGAAGCCTTTTCAAAAAGAATGCCATTTTAACATGTCTTTATTGAAAATTTCACTATTACCGTGTTTTCTTCTTGCCACGATGGCAAACAAAAATATTGCCTGTTTAAATCATAGTTTACCAGGGTAATACAGCAACAGTAATAACTGCTTAGAAACTGGATTGCATGTGAGAGTGAAAGTGAGTGAAAGTTTCTGTTTCTCATATGTTTGCATAACAAGCTTTGGGGCCCAAATATAGAAAGGTAAGGTAGGGAGATCTGAATATATGTGCTCTGGGAATGTTTAGAAAAAGGACATGTCACATCTATGAATTCCAAGATGGTTTACCCCAAGAGAAAGTAGGCAAGCTCACAGAACTCTATGTGTCATTTAATTATCTTGGTTGTCAGCAGAAGAACTATCACACAAGGGTTTAAAAAAAAAAAAAAAAGGCATTTCAAGATCTAGCCTAATCCAAGAGAGACCACAAGCAATCTGTCTCCAGAATCTTTATCATGTTCTGTTAAAATCTTTCTGTAAATAAACCTGCCTAAATTATTTAGATGAGCCTGACAGATTAAAGTTCTGTTTTCATGGGACCTCATATAAAGCTTTTAGCAGCAAGTGATCACTTCTGGGACACTTCAGAAAATCTCCACGTAAAAACTTCTAGTGCTAAACACATAATCTTCCTGACAAAAACATCCTCTATCTGCTTCCTGCCTCCGTCCTTCTTAGAAACAGAAAAAAAAATAAGGAAACTCTTCTCATATGTTAAGATTTTAGTTGCTTTTGTTAATCTTTCCTTCAGGTTTTTATTTTCAACAATAAATAATTTACTAGCAAAAGATGAAAGATCTGAAAATTTATACATGGCTGCATGGAAGTGTTTAGAAGGCGTAGCAAAATACATAAGAAATCTATTTAAAGTAGATATCTTAAAATAGAACTGGAGAAGTCCTGAATTACTGACTATTTTTCCCCAAGTCTTTCTGAGACAGTTCTCACTGGGTTATGTTGAACTGTGAACTAGAATCAGAACAAGATGACCTAATTTTATGTTATGCTGAATAATGTGTGATTTCAGAAAAAGCCACTTAATTTCTTACAACTTCAGTTTTCACCTTTGAATAATAGGGGCAATGTTTTTTACATTATCAAAAGATGCTTCAGAGAAGTGAAATATGTATTATCTCTCTTCTCAGGTTTAGGTTTTATACTTCATCTATCTCATCATGGAAAAGGAAAGCCACAATCAATTCCTTGATGCAATACATGCTGTATTTTGCTATACTTTGGCAACTGAACTGCCAAAAAGCACTGCTATTGTCCTCTCGTGCTTCTTTTCTTCCCTCCCCTGAAGGATCAGTTGGATGTCAGGAAAAACCACGTTTATCTAACATCTTTGAAGTTAGAAGCATGGTGAGAAAATGGGAAGAACCCTATCCAAAGGGAAGGAAAAAGGCATTAGGATATATCTAATGGTGAAGCATGAGGACAGAAAGTTGGTAAAGCTACACAGCAGTAGAAACAGAAGTATCACAAAGAAGATGAGCTACTGAATCATTTTGGTTCAGTGATCCAATATAAACAAAAACTAAGGCCCCTCTCTGAGGCTAGAGAGGTGATCCCCTTTCCTGGGAGGTGTTGTTGAAGAGCTGTGTTGCCCAGTTATGGGAGGAAGTGAACAGGCTACACAGTGTCAAAGAGGATGATAGAGGGATGGACAGGCTCTTCTTAGAGACCCTACAGCTTGACAGCCCTGAACTTCAACTGCAGGAGTGACTCTGGCAGTCTGTCCCTAGCAGAACTACCAGAAGAAACTCTGAGAAAGGCAAAGGCTGGAAGCTGGTGAATTCTGGCACCAAGAGGAAGGCTCCTGCTCCACCTGAAGGCTTGCAACTGTGCAAGCTGTGTGTGCTTTCAAGCAAAGCATCTGGGCTGACTGACCCTGAGCCACACAGGAGCACCAGGAGAAAGTGGCAACTGGTAGCAGTGATGAGTCCCTGCTGCAAGGGACAGAGGCCCCCAGCTGTTGATCTGACCTGTAACCTTGAGAAGTTTCCTGCTTGCTGGGCTCCTAGATCCGGGATGCTGTAGGAAGACGGCCAAAGCTTGTCTGAGTCTCTTCTGACTCCTTCCCCTTGCTGTTCTTCTATGGGGGCACCAATGAGAGGTGGTGCAAGGAGCAACCTGAAGACTATCAAAAGTGACTACAGAGCACCAGGGGTAATAGTCAGGGCATAAGGGCTGAGCTGGTGTTCTCCTCAATCCTGCTGGTGAGGAGGAGGAGTGTGAGGAGAATGGAACTGATACTGCTCATCAAAAATTGGTTGCACAGCTAGTGTCACAAACTGGATTTTGGTTTCTATGACCATGGGACCCCTGTTTAAGGATCAATGGCTGCTTGGGATCCATAATGCAAAGTGCAGCAAAAGTATGTAACAGTATATAAAAGCTGTCATTATAATAGTCTGATTTTAGGATAAGAATGTTACGGTACAGAGGTGGGGAAAAGTTTTTTTTGTTTAAAAATAAAGTGGGCCACTGGCAAAACATGACCAAAGTTTTCCTGATACCAATCTAGTCCAGTGTTCACACTGCCTATCATAATAAAATATACTTACAACAGCCTTGAGACTACTGTGTGTCTTGCACACATTCCAGTTGAATCCTATTTTATTTTTTAATCTTCAAGTGTTTCTACAAAACTGTTCAGCCCACAAACATTTGAATTAGAAATAATTGCTACAAGATGATTTTCAAAGGAAGATTGTTCTGTGCATGATGACCAAGTAGAGCTTTCTGAGCTTTCTATTGAGAACATAAATGAAATAAATAGTGAAAAGTGCTTACATTCAATTTAGAACATTGACAAGTGGATTTAAGGAGTTTTGTGTCAAAAGTCCTTCTTACCAGGTCAAGAGGCAATGAATTCAATTGTGATACAAGATGAGGCCCTTCAGATTACAGTGGAGGAACCTGAGAACTTTCCTTAAACCTGAAGCTGCAGTGCTCCTAAGCAAACTGAGAATTTATCTAACATGTCTATTCAGGATAATTTTTGTGCTACAGAACATACATCTGTTACGCAGTACTGTCATTGCAGAACAGAAAACTACTTCAAATTAAGTACACAGAAGTAAACAGAATTAAAAGTACTGATGCTGAATAACCGGGATATTACAGTTCCTATATGATTTCATGTACTCCCTGAAGATAACAAATATTTTTGAATCTGAGTGAACATTTTAAAATCTGGAATTGTTCTAGATATTTCATTGCTCAAAGCCAGTACCTAGTCAGAAAATCAGCAGTATTTTAACATGTGACTTTAGCCCTGGTGCTTGTTTAGAATGAATTGAAATCTGATTAAGAAAATTGAAAGAATAATACATAATGAGAATAGCAACTGTTCTTGTCCAAGGGTTATTTTTCTATTTATTCATTTTCCTTCTGTTTACCATGAGATTGTGGTATGTATAATATCTTTCCTGAAGAGAGATGAAACAGAGACAGCACTCTGAACTGTGGAGAGATATTTTTATCTATTTATGTATATAAATATCTAAGATAATACATTAGTGGATATCTGTAAATATATGAGAACATCCAAAAATATGGAATGTATTCTGTTTAAGAAGTAAAAAGTCTTAGGCCAGCTCTCCCATTCTTAATGCTACAAGTTTATCTCCTCTAAAGAAATTCCAAGTGAATGAATGCATTTAAGATTGTGACTTTCACAGAACTAAAGTTTCATTTGTAAAGTTAAGTGGTTACAACAAAATTAGTAATAATTAAGGCTCACTGAAAGGAAAAGGAAGGGATTGCCTGTTATTTTTAAACATATTTCAAAGTTTTAAATGTGGTCCTTAAGTTAATAACTTCAGTGTAGTACATGGTGAAATAGAAAATGTGTAAATACGTTTTGGTATTCCAAAGTACACAGTAGTGAGTCACTAACAACTGTGTTTTTAAGCCTGCCCTCACATCTCTTTGTACCGAGGAAGGTAAGATTGCCATTAGTAAAGGCAATATTAATAAAACTTTAATTAGAATGAAATGCAACATGTTACTATAATTTTTGACATGGCACACAACAAAGAGCTCTGCACAGCTTTAGGCTGAAAGACAGTGGCAAATGAAACTGCGGAGTAGTCTCCAACTGTCCTAAGGTACATTTCTGCCAGGAAACTGAACAGGTTCATGGCATAGACTCTTGGACTGATCTGCAGTAATCCCTGGTGATGACTTGTTAGCCTGCTTCCTGGCGTGGTTTCACTTCATGCCAGCTAACACACCCAGACAATGGTTTCAGAATTAAAATGTGCCAGAGCACATTGACAGACCAGTATGGATGGGACCACATATGCAACATATTCCTTTAGGTTAATGCTGTAAGCACACCTTTCTCTGAGCTTTACCGCAAGCTTTGGATTACTTCAACTACTTTGAATTAAAAATAGCTGGCTTAAAATTTGCTTAATATCACAGGACCAGAGACACATTACATGAGGCCAGTACAGACCCAGATCCAAGTTTTATACAGTGTGGGTTTGGTCAGTCTGTTTCTTTCTGCCTCAGGTCCAGAAAATGCTCTCTGTATTATTTACAGACATAGCCATATCTTGAAGTCTTGGAGAACTGAAAAAAGATTTTAGCAAAAGCCAATACGGCCTTTGGACTCTGAGAACCTCTGAGACTTTTCTTGCTTTAATATGACCTTGCCTCGAGCAAATCCTGCAAGTTGTAAAACTATTCCAAGGCTTTAGATACACTCTTAGGTAGTCAACCTATTCTGAAGTACACAATCCTCTGGCTGACTTACTAACCTGACCAGCACCCACAGCCTAAGATAACTTTATAAATTAGGCTTACAAGTTGCAGTCATGTCTGTAGCACATACAACCCATAATTCCCTCCCAACACCACTGGGGCTTGCTGACCATCAGCAACATACTACAGTTGATCAAGCTCTTGATAGATTAGACAGAGCCACACTACACAAAGACAGGACAAAAGTACTATTGTGTGATTTAGTAGAGGTTGTAAAGCTCTCATTCTCACAAGGAAGACTACAACTTTTTAGAATATGGCAGTAATGAATGAAAGACAAAAAAATAAGGCCATTCTTGGTGGGTTCTCTCTCCCTTCAGGACTGAAGGACCAGGAAGTACTTCAAGGATGGAAACCTTTGGCTATGTCTACATCAGTAAATAGGATAATCTGATAGAAGAATATAGGTATTGCAAAACAGATTGTATTGAATATTTGATATACATTATGTCTTCCCCAAAAATTTCTGTTCCTGACCAGATCAAGCCTAGTCCCACATCTTCTCATTCCTTTTCAGAGGAATCAAATTCCCAGGCTCCAAGAGCACTCAATGTAAACAGTAAATGAGGATCAGGAAACCTCCTGATCTACATTAATGTAGATAAACACCTTTTATCTACACTATTTACATCTTCCATATCTCTGTATTTTCATAGTAGTGATGGTGGTTTAGAGATCACTTCTTTCCCAAGCCTCTTCAAAGACAAGTAGTGTTCCAACTGTAAGTACTCACATTGAAGTAAGTCAATTACTTGTCAGGAAACATCTAGAAAATTATGACAGGAAACAAAGAAACTCCTGATCTAGTTTACACAAAAACACCATGGAAGTAGCACTTTCCTCCGCTGCAGTTTAAGACAGCCCTATTTGATATGTGTACTGATTAATTCAGCCATACCTGGAACAAAATACAATTTAAAAAAATTTCTTCTGAACCTGACCAGTACATCTGATAAGGATGGTAGAGAGTAGTCATTATTATGTACTGAGATGGCTAGCCAGAGTGAAGAAAATATATGACATGCCAAAGTACCTTCCCATATGATTCATATACATTTGTGCATCAAACATTTATCATGGATGATCCTGTTAAGGTCTCAAGAAGTAGCCAGGTAGCTACTGCTTTTCTGTGACTTAGAAGCTGAAATATAGGGTGAGAGATACAACAATAAATATTCTAGACATTCTAAACATTTTCTTAAAGTTTTAGAATCATAACTATGAAAAAAAATTATCACACATACCTGTGTGTCTTGAACACAAGCACACAAAATAAGAACAAAGTTTAAGGATCATGCTGTTCTAAAGATGCATTTGATTCTTCCAGTTGATTAGAAAAGGACCTTAATATCAGCACTCTCTTAAGAAGTCTCCTGTTATTACATCTTGGAAATATTTATATATGCTTAATTTAGTTGTTGTTTTTTGTTTGTTGGGGGAAGGGGTTTTTTTTAATAGAAATATCTTTTCAATCAAAAGGCTTTTATATTATTTTTTTTAAACACATTTATGTAAAGTTTGTCAAATGTGATCTGAAAAAAATGTCTTGACTAGTGTGTCCTCATTTTTCTTTCAATCAGAAAACCCTTTCCTAAAAGGAGCGGTATTTAAATTCATCTTTTCCACTTACATAAAAAATACCCTATTTTTACAAGTATTATTCTGATGCTTCCATTTCATAGAGATTGTGTATCTTACACATAGGATAAATTGTTTTGTCCTATAAAAACTAGATGGTAACCATTTTATTCTTTCATATGACAGCATGGTCAGCTAGCTGTTGAAGAGATGCTTACTCACAGAATTACACAGGTGGGTGGGAGGAAGAAAAGAGCTTTTTGGTGATGCTACTCGGTAAGTAGTTAATTGCAATTGGAAAGGTGCATTCTGGATGTACAGGAAAGTGTTCGCTGTAGCAAAACATTGAACAACAGGTTTCCAGCAGTGCCCTGGAGTCATTCAAAATTGGCCAGCAGAATATTCAAAGAGAACCAGAATGAGAAATAAAAAGTCTAAATAAAAGAAAAAAATATTTTTGAAAAAAGCCTGAATGTTTTGTCTTCATAATGTCTGTCTATGGTTTGTCCAGCGGTGCTTGCCAGTTGAACCTAGAAGAGCACTAGAGTTGTCATGTACCCAAACTAATACATTTCCCAAACTAATACATTTCCCCTCTGAACAACTGATAAAACTACTGGGTTTCAGGAAGATATCAAAACATAAATACAGCACTTTGATCAGATTGCTCTCTGCTTTTAGTTTCATTTCTGCTTGTGCAAGATGGCTGCAAAATGCTAGCAAAATTGTACTATAGTATTCTTATCGCCACTCTGCATGGTGCAAATGATATGTTCAACTGTGGTTATTCAAAAAGCTTTCAGATTAAAAAGTTTTGATTGTATTGGAAAGCTTTTAAGTTTTTCTAACCTATGTATTTTATACAACACCAATAGCACCTTGAAATAGTGTCCAGAAAGGGTGATACAATGTTTCTCAGTGTTTGCTTCCCATCTACCAAGGCTTCTGCAATGCAGAAAGACACAAATTAGGAGAAACAGGCTCCATTATAGTCAGAGGCAGATGGCAGGTAGTTTTTAAATATCTCCATTACCTTATTCCCTATCTGTTCCCCCAAAGTCATCTTGAGCAGACCAGTATTTTTCTTTAGCTTTTGTATCTGAATATGTTGTTACCAGATCTATTATACCTCAGCATCTCCTCCTCCTGCTTGCCTACTAATATCGTGTGTATCCAAAAGGTAATAATATTAGTAAAATTCCCACAAAATACAACTTCATCAAAAGACTGAGTTCATTTGCTGGAACATTTTGGGGAACAATATGTATTTGATTGATTAATTTATTTCATAACATTCATTGAATTGCAACATTCAAGGATAGTTTTTAAATAACTTTTTGTCTGCTGATTACTTGCTTTCTGTCCTGTCTCCTCACTAAATCCTTTAGTCTAGCTATTTTTTTAACACCACAGATTCTTTCCTTATCATCGCAGATTTTTAATGTCATGATCCAAATTTAGAGAGCTTACTACAGAAAGCTTGTTATATATAATGTGCTCTTCTTTTTAGTTAAGGGAAAAAGAGATATTTTAAAAATTGCAACCATATTCAAATAGAAATGTGTATGGGGAAGTTTAAAAATTTTGGATTATTTTGAGTATATCTCTGAGGTAATATATGTTATTGTAATGTTTAAAATAATTTCTCTTTTAAACCAAATCAGAAATATTTTCCCAATTTTTCAACCAGAATGTCATGCATCCTCAACTGCTGATGGATTTGTATTATTGCCCAATAACTGATTGAAAATAAGATAATGTGTTTTAAAAAGCATGTGTTGTTCTACTTGTTTATCCTATTTCTTTAAACAAGCAAAGAAGTTAGCCATCAAGGTTAATAAAATTTCTCACTTAGAGACATGCTAAACAGATTATTGATATCAGATTTCATCAAAATGCTTCAGGGAAAACCCAGCAAACAAACACTGTGCTCAGTACACAGACAATTTGGTGACATTCTATGGCCCACTTAACATGAGAAGTGATAAGATACTGTAATAATCCCTTCTGGTCTTCCCACCATGGATAAGGAGTGTGTTTTCTAAAGAAAAAAGAAGAAAAATACAAAATTTCACACTTGATAAATGTTCTCTACAGACTACATTTGAGTTAAATTTTTGCTCTTCTCCTTCTCTTGCCACTTCTTCAGTTGTAGCAGTACCAGTCTGGAATGATTAAGACAGACCCCTAGACTCTGATTTACTTGCTGTTCCAAATGTATCACCTGGGCCTAAATATTCAAGATAAGAAGTATTAGTAGTAACGGACTCCTCTCATAAAACACAACTGGTGTAAGTAGCAGGCCTGAAAGTGCCTCCACTATCATAAAGTTCTGATTACTGCTGAAAAGAGTGACTATTGAGATCTACTGCCACCAACTTAATGGCTCGAACTAGAGAACAAATTCTGATCAGCAACAGAATATGGATATGGTGAAAGGAATATGTAACTGTTTAATCACAGATAATCTTGTGTGGAATGTAAAAGTTAAGATATCAAAAGTTAGTCCAAACTTTTCTTCAGAAGACAACAAAAAAAAAAGGAAAAATATGTCTGAATACATCTCCCCTAATTTTGGACATTTAACTGAAATTTAAATTAGGTGTATAGTTTTTTTCCAAAAATTGGAGGTGCAAGAGCTTCTGTTTGGTGGAGGTTATTAGTGAGTTTTACCTGACCGTACTTCTAACATGCACAATCTTTAAAAATCTGCTTAAGAGTGAACTACCTGCCCAGCTTTTTAAAAGCACACAATTCCTATTTTTCCCTTGTTCCTGGCACTATTTCTAAGAGCTCCATACCTAACATACCAAACTCTTCAACATTGTCATCAATTCTTGCTCGTATGACCAGGAATTAAAATCTTCACCAGCTTTTTACTTAAAATTAACAGAAGCATCTGCCTACAAGGATTACAGATCCTCATTTAAATTATTACAAGTCTGTTACAAGAGGTCAGTTAAAGTGAGGTCCAGGTCAGGGTGAAAATCCCAATCTACTCTCCTTTCAGCCATTCCAATTGTAGCTACTTAATTGGACAATAAAAATATATATATGTCTTACATTCTTACACACTAACCTCCTTTTCTTAAGGAGTTCACAAGTCCTGGCAGCTGAAAATACATGTATATTTGGGATGAGTGGCAAAGTGTAAGAGAGTTAAGAAGGTTTGAACATAAAAATTCTGAAGTCAAATTTGGTTCTTACATCTCTGTAAATTCCAACTAAGCCACTGACTCCGGGGAAATACTCCAGATGCCTAGTAAATACAGATCAGACCCTAACACATAAAATTCTCTCTTACTAATTCACATTACTTCTATAGTCTCTAATGTATGCAATGACTTAAGGAGTGGGAGAAGACTTCGGCACATTCTTTTTTTTTTCCTGGAGCTGTGACTCCCACTTATCCATTTTCATTTTTTTGTTATTTTTAAATATATATTTTTTCACCTTCTCCATAAGCAGGTACAATAAATAATTACTATCCTTTATCTTAAGGATATATGACCCTATCTTAAAGGAAACATATGGTCTATGAAAAGGCTCTTCTCTCATCTGCACGGTAAATAAGCTCTGCTGAAGGTGCAGTCGGACCTTTCCTTGCCCTACGACAACATGGCTACAAGGCAACACATCATAATTACAACTAGTTAAAAACTGTGAGAGAAAATAACATTATTTAGCTATCCACACTGGACTGGAAATTTAATACTAAGGTTTTTTCATGAGTACTTTTCTGTCCAGTTCAAATTGCTTTTACAGGTTGTGATACTCAATGAAACCCCAGTTTGTTTTCATAAAAATGATGTTTTATAAAAGTTGGACAGTCAGAATACAGAAGTATGGCATAAAGAAGGAAAAAAACTCACAGAATATAAAAATCACTATAACGCCTTGAGAGCTCACTATCAGACAAACCATAGTTACAGCCAACAGCAGGTCTCTCTTAATTTTCCTAAATGACACATTCAAGAAACAAAAGTAAAATAAAAGGAATCATCAGTTCAGCATTTAAGAAAATACATTTGATAGTATATTTTTAAATGAAATCTCCTCCTCCAATAAAAGTGCCATGTTGCAATCTTGTTAAGTCTATTCACAGTATAGCAACTTGATCATCTCATTCTTCTCCTGCAAAAAACCCAGAGCACACATAATGACAGTGTAATCAACATTTAAATGAATTCACAAGACATTGTCTAATCTTGTAAAGACCATAAAAATGTTACAATAAGCAGCACAGAAACCCTCTTCACTATCCTGTGTGGATGAGCTTCCTGAAAGTGACGATCTCAAAGATTGAAACGAAATTAATGAATAGAGAGATAATGGTGATAAACAGCATTTAAAGCCTCACCCAGACTGATGCTGAGTCTCCTCATCTTCCACATCTTTCACATTGTAAGGTAAAGACACTTCATAGGATTGGTATGTAAAATGATTATTTACTTATGTTTAATCCTAATCATTCTTTGTTTATATCCATCTATATCATAAGAAAACCTAGAACACACCTACTTTTAATTTTGAATATGAACTGCATTTATTTATTTTTTAAAATACATTTGTTCAAAACAATAAAGTTACAGATTTCATAGCCTCATGTTTTATATGAAAACTGGATATATCAAAACTACTAATATAATTCATCCATAAAGGTCATGGTAAACAAACTCTCCTCTAACCACACTAAGAAAAATCCTTTAAGAAAAGGATTACACTTTGCATCAAAGCAAAGAGAGACTCTATCTGGTTGCACCAGAGAAAAGAATACTAATCTAATATTCAGGATCTTGAGGCTTTATCATCCCTCAATGAAATACACAGAGCTACTAGTTCCATTTAGAGAGCTGCTAACTGCATTGCCTCAGAGGAGCAGTTTCTAGGAAGTTTCAGGCTTTGTAGGACTCATAAATCTGTATCAACTCCTTACATTATACCCTGACATAAATGGGAAAAGCCCCATCACTGTCGTTCCCCTTCCCTACATTAAAAGTCAGTATAAAGAAAATGTTCCACTTTAGCAATGTGCATGGTATGTTGTGACTGTAATTTTTCATCCTAACTAACATTATTTCCCTCTGGTCTTCTCAGAATTTATTTTCTTATCTGTAGTCTTACAGCTGAATTATAAATTCTCTGGCAGGAAATGTTTTTACTAACAGCTTGTTCAGCACCTAAAATGAAATCAAGTTCCTACCCCATGACTGTTCCCAGCCCACTACAGATTCAGACAAGATACACTTTTAAATCTTTACCTTAAAGTGACATATATTTCACTTTAGCAACACAAAATAGATGAACATTCCTTTTCTTTCATTATAAAGACAACTAAGGCTTAGGCTGTATGTGGTGGCATAACAAAAAGGCAACAGACTAGCTTATTCTAGAGGGTTTAGAACAGAAAGTGTTTCATGTATCCATTTTTCCTGTTGAGAACACGTGGTGGTTAGGGATCCAAGAGACATGGTTAACACATCACTTACGGTATATTTTTGTACTATAAGGAGTGAAGTCTTGTCCTAGGCAATAGCAATTCCCAGATAACCTTTGGAATTCTAACCTTTGGAGGCTCCACCAATTTTACATGCCCATATCAAATTTAACAAGAGAAAGTGCTGGATTCTCCATCTAAAATGGGGAAATCCTGGTTATAGTTAGAAATGAGGGGACGAGAAGTGGGAGAGCAGCCCCATGGAAAGAGACATGGGGGTCTGGGTTGATAGCAAGTTGAACACGAGCCAACAGTGTGTGCTGGCAGCCAAAGGGCCAACCGTGTCCTGAGGTGCATCAAGCACAGCATTGCCTGCCAGGCAAGGGAGGTGATTGTCCCACTTAACACGGCACTGGTGTGGCCTCACCTGGCGCACTGTGTGTTCGGGGAGTCTCAATATAAGAAGGACATCAAATCGTCAGAGTGTGACCAGAGGAGAGTGACAAAGATGGTGAAAGGCTTCGAGGGCAAGACTTGGAAGGAGAGGCTGAGATCACTTAGCTTATTCAGCCTGGAGAAGAGAAGGCTGAGGGGTCACCTCATCATAGTCAACAACTGCCTCAAGGAAGGCAGCAGAAGGACAGTGGATAGAGAAACTCATGATTAAATATTCCTAGAAAGAATCACTGAACCGTATAGCTTCTTCTTGTTATGCAAGAGCATCAGTGCTGGCTTACACATTCTGAGTTCTTCTAACATTCATGACTAATACTGATTTAATACAAAATATTTGCAATTCTCATATAGTATAGTGATGGATGCATAAATAAGCTCAGACCAGCAGCTACAAAGATTTTTGACGCTAACTCTCCACTTAGTTGAGATTTGCCTCATTAACATCTATATGACTTTCTTATCAAGTCATACTGCAAGAGTAATTTATATGTAACAAGTTTATCATGGTATTTATTTTCTCTATTGCACTGTTTCTCCCACTTGATCTGTTTCTGCTAACTGGATATGATAAGTACGTAGTCCTATGCAGTGCTTTTATCAATACTCACAAAATGTTTTACAAAAAAGGTTTAGTGTTGTGATCTCCATTGCTATCAACAGAGACTCTTAGGCACAGAAAGGTCAAGTGCCTTTTAAAGTATACTCAGCACACAAATCAAAGTGCTAAGCTAACAGGACTCTTGAGTCTCAGTCCTGTACTATATTAATGTGGTTATGTTCCTTCCCCTAGAGACAGAAAAAGCCAAAAACAGGTGGCTAATTACAAGTAACCACAGACAACCAATAATCCTTGAATAATCCAGTTTAAAAAAAACGTGAGTTATTAGATTCATAGATCCCTTGTAAGCTTCTGAAGTAATTAAAGCCTGACTGAGGAGCTAAGCGATCTTTAGCTCAAATCCTATGAATAGATTAGCTTGTGAACATAATGCATTCTGACTATTAATGTGGTATTTTGCTGTATAAGCAGTGAGTATAATTCAGCAAAGCCCTACTCAAATTGTACATATAAAAGACTCACATCATCTTTACAAA
Source organism: Columba livia (assembly GCF_036013475.1). Classification (NCBI taxonomy): domain Eukaryota; kingdom Metazoa; phylum Chordata; class Aves; order Columbiformes; family Columbidae; genus Columba; species Columba livia. Next base: position 193,842,371 of record NC_088602.1, read on the forward strand.
GCTAAAACTAACATTAGGAGAAAGCATCAAGAAATGTGATTTTACCTCTTATTACGGTGCAGAGTCTGGTTGGAGGCCTTTAGTTAGTGGGGTTCCCCAGGGATCAGTATCAGGTCCTGTCCTGTTCAACCTGTTCATCAATTACCTGGATGAAGAGACTGAGTGCACCCTCAGCAAGTTTCCTGACAATACCAAACTGGGAGGAAGGGCTGGCACACCAGAAGGCTGTGCTGCCATTCAGCGAGACCTGGACAGGCTGGAGGACTGGGCAGAGAAGAACCTAATAAGGTTCAACAAGGGCTAGTGTAGGGTCCTGCACCTGGGGAGGAACAACCCCAGACACCAGTACAGGTTAGGGGCAGACCTGCTGGAAAGCAGCACTACAGAGAAGGACTTGGGAGTTTTGGTCAACAACAGGTTGACCATGAGGCAGCAATGTGCCCTTGTGGCCAAGAAGGCCAATGGTATCCTGGGGTGTGTAAAGAAAAGTGAGACCAGCAGGTCGAGGGAGGTTCTTCTCCCCCTCTACTCTGCCCTGGTGAGGCCACATCTGGAGTTCTGTGTCCAGTTCTGGGCTCCCCAGTTTAAGAAGGACAAGAAATTACTGGAGGGAGTCCAGCAGTGAGGTACAAAGATGCTGAGGGGGTCTGGAGCATCTTTCTTATGAGGAGAGACTGAGAGAGCTGGGTCTGTTCAGCCTGGAGAAGAGAAGCTGAGAGGTATCTTACCAATGTTTATAAATATCTCTAGGGTGGGTATCAAGATGTTGGGACCAGACTCCTTTCAGTGGTGCACAATGATAGGATGAGGGGCAATGGGCACAGACTGAAGCACAGGAGGTTCCATCTAAGTATGAGGAGGAACTTCTTTATTTCAAGGGTGCCAGAGCACTGGAACAGGCTGCCCAGGGAGCTTGTGGAGTCTCCTTCTTTGAAGGCATTCAAAACCCACCTGAACACATTCCTGTGCGATCCACTGTGGGTGAACCTGATTTAGCAGGTGGGTTGGATTAGATGATCTCCAGAGGTGCCTTCCAACCCCAGCTATTCTGTGATTCTGTATACCAATGACAACATGAGAGTCTCTAATTGACATAACACAGCCAGATCCTTCAAGGCTAGAAGGGATGCAGATCTGCGAATCTTTCCATAAAGAAGAAACGGAGCACAATTTGATGACAGCAGCCTAGTAACAAGAGTACAAATCATTACTCTTCCACCATTTTTAAACATTTTAAATAAATCCTTCAATTTAAGGTGTTCTAGGACTCTGAAATCACCACTAATTTTGTATGTTTTAACACAAAATGTCAGAAATTCTCCTCTTTTAAATGTACTATGGTGTCTAGAGTAAGTTAAACGTCCTTGAAGTTACCTGGAATCTCCCCACTGACAACACAGGGAGCAGAGACCATTCACTAAATAGTATTTAAACTGTGTGTGTTGAGCAAAAAAATGCTTAGGAAGCATTTCTTTACTGAGAGTGTGGTCAAACACTGGAACAGCCTTCCTAGAGAGGTGGTCAATGCCCCAAGCCTGTCAATGTTTAAAAGGTATTTGGCCAATGAACTTAATAACATGCTTTAGCTTTTGTTCAGCCCTGAAGTGGTCAAGCAGTTGCACCAGATGACAATTGTAGCTCTCTTCCAATTGAAATATTCTATTCTATTCTATTCTATTCTATTCTATTCTATTCTATTCTATTCTATTCTATTCTATTCTATTCTATTCTAAATTTTTATATCACGATCACTGGATGCTATATGAAAGGAATGTTCATTAAGTCATCCCTGTGTCTGAGCTCAATAAAACCCTCAGCACTTCATCACAGAACAAGACATTGTTTTTCTTAAGTGAAATTGGAGTGAACCTAAGAGCACATTTTTCATAGTCACAGTCACTGGATTTCTGTCAGTCATCAAGACTAAAGCATCGCTTTGATCCATTAAGTACAACTCAGCTTAAGTGTGAATTTGATGTAATGTGAAAAGAACAACATCCATTTCTACAAAAATTCTTTCTCTTTCTTCTATTTTCTGCATCCATTTTCTGTAGATTTTTAATGCACATTTGAAAAGAAATTACATCTATCAGCATGTCTGTCCAGCAAATCCATCATTTTTAACACAACTATGAGTCTAGAGCAAATTTGAGCAACAGCAAAAGTAGACCAGCATTTGGGTTTATCACATCCCTTCCTCATGAGGAATCCTCTTTGCTGAGGATTTCACAGTACAGAACCCAGGACCTGAGATATTAATGAGTAGTAGCACCAGCTGACATGACTAACTGTAGTATACACTCAAGTGCCTTAGCAAAAGTGGGAATGAAAGCTCTTAAGCTTAAATCTTCCCACCTGCCCAGGTCTGCAACTTCACACTCCATGTGAACACATCTTCCATATTCCTTCCTCACCTCCCAAGAGAATCTGACTCCGAACAGGAACAGCAAGATACTTCTGCCCAAGAAAAGCGGGAAGAAAAATAAAAAACTAAGCCTCACAAAATTGCAACAGAAGGCCATCATGGCTACAGATTCTGTTTCGAGCACTTTTTCCATCTCTGTATTATGATGACCAGTGAAATAAACCGGTTACACAAAAGTTCACTTTACATATTGGCCTCAACGTTCTGATTCCAAATGGTATCATCACTTCTCTGTTTTAGTTACAAATGCTATATCCTCTCATGTCTTGTCTTTGTGATTCTAAATAGCTCCAAACTTCTTGTTCCTTCTCCTTTTGGAGGTCCCGAGGATATTTCCTAACTCTTGGTAGCACTAAGACTACTCAGGCGTACTTTCATATTAATAAAGTTCCTTTAAGCAACCTGTCTCCTTTTCTAGAGAGCAAAAGAAAGGGGGAAAACTAACATTTCTAAACTTAAAATGCAAGAATTACGTAGTTCAAATTTAAAAATTCAAAACCTTATTTCAATCATAATAATTGCTCAAAGAGCTTTTCATACCTATGTAAGAAACTAACACTTCTGGCCTAATAATCTATGGCCCTGAAGATATGCAGTGATTAAATATTTCTAAATCTCCATTAGAAGCTTAGTGCACAAAGGCACTTCAATGAAAGACTAGAATTAACCTTGCTGAAATGCAAAATCATACTAAAGACTATATTACACTAGCAATGAGGTGAGATTATGTAAGGTTTTGAGATAGTGTGCTGCTGGGTCCTATTTTTTAGCTGTGCCTTGCAAAGATGAGAAACCTAACTGTTCTACCTCTGGTGCACTGCTAAGAGGCACAGCATACAGATAGAAATAGGAACAATGGGTCAGTGTGATGGAACTTGTGGGGAAAAAAGCTAGGAAATGTGGTGGTCTAAAAAACACTGGTATAAATATAACCTCTTAAATGATCTTTGGACCCATGTCTTACATTTAAAACAAAAACAAACAAACAAATAAATAAAGGAAACTGGATTTTTGGCAAAATAACAGAGATCAACATAAAAGTGCAGATAGAATTTGCAACAGCACTAATTTGAATCAAACCCTGGAAAGCTTCAAAAGGTTCCAAGAGCTAAACTTTATAGAACTTCAGTGTAGAAATTCAGCAATAATCTGACATCTGCTTCTTTCCTTTGACACTTACTGTTATGCCTTCAGATGCACATGCCATAAATTCAGTTAACACTAATAGATGAGGGAAAATGTAAGCCAACTGACCTCTATCATCTCTAAAATTTCTCACTAAGTCATCCTATTATCTCCCAATAATCCTATAAAGCATCTCATGAAAACTGGAAACATCACTCACTTATTTGCAATCCAAGAAGCAAGTTACGACACAAGATACAGCTTGCGATCCATCCAGTCTATCACCATGCTGCTGAACACAGTGAGGTTCACTTTCCTCTAAAAGGAAATTCTCCTTCTAACATGTACAGAATACAATGTCTATACAGAGGCCTCTCCATAGCCATCTTAAGTTGTGGATAGGCTTATCATATAAATCATGAGGTTTTGTAAGTGTAATTTTACTTTTATTTTGCCTAGAATTAGCTATGCTTGCATTTAACCTATAAAGAAATAATCATACTTTCAATTTTATCCAGCTTTCAACCTTCTTGATTCCTTGTTGCAGAATGTTGAATGGATTCATCAGGTGCTATCTAGGAAAAGGATTGTTTTATCAATTTTGAAAGGGTTTTTTTTTCATTTTTGTTAAACATTCATTAAATTTTGAATTCTTAACAAGGAAAGATGAAGCTACAATATGTCTTCTACACCAAAATTGTTATCTTCATATTACTGTTCTGCTTTCCACCACCTAAACTCTCCACAGTACAAATCTGTCCACCTTTGGTAAATACACGGCCCAGCTTTTCTCCCTATTTATCTGTAATCCATGACAAGCCCAGATCCACAAAATGCAATCCTTGTCCTATATTTGGATGCTAAATTCTACAAAATAGGAACCAAAACATTTAAATATTTGTTTATTTTTATTTTAGAAGCTCAAGAAACAAACTTACTAACAAACCACAACATATTTGTAATTTGTCCCGTTAAATGCAATTTTGAACAGATATCTGAGTTACAAACTGTAAATTCAACAAAATAAAAAGAAACCAACTGCTAATAACAATGAACAGCCTGGAGCAATTACTGATTTTTTTAATGACAAATAGAGTGAGTCTGACTATAATTTTAATCCCTCTGTCATATTTTTCTTTCATATTTAATAGATTAGAACCATTTGCTGCTGTTTTTTGGTTACAGCTCTAAAGATGTATTAGGATGTGACAGATCCAAGAAGCCATACTTTTAGATAAGTCTTCTTCATCTTGTAAATAGTCCTTTAGAATTTCTGGCTTTAATCATGAGTTTAATGAAGTCTAATGGATCTATTATTATCCTTTCCCTTTAATGTGGTGATGAGGAAAAAAAAAATAAAATAATTAAGGGTGTTTGAAATAAAGGAAGAAAAGCTAAAGACAAGGGAGAAAAAGGGATAGATACAGCAACACTACATCAATGAGAGGTCAAACAAGCTGCAAAGAGTTTTTCTATAGGCAGCCACTCTAAAACATACTCATTCTATAATTCCAAAGCTTATTCATAAACCTGCAGCCTTCTAAACTTGTTACAGAAACACCTTATGCCCCATTGTGTTATGAACAAAACAAGTCTGAGTGAATTTGGTGCATCAAAACTCATTTTTAAAAGAAAATCAAGGCATATTTTACTAAAAGTACGTTTTCTGTATGAAGCAATAACTGTGAAGGAGATGATGTGCACTTTTGGTATGTTGTGATATTATCTAAATTAAGGTGACTCTACAGGTGAAATAAAATCTGATTAGTTTCCAATAAGATGAAGAGAGCACTAAATTAATGTTAAATATCTACTTTCAATAAGCATCTTGTCCGAATTTTGTTACTTTTAAATAGTTTTGCTATGTTACAGATGTATTGGGTAGAGGACAAAATCTTAACTAGAAGAAAAACAATGCATAGGATAAGGACACAGATGCAACATATGCATTTTAAGCAAAAAAAAAAAGTAATTTCTTGAATCTCTAGCATAAGCAGATAAACAAAATCCTCATTTTTATTTCTCACATTCTTGAATAAGGAAAAAGCACATATATTACTTAATAAATAGAACGATCTTTCCCTTTCTTATCTAACATTAGAAAACACGTGATATACCTTGCATTATGTATTTCTCATTAATAAAAGAAATAATCAGTTTTATCGCAAGTCTATGACTTCCAATCATAGTAGTACAGCTTGAAAAAATCTGAAAATCCATACTATGCCCTTTTTGTTTCTCAATTTAAATATGATAATCAATGCTTTTATAACCTAACATGCTACAGTAAAGTAATTTGGTGTTCTTTTATCACACTAAAAATGAGTATGGATTTAGAAAAAAAAAACAAACATGAGGTTTGTATGTGATAGATTATATGAACTTAATTCAGAGCTGCATAGGAAAGCTTATCTTACTGGTTTTCTCCATGGACCCTTTTAGCTGCACTGCTTGTCATGGAGAAGACAATATCTAGAGGTAGATCGGGGGTAGATTCATCTTGGCTATTGTGTTATTTCAGTTCGTCAATGGGATCAATTAAATGCACAAGAGAGAGATTTATTTACTCTTTTATACTGCAAAGAAGCAAAAGCTGCCCACTTCCCCATGCTATTTCCTACATACACCACCTCTGGAATCTTTTCCTAGATTTTTGCAATGCATGCTCCTCCTTTAGTTATTAACTCCTTTGACTTATCATTTCCTACTAGAGATTATTTACACTTTTTCTTGAAGCCTAAGGGAATTTTGCCAATTGAGTACAACTTAAAGTGCTGAGCAAAATGAACAATGAACCTAGAGTAATCTTTGCATACAGCTAAGTCACCTCATTTTTTTTCTTAAATGTGTGACTTTTAGATAATGCCTTCTACTCCATGCTTCATAAGCCGTTGAAAATAGTGTATTTTTTTGTCACAAAATGAGTATGTAATGAATGCTATTTTTCAGGGAAATATTGCTAAAACTTTTCAACTTGTTTTCCTTCTAATACACAGAGAACTGAATTTCATCAATTTTTTTTCCATATCATATATGGCTAAGCGCAACACAGTACCAAACTGATTTTTCTATGCCTTTTGCCTGTTTCTTCATTTGATAGAATAGTGGCATAAAAGAGATCATCAAGGTGGACAATTCTGAATAATTTATTCATGACTTCTTGGTTTCCGTGAGTTGAGTACATGGCATCACAGCATGACTCTTGGCTTGTCCTACATATGCAAGGATAAAAGCAATTAGACATATTGTAAAGAATAAAAAGTTAAGCAACTCCTCCTTCCTCCCTTTGACACAGCAGTTGGAGCCAAATAGTTGTTCAAGCTTGTTATGCACAATCCTGTTGTTATAAGGAGAACTATTTCATAAGAAGATTAGATATTTGCTTAAGCTGCCTTGGTACAAGTGAATAAGCATGAGCCTGCAGATATACAAATGCTAAATCCACTGGCATTATCATTTCTGAAGCATTCAGAAACATCCAAGCTTTTCTAGGATGCTAAAACATCCTACTACACATAAGTCTATTTCACAGACATACTAAATCTGTTTATTTTGAAGAGAAGCAGCATTGTTCAAGTTAAGTTATAGTGTAATAAACAGATTAGGGCATTAGACAATAGAATTATTAAAAGTGAAAGATCCTTAGGGTGAAGGGAAATAAATTAATGTCAAATCCTCTATTTTAAACAAAAATGCAATGAAATTTAAATTAAATCTAGCTCAAAACAATTTACCTTTTGGCATCATACATCAGTATTTTAAGTACCAGTTCAGAAAGTAAATAGCACTCAAGGTTGAATGAAAAATTACCTTGTCTCTTTTGATTCAATGTGAATTTTCAAATTTAAAGTAACCCGTAGTCATTTATTTAAGGTATCTTGGTGAAGTGCAGTTTGTTAGACCAAAGTAGAGACAGGAACTTTCAAGATTTTAACTCACTCCTGGAAATCTAACTGCATTTCATCATTTTGCTGTTGTCCTCAATGGCTTATGGCAATTTGACAATAATGCAAATGGGCTGCATGCAATATTTTCTTTCACCTGCAAAGGTAAAATTCATAGGGAAAAGGTTCCTCCGCCACCACTCTATCAGAGTTTAACTATTAGGAGGATAGGTCCTATGCTGGATCCTGACACAGAACTCTCTTACTATTATTACATGAAATGCTGTTATAAAGCAAAATCTTGCACCAAGAGATAAAAAAGCCAGTGATTCTTCCTTAGTAGAAGTTTTCTTGATTATAATACAAAGCTGGCTATAGCTGTGTTTCTGGCATAATGTATCAATATTTCCATACTGAAGTACAAAGCCTGAAGATTAAGCACTTCTAAATTGTCTTTGAAGTGGCTCAATTTTTCATAGGAACAGGTTTTGCAGATACTAACAGAAACTGCAGAAATAGGGTTGGGGGTGGGAATGTGGGTTGCTTTCAAAAAGTTATTAAAATCTAGTTATTTATAGTCTCTTTACATCAAAGAGACTTTATAGCTGCCCTGGTTAGCTTTAGAATATTGTGCCAAATAAAAAACAAACAGTAAATTTTCTTACATTTAAACACCATTGACCTAAGTTTCTATCACTTTCTAATCCTGACCAATATTAAAAATTGAGTTAAATATTGAGAAATCAAAAAATGTTCAGCTAACAATAGCACACCTAAACACAAGAATCTCAGGCATGCTTTTTAAGCTGTTTAAAGATAATACAATTTGCTGGTAGGTATATGTCTCAAGAATACGAATGTCCCCATCTCTAGTCAAGAAATAGCCTTTGTATCAATGGTAGAAGTATCAGACCTTAACAAATTGAACAAAACAAACCAGTGAATATTCATGGGAAACAAGAACAGGTCATCTTCTCCCAGTTGCACTATTATGCAAATGTCTTAGAGATACATGTTCAAATTACATTTTAACTCAAATATAAGCTGTTTGTTATATTTAGGCTGTGTGCTCACGCTAACAGAAATGGAGGAATACCACAGTGTGCTCTTCTGATAGCATGGAAGTCAGAAAACCCAAATACATATGAAAAGTTATTGCCTTGGGTTATCTACTGTGAACACAGATGCTCAGGATAAATAAATCATGCTAAAAGACTCCAGACTGCAGAAAATGGCCAGGCTCACATGTTCTCCTGCCACTGCCAGAAACAGAGTACTAGACTAGCTGGACCCTTGGTGTCTGTCAGGGGTATTTCTTATATCGTTACCTCTGAGTTCAATTATCAAGTGTTAGATCAAATGACAATATTATCTTCTAGACTTCAACACTATATTTTATACCACTTATGTATTTCCAGTACCTTTGAAGGAATAAAATGAATTGATTGATGATGTTTCAGACATTTCAGACAAATCTGGGGAATTTAGAAATAAAGTCAGAGAGAATGCTTGTCATTCAAAGACTTGCTGTCCCAAACCCTTCTAATCCAGAGCATTAACACACACATTTTGCATTCCAGTTGCCACTTCTACATTATCTGGTGCACAAAGCAGAATACCCAGAAATGAAGAGTGAAATGTCTCTATAAGTTGCACTAATTCCTCCTCTTCTGATGTTAGCCCTGTGGTTTCACTGCCTTTATTCTTCTCTTTATCTCATTGTTCTGTGAGGTGGGAAGCTTGAGTCTGCTGTTGACAGTACAAGTTGCTGGGAAAAACACTGCAGCAAACAATTATCCACTCACTATTTCAGTTTTCAAAAATGGAGTTTGAGAATAAAATTAGGCATCCAAACAGAAAAATATTACTTTAGTCCAGACCCCAGTTCCAAAGAGAAGACATATTTATACTAACAGATGCAGTTGCTCTCTTAAGACTTATGGATATGCTTGTTTGGTTTTGTAACATTAACAGTGGTTTACCACATTATTTAATGAAACACAACTAGCAATGTAAAGACCCTTTCAGTGAGAAAGAACGCTTGGCATAGATATAACTTCTTAATTTTTTCCATCTAGGCAATTTGCTGCTATGCTATGAGATTCAGTCTGCTCCTGTGCACTAATCTTTTCCCTCTTGCTTAAATGTCTGTCATAGCAGCTTTCAAAAACAACCCTGTTTTTCACAAATCAGGCTGCATCTACTTGAAATCAGTATTGACTTACTTGTAAAGAACCAGCTTGCACTGACTTTATTGTTTTATATTTGAATTACCTTGAGAAAATATGAAGGGCATAATTACGTAGTGTTCGATGCTGTACAAAATGTGTTGTATCTTTCATATGAGTATTTTAATCCCAAATGCCTTATAGGGAAAGTCAAGTAGAAAGACCAAGCAAGTGATCAGGACTGATAAAAGAAACTAAGAAGTAAAGGCAAGAGAGAAAAACTAGCTTGAAAAAAAAAAGAAAAGAAAAAGAGAAAAGAAAAAGAAAAGAAAAAGAGAAAAGAAAAAGAAAAGAAAAAGAAAAGAAAAAGAAAAGAAAAAGAAAAGAAAAAGAAAAGAAAAAGAGAAAAGAAAAAGAGAAAAGAAAAAGAGAAAAGAAAAAGAGAAAAGAAAAAGAGAAAAGAAAAAGAGAAAAGAAAAAGAGAAAAGAAAAAGAGAAAAGAAAAAGAGAAAAGAAAAAGAAAAGAAAAAGAAAAGAAAGAAAAAAAAAAAAGAAAAAAGAAAAAATAGAAAAAAAAAGAAAAAAGTATATATTTCAATGTGCAAGGGTGAAAAAATTGTGCAATTACCCTGTTCCTTTCAGACTGTTGAATGCTTTCCTTGATCACAGCAGCAACACATTATAGCAATGTGACCCACTGGTTTTTGCTAATAACTAAAGATAGAAAGGGGCAGGATTTCTTGCTGACTAGAACAAGGTCAAGATTTTCTGTAAAGGTCTTGATGAATTTAACACACAATCATATTAATGTAGAATTCTAGGAGGGTTATGTGGAATTATGAAAGAATTTGAATAGTGTTTTAAAATAATTTCTGAAGGCTTTAATTAGTTTTATCTCTATTAGCATTTATAAGGCACCTCTGCAAAATGTGGTGAATGATTTCAGGCAAACAGTTAGAAATGCAAACTTTGTACTTTGGTGTAATCTCATTTTTTGTGCAGTGTCCTGATTTTGTTAGAAACAATACCAGTTTCACTGTTAGTGAATTTTCCTTGCACTTTTCTGAAGTTGGATACATGTTTTGGTAGACTTAGCAATGGTATGCAAGGTCCCTGATAAGAATGCATGTTGCATATTTGCAAGGAGGAGCAAACTGAACAGGTGACTAAAACTGACCAAGTAAGTATTCTATCCCATCCATGTGTTACTTCATATAAAATTGGGCAATCAAGAGGGTCCCGTGTCTCTTCGACTACAGCTGGCATCTGGGGAGGACCCTGTCTGCTGTCTCTGTGACCTGAGGCCTAGTGACAGACGCTGCATCCTTGAATCCAGTTCCAGTTTGCTGCAGAGTCCAACCCAGGATTTCCAGGTGCCTGCCCTGCAGCTGCTGGAACAATACTAAACTGTGCCAGGAATTTCAAGATTGGTTTGGTATATTTTGTATTATTTTCTCTATTTTATTAGCAGCATTAGTAAAATCTTTTTAATTTTTTCCAACTTGCAAGTCCTCTCTCTCTCTTTGCCTCTCTTTGCCCTCCTATTGCCTTTCCTTAGTGGGGAGGGGTGATGGGGGAGAGGGGTAGGAAAGGGGGGAGGGTTAACAAAGCATCTGCCGTGGTTTAGTGTCAGCCTGCAATCAAACAGTTACAATCAGTTTTTATTCTGTATAGCTCTTTTACAACTTTTGCATTTCTTTATCACACTGGTTTGAAAACTCACTACAGATAAATGATTCTGTGACATTGCTATAGATATCTGTAGTAGAAAAAGACGTGTGCTTAAGGACACCAGTTGCAAAAGTAATAATTTGAGTAGAAGACTCCCTAAGAACTGCTTCATTTCATAGGTCTCTCTAGCACATTATCTTCAGCTTTTTCAAAACAGTCATCATTGCCAAATTTAATGGGCATTTGGGAAAAGATTTTTCATATCGTCATTTACAAGTCCAATGAATCTCTGTGCAGGCAAAAACCATAAATTTATTCAAATTATATTAATAGAACATTTCTTCTTGATGTTATTTTGTAGTGATTTCTAGGCAGGCAGAATTTGGCATTGTCTACTTCTCTTTTATAGCTTTCTCTGCATCCTTCTCTAGCAAATTTCACCTCCAAGCCTTAGTCAACCCTGTTCTAAGATACATTAATCCATGCTCAAGGAAAAAAGCATGTCTCTTTTCTAACCAAAAATGACTGGCTTGGTAGACATAGGGATATTGTCTACTTTAACTTCAGTAAAGCTTTTAACACTATCTCCCTTAAGATCACAGACAAACTATTGAAGTACAGGCTGGATTAGCAGACAGTGAGGTGGACTGAAAAATAGCTGGATGACCAGACCCAGAAGGTTGTGATCAGTGGCACCAACCCTAGCTGGAAGCCAGCAGGTACTGGTGTATCCCAGGGCTCAACAGTGGGTCCAGTCCTGTTCAACATTTCCACCAAGGAAAGCTGCTTGGCAGAAAAGGACTTTGAGGTCCTGTCAGAAGAAGGCCCGGGGTCCTGGCAAACAAGAACCTGACCACAAGCCAGCAATGCACCCTTGCAGCAGAGAGAGGGCTAATGGTGTCCTGGCCTGCATTAGGAGTGCTGCCAGCAGGTTGAGGGAGGTTAACCTTCCCCTCCACGGGCTATGAAAATGACGAAGACACTGAAGCTTCTCTGCTATCAGGAAAGGCGGATGGAGTTGGGACTGTTCGGCCTGGAGAATAGAAGGATCAGTTGGATCACACCAATGGACATAAATACCTGAATGGAGGGTGTAAAGATGATAGAGCCAGGCTCTTCTCAGTGGTGTCCAGTGACAGGACAAGAGGCAATGGGCACAAACTGAAACACAGGAGATTCCCTCTAAACATCAGGAAACACTTTTTAATGTGAGGGTGTGGTGGTGTTCTCCCCCTCCACCCGTTCTGACGCATAGTGGTCATCATAGATGAGGCTGTACCTGACTCAAAGTGGATTCAGGAGAGAAAGACAACAAAATAAGCAAGGGCTAAAATATGGCAATGCACCCAACTAATCACAGTGCTGGTCAATGTCCAACTCAAGCCAGATTTGGAAGAAACCAACATCTGCAGTTGGTATGCAAACATGAGCCAATCATCTGACTCTATAAATAGTGAACAGCCCAGAGCCCTTTGAGCTCTCCTGCATGGCAGTGGGCTACACGCCAGGATCTCCCCTTGAGAAGGGATGCCTCCTAAGATTACTCCTTGAGGCTGACAGATTCATTGCCACAACAGATCCTCAGTAAATGACTAATGGCATGATAAACTTTGAAGTCTTAACCAAGTGATAGAAAGGACTGATTATACATATATAATATAGATATAAACCATTTACCAAGCCTAAGACTAAGTCTGGATCTAGCTGCTTCTAGACTTCTCTGAAAGGAGTTAGAAAGCAAGGGGGCCCTTTTTGAACCTCATGACCCAATGAGTCTCCCTGACAGTTTTGTCTGACCATGTCCTCTATTCAGTAAATAATCAAGTGTATCTTGCCATTCAATCTTGTTAAACCACTGTTGCATTTATCATTGAACTTTGTTGCCTCACTGTTTTATATCAATAAACTTTATTGTTGCTTGTCTCTTAGGAGTGAAGTGCATCCCTCTCCCTTCATCCACGACAGAGGGTGACTGAGCACTGGCACAGGTTGCTCAGAGGGGCTGTGGAATCTCCATCCTTGAAGATACTAAAAAAACATCTGAACACAATCATGGGCAACCAGCTCTGGATAACCTTGTTTGAGCAGGGTTGTTGGACCAGATGAGCCCAGAGGTCCCGTCTAACATCAACCGTTCTGTGATTCTATGATTCTGTAACAGAGACTTGCATCATGTATGACTGAAGCCCAGTGAAGGACTCAACAAAAATGCTCAAAGCAGAATAAAAGGGCAACAGCATCCTATGTAAAATGAAACTGAAACATTAATAGCATCAGGCTTAGCTTTAGCTGATACTATTAATCCTCCACTTAAATGAACATTAAATCCAAGAAAATAACATTCTTTGCCATGTACCAATACCAACACATTTTTGGGTAGAATGTTACGTATGTGTGAACTTTGCTGATACAAATGCCTTGATATAAATGCTGATATAAATGACCTGCTAGGCATATCCACAGGAAATTGCTAAACAAGCAAAACATATTGATTTATCTTTTATCACATAGCTTCTTCATTTAGACACAAACAAGGGATCTGAGTCTTTTCTGCTTAAACTAGTCTCTGGACTTTATAACATTAACATTATTAGACTGGTTGACAACTCATACTACTTCTATGGACTTCATTATAACCAGAAGAAATTTATGGATGAGGAAAAGATTAGACAATTATAGATAAAAGACAAAGATATTTTTTCTCTCCCACTTCAACCATCTGAAGCTCTCCCAGCAAAGAATCCTAAGTAAGGTTCATCCAGTCACAACAAAAGATACTCACTGTTAACTTTACATTCTGCTAGCTGATTGAACAGGTAGTTGTGACTAAAGAGTCATTTACACTAGGAAGACAGAAGCATATAAAATGATAAAGCTAATGATAGCCCATTATTCAGAATACCCCACAAAACCGAGATATAGTTAGCTTCATTTTATGAATCTTTTGCAGTGCTTTTAAGAGCACCTGGATATGCAGCAGATGTGAAGATAAACCATTATTCCATAATGGTTTATGATCATAAATCTCATTTGGGTGTTTCCACTCTCATTTAATTTTATATCAGTTCAGGCAACAGGACTACATATTTCCATGAGCTGCATTCTGTTCGCCAGGCAATCTTCAGGAGGAAAAAAATGTCAGTGTTTGAAAAGAGTTATTGGTATGACAAGGGTAATTATAATAGTGCTTTATGTTTTGAGGCAGTTATAATGTATGAGGTGTAGTGTGTTATTCTGTATTATTAGCCCTGCATGGCATTGCTAAAGAGAAATGGTGGCAAGTCAGGACTAATACAACAGGAACTAAAATATTTGTAATTCCCTCCTCAATATCTGTTGCATAAAATGTAATTTGCTCATTTGTGCAAGTTGTGCTTCTTTAGACACAATTTCCAAATAATTTTTTTCCATGTACCTGACCCAATTTGTACCATTGGCATGCAGCCTAAAATAGCCTGTGTTTCAATTTCACATAGTTTAAGAATGTTACAGTGAGCAACCTGCTTATTTAAATTACATCAAAAACAGAACAGCGCAGGGGTTTGAGTGACCAGAGAGTCAGAAAGGAAGAATTTGAAGAGGGATTTCTTTTTTTTTTTTTTTTTTTCCAGGAGGCAGAGCTCTCCGATCACCAGGAAGAATATTAAGGAAAGCAGTTAATATGTAGTTAAAGGAATCATAATGCACATGAGCATATGTTGTTTTACCTAATTTTGATCAACTTAAAAGTAAAAATGTCTTTATTCCTTCAGCTGGGTTTAGCACGCCATCTGGTTCAATTATTCCTTAGGTAGCACACTATAAAGTTAATAGTAACAGTATTGTTAAGCCAATCAGAAAGAACAATTCTGATGTGATTTTTTACCAAGGATGTTTCTTTTAAACCCATTGACTACGAGGTTAATGTAATAAGCTTTTGCATAAGTATTATGTTACTGCCAGTGCTTGGCAGATGTTAGCTCAGAATTGTCACCTCTAGATTGACTTAAATCTGCTTATTCAGTGAAAGAATTTACTCATAATCTAAAGTGCTCCTTTAATTTAGAGTTTCAGGCAGAATTTTAATTTTAAAATTATTTAAATATTTTTAAAATAGTAGAGAAGAGACAATGGCATTAAAAAAACCAAGATCTTACAGGATTGTCTGTTATAAGGCAATAACCTGCAGTTTATAAAATTTATGTTGATTAAAGAGTCAAAAAATACTAAAGTCAATATCTGTCCTCATTTCAGCAAGGAAATATATGCCCAGTGAGACTTCTGAAATCCACTGCTTTGATCAACTAGGCAAGTGAAATATGGACTGTTCATTATCCATTGTAATACAAGAGGGACAGTAGGGATTTAGGGATTCACTTCAACACCTTTGAGTTGAAAAGAGATTTTGAGCAGTTTTGCATAATTCCAATTTTAGAGATTCCTAGTGAAGTTCACAAGTCCATTCCAACTGACTTTCAAGAGGACCCAATTATTGTTTAAAATCCTAGCTAAAAATAACTTTGTGTTGTCTATCTTTAAAACTATTATTCCTAAAAAATAAATGCTGTAACACATTTTTACGGAACTGAACATTTCTTATGACCCTAAAAGAATCTCTTTCCCCTAAAGGTGTTTCTAAAGTGATGGAGTTGGGGGGGGGAAGACACAACAAACAAAACAAAACAAAAACAACCCACATCACACTCTAGAGCAGATTTTTATCTCAGTGCATGCATAAAGAATACTTTATAAAACACATAACATACTATTCTGAATTTAGCAAAAGAAAGGTAGAAGATTTAGAATATATTATTAGTAGAAGAGTGCTTGATATTCTCATCATCATAACATACATACTTGGATTCCCAAATGTAGTTATTACTTGTTCTCATTCCCTATTCCAGATTTCAGATATGTATGTGATAGAGAATGTTACATGACGGTCATGAATTAAGAGAGCAGAAAGTGGACTAAAGCCTTTGTCAGTCATATTGAAAAAAAAATAATTATATCACTTGAAGCAAACAGGTGCTTTCCCATTTCTTATGCTTCATTGCCCATTGCAGCTGGATACAATGTATAGCAGTATACTGCTATTGTAAATTACACCAGTTATAGTGGTGTTTGGTGATCTCATGGAATACAGGAGGCAAAAAAATAACTCCTTTTCTCAACATGCATACTAAATGGAGCTAATGGAAAACATTTGTGGTTTATTAACTGCCTATGTCCAACCCAGGACTCCTTGAGCAGAAAACAGCTGTGGGACAGAAGGACTTTAGGAACAAATGTCATATAAACTTGTGCTGTCCTTAAACTTCCCTAGGTATCTATTTATGGCTACTGCTGTGACTACTGGACAGAGTAAGTTTTTGATATGACCAAGTAAATTTCTGCTTTGAACCACATACACCCATAACCCATAAATGATAAACAAATGATACCAGACAAATTTGTGTTCTTGAATAGGTTTTATTAACAGAACATACGTTACCCAAAAGGCGGGGATCTCTCCCAGGACTCATTTTGGGAAGTCCTAAGGGTAAGTTCACTGGACATTCAATATTGATGAATAGAAAAGACTCCAGCTGTAAGTCAAAACTTGAACTTGAAAAGCCTCAAACACTTCAAAGGATCTAAGCACCGTGTCAGTGATTTCAGGAGATGAAGGCAGTAATCCATAGGCAATTCCACGATTTTAGTGCAGACTGCTATCAGAAAGTGTAACCTCTCCCTTATACCAGCAACATGTTCCTACACACACCCTATGCCAGCTATAGCACCCAAGAAAGCTATCTGTCTGAAAACCAATTTGACCAAAATAGGAAGAGGGAGGAAAAAATAATTGTTTGGACGGGCATCACCTTCATGATGTGACTTCCATTGTGGTAAGAGCTCGAAGTCATGGTGACTTAAGTGACAGAGAAGCACTGAGGCCTGTAAAATATTCTTATTGTTCTAATTTGTACCAAGTAAACAAAAATACCTAAGTATAAGAAAATATAATCAAACTTGCTGGCTGGCTATTCTACTGTATATGACCACCTACACCATGAACCACTGGCAATCAGTATGGGTAGTAGTTTAGAACCTGTTATAGCAACTGTCTTCTGCTTTAAGGGAATAGCA
Organism: Columba livia; assembly: GCF_036013475.1. Lineage (NCBI taxonomy): Eukaryota > Metazoa > Chordata > Aves > Columbiformes > Columbidae > Columba > Columba livia. The sequence goes on from NC_088602.1 coordinate 193,859,752, forward strand.
GCATGTTCATATTCCACCCTTCTCAAATACAAATAACACATACCCTAAAAGTAACTTCTTCATAACCAGTCTCCCTCACTGGCTTGTCCATGAGGGGAACAGGGGAACATCCTACAATCTTGGAAACACAATGTTAGGAGAATCTTCAAGGCTATAGTCCTGATGAGATTCTGCACAACTTTGGCACATAATAGCTTAAATTAAAACCAAGCAGATGAGTGATATAATCAACTGGCTGTTTAAAAAAAAAAGGCAACACAGAAATACGTTAACAGCTAGATATTACCATCTCACAGATGCCTAGCATTAAGAACAGCAATATAATTAGATGAACACAAGACCGGAAGACATCTCTCCAAGTCATAAAACCCAGTGCCTTGCTATCACAGACCCTTATGTATAAAATCCTTTTTCTAAATCAATTAAATCCTACTTCCAAGGAGTGGCTTTTTGTTGTTGTTGTTGTTGTTGTTTTTTTTACCAGCTCTCTGGAAGAACATTCAAAAACCTGGTTACTCTGACAATCAGAGATCCTTATTGATGTCAGTGTACATCCACTTAATGCTGAGCTAACATTGTCCTTATTTTCTTCTTTTCTGTTGTTTATTCTCTGGTGTACATTATATCTCTCAGTTGTTGTTTGACTAAGGAAGCCAAGCAGTTTTAAACATCCCATTCCTCCGAATATCCAACTACTTTTCCACCTAGTTCAGTATGAGTTTCTGAATAAAGGGAGTTATATATAGCTCTGCTAATGAAGTTTCAACAATGCTGTCTATAGCGACGTTAGTACTTCTCTTTTTTCTAATTCACCTTGGGGTCACACACCTTTTTTGCAATGCTAGTAATGATTCATAGCTATCCTGCAACTAACCAATATGCCAAGGATCTCTCTTCTTGGACGATCATAGATGAGCTCTCATTTTACTGCAGAAATTCATGCTGGTAATTCATAGATGCATGATGTTATACTTCATCTAAATGTAGATCACCCGCCTTTCTGTTACTTCAGTCTTCAGTATCATCCACTGGTGCTACACTTTTTCTCATACTTTAAAATACCAGTAGGATTTTAAAATACAAGCTAAATAAGACATGTGTTCCCTAAATATATTTGCTTCTTGAAGCATTAGATATAAGGCATTCTTTGGTATTATTTTCACCCTTAAGTGCAATAAAAAATATCCCAAATGCACATCGTATCAAATAATGCCATGGTTGAAGTATTTGTTCTAAAACAGTGAAACAAGCTGAACAACAAATTCTACATACCGAGGCTACTGAAACAACAATTTGATTTTACATGTGAAATTAAATTATTAATGCTTTTAATTTAGTAGGAAATAGCTACACTCCTAATTTTACTAACTGGAAAGCAGGAGGATAAGTAGCTGTTTAAGGAACTGTATTATTTTTAGTGAAAACCAGCTTCACCTCTGGGAATAACTGCTGCTGCCAGTAAGTTGTTAGAAAATTACCAGCAAAGCACTGAAATAAACACTGTTAAGATTCAGAAGATTTTTAAATAATTATCAATGTAAAAATGAATTACAAATATCAATGGTTGGCCTGTTCACATGTATCAGCATTCAAGGATACACAATTACACCTTAAAATAAATTCTCTGGTGACCCACACACTACAGCAGTTACCTAAATGTATCAGGAAAATCTTGAAAAGGGGAGCCTTGAAGTAAAACAGAAATTAACCGCTTCATTCCTTTCTCTCATTCTCCCTCTTTTGTTGCAAGTTTTAACAATTTGGCCAATGAAACAAGAGATTTCAAATTATAACAGTTTTTTTGGCCTTCATTTCTTAAGTGAATAATTACATACTTGAGGAACAAAAGCTGCACTGGGACCGAGTGAAGATTAGGCCTCTCTTCTTTCTCCTCCCATGTCAATCCAGTATATAAAAAAATATTGATAGCTTTTCTACCATTCTAATGAGTTTACTATTCTTTCGAAAAGGGGTCAAACCCATGATTTTCCTCTAGAGAATCTGACACAATATTTTCTAATGAGTGAAGTAATTGTTTTTCTGTAAATGCAGGTACAAGACCTTGATCTTGAGTTTTAACATGCATGTACACAAATGTACATTACATTTATTTAGCTCAGAAAGGCTGTCTGTTTGATAACGACTGCTGACCAGGTGTTAAAAGTACTAAACCATGCAACAGTCTGACACACCAGTGCTGGACATGCTCCCAGCTGCTGGCCAGAATCTGAACAATTTTACCTAAGCAAGGCCTTCAATAAAGTAGTTAAAACCCCTCCTGTCTAACACTACCTGTCAGCTGGGCTTCAGACCAGGCCACCCATCTGAGACAGCACCTGTGGCTCTGCTGGATGACCTCTGCATTACATGGAAAGGGATGACAGTCAGATCAATTCTAACAGATTTGGCAGCTTTGATATAGCTGATATCCAAATATTCCTACTTCCATCCCAAATACAGCAGCAAAAGGCAAACAGCAATAGCCTGAAATGACTTGGGTCATTTTTCTGAGATCACAACCTCAAGCTGGTGCTGACATTTCTTTTCTCTACCATCTTCAGACTCTTAAAATGATCATGCTCCTCCTATTTACTCCTCATCAGGATCTATATTTGGAGTGCGAACAAAAATATTCTCCTGGTTTTCATCTAAGACTTACTGGAACTTATCCGCTTTTCAGGCCTAAGTTGGTGATGGTGAAGTAATCATTCTCATCTTCAGATTTGCACTGCATGTATGGAAGGAAGTGGGAACTGTAATTTTATGTGGAAATTCAAAAGCCCATGCTCAGCAACAGAAAATATCCACTAAGCAACAAAACTGTGTACAAATCCCAGTTCCAACTTTCAAAGGCCTGCATTGGTCTGTGAAAGTAACTTCTAATGGCACCACCATCCCCAGAAAACAATTACATTCATCATTCTTGACACTGAGGTGTAAGAAACAAAAATTCTATAATGGTATTGGCATCATTGTGATACTAATTCCCACAAGATTAATGGCATAAAATACAAACTATATTTATTCAGATTAATTTACCCTAATTTTCTTCTTTTACACACAAAATCGAGAGACTCCTATGAACTAATTGAGCTATTTTTTCTCTGAAAATCAGAGAGGGACATGCTTGTTGGCAGTGTTTTATGAACCTGAAAGGTAATGGGGCCCATAAAACTCCTTGACACTTGTTTTGAGCTTCACAAAATTGGAGTCTGTACCTCATACTTGAAGTGTCAAAAAGACTAGTTTCTTTTGCCTGGTTCATCTGCTAGCCAAATTTCCTGCTCATGAGAATGTTTCATAGGTTTATTCTTTTTTTCTCCTGTCTCTTTAAAAAATAATAGTTTAAGTTCCTTGAGGTAATAAGTCTTTTATCAAAGGCAAATATAACATGCATTAAGTCTCTCCTGCAAAAATCACACCACAGCCACTGCTTTTTCAATGCTATTGAAAAAATATATAGAAAACACATTTTTGTTTAGAAACATGTTGTTAGCATAAGATCAATATTCTTCATGAATATTCTTCAGCTTACATAAATTGCCTTTTTATATGCCTGGAAACTAGTTAGGCAATGGAGAAAAAAACCCCGAAACTATAAAATGAGGCTTATGCTGTGTGTATGTGTACCCTGATCAGTATGGACGGAATCACTCTCTAAGACAAGACATTCTAGGAACAAAAGATCTTATTTTTTCAATATTTGTAGAAGTTCTACATATACAAGAAAAGGTTTTAAAATGTTATAGTACACTGAATTGAACAAAAAACCAATGCACGTTTTAAGAGTGATACCTTTTGAAATCTAGCTGTATACTTAAACAGAAGTAAGAAATATCAAATAAAATAATCAGGCAGGTTTGAAAAAAGGTAGAATTTGATACGTATTTTGATTGCATTTCCATGAACTTCATATGTGGATGCTCTTCCTCCTTTCTTAGCTTCACTGGTTCAGAGACTCATGCAAATTTCCAATGTGTTTTTTCACTGTTAGTCAACTTAAATTCAAGTTCAGCAAAAGAAGAATGTTTTATCTTTTTTGTCATTAATTCTCCTTCGCTATCTACAATTGATTTAAAGAGTGTTTTCAACTGTTTACAAACAATAAATCATTCCTCATTTTGTGTGTTTAAACCTGCTCAAATTCCTTGTTCTCAGGAAGTAAACATTACTGTCGTTTTCCTAGAGTACTGTCACTGTTAATACACATAGGTTTAAATGTATCGAGCAACACTCTGCCTGCCTGAGTATAGTCTAAATAAGAGTTACTTTCTATATGAAAAAAATACATTTGTATGTTTATCACTATTGTATTTTACAGAGCTAAGCACTGCAACAGTGGATGAACCTCTGGGCCAAGATTTGTGACAGTATGCGCATCAACAAAATGAGTTACCCAATACCATTCTATGCAATCTTGATTTTCCCACCTCTCGGCTAAAATACCACCAATGCTGGGAACTAAAATTCTGCCAGTCTGTTAACAGCTTTAACTCCTCCAGTTCTTGCATTAAGCAAGAGACAGAAGCAGACTCTCCCTTCCACCAAGAACAGTTCTTGACCAGCAGCAACATTTCAGACTCAGGTGCCTGTGGAAAAGATGTAGAAGGACCATGTTCCACACAGAATCCACTATCCGAAAGCAAGCACTCAACTCAGCTCTTAGCTTTCTTTAAATGATTTGCAGCCATAGACTCATCTCATGCCCTATGAACCAATAAAGTTATTAATCTTACAGTCCTAGAAAGAACTGCTGTTATCAATATTTAAATATTTAATCATTTTTATAAAATTTTGGAGGAAAGATCTACAGAAGAAAAAGTATTACACTTATCTACTGATCAAACTACCCCTAAATAAACAGAATTACTCCTCTCAGAAACTCCAGACAAGATATAAATTAACCAATATGATACAGTTGTTTCCAATGGAGCAAAACTAAAATATATGATCCAGAGTAGCACGTGTTTTTCTCATACCTGTATCCTCATGTTTACACATCAGTCAGTCCTGGGATGTAGGTAAGAAGAAGAGAGACCAACACACAAACAAGCTTCAGTGTAAATTGACAAGCTTTCATTTTTTGAGGATAGAATTTCCTGTGATGGTTGCCTGTCACATAGTTGTGCCTGATTTGAAAGGTGTTTTGTTGACATTTAAATAAATGCTGTCAAAGCCTGCAAATGAAAGTTAATATCCAACTTCCAATTCTTTTTAACATGTCAGCAAGCAAAATTTAAAATCTTACTTTCTCTGTTATGTTTCTTTTAATTTATACTTTTTTTCTTCTGAAGTTCCCATATTATATTCCAATTAAAACCAAACAATATATATATATGCAAAACCCAATATATAGACAACAAATATATATATACAAAACAATATATCTAAAAACATTATATATATATATGCATTATAGAAATATACTCTGAGAAGAGTAAAACAGAAAGCAAAATAATAATATGAAATTGGTCAAAAACATACTTTAAAAATGCTACTCTGACTCTACAGAAGAGCTCTGAAATTTTCATTCCACTGGCTTTATGTGATCCTCCCTTTCAAACAAAGATCAAAACCAACTGGCTCTGGTTTAAGTTTTAGCCTCCTGCCATCCACTTTTAAGAGAACTCTTCCTACGCCTCAACTGGAAAAATGTACATTATCCAGACAATAAACAGGTGTCCTTTGTTACACAAAATATGCATGACCTGAGTAATATTAACATACATAAGAAATTTAGACATCCCTCTCATAACAAATGATGTATAACCATCATATACACCACGGCTTTCCAGCATTTTGGCAACTTAAAATGTTTGTTCAAATTACATGCACTGAAATTGAAAGCATACTTTTTCCTCAACAGTGCAGTAGTTCTAACCTTCTGTGCATGGTCATATCTGTTGCTTTAATACACTTTAAAAATAATTTAGAATGACAGAAGAAAAATTAAAGTCTAATTTTGGACGTATTATATTCTCTGTGTACTGCCAGTATACTAAGTTCTAATAAGGTACATATGTGAAAGCCTACAGTATGCCATATCACAGGGTTCATAATTGGGCTCAGAGAACCTGATACATGTGGAAGAAAAACAGCCAAGCCCAGTTCTCAATTCTCTGCGGATTTAGCAGTTGGGAGAAAAAGTCTTTGCACATATATCAAGTTAATTTGTCTGAGAAGTCACTGGCAAACTGTGATTCACATAGCTGTACTTGTCAGATCAAGTAACAGAAAAGCACTTCAGAAAGTGGCAAGACAAACAGTAGGGCCAATTCACCTGACCTTATCTAAGAAAAATAAGAAAGTAAAACTGAAAAATATAGAAAACTAATATTGGGTCTCTATGCCAAAATGGAGCACTAAATTCTAAATTAAGCTCTCAGGAAGGAAATGCACATCACTTACTACAAGCAGCAAAAGGAAAGGCAGTGAAATATATTGGGAGTGTGCTCTAACAAGGTAATGTAGGAAACATTTTCTTGAGTTCCACAAATTTGGTCTTCAACGGAGACAAAAAATCCCCTATAAATTTGAGGGAATTAAGGAGAAAAAAAAAAAAAAGAAAGGTAGTCACTTCATTTTATTTTGCATCTGTGCTTATACTAAATTATCAAGAGAAAAAAATTACTTTCACTCTATGAAACAGAGGTTTCTGAAGGACATCCCTTTCCTCTATATAGATATAAATTATCTGAGAAAACATTAAGCAATAGGTGTTGCTATTACATTGGCTCAATACAATGTCAGTCCTATGAAGTCAAGGTAATATTTGTGCCAAAAAATATATTGGTTTACATATATTCCTGTCAAATGTCAAAATGGAAAAAGTTAAGCAATAAGCTGTTTCACAGGAATTACTTTTAAAATGACACCAAGTAGTATAACTTGCTTTTAAACTTATTCCTTGGAATTGTATCTGAAATACCTCAAATCCATTTATTGCATTTACAAGTGGTAGTACATGCAACCTGTAATCACTCTCGGAGTTCATAGCAGAACTTCACAGAACTCTGCAAAAGCACAGGAAAGGGAGATCGTCTAACACCACAAACTATTAAAAAGTTTTTTTGGTAAGGCATTGCAAATAAGATTACATTAGAGAATAATAAAATTTATAGACAGGATTCAGGTACAGGTCCCTAGTTATACAGGCCGTGCAACCAGATTTAGCCAGCTGTTAGACAAAAACCATCCATGAAGATATAAACCATGAAAAAAGAAGCAATGTATTCCTTGAACAAACACACATTGATGAAAGAATGAGGCATAGGAGGCAACAAATCTCTCCAGATGAAAAGGGCTGTAAAAACAGCACTTACACTGAAGAGTATACAACTGGAGGAACCATTTGGGTCATAAAGCCCAATATCCTACCAAAAATAACTACAGAACATAAACTTTTTTCATACTTAGCTTTTATTTTCCAGGTGAGGGGAGAAGAAAGAGCAGGAGGAGTTGAGAGGGTGGCATGTTAATATTCAATGCAATTCATATCTGTTCTTATATTCAAGGCAAGCATTTCTAGTCCCTTTCACCCCTGAAGCTTTTTAGATGTATGTACACACTGTTCACCTTTAAACCTTTTACTACCTAAATCACTAGCAGATGAAGGTGAGTCAAACATGTTAATCACACCATAAAAGGATGCATGGTGCAAATGTGTTTAATATTGTTTCATATGGAAGGAGCTTAAAAACAAGAAAAAGCATGCCAAAGCTGATAACCTTTACTACATGCAAGTAAAATTCACCTAGTTTCCAATTTTTTGGGGAAAGACTGTATTTTTAGAGTGCCTAGATTGTGAAAATACTGGCAATGAAACTGGAGAGTTTACAGTAAGATAAAACACATTGCAAAAAATGTTCAGGATACAAGCTGTTTGCAAAGACATCTTCAGAAGATCCCAGTAATTTATGCCAACTGTATCTCTCAGTTTGTACAAATCCTTTGCTACAGTAGCTCAATATCTTGACCTACAGTCTTAATGAATCTGTATCACAAGCCTATTTTTCTACACTTCTTCTTTCCTACAAAAATACTGAACCAGTTAACTGGCATTAAGGATTTAAATATTAAGTGTGGGCTTCAACAATAAAATAAGGAACACTCAGAAGATGTAATAAAGAACTGGACTAATGTGGTAACACAATTGTTATAACGTTAGCAAGTTGTCTCATCTGCTTTTCAGTCAACAAAGACAAGCACTTCTACAGCACAACTTACCTCAAACTACATCATGTATCTAAAACAGGTCATATGAACTGCACTGTAAAAATGTCTGTTTCCATTGAGTTTAAAAGGAGATTACAGTAAATATAGATGACTATACTGGAGAAATCTAAAGGAAAGACCAGTTCTATTCAGATGGAATTGAAACTATTTGTCAGACATTTATTTTAACCCAATGGGATCTGAGTTCTAAAACGTGGATGTCATTGTTTGTTTGTTTTCTAACTGGACCTGATAACTTTAAAGGAAAACATCTGTGAAAATTCTTGAAAAGAGTATCTTAAAAGAAGCGTTATTCTAGGTATTAGGATATACAAAGACATGTTAGATCAAATGCCTTACAGTAGGTAATTTCAGGAAAATTTCCACCTTTAAATAACGTTCAGTGATAATAATTTTTAAAATCTCTCAGTTTTATATTAAATATTGATCTTTTTTATGATGAGCACACATGTATACAAACACATATGTATTCTTATCTTAAAATGAATGTTCAATAAAGCACTACTGACAGAGTATACTGAAAAAGTTCTCAAACACCTTTTTGATATTTTTCAATAAAATGATTTTGAAGATTAACTCGCATTTTTATATTAGGTCAATTCAGAAAAAAAAAAAATTATATATTTTTATGATTCCAGTCTATACACAGAACTACTTTGAAATTTGTTCACTATACAAAAAATCATAGAAAAAGTCACTTTTCTTTTAAGATGCACAGAACTGTCTATCCAAGGCATAACTAAATATGAAGTCTAATTTGGGTTAGAAAAATGAGAAACTGGTGAATCCTTTCAGTAACACCAGAGATGCTATTAGTTATAAGGTAACCTCTCACGGTAACTCTTACACTCTTATTTAGTTTAATTTGAAGCAAGAGAATAAAAGACATAGAATAGTTTGGGTTGGAAAGGACCGTAAAGATCATTAATCCAACTACTCTGCTGTCGGCAGGGGCACTTCCACTAAACCAGGTTGCTCAAGACCCTGCCAAACCTAACCTTGAACACTTCCAATGATGGGGCATCCACAGCTTCCCTGGGCAGCCTGTTCCAATGTCACAACACTCTCATCATAAAGAAACTTCTTCCGTATGAACAATCTGACTCTATCTTCTTTCAGTTTAAAACCATTGCCCCTTGTCCTGTCACTACAGGCCTTGGTAAAACATCTCTCTCCGTATTTATTATAAGCCTCCTTCATATATTGAAAGGCCACAATAAGGTATCCCCAGCTCCACTTCTTCTCCAGGCTGAACAACCCCAACTCTCTCAGCCTCACCTCACAGGAGAGGGGCTCCAGCCCCCTAATCGTTCTGTGGCCTCCTCTGGATCTGCCAGAAAAAGTGCCAGAAGTCACTGTTCCCACAGCATTTTGACATTTTTGCCTGCAGTTAAATCATTTAAAGAACATACAAGAGCTTAGTTTAAACCCACTTCTGTCATCTGGCTAAGCTGTTCTGCCAAACTTTACACTGGTGTAGTTCAACAGAAAAATTAAATATTCCACTAAAAGGGACACTGACATCTGAGAGTACCAAAAGTGATACAGATATTTGTAGTTAACAGTATTCTCAGAGTATCACGTCCTAGAACACATTTGTCAACAGAGCCCTAATATAATCAGAAAAAAAAAATATATCTAAGAGCAAAGGTAAAAGCCACCATAAATTACACTGTGATTAACAAGAGCAGATTAAAAATTCCCTTTTACATTTTGATAGATTTCAGAACCCCAAATTTCTTTTTCACATGCAGCAATTCCTCTTTTCTGTAAGAATTAAGGGCCTTTCTCTCAGATGATGTCAGCTAACAGAACCAGCAGGTTCTCCCACAGTGCTTGAATACAACTGGTCACTACAATTCTTCTCTACAACAGATGAAAAATCAGGAATCAGTCCAATGAACATAACTTGCAATTTGAAATGTTACCAATCTCCTAGGCATTCTGCTCTGGGCTTTTTTTCAGTTTTCGTTACACAAAATACAAACAGAGCACATCTGTTAACAACGTTCTGGAATTAATCTCCATACAAAACAAAACCAGAGACAGTCCCAGTTCTGGACCTTCAAAACACCAAATTGAACAACGGGGTTGTTGTGGTTTAACCCGAGCTGCCAATACAAACACAAAAACTGTTTGCTCACTTCCCTCCCCACCCGGCAAATAGGGGGGAGGATCAAAAAGGAAGGGAGAAACTTGGATTGAGATAAACACAGTTTAATAGAATACTAATATGCTACTAGTAAATATACATATATATAATAGAAATAGAATATAAAATAGAATATACCAAATGCAATTCCTCATGAAGTCCATCCACACCAAACAGCTGATCCCAGAGAGAGAAAAGAGGAAAAAGGCAGAAAGGCCCAAAGGCCTCTGCAAAATGGCAAAAGACCGAACGAAAGAAGGTCCCAAACAGAACTCACCTGCCTCCAACAAGGAGAGTGAAGAAGAGTCAGAGAGAGCAGAAGATCCCAACTCTCCTTAAATATGAAGCATGATGCTAATGGGATGGAATACTCTTATTGATCAGTCTGGATGTCAGTCAAGCTCTGCCCCATCCATGCCCTGCTTCCTTGATGCCTCTCACCTGTAGGCAGAGTGCTTAGAACATCCTTGGCTCTCAGACCAGAGCAATTAAAAATATTAACTCTGTCCTGGGGTGTTATCTCTTTTTCTCAAACTAAACTCAAACAATGACTGTGCTAGCTAAGAAAAAGAAAGGTTTCTAACTGCATGAAGAAAATTAACTCGTTTTCAGTCAAACCAGCACAGGGGTCACAGCTCAAGTTGCTACTTTTGGTCACGGGAAAAGAAAGAAGGAAGCTTTACTTTACCAGATATGTGATCCTAAAAATATCATAAGAAACTGCCTTGTTAAAATACTCTCCTCTTGGAAGAGCAAGAGGTGCCAGTGGTGGAGAGCTCTTAAAGATGAGGATCAGTTGAAAGCATGTGTTAACTCAGGCTAAAAGAGAATGCGGGAGAGAACATCATAACTAAAAATAAGTAATATCAGCCTACAGCCTTGAAGGGAATTGTAACCACAAGAAAAACAATAGCTAGAGGTCTCTCTATAGTTTGTGCTTTCTCCAACAGCAGCACATAGTTTGGCAAAATAAACGACATTTTTTTTTTTTTTAGGGAAGAAACTTCCTTATTGCTGTACTGGATCACAGGCACTTAAAAGATGTGCTTGGAGATGCAAAATTGTAGATGAAATTTAGTAACTAGCTGTTCCTCAGGAAAGAACCAACGGGGCAATTGCACAGAGAGTCCTTTGAAAAATAGTCATTTATGCTCCTCACCTCAGAACTAGACAAGATACTTTCCTGTTATCTAAGACCAATCAAGTGTTTGAAGAAAGGTGTCCAGAGAAGCAGTCCCTCCAGAGATCAAAATAAGACACAGGTCAAAAAGTCTTTAGGAGATCAGTAGATCATCACATATATGCAAAACCCTCTACCATTATCTTTCTGATTCCTGAACTGTAGCCAAAGCCCATTTACTGAAAAGCATGCACAAAATCTTCAAAATGAACCTCTAACCTGCTCCAAAGATGTTTCATATACTTTCAAATAGTCACCACATAACATTTTCCTCTTTGCAAGACAAATGTAAAAGCATATTCATGAAGAGATAACTTCCCAAACCAGCTCCAATAAGCAATTTTGCCAGCCATCTGTGCAAAAAAAAAGCAGTGTAACTGCCATTAAAAAAAAAAAAAAACCACCACCACCACCAACAAAAAAAAAAAAAAAAACAAACAAAAAAAACCAAAAAAAAAACAAAAAAACAAAACCAAACAACAGCACCAAAAAACTAGGCAAATCCCCAGCCCAACAGCAGAACAACACACCTGGCCAAATATGAGCCTAAGAATGAAAACTTTCTGGTTTGAATTTAGCAACAAAGAATATGCAGACCAGGAAGACTGTGGTTAACCAATTCTATCTAGATTTGTCTCTGTTTTTGACACTTCTGTATCCAAATGCATTTCTGAGTTATTGACAACATTCAAGGCATACCTCTAATAAACATTATTTGGAAAGCCAGATGATGGACTAGCTGTTTATGTGGGGTTTTTTTACATAATAGCCTTTTGGTTAGAGCACTCACTAAGGAAGTACTAAATTACATCTAAAAACTGAGAGATTCATGCCCCCAGCTTCTAGCAAAGAATGAGTGGGACTTACTACTGCTTCTTCAGTGGAGTCCCTAAGCAAAGAAAGATTAATGAGGCCCCAGTAAAAGAAGATATAATCTAGCCCATGTGTACACATTTGTCTGGAGCAGTAAGGCTCTGCCCTATGCTCACAATACTGTTTTCATAGTATATAGTATGAACAATACAGTAAATTGCATAAACAGAGAAAAAAAGTGAGTCAAGAAGGTCTCAGTCTCTCTCCTATCAACACTGCTGAAAGACATGGAAGACTTGCTGCCACAAATCTAATTGAAAATATCCATTTGTTTCTAGTTTTCTCTCCTTCCCTGCTTCCCATTATATGCATCTATAGCAGTGGTTATACTTGCAATGCAAGTAAGAATTACTGGAATTCAAATACATTTGAGAAATTGTAAATGGTGCTTACTTTGCCTTAAAGGGTTGAATTTAATATTAAAAGCAATAAGAAGACATTTCTTATGTTGATGCCAATGACTTCTATGTAGTACATCATCTGGACAGACTACAACACAACTGGTGAGACAATCTCAACATCAGTTTGGTATTCACATTGACAGGTAGTATGTTGCATAGGCCGTGAAGTTCAAAGCACTGGTTTTAGTTCAAAAAATGAACCTTAAAAAGAGCAGCTAAGACGTTACATAAAATGACAAAATTTCAGTGTCTTGCTTTTCTCATTTAATAAAAGCATCATTTTTAATTTCTTTACACAAACTAGACTAAAAAAAGTTTAAAAAATGATACTTGCTCTATATGTCAAATTTATTCTGTGAGCAGAGTTTGAGAAAAAAACAAGCACAATATATCTTGCAGAAAACATAATAAAAATACAAATCAGTTGGACAGATTAAAAAAACCTGTCTTCTTCAGTTGTAAAAACAGAGAGTGATCTGAATGATGTCAGATCAGTTAGAGGAGCAGTAGGCCTTCATTCAGAGCTGACTTGGGTACATCCAACATGTATCAGCAGTGACCATTTATCAGCTAACAACTGTTCAGTAGCCAATGCATGATGAGATGGTAGCTCTAGTTGGAAAGGTGTCCAGGTGACAGTAACAGCTAATTGTCATCCATGCTGGCAGTCTCAAAGAGCATAAGGGAATGATAGGACCCAGAGACAGACCATAGCAGCCTGTGTCTTCTAGACAGAAAGACATTCCAGAGCAGGACGATGAAAAGGTATTTCTCAACTGGGAAGTGTCCACTCAATGTGTTACAACAGGATTTCAGTTTAAAGTGAAGGCAATATAATTCTTCAGGTGAATTATCTGCATTTTGCATGGTACCATGCAAAATCTTGGGGCTTAATTTTTCTGCTCAACAAATTCCACAGAATTAAATGGTAGACTGTAGAATCAGTCATTTAATATAACCTACCAGTATTTCATCATTACAATGTTCTTATTTTGTATTCTGCAAGCAAAAGAAATAATGAATCAGGAGAACATTTCCTCTTTCCTTTTCTTATTACTGTGAAAGAACTCAAAGTTGCAATACAGAACTGTGGAGTTCCAGGAAATACTTTGCCTTGTGGAGTTTTGGATTCTTTTTTCCTAGTACTATCACCATTTAATCAGCATAAATACTGGGCTTCATATTGCCCTCTTTCGTACACAATATTTTCAAAAAGAAGATGAACTTTCCAAATACAATTCAGTTTTCATGGTTACTTTTGAAAAACCCATTTGCTTGTCCTTGGAAGTATTACCTTAACAGAACAGCAAAACCCAGAATGCTACAGGGGTCTAATGTTCTATACCTTATGCTTACAAAACAGTATAAAAAAAGGAAAGCCAAAAGCTCATAACAGCCACAACTTAGCTAAAGCTGAATCATGTGTTGTTTAAAAAGTCACTACTTACATCAAAAAGCGCTCAGTATTTACAGCAAAGCCAACTGAATAAATGCACTAAAAATAATTCTGACTCAAAAACGTGTTACTTAGATTTCTGATGTAGCATGCAGCTGTCATAGCACAGAAAACTATTAATATGACCAAACTTTCTAACATGGAAAAACATAAACCCCAGTTACAGAAGAAGAAAACAAAACAGAACAAAACAAAAAACCAACACACAATTCAGTGTACCTTTACAACATAAAAAGAGTAACTTAAAGAAGCCACTGTAGGTAATTCTCTGGTCTACTACTGATTGTTAAACAAGTATGCTGAATGCATGCCTGGCATCCAAAAATGCCACAACTCCTCTAATTCTGTATTGCCATTAAAGGTGGTCACCCTCTACCAGGATAGCCTTCCGAGACTGTATTGACATTTACTGCTGCTTCTGTTAAGTAAATTAACTCCTTGGTGGTCACACCAAGGACCATAAACAGCATATTTCTACTACTTCATTTAGGCTTCTCCTGTTAAGAACCTACTGAACCAGACCATTTTTCTTCAAGAGGAGAATATTACGTTATATTTATCACTATAGCAACTAACCTAATTGATTTGATGCAGGTTTCTCTTCCACCATAGGATGGAGCCACTATCCCTAAGTATGATCTAAACATTTAAGAAAGAACAAATGATCAGTTTATCATTTTTCCATGCCAAAGAGAACAAAATTGGGCTACAAACACTAAAGTATAGATGGAAGTCTAATGGACTGTACACATACATCCAGAACATGCTTTATAAATATGCTTATCTGTCAAGTGAAACTCAGAATATGGTGTTTATTGGTTTCTCCCAGTAATAGGGATGACTACTCTACAATAAGTACATTCCCAGAAACAAAGATGCACAAAATAATTAAGGGAAGGGGAAGAAACATTTATATAACTGATTCAGAAATAAGCTTTGTCAGACCAAGAGCTTAAAAATGAAAATATGCAAAGTAGATGAGAAGTTTTATTTATAGTGCTAAAACCTGAAACGTAAAAGTTCTGATTTTTTTTGGAGCTGCAGGGTTTGATGTAAGTGTAATAATAGGATACAGTGAGAGATAAACAGATATGAGGTTCTTATAATTACTTTAATAATGTATACACCTATTTTTTTTATATATAGATTTTTTCTTTTTTTTTTTTTTTTTTTTTTTTTTTTACAGAAGCCTGCTTGATATATCTCCATATACCTGAATATAAGGTGTATGGAAAAATACAGATCACCTTACATAGTTAAGTTCTTTACTTTACTTCCTAAGAAATATGGCAAGGCTGTTATTCTTAAAACATAACTGAGCCCACCCCTACCCTCCACATCAACATGTTTTTCTTCAGAAAAATAAGGCATCAGATAAAAAAAAAAAAAAGACTGAATAAATTCTAGATGATTTTTAAAAGAAATAATAAAAATTGCAGTACTACTTTACCTAGAAATAACTTCACTTTTTTTTTTTTTACTTGGTTTTTAAATATCTTCAACCTTTCCACAGAGCAAAAACATTTTTTGCATTTTTTTAAATACTACTGCTAGAGAAAATGTTCATGGTGCTTCATTAACATTTGGAATTGCAGTTGTCAAATCAGTGCAACATTATATAAATGGTGGAGTGTTTTGACAGTGCATATTTTAAGCTGCATGGTGCTTTTCAACACTATATGGAATGAAGAGTGTACTACATGTTTGAAGTACACCACCTACACTGGATGAGAGAACTAATCAGAAACTGGTCATTTAAGCACACCAGAAATTGCCTTCATATTATCAGCTAACATTTGCATTGTTCAGCATCAGTAAACAGTGCAAAAAATAAATAATGAACAACATATAGCAATTCAAATGGACAACAACATTCCACATTGTCAAACCTCTCATTGTTGAATATAAATAATTTTAAGCTGTCAGAGTTTACAGTCAACTCTTTCTGAGGCTATGCTGACAGAAGATACCTGCACAGAAGAACTCTCATCTTCTCACAAAAAGCCTGGCACCTTCCAAGATATTTCCAGCACAAACTTAGTGAAATATTTCCTATTACTAATATCCAGCTGAATTCCCTTTACACTTGAGCTATTCATCCTGTAATATGCATCTACTGACTCATTTCTCTCCCAGTATGAACATAAATGATTTTAAATCTAAGTATGTTGTTTAGTATACCCTCTATATTTGCACATTGAATACGGCATTATGTAAAAAATAAAATTATTCAAAAGTGAGGCATGTTTGATACAATTTGTGAGAAGCGCATGTAAAATATGCTAAATAAAAAAAAAAATACAAAATGTTGTCTTTTTAGAATAAGCCTCTTTCACTGTTGTCAGTATGAAGTCACTGTAACATGCAAATAGTGAATTAAAGGTTCTCGTAGCCAATTACATTCTTGTTTCAGAAAAAAGAAAAAAAGAAAAAAAGAAAAAAAGAAAAAAAGAAAAAAAGAAAAAAAGAAAAAAAGAAAAAAAGAAAAAAAAAAGAAAAAAAGAAAAAAAGAAAAAAGAAAAAAGAAAAAAAGAAAAAAAGAAAAAAAGAAAAAAGAAAAAAGAAAAAAAAGAAAAAAAGAAAAAAAGAAAAAAAGAAAAAAAGAAAAAAGAAAAAAAGAAAAAAAGAAAAAAGAAAAAAGGAGAAAAAGGAGAAAAAGGAGAAAAAGGAGAAAAAGGAGAAAAAGGAGAAAAAGGAGAAAAAGGAGAAAAAGGAGAAAAAGGAGAAAAAGGAGAAAAAGGAGAAAAAGGAGAAAAAGAAGAAAAAGAAGAAAAAGAAGAAAAAAACCCAAACCAAACAAAAAACCCCAAACAAACAAAAAACCACACCACAACGACAACACTGAAAAATGAATAATATAATATGGTTGGAGGGAATGGAATAGAAGGTTAAGAAATGCAGCAGACATGCTCCTGAAAACCAGAATCCATTTCCTATTCATCATAACATACACCTATTACAGTTCAATAAGACAAGCCTAGTGCAAAGTCTTTCATGCTAAAGCTAATGAAAGAAATATGTACTATGGGTAAATTACAAACCACGTTCAGCTCAGGTTGGGAAAATACAATGTAGATTCATTTTGCCAAAGTTATACACGTCCCTCCTGATAAATTACATATTCTTTTATTATTTCATAGAAACTGCTTTTTCTGTTCTCCTTAAAAGATTCCCACTCTGGTACTATGGACTAACTTAGATTCCCCAGAAGTATGGTAATTAACTGTATTTATATTACATAACAGCTGAAAATTACTCTTAACAAGAACAAAAAACTAACAAGAAAAAATAAAGACCTTTAAAACGATTGATACACCAGGAACTTGATTCTTACAGATGCCTTATCTGCAAGCCAGTGTGATTAATGAACAGTCTGTCAGGCCTGAAAAAGAATATATAAAACTCTACCGATAACCTGTGATGCAGCTCTAAAACTGATACATAGCATAGGCTTACTGAACTGCTGAGGATATGCTAAGCAAGTGCTGGGTTGTTCCGAGGCAATTTCATAGTCAAAGAATAACGTATGATCCTGGAGATGTTAAGACATCTGTCACTTGATTAAGTACATGGTTCCTAAAGCAATGAACATAGGCAAAATAGCTCCTGTTCATGGAAGGTGGATGGGGAGTGTGTACACGGAGGGAGCAGTCTGGGAGAGAGCTGGTAACATTTAATAATAAACAGTGAGCAGTGGATCATTTACTACCACTAAAAAGTTCATTCCTAAGATCTAAGAGATGTTTCTGTTTGCACTGAAAATGGCACATCTGCAACCTAAGGACATCCCATGCTCCTGAGAAGCAGCAGTATTAAAGTGTCAGTCTAGCTGCTTTACAATGGGAGACTGGAGGAGAAGTATTGAGGTGGCAAGTCTAAGGCACAGTACCTACACCTGACAGCTTCAGAGCTTGGCCTTTGCCAGAAGCATTACCTCAGACAGGAAAGGCATGGATTTATGCCAAGCTAAAGCACCAGGACAAATATGTACTTACTGCAGTAAGCGATTAGGAGACTAGCCAGGATCATGATAGCCCAGAAAGTTGAGGACATGCTTGGCAAGGCATTGGCATCTTTCCTACTGCTTCTGCTGGGAGATGGAGCCATTGAAGCCACTTCCCCAGTGGGGAGGAAAGTCAGTCAGTTTACCAGCCAGCTCTCCCCTTGACTGACGGCCTTTCTCCACATGTAATCCTCAAAGAAGGCATCTTCCAACCACCCCCTGGTTTGTCAGCAGCAACACAGTCCTGTTGCAGGAACCATCTTCCAGCCACAAAGCCAAGGCGACTCTACAGCATGCAAGACTTTGGTGCAGTGGCCGCAGCCAGCTTTCCTTCTGTTACTGTGGTGGGATTCACTAGCGTAGTGGATTTTATTTGGACTCAGATGCCTGGCGTGGTGCTGAGCTTTGAAGGTGTCCCACGAACGAGCCTCTTTTTATTTTTTCCTTTCCTTTTTTAATTTGCAGAAGTTGTTTCTCTTGCTGTCCTTTCCCCTGCCTTCTCCCCCTCCCCGGGAGGCAGATCCCCCAGGCAGCAGCCCGGGCCGAAGCGATGCTAGTGCGGGGAGGGCTCCCCCGCCCGCCCGCCGCTCTAGGGCGACCCCCACTCAGGCCGCCGCCGCCTCCCAGCGCAGGGCAGCATGGCCGCAGGGGCAGCGGGCGCGGAGGGGCGACAGCACCTCGGCGGCCACCGCCGCCCGCCCGCTGGGGAGGGCTCCGCCTGGCAGCCCCGCGGGGCGAGGGCGATGCGCGCCCGAGAGCAGCCCCGCGGAGGAGCGGGGAGCGGCGGTGCCAGCCAGCGGCTGAGGACGGCGGCGGAGTCGGGCAGCCCGGCCCGCCGGGCGGAGAGGCGCCCCGTCCCCCCCGGCGAGTCCAGCCTGATCTCCCCTCCCGGCCGGTCCTGCGGGCTCGACGGGACGGAGGTGCAAAGAGCGGCCTGATCCGCAGCAGGTGGGACACTTAACAAGGACGGTCAACGGCGGCAGATCTCCTCTCTATGCGTTGCCGGCTCCGCTCTTAGGCTCTGCCGCTAGAGCACCGCCGGCCCTTCAAGTAAAAAGAAGGAGAAGGAGGGGGGGACTGTGGTCACGCCCACAGGTGAAGAGCGCACGGAGCGGTCCGTCCCCCGGCGCCGCGCCACCTGCGCGTCCCCGCCGGAGGAGCGCTCCCGCCTCCAGGCGCCCATCGCCCCCGCACCAGCCCGCCGCCGGCGCCTCGTCCCGCTCCTTCGCTCGCCTTCCCCGGTGCGACACGGCGAGCGGCGGGCTTAACTCTTCGCGGCGAGGAAGGAGGAGCTGCGGGGGGAGTCTCCCCGCTGCGGCGGCTCCCAGCCTTGCCGGGGGTGGGGGTCGGAGGGGACCGTGCGGTGGGCAGGGGCTGTGTGGTGGGCAGGGGCCGAGGGGCTCAGAGGGACGACGCGGTGGCTCTGCGGGGGTAGAGCCAGCTCCAGCCCCCAGCGCCTCCTCACGGCCTTCAGCTGAGAGCCGCTGCCGGGGAGCCGCCGGGCGGGGAGGGAAAGGGGAAGGGCAAAAAGGGGAAAGGGGTGAAAGCGGCGGCTGCTCGGAGCCCCCTCGGGAAGACTTTGCTCCTGGCTGTGGCGGAGTGTCGGCAGAAGGAGAAGGGGCCCTGGGAGCCTCTTCCCGCCTCCTCACCTGCACGGTGTGGCTCGAAGTCTCCGGGATGTATTCTGCCCGAAACGGCCATAGGTGTTAAAGTAAAACATGCCTCCTTCTGTATTCATCTGTGGTCATTACAGGGACTGTCGCCGTAGTGGCAGGAACACATCCACATGAAACCCAATTTGTGCCAGTAGCCTTTATGGTAATACTAAGAAAATGAAATGTTTTAAGAGGGACCAGGTACTTGAGCTTTTCCATTCGGAGTCTCCATAGCAATGTCCTCAAATTAATATTTTAAGTTCTACAGAAAGTAGTCATGTTCCAAGCACAGGCAGCATTGGCAGACTAGAAGAGGAGTTTGGTCACAAAATGTCCCAGTCCTCTCCTCCTGTGTTTTGCTTGCATAATGAAAATATCATGAAAAAATAGATCAATATTCCTTCAGTAGTCCCAGGTTTGTCTAACTGTTTGCCGCTTAAATATCCTATTTACAAGACAGGCCTGTAGGGATTTTTTTAGTACAGATGAACTTGAGAAGACATTTGAAACTAACTTCAGTTTTGCACCATGAGGACATAATCAATGTAATCTTTTTTTATTTCAGGTTTTATTTTTTGCCACAATAGTTTGCATCCTGAACTGGTAGAGCAGTAGGCTGATGTGTTCAAGGATGCTTTACAGAGACAAAGCTTTAACTGTCATTTAGGTACATGCATAACATCCCCTTCCAAGATGTGACTTTCCCATATCCTCAGCGGGAATTTCTTTTCTATTACATTTAAAAACTACAATAAAACACAACTCAAGAATTAAGACAACATGCTAAGCATTATTCTTCTCCCCCATGTCATTTAAAGTCACACTTTATTATTATTTTGCATTTAGAGAGTAAATCTCTTTAATGTATCTATCCCTGACATAGTCACTAGATTTTCTTTGGAAGTCAATATGAATTCCATAGCTTCTTTGGTATCCTGAAGTATTAGTTCAATTTGATCTTGTAAAAGACTACTGCATAATGACTTTAAAAAATATGACTTTCAAATTTCCTATTCTCAGAGCAAATGTAAATAAGTATTAAGCAACAAAAATGCCTCAGCGTGATGTGCTGCTGCTCATTGCAATTCCAGGACTAACATGTAAATTAAGCAGTTTTCTGTATGTATGAAATTTGATTTCCATTACAGCTGCAAGTATTGAATGTACAGTTGAATATATTTTCTTATTGCTAAAAAGAAAAAGCATTATTATCTCAACAAGAGATATATAGTATGATGTATAGATTAAGAGACTTTGAAACCACAAGGGATAGCTGCAACAGTATATATGCTGCTATATCTTCTAGTATAGCTCGTAGAATTTTATATAGTAAATCTTAGAGTTTATCCATTAAGTTATTATTATACAAGAGGATTTCCCTTGGAAATACATCCAGCTTTCAGTCTGAGGAGTGGGAGTCATGATTACTGTTCACCCATATAAAGACTGAAGTTTATGCAGAAACTAAAGTATTGCTTTGCTAGTTCTGAAAACTGACACTGGTCAATTGAGACCAGGTTAATTCTCACGTTGGATAAGTATTGTTACCCATAAGTAAGGTTACCACTCACTGAGAACCAGGACCACCAAGCTGAGCCCTTTGTGTTTCTTTCTACAGCTACCTGTAGTAGTTTTACATAAGGGATTTTATATGAAGAAGGATTTTCAAATATTCTGATTTGATTGTGAGAACAAGATAAGACTTAAAACCGCTCTTTGAAAATGTAATTTTAGGTCACTGCTGCTTTGTTCTGTGAGTGTATGTTGATTTCCAGTAATGATTTGCCTGTTCTGTGCTGTCTTGTATCAAAAAGTACCTCACCCTAGAGTGACACTATTCACAAAGTAAAATTGTACTCAATGAAAAAGTGGCAGAATGTGTTCTTAAATTAATTTGCTTGCCTCTTTCTTGACATGTCCCCTTCACATTGATTTTCAAGGAAAATGTGTGAAGCCTCTGCCTTTAAAGTCTCCCTCATCTCCCAAGAAATTCCCAGTATTCAGACCTTTCTGTGTGCAGAGATGTAGAAACAAAGATTAAACCCATGGACAGATGTCTGAAAACAGACAAGAAAATAGAAACCCAAGTTAAAGGCTGTATATCAAAATCAAACAAGCTTGTCAGAAATCAGATTTATTACCATACAATCAAACACAAAGATTTCTTGTGCTGTCATTGCAGTTGGAAGAGTTAATATCTACAAGGAAATTAAAATAATATTTAACCTATTTATTAAAAGAGGTTGTGCCATTGCTCCAACTGGAATTACAATACAAGCAAAATATTTCTATTCACTAGAAACAGGCATAGTTTGAAGCTGGTTGTATGCTCTATGTGTGTGTCAGTTTGTCCATGATGTGTATACGCACCGCTGCTTTCTACTAGGATGTCAGACCTGTAAAGCTGTGCAGTGGTGTTGACCTCTACTACAGGTGCAACCTACAGAGGATAAATCCTAATGTGCATTTAGGATCAAGCATGTACATGGTAGAAGGAAGGTAACATTCTTCTGATCTTTACAGAGTGCCCTCCCATTCTTTTTTAATTTGCTCATTTACTTTGAAAAGAGAAGTTCTAAGTAAAAAGTGGGTAAAGTCTATGGCTATACACTGATCCAGTGTACTTCGTAGGAATTGCCAAGCTATAATATTCAAGCCAACAACTTACTTTTGGCTGTAGATAAAGTAAAATGCTTTGGTTGATTCTATAGGTTGATTTTCAAGAATGAACAGAGTAATATATGGCTAGACATTAATTTTGAGATAAATATAAGTAAAATAGATGTAAAATAATAGCATTAATAAAAACTTTTTTTTTCACAATGTTAAAAACATGAATTGCATAGAAGAGCTATGTAACAACTTTGGTTTTTATCTCAACAGAATTTTCAGAGGAAGAGCAGTGGAGTTTAATAATAAGAAAGTAACCTCTTCAACTTTGTTTAACCATTTACATTTTCAACAAAGCATGTCTATAAAAATCCATAGCACCTCTTTAACAACCACAGCAAGGATCAGATAAAATGCAAAGGAATTGCAACTTTTTTCCATCTTCCTTGAACGGAAGGGATCAGCAGAAACTGGTCAGATGACACAGATTTATGGTTAAAGAAAAACAACATTTTAAATTAGATTTTGTGAGAAGATTTGCTCTCTCTGTATTTACTACCCATAGGCCACGTTTGAAAAAAAGATTGAAACTAGATACATACATACATCAGTGACTGTTTTAATACCCTGTTTAGTGCTCATAATATTGGCCATCTATTTAATATGGAAAGTTTTGTTATTGGTTCACATTAAGCAGTAATGTATTGTATTTATGACAAAGAAAGAGGAAGGAAGAAAGAGAGACAGAGTGTGTAGATGCATATTGATTTCATTGTCAAATTATAATTTAGAGAGTGAGTTCAGTTCTTCAATGACAGAAATCATATTTGAGTATAAATGGCAGAGAACAGTATATGTCTGAAACTAAGAGGTCAGAAACTTAGTTCTCACCCCGTATTTCAGTGAAAGTATTTATTTACATAGTACTTAAATAATTCATAGAGATTTTGATACATGTTTATGCAAAAGGGTATTTTTCAAGGTCAGTAACAGTAAAGTGCTTAAGAACTGTCCACAATTCTCAAAATATATTTCGAAGGAAGCTGTTGACCATTCAGTGGCCAAAGCTAAGTCATGTTGCTTTATTGTGTTATATTGTCTATGTGTCAGGTGCTCTCACTGACAGATGCTTTTGTTGGTTATTACAAACCTGTAGCTACGATGTGTTACTCATAGACTGTGTCTTTTCACTGATCTTTCTGTAACAGGTTCAAGCTACCAGTTAGTAGTGTTTTCTTCTAGCCATTATTAATTTAGCTGTTTTTTCTGCTAACTTTATCTGCCTGCAAAATACATTATAGATATAGTTTGATATAGTTTGAAAAGCTGTATGCTTTTGATTCAGCGTGAAAGTTTTTGTAAGTTATGGGAAATCCTCACCCCAGAAAATGAAATACATAAAGTTGCTCACTGATGGCTATATTAACCTATCTAATTACAAAAAAGCAAGAGAGTGGCAGTGGAAATATACTGCCAATACAAAACATTTTTATACCTGTCTGTATAGCTGATGTGTTGTCACAACATCCACATTTTCATTCTGACCCAATATTATTTATAGACTTTACACTAAAATGCAGAAAAACCATGAAGGAGAAACCCTTAAAGATGCATTTAATTCCACTTTGTGTCAAAGGCAAGTCTGCAGTTTTTATTAAAAATGGGCACCAATATAATATCCTATAAAAATGGTTGTGCCCTTTTTTTCAAGAAATCCTAGCTATAGATGACCCAGATGTTAAATGAACTTTTGTAAAATTGCTGCATTCTCACTTAGATCTTAAAAATATTGAGATTTCAAAAAAACACTTTGATGTTGATATGCAGGAAGCCCAAATATCAGAATTAAGGTTGGGTTATAATAAACTACAGCTCTTTATAGCATGTACTAATAAAATGTTTATTTTTATGTTGTGGGTGTATAAGATTGTTTCTTTCCACTGAAATGCCTATAACTGATGTTGCAGATAAGTACGTTTCTGTCACTTAGCAACCTTCATTGGTTAGGAAAAAAAGTTTTGGGGGTATCTGGAATGCTATTATTGAAAGTGTCTGGAGTTTAGCAAATCACCAAATTGTTCAGAAGTGAGTCATTACCTGAGCTACAGTGATGCAATATGCTGAATTTGACAGCAAGAACAGAAATAACTAACTTGTATACATGGATAATTTAGGAAGGTGGGTTATTTTAAAAAATTAGGAAAGAAATCAGAACGTGGAACAGCAAACAAACCTGACATAAATCCAAATATGGCAAATTACCTTCATTATAGTAAACAGATAAAGAATAATCACAGAATGTTAGGGATTGGAAGGGACCTCGAAAGATCATCTAGTTCAATCCCCTCGCCAGAGCAGGAACACCTAGATGAGGTTACCCAGGAATGTGTCCAGGTGGGTTTTGAATGTCTCCAGAGAAGGAGACTCCACATCCTCCCTGGCAGCCTGTTCCAGTGTTCTCTCACCTTCAATATGAAAAAGTTTCTTCTCAAATTTAAGTGTTTCAGTTTGTACCCATTGCCCCTTGTCCTATCATTGGTTGTCACTGAGAACAGCCTGGCTCCATCCTCTTGACACTCACCCTTTATATATTTATAAACATTAATGAGGTTGCCCCTCAGTCTCCTCTTCTCCAAGCTAAAGAGAGCCAGCTCCCTCAGCCTTTCCTCATAAGGGAGATGCTCCACTCCCTTAATCATCTTTGCTGCCCTGCACTGGACTCTCTCCAGCAGTTCCTTGTCCTTCTGCAACCAAGGGGCCCAGTACTGGACACAATATTCCAGATGTGGTCTCACCAGGGCAGAGTGGAGGGGGAGGAGAACCTCTCTTGACCTGCTAACCATCCCCCTTCTAATACACCCCAGGATGCCATTGGCCTTCCTGGCCACAAGGGCCCAGTGCTGGCTCATGGTCATCCTGCTGTCCAACAGGACCCCCAGGTCCCTTTCACCTACACTGCTCTCTAATAGGTCATTCCCCAACTTATACTGGAACTTGTGGTTGTTCCTACCCAGATGCAATACTCTACACTTTCCCTTGTTATATTTCATTAAATTTTTCCCTGCCCAACTCTCCAGCCTGTCCAGGTCACGCTAGATGGCAGCACAGCCTTCTGGCGTGTCAGCCAATCCTCCCACTAAGAGGCATATGAAATCATAACTATGACCAAATTTCTGTCTTGGGGATTACAGAAGTTGTTAATGAGATCTGTTGAGGATTAGGTTTAGTTTCATTTTGTGTATTCAGTGAAAGGGACTCTGAATTCAGTACCTGTTCCAAAGTGTCCACAAAAACATGTTTTTGATACATAACCGATAAATACCATATGCAATTCTTTAAAACAGATTTAATGCAAGGAAAGAATTGTTTGGGAAATTATTTCATTTTGTAATTTTTTTTTCCTCTGATTTACTTTTGTTAGTTTTTCCTTCAATGATATACACGATTTGAGAACTTACACATCATACAGGTTTTAAGAAGTGTACAGTCACAAAGACCTCATTATTTTTTTTGTCATCTGTGGTCTTTTTAAGTCCTGTATCAGTTAGTTTCCCAGCATTGAGTTCTCTAGGAGAGAGAAATCAAAGTATCCTATACAGGTTTGTGTATACATTCAGCAACTACACATTCAAGAGAAAAAGCGTCATTACAGGTCAGGCAACTGAACAATCTTGTCTTCCAGGGAGTGTGCTCTAAAGGCAACTATGGATTTACTATGTACATCATTATTTCTTTCGACATTCTAACACACACCAGAGAGGTAAGGGCATATGTGGCTAACTACATGTCTTCTTGGCATTTTCTTGAAATCTCACCAGTTCCTCACAAACCTTCCTGTAGAAGAAAGAGGTGATGTTTTCTGGAGGTAGAGTACCAGGTTATGTTCTGAGAGCTGAGTTCTGTTGCTAATGAAGCCAACAAATGTTCTGAGCAGCTTTTTGACAATTGATTCAATGTCTCTTGTCTTAGTTTCTGCTGGAACCATAAGCAGTTAATGGTTTTTCTGTAAAGATCTAGAGCTTTTGGATGAAATGTTCTGTTTGAAAGTGAGACAAGGCACAAACATTTTACAAATGTATTGTTAAGAACTCGGTTATAGGGCAGTGAGTGCAGTTGTGCTCTGCCTAAGCTGGTACTTGAATTGTTGAATTTGCCATGCAGCAACAAAGTTCATCAGTGAACAGCAGAATATTTTCCCAGGCAAAAAAAAAAATCGTGACAAACTAAGCAAAGCTGCAGACTGAAAAGCTAAAATCTTCATTTGGAGCTGCTAAGACTTCACTGACGGTGTGACTTGTTTGCATTCTCCCTTTTGCCAGTTCAACTATTCACTCTGTAGAGTAGAATTAAACGGTGTTTCTGATATCATTATGTTGTCTTTCAGAAAGCAGCTAACTTTGTGTAACCAGGATGTCCCTCAAACAAATAATTGCCTCCTGAATGGAAATTAGAAACTCTTGGTTTACTGTAAATCATAGTGTACAAACTGCAGCTTATAAACCTGCTGGATTTTTTTTTTTTTTTGAGAAGCAGATAAACTGTCTTTATCCCAGACCCCACTCCTGAAGATTATCACCTGTAATCCTTCCTTATATTTAGAGGAGAATGAAGTGGTGGCAATGGGGCAAATGCCACACCATGTCCTCAAGGCATCCTAGTCATTACAACATTAGTTCAGGATGTATGGGAGCTCAGTTCAGTTCTTTTCTCTGCTGTGGGCAAATCTGCATCAATCAATGGCTCTATAATGGGGCTCTTACAATCCCCTTGTTGAAACAGTGTCACTGTACATATAATAAATCAAGACTTACAGGGCAGAAGGAGAAAGTATAAAAGTGAAACTGAATCTGCAGGTAACTATTTATGTGGGTACTCACCTTGAGAGGAGACCAATCTTTTCTTGCCTGATCCCAGGATGGTTTCTGTAATTTAGACAGGGACTGTATAATGTGCTTAATTATGAAAAAGACAGGCCATTGAAGAAGACTGATGTCAGAAAACTTTGATTTACTTAGCCTTAACTTCCATTCTTTGTGGATTGGATGATACCTGGTGTAAGTACGTCATTTTCATGGCAAATTTGGTATCACATTGCATATAACGAGATAGCCCATGGCATTAACTTTCTGACATTGAATCAGTTTTCAACCAACATGTAGCTTTTTTTTTTTTTTTTCTGAATACTTACATCTATGGTAGTTTTCATTAAATGAACCAAAATAAAATTATTACATTAGTATTCGCAACAATGTTTTCTGACAAGATCAAAGAAATGTTACAATTAATACACCGCCATTCACTCCTCTCAACTCTTTCTTTAGACTCACATTCTTTTTCATCCTACCCAGTCCAAATTTGTTTACTAACACAGACAATTAGGAAAGCGACGTTACTGGAAATAATTTTCTTACAAAAATAATTTTCAGCTGTCCAAAACTTGTTTGCCTTCTCCCCATAACCTTCATTTTTTATCCTTCAAAATCTGCAGGTTTCAGAATGAGAAGTCAGATACTTCTTTACCGCATTGGGGATTATTACAGTACAAATTAAGCAGTATTGTGCAATATTTATGCGTAGCACTTCTGCATATAAACTGTACTGGCATATAAACTACATTTGCTCTTTACACAGCACCCATAGCTAGTGCTGGGGCCTCTGTGGGGAGAGGAGACATGGACATGCTGTGCTCTGCCACACATCTGTGGCCATGCACTACTGGTGGCAGCCCTAATGGGAACACCCCACCTCTGCCTCACCTTGGGGAGGTCCTGAGTTTTCAGATCAGGACTTGGTGATGATGGGGGAATGGAGACTTGGCATGGCAGCAGAAAGGGTGACAGAGTCAGCTGCCTGTAGATCCTGTGGATGCTGTGGTGGCAGCTGGATGGATGGATGGATGGAGGAAGCTGCAGAATACATTTTTGCAGATCTTGCCCAGAGGGATTGTGGAGTTCTCCATCTGTGGAGATACTTGAAACTCAATTGGACATGGTCCTGGGCAACCTGCTGTAGCTCACCCTGCTTGAGCAGAGGGCTTGGACAATATGTTCTTGAGAGATCCCTTGAAGCCTAAACCTGTGATTCTGTGAATAAAAAGCATTACCTCTTTTTGTTACAGAAATGTATGTTGTAACATATTGAAACCTGTTGAATATACAACAGTAAAAGTAGGAAGACAGAATGACTCAACTGTGCATGTTATCATAGACACATTTGGTTCACAAGGCTTTAATATATGATAATCCCCCAAGTGTTCAGCTCATTATAACTGGTTCATCAGTACCCTAGAAAGGCTTCTATGTCTGGGGCAGCTTGATTCTGTCTCTTGTTGAGCACACTAACAAAAGGCTGGGAATACCGATTTTGTGGGTCTCTGAGAAATTGTTTTGTTGCTCCCCTAAGGAGCTTCATTGCCTCCATCATGCCAATAACCTTCAATGTGGTCTCCAGTTGAAAAGGGGTGCTTTGTGTTTGGAACAGAGTGAGACACACAGCCTGTTAAACCAATTTTAGGTACTGGACTGAAAAAATGGAATGCAAAATTTTAAAAATAATTGCACCGATCTTGTCCTAAAATACGGAAACAATATATACTTGTTTACAAGAGCACTAATGAATATTTTAATTCCTTTTATTCTTGTACTGAGGTTATCATGACAATAAAAATGGAACCTAAACACATTTCTGTGTCATCATGAATTAAGGCAATCAGTAGAATTCCTTGACAACTTGCCAGCCCTCATCATTAGGGGTTTCTCTGATGTTTATTTCACAATGGATTTTTAAATCTCATCAGCTGTGTAAGCCATCTTTGGCAGGCAGGAAGGACCTTAATAATGTCTTAATTTATTATCTGGATATCACATGAAACTAACGTGATGCTTCAAGTCTGTTGTGAATATCTGTATGTCCATAGACTCTCTTTCAAATGTGCTTAGTGTTGGTATCTGGTATGACACAAATTTTCAGTTATCTGTGTTATGTAAAACTGTACAGAATAGTTCCCCTGTGCTCCCCACCAAACAAACCTGCTGTAACCAGAATACCTTCTCACACACCAAAATCTTTGTGCTTTATACCAGATCTACACAACATTTTAAGCAAGTCATAAGAAAGATTTGCCCTGACAACAAATTGAGTAAAATCTTACATATTTTTAAATTCTGTTCTGGGAAGCTTTGAGGTATGAGAACTGTAAAGGTTTTGACTGATCTGGATGTTCTTCAAACTTCAGAAGTGATAAAAACTGGAGATAAAGGATTTTTTTTTTTTTTTTTTTGACAGGACATTTCAATGATGTCTTCATAGGTGATTTCTCCTCCCTTATGATTAACTGTGGTGCTGGAAGAGGCTTTTCTACATAGTACTCTTTCCTTTCTGTCTTGTCAGTTTGAGTTCCAGTGTAATTTTAAGAGATAGCATTTGAATCATTAGACTTTCCACCTAATTGCAAAGCCATTACTGGCTTAATATGGCAAGAGCTGAGCCTGTCAGTGCATACATTTCTTCTAGTTTAATTGCAATCCATCCACCTTAGCTTCTTTCCAAGCTACTTTTAAACTTAGATAACATTATTTATGAGATTTCCCATAAACTAAAATGTCATTCTCGGAAACTATGATACTTTCCCAATGTTGCAGAATCATGCACATTTTTCTAAGATGATTCTGATGCCAAATGGGAAGCAAAAGAGTAGGTATCTTTTAAATACTGTCATAATGAGTTGTCATCTTGTCTCTTTCAGGAAGACCTGGTGAGAATAATTTTGACAAAACATTTTTCATCAAAAAATGTCGACTCGGTGAAACCAAAATTTTTCACAGAAATGTATATCTTTTCAATAAAACTTTCATAGTGAAGATTTTTTTCCCAGGTTCAGGATAGAATTTCTAAACAAATCCTGACAAATCAAGATACACCTGCGTTCAGGGCAAGTTAGGAGACCTAGGTTTAACTCTCTTACTTTGAGCTGCAGCAGGTAGCTGAATCTGGACCTAGTCACTTTTAAAGTGCCTGTCTTCAGTGCTTGAATGCTGATTTGAGGTGTAAGTCTCTCTTATTTTCACTTAATTTCTCTTGGGAACTTTCTAAATATCTTAGTTTTTCCCCTACATGGAGGTAAACCAAATATAAAAACCCAACAATTACTATTTTTTTTTCCCAGATCAACCTACTTGTCAGAGTGCAGAAGAATGTCCTGTTTAGATGTATTTTGGTAGGAAGCCAACAAATTTTCTGAGCAGCTTTTTGACAATTGTAGGTAGGAAGACTCATATCATATCTCAGAAGTTCTATTTATTGCTTCAGGTCACAGCTCTGTGTTGATTTGTAACACATAATTCTCCCTGATTTAAGTGGAATTATCTCTACAGATACAGGTAGAAAGCTTGAATACTTCTGTTCAAAAGCCTTCACAAGGAAAAAAGCCTTTAGTCTTAATACTAAAAAAAAAACGATTTACACATGTTATTTAAGTATTTTTTATGCACATTTTACATAGCAATACAAAGTCTCTGGTTATAGTACTATGCTATTTCCTTCTTGTGTAGATTTTTATTTCTAACATTCCATATGACAATAATATAAAATAATTTAGATCAGTCAAGGAGTTAACTACATAGTTGAAGAATTAAAGTCATTAAGTAAGTTCTAAATAATGGAGAGTGTTAACATTGCTCATAGCTTCTGTTACAGCAGTGGACTAAAAACACAAGCTACACAATATAATTTCTTCTAAGTTAATCTGAGGCATTCAAAATTGAGTGAGATGACTAGAGCTGTCAAGTAGGTAATTGTACGTATAAAAATATCGCAAGATACATGACTTGAACATAACACTTGTGAAATACCATGGCTTTTGGGAATGATTTACTGAAAATTGTCTGTTTAGAATGAAATTAACTTTAAGAACATACTGTATGAAAGCCAAATTATTTGTACTTTTTACAATTAAAATCAGCTATGATATGATAATAATAGATAGTGCTACTGAACATACTTCCTTTGGTATATTTAAATAAATGGAGCATTTATTTAGAAAAAAAAAAAAAAAAAAAGCATGAGTGAGTTACCTTTAAACTGGACTAAGCGTTATGTAGACCATGAGCCCAATGCTGTTTACTTTTTCATTTACCGAAACAAGTGGAGCTTCTTGACATGTAACTTTTATGGACAATGGGTCAACGGGAATTGACTAGCAGTAACTGATATCTGTACATTCTGCAGCCTGGGTTACTGAAATAAGGAACAGGGTGATTAAGTGCAAAAGACTGACCTTATTAATTATTACTTAGCAGCCATCCATCCCAGGATCACTGAAATGCAGTAGGCAAATCCTTGTTTATTCTGCTCCCAGATTTCACCAAGACTTTAGAGTTCTGCATCTGCACATGATCAGAATTGTCTTACTTGGGACAAGCACTTATCTTCTGCCTGTGCCCTGCTGGAACCCACAATCTGACACAGTCATGTCAGGGTTCAGATCTCTAAGTATTCTTGCAATGCATCAAATACACATTATCAAAAGAGCTATTACAAAGTGCAATCATGTCCACATTATTCCTAAAACCTGTTATCATGATGTAGAAGCATAAGTTGCTAGTTCTCAGCTTTGATAATAAACAAAGGATTATGGCCATTCATTCATGAAGCCTGAGGTAACATATTCTAAACCTCTCTCCAGAAGAGTACCTTCAAATTCACCTTTCTTACTTCATTAGAAAGTGAGGTTTTCTGCACAGAAAATGTCTTAAACTGAACAGTAACTGTGACTAAACAAAGAGTAGGTTTAGGTCACTTCCCTTCACTCCTAGGGATTTTTGGTTGGTTGATTGTGGGGTTGTTTTGGTTGGTTTTTTGTTTTGTGTTTTTTTCCTTTTTTTTTTCATTAATTATTGTTTAGGGAATTTTTATATGCAGCCCAATATGCAAGTACTGTGAAACTGTAATTCCTTTAGTGACTCCATCTCTTAATTTCTCAATTATCAAATGGCTAAAATAATTACAGTCCTACCCAAACACTTGAAAAATTGCTGATGAAAGACACAGTTTAAAATGCACACATCAAAAGTGCAAGCATCACAGTACTTGATGGCATTTCATTCCAGAATTAATTGATTATGAACATTTTTGTAGCAGTGTTTACCATATTGCCACACAGGCACTTAATTTTCTCACTTTTCTCCAACAGGCAGGCAAAAGGTGACACACTGGTTGCTTGATTCTTGCTGGACATAATGTTTTTTGCTGGGATAGAGTCAGTTTCTTCATAGTAGCTTGTATGTGGCTGTGTTTTGGGTTTGTGCTGAAGATAGTATTGATAACACACGTTTTAGTTTTTGCTGAGCAGTGCTTACACAGTGACAAGAACCTTTCTGCTCCTCAGGCTGCCTTGCCAGCAAGTGGGCTGTGGGTGCACAAAGAAGCTGGGAGGGGATGCAGCCGGGACCACTGACCCCAACTGACCAAAGGGATATTCCACACAACATGAGGTCATGCTCAGCAATAAAACTGGTGGGGTGAAGGTGGGCAGGGGCTACTTTTTTTCTAGAACTGACTGAGCCTTTGTCATTGAGTGGTGGATAATTTTGTTGTTGTTGTTGTTTTGTTTCTGTTTCTTGGTTTTGTTGTTGGTTGGTTGGTTTGTTTGTTTGGGTTTTGTTTTCATAAAATGATTATCAACTGTATTTATCTCAAGCCATGAATGTTCTCACTTTTATCCTTCCAGTTCTCCCCCATCCCCCTACAGAGGAGTGAACTAGTGGCTGTGTGGCTCTTAGTTGCCAGCCAGGGTTAAATGATGACACTGGGCTAGATGCTGCCCATCAGTCTACTCACTTCATTCATGACTGCATGAGAAGCAGAGAGGCAAGAAGAAAGGAGAAAAAGAGGAAAGGAGAATGAACCAAGCGAAAAACATTTTCTTTTAAGACGTTGGCAGCAGTACATTAGATTGTGCTGAGACTTTAAGGTGAATTCATATGGAGTTGTGAATTCAACTTTGTTTTTTTGAACACATAGTAATATTACAACTCTCACTATGGATTGGAGCATCTATTTGAATGTAAGAGTTAAATGGCCCTTGACCATGTTGGTTGTGCCTGTGCTTCTGTCAAAGAACAGAATGCCATGGTGACCATATTGAATTTCTTCCTTGCCTCCCACCTGTTTAAATGGCAGCACGTAAGTTTGCTCATAAAATCGACTAGTCGGTGGTTGAAAAACTGGCTTATTTCAGCTTGGTGTTAACTAGTTTTGTGCACAGTTGGGCACAGGAAAATCTGCATGTTCTAGAGAGGGTATTTATTTGCACTTATGATTTTGCTTTTATGTTCACAGTTCACATTTTAGGTAGGCCAGGTCTTAAAGATGGACTTTGGATACCCATGCCTACTCTGCCTGAGAAACCACAACAGTTGTCAGTACTGAACAAATATTCAATGTATTTTCTAGTCAGCCATTTATTGACTTTGAATGTTTCCCTGTAGAAACTGTTGAATCCTCTCCATTTCTTGTAGCCTGTGATGAAAAAAAAAAATCTAGAAGGGATGTTTCCCTAAGGAAAGGAGAACATTCTTCTAGAAACAGGTTAGTCAGACCAAATTCAGAGGCATTGCCTGGCCTAAAGACCAAGACTCACATGCTGAGAGTAGACTAGGATTTTTGCATTTAGGATTCCTTTAGTTTATTTTCTAAGTTGCTTGTAATGCATAAATGTGAAGAGGTCATTGATAAGAAAAATTGTTGGTAAACTTGTAACTGAGGAGCTAGAGCTTCCTGTAGCCCAATGTTGTACGGTGGACAGAAACTAAGGACATATCTAAGGAACTGGGAAACACTTGTATGAGTGGGCAGCATCTGGGTGCTATTAGGCCAGAAACAAAGTCCACAAACCTGTGGCCATTTAATAGGCTCAGAATTTAGAATGTTGGGAAGTTATTATTCAGATCAAGAGCGCATAAAAACAAGAGGAAATGCATGTCTGGCTTAAGTCAAAGTAGATGTTTATTCAGCAAGTGGAGCACCTTCTGAAATAAAGTGAGGTTTGCTTCCAAAAAGTTTGTTTGATTTTATGTGGAGTCACATAAATCCATCTCTGCAGGGATTTCACTTTCCAGTAGATTTCGTTGTTCCAATATGATGCTCACTTCACGCTTCCGACTCAAATGTTAGAAAGTGAGTGTTTGACTTTGACTTTTTCTATGATACCAAGGGTGGTAGAAAATGGCCCACTGCTATTATACAATCAATTGAATGGGTAGCTGCAGGGTGTTGGCATACCACAGCTTGTGGTAGTGCCGACAAAGAAACAACACACACATTGGCTGTCTTGAAAAATGAGAAAGAAAGAAATTACCCAGAAGGGCATTTAACATTTAATTTGTAAATAGGATCTCACAGTACAGGCTGTTTTGTCAGACGCTTGTTTTCTTGTACAACATAATCTGAAGCACCATGAAAACCTGTCCTAGTATTCTTTCTCTCAACTGTTCCATTGTATAAGACAATTTTTTCTAGGCCAAAGGTCCAAAAAGTATGTCCTGCATGTTATTCACATGTATCTGCACTTGCTAATGAACATGCAGGCATAACAACTAGTTGGCTTTCTGCCAAAGCCCAGGCAAAAGAATATCTAATGCACTAGCTATCAAACAGCACAACATGGGGGATATGCAAAGTGATGATCTGTCACTGGCTACTGGCTCCTCCCTTGTTATGTGAAACACCTTTTACAGGGGTCCAGACTCTTCCTTGCAGAATGGGAGCCTGGATGACCATAAGTGCTGGCACATAAAAGAGACATGAAACAGTAAACACCTATGGCACAGTTTCACATATAACTTCTTTGATTACATTTTGTTTGCTGAAAGACAGTACTGTAGTTACTATGAAATGCTCAAAAAACTTCATCTTCTGGGTAACAGTCGTATTACAAGCTAATAGTCAAGAAAGAAGGAAACTGAAAAGAAAAATATCACATAATTGAATTGACTGGGTTAACGTGGGAAGGTTGAAAGATATGATAAAGGAAGAAATGGAACGCAAGAATATAGCTCTTAGGATAATGAATATAATTTGTTTAAGCTCCATTATGTTTTGTTTCCTTGAAAGGGGAACCCTGTGTGAAATGTTGCTTCCATCAAGAGCAAGAACTCTTTGAGAAAAAAGATCAGATTACAATTTAAATCCTATTAATAAAACATATCTATATTGTCACTTACACTAGTTGAGTAGTTGTAGCTCAAGAACAAAGAAAATCATGAACATGTAGACTGAGCAGTTCAGTGGAAGGCAGTATAATTTATTTGTTTTTATTTACTGAATATTGGTTTATATTCTTGGACCTAAGTACAAGTAACTTATTGAGAATGAAACTAACCAATCAAGAGAGGTAAATGAGAACATGTTTTTTTGCCACTTTCTCCAAAATGGTCTCCTGAAGAACATAATGCACTCTATGGATTCTGAAGCAAAGGTAAAGTTAGTCTTGTAAGAACCTCTCCAACAGAAGGCAATTTCCTTTCTTGGCAATCTGAAGTCTGCTATTCCATTGAGAATGATGTCAAAGAAACTATCATATTGTTACTATTTTTTTTTTTTTTTCTGGTCACTGGGTGGCTACTTCAGCTATTTTGGCACAAATCAGAGTAGCTACATTAGAAGAAGAAGTTCATTACATAGTCAACAGAGAGCACTAGACACTGGTCAGGGCCAGTTCAGAATGTTTAAAATTAATTGAATTGGTATTCAACTAGACACTGTGATCAATGGAGACCAGTGCACAGGTTTTATCATGCCTTCCTTGACACTGGTGAGTTGAACTGGGAACTAAATATTCTTTCTATTGATTACAAAGGTAGCCCACCTGTGACAAGATCAGACACTACAAACATTTAAAGTTAGATGAGATGGACTTCTAAACATGTTTCCTCAGCTCAGACAGCCATAGTCGATAGATTAGCTCCTGAATTTTCGGTCAGGGGAGCCCACATTAGTATACCCAAGGCTGACTACATGGATCAGTGTAGGTGACATCTTTGATCTGTCTGCAGCTGTTCACCTGTTAAAGAGTTTTAGTTTGTCCTTTAGCAAAGGCTTTGATTACTGTTAGGTCCCTCAACACATATCACTTTTAGTAGTAATTTAGTATAGAACCACAGTGAGAGTTAGAAAAAACACGTCCAGGAAGAGCAGAAATAATAATTGCATTGAGGAATTGGTCTTTGTGGGGACACAATAACCCTGTTCTGCAGATTTGTTTGAGAATTTCAGTCTGTATCATCTCTAAATTCCCAGAGACTTGTTTTTTCCCTGGTGCCGTTTGTAGAATTCATGTTTGGTCCGTACCAACAGCTGAACAACCACTTGGACTTTGGACTTAATTCAAACATTTAATAAATTTAAATGCTTTCTTGGGAGTGAATATTTGAGATAATATTCACAGATCAGTAGAATTTATAAGAAATTATTGCCTTCGAAACCTTAGTTTATCTGTTGTCTCTTCTGGGGGGGTCATATAAAGTCCAAAACCCACATGTAGCTCCTACTGAAATACCAGCATTAGCTGCTGGTCCTACTTGGAACTATGAGTCATGGAAAGAAAACTAAAAAACTTCTATTGCATTCTGTTTTCCTGAGGTGATTTAAAAAATAGTTCCATGAACACTTTGACCACATTGTTCTCATTGGAAAATTGTTCCAGAATCCAATCTGAACTGAATTTGTAATCTCAATATATTACTGACAAGCCTATATTTAACTGCTTATAATTAAGCAGTTTAAAAGAGGTTGTTCACCTCGACATTATATTTACAGAGGGTAAGACTATCTCATCTCAGCCTTAAATAAGACCTGTTTATGCATAATGCCATTTTAACTGTCTCTCCAGTTAGGAGGATTTGCCAATTGGTGTGAAATATTGTAAAAGTGCTACTTTTGTTAATGGTAATCCTATTTATGGGCTTATGGTATGTTCAGAGCATGATGATAGGGCACATGAATAATTTACCAATGAAAAGCCACTGTTGACTGTACTGTACTTTAAATCCTGAACTTCATTATTAGCGGTAGGTAAAAACGTTGGAAATGAAGCTCAGAACTGAGTTACATCTGTTTAAAATAATATAAAAGAAATTATCTAATTGAGAAAGGCACATATGAACTAGAATAAATTTTAAAAAATAATAACTCTGACTTGCTAGAAGTCAAGTCATTACCTGCATCTTCCTGTTCTAGTGTGAGTTTCAAAAGGCTATTAGCCCGTTTCTCTACAAAGTAAGTCAATGTTGATTTAAGTACCATATAAGAAGGTTTACCTTTTACACAAACACTTATCATGTTTCTGCCTACTCTGCTGATACACACAAGAGTCTGACAGGATGTGTCATGGGGGAGTAATTTAGGGTTCTGGAGGGGGCAGCGAATGCATCTGCCACACGTTGTAACATACAGGCCAACAAGACATGAAGTTTAAGTACAGTGGAGCCTAGAGAGCACAACCACACTTCAGTTTGTGAAAAATGGGATGTTTGATCTGACCTACCTTGTAAAGCACCTTGGAGTTATCTCTTGTGTGCTGCTCAGATCTCCGGAAGTTCAGAAAAAAACCATAGTTTTATTGGGGTCTGTTGTGAGGTGGCAAATCAATATACACAGCTCCTCCTCCTTCACTGATTTTGTTCTGTTATTGCATGAAACGAGAATAGTTTGGGTTGAGAACACTATTATAGGTGAGTTGTTTGAAATCTTTGCTTTGAGAACCTTGCCTCTGTGCAGAAAGGATGGACACAAACTCTTATGAGATTGATGACTCCACATGTGCATTATGTCAGGGTGCCATGAGGACTGGCAGATGCCTGGAGCTGAGTGCCAGGAAGCACAGGACATCCCCATGGGCCTCACCAGCCCAGGTCCATTCCACGGACCACCACCAGGGAGCAGGAAAGGCCAGCAGGGCAGCTGAGGGCAACCTCAGACACCATCAGGCACCTCTGTGGGGACAGGGAAGTCAGCCTTTGGGCTGGGCGTGGATCAGCAGGGCCAGGACTTGGCTGTGGTGAAACTGGAGAGTGATATTCCGACAGCACCACTGGGACAGGGACTGGCAGCTCTGGGCTGAGCTGAAATGGGGTCCTGGGCCATGGAGCAGGGTCAGAGGGAGGCCCCAGGGGAGGTTGGATAGTGCCATTGAGGGCCATTATTGCCCTCAGTGCCCTGACATTTAATGACCTGTATGTAAAGCATAAAAGGTCAGTTTGAATTTTCAGAAAGAATGTTTACATGCTTCTTGATCTCCTAGGCTGATGACCTTTATTTTCACATTGTTTCCACAAAGATAAAAGAAACTGGAGAGGAAAAATAAAGAAACATTAATCTGAGGAGCCATTTTTTGATGTTTCCTACCTACACTAGGGGAAAAAAAATAAAAATGCAACACAGTCTGTGATCAGTTTTTAAAAATAAACAGGTTAATTTCAAAATAAAGCACTATAGATTCTGGTAACTTCCAAAGTCAGAATATTGCACTTCTTACCTCTTGGTGTTCAGGAATCAAATAATCCTCCTGTTTTATTTACCATGGCGATCTGTTGCTCATGGATTGTATTGCAGATGGCTTAAAACCATTACATATGTTGTCCCTTTTCTTTCCGAAGTCCACTGCTATACAAAACCACTTTTTTCTCATCAGTAATACTCTATCAAAGTGTCAAGGGTGATCTATGTATACTTGGCATGACCATTACTAAAGTATGTCTTTAAAATCTCAGTAATAAAACCATCTCTTATTAATGGCATTAAATGTTCACAAATATTATAAATCAGTATTTTTTACTTACTTATCTACAAGGCTTTTTCATTTATGATTTAATTTCACAGCTACATAAACATAACATCAAAAATCAACACATCTAAAACATACAGGTAAAATAACGGACAACTTACTACCACAAAATAACAAAGCATATGAGAACATGTGAATTTGGATTGTGAACTGAGCAGTAAAAGGATCTTTCTTAATAAGGAATTACATATCTTTGGAGTTTAATTACAATAGGGCCTGTCACTATAAGATTAATGACGAGAAGTTTTTCACTTCAAATGGCTGCAATTGAATTAATATAGTATCATTATTCTTAGAGATATAAGGTCAAAAAAATGAGGGAAAAGTCAGGAAAAAATGGAAAACCAAACTGTATTGAAGTGAGAGAACATTTGATAGTAAGTCAGGACCTTAAAATGCATTATAAGGCTTATATTTACAATTTTATAACATGCTATGTAAAATAGTGAAGATGAAAAAATGCTAAGAATTTTTATATGCTTTTTTGTAAACTGTGCAACACTGGGGGATGTATTACCATTTTCAGAACCACGAATTAGGAGTACTTTGTACATTTGCATCTCTCCCTCCTATCTAGAAATGGGAAAAACCTTTCTAGAACATGAATATTACATAGCTATATTGCATAGGTGTCATATAGCAGCACTCACTGTATGATAGGGATAAACTGAATTGTTGACTGTGAGATTATTTTCTAATGCACAGGATAGCACGGCCTTGGGAGTCACTGTAGTTTGTTCCTACATCTTGCTATACAAAGGCAGTAACACTTTCCCTGAGGAGACATTTAAAGAAAGAAAATCTCAAAGGATTGTTGTTAACTCTCTTCTTATCTCAGAACCTGAGAAGAGGAAGTAGGACCTTCAGTCTTCATTTGCAACCTTTTTTCTGGAGTCTTGGCATTTCAGCAAGCAGATTCTCAAAACTTCTATAATCTTTATTTGAATCAGGAATTATAGTTTTCACATGCTGTACCATAAACTCTTGGCCATAAAAGTAAACCATCTGAGGACACGTATAGAGGAAGTACAAGTGAAATGCTCTGTATAGTACCCCCACTAGTGGAAAACTTTCCATTAGCTGTAGACTGGTTTACTTTAGATTTGTTTCAAATTCTTTATTACATGTTAAAATACAGTTTAACAAGGCCCTAATAAAAGGGTTTAAGGGGCCATGATTTATAATCACATTTCTTTTCAATATATTTCAGTTTTCTGTGTTTGATATCATCAGAGTTCATCCTCTTCTACTCTTCCTACTGATCCTGGTCTTTGCATTTTTTTTCTTAGTATTAAAATATCTTTAAAAATCCCTATTTCTATTTGCTTTGTATGAACTTTGTCAACTTTTGGTCATTATTCCCCTGACCTCTTCTGATAACCTTTGAAGGTCTCTGTTATCTTTATTACTGTAAGTATATATCCAAAACTTTGTAAAATATGTGGTGAAATATGCCACAATTCTTTTAGAAATCACATCTAAGGTTAGATATTTTGAGAGGGAATCAGGCTCTTCAGCTCATGAGGATAACTTAGAGAATTAATAAAGATTGTGATAAATATGTAGAAATATATTTTCTGTATTTGTATCCCTAAGGTAAAATCTCTAGGGAGACAGAAGAATCTGGCTTATACTTGGCTCTAGCTGTAATGAGAATCAAGCATAGCTAATGTATTAGCAATTTACCTTGTTACCTCTCTTAATTCAGCACATAATCTCACATTGCTTTCAGCCTATGAACTGAAGTAGCTACTCAATCTTCCTGATTGCTGACAGAATAAATTAATTAATAAACATGATTTTAGGTTTTAATTAAATTAATATAATTTGGTGTCATCTGTGAAAGAACAATAGGGCTAGTATTTCAGCCTACTTTGTTAATAAATTAGTTTGTGTAATAGCTGGTGCTCACTCAGCTCTTCTGAATGTGAATCACTTATACAGACATTAAAAACAGAATCATCTTTCAAATTCTCATTACTTGGGAATAGTTGCTTTACACTCTTGTTGAAAACAATGCATAACACCGTTTTACATAGACACACAACTGCATATCAGGAAAACACAAACAAACCCTTCTTGCTTGTTAATGTAATCTCTAAGAATGAACTGTATTTCTCAATAGGCATTATGTGAAATATGTTTTCTTTTACACAAGAAAAAGAAAGAACACCTAAACCTTGAGTGATAATGAGCCAAACATTAAATCCCAGAGGATACCTAGATCTGAAGATGTTATGGACTCAATGAACAGTGACAGGAGAACGCAGAAAACATAGTTCAATGATCCATCTAGTAGACTAATAATTATATTAAAAATAAATGTTTATTTATATATCTGTAAGCATTTCCACTAGGATCCAGAATGTAAGAATGCAAATAGGAATTTTGTAATATAAATTGGTGCAGAGTTAAATTTGTGATTGTTGGTTTTGAAACCAGTCCATTATGTGGCAACGTAAATGGGATTTCTCTATAAATTGCTATAGTTTGGGTTTCCTGAAAATATATGCAATTTATATACTTTCTGGTGATTGTGGTGGGGATACAATAGGTTCTAAAAGGCAATTTCAAACCCCCTTCTTATTAACAATTATAATAAGTATTAAACAATAGTTACTATTACTAACAAAAATATCAGTAATAATAATCTGACAGTGTCAAATATAATGTCAAATACATCAAAGATAGCTTCTCTGGAAAACTGTTGAAGTGGCAAGAACTGTAATGTTCTCGTCATACACATGCAGTTACTATATTGTGTGCTATATGATGCAACATTGCAAATCCCTCTACAGTTTAAGAGTTTAAATTAAACTGAGAAAAGGAACTTGGAAGAGATGTACAAGAAGATCTGTTAGACTTTGGTTAGCTCAGGATATCTTAAATAAGGAAAATACTTTCCACAGGACACTGTCCAAAGTGATGTGGTCCCCTTGTGGGGAGAGAGAGAAAGAACTTGGGTTGCTAGCTATAAAGCAGTTTTAAATGTACACATAACAGAAGCTTAGGAAAGAGGTTCTTAATTAAAATCTTTCCAATCAAATACATTTATTCACAGAAAGAATGTGTACAGGACCTAAGGAACCCTGGGGTAAATAACAGAAAGGCACAGATGTGGCAGCAGTTTCTGTGTTTCTTGTTTATGAGGACGTGCACTTTGTTTTCTTTATTGATACCTTTTCTTATCAACCCTCCAGACAATTGTTCAGTTTTTTTTTTCAATCAATTGGCCAACTTTTCCTTACCCTTCTGACTGTTTGCTTTAAATATTAATCTGTGATGTGGAACATTGTCAGGTGTTTCCAAAAATCTAATTTGTACCCTCTGCTCTTCTGAGGGCTGATCTTCTCCCTTACCATTTTTTACCTGCATAGATGTACTTTCAGTAATAGTGCAATGTCCTATCTTTTTATTATTTTTATATTTCTTTTTCTTTTTTTAAATTTCCCCCCAAATACACATGAAAAATCTTTCATTAAAATTTAGATATATTTATATTTAGTTTATTTGGTGTCTGGATTAGATTTGGCTTTGGTCATGTAAAGTTTACATAAATTATTCTGTAGAATGCCTTGTATTTCTTACGTTTCTTTTATACGTGCTGAATCTCCACACATGCAGTTTTCAAACATTGCTAGAATTCTTATATAACATCAGTTCAAATATTTTTCCAGGGAATGGTTAAGATTTACATTGCTGATAGCTACATTTTTTTTACTAGCAATGTCACAATATGGCATATTTATTTTCTGCGGTAAGATAGGCCATAGTTTTTTTCTTAATAAACTATGTAAGAATATGTGTACATTTTTATTTTAATGATGCCACAACCTTTTTTTTTTCTGTAATATGCTGAACTGAATTGCTCACTCAGGCCTTCCTGCTGTGTTAGGTAGGGAATCTGCAGTGGCTGAAGACAGCAGTTATGTCACAATCAGATTCTCAGCTTTTTATTTGCTTTAGGGTTTTGTCAGCATTACATCACCCATAGCAAATAATTGAATTAGAGGATTGATAATTAAAACTGAGAGTGACTCTAGGATAGCCCTGTATGTTCTTGCAGATGATGAGGTGCACACGGATTGCTCCCATCATGCCTACAGAGCTGAAGAGACCAGCATCACCATGGGGCTGCGTACTGTCTACCACACTGGTACATGAAGGGTAGATAAACAGCATCAGTAGCAAAGAGGGTGGTGAAACCACCTACTTACAGTGCATACAAGCAGATAAAGCAACTCAAAGAGCCAGAAAACACTCTTGATACAGAGCTAGCACAAATTAAATGCACTGAAGGAAAATGTGACCCAATTACTCTGATTTTCTCTCCCAGACCATAGCTTCTATTCAACTCTTGTAGTATATACCTAATTCAGTGCAAATGTATTATTTTAGTATTATATTTTCAAATATGCAGCCTTCTCTGCCTCTTGCATATTATATTGAAAATAAATCTTTTCTACTGTGAAATGAACAGTCAATAATAAACTAATTAAAGGTCGTATGAATAACTTTTATCCTCATGGATATCACTTGAAACACATAAACCTCCAAATCCTGTGCAGGAACAGTGTCTGAGGAGAGAATTGGCCTGTAAGTAAATGGGCAAATTATAGTGTTCATAACTAAATAGACCACTGTCCATACATTTTCTTTAAAAATATATAATCATATTTTGTGAGTAATATTCAATCTAAACTGTTATTTATCAGCAAATGACAAAATCTCTAGACGTAGTACAGAATCAGTAAATTTGGATTCTCATCAGTGTGTCAGCTTTGTACCCTGCAGGACAAATAGTTGTCAGTTCAAAAGCCTAGCAGAGATCCTTGGCACAAGACACCCT
This sequence comes from Columba livia, assembly GCF_036013475.1. Taxonomy (NCBI): domain Eukaryota; kingdom Metazoa; phylum Chordata; class Aves; order Columbiformes; family Columbidae; genus Columba; species Columba livia. The sequence goes on from NC_088602.1 coordinate 193,904,006, forward strand.
CCAACTCTTTTTGGCTGATAAAGCTCCATTATATGTTTCTGTGGATGAAGAAAAAGATAGGTTTTAGTAAAGGAGAAAAATGGCTTCTGAGACAGCTAGCAAGGCCAAGTGTGTACATAACCATGCACAATGTAGATGCAATTGGTGTGCATCAAAGAGCACTGAGGCCAACAGAGAAGAATCAGCTAGTCTGTGAACTCGATTTCAAAGTCTGGACAGCACCTAGACACTGCTACTGAGGACACCGCAGTTGTAACCTGCATGGCCACAGATCACCTGTGTAAAGCCAGTGATATTTCTATGAGATCTGATACAGCTCTGTCTTCTTCGATGAGGCTGCAGTATATTTATGTTTAAATAACATTCAAACCAGTTATTTTTTTGTGTATATTCCTGCCTTTCTAAAAATGGCTACACACTCTCATTTTACTTACGTCATTTTGAGGGTGAAAAAACCCTATGACAAAACCCCAATATCCCTATCCTTTACATACAATTAGCAATAACAACTGATACTAGTGCATGGTAGGTGACCAATATCTGTTATGAAAATAGTATTAATCACAGTGTCTTGAAAGAAAATTAGAAAAAAAAAGAAGTGCAACAGCATATTGTCTATAAATCAGAAAGCTTTGTTTACTAATTTATATTGAAATATTTTTACATACATTTCGTTGCTTATGCACAGAAACCATATATTTTCTTTGCCTGGGGTGGTGTAAAGGTCTGATGACGATGAATCTGGATATATAGGTAGTACTGTTCTCTGTAGCCCATAAATTTAGTAAACAGCAGAGTTTCCAAAAATATATATGTCGCAGATATAGAACTCCCTCTAGACAGAAAAGCAATATAGTAAAAATGAAGTTTTCTTTTTGCACAGTCCTTTTATGAGAAGGTATATAGCTCCTCTCATTCAATATATTCAAAACTGTGTCTTTCACTGTAAATCATCTGACATGGTATGACCAATATTAGTGATATTATTTTGAGATAATAGTAAATGAAATGCAAACCATAAGATAATCATTACTTTAATATCGCCTAGGTTTTGAGGGTCAAGTAAAAACAACTCAGAAATTGAATGCTCAGTTCGAGCATCTATATTGCACAAACTGTAATTTGTAAGTTTATAAAAAGTCAAGTAAAAATTACAGATTTAAACAAGGTTGCTTTAAAACACCCTGAAAGAAGAATATACCCCATATATATACCCCATATAATTTGCAGTGTTTCTTTACCTTCCATGGGATATAACTGATGGAAAATATCCTCTGAATTCAAGCTGCCCAAACACCATGGTTTTCCCTGTCTTGTCCCAAGTCAAAACCATTAAACAATCCAAAGACAAAATATGGAGAAGAATTTTGGTGAATTCCATTTTTTGCTCTGTAAGTAAGATCTATGTTAGATTGTACCCTCTCATTTTTTATTTTTTTTTTTTCTTCACTAAGCTCCTCCTTTTTCCTTTTTCTTTTATGGAAATACGCTGGGAAGTAGGCTAATAATATACCAAACAGTCTTTCACAGTTGTGTACATACAGCTCATTACAATTCATTAAAACTCATCTTGGAGATCAGCATATGGTCTGGCTTTCACATCTGTCATGCTTCTGTGCCTGCAGGCAGTGGAACAGGTTGCCCAGAGAGACTGTGCAGTCTCTCTCCATGCTGGAGGTTTTCAAGACCTAACTGGGTAAAGCCATGAGCAACCTGACCCTGCTTTGAGCAGGAGGTTGAACTACAAACCTCTTGAGGTCCCTTCTAGCCTGAATTACCCCGTGTTACTATTATTGAGTATGCACACCACAATGTGCCGCTTCTGAGAATATTTGAGCTGCTATTTTTTAAGCCAATAAGAAATTATTTCATAACTACTATGATTTTAGCTGCTTTCTCAGAGAGACTTGTGACTCTTGAAACTTGACCTTGCTCATGAAAATTACTTTTATTTAATCTGTAACAGTAACCATTGCTGTGGCTCAAGGAGCTGCTCTAGACTCCTGAGGTGAAGCCTGGGCGAGGGGGGTGAAATTAAATTTTATTTAAAGATTTCAGTGTTTCACTTTTTACTTATAGCTTTGGTTTAGATTACTTTAGTACTCCATTACTTGAGTTGCAATGTAAGTAATTTTGGATTTCATCGAAGTCTTCGTTGAATAAATATCAATTTACTTTTATTCCTACTTTGATGTCTGTGAATTACAAGCTACTATATCTGTTAATGGCATTTGCCTATTTCACCATTTTCCAGCTTCTCGTCCTTCTTCCTTCCATGTCCACTGAAGCAGTGCCTTTAACCACATTCCGTCTTCACGCTTCATGCATAACTAAAGAAGCTTTCTCATTACTGTTATGAATAATTTCTTCTGTTCCACTGTTTTAATTTAGCACCTGACTATATTATTAAACAACTGCAATAAATTCCTTTGTTTTCTAATTAAAAATATAATCTGCATTTATTTTAGACTATAGATGCAATCCAACAGTACTGAAAAGGCCTTAAGTAACCTCCTTTTGTTGCTGCTACTGTTGTTGTCAAAATAATCTTCTGAACTACCAAACAGTATTCATGGAAGCTTTCGTTGACCAAAGCAAGGTGAAAAATCTGTTATCACTTTATATCTAAGGATGGACAAACATCTGTTTCAAGAGTCTTGCCTCTAAATGCTGACTGTTTTTATACTGAAAGTTGTGCCAGTCTGGAGTGCAGTAACAGCAATAAAATCTATCTTTGCATACTGTTTAGAGTCTGCTCATGCTAAAAATGACAATGTCTTTTTGCTAACTTCTTTTGTCTCATCTTGATATTTGTTCTTGCCATAATTTGCAGGTGAATTGGGATTAAATACAGTAGTCTTTCCATGAAAACCTGGGGTGCTGTACTCTATGGCACTGGTATTTCCAGGAATGCCACTTCTGCTTTCAACTCGTTACTGAAGCAGTGCAGCAATGTGGTGATAAACTAGTTTTGGTAGTGGAGTGCTTTTCTTACAGAAAAGGGATAAAGCTAGGCTTCTGATTAGCCAAGAGCACTAAGAGATACTTTAAAAAATATAGCCTCCATGAGCCAAATGTTTTATCTGAAAGGAAATTTTGTAAAGTTTAGTGTAAGCAATTGTACACAATACTAAAATTTATACTGACAACATTCATTTAAATATGTAAATTTAGAGTTGATATAGGCTATATTTCAGATGTACTATGGCAGAAAAGCATTAATTTCCATAGAAACCACACTATGGATATAGAAAATCACCAAAGCCTTCAAGGAGCTGCATGCTTCTAGAGCAAGCTTCCCAAGCCAGCGGAAATAACTGCTACTGTGGAGCTCTTGTTGACTTTATTGCTTTTGTGCCCCAGTGAAGAGCTGAGTGCTTTAATATAATTCAAATTAGCTAAAGGCAGTGTGTTATATATTAAAAAGACACCCTGTATTTAACCAACTGGCATTAGTCTAAATAAACACAAGCCTTATCTTTCATTACGTGATGCTATCCATTTTATTTCTAATCAAAAAGTATTGGCTTTCCTACTTTACTTTCCCCGTAGCACTGTGATTTCTAAGCAGAAACCAACTGTAGTACTTGAGGGTTTTTTCCCCTCTCTCTTTTCTTTTAAATGCATGATATGAGCATAATTTCAGTTGAATATTTGACACTGCTTGCAAAATGAGCTTGCACATGCTATTATCAGCCTACATGTCCTGCCATTGCATTTGTAAATACACTTTTTCTGTGTTACAGGTTTAGCTAATCTTAATTGCATTAACTCCAGATTTCAAAGAAGACACTCCCTGAAACCTGACACAAAGAAAAGGATGAGGAGCAGTTTTTATTTCGATCTCAGTGAGTAGGATCAATCTGTACTGACAATTCAACAATGATCCACCGTTCTCCTAGCAAGAATTGTCCAGTACTTATTTGTTACCATGAATTCTGCTGTGATCATGTGTAAACATCAGGCTTCAAGCTCACTCCAGACTCTTTGAAAAGCTTGATTGAGTATCTTTCTTTTGTGTTTTTTTTTTAAATTTACTTTTAATTTTTTATTATTTTATTATTTACTTTTTATCACTGAAAGCTTTGTGTCCTTGTTTTGAGTTTCTTTGAAAATGGTTATTCTTATAAACTGTTTCCTGACAATGTCTGACTCATAATTCTATGGAGGCTTAAGAATAAGATCTCAAAGTCTCTACAAGAACTAAACGGACAAGAAATATATTTTGCCTACTTCAACAGAATTCTAAAACTGAAAGATGGATATCCAGGGATGGCACCTGGCCCTATGAGCACAGAATTCCTTCTCTTATTGGGTATTTAACTAAGAAGTGCTAAAGCCACGGATGCTAAGGGAAATTTTGTGTGTTGTCAATTCCCTCTTTTAAACCAGACATACCTTCTAAATGATAAACACACAGATCATGAAGTATATTTCAACACTAATCCTTAAATCATCATGAGCTTAAACCCTTGAGGGAAGGGGCAGGTAGACTGAAGACTAGATCAGGTAAAAAACCTCTCCTCATTCAATTTCCAAAACTGATTCTGGAAGAATAAACAAGAATAAAGTGATTAGGAAAAAGTTTTTTTGGTTGTTGTTGGGTTTTTTTGTTGTTGTTTGTTTGTTTTGTAATTACTGATGAAGAATATAGGTAATAGAATTGCCTGTATGTTGGTTTAAAATTACTTAATATCCTGACAATATAACCTAATAGCAGAAGGACAATAAAGGAAGCAGGTCTCTGAAATAGCATGAAGCCCATTCTCACAGTATCTCAAGAGCTAGAGTCCACACTGCAGCCATAGATGCTACATAAAGTCCTTGTGGACATCAATGGAGGACATTTTATCTTCTGGCTTCCAATCAGTCTTAAGTTAAAGCTACGCTATGCTGTCAAGTCGTTGACAGTTATATTTTTATTGATTTTTGAGTGACTGTTTTTTGGGTATTGTTTTACCAAGGTCTGCCCCTCCCATCAATATAAATCCTTCATTTCTTCAGTCACAACCAGATATTCTGTAAGAATTGTCGCTCGGGTTTCCTGACTTCAGACAGTATGGTAATTAGCAAAATGGAGTAAAATTGCATATTACCAGCCAAACTGCAGCCAAGAGCTGTAATAACTGTCCAACTTCTGAAATCTGGATTTGACTAACTTCCTTCTTATATAATTACATTGTTACACATTGCTCAATTTCCTAATTGACTACATAATTTGTCTGACATACATATACACATTAATCAGTAGTCTTGCTATACTTTTTCATGGGCATATCTGCAATGTTTGGTGACATCCTGATTTGAAAGAATATTTTGAACTGCAGTTGTGTATATGCATTTATGTATGTATGTATATATGGCTCTCACCAAGTACAGGTAATTCCTCTGAACTGCAGGCCTTTTGTTTTCACTAACCTGTCAGCATGACCCAACATTACTCAGGATGCCTCAACACAGAAAATTTCCCAGGAACTTTCCTGCTTGTTGCCATATATCACTTTTATGATCAGCTGGGCCCACGTCCACAGCACAAGACATGACCCAGAAAAATAGGGAAGTAATAGTAAAGTTCCTTTGCATTTTAGCTTTTTCCAGATGCAGACTTCAGCTTTCAAAATTTGAGTCAGTCACCAAAATACCATCTAAAACCCACTTTTTGTATATACTTCCTTTAATATTGGCTCAAGTCCATAGTAAATTTGGCCTGAGATTTGGTCATCAAATTAGAATTTTAATAAACAGTCCTTAAAGAATTGTTGAGGGCAAGAATGGAAGCAGAGAAGGAAACGGCAGAAGACAGAAGATATGGTTAAACTGCGGAACTTTGGGAAGCTAAGATTATGTGACAAATAGTCCATAGGGAATGGGTGAGCATGTAGACAAAGAGTAAAGGGAGGCACAACCAGAAAGGAAACACAAAACAGAGGAGGAGGGCGGCAACAGGAGAGGTGAGACTGTGGCCTATACAGAGTCATGCTTCATTTATTCCAGAAGCAGAAATACATGAAGGCTGATGTTACATTTACAGGAGCTGAATGTTTGTTTGGAAACTAGATTCTGTCTATGCCTCTGTCACTGAGTTTCACTGTATTTGATAAATCAACTACACTTTCTAAAGGTGCATGTTCATAATAGTCTGAATATGTTGCACCTCAGTTACAGCAATATTGACTGTTCACAGATGTAATTAAAGTTGATTTGCTGTGCTATGAATATATGAAGATCCATTAATGCTAGTACTATGAAAAATGAGGTCATAGGTATTCCAACCAGAGATTTTTTAATCTCAGTTCCTTGGTGTCTCAGTTCTCTCTCTCTAAAATGGCGACAGTACCTGTATGTGAAATTGAATTTATGAATGTTTATGAAGCAGTAACACACTCTAGTGATAGGTGTTGTAGAAATGCTTATGAGGAAATTAAGAATTCCTTCTCCAGACCAGAGTTTCAAGAGAAAGTAATGGAGAGGGCCAGCGGAGAATGCAACATATTTAACAGATGTATGCATTACACAGTGATCTTGTGAAAACAGGGATCCTAAGGAGAACAGAGGTAATTAGATAATACATCACAAGGCATACCTACAACAGGACCGAATTAAAGTTACAGTGGCTACCTTGATTCTAGTAAAAAATTTTTCAGTGCTTGGTTTTTCAATTTAGAATAGAATAGAATAGAATAGAATAGAATAGAATAGAATAGAATAGAATAGAATAGAATAGAATAGAAGAGAATAGAATAGAATAGAATAGAAATTTCAGTTGGAAAGGACCTACAATGGTCATCTAGTCCAACTGCCTGACCAATTCAGGGCTGACCAAAAATGAAAGCATTGTCTAAATACCTCCTAAACACTGACAGAGTTGAGGCATTGACCACCCCTCTAGGAAGCCTGTTCTGGTGTTTGATCACCCTCTCAGTAAAGAAATGCTTCCTAATGTCCAGTCTAAACCTCTCACGGAGCAACTTGGAACCGTTACCATGTATTCTATCTCTGGATACTAGGGAGAGGAGCTCAGCACCTCCCTCCCCACTTTCCTCACTCAGGATGCTGTAGAGAGCAATGGGGTTGCCTCTCAGCCTCCTTTTCTGCAAACTAGACAAGTTTGAAGTCCTTTGACACTCCTCATAGGACATTTCTTTCAGTCCTTTCACCAGATTTGTTGCCCTCCTCTGGATACGTTTAGGGACCTTCACATCCTTCTTAAATTGTGGGTGGGCAACACTGCACACAGTGTTCAAGGTGAGGCTGCACCAATGCCAAATACAGTGGGTAAAACACCTCTTTTGACCATCTGGTTGTGCTGTGTTTGATGCACTTCAGGGTGCAGTTTGCCCTCTTGGCTGCCAGGGCACACACCGCTGACTCCTACTGAGCTGCGGCCAACCAGCACCCCCAGATCCCTTTCTGCAGGGCTGCTCTCCAGCCACTCCTCTCCCAAATCATACTTCTGTCCAATTTTGCTCCACCCCAGTTGCAGAATCTGGCATTTGTTCTTGTTAAATTTCATGTCATTGACAATTGCTCAATGCTCTAATCTATCTAGATCTCTCTGCAAGGCCTCTTGTCCCTCAAAACAGTCAATGGCACCTCCCAGTTTCATATTACCAAACTTGCTAATGGTTCATTCAACTCCTGCATCCACACCCTTGATAAAAGTATTGAATAGAACTGGCCCTAGAATTGAGCCCTGAGGGACACTGACAAACATGGATCACCAGCCAGCTGTAGCCCCATTCACCATGACCCTTTGAGCCCTTCTGTTCAGCCAATGTTTCACCCTGCACTTTTTTTTTTAATTTTTATTTTATTTTAATTTTATTTTTTTTTTTTACCAGGCACTGGGGTGAGACTGCAAGGCCTGTGACTACCAGGGTCTTCCTTCTCACCCTTCTTGAAAATTGAGACAACATTTGCCAACTTCCAGTCAACTAGAACTTCTCTGAACTCCCAAGACAGCTGAAAATTAATGGAGAGAGGTCCCACGAAGAAATTGTCCAGCTTTTTCAGTACCCTGGGGTGAATGTCATAGGGCCTCATAAATTTATGTACATCCGGCTGGAGCAGCAAGTCTCAAACAAGTGCAAGGTCAGCTGTGAGTTTATCTTCATGCAAGTCACAGTCTTCCAACACAGGGCTCAGGGGGACCAAGGGCTCATCATCAGTGTCGACTACAGAGGCAAAGAAAGCATTAAAGGTCTCCACTTTGTCCATATTTGTGAGGCGACCAACCTTGTCAAGCAACAGACCAATGTTATCACTTACTCTCCTTTTGTTGTTAACTTATTTTAAAATGGCCTTTTTGTTGTTCTTCACAATGCTGGCCAGCTTGAGCTCTAATCAAGTTTTGACAGTAAAATTTTCTCCCTATGGTGGCAGGCAGCATCTTTGTCATCCTCCCATGTTCCCTGTCCTTGCTTCCAATGTCTGTACACTTTCCTTTTCTGCCTAAATTCTAGAACAAGATCCCTGCTCAGCCAAGCTGGCCTTCTGTCACTCTTGCTTGACTTCCAACACTTTGGAATTGCCTGCTTCTGTACTCTTAAGTTGTGGTCTTCCAAATCAGAGGACTGGACTGCTTAAGGTCTATAATTAATATTAAAGACTGAGACAAAAAAGTGCATTAAATGCCTCCATCTTTTCTTCATCCTGATTTGTCAGGTGACCATCTTCATCAAGTATCAGTTCAGTGTTTTCCTTAGACCTCCTCTTGCTATTAACATATCTTGGAAAACCTCTTGTGGACTGACATAATACTGAGCAGTTTCAACTCTACTTGAGCTTTTTCGGTGTTACCAATTTAGCATAAATCTCAGTTGAAAAAGAAAATCATTTTTCTTCACCCTCCTGTGTAGCCTATTTTCCGACATATGTGGGGAGTTGGAGACACATGGACTTTGATTATATTTACTGATATAATTATATCTGAAACCAGTGATTAAGTTTATGAACTGATAAATTGTAACATAATAGATTTATATTCTGTTACCATTTCCGTTATCAGGTAACTGATGTTTAGTAAATAACTGTTGATCTTTTTATCTCAGTTGTTCTCTCTGATAGCTAAAAATGATGACTTTCTTTGTAAAATGCTATGAGAAAAAATATACAATAGTAGACTATTAACTAATATAATATTAAATGCATTTTGTTTCCTAAATTCATACTGAAATTAAATGTTCAATCATTTATATTTTTATTTATTGTAACACTGGAAAGCATTAAGTGCCTCATCTTCTATTCTGAGCTTCCTTTGGTTTTGCCACAGGTTACACTCAGTACTACTGGGGAGGTGAAGAGTGGCACAGAAAGTTTGGATCCATCTCTGTCTGCTCCTGGCTTCTTGTTTTCCAGTGTTCCAGCACGCATTGCCCATGGCTGCAGACCCTCAGGCCTGTTGCTGCCCTGGAGTGGACGACCCACATCCACAGTCCCTCAGGGGTATATTCACCCCAGGGTTGGTAATCCATGGACCACGGTCCCTTATGGTTTTCCGGTGGCATGAAGCGCCTCTTTCCATGAGTGTATCCCTATCTGTGTCCTCAGAGATGTCGCTGCTATGTCTTTTTGATGGTCTCCTCTGTTTTGTTTATCATCACAGCAGCTTCCACACAAATATGTTTGAGCAGCAGTGCTAGGTTCCCTTCAGATTGGCAGCAGATTCAGAAGACTATGGGTTGTTCAGGTCCATTTCTGGAGCAGCTCCTGGTTCCTTTCACATAGTTCACTCTCAGGTAACCTGCCACCAAGACCCTGCCAGGTATGACCATAAGACAGAAACTCATATAAATGTGTTATTTTTGAACAATACATCTACAGAACTTAAAGCTAAAGGGGATTTTAGTTTAGTTTAGTTTTCCTCACCTCTCTGGGCCATTTTGTGATGTCTTTTCTGAGGAACTGGTTTATTTCCATTCCACCGCAGACTGACAGGTGGGACAGCTTGTCCACACTTTCATAAGGTATGGTTATTAAATGTCTGCATGAATTGCCTCCTTCTGGCGGGTTTCATCTCACTTCTTGCTAACATTGCTGTGTTTTTCTCACTTATGGTTATTGGAAATGAAATTGAAAACACAAGGTTAAAAAGGTAAATAGTAAATTGCACATACAATAAACATCAGGGAAGTGAGCAGAGGCAATAAATTAAATACAAACAGATGATACAAGTAATTTGATCAATTAATATGTATAACTGTGCTTCTGTAAAGATGTTCAATATATTCCAGAATGGAAAATCAATCATCCATAAAAATAATACAGTATAAAATCTCCACAATTGTGGTGAAGGTACTAGACCGTTTGTTTTATTTTTTTTTAATTGATGCAAAATTAAAAATAATATCCCTTTTACAAATTCCAGATGGGTATGTATTATTGGACCAGGAAATTAAAAACAATTTGTTAGGGAATAAGAATGACCCACTGTATTCACAATCAAAAGCAATTCCTTGTCCCCACAAATTGAGCCACTTTGTTCGTGGTTGCAAAATACTTGCTTATTTGATTTCACAAGACAAACCACGAAGCACTTCCCCAATGGGCCACAAGAACTACCTTGTTAGGACTCTGTAGAAGTGTTTTGGTCTTCTATTACCAAATGTGTACTCCATAGAAATCTTTACCAAAGTTTCAGCCCGCAGTGTACTGGAGTTTTCAGATGGTCTTGCAGTGTTCTGCTACATTCAGGGCACCATCCTGACTACTACTATCACAAAGACTGGTCTCTGTGCCTCACATCAATATCATCTGATTTAACCCCTATGACCAAACCACTCTCTGAAGATGCTATTCAAATGTTAAAGAAGAGCAATTGTAACTCTTATGTTGCAGCCCAAGTTAAGTACCTAAAATTTATAAAGAATTCATTCAGGCCTTTCCCTCCTTTGTAGTCATGTGAAGTGCTGCTAACCAGACTCTTTGAGAGTATGTTGGCATAGCAGGCTGAAACCATTCTAACACAATGTTTTTTCAGCTCTGAATAAATTCCTGAATATTTATTTTTATAGAAAAATCTTCTTATTTGTATTATTATTTTCTAGTTAGTAGAATTTCAAGCTGATATATACAGGCTATTGTCTTATGTATTCAGAAGTTAACAATTCCATATTAAAATCCACAATCTGTTGATTTTTTCACACTAACAATTTTTTTAACAAAATGTCAGTGTTCCAAAAGACAATGTCAAACTAAAATGTATATGAGATCATTTGTGGAAGAATCAGTTTGAGTGGTGAATTATGGATTTGAATATGTAATTGAGAAACAAATTAAGTTCTTTAATGTAATTTTTTCTAAGGCTTCCATATTCAAAAGGAAAATATGTAATGTAAATTATCAGGTTTTTATACCTGAAATATCCTTACATACACAGTTTGCCTATATATCAGCATTCTATATTTTCTGAAATATCTGGGTAACTTGGCTATTGTTCAGATAACTAAGAATTTTTACAAATCAAATAAAAAGCTACAAAAATATTTGTAAGAAGACATAAGTGATAAAAATATGATGTATTTTCTGTGCTATTGTGGTTTAAAATGGATAAAACTAGATACAGGTGCAAAAACATGATGAAGAAAATACATGTATTCAAATGTAAATTTAAAAAATCATATAGTAGTATAATTAATATTAATTGAGAGAAAATAGAAGATTGTTAGGCAGGTTCTTTGATTTCTCTTAGTCTGAGAGTTCAAACATTATCACAGCAATTCTGTCTATTTTCAGTGTAAAAAAAATATTTTTTTCAGAAATTTTGTAACTGGTGATTAATCCTGATGTATTTAATAAACCTTAAATAATTCATAAATAATAAGTAAATTAGGTCAAGCTCTCCCTCATACAGTTCCTTAATTCTCTCATTTTACTGACATTGCAATCACGTAACAGCTGAGTATCTTGAGGAATTTCTAACTATGACTGTCAGTGTTTCTGCAAAGGCTAACTGTCTCACTCATGTTTGTGCGATATGCCGTGACATCTGAAGGTGCAAAATAGGATAAAGTTAACCATCTCAATTGTCTGTTTCAACGTTTTAAGTCATCAAACTCACCAGTGTGTTCAGCATGAGAAGAAAAAGTTTTTCTGCCAAGAGAGTTGAAATAACAGCTGTGTTCAGATAAACTGACACTACATGAAGAAAAGAGTAATAACAAGAAGAAACTAAAAGCACATGTCACAAAAGTACTTCAACATTATTGGATTTTTTTTTTTTAAAGAACAGCAAGCACTGGGAGCAGACATCAGAGTCCATGTCTCTCCTTTCCACAGCAAGGGCTATAACTAGTGGGCTATAGAGTAAAACTCTCTTGTTCAAGTCCAATAAATCTTAAATTGTTTTCTACAAAAAAATTGCCTTCAGCAGACTAGCTTGATAATACCACAATAAGAGAGCAACTCAAGATAACATTTTTTAGAAGTTGGGAGATGTGAATGTTGATCCTTTAAAAGAAGAAAACGATACCTTGGAGTTGGTAGGACTAGACTAGTATATTACCAGGGAATGATTCTGCTTCTCCAGTATGATTTCTCCTTGTCTTTTAAATATTTATACTGTTGTTACTGCTTCTAAAGGTCAAAATGTCTCGTTTATGGAAATGTGTGATTTCCTGGCAACTTGGTATTCTGTCTTATAGGTACAGTCATATCAGTTCATGGATTCAGTTCATATTCTGCGGAGGCACATGATGCACTGGCTGAAGTGTATAATGTTATGAAATGCAAATATATAGAATTAACAGAACTGATAATTCCTTGTGTGGAGACATTTGGCTAAATGCATATAGAGGAAAAATTAATATGTCTTGCATAAAATATTTATAATTCCATACATGACGTTTTAAAAATACTACATGTGAATATTCTGCCCTTCAATATTGAACTCAAAGGTATCAGCTTAAACTGAGTATTTACTTTTTTTCCACTGCAATCACTAGAATGAAGATGTAAATGCATCTGAGTAAGAAATGTGAAAGTGGCAAGCAATTAAGAAATTGACAAATGAACAAATTACGAAACAAATCATGACAAATAAACCAATTGGTATGCTGGAAAACTGACAAATTGGCAAATAGCTTGGTAAGAAGGAAGACATGCTTTAAGTTTATTAGAAAGGGCAGCTTAGCTACTCTAGGTTGGAGAAATTGATTCAAGGTCCTTTCAAGCACTGGGTACTAGTCTTTCACTGAGATGTGAATGAGAAAAGGAGTAATGTCTAAGACTAGGAATAGAGGCCTGGACATTCTATAATCAAGTCATGTGAGAAATATTAGCCACAAACTTGGTAGTCTTTGGGCAAAAAACTACTACTTTATTTTTACTGCACATAGTATTTAGATAAAGACAAATAACTCTGTGATACTGTGATACTGTGAACTGATAAACTGATAAAGACAAATAACTCTGTAATGCTGTGATACTGTGATACTGTGAACTCTCCCTCACTTCAATATGTGAAAGCTAGATGGTAGACTGGATATCATAAGTAGCTACTTCATGGAGTATGCAATGGTGTTTAGTAAAAGACTGTGTTACAGAAAAAGCTTGCCCTCTGCCAGCAACCCTTGGGCATCATCCTGAGCCCACACAGTAGAATTTGGAGAGAATGTGATCAATATCACCTTTTATTCTGCATTGCAAGTTTTATCATAAATTGTTTGATTATTTGCCCCTGTGGTTGGTTGAACTTGGCTGACTCCCAGACACCACCAAGCTGCTGTCTCACTCGTCGTCCTCAGCAGGACAGGGAGAGAAGTTAAGGTGGACAAGCTAATGGATTGACATAAGGACAGGGAGATCACTCATCAGTTACAGGCACTGGAGAAACAGACTTGACTTGGGGAAAATTAATTTAATTTGTTAAAAAAATAGAGTAAGATGGTGAGAAATAAAGGTAAAACTAAAAACATCTTGCCCCCACCCATCCTTTTGCCCCGGTTCAACTTCATTCCTTAATTCCTGACTCCTCTACCCCTCCCCTCCCTGCCCTGAGTAATGCAGGGGGGATGGGGAATGAGGGCTGCAATCAAGCGACAGTAGTTCCTCTCTGATGCTCCTTCCTCCTTGTATATTTTCTCTGTTCCAGGATGGATTCCTTCCCATGGGATACATTCCTTCTGAAACTTCACCAAAATGGACCCTTCTCATGGGTTGCTGTCCTTCAAGAACTGGTCCAGTGTGGGTCCTTTCCATATGGTACAGTCCTTCAGGAGCACACCTTTTCAGTGTGGGTCCCACAAAGACCACAGCTCCTGCCAGGAATCTGCTGCTGTGCAGACACTTGATGGGCTGCAGCTTCCTTCAGGCCACGTCTATCTGCTGTGGCATGGCATCCTTCACAAACTCCAGTGTGACTTAATCTTCTCCAGTGTAGTCCTCCATGAGCTGCAAGGGGCTCACCTGTGTCACCATGGTCTTCTCTAAAGGCTACAGGGGAATCTCTACTCTGGTGCACGAAGCATTTTCTCCCTCTCCTTTGCTGACCTTGGTACCTGCAGGGTTGTTTCTCTTACATTCTTCTTGCTCCCCTCTCAACAGCTGCTGTGCATTGTTTTTGTCCGTTCTTAAACATGCTGTCACAGAGACACCACCAACAGCCCCCAGCCTCGTCGGACAGAAGCCACCCCCCCAGCTACCCCACTACCAAAACTTTCCCATGTAAACCAAATACAGGCTAAAGTCACCCAGCAATCCCACCATAGCTGGGAAAATACTGCATGACTCTCAAGGGAGATGTTTGCTCCAGGTACTATATCCCACCAAGGTGTCTGGGCTTTAACAGCATTTAGTACCCTGGCTCAACTTAATTCAAAAACTGCATATCACCATAAACAAATAGAAAGGTGTGTCTTGAAAAAAAAATACACCATCCAAGGGGGAGAGACGATTTGCAGTGAACGCAGATGAGAGGGTTCAGTTTAGTAAGAGAGAGATACTGCTTAAATATTGGAACGGACATCATCTAAAAAAGACCAAAACTAAGTGCAGCCATCATATTTTTTTCCTTTTTCCTTTTTCTTTTTTAAAATTTATTTCAATTATGCCTTGTCAGAAAAAAAAATCATCAAGTTTAAAAAGGAAGATGAAAGTGTAAAATGTATAGAGAAAAGAATGACACAAGAAGGTATATCATAAAAAAGAGGAATAACAGATATTCAGAGGATGAAAATATGTATGAAAATATGTCTAAAACTCATCTTTTCTCTGCTGCAACCTTCCTAGAAGAGTATACTAGAAAAAAAAAAAAAAAGAAACACATCAGGAGGATATACCTCTTATTTCTCTGGAAAGAAAAATTTTCATTAGTTCATGAAATAAGTCAAGAGACTCTTGTTACCACCTCCCACTAGTGGCACAGTTGCACAAAAGCAAGCAAAAGTAAGAACTGTGTAATCCAATGTGTTAGATGACCTCCAGGGCAGTACTGGGAGATACAGCAGATCTGCTCTCACACTTACTGCTCTCTGATCTATGTTTGGGTGACTGCAGCAGTTTCTGAGAAGAACATAAATATTCAATAAAAAATATCATGTTGCAAAACCTGGATATTCTAAAGTAGTAAATGCACCACAAATAAAATTTGAAATGGATTTTAGAAAAACTAAAACTAGTCTGAAAATACTACTCCATAAGGGTACTTCCAGTTTCATGGCTTTTTCATGCCTTGGTGATAATTACCTCAACTAGACAGAAATGGATGGAGATAGATACCTAGAGTCAGGTGATGCAATGTATTACTACAATATCTTACTTTTAAGGCCTAGTCTCCTGCTTTCTATCCCTTCTGTTGAAACCATTGGGAAAGTAAGAGAATTCCAAATGCAGAAGCAAAAATGCTGAATGGGGAGCTGTTTTAGCTTGCCAGTAAGAAAAGCAGAACATGAAGAATAAACCCAGCAAGGCAAGCTCTGTGAATGCTCTTCCTTCATCATCTCTGCAAAGCAACTTGTATCAAAGTCCTGAGGGCACTAATGGGCTTTAGTGGTCCTGAGAATCCTCACCTTAGGACCCTCACATGCACATCCATGGATCTGTGAGCCCCATTTCATCACAGCCCAGGTCCATGGGTCTCGGAGACAGGCTGTAGGTTTACCAGCCTTCAGCTCCAGCTGCGTTGCAGCCACACCTGGGTCTGGCTTGACCTTGGTCACTGCCAACTCTGAGCCCATGAGCAGACATCTGAACCCAGCCACCCAGGGGCTATGTCTGACACTGGGTATCCTCATCAGGCCTGATCTGACTCCTACCCATGGGTTAATATCCCAGCTTGGCCCGTGCTATGCCCTGATGGTATGACACCCT
Organism: Columba livia; assembly: GCF_036013475.1. Classification (NCBI taxonomy): domain Eukaryota; kingdom Metazoa; phylum Chordata; class Aves; order Columbiformes; family Columbidae; genus Columba; species Columba livia. The sequence goes on from NC_088602.1 coordinate 193,920,311, forward strand.
CAGTTTCTAAGTTCTCAAAAGCATACATATTTGAAATAAATTTAGGCTAGAGTAGAATACACTGAGTTCATGTCAAGCACTTTATCTCCAAATAAGAAAATAACCTAATCATGAAGTCTAAATGTTCAGCTACTAAAAAATAGGACAGTTGAGATGGAGGGAAACAATATGATTATTGTTTCATTAATGCACAATAGAGTGATGAAAGCTGGGATTTGGTCTCTGTATGGGTGCCTGACTGTAATACTTAAATATTTAAGAATTATACTGGTTTGCAACTTATCATCCTAAATAAAGGTCTGTCCCAGGAGTCAGAACCTTATTTCAAGGGGTCCAGCAGGTATTTGGATTAATTATATTGAACTCAATGAAAGCATTTTAATTATTACTTGTCTAATTGAAGTAACAGTCTTCCCTCAAAAACAAGACATAAATACAAAGAAAATCTATTAAATCTATTAAACAAGACCAATTTCTTCAAGGGTTTCAGCCTACAGTTGCTCTTCTGTGATACTTTCTACTCTCATATGAGCCTCAAGAATAAAAAAAAAAAACATTGTAATAATTCTAGAGGAAAAGCTTGTAGCTTATGTGAATAAGTGTTTATCATATCATTGTCATAGTATTAACCACATGTATGAACTCTTCTCAGCTTGAGGAGTAGAAAAAGCACAACCATACTGAAATATTAATGACCAGCTTATACATATCTCCGAATAGAGATATCCTCCTTTCCTTTCCCCAAAATTGTATCGCTCAGTGGGGAAAAAGCCATCAAATTCAGTGAGCTAGCAAAAGTGCAAACAAGAGCATGTTACCAGAATAGTAACCTTCATTTTGTCTTGGTACAGAGTTTACATACTTGTTCTCTAAAAAAAATTTAATGCAAATTATATAAACTATTATAGTAAAAATCCTGTAATATAACATTTTCAGTTGCACAATAACCATTCTGAGTTTCAGGGAAGCAACAAAACTACTCTTTCTGCGTATTTTGAGGTGCGTACCGTTCACCTCTCTGAAACAAGAGTTTCCTTGCATTTATACTGAAAAAAAAAGTATCAAAGGGACAGAGATGCATGACTCTACAGCCCTGTTGGATAATAAACAGCCCTAAGAAAAGGATGGCACTTCAGAAACACTCTGACCATGTGTTCTACTGGTAAGTGGTTAAAAATACACTGGCATTAACTGCATTAATTGTTGATACTGTGTGTTTCAGAGCCCATTCCACATCGTTTCTCAAGTGAAGCACAGGTGCCTAACACAGCTTTTTGGATTCTTTTCCAGGGTCCTGTTGTCTAAAAGTTTCTGCATCTAACTTTTCAATGAACAAGTGTCTTTTGGGATCTGACTCTTTAAGACAGAAGAATCTGTATTTAAAACAAAGAGGCCTACCCTATTTTTCATACTTACTTCAATCTTCATCAACTTTATCAATATCTCTGCAACAACTGAAATCATTACAAGGTCTGCCTTCAGCTTCAGTGGGACAAGAAGGCTGTTTTTGTTTGCAGTGATATCCAGAGTTAAGGAGACACTTTGCCTTTCAGCTAAATTGTTTTCTTTTTTTTCTGGGAGATGTCCCAGTTAAGCAAATACTCTGATGAAGTGTGTCCCATTTAAATGGAGATGGCAGTATTTCAACCTTCATACCCGGTAAGAGTAACAAATGCAATACAGAAATAATGTCCAAGAAACTGTTTAGTCTTCTAGATGAACACAACAGTTTTATTCTCTTATTCAGCTATCTTTTATTAGGTTAACTGGTTCAGAACTGAATATACATTCCTGACAGAAGCTTGTATATTTTCCAATGTTTCCTTGACTGTAAGACCATGTTAGTTGCCCTCCCTGATAACTCTTTTGTGTTAACTGCCAAGCAGTTATTGATGACTTTTTTGAAACTGCCATTGCAAGAACTGTAATGAATTGCTCTTTTGCAAGGTCGTAGATCAGCTCAAAGATCTCTGTTTATAAAGACTGCTTAAATCTATCATTAACGTACTAGGTTGCCTAAGAATCATGCCCTCTATGCATTCTTACCCTCTGTCCTTTAGCTTATGAGCTTTCATTATTGTCAGAAAACATAGGAAAACGCATTTTGAAAAAATCAGCCTTGAAAACTCCCTGTGATAGAAAAAGACAAAAAGGTCACAGAAGAAAACTGTGTGCAAACCTCAATTTGCATTATCGACTGCCAGTGTCTCAGAAGACCCACTTTAAAGTGACCGACATCTTTTTTCCTGGTAGCAGTATGTAAATGAGCAGAGTATTGGGGTTATGCACTAGTTTCACCTCACACAAAGTCAAACGTCATTGTACTGGATGTCAGGAGGAGCAGATAGGTACAAGTTGTCCTTTTCACCTATATACAGTCCTCAAGGACTTACAATTGAAGTGACTTTAGAGCTTGTCAATGGCTGCAAGTGTATATACAAGATATTCCTTGTAATAGGCTTCAAAAAGAATGTGCTAGATTTGATGATTTCTTTCTTCTAGGGTTTCTCTGATTTACTAAATAAACAAAACCAAACAAAGAAGAGCTTCCAAAACTTTACCTATCAGAAAACGCAAATGAAAGCACTTTGAGGAATTCACGATATTCTTGCTTCAGCAGTGACTCAAGGAACAAACTGTATAATCATCATGATAGTATAAAGCCTTTCTGTTTTTCCACATTACTGTTGACTACTCTAGAAGAAAAAAGGGATGTCAAGATGAAAGAGGCTGTGGTAGGGAAGCAAACAGAATAAGCAGAATCTTTTTAAGGATGAGGGGAAGGAAGACTGGACTGTTAGATTTCTCTTTTGAAAGAGCAGCAAACTACCAGAACTTGGTTATTATAATGCTGAGCCCATCCCTGATGGCCTATGTACAGTAGCTTCTCCTTTGTTACTAAAATATTTTGCTCTCCTTCTACCCTTTTAAGAGAACATGATTCACATGTCTATGAATGTTGGATGAAAGAAGAGGTGAGAATGATGGGAGTGTAACAGGAGAAATGGTGTTTTGAATTGCTGCAAATATCTTGGCTCTTGAGAATCACACAGAATCACACAGAATCACAGAATGTTTGGGTTTGTAAGGGACATCTGGAGATCATCTAGTCCAACCCACACCATAAGACCAGCTGCTTTAGCTGGACACACTGTCTAGCCACAGGCACACTATTACAAAATACCATTTCCATATATTAGGAGTCAAAATCATGCATGTTTCTGACCTTCATAATTCATCCTGTACAGACCTGACCTCAATCCTGAGTGGACAGAACCTATTTTAGAAGCCAAACTCTTCATGCTAGCCCCATGTCCTCGAAGAACATTTGTCTTCAAAAATTTATCAACAGATTAAGAACATTCAGCCACTGGTTTACACTGTAACTGTACTACGTTAAGCTGAGTAGCTCTTGTGATTTACTTCCTCCCTACACTAGACTTCCGCTAACAAGTATATGCTCAGTTGATGCTCCAGGGCAGCAGGTGACTTTTCACTTCTGATCATAGTATACAAACGTTTGTAGGCTAGCTTATAGAATCATAGAATAATTTGGGTTGGAAGTGACCTTCAAAGGTCGTCTAGTCCAATGCCCCTGCATTGAGTAGGGACATCTTCAGCTAGATCAAGTAACTTAGAGCCCTGTCCAGCCTGGCCTCGTGCTCTAACTAGTTTGTGGGTTAACTTCTTTTATTCCTGTGCTCAAAGTGTCTGCATTTGCAGAGGAGCAACTTTAGAAAGGCCATCATTCTTCGTCAACATAATCTCTTAGACTGGAGTGGAAAGATCTGCCCAGGAGAACAACAGAGTGATCCAATAGCATTCTACAATGTCTTGAAGGTCAGTTACATGGGTTGTTCACCCAAGGCCATTTCAAAAGAAGCAGGCAATATACTAAGGACCCATGGCCAGAAGTTGCAGCTTCGACTCATTTTGATCACTCATTTTGATCACTCATTTTGATCACTGTGGAAAACTTTTTTCATTAGGAGGTAAGTGCAATGTAAAAACAGGTGTGCACAGAGGTTTCGTAATCTCTACTCTTGAAGAGTTTCGAGGACACTGCTAGACAAATCTGTGGATGACCTGACACAGTGTCTGTGGCAGTTCTTATTTTAGCAAGTGGCTGGACTAGATGTCTTCCAGAAGTGCTTTCCAATGAATACTTTTATGATTTTGCAAGTGTTGAGGCATAGGTCAGAAAAAACCTCACATCAGGAAACATTCCTAATTGACAGTTTACTCATAGCCACTCTACGTTTGGTGGCCTATTTTGTTTGTATTTTCTTGTCACTTATGAGTTGGGTTTTTTGAGACGAAGAGGTGATTCTGAGGGAGGTACAACAAATGCTGTTATGACAAACGTTTTTGTGAATATGCACCACATGGATCTGTGGTGCTCTGGAGATGTCCTAGAACCTTCAATGTACAGGCAAATGAGCATTCAAGCCAAAGGCCGCCTTCAGGTGCCCTACAGTAAAGCATGTTTAGTGTAAATGATAAGATCAAGTTTTCTTCTCTTCTAATGCAGTATCTTAACAGTGAACAAACAAAATATAATTCCATGTCCAATAAATGTCAAGAACAGATATGAATTTTAGGTTTTTAAGTAGCTAAAATAAAATAACAAGGTTCTCCTTATGTAAATAAAATTTCTTAATTGTGATTTATTCTACATACTTTTTATAAATGGAAAGTAAATAGCAAGTTAAAATGTAATTATAAATGTAGTCTTTTGAAATCTCATAAAGAGCTAAACAAGCATGGGCTAATTTTAATATGTATGTAGAAAACCTTCAGAAAATTTATAGGTGTCACTGGAAATCAAGTTGACCCTTTAGTGTCATTTCTCTTCAGTTCAGTCTCTCCAGTGAGCTGGATGGCACTAAGAAATATACAATTTTTTCTGATATCAAAAAATCTTGTTTAAAAAGGGAAAAAAAGAGAGGCCATTTTATGTCACTTGGAGTTCTGAAACAGTGTAACACTGAAAGTAGTTTGTAATTTTGTAATATAGCCAATTAAATGAATGATGGAACCTTTTCTATTATTAAAGAAGGACAAATAACTTGTGCCTGAAATTTGTCATACAGGATTTAAGATAAGGAAAGATAATAACAAGAACCAAGGATGATTTCAAAAGTATTTGAGTAAGAAAAAAATAGTGATAATAAAAATGAATACTTTCTTATAGTAATTTAAAATTCAAAGAGAATTAATGATACAAATAAGAATACTAAGGTCTCCATCACTACAGGACTTGCATTTTCTTGTTCCTTACTGTTCAGGAGATCTTGAATGCATTAGGTATCTCAAAGCTTATGTTTACAAAGTGACAGAGAATCACAGTCAGGGTTTCACCTATTCTGTCAGACTGTGGGATATGAACCAACTCCGTCTCTGAATCTTTATGGCTGTGTTAACATACCACTTATCTCACTGGATGGACAGGACAAGCTGTTGCTAATAGTAAGTGCTGTAAGGTTGCATTTACATTAAAAATAGTACAGAATTGTAAGATCATTTTTTCAGAGTAAAATTGTACTGTGGACCTGATGTCCACTCTATCTGCCTTTAGATGAGTTTTACTACAGCTCTAGTCCTATATTATGCATTTAGTGTCCATAGGAGTTGGAGTGCACTAATTTTTCTCCAGTAGGTCATCTTCTAAGTCTAACAAATGTTAACAAATTAAAGCTAACAAATTAAACACTAATGAATGAAAACAGAGGTTATGGTTAGTATTCTGAGTTATACAGCTGTAAGACAAGTACTTGACAGACTAGAAAAGTGAACAGCTGAAGAACTGTCTGCATCTCATCATGTAGGTCTGCAGAGAGTAGGGGTAGGATTTATTCTGAGCCACCTATACTAAAAATACAGTCTGTTTGGGCATTTGAATCCTGCTTGAACTACATTTCTCTCCTCCACTGCATAACATTTAGCAAGACAACTGTCTTTATGCTTAACAGTTGATACAGACAGATCCCCAATTGCAAAGTGATGTGACACAAATACTGCTTCCTGAGACACACAAATAGGTGCCTGATTGCAAACGTCTCATGTTAACCTGCAACAACATTTCATTTAAATTCATGTTGTTTTTTGTTTTGTTTTGTTTTGTTTTTTTCTGAACAGATGCTGTGTCTTATTCTCCCCCAGGTAACCTGTGTTATCACACATAGCACCAGCTAAATTGACAGAAGTCTATTCCAGTACAGGGTTAACTTTTTATTACAAAATCCTACTTACTCTTACCTCAAGGAAAAATGAAGCCCTACAGTTCCTCTTTACTTGTACAGTGACTTAACTAGCTTTGAGTGGAATTACTCATTTCTGTCCCACTAAGTCTAGCTCCCCAATGGACACTCGGTTTTCCAAGGACAAATCCTCTCTTCCTCTTTGTTTAAGATAACTTCATAGCATCTCTTACTTACCTGTTTTTATTTTAAACCAAATTAATTCAGTTGAAATATAAAAGATAGGACATTTTTTTCTCCCAGAAGGCTTCTTTGACACATGATCTAATTAAATACGTATTTAGCTTAGTACATTCTTCAAAGCCTAAATGGCCATATTTCCATTCACATTTTGAAGAGTGTCACAGCATTTTATAAATTGTTTATCACAGAGAAAGTATTTATTGTGCATACATCTGATAAAGCTAACAGCCTGTGGTGTGACATGATGTATTTGGCAGAAGGACAGTCTTTCTGATGACGCCTGTCCTCACTACTGCCCTTATCAGTTCGTTACTTTTTCTATTGTGTTTTCTTTAGAGTGAAATAAAAACAAAGCAAAACAAAACAACAAAACCACGCAATCCGCCCCATATCAAACTATAAAAAAGTGATTTTTCTGCTCATCTAATTTTTCCATAGACTGCTATGTCTACCCATTTTCTAAACAACATTTTTGAAAAGTTTTCATGCATTTTTCCTGTCCCTTCTCTGAATCAAGAGAGTTAGCAGCTCTCCTGTGATTTGTGCACTGTGATGTAGCTCTGCAAAAAAACTAACTCTATAATAAAGGCAAATTTAAAAACATTATCAGTATGAAGTATATTGAGTAAAAATGGGATTTTTTAATTAATCAGTAAAAAAGAAGATAAATTATGTAGAAACTGAGTGTGGAAATAGAAGGGTCAGGTCCCATGTATAGGGTCCATAAAGTCTCATTAATTTAAAAATAATATATAAGCGATAACTGGTGTATTCTATCACTGTGTTAAAATCTGGTGATGTACTTAAATGAAAACAGATTCTATAGTTATAAATATATGAATAACTATATAATTTTTTTTCTCTTTCCAAAGTGCTCCTACTTGTATTAAGCAGAGTAGAAAAAACTGCTGAATGTACTAGATGTAGCAAGTTCTCCAATTGTTAAACTTTTAATGAAACCAAACCATGATAATTCCTTAAGATTTCTTGTACTCACTTATCTTTTGGGTGAATAAAGTGCTATTAATTGCATTTATGTGCTTTAAATGAAGTACATCTGATGCTTTTTACTGATGGTTTGCCAGCCAATTTGCGTTATAATGAATAAAATCCCAAGAATCTTACATATGGTGGAGACTTAGTGTGGTCAAAATGCAAATATACATATGAAGTTCTTACATTTGACATATTGCGTAATTACACTTTAAAATGAAGAAAACTGTAAAGGTTAATCAAAATTAGCATTTTATTAACCTGAATTCTAGTAAATCCAATGTCAATCCATGTATTCCACACGACAGAAGATTTAGTTTTATTTGGCATTATTTGACCATTGAAATTGGAGGTTCACCACATGACCAAGTTGCAAATCCCTTTGAAAAGTAGGCACACATTTTCAGACAGCTGCATTTTCCCATAGCATAACTTGTTCTTTGTTATACAACTTTGTTATGTAACTTGTAACACAAGGGTTTTTTAATAAACTTAACATCTAAGTCATCCGTTCAAATGCGTATCTATAGTACCCAAAATGGTGCAGCATCAAGGCTGTTCTGTAAGTGCTGCTACAATTAAAATGGATGGTATTGTAAGCTCTTGCATGTTTTAGATAATATTTGCTACATAAAGGAAAATACTGTTTAAACACCACTTTCTTGTGAAGAAAAGCAATGCTGTGTTGCAAAATGTCTGATTTCCATACTTGGTATGAACAGATGTTAACAGGAACAGTCATTATATTAAGCTGCTTTAATTAAATATTGACAGAACAACCTTAGTAGCTGAATTTATTAAAACTGCATGGGGTCTGATTAGCAATTAGTAGATTGATATATTCATGATTATTTGTGTGTGACTGTAAACAATCAGACTGTAGAGAGAATATTTCTCACATTATAATTCGTGTTATCCTTTACTACCATTTGAACCCAGGAAATTTCCCACTGGATTAGCAAACTGAGTTAATGACTCCATTAAATTGTTCAAAAATTTGTGTTAGTTCTTAGAACATTCTGTTACCACTGATTCTTTTAAGAACTTCCCTGGCAAACACTTGTAACAGAGTTAGATGTAGCAGCCCCAGAACGCTATGTTGGGAAGAACTGATAACAACATTTATGAGAGTACTTTTCCCTCAACAAAGCAGGTAGATAAGTTAGTCAAAGCAAAAAGCAAAATAAGATTCCTTTATTACAGGAAGACATTGTTCTCTAAGTCTAAGAAAATTAGCACATCCATGCCATTCTCTTTAATAACTTTAACCTTTCACAAGGAGGTTGAGAGGTTTCTGAATGGTACTAGCTGTGCTTCTAATCAAAATAATTGCATGCTAGCTGTTTCATTGATTTAAAGAAGTTAGGTAGTATTGTTTCTTTGAAATAAACTTTTTATTTAATTTAGAATGTCTCTGGAAGGTGAATAATTACCTACTGTTAGTTTAAACTTATTTACATGACTTCTAAATGTAATAGATTTAATTATTACAATTAGGTCATAGAAAAGTACAGTATACGCCTGCAATTATATTGTTAAGCCAAACTTTTATAATATTTTCTTTATTGCTGTGTTCATGCATAAGCACAGTTATGCTCACATCTTTGTTATCTTCCATAAGTGCATAATGGAGGTAAAAGCAATCATTAATATGTGTCCAGATTTTTACTTCAGGCTGCTGCAGGGCACCTCCATCTACTTGGCATCTACAACCTAAACAGCCTTTCAAGGGCTGGAGAAGAATCCAAGATTTTCTGATAAAATAAAGAAAAAGAAGGCGGCTTTCTGCTTGTATAATAATGTTTTTGCATACACACATTCAGACAGAAGCTGTTTTATTTCAGACTCTTCTCTACTGAAGTAAATGCACATCCACTTCTCAAACCACAGCAGTGCCTGCCTGCCTGGTCAGTGGTCTGCTCTCCACTTCTCTGTTCTGTGCCCATGCCAAAACACGTTCAAGACATAATGCTTCTGAAAGCAATTTCAAGGCTGAGCATGCCTCTGTCACCAGGAAGGCCACTTGCTTGCTTTGAGAAGACAGAGACCTGGCATCTGTGCTCCAGTGTCTTAACATGAATCAGTCATTGGGAGGGGACTTGATTACATCTAAATTGTACTGCAGTCACAAATAGATACACTTTAGAACATCAACAGTACATTTTGCTTAGCTCTTTGAGCAGCAGAACTATACTGAGACTTGGCTAAAGCTGAACCTTAATATGTCATTTTCTTTTTCTGCAAGTCTTTGTGGTGGAGTTTTTAGTCTGTTGTCTCAGAGCTCAACATCTCATTTACATCTCTGTCTGAAAGGATCTTCTGAAAGTTCTTACTTGATTTGTTAAATTATATTAGTACCTTTACCTGGTCACAAAAGATCTATAAAGGCCACAGACATATTAACAAGTCAGCAAAATTTCAGTGGGTGGAAGTCTTGGTCTTAATAATTAAAAGCTGCTGTGTGTTTATTCCTGTAAAATTCTGAAGTTCATTAGACTAATATTAAATGAAAAAGTGGAATTTTGCTTTTAGTATGGTTTTGCTTTTCAATAATTGTGTGAAAGCTGAAATACTTTGTGTCTCTGTGTGATTGTCTGAAGCAGTGAGAGAAACTAAGTTTGGAACTCAGCACCAGTAAACGTAGATCTATAGTTGTAGTAGATTTGAGTAATACTGCAAACAATTTACTCAGGATTAATCTTTGTACTCTAGAGGAAACATTCTCTTACAGGTGTATTCCAAGGAAACAGATAAGAAATGTCACGGTTTAATTTTAAATTATAATTTTTTGAAAGCATAGAATACATAGGCTTTGTGTTAGGAAAGCGTCTACAACCAGGGACTGGTGCAAGAAGTAAATAAATGCAATTAAGTGGTTTGCTGAATATTGCTGTAGTTCCCAGAAAATAATGTAATTTGATTAAGTAAGTTTTCAGTGATGACAGTTGGGTTTATTTAAATCAAAACACGCGAACTTACGAATTTAAATGGAAAATTAATATAGTTCTTCTCTTAGATATAAAAGAAATAAATACGAAAGAGAAAGGTATGTAGTTCCTAGCTATACACATGATCCAACTGCCAGTGAAATTCAGCTTCGCTTTTGACTTTATTGTCTACTTTTCTGGATGTATGTTAACTGTGATCCTACTTATACTGTTTTTACTTAAGCAAATCTCTGACTCACTTAAGTAAGACTTTTGCTAAAGTAAAGAACTCAGGATTTTCCCTTAAATCTAGTAATTGATAGACAGAAGAACTGCATTTTTTTTTTTTTTGAGTGGTTTTATTTGCCTGTTTTTTTTTTTTTTCCTTTTTGCAACTTAGTAGTATATTAATAGCATGTTTTTAAGTAATTTCTCCATCCAGAAAGTCAGTGCATCAATTATACCAAGGTATTCATGTTTACAGAATTGGCTTGAACTGACACTACACACCACTCATCAGTGTCAAATTCTATATATGTAGAAATCATGCAATCATCTTTTGGAAATGACACAATCTATTTTTACTCACAGGTGTCATTAAAGACAAAGTTCTGCAGAAATTATACTAAAAATCTGCCAAAGGTTAGAAACAAATTATTTTTTCCTATTAAACTATCCCTTACAACTTAACTAAGGATTAGTGGGGAAAACAATGGAAGAAAATGACTATGAACTTTTATTACATCCTGCAAATGATCTCTGTGAGGTAAAAATATCACCCATCCCATAAAGTCAGTTTTCAGAAGCACATACTATAATCCAACATGAAGAAGCATGAATAACCATTGCTGAAGTTGTTTAGTGTGCACTTACTTGTAACAGAATGAAGGCTCATTATGCCATTCCAAAACAGGAATGCAAACTGTGAGAATGTAATAAGGTTTGGGTTTTTTAAAAAGTTGTTTTTTTTAGCATTTTAGTAGAAAATGGCTTACATACTAAATGCATTTTTCGAATGTTACTGGGGCAGTTATGCAGTTGGTTCTACGACTTACAGGAGCAGTTTAGACAAAGCATACCTAAGAAGAGAAAGAGCGTTCTAGCAAATCAGTTTGCTAAAGGTGAAAGTGCCAATATTACATGTTTTTGTAAGCTACTTAGAAAGACTGTACCAGATGCAGTCTGCTATATTGCAGACTGAAGTTATTTGCTTTAACTGGCGAGCTACTTATAATTTTCACAGACAGATAAAGCCGTATCTTAAGTATAGTTAGGGGATTTTTTTTGTCTCTTAATACTCCATTTGGTGAACTATTCCAAAATTCATATTGTGTTAGAAATCTGTTTCTACTTCCTGTCCTAGCTTAATTAACAGACCGTTTATATCAATTTTTTTCTAGTGATGATATGATTCTTTGGTGTGATCAGTTTTTCCTCTCTGTTTACCACCTGCTCTATTTACAGGCTAAAATTAGGGGTGAAGATGAAAGCCTTCTCTGGCTTTAGTGAGCTAACCTGAGTAATTTGAGCTCTCAAATTTCTTCTTATATCATTGCTCATGGTTTCAGTCATGCTAACAGTTTGACTCTGTTCCAGTTTGAATTCACTTTCATTGAAGAACAGTGGCCAGAATTGTCCAGACGAGGTTCCAAGTGACTTGTACAATGCCACTAAGACAGTTCCACTGGACTTGATGTGGCTTAAGCTGTTGTTTAAAAAAACAACAACAACAACAACAAACAAAAAACAATAGAAAAATCAACATGGCACATTTTAACTGGACTAATAAATGGCAAAATGACTGGAGTCTAAATACAACCCCTAAAGAAATCCTTGCCAGGCAAAAATATTGTCAATATTGATCCCAAGAGGTCAATAACTAACTATATACTATTTACTATGCATAAATGATATGCCAATTTTTAGATAAGACAAAGTAGAAAAAGCCATACTAATGAAAAGAGTAGGTAAATATCCAAAATTATATGATATATTTACTGATAGGAGTCCAAGAAAAACAAAATGTTTAAAAATGAACAAGTAAAACTGGATATCCAGGACCAAACAGGTTCATACATACAGAATGGCAATGTTAGTTTAAGAAAGAATGAGTCTTGTATGTGCAATCAGTGTGTATTAGCTCAAATGACTATCCAGTGAGATGCAGAGGTTCAAAGGGTTAATATAAGCTGCAGATGCAGATTTACTGAACTGCATACAAGCATAACAGTATTTTTCATGTAATCAAACACAGAGGTAACAAAACCCAAGACATGAAAGTTTGACAAACCTAGATTAGAAACAGTATTATTTTAACTATGAAGATAAGAACTTCTGGAATAATTTCTTGACAATCATGATTAAATCAACATTAATGTCAAACAGACCTATTCAGAAAAAGATATTAAGTAATACTTTTCTATTGTCAGACATGCTTTCCTCCATTACACACATCCATTTTGGGTACAAAACAATGTAACTATGAACAGCCTGAGACAAACCTCTGCTGCAGGTGCATAAGCCATCTGTGATGCACTCCTGTCATTCAGGAATGATGGCTATTAACAAGTTTCACAGCCTATGAAATGTGTAATATAAAAGGGCCACTACTGCTGAGGTAGCTTCTAAGAATTTAGCAACTAATATATTAAATATTCTAGTGGAATTATTTAAAAGCACTTCAGTAAAACTGTAGAAAACAAAAAATCCAAGATTCAAAAAAGTAGAAAACTGATGTTGATATAGTAATATCTAGCTAAAAGTGCTTTTCAGCAGGTAAAAATACCTACTGGTGCTTACCAGGGATATCATTACACTTGCACAGCTGTGCATTGCAGTCTGGCATTTTATGACATCAAAATTCATTATGTGAAAGAAGATGTCTATTGCTAAAATAATTAATTGCAGTGATGTGGTAATTCTCACATTGCAATTGTCTTCAATGTAATTAATTCACATATGAATTTTGTGTTTTTATTATTTCTACAATTAAAATACTGGCCACCTGAAATTAGAATACAAATTAGCAGTAGGGCATCTCGAACATAAGAAATGAACATCTGTTTTTGTAAATTAAATGTAGCAGAGTCCTAAACATGATAGGCACTGTGTCAAAATCTGCAAAATCTGATGTTGCACAATTGTTGTTTGTAATTATCTTAGTGCTCCACCTTTTCTTTAAACCATTGTTCGCAGTGCAACAATCATGACTCAGCTAATGACTGATTTCAGGTGTACTGAAGTACAAACTAAAGGATTTAAGTAAAACATGTGGAGACTGAGTATATATATATATATATATATATATATATATTTAATATACAGATTTTTCACTTCATAAAGTGGAGATAAATGAGGTGTTTCAAACTCAGTGTCTCTTTCGCTTACTAGTGAAACCTATACAGCATTATCTGAAGTTCTTTATAAGTTTGAAAATTCAGCATTGATTGTCCAGACACCAGCTATTTTAAAAGTCTTATAACAAAGTTATCTAGATTTGTTGATTAAAATATATCCAGCTCCAATAATTGCTGTTCAATGTGTTCTTAATTACTGCCCTAATGCAAACAAATCCAGAGTCCTTGTAATATATATACACATAAGTATATATGTAATATATGTCTTCCTCAGCTACAGAACAAAAATATTTATTGAATGTTAGTATTATAATTTGTTTTACTTCTAACTGGTAATTAGCCATTGTTAATGATGTATTAAAAATTGTAACTATTCTCTCTAGCTCTGCTGGCCATACATTTGTCTATGTTTTCCTTTATGAGCTTTCTGCAATTTCTAGCTTATAGTTTATGCTAAACATTATCAGTTTTTTCTTTATTGAATTTTTTACTGTTGCTTTCTCTTTGCCTTTTGGGCAAAGCTGTTTCTTAACAAAAACCAAGACTTTCAGGGAATCTAGTAAAATCTTTTTAAGCAGCTGCCAAGTATTGATTGTATTATGGTGTTTATGTTCTGTCTCAGTGCAACTGACTTATAATTGTTTTCCACTTTGTGAAATTGGCACCTCTAGAGTATAAAACAGGCATCTCTTACCAGCTGTGATTTCAGTCTTTTTGCAAAAGTAGACAAGTTACAACCACTAAGAACTAATCAACAACTAACTTTCAGTTCTGTGATCTGCCCACCTCTATTCCTTGCAATGAAGTCTGAGGTAAAATTCAAGTCACAGATTATGCAGATTCTTGATTCTCCTTAAAACTACCAATTGCTTGATCCAAGTGTTTACCAATTGCAAAAAACAGTTTTATACCAGTAACCCCAGGCTTTTAGCACAAGCTGCAGTTCCTCTTTCTTTTTTTTTCTCAGTATGTTATTGAGAGTGCTTAATGAGCACATCTCTTTCCTAATGGGATGTTTTGGTCTTTAGCACACACCTTCTTTAGTACAGTTTGAATTTTATCCATTAGGATACCAATCTGTAAGTATTCAAGAACATTTGGAACAGAGTTTTCAAAGAGCTGGAGGTAAGACCTTCAATTTCTTTTGTTTCTCATTTTGCCTATATAAGCTTTCCTAAGCAGGTTGTAATTTGTGATTTTGACATTCTAATAATGTTATTCTACCTCCTAGCTTTCAGTGATACCAACAAGATTGAATTTATGCTCATAAATGAGCAGTTTATGAATTCAAATTTTCCCTGTTTAGAAGCCAGTCTCTTGGCAGGCATATATAGGAAATTAAGTATGGTGTTCTTTTAATGAATAATAGCAATTTAGTGAATTTCCTTCTTGATATTTTGATTCAGTGCTACAGGAGTGATTATTTTTTCTCTTTCTCCTTTTGTTGCTAGTTCAATGCCACATTGACTCAATCAACCAGGTGGTCAGCTAGAGGATTTTTTCACCCTTTCACTGCAATAAAGCCTATTCAAAATTACATGTCACTCTCTTAAAATAAAACATGGACCATTTACCAAAGCTATCTTATTCAATTCACTGATGGATGTTTGCTATGAAAATCTTTCCTTCCATGAATGAAGATTCCAGAAAAGTGTGTTTCCAAATGAAGAAAAAAGCTCATTCATTTCAAATAATTCCTGATTTCTTACATCTGTTGGATGGTGTTAAGGTTCAAGGCAAGGCAGCAATAAACCGTGGCAGATGCTCCCTGTTACCCTATTACCTCCCACCACCCCTTCCTTTAGATCAGAAAGATGATGGGAAAGATAAGAGGGAAGGAATAGAGACTTAGACTTCAAGTTGGAAGGTGTTAAAGGGTTTTACTAATGCTACTAATAAATAGAGAACATATATATATATACATATATATATAAAATGTACAAAACCAATCTTGAGTCCTCGATGTGGAGCTGGCGTCACTCCATCAGTGGTGGAGCTGGGTGTGCGGAGCTGGCAGCTCCAGCAGCTGCAGCTCAGGCCCCCAGAACTCATGGGTGGGACTTCACAGCAAACCAGAAACTGTTTGCAGGGATGCGGGGCCTGAGGCCTCTAGATCGCAGGCAGAGTCCTCTCCAGGTGCTGGCCACAGTCAAGGGGCAGACAGACTCCTGTGATCACCCTCTTATATAGGGGGTAGGATGATTATGGGATGGAATACTCAACTGGTCAATTTCAGTCATCTGTTCCATCCACCCCCCCTTGAGCACGCCCCTCTCACAGTGGAAGGTGGGAAAACTTGAAGAGAGTTGGTCTTGTTTTTAACAGAACCAGGACAGATGGGAAGTCCTTACTGCATCCTTGCATGTTCCTTTATGATACTATAAAGAGCTAAAAACAGGAGGTAGCTTGTTTACAGCAAAAGCAGAACATTTTGAAGGTTTCCATGATTGGCCACAGATTTTAAATAAAAGAAATATAAGATGAATTTATCCTCTGCTCTCTTGTTTACAATTTCAGTGTAGAGCAGAGTTGCGAGTAAAGATGAAGATATTTATTATCTATTCTGCGATCACTTAAATTGTGCAGAAGCAATCTCAGTGATACTCATTACTTAGTCTGTAACTATCACAGACTTTGTTGTTTACATGTACAGGTTGGACGTGAATCAATGTAATCACCCTAGTTATTACTGAAATTCATCTTCTCAAGCCATTACTTTTTACCTTTGGATCAATATCACGTTCTGTAGGACTAAGTCCAAGAAGCTGCATGACCCACCACACTAATCTGTGGGAGCGTGAGTATGAGGCTGACAGGACAGACATTTACAGACCTTTCTGAGTGATATGCAGTGTTGAACAATTATGATGCTTCAGTGAAATGCTTCTACTTAAGAAAAAAAGGTCGGTTGTCACTTCCTGTTCTGTTTATGCTGTATTTATTTCTAATATCTCAAAACTGAGTGAAGCAGAGATTTGGTAGATTCGGTGTTGTATCTGTATGGGCTTTTTTACACTTTTTTTTTTTTTCTCTGGGCTTTACTCCCATATCTGCTGAGAAGTCCGATATCTGAAACAGCAGTTCAAGCTCTCCTTGTGGGTAAAGATCCTTGATTTACTTCAATATTGAATGATAAAATATTAGGTCCAACCTATAAATGAACTCAAGTATGTTATTTCAAACTGCTGTCTGAGAACCACATTCCAGACTCTAAGACAGAATGTGACTAAAATTTTGTAGGCGTTCCTCATTTTTTACTTGATGTTTCTGTAAGCAGACAGGGTCACAACTTTACCATGTCCAGAACTAACTTAATCTTGAATATCCTGAGAAGCCATACACTCAGTTCATGCCCAAGAAACACTAAATTATTCCGCAGTCACCAAAAGGACTTGTTACACATAGAATAGTGCTCAAACACCTCGAACACCTGCACAGGTTTGTAGTACACTCCAAATGCATTGGGAGAACCTCCATCTAAAACCAAAAATATGGGGATTGTTTTATTATATTTGACACCTCCTCTTATGAAAATATCTGTTTGTTAGAGCATCCATGGGTGTGAGGCCCAGAGTCAGTTGCTTCCTTTCCCTGAAGGAGATTTATTTCCCACTAAGCAGGAAGGAGCTCTTTCCAGAAAAAAAACTGCAGGCTTTTTGTGGGAAGGCAGATATTGTCCATTCTGACAAGCCTCTACCATTAAACAGGAGAAAAAATAAGTATTGACAAAAACACTAAGTCAAGAAATACTTTAGGGTGCTATGATAGTCAGGTGGCTGAAGAACTGATCCACTTAGGAGAATAAATTTAAGAATTTCTACTCCTAATTACCTCTATTTAGTTACCTTTATTTAGCAGCATCTTGAGTGTGCTGATTTCAGATGTCACTCAGCTTAGGCTGTTGATAGGTTGGGATACCATTCTAGTTTAACTGGGATACCATCCTAATTCAACTTTCCTTGCAAACTGTGGGGAATCTAAGGAAATAACACAACGTTTGGGATCTCAGGAAGGTGTTACATTGCCTACATCTTAAATCCAACATTTAGAAGTCAGCATAGCTATTAATTGTGTTTTGAAGGCCTTTCAGATTGTAAAAAGACTAAACATATGCTAAGTTGAAAGAGAGCATCTTAGGTTTGAAGAAAACTCAAACGAAAATACAAATACACTGTTCTGAAAGAGCTAGGTTTGAGTTGCATTATTTTCTCTACTTGATTTCCATCACACCATTTAAGCTGTTTTAGCAAACACATTACTTTATTTACAATGCATCACTACAATATTTATCGTTGTAATCAAATCTGCAGCTGGTTTTCTTAACTGAAAATTCAGTACTAGCTTGTTCATAAACAGCAGTGAATCTTCTTAAATTTAAATATAGTGCTTAAGACAATATGCTCATCAAAAAAACCCCACAAAAAACAACCCCATTCTGTTTCCATTTTAGGAGATGTGCTTGCTGCATGCTAATGTTGAGTTCTATAATGTTTTCCATTGAAACATCATATAGACTGTATTTTGTTAGAAAATATGTCATAATGTTTTCTGATATTTTTAGATGAGCTAAAATGTATATCTGTTCTTAATCTATTCCCTTTGCTGAGGCAATATACATCCTCAGCAGCATATTTAACCAAATGGATTTTTTTTCCTTAGCAGATCAGACTGAGTTCTGCTGCAGGCATAGAACTTCCTATTTAAATGACAAATGTCTCTGCTTGCAGATTTCAAAACACACTTATTGACTGTTTCATCTTGTGTAAACAAATAATCGGCCCATCACCACTATGGTAGGGAAAGTGGAAGAATAAAAGGGAAAGGGAATTTTTGGGACAACTGCCAAATGTTGCATTACTTTGAATGAAAAACAACTTGTTTGCTGTTAATGTTGACATTATACACAGATAGTAGACAGCAATGCTGAGAAAGAACAAAGGAAAATCTACAAAGACTCTGTAATACCAAATATTTCTTCCCACTTAGAAGGCAGTGAGATTTTCTTTATTTTCTCAGATGACAACAGAGAAGTCCTGTTCTTGAACAAGATATTTTAAGCTGCTTTCACAATTAAATTCTGACAGCCATTTATTTGAGAATTTTTCAGTTTTGTCTTCAAGTGTACCAAGAATTTAAATATAGTATCATTTACATACCCTCTGAAAAGTCTAAAGCTAACCTGTTTCAAATGATATATGTTTTATGTAAAGCCTGTATATATATATAATATATTTATATAAAGGTAATGAGTCTGAGATATCCCTTATGTTTCATTGTTTCAGTTGTTTTGTTTGCCTTCACAGTGACTTGGTATGAGTAAAATGAAAAATCAATGTGTTCTAAAGAAAGTGATGCCTGAGTGGTCTTTTTTCATGTAACAGTGCTTTGAAATGAGTTATAAATGAACAACCTTTACAGGGTAAATAAAATAACATGCTAATCAGTATATGTAAAAGTAATCTTGGTGTGAGGTAGGTCCATCAGGAAGAAAAGATATGCTGCAGGTTTTAGGTCTAATCTGCAGCTGCTGTAGTTACAAAAATCAACTGTCTATACTGAAGAAAACACATTTCTATGTTAGATCCACAGAACTGCTTTGGTAAATGTTGGTTTGGGATCTGGACAAGTAGGATGCTCCTTCTCAAAGTAGGGTTTGTTCTTGTTTTACAAATGTTTTATGATTCCACTAATTTTAAAAAGACACTTTGTGAAAGCAGATGGAAGTTACATGTTACACTGAAGTCTCTGAGACCCAGTTTCAGTGAAATTGCTGTGTTCTAAATTCAGCTATTTCAGCTGTAATCAGAGTTTCTCAAAACAGAAGAGATGCACAAATTTGCAGTTACAGATTAACTTTGCTCCCATCCAAGAATAAATTCTGCATTCTTTAGAATTGAAGTTTACATTTGAAAATGTGAAGTCTTCCAAACTAAGTCTTCTTTCTCAACTAGGCTGTATTGCAATGGAGAGATGTAAGATAATAGATGTTTGCCATAAAATATCTAAATTTTGGGGAATATAAGTCATTGCTATGAAATAATATATTTTCAATGGACAGGAAGAAATTAATATCTTTGCTCTTATTCTTGTAAATAATATGTTTGCAAGCTAGAAGGTGGCAGTTTGTTAATCTTGAATGCTATTGGTCTATCTGTATTTCAGAGGAATTTTTATTTTCTATGTGTGAATCACTTAGACTAAGTCACCTCCATTTTTAAACATTAAGGAAACGCTGGAACTCATACTGGAGGAAAATTATATGAAACACATTGTTAGTTCACACTGCAAAAACTTCACAGCAACATGAAAAATGAACATTTCTGAATTCATGTGGAGGATGAAAATGTATGTCTGTACAAGACGTGCAAGCACATATCAACAGAGTAAATAAATGAATGCTGTCAGAATACTCTGTGTTAATCTCATTGAATTTCTTCATTTAAATGTAGTTTATGAGTTTGACTTCATCACTAGATAGGTATACTAATTATAGTAAGTGTTGGAATAATCTTAAACAGATGTTTGTGACAGGGATATTTTACTTCTAAGAGAAAAAAAAAAGCTTCACCTATTCACCCCAATATCCTTTCTGTTCTTTAAAGAAATCTCTTAAATCCTTAACATTAATTATCTATCTTTTGCACTTCATTTCCTAAGTCTAATAGTGATTTTGCTGCCTATTTACAAATCTAGTAGTAATTTCTACTGGAATTTTATGTGGACTGATGCGGAGACTAGGTTAGGATAAGAAAAATAGGGAGAAGTTATTTACTTGTTGTAATTAAAAAGAAATATAACTTCATAACAAATGAAATTCACTGAATAAAGACATACTGTGTCTTTAAAAGGTCTCATGATATTGTATTTGCCTCTTCAGAATCAACAGGGATTTTTTCCCTCTTTCAGTGAGAGAGGAATAAGTTAATTCAAAAATAAATTAAAAAAAAAAGTAATGATAAAAAATAACCCAAGGACAACTTTTTCTGTCAGATGTACTAATATAAATTTGATGTTATCTCATCAGCTTCTGTCTTAGCACTGTATTTATCTTGTAGTAATTACGGTTATATTTAGCTCTTAAGACCTGTAACAGCAATATAGCTCAATTGATTGAAATGGGAATGATTGATCATGTAAGCATGTTAGATCTGGAATACAGTCTTTGTTTTCAGTCTTCTGTAGATATGTCTTACAAGGCTAAAGACTCTAGAAAGGAAGTTATTTCAGTGTGTTTTGAAGGTCTCTGCCACAGTTAAACTAACCTGAAGAGTTTTACACACACAGTCACTGACAGTCATTGCTTCCATACTAGGGTCATGAGGCACCACCTGAGTGTAAAATTCAGTCCTTATTTTTAAAACTTTTAGCTCGCTTTCTTGTGTTTGCTGGGTGAAGAAGCTAATCAAAATCTCACAGCTTTTGCTATCACTCAAGGACTCCTGGATAGAAAGTAATCTTTTTTTCGAGAATGCTGGAATCTAAAAGTTGGACACTTTTACATAATGATTGACAGCTCAGGTGTCTTATTTCACTAAGGCTGGAAGCTATCTCCCTCTGCTATCACTGAATCACATGGTAGAGTATGTATCAGGGGCCAAATCTTCAGTTTATTTAGGCAACCAGCCCAGTAATCTGGAAGTTGAAATAAGTAAAAGTGCAGCTAACTTCAGCAACCATTCTGCTTCAAGAAGACCTTCAGTATCATGGGCCTCTAATGGCTATGAGTACATTTCTATCAGGAAAGCTCTCCCAATAAATCTCAGTGAGATGACTTGTATGATTGAGGAATACTCATACGAGTATCTACAAGGTTCCAAAGCATGGGGTGGAATTTGAAGTGCAAAATAAATAAATGCATCTTCCTGACTAACTGTCCAGTACTATTTTTCTAACATTTTGTGCTTGATCTTGATTTTAAAGAAATACAATTAAAACTCGGAGAAGGAATTTTAATGTTAAAACCTGGACTAGTATGTCCCTCAGTCACTAGGTACAATTCACATATTATATGCCTGCTTGAATAAACTGTGTATTAGTCAAAATATACAAAACCAATCCTGAAAGTCTCAGCAACTGCAGAGCCGGCCCCCCCAAAGTCCTGGATTGGACTCTGAAGCCAACCAGAGCTGGATTCAGTCTCTCACTAGGCCTCAGTTCGCAGGGACGACTAGCAAGGTCCTCTCCTAATGTCAGCCATGAGGAAAAGAGGGAAAAAAGGGATGAGATCCTCGTGATCTCCCACTTTTATATCAAGTATTCATGTGAATGGAATGTTATACACAGTTGGTCAGTTTCTTGGTCACCGGTTTCTCGTTGCCCCTCTTGCGAGATGTCCATTCATGCTTATCAATAAGTTTGCATTCCATTGCTAGGTTTACCAAAACATGTGTCTGGTTCTCCAGGAGAATGCAGTTAATACAAAGGCTTTAGCTGACAGGCAAAATTCACTGAAAGAGAAACTTGTTTTTAACAAAACCAGGACAGCTGTATAGTTATCCGTGGAATAGAACGGAATTATTGTGTGAGATTTTAAAAAGCGTTAAATTTTAAATGCATCCCAAAATGACTGAAATTCAGGAAGAATTATGTGTCCAACTACCCTACGCTATGCAAATAATTTGCCTTTAGGTAGATAATTGCTTGAAATCATATTGAGGATTTAAGTTACAGCTTCCTCAGCCTCAGTCTGCAATGAAATATGTAGACTTACATGGCTGCAAAAGATATATATGGATCAAAATGTAACTGAGAACGCTACTTTGAGAACGTTACTTTTTTTTTTTTTTTTTTTTTTGAGGGAATAGAGTGTGCTGTCAGCAAGTTTGCTGATGACACCAAGCTGGGAATATTGGCTGACACGCCAGAAGGCTGTGCTGCCATCCAGTGAGACTTGGACAGGCTGGAGAGTTGGGTGGGGAAAAATTAATGGAATATAACAAGGGAAAGTGTAGAGTATTGCATCTGGGTAGGTTATAGTGTAAGTTGGAGAATGACCTATTAGAGAGCAGCGTAGGGGAAAGTGACCTGGGGGGCCTGGTGGACAGCAGGATGACCATGAGCCAGCACTGTGTCCTTGTGGCCAGGAAGACCAATGGCATCCTGGGGTGTATTAGAAGCTGGGTGTTTATTAGGTCAAGAGAAGTTCTCCTTCCCCTCTACTCTGCCCTTGTGAGACCACACCTGGAATATTGTGTCCAGTTCTGGGACCCTCAGTTCAAGAAGGACAGGGAACTGCTGGAGAGAGTCCAGCGCAGAGCAACAAAGATGATTAAGGGAGTGGAGCATCTCCCTTATGAGGAAAGGCTGAGGGAGTTGGGTCTCTTTATTTTGGAGAAGAGGAGGCTGTGGGGTGACCTCATGAATGTTTATAAAAAGGATAAGTTTCATGAGGATGGAGCCAGGCTCTTCTCGGTGACAACCAATGGTAGGACAAGGGTTATGGGTTCAAACTGAAACACGAGAGGTTCCACTTAAATTTGAGAAGAAACTTCTTCTCAGTGAGGGTATCAGAACACAGGAACAGGCTGCCAGGGAGGTTGTGGAGTCTCCCACTCTGCAGACATTCAAAACCCGCCTGGACACCTTCCTGTGTAGCCTCATCTAAGTGTTCCTGCTCCAGCAGGGGGATTGGACTAGATGATCTTTTGAGGTCCCTTCCAATCCCTAACATTCTGTCATTCTGTGATTCTGTCATTTTTAACAAGAGTTCAGAAAAATTACTTCATATCATACTGTTAATTGGGGTTTTTTGAGCACTATTTGTTATTCCGACATGCTGGCAGTAGTATTAAGATTACTATAATATTGGTATAACTCCTCTTAATATATCTTGTGTCTTAGTAAGCTTGATATGTGTAAGTATATAATAAATCTAAAATGTAGAAATTAAACAATCCATGCAGTGTGCGGGGATCACAGAATGTTATGAAGGCTATTGTTTCACTTTGGTGATAGAAAGGAAATAATGGAAAAATTTCTGAATGGCAGATAAGTGGTCATAATACATAACGGAGTATTAAATGGAAATTCAGACCACAACAGGATGGCTGCCCTATGTTAATGACCCAATCCCAAAGAGACAAGGAAAGAACAACTAGTCTATCTATCCACAAATACTGCCAAGACAGAACCTTTGTGAAAATCTTCCCTCTAAGAAAGCCAAAGATCTGTAAGCAAAAGAGTCACCTTTTGGTAGATACTTCTGGATACCAGAAACATTAAACTTGTTGCTAACAGTTCCAGCAATGAGTTTATCTATAATCAAAAAAGAGATCACTGTCGTCTTTTCCTCTCATAGATCTTTTGGTATTATTTATTAGTCTGTGTTTTAACTGAAATGCTTAGTGCTCATTTATTTGCTTATTTGTATGTTTATTAAAATCCTTGAGTGTCTTTTCCCTCAGAAAAAATACATTTAATGGCATGCTTTTTGAATTCAGAATTGTGTATGTCACAAAAAACCTGGAAGCTGAGTCTGATAATTTCCAAAGGAAGTCTTTAAGCATGTAATTACCATGCATTGCTGTGAGCTCACCAGGTAAACTTATCTTTTTTTTTTTTTCTTTAAATGGTAAGTGAGGCACTGACACTTCTTTTGTTAGCTGAGTATTTGTTTTCCTACTGTCAGTTCTATCAATGTTCAAGTCATGTTAGTATGACGAGCAGCATTACAGTTAGCGTTGTCTCTTCAGTGCCAATATTGTGCTTTCTGAGTCATAATGTCTTCCTCACAGACACGTGTTACCTGTGTTAGCTGGTGTCCCATTCTTTCCCTTTTCTTTCCTTTCTGCCTCTTTGTCTGTGTTTGCAGTTGTTTCCTATATGTCACCACGATGTCCACGACCTTTACTGACATTAATGATTTTTTGTTTATTGTAAGACTTTCCTGAGCATAGTGAGCCACATAATGTCATGGTGGAAGTGACATAAGGGAGGGAAGGAGGAAGACATTATGTATATCCTGAAGATGCACCACTGAAGCAGTGACAGATTGGAATTCCAGTGTGATGAATGTTCCTTGTGTTTCTATATGCTTGGAGTTCAAGTCTGTATGTTCAACAGCTGAGGCTTTCATAAAACCTCAACCTGTTTTGGTATTGTTTATTTGCTTTCTAGGAGATTATTACAGTTTCTTTTTTTTTTTTAGCCAGAAATACCCTAACTAATCATTTTGCAATAGAGACATTCTGCTGTGTTGGGTAGCGGTTCTCACAGCTCTGCATAAGACTTGCGAGATTCAGAACAGCTGTTTTCTTTACATACCTTTCATTTCTGATTATTTTTCCACAAACATATGAATTACTTCTAAAATAAGACTCTCGTATTTTGTTTTCTGGCTGAAAAATCAAAATCAAGCTTTAAAGACATGCCCTGAAAGCAAAGTTATAGAATAGTTTTAAATGTTAGACTTACAGTCTGCATATAGGAAATTTTATGTTGTTTTGATTTTCTGTGCTTTTAAGTCTCAGATGGGAGAAAAATGACCCAAATCTTCTAGAGCAGGATTGAAAGCAACATACAGAGAAAAAGTACAGATCATATTGCAGTGTTATTGTTTCCTACCCTTGTGTGATTACTTTGAGCAAGCTAGAGGCTTGAATTCTAAAATCTTAGGTAAATCTCATATTATGTTCTCAGCATATTAGCTCTCCTGTCAGTTACTGACATTCACCCAGAAGGGGTTAGCAATGCATGTAGGTTGTGAGAACAGATTAGGAGTAATGAGAGTTATCATTACTCATCAGCCAATGAAATGTAATGGTTCTCTATGCATTTTATGAATCTTCTTTGTGTTTAATTTTTTTAATACAATAATGTTCTTAAATTTTAGGACATTGCCACTTGTGGTAATAGACTTGACCAAAAAAACTTGAATAACAGAGAATGACATCCTTTAGGATACCCTGACACATTAGAATAGTTTTCCTTCTTGTAAAATGGTATGTTCTCATGTCCAGAAGCTGCTAACCTTCTTCAGAGTATCACATTTTGTTGAGTAAGTTAATTATTGTCATTTATTTACATAATGGTGAATTAATTTTAGGGAGCAAATATTGCATAACAGGGAATTAAATAGCACATATCTTGAAATACAAAAAAGTAATTATCCAAATTCAATTTTGAGAAAAAAATTAAATGTCTGAGTCATAAGTGATGTATTTTTAGAGAAATGGGAGATACGGTCAAGCTACCGGTAGATTTCACATGTTATTAGGAGACATGATCAGATACTTCTTCTGTAATTCTAATTTTTGTTGGTTTTGGAAGCAAACATTCTTTCCTTTACCTGTCAGATGCAGCTGACCCTCACTTTGACTGACGTAGCCCTCTCACCTTTCTGTTTTTAACTCATATGGAAACACTGTGAAGCAATATCTGTCCTAAGAGCAGAAATAATGATTAGTGATGGAAAGGAAGTGTTTTATCGTATGCAGTTTCCAGGATTGAGAGTGTTCAAAATCACAAGTATAGGTACAATCCCTGCCCATTTGATATTTAATGGGATACGGGATTCACAGGAAATTCAGGAGAAAAAGGAAAGAGAGGGACAATAAATAAGTTTAACGAAATCCTCACTAATGGATGTTGCTTGGGAGCATCTTTTTGTACTTTCTATGAGTCATGTTGTCCAGATTGATGCAAAATTGTCTGCATGATGATCCTTCATAGGAAATTGCTGTTCCAAGGCTCACAGAAATGAGTAAACACAGGCAAGAAAGTTACAATGTCCTTGACCAAGTAAGGGCAATTTTTCTGTTTTCCAATAAGCAACAAGTACATATTCTTCTCCTGTTAGTGTTATTTTGACAATGAATAACCCATATTGTTCTTATTTTGTATGATATTGTTCTCTTAAACATCCACTGCATTATGTTGCCCCTTCATGTCACTATAAAAACAGGACAAAGATTTTAGCGAGGCTTGTGAAGTTCAGGTAGAATCTAGCCTCATTCTTCCTAGAGTAAGAGTTTCTCCAGATTTGCCTTAAACACAGACATCAAGATAGCTCTGTTCGTTGGGTGAGCACAGTGAAGAACACCGTTTTGGCTAGAAGCATTTGCACCATACCAAAAAGAGACAACAAGCAGCCAGCTTAGTTCAGACTTGTTCATCCAGCAAGAATGATGCAATGGCTTGGCTTTAACTCAGGACTAAGGTCAGCAACTACTGAAGTGGAACAGAGTGTAGAACATCTCCAATCAGCAAGAAAGTATTCAGAATTAAGTTCAATGTGTTATAAAATTACTAAGTGAGTGTTCCATTGACTTTTCTTCAGTATTGTGTTTCAATGATGATACGTACATTTTTCAAAATTTGTATAATAGACTTCTTTGTTAGCTTCTAAGCTTTGAATATCCTTTCATCATTATTGGTAGCATTATAGAAAAAGCTCTTAAATGAGTATGGCACTGTATTTATAAAAATACGCAAAGTCATGAGTTTAGGCTTGTTCAAATATACATTTGAAAGATTATTTCTTTCATACAACAATCACAACTTTGCTGCAACATTGATGTGCTCTGCATTTTAAATGCTGTGATTCTAGTTTCGGAGATATACTGCATATCTTTAAAAAAACAAACAAACAAAAATTCACAAATTTTTGAGGTGCCTGTCAAAAATAGATTCAGTAACAGAAAAGGAGAAAACTTTCCAGCTGACTTCTCCAGAAATTCCTCTTATGCTTGATTGATTTGATTTCTGAAGGAGTAGAGGGATGAGAGAGATCCACACTAGTAGTTGGGATAACTTAGAGTTGCTGTTTGAGCAATATCTTACTCCCTCTTAGAATATGATGATATGGATAATGCTCAATATTTTTGCTCTTAAATTGCTAACGTGGCATCAACAGCAAAGTCCTTTTTCCTATCCTCTAAATAACCCAAATCTCATAGTTTTTGAAATATGTAGAATTTTAAGTAGAAAAACTTACAGACCACTGAATAAAAATGTTACACTACACGGAACAGTAAACTGAATAATACTTCAATATTCAGTCATGGTAAGGAAATGGAAAAGTGTGTTATCACTTTTCACATTTGTGATAAATGATCTACTGATAAGCCATAGGTTAGCTCAGAAAGATCTATTAGTCATTAGCAAAAATCAACTATTTAAACAGACTTTTTTTTCTCTGAGAACTAACTTTTCATTAATTATTTTATCCTTTTTAAAAAAGATAAATCTTTGGTATTTTAATAGATTCTACTAATGAATTCTGTGAGTACTCACATGTCTAAATTATTTTCTAGAAAACTGTTTTCTGATAAGCATATTATAAATTTATCTGATAAGTGTTGAATTTTTTTAGAAAACTACAAGTATCTAGTTCTTTAGGACATGAAATTAAAATAAGCTACTTTAAGATAGGCCTATACTAAGCTTTTCAATGGAGAAAAACATATGCAAGATGAAAACTCTCAAGAAACCAGCCCAAAGTTTTCTGTGATGAAGAGTGTGATTTAAAAGTCACTGTTTCTAAGACAATTTGTCCAGTTCCTTCTTCAAATCAGATGTAAATAAACTAAAACAAAAAGTAGAATGCAACTGCACAGTTGCATGTGAAAACAGAAAATAATTTTTTTATTATTTTGTGAGCAGACTGTCTACAGTAATTTATGAACGCTGTAGTTTGTAACTGCTTCCTAATCCCCCTCACTCTCATATTGAAAGGTGGGAATAAAATTCTCCTTAAAAGTCTTATTTATTTAATTGAACCTTACCTATGTAAATGTTAATATACGACTTAAAGCTCAAGACGGAGAAATTCTAGAGTTGATATGAATGCACAGATACACTGCTTACATTCCTTTTGTATATGTAGACCTTTCTACCTACTTAAAAAAAAATAGCTGCAACATTATTTCATACAAAGGAAATGAATAATTTCAGCTCAAGATGACAGACATGCAGAACCTGAGAGTTTATGTTCACTGGCGCTTCACATTACTTTTATTACTCTTATCTGCATGGTCTCCATTTGTACCTCTTTCCTCATATTTCAGATATAAATATAAAACATACATATAAATATTTCATATTTAGGACATAATAATAATATTTCATATTTAGGACATAAATAAAAATATAGTAGAATCCACAGAGGTGGATTCTCTACCCTTATAAGTTGAATTTATGCTTGTGCAATTTTATGGACTTTGTTATGGCAGCACAGGGAGTCAGGTTCACAGAGTTCTGTTTGGTTTCCATTAGAAACCATAGTTTTTCAACAGCACTACAAAGTCTGCCCAGGTATCTCCACATTCAGTTCCAATTCACTACCACATTTGCAAGTCGGAAAAGTTTGCCAAAATGAATGATGAATGAATCATTTTCTGTCAATCACACGATATGCTAAGTGTGAAAACCTGTTATGTATGTATTTATATCTTAGACCTTCACAGCTAACTTCCATAAAATGTAGGAGAAATAAAGAACCCACAGACTATTGATAATATGACAACCAAAGGAATGAAAATATTGTAAAATGTTTTTATTTAAAAGAATCAAGCTTGTTAAGAGGATAATCATAGTTCTAACTTCAATACTGCTGAAGCCTTTTGTGATAGAGCCCCAGTGATCTCACAGCAGTGTGGGGACAGATGTGGGAATGAAGCACTGTTCCTGGCTGTAACCTTCATCTCATGAGTTCAACTGTCTGTGCTCCAAAACTCATTTTGTTAAAGCATGGTCATATGTCATTGGTTCAATTTTATTGGAAAAATTGTTTATTGGGAAAAAGATATGAGAGTACATGAGCTAAGCCATGGAATGTAAGAAAAGCAAAACCACAGAAGTGCAGTTGCTGAGTCAGAAATTGTTAGCAGGTGAAAGATTCACAAGGAAAATACTAGCATAAAAAGATGCAAATCCCAAAGAAAAAAAGAGCAAGTCAGTAACATGAAGGATCAACCCACTCCACGGAGCAATGGAAATCAACCCTGCCTGGCCAGCTCAGTCTCATCACCTGTCTCACTGGGTTAGTTGAGCTTATTAATGCCCCACCTATTGGCATGCTTAAATCCCAGCTAGCTACTGCGTTAAACAACAAACAAATGCTACACAGTCTCAAGTTGTTTAGAACCTGCTTGCAGAGTCTCTTTGTGACTGGCAGAACATCCATAACTAAACTGACCTGTGAGGCTGGGCCACAAGGGGCTAAGAATTCCCCTGAGTACGTGTTCCTTAGGAAAAGAGTGAGCGAGGGAGAAGAATGTGGGCAAATTCATTATCTGCTTTGAAGCCTGGCCTGGGAACCTGATATAAGTAAATACCTAGAAGCTGACTGCAAAATGTCCTCCTGCTGCAAATTTTGGGTCTTCCTGCAGCTTCCCCTTCTATATCGACCGGATGACAGAAGAATACTTTGCTTTAAATATCTCTTGCTATCTTTTGGTACCCCATCGGTTCAATTTTTTATCTAAGTCTTTTTGTTGATCTTTTCTTCCAGGCATTTTTCATTTTCGTGCCTTTGTTCACAAATAGCCTTTTACTTTCTCTGAACATGGTAAGTATTCGACCCTTGCTGGATCCTTTACAGCTATTCAGCAACTACATGTTTCACAGGTTTACCATGAAAGCTGGAAAAACATTCTCTCCAGCTTCCCTTCTCACTCCCCTCCCTTCTGTCATGTAATCAAACATTCTTTGTATGGCTTTGTTCATGGCAGGGTTTCACAGAATGATTCGAAATGGATGATCATTTTTAGGATGCTTGAATACACTCTACATTTAGTTTCCTTTGTCTGTGTGACGCTTTGCCCAAGTATTATCACTTCCTTTTATAATTTCATCAGAAATACACTCAGTATAATATAAAATATTCTCCATTAAGAATAATGCATATTTTTTTTCTGCTTTATTTCAGTCTTGGAGATTATAATTTATATCATCCAGATTCTTTTTGTTTGAACATTTCAAGTATTTCCTTTTTAATTTGTATCCATTTTTTTTCAAACAAAAATATTAGTTTCCTTAGATTTCTTGATTTACTGTACAGTTAAGACTAGCATTACAATTACCTTTTTAAGTTCAGTACCTGTCATGCAGTAAGAATCAGAATGCCGTATGCTTTTAAAATGTCACTGTTTACAAAAAACAATAGGCATACCCAGTGAGTCACATCCAGCAGTAATTATTTTTTTTTCTAATCCCTGATCAGATGAATCTGCAGCCCACTGCTTCTAGAGTTTTGGGTATTTTTTTCTTTCTGTACATGTTTGAAAACTAGTAATTATTGTGTATTTCTGTCAAATTGCTTTTATAATCTATTCTCTCAGATTTTATCACCTCAGATATCTTATACCTTATAGTTTTGTTCTCTTATGTAAGAGAGTTAACATCTATAAACATGGATTTCATAACCTGTTTTGAAACTTCCATAGGAAATTCAAACTCAAATTCTTAACATCAGCCATATTCAATTAGCTTCTATCTACCTTAGATTTTACATCATTCAAATAGCATAAGAAAAATTTACAGGAAATTTTACTCATGACCCTGATGGCTTTCATTTGACAAAATTAAGATCTTATGAAGTGGGGCTCCAGATTAAATATGCTTTAATAGCAAAAATCAAGGCTAAGTTTTAAGTGCATGCATTTCCTTTGTACATTTTATGTGTCATGATTCATGCACCATTAAGAGCATGCTCAGTCCAGATAACTGGAAAGAACTTTAATACCTTCTGCATAGCAGGAGGGATTTTTAATGTTAAAAAAAAATAATCTATAAAAACAAAGCCCATGATTTACCTACATCACAAATTTCTCATGTGTTTCTAATCTTCCTAAGCATAGCTGTTAAAAAAAGACCCAACAACCCATTTTTCACAGTATGAGAAATAAAATTTTTTTTTTTTTTTTTTTTTTTTTTGTGGTGTGGTTCACGGATTATTGCATGGATGTGCTTGGAGAGTGCAATGGGAAAACTGCACATTGGGGACTACAGCCCAGCAGAGGTGGAGCCCAAAATCTGCTCGAGTGGGAGGCTCCTTTTTAAAGAGCTTTGCTTTCCCTGTATTGAGGTGTTCATGCTGCAGCTTCAGAGATTTGAAGTGCTTTGGCAACTTTTATTTAGTACGTCCACTTCAAGGAGATGATAGGACGGTTGCCCTTTCAAAGCTACGACCTGTTTTCCATACATTCCCTAAACACAAATGAGACGAGTATTTCATATAGCTATGCTTCTTTCAGTAAATTTTATTTTAATTGCTCATGTCTGTATATCCATTATTAGATAAAAGTATTGTTGAGTGCTTTATTTGGCTTTTTTTTTTTTCTTTATCAGAATGCTTTTATAACTAGGTTGTGAAATTACAGATAAATGCTACTTCAGCTTGAAATCTATTACCTGAAAAGCTGGAATTTGGACATGTGGGAATTTTAGAAAATGTAAGAGCTTTTTTATAGCTTAATTGTGCACAGAAATCAAACAGAGAAGAGCCCAAACATGGATGAAAGGAACTTGTTAAAAGCAAACATATTGCTTTCATTGGGCAACTATTCTAAAAGTTCACAAGAACAAAATGAACAATTTACCTAAACTCTTGTTATTTTAGGTGAAGAGTAGTGAAACCAGCTATACTCAGAAATAACAGGATGGAAAAAAGCATAACTCCAGACACAGCTATTTTCAGATTAAAAATAATTTAACAAATAACATATAGAAAACTGTAGCTAGTCAAACCCAAAAATGACGTTGCCAATTATCCTCATGAGGGATAGCTACATTGTTTTTCTATTTTGAAGCATGATCTTACTTTCCATATGTATATTGATACATATATACATATCCACAGTTTGCTTTGCTTTACTTTGTAGAACAAATTCAAAGGGTGCAAACTTGGTTCAGTCTGAATCGAACTAAATGGAAAGATATGTTCCACTAGTGTACCGTAAGGGAAATGATCTGAATAGCTGAAATAAACCCAATTATCACTAATACATTTCAGAACACAGTAATAAAGCCTATGCTTGCTCGTCTTTTAGCTTTCTCTTCTCATTCCCCTGTCGGGAAGTACCACTAGCAGGAAAAATGAAGGGTGCTTTGAAACTTGTCATCATCACTCTGCATTTCGAATAAATTTGTTGAGGGAAATATTGTAGCCCTCCCAAAGATATTATTTAGACAGATGATAAAAGTATTATTTTCTACTTTCCCTATGGCTGCCCATCAGTACATTTTGTTATCTTGATCAGAAGTGAAGCAAAACTGAACGCGATAATGGATGATTCATTTCTTCTCTTTGCTTTTTTAATTGTATTTTTTTCTAGTGAGAAAGAACATATGTCGAGGAGCTTAAAAATCTTGCTCTACGGCTATTTGAAATGGCATCTGCTATTAAAAAAAATCCCCAAACCAAAACAAACAAAAAAACCTCTAATGTTCTTACTGATCTTAAGGTTCAGTGTCAGACTTTTCAGTGTTCACAGGTAATAGAAAAAATTCTTCCTGTTGCATAATACCGACTTAATGAATTAGGCACTTAAGTAAAGGTTAACATGCAAAGTAATTTGAAGCCTGAAGAGTGTACAAATGAGTAAATGATGACCTGTCAAGGTGCTTAGGAGCCGCCTTTGCCCAGACCATTTTCCTCCAGCCAGCCTGTTTCTGCTGTATGATTTAATTGATCCTACCTAAAAAGCCTTTTGTGGCTCCATAAATATTGTTTTTTTTTTTAAAGTAGTGAGTAGTTCACAGATAGGGCTCGACAGCAACATGTCTGTTGGATGCAAATGATTTTGGTCTTATCTAGAATCTTAAGGAAAACTAGTGTGTATTGATTAGAAACAGTAAAACCTCATTGCTCAGTTATGACAATATGAGTCCCTCAAAAATCCAATAAACAAGCAGCATAATACAATAAGTAAACAAGAAACAAAACAACAACAACAAGAAGGATTATTAACCAAATTACTCCATTTAGGAAATGATGGGGAAGTGATGAGTTATACACTAGGCTGTAATTACTAAGTGTATGTATATTTTACTCATACAACCCTTCTGTGACTTTCCAAGGCATAATTTAATCACTCCTCACTGATAAAGTAGATGATTGAGCTTTTTAATACAGAAGTGTTCCATATTTTATTAAGCAGAAACAAAGACAGCATTATACAAAACTTATAAAAAGTTTGGCTTTTTCTCTAATATATTAAACTAGACTCAAAGCCATAATTTTATGCTTCAAAGGAGGATGCATCCATGTTAGAAATTAATAGATTTGAAATTAATAGATTTTATTGGTGTGATGAGCAGTACAAATGTTGCCAAAGTGTAAAAAGAGGCAGGTCTCTTAGGTATCTGGAAGAATCTGGTACAATCCAAGTAGAGCAGGACACGGTATTTGCATGTACTGACATTGTCTTGTTTCAGTGTGACAGCCAAGTCATTTATGGCCCCTTTTATGATGTATTTTGGCTGCAGGTTATAAAACAGACACAAATGCAGCCATGTGCAGTATAGGAAAAAAAAATGTGTTCCCATCCTATGTGACTTACCAAAATTCAGACATTTTCCTGTTGCATAGAGGAACAAAGTTAAAGATTTTGAAAGGGTTTTGGTTTTTTATTTTCCCCTTTTAAAATTATTTTTAATTTGATTTTGTAAAAACAATAAATACAAGATAGAGAGGACACACCACTTCACAACTGCTAGCTGACAAATAACTCTCCTATTCTATTAAAATACAGAAGTGTAGTAGAAAATAAGTATCATAAACGTGTTGGTGCAAGCCTTGAATATCTGACAAAATTGTGGGGAACAGATGGGGACACCAAAAGCTGAGTGAACATCATTAGTTATTTTTATATTTTCTGTGGTTTCTATGAAAATACACAAATATATTTATATGGAACTTTCATTATATAAAACTATCAAAATTTCAAATGTAAGGTATGAGAAGACTCACAGTCTTTTTTATTAGAGACAGCCCTTTTATTAGAGACAAATATCTTGAGGAATGACCCAAAGAAATAATATTTTCCAGAAGTTCATGTTTGATGTGAGAACTATTTTGAAACAGTTCACCCAGCATATATTGATCAGGTGTTTTTTGGGATTTATTTTTTTTTTTTCATCTTACAAAAATCCAGATCTATTCCAAATTACACTTTTTTTTTTTTTTTCTTATCTAAATTTCCAAGTAAAATAAAGTGGTAGTCTCACACACTTTGAAGATTTACTTGCACGCAAGGCATCCAAACAAATGGGTGACAAGCCACTTCCTCAGAAAAGACATTATTAACCTGTATAGGAACATGGTTGAAACAGAGTTGCCAAGCCTGGCACAGAAACAAACAGTTGAACAGTCTTAGAGGCAGAAACAGAATCTTCTGTGGGATTTTGAATACCCAGATCCTGAGCAGATTTTTTAAATATTTCAGCTAAGAACTGTCTCATCAAAACGCTAAATCACATTTTGGGAGATTATTTTAATGTATATCTTATAGGTATATTTGAAGTTCTTATAACCTTGTTACTTTTTTTTTTGCTTTTAACTCTTTTCAGTTTTCTAAGAACGAATAATATTTTTTTTTGGCACAACAATAGTAAGAAATTATTTTTCTAGCGTTCCTAGAAACCGTAGTTAGTTTGAGCTTTTAGAGATACAGAACACTCAGATAAGATGGAAGTTAAGAGAAAGCCATTTGGTTTCTCAAAGAGTTGTCTTGGAGAAGGTAGTGTGCAGACCCAGCTAAATTACAAGGGTGAGTTTGGAGGCTGGTACCATCAAATACCACATAATAGTTGTCCTGGGATGACATCATTCATTGCTTGAAAGGGATCATCAGCAAAAAAACAGCTCTGAATGACTGGAAAAGATGCTGGATGGTCTTTTGTTTTCTTTCTTTCTGCTGGTGCCTGTTGACTTCACTCAACTACACATTTTCCTTTCCATCTTGTTGGTGGAAGCTATCATTATTTAGATCTGTTATTATGGTTTGACTGTGGTGTTTTTTGCATACTTGCGTAGAACTGAAAATCTGTCATGACCCCAAGCAATCTGTAGGAAGCTTGGACAAGTAGTTTTAGAAGATCTCAATTTCAGTATTTACAGAGGATAACAGACATCAGTTTCCCACCAAAGGGGAAAATATCCCATCAAGAATCTCTGCAGTATTTGTTTGCTGTGGGCAGTTGTCTTGTTGCAAAAGTAATTTCCATGGGTTTTGCAGAGAATAAGATGAGATAAAAACATACATTTTTGAAAACATTGTGAAAGTCCATATTTATGAAACATAGCTGAAGAAGTTCCTAAAAGCTAGAGGAGACATAGCAAGAGAAGACATACACTTCTACTTTGTTTCTTTTCTATTTCTTTAAGAATGTAGATCAGATGGACGGTCTTTTGTTTTCTTTACCTCAACTATTTTCATAACCTTAAATAAAGCAGAACTTTCTGCTATTGCAGTTGAG
Organism: Columba livia; assembly: GCF_036013475.1. Lineage (NCBI taxonomy): Eukaryota > Metazoa > Chordata > Aves > Columbiformes > Columbidae > Columba > Columba livia. The sequence continues at coordinate 193,956,449 of NC_088602.1, forward strand.
TTACAATGACTCAGTCCTTCTCTGTTTAGAATGCAGGCTTTGGTATCAAATTGATCTTTATTAAAAAAAATAACTTAGAAAAAAATAATAATTTAAAAAATATGTCATACCCCTACAAGGAAGTTAATATTAAGAAAACTCCAATATGTCATCACAGAGAATCAAGTTCATTTTCTGAAACACATAGAAGTCAGTTTTAGCAATGACTTTCTAAGGAGTTAATGACTATAAGGTCTAAGGACTTGAATGGTACCACCAAGATAAGAAACACCTTCTAATGGAATATACGTATTATAATATATATTATTTTTTTAATAAGATTTCTCCATAGAATTTGTAGATGGCTAATGTCTCCGAGTAAATAAGGAATTAAATGAAAACAGATGGCATATATATTTCTATATACAGATGTATATACACTTAAATCTGAAAATTGTTGAAGAAAAATTAACAACCTTATACTATATTAGAATATATTACCTACCATAATAACAGTATATTCCCAGATGCCTTAAATGTCAAACTGAATTTCTAGGAATACATAATTCACATTGCGTTAACACCTCAACAGAACTACTTTGACAATCCACCTTTAACAGGCCCACTCTTAAAGAAATATTCCTTATTCCTTTAGATTGTGTGTATCTACATGAGAAGATATTAGCCGAGAATAGCTATAAACATAGTTCAGCAGCCAGTAGTGACAGTCCCATAGCAACATTGAGATAGTGGGTAAATGGGTGTTAACCAGTGGATCACTACTTGGTGATATTTTAAAGAGATTCTGTACAAAATACTGGAAATATACATACATGTGTGAAAACATAGAATATGTGATCCTGGAATCTCTTTTTCAAGCATTGGTATGATAAGATCATATGCACTCCTCTAACTCTCCTCCATTCATTACATGGAGTATCATTTAGGAAAATATGGGTTTCTTTGTATAAATAAATGTGGTAATGTTTGGTGTGATAAGCTAGTGAAATGTACTTTTCAACAGATGAAAAGCAAGGAGCATCAGATTGCTTTTAATATTTAGAGAACATGATGATGATGGATTCTTACATCAGGACAAACAATATTTAAGAGTTAATTAGACAGAAATGGAACACATCTCTAAGTCAGGCTGTTTGTTGCCAACAATCTTGGCACAAACTTCTAAGAAATTCAGAGAAAAATAATTATTCTCAAGCAGCAAGCATGTTGGGTTCCCCATTCAGGCACTATTTTAAGATGCATCTGTGTTCTCCTTTAGTAAGATCCCTTGAGACAAGAACATTTTCTTACTCAAAGTCCTGTCAAGTTTTTATGAGAGATTGTAGAATGACTTGTCTTTTAAAAACAGAGACCTAGTAAAATGGAACAAAAAGAGAAAAGGGCTTGTAAACACATTTTTATTTCCTTATCCTTTATATCAAACTTAACTGTAGTCAAATAATTTCTCACAGAATTAGACACAATTTCATCCACCAGCAAGAAAAATTCTTTATTTACGTGTCTCGTCAGTGTTCTGTTTTTTTTTTCCTTCTTGTTCTTCTCAGTACTTCCCTGAAAATCTCCCTCTGGTATTCTCAGCTTCACCCTCCTGACACATCATCTGAAAGTCTCTCCCCACCACACATGCATGTTCAGCGCTGCCCTGGGATTACCATTCTCCCAAATAGGTCTCCAGATCACTACCACACCACTTGGGGGAGAATGCAACATGCAGACTAAGGACAGCTGAATTCAGACACGTAAAGGTGACTTTAGGGAAACCAAGGCTCACTGAGAGATGCCAGTCACCTGGGATTTCAAGGGCAAAAACAGGAGCTTCTGTTGCTACATAAGTAGTAAAAGGCTGAACAAGTGAAATGTAAGCTCTTTGCTGAATGGGGTAGGGGACTTTGTGATAGCAGATACAGATACTCCTGAGGTATTCATTGCATTGTTTGCCTCAGTCTCCTTCATCAATGTTTCCCAGGCCACTGTCCATAGAGAAGAGGTTAAAGGAGGATGAGAATTACCAGCAGCAAATGAGGGTTGAGTCTGGGATTACCTGAGTGAAGTCAAGCTGTATGTGCCTATGAGACCCAACAGTCTGCCTACAAGGGTGCTGAGAAAACCGGATGATGTCCTTGATAAAGAAGGAAGGTAAAGATGATAAGCCTGTTAAGAGACTTTAATCTATGTAAATGCAAAGATCCTCTCCTCTCCTCTCCTCTCCTCTCCTCTCCTCTCCTCTCCTCTCCTCTCCTCTCCTCTCCTCTCCTCTCCTCGCCTCGCCTCGCCTCGCCTCGCCTCGCCTCGCCTCGCCTCGCCTCGCCTCGCCTCGCCTCGCCTCGCCTCGCCTCGCCTCGCCTCGCCTCGCCTCGCCTCGCCTCTCCTCTCCTCTCCTCTCCTCTCCTTCCCCTTCCCCTTCCCCTTCCCCTTCCCCTTCCCCTTCCCCTTCCCCTTCCCCTTCCCCTTCCCCTTCCCCTTCCCCTTCCCCTTCCCCTTCCCCTTCCCCTTCCCCTTCCCCTTCCCCTCTTTGCTGGAAGCATACTGCAGATTCTGTATTCTTAGTGGACTGCAGAAGAAACCTTCATACTGAGACTCAGAACCCCATTAAAGATGAAAGTGATGTCAAAATATTGGCAAATTTCAGCAATTGTACCTGTTTCCATGGAGAGCAAAACGAGATAGAGTTATTGTTCATTGCTACTATCTTCTGTTTACCTTAGGTATGCCTACTAATAAAGGAAATGACAAAGATAGACAAAGCTACTGCTGGTCTCCAAAGATGAAGTGTGGGTACAGTGTAATACAACATGAAGTGAACTCATTCAGTACTTTGAGAAACCTGAGAAACTGTGCACCCATGGAAAACAACATTCTAGCACAGCCCTTCTCCCTTTATTGCTGAGGACTGCCACCCAGAACTAGCTCAGGTATCCCTTTGCAGAGCACACAGAAATAAACTGCTACTTCATTGCACATCATTAACCCTGCATTTTTAATTCATTTAGTTAATAAACATCTAAGCTCCCATACACTGACACAGTAAATACAAATATAAAATAATTTACAAATATTTTAGTAATATGTTGACATTTACATGTTTAATACTCTACACTAATTAGTTGTAATTAATTTTATTGGTTCCATCAGTACATGTCATGAGAAAACTGGAATCTGTTATTGATGAATGTGACAGTTATTGAAAATGTCAAATGTGTTGTTCATTGCAGTAGGATAAACTTACTACCAATAGAGGTCCACAAGGGAGCAGACACACAGAAAAAAATGCATAGCCTGCAAAAAAAAAAACCAAACAAACAACTTAGCACATATTTTGCAGCCTGAATGGAGACCATTTACTGCTAATAAAATCAAACCTATTTTTGAAGAAATCAGGATGTCATAGGAGTCTAAGTAGTTGTAGGGAAAAAAAAAAAAATCTTTAGCAAATGAAATTCAATTGAATCAGAGTCATAATGTATATTCAGTAGGCATTCCAAAATTAAACGGATAAATGTAACTTTTACTCAATCTTATACTCTGTAAATTTAATTAAAAGTTAAATGTGAACTTTACAGTATGAGTGAGTGAAAGAACTATGAAAATTGACTTTGAGAATATGATAAATGTGTGCTGTACAGCTACCTGTTAGTCCTGTAAATCTAATTATGACAGAAGAGAAGGCAATCTGAATTCTATGAGAACACATCTCCACTTTATAGAGTGGCTCTCTCTCTCTCTCCTTCCTCTGCTTGCTTTCTTCTCTGTCAGATAGTGGGGAAATAATTTCAAAACTGAAAAATTTACAGCACAGAACAATATTCATAGAACACAACATTGCTGTATGAATGTGTGGTTAGCCTTTGATATGTAGTCATAAAACAGGAAGCTGATATTATAGAGGATTAAATTTGGGGATGATTAAACTCAATGGCAAACATTCTATTGGTCTGAAGAATCAGGTTTCTGACTGTGCATTCTATTTGGCATTTAAAGACCAAGATACAGATTTATAACTTCAGAAACCTTGGCTCTTTCCTGGCATAAATCCAAAATGCTGGGTGTGTAAAGCATAATCGAGTCCATTTGCAAGTCCTTTGATATAAAATCATTTCAGACTCAAAAGGTCATTGCAGCTTCAAAATTACAGCACTGAATTATATATACTGAACATCTCTTTTTCAGTTAAAAATCCACTAAAGGTAAAATTACAATCCATCCTAAACATGGTGTGGCATATGCCAACAAGCCAAGGCCAACTGTAAATTTTAGCCTCTGATAAGCAATGGTAAGATGTAATTTACTTTAGTAATAAGTCACTAGTATGGCAGAAAGACTGTTTAAACTTGGATTTTGAATCTTCTTGTGATATCAAAGGACTATTTTAAAAGCTATTCCACAATTCTATTCTAGCCAGTGTAGCCTCATATGTCCTCTTAGATCTTCAGTCTTCCACTAGTAACACCAGCACGATGTGCTAGCAGCAAATATGATATTTATTTGACGTTTCAGAGGAAGAAGATGCAGATGTTTGCTAATGACTATCCCTCACCAACTGCACCACACTTTTGGAAGGGATGCAGGAGAACAACTTTTCTGCTCTGAATTCTGTCTAACAGCTGATGTTCTTTCTGATTTCAAGCTTTATATTCTCACTTGTTTGTCAGGTCTTATAAAAGCTTCAAAAAGTTGTGGTTTTGGAATGCAGTTGGGAAGGAGTTACGGTACATTTCTAAGGAAGAGATTTGGGATCAGTGATCTCAACCTTGTTGTCACCTGAAAATGATTGATTGAAACCAGACATGACTGCAGTCAAGAGCACTTTGCATATGATTAATGTGTTTTAGTTTTGGTGGCATGTGTGGTTTTAATGCTTGGGCAGACAGAGAGAGACCCAATGAAAGATCGTTTCCATAAGTCAGGAACACCAAATGGCCACCAAAGAAAGGGAAGAGCCATTTATTAGCAACTGCAGTGTAGTTGTTGACTTCTGGTAGAACAGATTCATCTGTGGAAAAGTAAAGCCTCAGTTGTACACAAAAGGATAGTGAACTGAGCCTTTAAGATTATCTGTGAAAATCTCATTTTGGGTGAAATCAGTCTTCCTCTACACAGATACTTTAGAAATAATTAGAATACTAGTGTATTCAAATTTTATCCAACTTCTCAGGTGAGGTTTGAATCAGTGCTGTATTGCTTTGGCTGCTCTGTGCCTAGTACTTGAGTTATTTTGAAGTTGGATTATATATCTACAGGGACTTCTGGCATGAAAGAACTGCAGTGTTGCCACATCAAAAAACAAATGCAACAAATATGGATATTTGGAAATTTCCAATTTGGAAATAAAAAAGGTACTGGGAGGGACTGTTTACTTTGTCATGCTTTATGAAAACTAAAACACAAGGGAGGATTTAGGGGAGAAGAAGAAGAGTGGGGCCTTGTTTCAAACCCTGCCTCATCCACAAATTCTCTTGTTGGTTCTCTTCCTTTACCCTGTGGTGGTACAACTGCTGTCTTCGAAATTAAGATGGTATTTCTCACCCTCATAGTTTTGCTGTGAGCTTAAAATCCATGTTGAAGTGGTGAAGGCAGTAGTGGAAAGAAGAAAATGTCAGTTGAAAAGTACAGTTGAACAGTGTGATATGTTTATGACAATAAAATAAGGTTGATCATTAATGTTGGCAATGCCTAAAGCAAATTCTATTAAAATGAGTTGATTATTTATGAAAATATTTTTATTTTTTTATGCCAAACTCCAATATTGAAAATGTCATTAAGACGAAGATATAAATGTGAAGGAAAATGCCAGACTGGTTGGATAAAATCCATTTCTGGTAAATCACTATATCTTTCAATAGCTGTAGTCAAATAGGTTATTTCCTTCATGCTTCCTTCCAAATTCTTACATTTTATCAAACCTAATATGTTTATTGTTACCTTCCTATATTTTATCTGTCTCCTAACTGCAACTATTAATTTTACTGTTCTTTAGTCATTAAGTATGAAACCTGTTGATACATTTAATCAGAATCAGTGCTATTGAACTCAGTTTTCATCTGTCAATTATTCAGTATCTCTGATAAAGATTACCCAATCTTCCTGACTCCAACACAGCCAACTGAGTTTCATTTCACCTTAGCTATTGTAATTTGCATTTTTATATAGTCATTCCCATTAGCCATCCTGCCTTTGTCCCTGTGTTATACAGTCCTCTTTATTGAAAACTGAGATGAAGTATTCATCTAATTTTTGAGCCAGACCCATATTATCTTCCAGACAATACCCACTTTTAACACATTGCAACTCCACTTTTTTTCCTATTTTCTAGAGAACCTTTTTCACTTGTAATTTCCTTTGCAAGGTCTGTCTCTGCTTGACTTTCAACAACTCTGAATTTATGAATAAGAATTAAGTGAGGTCCACCCTGTGAATGGTCCTATCCACTCACTGAGATATAGTCCTGCCATTTATTTATCAACAGTACCTTTTCTGTCACAAATCTAGTTGACAATGACTTTTTACTCAGTAACCTTAATCTTCCATTGCCTCTTGTTTATTATCCTCTCAATACCACATGCTCTCCATTACATCTCAAACAGCAGGAACTTACAAATCATATTTAGCAGAGGCCAACTGAATATAGCATGGGAGTCACTTGGGCCTAGCTGTTTTGAATTGTGAACATCTTTGGAGAATCAGTACCATTTTCCACACAGACACGTTTTGTTGCAGACCTTTTCCACTACCTGATTTTAACTTCAGCTTAGATGTGCACATTCAGTACTTATTTTTCTTTAGCCAAAGAAGACTTAAAAAACCATTTAGACAGCACTGTTCTTGAAACAACTTATGTAGGATTTCTGAAATGAATGTGTCAAACAAGAAATGGGCAAGACGTACCACTTGCTGCTGGATACCAGTGGCTACAGAAAACAGTAGTCACTGGAGTTATACCTAGCACAGATATAGAAAAAGAAGGCAGGCAGACCAAGATGGTCCTGATTCTCTGCAGTAGCTTGGGCTTGTGAGGGACAGGGACAACCTATCATCTTTTATCGCTTTTATCGCCTGGTTGTGAAAGATCAGAACAAGGGCAGCAAACAGTGATTGAAGTTTAAAAGGATCTCTTATCCTCCTGTACAACAGGAGTAATTTCAATACAATCATATCAGACAGAGAAGCACAAAGATTTTGCAATAGCTCCCAGCTGGCTAAAATCAAGGATGCAACAGTGAGTGGCAGAAGCATGGTGTGGCCTCCTTGGAGGGAAGCTCCAAGCTGAAAGCGAGAGCAGGAGACCAGAGTGCTCTGAAGTGTGGTTCTTCCCTTAGACTGCTCACTTGAGTATGATGAAACTCTAAGGTGCGCCCCAAGACTGGGCACACTCAATACATAAAAACTCCTTCCTAATTGTAGCCAAAGGCTAGAATGTGCTCTTACACAGGGGCATGCTCCTATTTTCTTTACAAAAGCATAAAAATGCACATCTCAATGCTGTTAATATTCTTTTCATCTGTATAAATGGTATGTTCTTTAAAGTTATCTTAAGTATATTACATGTAGTCTCTGTACTCACATCCTATACATTGAAGAAAAGGTATAAAGTCTTTGATGTTTTGCTACTCAAAGGGACAAAAGCATCTCAATATAACTGCCATTTCCCTAGTGAAAATGTCAGACAAATCCCCCTCTGTTTCTTTTTCTCCTTCACTTTCTAATAATACACTGAAAAACTTTTTAAAAGGGCTGCATATTCATCATCACAAATGAAACTTCACATTTTTCTGGCTGTGGAGGCTGTAATTATAGGTTTGCACATCTAATTGAAGCATTGATGAACATGTCCCACACTGCAGCAAATATAAAATAGTTGTTAGGCAGACTATGTGGTGTTCTGGGGGAAAAATATAAAAAACCCAAAAACTTAAAAGAAATTGAAAGCAGCAGCATGAATCCTGATAATGATTACCCCAATAGCTTATTTCCTATTATCATTTACTGCCAGGAGAAATTAAACCAGTGGGGGCAGGATATTTTTGCAGAAAATGACAAGCTTCTGCTTCTTCCTTAAATAACAATGCACCTGATGCCCAAAGGCCAATTTCAGCTATCCTATTTGTAGGACAGTACGACCATTCCTAAAGGTAAATCAAAGGGGGCAGAAGCAAATTTTTTTCATATTTGGCCAAAGCATTCCCAAAGAACCCACAACCAATGAAAAAACAAAAACAAAATCAGGAAACACAAACAGAACAAATTAATAATTTCCTGCATTTCTTAGAAGGACAAATCCAAATTTGCCACTTATAGCACAGAATGGAAAAAAAAGCTACGGCTCATAGTTGATTGCCATTTTCCTCCCCTCCTTGTTCACTGATATCTAGCTGCTTTTTATTCGTGTCTCAGTCTGAGGCATTTGTTAGCAGCACACTTGAAGCTGACAACAACAGAGTGATGGCAAAACAAAGCTACTCTCCTGTAGTTATCTCAAGAGCAGCACTAGATTCACCAGTCATCTCAACCAAACAACTGCTTTGCACATTTGAATAGGGACAATGGAGTCCATCAGTCTCTGAAGTTACTAATATTGAGTGTCTGTCTACCCATATAACTTAATGAGATCATTTATAGCTGATGCAAAACTATGGCAATTTACATCAGTGGAAATAAAAACTCTAGGTCTGGATTTTTTCTGTTAAAAAAAAATGCTAGAAAGTTAGGAACAGAATATAGCTTGTTAAACTTTTTTTTGCATTTCATCCAAGTTGTTTGGATTGTGGATTGCCATCTGTGTTGTCACAATGACATTTCAACCAGTCAAAAATTTATTTAATTCGGGACAGGAATAAGAAAATAAATTATCTCTATAGTTCTGACGGTTGCTCAGTTTCACTCTTTTTTGAAAGCATATGTAAAACTGGAAGATCAACAGCCAGAGGGAGTTCTGTTGTAAGCTAGTAAGAGTCAGATCAGAGACAGTTGTTATTTCAGATATTCAACTCATGATAATTGGTAGAGAAAATAAATAAACAAAAACCAATTACAGAAAAACAAACAAACAAAACTTTTCCTGGTAATACTAACTAAAAGTGTTTGGAATTACAAGGGGGAAAGGTGGGTACTATTTTCTTAATTTTCCCAGTGTTAAAAAGGAGAAGTTTATATTTTAATACTCTTCCTATAAAATTTCATTTTTAAAAGTGTGTGGTTCTTAAATACCATGAATCTGACAACTGGTTAAATAAAAACCAAACAAACCAACCCAAACAATAATGCAACAAGAAATCCTCTCATTGTGAAGAGTAGGGACTGAGAGACATACTTAACATTAAACATGCTTTGGAGAGTTCCCATTAAAGGCTCCTGTCTTACTGATGCAACGACATCATAAACCTCCAGACAGCACTTTAAACCACTTAGACTGAACCTCCTGTGCTCAGCTGCCTGGCATTTCTGAACTAGCTAATTAATGCCAATATTTAGCAGAGGAACAGGTGGGAAAACTAATGACTAATTTCTTCTCTCTTCCAACTCAACAACCACCACTGTCTTTTAAAAATATAATTCTTCTCACTGCCTGCTGATTCCATTTCTTGATGGCCTCATTGCTTTGACACAGGGCTGCAATAAACTACAGCTGGATGCAGCACTCTACTGCAAGTGGAACAGCTTCATTTCTGCAACAAGCACCTTGTCTTAATGTGCTCATGTCACCTGTCTTGGATGGGTCAAAAAATGTGACCTTCCAATTCTAATAGGATGACCAATAGCATGTGTGCTGAAAGTGACATTAGTTATGTTTGAGTGCTAAACTAAGTAAGATCCATTAGAAGAGGAAGATAAAAAGCAAGTACTTTTTTTTTTTTTTTTAAATTATATTTTTCAGGCATATGTGATAAAAGTGAAGGAAGTCGGGACAGATCATAAAATTTAGGCTTTTTATTCCACAACTCATGGGAATGTTGGTGAGTGCATACAAATTGTCCTGAATCAGCTGAACGAGGAATTGGTTTAAACACACATGAGTTAAAAGCACAACCTTTTCAATTTTCTCACTCCAGCTTCTTCAATTTATCTTTATTAAGTATATTTGTAGTATTTAGCAACAGTGTAATTTCCTTTTTCTGGTTGAATGGTCTTGTCAGTGATCACAGAAGTTTTGATGAGGCAGACCTAGGCCTTTAGCAGCTTCTTCATCTTTAGTTCTGACATGCTCCAAGGTTTATGTAAACATTACCTGAGCAAAAAAAAAAAAATTATTAACACTCTTAGAAGAAACATAGGATCCTAAACCTTCCTCCAGCGACACACATAAGAAATGCTGATCCCTACTAAGAGAGGACGTAAGTGAATCACCACAGTTTAGGGGTTGCAATTCATGCTGGGTAACTGTGTAGGGGCATTAGCTCTGCTTTGGCCTTATCAAGGACTATGAATTCTTGTTGGGCCTTCTTTGCTCTTAAGAGTAAAATGTCAATATACTTTTGAACTATTTTTTGTTAGACCTAATAGAAGCCATTCAAAAGTTTGTTGTTTGGTGACAACCAATGGTAGGACAAGGGGTAATGGGTTCAAACTGGAACACAAGAGGTTCCACTTAAATTTGAGAAGAAACTTCTTCTTGGTAAGGGCAACAGAACACTGGAACAGGCTGCCCAGGTCGGTTGTGGAGTCTCCTACTCTGGGGACATTCAAAACCCGCCTGGACACCTTCCTGTGTAACCTCATCTGGGTGTTCCTGCTCCGGCACGGGGATTGGACTGGATGATCTTTCAAGGTCCCTTCCAATCCCTGACATTCTGTGATATATCAGTAAAAAAATGAGTAAGAATGAGAACTTTGAACCAATTAAGGGCAAGTATGCTGGACTTTTCCATTGTCTGTCAGAATAGTATCAGTCTTCCTCTGACTGTGAAGCTGTCTCTTTAGTGATAGATAGCTCAGTCCACTGCATTATAATTTAGTGTCTAGTCATAATAATTCAGTACTAAAATCTGAAATGTGGCACTGAAAATGCATAATTAATGACAATTTTTGAGGCTAGTTTTATAGCCCAATCCTTCAGTCAACATTCAGCCCCACTCAGAGTCCATCAAGTATTTTATTATGATTGGCTTTGTCCCTGAATCAGTTTTTTCATCTTTAATTCCCAAGGCCTAGTTTCCTGAATCTTGTTCATTATCTCCTCTTATACAACATGCCAATTATATACAGTCACAGTGCTATACCTCTCTCATATATGAGCATTAATTCTTTAGCTACTGGACTTTGGAATTGCAAGTCACACAAAAGCCAACAAATTCATCTGAAACTGTAGGCATATACTGAAAGATGCTGTGATACGAAGTCCTTTCCAGAATTTCAGTGGTATTATTTTTCTATAGTATCTCTTCTATGTGTTGCTCTGTTTTGCTCCAATGATATTACTGAAGCATTTTAAGATGAATGATAACTTTTTAGCAGAAAAGTTGCTAAATATTACAAAAAAAAAAAGTATGAACATAAATTTATGGTGATATCCAATGCTTAGGTTTGGGTAGGATTTTTAAGCATGCATTCATTCCAGAACAGGTTGTTTTTTGTTTGTTTTTTTTTTTTTTTTTTCTCATTTGCAGGTAGTTCAAGTTTGTCACCTAAGAGCAGTTAAAGCAATTTAAGAAGAACAGTGACTAACTGCTTCAGAAATGTAACAGTAGTGCAAATTATGATACTTCTACAGTGATTTTAGTAACTGTCCAATGAGTGGACATACTAAGTGATTAGAAGGAAGGATACAAATGTTTTCTTCCTCCTTTTTCTTAGCTACACTGGCAGTAATCCACAACGAAGGTCAGTCTAATCTGGGAAAGCTTTTTATTATGAGGTTGAGTGCCAGCATATTTGGTCTCTGTGTGACAAGCAAGACAGAAGTACTTATGATGGGGAAGAACTTCAGGTAGAGTCTTTACATTAGATTGCATCAGAACCTAAATCAATACATTTAACTTTGTAAAATAACAAGAAATCCAGAGAGATCAAATAGAAATAAATCAGGTTTATAAATAAACACACCTCTATCTCCCATATATCCTTACAAAACTATTTTCTCCAGGGTTGCACTCAGGCTACAAAAAGCTCCACAGTCCCCTCTGGGACTTCCAGAAGTGTTTCTTTCCATCACTTTTGAAGTGTGACTCTTTGTTCCTTGAAGGGGTCCCTACCACCCCAAGAATTTCCTGTCCTACCTTGCCAGAAGGTGCACCCTCTGTGCAGAGGTCTACTTACCAAGAAAATATTCAGGGTGGATTTACCCTGAACATTAATCCTATTTATTTTATTTAACTATTTATTTATTTTGTATCCTGTTTTCAAATATATATATATATATATATAAAATACATATTTATCCTATTTGTATATTATATCCTATTTACCTTATTTATAAGATCCAATTATGAGATTAAAAACAAGAAGTTACATACCACAGTTGAATGGATTAGAACTATAATAAGTTTTCAACCTGACTAGGCCTCCTCAGATTCAATTGAATCAAGTTAGAACCTGTAATATGTTTCCACATGTCATAGTATCTATCAATCAGAGTAATAAAGGATGTTGAGAAATACAGAATTAAACTGTGTTTATACTTTCATCAATATGCTTAGCTGGAAAATATAAAACTTATATTGTAGTTAAATAGCATTGTCCTTAATGGGCATATGTACAGTTTTATATTATGGATATAACCTTGTTTGTAAATCCTGAACTGTCAGTTCTCAAGTGACTGGTGTATGGTTAAGGGTCGAAATTTGTATGGCTTATTATTGGGAGAATCAGCCTTGAAAAGTCTGCAGACAAAGATGATGGTTCCGTACCAATTCTGCAATTATTATCTGCCAAACCATTCATCCTCTGCAAATGATGTTAACAGAGCATGCTAGATCAGAGCTTTGCAGAAGCTGCCAGCTCTATTTTGTAGTAACATTTGAGACTTTGACATTTGTTTAATTACAGACTGGAATAAAAACAAGATTTTAAAAGTATTTAAATGAGAATTAAATCTCAACTTACAGGTTTCACTGTGAGATTTTCCACTCGGTAAGAGCATATCTATATATACACATATATATCCTTATGGTTAGAGCTTGAGACATACTCATAGTCATGACATTTGGGTGCTGATTCAGAAACCATTTTCCACATCAATTTACGCTGACAAGAGTGGTAATGTAAGTCAAGGTCTCCCATGTTGTACACCACAACCTTTTCCATGAAGTTGCAGAGCACTTAAGCATCTTGCGTTGTTTCAGCAAAGTCAGACTCTCAGCAAAAGTGGAAAATTACTGAAGCCAGAACCCTTCGACACTGATCCTCACTGCAAATTTAAATGACATCTTAACCAGAAAGGTCTATCATTTATCTCATCCTAAATTCATCTGCATGGAGATATACTACTTATTCACTCGAAAATTAGCTCAAACCTGTGCAATTTCACAAAAACTTTATAAAGAATGCAATATTTTTCTGTTCTTCCTATTCACCCAGTTTTATTGCCTTTAGAACAGGAACAACAACAACACAGCACTTCAGTTGATGACTCCTGATATGTAGACCATTTCTTGAGAGTAACAGGCATCAATTAGAGCACCATTCCAGTTGATTCAACTTACAGTAGAAATTTGAGATGCCACAGATCAGCACCACAATTCATCGAGCAACTTTGCTATTAATGTCTTGCAGAGTGGGAGTAAAAGTAAATGAGTCAAAAGCATTGTGAATGCAGACAACTGCATACTGAGCTGTAAACATAGCTTAAATTTACCTTTATCAGTCAGTTTTCCACATTTTCCTTTGTTAGGCTTGATGAAGCCAAAGATCAGAGGTTATGAAACAATACATTCTTTCATAAAACTTCCTTTAACTGACAGTTTCTTATACATTAGATGCTTAAATCAAGATGCTCAAGTCAGATGCTTAAGACAAGCCCTGAATGGATCACAAGGAACTGATGTTAAGATCACAGAAGAGTTTGGATTGTGTAGGACTCTGCTGTCAATGGGGAAACAGACAACTTAATTAGTTGTTAGTGATGTAAAAGAAAAAATTATGCTAAACAAATCACATAAATAAAGAAAACAAAAGGAGAAGCCTTCACTGACTATTAAGAAAAGACAAAACATGTTGCAGCTGAGCACTCAGCCACAGAGCAGAGAGAACAGCTTTGGTTATGATAATAATAGAAGCGAATTCATGAGCAAGTCCTATCAATGTAGCAAATAAAAGCTACTGTACACTTGGCCAAATTAAAAGGAAGTACAATATATTTTTGTGAATATCCCATTGCAATTAATTATTTTTAAATTCCTGAATATGCTGTGTCTCATTTTACAAGGCATAAATGAAACACAGATTTATGAAGTTAGCAGGAAAGTTTTCTTCTTGTTAAGTTGTTTCAGACCTGAATATTATGGGGTCCCTTGGAGTTTCTTTTATTGTATTTAAAACAATCACTGACAAACAAATTGACTATACAATTACATCATATAACAATTATGATATTACTATTAATAGGTTTTTCTTAGAAGCTGAATTGTGTGAAAGAAGTGGAGGATTTGCTATCTCTGATTAGAAGCAGTACTGTCAGCAGTTATCACGCTTCTCAAGTTACATGATTTAATAAGCTTTACAGGAAAAGCCCCCATAACATTCACCGAGTGAGTTATGTACTAATATTTATGTTAGTAGGTGAAGAAGTTCTGACCCATGCCATAATCAGATGACAATTTAGAGTGAAGATAATTCTGTCATTGCAAGTCTTGCTATTGATCAAAAGATCATTTATTCTAAAAAATACAAGAAAGAGACAAGCCATTGTAAATATACATTAGTGTGAATCTTGTTTTAAGAACAGTAGGTCTTACAGATGTTTAAAGTTGTTTATTCATTTGCTAAGCATTCTTCATCATTCACAACATGCTGTTAGACTTAATGCACAGTTTACAAACTTAAATGATCTTTAAATACAAGAAAATAAAGTTTCTGAGACTACGTGTGCTTAAAGGTTTTGCAATGCTGAGCCAGACTGAAATCAGCAGGACCACTGTTTCTAATTACCTCACTACTTACAGTTAAGTAGAATACAGGTTGACTGTTGTCTTGGAGCATTAGATAGCTGGCGTGTGTCAGTAGGACAGTGTGAATTATAATAAGGAAAAAGACACAAAAAGGCACTAATATTTACTTCAAATAAGATCTTCCTTTAGTCTTAGGCTCCTTCTGCTATCATGGTGACAGTCTGAAACACGTTTGACAAATTCTGAGTTCCAGGAATTTCTCAGCATATATTATATATAGATATTGAAATTTATTAACATTTAGTCAGATAAGGCCTTCAGGGATCCTTTTTGTCTTTAAGTCTCTATCACAATAAGGTAATAAGGATTTCCTTACTGGCTACATTTCCCATGAACCAAATACTACAACTGATGTTACTGTTGCTACCAGAAAACTGCTTCGCTGCTGTGCACAGTCTGCTACTCCCAAATAAGAGTTAGAGAAAGGGGAGTGTGACTGTAATACAGACACGTGAGGACTAATACGAATGCAGACTTCCACTCTGTGTGCTGTAACCAAGTATTGTAAAGTAACTGTGTGGAACTTTTGCATCCTGTACAGTTTTGAAAAGCATAGGAGAGACTCATTTTACATTTCAATGACCTAGTTTTTCAGGAGGGAGGACCTCACATCATTATGCATAACTCAGCAGTTTTGACACGAGCTGTAGAAGAGAAACCTAGAATAACGGGGGGAGGAAGGAATGCAGGAATTCAAGAGTTAGTACACCTGTGAAAATATAACTAAATATGCTTGCAGGCAGCAGAAACTCTTAATGTTTTTGTGGGAGTGAATTACACCTCAGGGGCAAAGGATATAAAGTTCTGGCAAGGGCTAACCCCACTATTCCCAAGTAATTTCTCCTCCTGCCTGCAATGCATGAGGAGCCAGAAAGAGGTGGCAGAAGCATTGTGAAAAATAAATGTTCATAAAAAATAAAGGTCCCTTCCGATCCATAACATTCTCTGATTCTGTGATCCTTTAGCTAAATTTTCAAAGCAGAAGGAATAGAGCAAGGTAACTAAACAGCAGTGTCAAGACAAAGAGCCAAGCCTCAGATTCAGAGGTCAAAAAGTACTCCAGCTCCCCTTCAAATGCATACAGGTTTGAAAAAGCAAACTATAATAGTATCCCAGCTGTTTAGAAGGAAATTCCATTTACTATCTCCTTGTAGTTAGAAGATGTAAGTCCTTTCCCTGACTTGTTTGCTTTCTGCTATCTCACTTTGATCCTCGCATACAGCTGAGATAGGATTATGTGTGTGACTGGGTAATACAAAGCAGTCTTCCTTGGTACAAATTTGTTTCTGTTATTTTTCAAAAACTGCTGAGTCACCAGAGAAAAGACCAGCGCCAAACTATGTCTTTAAACTTGAGTCATGTTAATGACTGCTAGAAAGAGCTTTAGGCAAACCAGAGCTTTCTGTAATTTAGTAATTTATTATTATTTTGAATCCAAACCCATGTTTTGAAGCAATCCGCTTAGTGCATTAAGAGAAAAAAGGGAGTAGAAATGCAGATTCAATGTGAATCCAGTGAGTGTCCATAATACAACCAAGAATTGTATTGTCTGGAAGAAATTTGGTTAATATACTGTTCCATATTTCTGTTCCAGAAAAGATGTTTTCATTCGCAATCTTGCCTTAGCTCTTAGTTCCAAACAGGCACCTCACTCCAGAGGAGAAGCTGATATATTCTTCCCAATGGCTGCACCCAAATGAACTCTACTCTTGCCTTTTTAACTCCTCATTTTATGGCTAACACTGTTAGCAGGTCAGAGAGATAAAGGCTAAATGCAGCAGTTGTAGGTCATGCCTTCCTAATAGCTGCAGGGCTTGTATACTTATCCAGGATAAATATTAAATTATTTTTGTGTTAACTGAATTCTGGGGACTTTCAGTGTCAAAATTATTTAATGGCTTTGGATTAGCCACATCCTTTCTTGTCTGAGCCTTCCTCCTTATCTTTAATGTCAAGGAGTACAAGTGGGAACTGTATTTATATGAGAGTCACAGTAGTAAACCTCTTTTGCCTATAACAAATATTGGTTTTTCAGCCTTTTTATGTTAGCAGTAGTTCGAATTGGAATGCTAGTACTGAGACAAGAACCAGCCCTTAAATATTTAATAAATCTTATTCAGATGCCTTAAACACTTTCTGTATATTTTATTTAAATATATTATAGCACTGTAAGCTCTCTCTGCAGCCTTAGCATTTCAATTTTTCACACATTTTCTTACTCATTTTGATTCAATACCTAGTGAAGCCTCACCTTCTTGGTAGATTGCCAGAGGTTGCCAGGTTTGTATATAACATCTCGGACTAGTCCAGAGGAATAAACACTGGTGGGGCTAGGGAAAGGCTTTTTCTCTGTTTTCCTGACATAAAAGTACATTCTGTTGGTCACATGCTGTAGGCACTTTAGAGTCAAGCAATGGGTTCAGCAAAAAAACAGACAGAAAGGCAAGAGATCAAGAGAAGCTCAATTAAAAAATTAATAATACCTGTTCTTCTGTTAAGATCACTGTCACTGATATGACAATCAGAAAATACCAACACATTGTGAGCGGCAGATAAGAGCTGGAAAAAAACTCATTCAATCTGTTACTCATGGCACAATGTCCACTTTTACTCCCACTTCTTCATTTCCATTAAAGAACTTACCAGAAGACCCAGACTCTAGATGTAAAGAGTTTTTTGAGGCCTTGAAAGTAGGAGATTTTTAGAAACTTGCAAATACAGTCTGATGTCCTAAAATTCAAGAAACTCTAAAATCAGTTCCAGGAGCATCTATGGTCATGGTTGTACTGCGTTGAATATTTGATGCTCAGATGTATGGACCATGCACTTGGTATTATGTCATCTTCTGTGACAAACATCAGCTGTCTCAGTGAGAGGCATTAGAAGAGAGATGCCAAATGAACCCTCTAATTGCAGGGGGAGGGCAAAGGGGACGAAGGAGAGATTGCCATTCTGTGTTTGTCATGCTACCAACACAGCTCAAAGGAAGTGCTCAGGGCCAGGTGAGCCAAAGGTCCATATCACTTATCTGCAGGTATGTCTTCATGGCTAGTTTTGACTGCTAACAGCTCCTGTTCCCCAGAAGTCTTTAATTAACCTTTGACATCAGTCTGGATTTAATAAAACAACCCTTAATTCCTTTCTGAAGATGCCTTGATGACTTTCCCACAATGGCTTTGTTGTAGCCTGCCACAGGATGTCACAGAAGCACCTCAAAAATCAATTTAAGCAGGTGATAAGCTCCAAATAGACTTTAGTCTAGCCAGAACTGTTTAGCAGAGAACCAACTAGACATAGGGTTTATCCAAAATCGTTCAGCACTCCAACATTATAAAACGGATTTGGAGAGCAGTTAGGAGTACAAAATTCACACAGTTAATTCAGACTCAAGGGACCCCAAAACTTTAGAATGATGATACAAAATACACATCTACCCACTCACAAAAAGTAAGAACTCTCAAGATATAATAGAATAATATATATACTATAATGGATGATATAATAAGGCAAGGTGTCTCAGTCCTTGAGGATGTTTTCTTGGCAGATCTAAGGAAGAGGGTCTTCACCTGCATATCCCCTGCTCCGAGAAAGACTCAGTCAAAAGGGAGGGGTTGAGGTTGGGGATATGTGTCTGCCACAGGAGGTGAGATGGGAAGGAAAGGAAGACTCAGATGAAGACTGAATTTACTGTGTAGAGTGCAGATATGGGTGTCACATGCTGGGCCATACACTGTAGGCAGCTTGGGCTACAGCAGAGCCCCAAAGCAGCCAAGCAAAGCAAAACCACCTGTCTAGACACTTCAATAGATCAATAGAGATTATATTTTTGACATTTTTCCCTTACGTCAGATTACACAATGCCAGTCTAAGAAAACCAATGGTAATGATAAACTATTTTGTATTTAAAAAGAAAAAAGGACAAGTTTGAAATTTTCTGTATAGATAATATTAGTGATTTTCAGTTAATTTTCAGGTTGTTGCTCCATCAGTCTACATCAAAAGTTGCTGTGATTCATGGTCAGGAAGAACATCAAAGAACAGGGTTTGGCAAAAGTCACTTAAACAAGTTCAGGCTTTGAAAAATGAGGTTTTGTAAATCCTAAATATTTTCATTTTATTTTGTGTGAAATCAACAGAAATACCTTATTTTTAATAATAAAACATATACAATAGTTTTCACAATTTATATTTTATGAAAACAGCCATGCTTGAAAAGTGTAGTTAGTCATAATAGAAATAAGACTCTAAAAAGCTCTTTCAATGCGCATCCTATTTTTTACTTTTCAAAAACACTTATTTATTATCAGTTTTACCAAGCCAGAAATAGAAAGGACAAGATATTATGACTGCATTTGGACAGAAAGTCTCATTATGCTGCTTACTAAAATGCTGGACTTTGATTCTACATCCAGTTTTCTACATATGCTAAAAAATAAAATTAAAAGGGAGTGGTGTTTTTTTCTCTTTTTCCATCTCCCTACAAGTTTAAGGTATTTTAGCTTAAAAGTGACTCAGAACTTAAATGCATTACAGCAATAACAATACAAAATAATCATTTTTATAGCTATGGAAAAAATTAGAGGGGAAATAATTCACATGTCTCTGTTCAAAGTGAGACTGGCAAGTACAAATCAAGTGAATGCTTTTAAGAGCCAGAGAAGAAAATCATAAATAAGGAGGAGGATGATTTTGAAAAAAAGAATAATCTGAAAATCTGTTTCTTGAGCAGTGGAAAGTAAAACATGAACCCAAATATTAAAAACCTCCAGTATCTGTAGGAACTGAAAGGAAAAAATATTTCATAAAGCTGAAGTGCTTCAGTGCCATCCAAGAAGGAGGTGTAATATAAAATAGCCTGAGATAAGCTCCTTGGAAAGGGAATGAAACATTCTTTAAACAAGGAAGTAGCATATTAGTCTGAGTATATACAAATATGAAAAACTGACTTCTTACAAGTAATAATACTTCACAAATTACAGAGGGAAGTTGGTCTGACAATGTCTCAGGTTGTTTTTAAAGGGTGATATTTAAAAGATAAACACATCAAACCCTAGAAGTCCATTTCTTACCACAGACAAAGTTACAAGCATATGTGTGGTTTTAGTAGAAATATCTGGTTGGCGTGGCTAACAAAGAGGTATTCTTACAGCTGTCTGACACTACTGTGAGGTCAAAAGGGCTAAAGGTCTCAGGTCATTACTAATACTATCAAGAAATTCATTTGCATAGGGTGAGCTCCTGAGTCTTGATACCAAAGGTTATGAAGTCTCAACAAACCAGAACAAGTTTCTGGCAAATGGTGGGCTAGTGGCTGTGGAGGGAAGCCCTGCAGAGGTGTTGGGAACACTCTTGGGAGGAGTCAGTAACATGCAATAAATGTGTTTATAAAATGTGCCTCCCACAGATTTGTTTACTTTGCTCTGCATTTACCATTTATTTCACCTGTTGTGAAAGAGAAGCTATATGAAATTAGAGAAATATATAGATGAAGAGATGCTGAGTAGTTTTTACATTTCTCTATTTCTCGCAAGAAAGTGAGCTTTGGAAAATCCTTTCAGAAACATCAAGGGAACCATGAATATGTTGAGACCATGCTACATGCCCAAGTGGAAACAGAAACATCAGTTCTGTTTTAGACTGAAGATCATCAAGGAGAACTTAGAACAGAGTCACCTTGTGATTTTGCAGGTCTGACACTTTTTCTTCCCATATCTAGAAGTTTGATAAGAAATGCCTGGGGCATTTTTTCTTAAAGATATTTTGTTTTTCAAAGAAGTTGAGACAGGTGTGAACATTTGAGTTAATCAGAAATATCTCATCATTTTTCATAAATGCAAGAATTCAACTTTCTTGTAAAACGGTTGAATCCTGTAAAGTTTCCTATACTTCCCATTGGATAGGGTATTCTCCTTAATGTCAAATGTTATTAAGAATGTGGTATTCCTCTTTAACCTTTCCCTGCTTTCAAATGGTGTCTACACTCATTTGATTAAATATTTTGTATCCAACGTGTGTACACCACTTTGGCATACTCGCTGAGAAAAGGTGCTATGTTAATGTGATATTTAAGATAGTTCTAAGTAATAGAAATAGGCTCCAGGAAACAAACAAACAAACAAACACCAAACTTTCATTTAAATAATGATTGATGGCAGCACATGATGATAGAACAATTAATGTCCTGACTGGTAAAAACTAATCAATGTATAATTTTAGATATTATTCTTCAAGAGCAGAAGATATTTAAGGCTTGGTATTAGCTATGTACTACAAACAAGAATCCTACTGACTTTACATACAGTTTCTGGCCCTAACTAGAAAGAAGGTACTAAAGAATGTACCCACTCTCCAGTACTGAGTAACTACTTATATCTGAATAATTGATACATTTTCTGTAAATGACAAATAAATATGCTTGATTCAAGGACTTCTGGGAACTTTTGTGGCATTTAGGAAAACACTGAAGCTTTCCTTGTTTAGAGAATAACCAGTCACTACAAGAGCCTCACCTGTCCTGGAGCACATCTGCCCATTTGTAGGGGTAGGATAAATGTGTTTTCCCTCTTCTAGTATTAATTCTTCCTACTTCTGAGGGCGCATATTTAAATACCTCCTCAAATACCTAGGAAATTGCCCCATTGCACAGACTGATTTTACCTCCTCAGTCACATAATTAATTTGTGGGGCAAGAGGCTGGGTGGTACAATTTACTTGGGATCGTTGACGGTAAGGCTGGGATTAGAAATTACTCCAGGTTTGTGGCCTTACAACTTTCCAAAGTATCTCAGCCTTGCCTAGAAGACCAGTCCAGAAATGCAAATTTGTTGTTGTCCTTTTTTGTGTATGTGGGATTTTTTTTTTTTGAAGGTAATTAATAACTTGCCTCAAAGAAGCAAACACAAACACTTGATTCCAGGCTCTGAGAGTCTGAGAGAATTAAACCTATTTTGTTTCTCTTCCAGACTAAGTTACTAGTAAGTAAATAATTCTTTCAGCTGAGAGGGTGGAATTTGGCCTCACTTTCCCTCAGTAGTTTTGCTTTGCTGTAGAGCCCTGTGTATCTCAGCTCTGGTAAAGTGAATCATAAAACCAGCCCCTTAATTAGCTGTAGGATAAAGCTCCAAGGGAACTCTAGGATCAGTTACTAGAAAAATCTCTGAGCACACAACCTGGATTAACTGAAGTTGGAAATACAATCTGTTGCTTAAAAACTAATACAAAATTACTGACTGATTAACTGGCAAAGCAGATGTCTCAGGTGAGTAATGGAATAAACCATTTACCAGGTGACAAAAAAAGATGACTGTGCTTTGTGGATAAACTGACACATACATAGGGTGTAACTCCAAATGTAAATAGTGCACAGTTTAATCTGAGATACCAGCACTCAGGAAGCCAGTGCTTCAGCTCCTCTAAAAGTTTGTGCCAGGCAGAATACAACTCCCACAGTGAATGTGCAGATTAGGGAAGGCTTGAAATGCAATCAGCTCACTGGTGATAACAATTTAAAAATCATCACCCTTACTGACTTTCTGCATAGGTTGCCACTGGGAAACAGAAGGGAGAGATGTGGCCAAGAGTAAAAAGGAACAAGATCCTTAACTAGACTGCAACAGAGTACTGTTTCCATAGCTTAGTATTCACCTGCATAATGCAGTCCTACTTATTCAACTTGAAAATAAATGTTTTATAGGTATATGACAGGTCATTACCAGTAACAATTGGAAATTGCATATACAACTTCAGAATAGCATCTCTGTTTCAATGGCAAGTCATTCTTTCCATTCAGTTATTAATGTGTGGCTATTTGTCATTACATACACAGGTGGAGTTGATGAATATGCATTGAGAGAGACTGAAGCTGCCCATTTCTCCTCAATATGGCCTCCTGCTGCCCCGTCCACCTGCTCTGAGTTTACCTCCAGAATGCAGCATTTTTCACTATTTGCTCAAGTGCTTTCTGAATGGAAACTTCATCCTGACCGCAACTTGTTTTCCAGAGAATACAGAATATGGATCCTCAAGCACACTATGCCATTCTGTATTACTATAATTATTATTAATATTAAGTATTCCCTAACTTCACAGAGTAACATAAAGTTGAACCCACTAATACCATCTGTTAAAGTGCCACAAAAAAAATGTTTTTTTTCAATATAGAAAAATCTTAACTGAAACAGCTTTACCTAAGGACTAGAGTGTGTCAAATTTTTGCTGTCAAATTCTTTACTGTTTGAGTAGGTCCTTTCAAATCAAGGAAGCTTCATGGAGAAGTGGGACTATGCCTCTGAATTAATGCTGAATCAACCTGAATGAAGGTTTTACAATGTAGCCCAAAAATAGCATAACAGAAAAGAAGTTAAATTAGATAGAAGCATAATGCACAGCTAAAATGACCCAATTTAAATTTATATCATCAGACCAAGTAGTATTCGGATTTCCACAGTTCCTGATTTCTTAAATTAGAACTTGCAGTTTTGCAAACCATTATGATTTGGCATGGCAAATGCTCCATGGCAGCAGGGATGGAATTACATATGTGTGTGTTTCAAAGCAGGTTATTGTTACCTGTCACGGAGCTACAGTACCTGTTCTACAGTTCAGTCTAACATAAAGTCCAGCATGCCAGAAGATTTTGAATTTATAGAATCATACATTAATTTATGTTTAAGTGGACCTTCAGAGGTCATCTTGTGGAACCCACTGCACAAACCAGGTCTACGCAGATTGGGCCATTCAAAGAAATCTCTTGTTGGGCCTAGAACACCTCCAGTGCAGGCATTCTTGAATATTCCCAAGGACAGAAGTTATAAAAAAGCACCAAAATTTTGATAGAAATCTGGAGTATGAAGACTGGGTTAGATTGAAGAAGCAGAAATCAATATAGGAGGAATAAAAAGAGATCAAATAAAAGATTTCTACATGACACAGTATCTCACCGGGTTTTGTTTTAGTATCACATTTTGACTTCCCACCTGGAATCTGTCCATAGCCTCATTCCTCGTCTGTGTATCAGTTCTCACACCACTGTCAACTGTTGATATTACTAGTGACTTCATCCCAACAGACGTGAAAACTCCTAGAGGACATCTGAACACATCAACACTACCTCCCAACGAATGCAGATATGTCCACGTTATCACTATGTCTGTAAGCAGTTTCCAGAAGTCTATGACAAGCTTGAGGGATATGGACCAGATAAAGAGTAGAGTCAGGATGCTGAATTTTAAAAGAACAAAGCAGCCCAGAGAAGTTGGGGATGCCCCATCCCTGGGAACATTCAAGATTAGGTTGGACAGGGCTTTGTGCAACCTGATATAGTGGAAGACATTCCTGTTCATGACAGGGATGTTGGTCTAGATGAACTTTAAAAGCTCCTTCCAACCTAAACCATTCTATGATTCCGTGATTCTATGACCAACAGTGAAGAATTTTGAGGATATTGCAGTCTTTAATCTATAATAGTACTCCATAAATGATGCTCACTTCAGCTGGCATTATATTATCATTGTAATGCATGATTGCAATAACATCAATTGATTATGGGGTGTTTTCTAAACACTGCAGAAGGATATAAATACTGCATTTATACAAGTAATATGCTGTGAAAAAAATTAGAATTTCTAAAGCTGTTCAGGTTTGTGTTGTTGGAAGTTGTTCCTCAGTGTGTAAACATACTTTATATTGGATTAAAATGATGCAAATTTTATGAACAAGACCTAGGACCATGAAGATCCCAAACTAAATGCTGTAACATTTAGATAACAGCCACACTTTTCTTACCTGTTCCTCTCATGATGGCTTTTGTATTCCTGGCTGCTCAGTATCCTAGCTTTAACAGCAGAAATGGACCATATTTTTAGCTAAAGAACTAATCTATGTGATGGTTAGGGAATTCTCATTATGAGTACTGACTCCAAAAGGTTATGAGTGATTTAGAACCAATTTCCTACTTACAGTTCTGAATAAAGATTGGGATGCTAGCCAGTACTTGCTGAAATCAAAGTGCTTCAGTAGTTACTAGGTAAACATATTTTGAAGATTTCTTTTTCTGTTTTGTAGATTGATGTTTAGTTCCTGACAAGAGCAAGATCTGTTTACAAGAAATAAAAGAAAATTCTGGGGGAAAACATGCACTTTTGCAAAATGTGGACAATAATTCAAATCTGAGGATCAATAGTCTACAAATACAACTTTAATTTTTTTGTTCCTAAAATGTTATCACACTGATGTCCTGCACGTTTAGATCAGAAATTTTCTTTGTTTAAGTGTTTGAATTTGGTGCACAATGAGATACCTGCCCTTGTTGGAGAGGAGGACAGGAAGGTCAGGACTGACAGTGATGTATGGAAATGAGAACTAGAGGGAAATAGTGAAAAGCTTCAAGCAAAGGGTCTGTGCTGGGAGACAAAGGTCTAAGTTTAAAAAGTGGAACAATAAATCTGTTACAGTTGAAAGTGAGGAAATAAGACTTGGAGGCTACTCAGAATTCTCCAATAGTATGATGTCATCCTCATTTAAATAATTATTGTGAACCACAGAAAATGAGGTTTGAACCACTCTATGAGATAATTTTTGAGACTCCTGGGAGGATGCAGAATTAAACCAAACCTTTAATGGTGTTCTGAGTTAATTCAAGAAATATAAGTGAAATATTTCAAAGTTTATCAATTTTCTTGAGTACTCAATTCTCTTAGAGGAGTTATCTTGATTATCTGTCTCAATTTGGGGTGAAAACTAGTTTGAAAAAAGTGTAGAATATTTTCCACAGGTTCTGTAACTTTAAATCCAGATCTTTAGTTGTGTTTCTTGTTATAGACATAAAAAGAGTAGGAAGGCTGATGCTGAGCAACAGAGGCTAATTTCTAAAGGATGAATGGTTCACCTTTGGTGAACATGTACTGGTAAAGAAAAGGTAGCAGGTTACTTTGAATTCACAATTCATTCCATGGATTCAGCAACATGGAAACAAACCTTACTGTGCTAATGGCAAATAGTGATGTAAGGCAGCTGGCTCTATGTCTAGGGATTGGATGAGGAATTTCATATATGCACAAGTGGTGGGAATGTTTAGATTTGTACTCAAACTTTGCCACTGCTACCAGTCTCTATTTAGAGCTGTATGTAGTTCTGCCACCTGCAGTTGTGACATTCCAACTTGCGTTGTAATCTTCAGAGCTAAAACTACACGAGGGAGAAAAAAGTAGCAGATGGAGTCATGTCATTTACACTGAATACTGCAGGAAAGGCAGCCAGATCACAGCAGATCAGGGGGAAAAATCCATTTTTGTCACTAAGCAGCAGAAGAAAAAATAAATCACAGATAGAAAGGGATTAATTTCTAAGGGACCAGCTACTAAATGTAGCATGGAAATTGAACTCTATCAGAAGTTTGTGGAATTTAACTTGACAAACTATATGCAACAGTGAATTATTACTTTAAACTCATAACCCAAGGCTGCAATGCAGGGATAGAGAAGGTAGAAATTAATTAATCAGCAATCTAAGCTGAGAGCAATACTCACTTTTAGATGCCTGGTGAACTGAAGTAAGGACACCAAAAGGACTTACATAAATTATAGGTCACTGGAGATAACAGCACTCAAGTCTGTGAAGGTCTCAATGTTAAATGCTGAAGTGGTGTAATAAGATAAATAACAAGTGTTTAATGATAGCAGAAAAACAATAATAACCTACAATCAGATGGATAATAAATTATGGACAGATGGTAGTTGGAATCTGCAAATATTTCACTGTCCCATCTGCCTTCATCCATTGGTATCATTTTAAAATTGATTCCAAAAAAGATACTTTTGTTCCTCCCCTCCCTTCCTTTTTTTTTTTTTTTTCCAAAATTCATTATTAGCATCATGTTGCGTGAATCTGTTTCATAGTTTGTTATGATACATCACCAACAGACCTGCATATTGTAAATTTGCAGCACTGGAAAAAGGCTAGGGTAATTTTGGATTTGAACATTTTTGTCTTAAAAATTTTTGTGAAGTGAAACTTCCTATGTAAAGAGCATTTTTATTGGAATAGCATATTTATATTGGAAGTTTCACCTCAGTCAAGCAAAGGTATGACTTTGAAAGTAAACTAGATTTTCCTGTCCATATAAATATATTGTACAAACATTCTAGGTACCCTGACAAACAAATAGCATTCAAGGACAAAGTGTATATTCACATTAATTTAGTGATGTTGTTAAAATTACCAATAGATATTTAACTTCATGGGCCATGAATGGAGAATAGGAATTTTTCTGACTTGTGAGTAAAGCACAATTACTCTCTGAAAAGACCAACAAGAACCCAGGGTTTTTTTAACGTCCTTTTTTTTATGTTTTCATATACATTGTTGTTCTCCACTTGAGGAGGCTGAAAAATCTCTCTTAGCCTGAATCTTATTTCAAAATAAAATTAAAAATAACCCCTACTTTCTAAGAGTTTGTACAAGGGGATAAAACAGTAGGAGAGGGCACTTTCTTTGTAATACTACTCTGCCTAGCAGGCAGGAGAGCAAGGAAAGAGAGTGAGAACTTCAACTCCTTTGAAGCAGGCTGTCCATCAAAGACACCTGCAGTTCTTCAGACACAACCATTCATCACCACCATACTACTAGAGGAGAAAAGGGGTTTTATAAGAAACTTAATGAGTTTAATTCCCAAATCTGACAGAGCTTAGCCCCACGAAGGTGAGCTCTGAAATGGCTGTCTTAAATTTAACAGCTTTATGAAATTCTATTTTTATGTAAAATGTGGGTGGGGTTTGTGAAAGGAAACTGTGAGGGCATCTGTAGTTCCAGTAGTATTCAAGGATAGCAGACAAAGTCAAGGGTCAGTTTTATTTGATTTATACACTCAGGCCAAACTAATATGCTAATATCTTATTTAAATCGAGGCATATGCATTTGCATACTGTAGCGTTCTATATCCCGTTGAGATCTTCCCTGCCTCAGTGTTCTGTGTTCTCCTTGTGCTTCAGTTTCAAGGGCTTTTTAACCTCTGGAAGAATTTATTATGTGCCTTCCAGATGGAAAGTAAAAAAAAAAGGCCAATTTATTATAACACATCTAAAAGAATTATTAACCTTTCACATGTGAGAAACAAGACAAAATTTAAGGTATTCGTATGCCAAAGAAATGTGGGTAGATGAACTAAATTTTTGAATCAACCAATTTAACTATACATTAACGAATTTATAATACATTTGCACAAACGCATTAAATAATACAAAATAATCAAGAAGCAGGAAACATCTGTGGGGTTTTTTTCTCCACTGATTTGCCTTCTTTTGGAGAAAATAATGTGTTTCACACTTTAAATAATTAATGGTAGGTTTGAATGAATGGTAGTAAACCATATTCTGAAGTGGTTCTATTTGGAAGTTTTTTGCAGAAGCATGTCTATTTGCTGAAAGTAGCTGTCCTGGTTTTGTTAAAAACAAGACCAGTTTCTCTTTTAGTGAATTCTCCTTTCAGCTAAGTTCTTCTAAGTAACTGCACTTTTCTGAAGTTGGATACATGTTTGGCAGACATAGCAATGGTATGCAAGGTTGCTGATCAGAATGCACATCCCATAAGCAAGGAGAAGTGAACTGAACAGGTGACTAAAACTGACCAAGTATTCCATCCCATCCACATGGTACTTCATATAATAGTGGGAGATCACAAGTGTCTTGTTTCTCTTCGACTATGGCCGGCATCTGGGGAGGATCCTGTGGGTCATCCCTACAATCTGAGGCCTAGTGATAGACCCTGCATCCTTGAATCCAGTTCCGGTTGGCTGCAGAGTCCAACCCAGGACTTGTGGGTGCCTGCCATGCGGCTGCTGGAGCAGTACAGAGCTACCGGGACAATTCAAGATTGGGTTTGTATATTTTGTATTATTTTCTCTATTTTATTAGTAGCATTAGTAAAACATTTTTAACTTTTTTTTTTTTTTTTCCAACTTGCAAGTCTGTCTCTCTTTTCCTCCTATTGTGTGTCCTTAGTGGGAAACAGGTGGCTGAGAGGAGAGACGGGGTTAACAAAGCATCTGCCACGGTTTATTGTCGCCCTGCAATCAAACGGTGACAGTAGCATTGTACCTGTGTCCTAGAGTAGATACTTACTGCATGTCAGGTCTGAGGAGCTACACGGAATGAGGAAACAGTAATTAAGGAAAGTCACTGAGAAAGTCTAAAAAGAAACCCCAAACAAACAAAACCCCCATGTATTCAGGTAGTTTGAAAGAAATCCAGTTATCTTTCCATATATTTCTATCCATGATTCACAAGAGAAAATGCTAGAAAATGAAACCTTCAGGAAAAAGTAGCCTAGTTGCAAAGAAAGAATTGTCAGAAACATAAAAGGAACTAGATCCCAGAAAGCAAGAAAACTTGGGGAGAATTACAAGCCATTGAAAACCCAAACAGAGAGCTAAGGATATTGAAATTGTGATAAATTGAAAAGACATGAAATCCAGCAGATAGATGGCAGGGGGACTTGTTTTCTAGGGCTTTTAATGAACCTGATAATGAAAGATGGGAGTTAATTTTCAAGGCAATAGTTGAAGTCTTCTGTTCTGAATAATGAAAGATAGAAAGTTAATTTGTTGTTGGTCCAGACATGGTTTGGCAACACCATTAGAATAAGTTTGATAGAAGGTGGAGAATCAGTATCTCTCCTGATGGTGTGTTGTATGATCTTCTGCAGCTCCCAAGTTTCAAAATCCATTTAGCTGAATTGTGTAAGCTTGTTGAGTATTTAGTTATTTTGGGCTTATTTTTAAAATGTAAATATAAATATGTAGAGACTAATTTTTCAGAGGTTCCACATACTGGTGGCTTCCTCTGAGAATATAATGCATGCCTCTCCCTTTTCAAAATATGCATAGAAGAGAATAATTTATAAATACCTCAGCTAACTTTTTGTATTACTTATATATAATTAGATATAAAAGTGAGTAGAGGTGGGAAATGTCCACCGTAGTTTTTATTCTGTCCTCCTGCCAGTGCTTTATTCTATCAAAACTACAGTACTTTTCTAAGATCCAGCCTATATTTTGTTAGAGTATCTCCCATCCTCTGAGGAACAAATATCATCATGTCCTGAAGCCATAATAGTGAAACAGACCTCCGTGCTTTTTCCAGATTTTTGACAGATGCTACAGAACCTCTCTGATAAGATTGTGCAGCTTGAGTTACTTTCAATTTTGCATGTTTCAAAGGTAAGTGCTGACTTAAGGTTCTGGATGTTTTGATTCACCTCTCTGCACTTTAATTTCATTTACCTATCTATTTCCTTGCCATAGAAGGCACCTGACTTGTGTGCACGCTAGTTCATTATATTCACTTAATAACACTAATTTGGTTTATTTCACCATAAGCTATGCTATTTTGGTACAGTGCTCCATTTCACACCCTTCTTTCACTGTGATACAGTCTGCTTTCTGTCTCATTGTCTTTCAGTATCTGAAAGATTAACAAGGATTTAGCAAAAATGTCATTCTTTCTCCTTACAACCTTGTTTAATGTCCAGCTATTAAATCTTAATAATGCTGATCTTACTTATATAAAGAACATTTCCTTGAAACATTTTCCCATTTTTACCACA
Organism: Columba livia; assembly: GCF_036013475.1. Classification (NCBI taxonomy): domain Eukaryota; kingdom Metazoa; phylum Chordata; class Aves; order Columbiformes; family Columbidae; genus Columba; species Columba livia. The sequence continues at coordinate 193,987,141 of NC_088602.1, forward strand.
GTTCTAATTTTTTGATGATGACAAACCTCCATTCAGTACTTCAGTAATGACAGTTCCCTCTTGTCACTGGGTCTCCTGCCATGGAAAGACCTAAAATCATTCTTTTCAACTGAGAGAAATGTTTTAAATTATATTTTGAAATACGTTTTTCTGGTTTAAGTTGTAAGCTAGACTCCTTCTGCATATACATGAGCTTCACATAATCTTGTTTAAAGTTCATATTTTATGTCAAGAGCACAAAATTAAACCTTCTTTGACATGTATTTCTTTAAAATATTAAAACAAACAAACAACAAAAAATCCAAGCTTAGCAAATAGCAGAGTTTGCTTTATTTTTTTTTTTGAGGTTTAGATTTTTTAAAATATATTTACCCTCAATCATTTAGATACACTTTTATTCTTTTGATTTAAGGCTGCCAGACAGTAATACTGATTGCACACCAGATATTCTGATATTTTTGTAGTTCTACTTTTCAGATAAACTGGTGAATGAGTTGGTTGATTTCTGTGGAATAATATGTTGTAAATACAATGGTTCATCTTTTCTCATTTCACCTGCTGCAACATGGCAACAAGATTTGTTTGCTTTTGAGATTGTGGGAACAGGCAGAAAGAATGGCATTTTAGTAGAATTTATACACGTTCCACTCCCAACATGTATGAGAAAAAATCAGTTCATTGACTAATACCACATATTTATATTTTTAGTCTGTTTTATGTTTTAAAAAAGAGTCTGATACATAATACTTTTGTTCCAGTTTTTCAAATGATTTTTTTTTTTTCGTATTAGTGTTCTGGGCTTTAATTTATGTTCAAAATAGTAATCAATCCTTCTCTTTATATAAAGACATACATTAATTTTCCTCTTTCAACACATAAAACATTGTTAAATGATTTCCTACTGATATTTTAAAGAGTAGTTTCCTCATACTTAACAGACTTCAGAGGATAATGAGGGCCCTAGTGTTTTCAGAGTCAAATGTGGGCTGCAGTGCTTTGCTCCATGTGTGATACTTCCAAACTATACCATGGCATCTCTTTCTTGTTTCTGAAAAAAACTTTTCAAATGCAATCAAAATATGAATAGATGAAAAGATTTCAATAAAATGTGGTCCTCACCAAGTGAAAATCAAATTTCCCTTCTAATTTATGAAAGAATAAGTAGTCAAGATAATCAAATTGTGCAAGTCAAGATAATTTTTGTACAATGCAGAGCTAAGCTTCCAGATTTCTGGCCACAGAATATGATGGACAGCATATCCATTAACAGGTTTACTGAGAGCTGAAATGCAGATATAATATTCAGGTGGGGTTATAAACAGAAGGGAGTGCCTACTGGAGTGAAGAGCACTCTATGTTGTCCTGTTTGCAAACTTTTCTCTATTTGGTGTCAGTGGTCACTGTCAGATGGGAGACTAGGCTAAATGCATACCTGGGCAGACATGGAGGACTGTTGTCTCTCTTAATTTTTACCTCGGCAATACAGCCAAGGTAAAAGCCAAAGCAGGGAGTAGCTACTGATGCCATGAGACTGGGCACTGACTGAATGGGCACTGACATGGTGGCAGCTGGACTCTTGGCTGTCTCTCAGGGTGTTCCCTTCGTGATCAGGGAAAGCCCTCACCCTACTCCCAACCCCATTCTCTGGATAGCAGGAACGGGTTTGACTCATGTTATAATGGTGATAACAACCGGTCTGGTTCACTGTCTTGCTCTAGTTGTGATGATCAAGCACAGGGCATCTGTTCCACAGATGCCCCAGGACAGCATCAGTCACATGGTTACATGCTCTGTTGTCCTTTTTTTTTCCATCTCTTGTCCCCCTTTTTCACCATCGTTTTACCTCCCTCTGTCCTTATCTCTTCCCCAAAAAACATCCAATTATTACTTTTTCCTTACTTGTTCCAGCTGTGCTACAGCAGTACCCAAATTCAGTATTTCTGACACCATTACCTAGGCAATCTCATCCTTAAGTGGTATTGCTGGTACAGTTACCTAGCCACAGTTGGTCTTACAACACTGTGTTCTACAAAAGGTCCCCAATCCTTCCCTCTGAGTACCTGTGCAGTTTAACAGTCTCTTCCTTTGACCTGTGAAATACAGCCAACACTTGTGACACTGTTACTTGTTTCAGCATGTCACTGGGTTATTTATTACTTCCAGCGGTTTCACATACAGTAATTCTCCATGCCCAAGCCAATTAGCTCAGCCTCAGGCCAGGGACAAGAGTGTGCTCTGGTCTTTTACCTGCAATCCTAGCAGACCCCATTGTCACTTTTTCCCTAAATCAGTTTATCAAAATGATGCTTAGGAAACTAAGTAAATGATATTATTCTATATATAATTGTTAATTTAATGGATCCCACCACCTTTCCAATTTAGTTATAATTATTAAAGTGGTAAGAACAGCATTTTATTCTGTAAATGATATTTTAGTGAAGACCAGAATGAAAATTTGTCTTTCATCCTGGAAAGACCATTTTAAATTCTAGTCAATGGAATTATATGGTTGCCAGTGGAAGCAGATCAGGATTGGGCATCCATGCACATCTGCTTTCTGCATTAGTTTATTGACATTGACTTATTGGATGTTAGTGGAGAAAGAGTTAATGGGAAACAAATGTGAAAATCACTGAAATTTACATTCATGTAAGCTTTATTTCATATTTACCTATCTGAATATTAATTCTGTGACCATTTCCCCTTAGTTTCTCCCTTCAAACTGAGGAAGAAGAGATGATACATAAAACCAGAATAGGAGATTAGTGATGAAAATATTCTACTACATGCTCCACTCTAGCTCTTTATCAGAAGAGTTTAAACATGCTAAAAGTTTACATAGGTTCACAGGGAAGCAGAAAAAGAAGGAGGTTACTAATTATCTGGAAAAATCTACTGGCTCATGAGCAGCAAGGGGCTGAACACTAGAACAACCAGGCGGAGAACATAAGTACTACATAGACCTGCCCTGTAGCTAGAAACTGGGTACTGGCCCAGGCTGATCTTTGGTCTAAGACAATGTACTACTGATAATACTCTCATTGTTTAGAAGCAGTCTTCCTCCCTCAATATAGGCTTATTTTTGTTGCTGTTTAAACAGACTGAAATTCCCATTTAGAAAGGTGTCTAGAGAAGGCATGTTCAGCCAGATAAACTGTCAGGTGATTGTGGTTTGGCTTTTTTATTATTTTGGTTTTGGTTTTGGTGTTTTTTGTTTGTTTGTTTGTGTGCTTGTTTGCTTGCTTTTTTCTTTTTCTACTGTACCTTATTAATTGTGATCATTCAAATATAGGACAGGAAATGCAGCATGCAACTTACCTGGGCAATCAGCACAAACAAGAGAGCTTGATTTCTGGAAAAGTTACATTCCATACAAAAAAACCCCTAAGATTTTTGAAGACACTGAGAATGAATTTGAAAAACAAACAAGCAGAGAAAATTGTGATCTGATTTTTGGTCGAAGAAAAAAAAAAAGGAAATATGATCAGATAGCTTGTTTGGAAAACACTCACTCATCAATCGAGATTCAAAACTAAATGCCACAGACAAAATGAAAGATGCAACAATATGAACTCTATTGTTGAAAGACTTACAATACCTTTCAGCCCTCTAAATATCTGTAAAGTTCTTATTCATCAGTGTAACTTTCTTATTTTTCTACTGATTTTTACTCATACTATATTTGAAAACCAAAACCAACTGCAGCTTACCTTAATTCTCGTGAATAGTATAATTTATATCACAGTATAATTCTACCATATTACTATTTCCTTTCAAAATAATCTTATTAACACTCTCAATATGCTTTTGTTCACAAGTTATACTCTTATTTTGAGCAGTCCATCTGCCAATGCAATTCAATGGGTCAACTTCAGAAGAACATTGGCATCAAACTAAGCAAGCTGAGGTCTGTCCATGTTTGTACCTATGCAGATGGCATCTGCAAGATAAGTTTATTTTTGTGAGCAAATGGATGGTAAGCCCTGTTTAAACCTTAGTCTCATGGCAGTGTTTCAAGAGTAGCAAATTTGGCCATGCTCCTCAGAGAACAACATACCAAGTGAGAGTCCAGTTCCATGAAGAAAGTCTTCTGAATAGGCCTGTCATTGTCTCTTCAAGAAACATCCAGCACTTGAAATCTCTTATCTGCATTGGATGTTTTTAGAAAATTGCGTGTCAGACATTGATACTATATAGTGTAGATCTGTCTTATACTCTGCGGTGGTTCAGATAAGATACTTTTAATGCTCCCTGAATGTCTTTAAACCTTGTGTAGGTCTTTCATCCTTGTTAACACTTCACATCCTGTTTAGTACATACAACAAACCAAGACAGAATAATTAAACCTTGAAGAAGTAACAATTAGCACTTCCTCTGACAGCGACCAATAATGAATGTCTAGCAAGACATAGATCTATTAGAGGGGGTCCAGAGGAGGGACCCAGAACTGACTAGAGGGATGGAGAACCTCTCCTATGATGGCAGGCTGAGAAAGCTGAGGTTGTTCTGCCTGGAGAACAGAAGACTCCAGAGAGGCCTTATTGTGGCCTTTTAGTACTTAAAAGGGACCTATAAGAAAGATGGGGACAGACTTTTTACCAGGGCCTGTTGTGATAGGACAAGGGGTAATGGTTTTAAACTGAAGAGGGTAGATCCAAACTAGGTACAAGAAAAAAAATTATGATGAGGGTGTTGAAACACTGGAACAGGTTGCCCTCAGAGTTTGTAGGAGTCCCATCCCTGGAAACGTTCAAGGCCAGGCCAGATGGGGCTCTGAGTAACCTGTCTAGTTGAGGATGTCCCTGCTCATTGCAGAGGGATTAGACTAGAAGACCTTTAGAGGCCTCTTCCAACCCAAACCATTCTATGATTCTATGAATACAGGGATATAAATATTTATGGATATTTTCTCAAGCTGCAATATTTTGTCGTTCAAATTTACACATACTGAAAATTATGTCTTTGAGTTTAATAATCCTGATTTATCTTTCTTCTAACCATTTGTCTAATTCCTTTCTGAAGCCATGTAATCTTTTGGTAATGAACCACCATGTGGAAAAAATTCCCTCACTTCATCATAATCATTTGAAGTGGTCTATCTTCTTGCTTATTTTGAAACTGCCACTTAGTCTAATTTGTTCACCTTCACAAGTGAAACTTTGTACTCTGTTCACCTATTAAGTGCCATTCAGGATTGTGCAGACTTTTTTCACACCCGTTTTTCAAGCTAAAGAGTCCTAGTCTATCTAAGTTTTCCTTCAGTGGAGTCTATCACTGGAATTAATCTTACTAGATCAGTGGAAAGCTAATATCCAGATGGCAGCTTCTGGAAGTGTAAATTTCAGGGACTTCTAGTTCTTATTCTTGTGAATCATGTTCTTTCTTCCCTCTACCTATGCAATGGCATCTCTGTGTTCTTGCCCTGGCTTACTGCTTCTGTGCCGTATACAGCCTCTCACACTCTAAAATTCTGATTTTTGAGGACTATATAAGCTGATTTATTCTGTCTAACAGCATAACATCAACAGGGTTATATAGATTGTCACTCCCAGTGGCAGTCTCAGGACTAATAGAAGTCTCACACTTGTGTGTCAAACATAGGTTTGAATGGTCATTAAACAGTCTGATCTTTTGCTCCTGTTTAAATAAAGTAGTTATTGGATGGAGCAAGGCCAAAGGAACAATGGGGTGCTTGGAGTACATAATTTTGCATCCTTTCAGACATTTTTCACTTTGCAGAAATGAAACCACTGTCTTCCATTATTTTTTTTTTAACACAGGTCACTTAAAAAAAAAAATAAATAAACCTCCCATTGATTAATCTGTCATGGCTTGATTTATAAAGTTGCGTCTGTACTGGCTTGCCTGGAAACTGCCCCTCTGTTTCATCCTGAAAGAATACTCACCTCTCACTGCCTGAGACTTTCTAAAACTGTGTGGGTCTGTCAAACAGGAGGGAAAAAAGAAGACTAAGTCCCTGCTGGGGAGTCCATCTGTCAGGTGGTGATGCTAAATTAACTTTCTGTATAAAAGTAGAGCTTTTCTTCCCTGGTAAAGAGCAGTTGCTGTGAATTTTCAGACATAATATCAAATTTATTTTCCTTTCTATGTAATGTTGGGACTAGTAGCTTTATGATAGTGTTTTATTTTGTTTTGTTTTAGATTTTCTTTTTATTATTTTTTAAGGCGCCTGTGTGGCTTTCAAAACCTGTGGGCAGACATGCGATGCTTCAGAAGTCAGGCACCCAGTTCTAGAAGAGCAATTTGTAGCATGCTAAACTAGGCATCAATGCTCTAGATACATCATATGCGGGACAATAAGGCTCTGACACGCATCTTGTCTGAATTGGCAAAGAGCATCTGAGACTCTCTTTCCAGCAGAGCTTAGGTTTCTACCTAGAGCAGAGGTTACATTTCTCTAGGACCAAGATTCAGTCTGTCAGAGTCCTGCCACCACTTCAAGCCCTTGAAGCACCCAGCACCTTCCTAGGAATGGGTTTCTGGGAGTTCTTACCCTTGCTTTCATAGTTATTTGGTCTCTAATTCAGTAAGGTTTGCAATTTAAAATAGATGAAAGGCCCTGGGATTTGATATTGATAAATAACTGTCTCAAGTATTAAGCATTTCAAGATCTTAAGCATGTGAGGCTTTTTTTTTCCTGAATTTGTTTCCTGAACTTAGATTTCTAATTTTCACTTGCAGTACCACTGGTTGTCCCAAGGTTTTTTCTGCATACCTGCCCAGCTGTTCTGGGAAATGTACATGAAGAGTAAGCAATCTTTAGACATCCAAATAACTAAAAAATTACTTTCAGTGTTTCACTTGTGTATAACATCGGTATCTATCCTCTCCCTACTTTTATGACAGTTGGTCTTTTTATTATCTGAATTGTTATGCTATAGAGGTATTCATCTTTTTATTACATCTGAAGAAAAACAGAAAAAATACATCTGAGTTGTATTTATTCCCATCAACATAGCTGCTTTCTTTTTCTAGAGGGAAAAATTGAACTTCCAGAGATCTTGCTAGCCATAAAACTGCTGAAGCAAGGTCAGGCATTTCAATATGGAGATAAAATGTTAATAAATGGGGGCCATTGTCCCACACTCGAAAATTTATGTACTACATCAATATGGAATTTTTCTCTTCTTGGTTAAATTCATCTAGTAATTTCTGACTGTATTCATTGCCTAAGGATATATTTCTTTACAGCTAAATATCACTAGCTGTGCATTTTGATAGAAGAAATGCAGACTATAATTTATAACCTACACAATTATAAGTGAATAGAAAGTTGCCCCCTGAAAGAAATGCTACAGAGTATATAAAATACAATAGTCTGTTTCAAGTACTTATGCTGAATAGTACTGGAAAAAACACCAATTGGAATTCTAATGCCATTTCTGAGCTTCTTCATTCTTGCTGCTATAAGAACATAAAACCAGTGATGTATTGACAATGAAGGCAATGCAAGATAAGTACAGTTCTGCAAAAACCTTGAGTTGATCAAAGTAAATTTTGAGACCACACTCTTCTCTATATTTTGTAGCTCTAGATATACTGTTGTAATAAATATATTTCCTGTGGCACCAGTAAGTACAGCAACACATATGTAAAATGACTATCGCTCTCCAAATTTTTCTATTTACACAAAAATCTCTCCAAGGCCATTGGAGCTTTGAATCTCCAACAACACTGTCTTCAAGAGCTCTATGTAGTAAAAGAATGAAAGACAGAAATAAATTATTTTCTTGCAAATGGTTATGTAAAAATTGTATTTCTAGAAAATAAAGATTAATAAAAATAGAATTAAAATATGTTTTGATGGGTGTTGTGATTCGTACAAGAAGAAAAATAACTCTGGAATGTTTAGGATAAAAAATAAATCATACAGCAAGAACTGATTTGGAGAGGCTGTAGTGGGCAAACAATTTAGCAATAATTCATAAACACATGCTCAGAAAGGACTACAAATAGCAAAAAAGAGCTATAATGATCCTTGACTGCATGTAGACAAAGCAGCAACAAAGAAGATGTTTTCACCTCTTCCTAGAAACAGATCTATAGGGGAATACTATATGAATACTAGAGTACTATAGTTCTAATACCATAGTAATGTTCTATATTAATTAGTTCTAATACCATATATAAGGAAATATTTGAAAATTGTAGAATGTCAGAAAGCTTCAGAGACACAAAAAATAGTGTTGAGAGCCTTTAAAATATCAATGTATTTATCTCAACAAAAAGAGGACTGAGAGGTTATTTGATCACAGTTTCTAACTACCTTCACAAAGAGGAAGTACAGGATATTAAAGAACCTTTTAATCTAGCAACAAACAACACTACGGGAAAAACATGTAAGAATTCAGGCAGACAAAATGAAATTGCTTATTAGACACTTTTATTTTTTTTTTTTTTCATGCAGGGTAAATATCCACTAAAGCCAAGTATGAAGGTAAGGATTTAATCCTCATATCTCGTTGTCAACAAAGCCACAATGAATGGTTCTGTGGAAAATCCAAGGCAGTGGGGGTTGTGGCCTTGAAATGACCTAGTAATCTGTGTCCTTAAAAACAATCCTTCTGTCATCTGCATTTCTGCCTTGCCTTATATAATGCTATTTTCTTCCTTTACTTTTTGTTTGCATCTTTTAAATACTGCTTCTATTCAAGCCACTCTATGTAGAGTGACTGATGCACAAACAAGGGTAGAAAATATTTTGATACACATCCTTTAATTTGGGTAAGTAGATATATGGATAAATGCATGTACTTAAAAGCTGAAACAGTCAAAGGAACTTTAACAAAAACGTGAGGACATAGATAGCAGACTCTGGTAGATTACATAGAATAATAGAAATTAATGCTGAAAAAAGAGTCCCTCTGATTATTTGGTCCCATTACTTTCTGTAGATGATACTCAACTCCAGGGAACAATATCTTGCAGCTGTTGCAGTTGACCTTCTACCATGTCAATACATATTTGTAACTTCATGCGTTTGCGTGAAGGGATGGGTGTTTCATTGCCCCAGTCTCAGTGCACTCCAAAAATATAAAAACATAAACTTGAATGCAATGTCAACACAGATTCCTCCCAAAAATATACCATCACCCTTTCTTTTCTTGGGAAGAGTTCTCGGGTTCATAGGCAAGGAAATATTTGTAGAACTTTCCAGATGATGTTCCCTGACAGGTGACAAGGGGACCAGAAATATGTGGTGCACTTTAAGGAGTGTTTAGCTCTGCCTATAGAAAGAGCCATTATTGGTCCTTTATCCTGCTATATTTCACTATTGGATGGGGAATGTTTGTTTTAAAACACACTGTGAAAACCTGAATTTTAGTTGGAATCTGTAGTTGCTAGGGAGGCTTTCACCACAAGGGTAGCATGGCTGAGTGGTCCAAAGTGCTGGATTAAGGCTCCAGTGTCTTTGGGCATATGGGTAAAAATCCCACTGCTGCCAGGAAGGTTTTCTAGGATGGAGTAATGCCCCACACCAGTTTAGATTGGCAGAGGAGTGGTTGGAGAGCAGCCCTGTAGGAAGCCATCTGGGGGTGCTTGTTGGCAGCACGCTCCATGTTGAGTCAGCAGTGGGTGCCCTGGCAACCAAGAGGGCAAACCACATCCTGGGGTGTATCAAACACAGTGTAACCAACTGGTCAGCAGCTGGAGAAAAGGAGGCTGAGAGGTGACCTCACCACTTTCCACAGCTTCCTGAGGAGGAGAAGGGGAGTAGGAGGTGCTGAGCTCTTATTCCTGGTATCCAGTGGTAGGACCCATGGGAAGGGTTCAAAGCTGCAGCAGAAGAGGTTTAGACTGAACATTAGGAAGCATTTAGTTACTGAGAAGTTTGCTAAACACTGGAACAGGCTTCCTAGAGAGACCGTCAATTCCCTCACTGTTTAAGAGGCATTTGAACAATGCCCTTAATAACACGCTTTAGCTTGGTCAGCTCTGAGTTGGTCAGGCAGTTGAACTAGATGTTTATTGTAGGACCAACCCTTTCAAATGAAATACTGTATTCTGTTCTGTTCTCCAAGATCAGCTCCCTGAGGCAATCTGCCTTCCTAACAGGACAGACATGAAAAACCTCATGAAACACTGCAGTCCAAGCTGATTTCCCACAACTTGGTCTCCAAGGACAACCTGGATAACTAGCTTCCCTAGTCTGTGTGCTAGTTCTGCATTCACATAATATATGAATTTTGAAGCAAGCCCGTCATTGCAGCATTACTGCCAGCTTCCAAACCCAGATGTCACCAGTAACCTGTATGACAAGATAATCAATCTAAGAAATCAGACCTTCTTGCAGAACCACTCCATATCTCAAACACTGAACTTTTTGTCTTAGAAGGAATAGTTCGAATTCTTCCTGTGAATGTGAAGTAATATCCTCACATAGGCATAAATAATTACTTTTACAGGAACTTAATCTCAAAATATGGCTGGCACAGAGCACTTACTGCTTAAAATGGCAGAAACCTTGTGCTAGCCTTCCAGTGCTCATAATATTAAAAGGTATATCCATCCTAAGCAATTCTCTTCATCCTTAATTTTTCCCCACCGTATTCCTCAGCATCTCCTTACTTGACTGTCTACAGAGGCCCTATTTTAAAATTCAAATTATTGTGTCTCTGGAGACACTTTTACTTCTCTGACACCTCTAAATATTTTTCTTTACTGTTTACCACAGATCCTGGAGCACCATCCCATTCCTGCCCTCCTTCTCCTCCTCTCCCCCTCTCACTAGCCTTTCTCTTTCTTTTTTCTTTTTTTTTTTTTTTTTTTTTTTTATGTTATCTTTTATCCTCTTGTCTTTCCCCACCTCCACAAATGACATCTGCAGTACACTTGCTTGGCTGTGGAAAATTTGTATTTCCAGTTGCTTACAAAGTACTTGAAAATATGTTTGTGTTTTCATTAGTTAAAGGCCATAAAATACCCCAAATTATGCCATAGATAATATGGTAACATTTTTGAAAGTACTGTGCTGTTGTCACTGATGGAAAGCCATTCTTTTAGCCCAAGTGGAAGTGGCATAGTACAGGCATCTGGAATCACAGCTCTCTGTTTTGTCAATTAGATGGTACTAGTACTATTAAATAAGCTAATAAAGTCCTTCAGGAAGAAATGAAGGCATGTTTTTTTTGTAATTATGGTATCTGCACATTGTGGTATCTCCCTATGGCAGCAGTTTCCAGACTTGCCAGCAGTTACACAGAAGAAGAAAGAGAAACTGTCTGCTTCTAAATGTCATACCTTCACTGTGTGAGCAACTCATAATGACACCAAGGCTATTTAAGTTTAGACCAGAGCTCCCTATTAGATGGCAGACAGTAATACCTTTTAACAGTACTGCAATGCGGAAGACTCAGTCAGCACCTAAATCATGTGAGACATTTCTCCCAACAGTAGTATTCTGGTGATTACACATAGCTATTTTTAAAGAAAATGTAGGACAATGTGCTGGATTTCCTTTCTCTGTTCCTAAATACCCTTCTGTTAAAAAGCTTCTCTGTATCTTCACCTGAGACATGAGGAGATTTTTATATTAATTAAGACAACATTATGATTACTAGCTCTCAAAAGGAAATAACAGAGACAAACAACTCCAGATGTCCAGCAATTCTTCATATTAGGCTGGCAAACTCATGTAATTATTGATTTTCCCCAAATGCTGTTAATGTTCCGTTGTGATACTCACCTGATCATCTCACTCCTCAGACACAAGCACTTGTCGTGTATTTCTTACTGTCCTAATTTGTCCTAGACTCATCTGCCAGTTTGTAGATATGTACCTTTCACCTCTCAGCTGTGACCTTCAGAACCATCAGGTATGTATATTGTTTCCACACATATTTAATCTGTAGGATGAAAGGGACCATAGCTTTGCTGTCTGGTCACATTGTCACTGTAGTTTTTACTGTAAGTACTTTAAACCATCATGAGCTCTTTGGACTCAGTGGGTCAAAGGCTTAACAGGAGAAAAGCACTGTTCAGTCTCCTATCAACCAGTGACTGCAGGACAGTGTTTCCTTCCTGTCCTATTAAATTTGCCAGTTTTAAAAGAACCAGAATAATTCTGCTGTCTGCTGCAGCCATCTTGCAAATCATAGGTTGTACCATCTGAACAGTCTTTCAGTTATTTCATTAGGATGAGAGTATCCATGATGGATTTTCTTGTTCTGAAATAATTCAAAGTCAAGCATTTCTCTGCTTGCAGAAGGAGATCACTCAATACCTATTTTAGGATGCCATGTGTTGAAGACAGAACACTCTGTTTGGCAATGGCAGAATGGACTGACATGTCAGGGAGAGATTAAAGTTTTGGAAAATGGAAATAAAATATCCTTAAATGGATGTTTATGTTCCAAAGTAAAACAACAACAATAACAACAACCAAAAACAACAAACAAACAAACAAAAAACCTCAATGAAACAGACAAAAAAACCCCTCCAGCTATCTTGTGTAATAGGACAGAAAAGAACCTTTTGAGACCATTAATATCTCATGCAGAAATTTTATGGTACGCTGAGTCACACTAAACCAGCACACACATCCATCTCAAGACTTCTTTTTCTGTTATTTTAATGTGATTTCTGTAAAAAAAATATTTATTGCTAGCAACTAATGTTCAGACTTCAATTAATTTTATTACAAATTCATAGTCGGTTTCATAGACAAATACGATTGACATCAGGGTTTCTCAACATGGTCATCTTGCACCTTTATTTGTAGAACAGATCTGAAATAAGTACAGGGATTGACTCAATGGCATAGATTACTTTTTTTTTTTCTGAAGGAATTTTATTATCTGATTCCTGGATTACTCTGGATTATTGTATTTGCAATTAAAGTTTCTGGATTACATGAGATTTCAAATCTATTACTGCAAATGACATATCTGAAATAGCAGTTAAATGTTCTTTCAAGATGTTTTAAGATTATAATCTATCTATCACTGTGTGTGATTTAACACATATGCAAATTTATGAAATATCATTGTGGCAAACACAAATGATAGTGCACTCCTCTCAATTTGTGCATCAATTTCTTTCTCTCTGTCATAGTACAAAAGATGTATGAATCAAAGCTTCCACTTAGAGACAGGTTCCTAAATTTTATTTGAGCTTGTTTGCTTGAGTAGTGACTGGCTTAGTAGGAACATTAAATGTGGGGACATTTCAAAGTGTTATCTTTATTTTCTGCAATACTTTGTTGTTTCTTACATGAGTGCTGCAAAGCTGTGGTCTCACAAAACAATTATTTTATAGGAGCAGTTACAGCTGTTTTACCAGTTCAAGTTCTGAAGGATCCTCCACACATTTCTGGAATTGTTTTCCTGTCAGATACAGTTTCCATATGTTCTTAAATGACTTGATGAATATATGTATCCCATGTATTCGAATGCTTTTATCACTATCATGTCGTCAAGTGGCTGTACAAAATATCTGCAAGTATTTCTTTGCTCTTTTATTAAAACATTCCCTGTTTATTGCAAAAGGTAAATGGGTAATCTTGTAGCTACTGTATAGTGTTAGAAATTGCTCAGCTCAGCTGATTATGTAATCTGGCTTGCCAGGACCTGTCCTTGTTCTCAGTTAAAATGTTTTCATCAGCTTGTTGGTGGCATTTATCAACTAGTGTGCAGACAGGATGATGCTACCTCAAGATAAACCTGATATTCTCTTCTGAGTGCTTGTTAATGCAAAATTTCTAATCTGCCATTTCTCTGCCTAATTTTGATGAAACTGTTAACCCGTGTGTTTGACCCAGTGATGTTTTAGTAACACCTTTTTTTTTTTTCAAATTCAATTGGAGTTCTTTCACTATTTTCTTCTTAGGTTGTTTTCAGCAGGAACACTAAACATGAGCATGACATTCTTATATTATATCCATTTCTTATATCCACACATTATATCCAAACTTGGCGCTTTTTTTTCCCCATCCACTTTGTTATACGTTTTATGTGCTCTTCTCCAAAATGTAGATGAGAAAAGGACCTGATTTTGATCAAACACAATACTTTTCTTGGATTACAGTGGTTGCTAAGTATTAGGATTTCATCTAACTGGAATATTTTCAGTTGGTTTCTCATAAGATGGATTATCACTTCCAGGACTTTCTTGCCCACTGCGTGCAATGACAGTGATACTTGCAGGTCCTCCTTTCTGTTGTCTTCCCCCAAGCCATTCATGTGGAAACCTTGTTTCTATTATTTTGAATCCTCAGCAAGGTCACTGAGATAAAGATAAGAATGTTTTCTAGGTACTTTTCATTTTTCTTTTGACTTTCACATACTGACAGGGTTTCCTTGCTTTGAGTGGGCTATAGTCACTTCTGACAACTTGTTGTGCTGTCCTTTTTATATATAAGGATGCTAGATTGTGACCAGGGATATAAGATTTAAAGTAGATCTCACTGTATTAGACACTAAGCACACACCTACTTTGAGATCCCTCTGTAATTAGACATAATTAATCCTAAACAGAATAGGAAGAGGTGTAACTTCTGTAATTCTGAGTTGACCCTTAAATTCAAGCCTAGGAGGTCTATGTCTGAAGTTGCCCTTGGTGATTATGAAGCTTGTGACCTTTTATATAGAACATAATTAGAATACTATTGTTCACAATCAGGATAATATTCTAAAAATCTCTGTGTATGTCTTTAGTGATAAACCCTACAGTACATGAAGCTTTGTGACTTTGATATGTAAAGCTTGTTGTTGAAGAGCATATTTTGCCAGTAGGAAACTATTCTACAAAAATCTACCAGCTTATTAGATAGTTTTAGTTATTTTTGCTCATATTTACACAGGTTTAGTTCCTATAAGAGGAAAACTGATAGGCAAGTGAAAAACAAGAAACCATCTCTGAAATCTGGAAAATCAAACAGCCTGTGAATCTGCCTTTAAGTTTCATATTTAAGATAAAATTATTTCCATTTATTTCACTCTTCTTTTTTTCACCAGTCACAAAAAAAAAAAAAAAAAAAGAAAAAAAAAAAGAGCAACATCAAGAGACAAACCTCACAACCTCACACAATTTAAGGTACAAAAGTACCAAATTATTTAACAAGAGCAATACCTCTATTACTGCTTTGATACTAATCTGTGTCTTCATCTTTTGACATTTCTGACATTTCTTTCTCAGGTCTCTGATGCATTTTAGAGTATAAAATGCTGACTACACATTTTGCTATGCATTTCAGAGAACAGTACTAGCTACTTTAACCTTTTCTGAATCTTCTGCACAGTAGCCTCTCTGAGGACAATCCGTTTATTTCCAGTAAATTAATGTTCTTGTTGACGTGATGTCATTTTTACTGGAAGAGTTGATTTTTATTTTTTTTTTGAGATTTCTTTAAGACACAATTTCTTTAAAGATGATCCATGATTATTTAAATCAAAGAATCATTAACTCAAGACTTTTTTTGGCCTGCCACAGTCTCTGCTGAGCATGCTTTTACTTCTTATTTGAGTCTTGAGTTAGGGGCATATTAAAGAAAACAGGTCTTGTCCTCTACCACTATGAACCTTTTTAAAAAGTCCCATCCTTCCCTTAAGCTCTTACAACTGCTGTTGCATGTTTCCTAAATAAAATTTAATCTTTCAGGGATTTCAAAATTATTTCTTTTGCATGTTGCAACCTGTAACAGTAGCAGGTCTTCTGAGCACAGGGAGTTACTAGTAGAGAAATCATGTGAGATATTGCTTTCCTAAATGTGCTACATAGAGTACCACATGATTTTGTTGCACGGTATTGCAGGTTGCTGGGGTTTATAATAACCCCAGTTTTGCTTCTGAGTGCTATTGGTCAGCTGAAATCTTCTCATTTTGTATGTGAATCTAGGATTGCCTTTCCCTGTGTATCAATTTACACCTATGTGCATGAATTTATTCTGCCATTTGTATATCCAGTTACTAGATTTGTAACATCCTTCACATTCTGCCATCATTCTTAGTATCTTGAATTACTTTGCATCATCAGAAGCACAATCACTACTTCAATGTCCTTACCAGGCTAGTTTTGAAGATGTTTAATTGCACAGAACTCCATTACTGATCTCCCTGCACTACAGGAATTAACATTTCACTCCTGCATTCCATTTGTAATATTTAAATGATTCATTCATTACATTTGTCCATGTAAGGATCTCCTGCACTAATTTGATGGCTGTTTGTTTTCCTCAAGTCTGCAGTGAAAAGCCTTTTGGAAATCCAGACAGGTTATACTGACTTAATCACTGCTATCACTGTGATTGTTGACTTTGTCAAAGAGTCTCAGTATATTTCTAGGTCAGAATTTCTTTTCATGGAAGTTTCTGGATTTAATTTTCACAAACATATTTGCAGAGATATTCAGTAATTCGTGTTTTCTTATGCTCTTTACTGATTTGCTTGGTATGGAAGGTATTTTAAGGTTTGGTTTTGTTTGTTTGCTTGTTTTTTTTTTTTCTTCTGTTTGTTTGTTTGTGTTTTTGTTTTTGAAGATCAGTATAATGACTGCTATCCCTTAGCCTTCAGGTATTGAGCTTTGAGTGAGAGGTTACGTGTTACATTTAGTAATTTCCCTGTTTTATCATGGAGTTCATCCGAACTCCTAGGTGAACACCACCTAGTTCTGGTGAGCTGCTGACACTAATTTTGCCTCTTTGCGTATAACCATGTTTCAGAATAACCACTTAATATACTTCAGGTATGGCCTCTCCTAGTTCTCTCCATCCCCAAGCCTGTGAAGGGATTCTAGGTGGGAACCATCTCTTTTCCTTTTATGGTGAACATTAGTTAATATATTCAACTTCTGAAAAATTATTTTGAGTTCTCCTTTATATCTCAATGTGTTATGTATGTCAGTACAGAATCTCTATTTCAACCTTTGTTCCCAAAGGATTGCAACAAGGATAAGAAAGGCAATTGATTTGTTTTGCTAGCTGAGTTCAGAATTGGTTTTTTTGGTCTACTTTACTATTACAACAATTATAAGAGTTCATCATCTGTAAGCTCTTAATGTGTACTTGGTTGATTTATTTTTTGTTTTGGCTTTTCTTCATAATCATATAACTTCTGCTTATTTTTAGCAAATGGTGAGGTTCCAAGAGATCAGATGATTCCAGGAGATGTTAAGTATAGCAAATATTATAAAATTTGAATAAACAGGAAGTATGAAGAGTTTTTTGCATATGCCTACATTGTTTTATATTTCAATGTACCTCAAAATATTTTTAATGTCTGTTATTTAGGTTATATTATCTTGTTTTCAGATTAATGAACATGAAGTATTCCAACCTAATTTAAGAAACTACTAATAATTTCTGAGAAAGGTAACTGATATAACATTCATTATTTATCTTGATCCTCAAATGCACATAGGACATTTTTTTTTCTGTAAAGATTTATAAGTATATCCACTTTGCAAACCATTATGCTGAGTCTCCCACCTTTTATCTGTTTCTCCTTGGCTACTTGTCATCAACTTTCTGCTGAACATGACTGCCCACAGCCGGGTTTACAAAAGATATGTGTGTACCCCTCATTAGTTTTAGTGTAAAGTCTGCCACATTAGTTGACTCTTGTATGCTTGTGATCCTCTTCCTACTTATCAATTCAGTGCAGTAAGTTTATGAACTGCCTCTCATGGTCACAGAGAAATCAACCTACTTAAATACCCCATTTCGTATTAGTGATTTCTTGCCTTTGATTTTATACACAGTACTAAAGTAATCATACTCAACAGCATAATGCAAACTTCCTTCCTGAGTATATGTTAATAACAGAACATTTTATATTTCAAGAAAATTAGTTCTTCTAAATATTTGCAATGATATCTAAGTGTTCATAGCTATAAAGAAAGGTGAAGTCTAGCTTCTCCTCCAAATCATATTCATAAAATGGCCTATGTAAATGGAAGGTTCAAGGTCAACTGGTAATCATTGCTGATCAAACAAACTTTGAACAGAATTCCCTTATATTTCTAGACCATATCCCTTTCAGAGCTTGAAAGAAGGGAGCCTGCTCTTGGCTAACTGACAGGGCAGAGCCCATTATTCTGATTTTGGCCATTTGTCACTGGCTCGCAGCTTCTAATAGGAGTGCCGTGGCTACATTTAAAATTTCCATTCATTCCAGGCTGTCTAATGTATCATTTTCATTCCACTGATGGGTGGCATTTTATTCTCTGTCTTAAGATTTTTTTGTGTGTGTGACAGCTGCAGTGGCCACTATTCTAAGTGCAAAACAGAGTTTTGTTTTGTTTTGTTTTGTTTTTTTCCCTCACATTACTTGTGTCCTCTCTATTGTATAACCATCACATGTTCATGTCTAATATTTGTTTCTCTCTGACCGAATTCTGATTCTATTCCCGGCTTTCACTTTGTGACTGGGTAACTGGCATTCAAGTTGTTGAAAGGGGCATTGCTCCATGTCAGCCTTGATCCTTCTTCTCAAGTCAGCAACAAATTTTATCACAGTAGTGATTTCTGAATATCTAAGCTAATATAACTTCTCTGAAAATAAACTATGTGTTTTCTAAAATATGATTCAGAGTGCAGTTTTAACTGGTTGGTTTCCAATCATTATTAAGGAATAAGGCAAACAAAAAGGTGGTTTTAAAATAAAGTAAAGAGAAACTATATAGTCAGTTCATATATTCACACTTAAATAGCATCAAGCATACCCTTGGATGGTGCATGAAGGTATAGTTGTATAGAAGGCAGTGAAGCTTTATACATAGCCCCTGCTTAAGATCTCGATACTGTGTTTTACTTCCTAAAACTTTCAAAGAACAATCGGGAGGAAATGCAGAACAAATATTTACAGAGTAGTTGTACCTGAAGTAGAAAAAGATGGCATAGATTTCTCCTGAATTTCTACCACATTGTTTCATGTTACTATATCAGGGTACAATACAGACATTATTCTTAGTCTGAGCAACTCATCAGTTTTCCATTAGAGCTGTATATAGTAAAAATCCAAGAAGATGGTTATTTTGAGCTTTTTTTTTTTTTTTTTTTTTTTTGTAATCAAGTCATGGCTCAGCAATATAATCTCAGATCTATCCAAGACCCTAGCTCTTATCATTTCTTCATGTTTACTTGAGTGGTACATGAATAAAAAGTCCATCTTTTGAAATGATTCAGATATTATCAGAGACTTTTGCTTTCTACCTGTTAGGGTGTAGGTAGAATTATCTTCAGACTGAAGCATTCCAGTTGCCTAAATACAATTTGTGCACATGCATACATTAGAGAAAATTAAATACCATATGGTACTGAGCCAGTAGCAATTTGTACTGCTTGAAAATAGCACCCTTTTGAAGCCTGATGACAAATTTTATGGGTTTTCTCTCTCACTAATTTATGGAAAAATAGCTCTTAACCATTTATCCACAGAAGCATTGCCTAAGCTGTGGCTGTAAAAATTCACCGCAAGATCTATTTATAGGTAAATGATTGTATATAAAACACAGAAGATCTATGAAAAAAGAGAATCCACTTAAAATACCTACAACATACTTTTAATTTCCTGGACTCTCTGGGTGATACTGTGTTTTTAGTGCTTACGAACATCCCAAGTAATGGAGGCAAACAGACTTGTTCCTGCCACTCCTCAGACATACCAATGTTACTATGCATCTGCAGGATTCACAGCGAAGTGAGTAGCTCATTTCCAGGCAAAACTCCAGGATGGTGTTTGTGCCTTGTACTGACACAGCTGGGTGGTGTTAGCCAGAGGTTTTGTTTTAACTGATGGTAAAATATCAGGCAATAGTGAAGCAGAGTTTTTATGAATGAGTGGGTTAAAAAAAAAAAAAAATCAGCCTTGGCCATTTGTATAAAATTTTAGAATAAACTTTATTGCTTAGCATTTTTGTTGTGTGTGAAAGCTGTAAACTACTGAAGCAGTAAATAGAGCATTTAATCTTTGTGTTTTTGTAGCATATCCATGCCCCTCCTGAGACTGGAGGCTCCTTGTATGATATACTGTGATAAGAAAATCTGGAGAGATATACTGTATCTCCTGAGACAAGCACAAGGCTCTTACAGCTTGCTGGCATTTCTCCCTCATCTGAGTCAACCATTCTAGGTCCTCGTGTAGATGTTACTCGTGCAAATGTTACTATCCTTAGTTAATACATAGGCAAAGTAGTGCACTGATTGAACCGTTATGTTGTGTATGAGCACACAGGAGACTTCTGAAGGCTGGTAACAGAATCTCAGATTTCCTGAGCCACAGCTTGTTATCAGCAGGGCCATCCACTTCACAGTGGAAATAGGCCGAAGATTTAGCAATTGCTGATCCGGGGCTGGAACACCTCTCCTGTGAGGAAAGGCTGAGAGAGAGTTGGGGTTGTTCAACCTGGAGAAGGCTCCAGAGAGGCCTTATTGCAGCCTTTCAGAAAGATGGGAACAGACTTTTTAGGAGGATCTTTTTGCGTCAGAACAAGGTGTAGTGGTTTTAAACTAAAGGAGGAGAGATTCAGCCTAGGTATAAGGAAGACATTTTTTACAATGAAGGTGGTGAAACACTGGCACAGGTTGCCCAAATAGGTAGTAGATGCCCCATTCCTGGAGACATCCAACACCAGGCTGGGTGAGGCTCTGAGCAACCTGATGTAGCTAATTGCAGGGGGTTTGGACCAGATGACCTTTAAAGGTCCTTTCCAAACCAAACTTTTATATGATCTTGCTGCTTTTTAGGTCTAGGAAATGTCACCTCATTACCTATTATAATGGTCAGATTGAGGCTCTACTTTTCCGTACAGGTCTTTTCTGGATTCCCTTGAATCCCTTTGATGCATACAGTCCCTTAGGGTGTTTATATGACAAAAGTGCTTTGAAAATGGGATGTTCTGGGGTTCTCATTGCAATGCTGCCAGGGCCACATTTGACTGAGAGCCTTGGGACCTCTCAGGACACCTGGATGATGTAAAATATATATGAAAAAATTCTTAGCTTTGTAAAACACCACTGACCAAGGGTCAGGTCATCTGAAAACACTTTTTTTTTTTTCCACTGGGATGTGAACCAAGAGCTGGAATCACTGAAGAATAAACTGCCTGCCTGTGTCAGCATAAGTCTGTACTTGTCTGTGAGTTTCTTGTAGCTCTCAGCTGCAGTGGAGTCTAAATTCTCCAGGCTGCTCACTTTCCACTATTACAGATCCCTATGTATGTAAAGGCCTGCATCTCTACATGCTTAGGATATTCTACAGCTTAACAAAGATGTTCAGTTTAGTATTTAGCTCACAAGTGAATTTCATCAGCCTTGCTGGTCAAGGCCAAGACTTTTTTCCACTTAATTTATCTGAGGAGCTGGATACAAAGCCTGAGCCTATGCTCTTTCTCCCCTGACTTTCATAAAGTGTAAATAAATGAAAGAGAGAATAAGGATTCATGAACTGTATACTGGGTATAAACTGCAGCAAGACTGGGGACCAGGTCTTCCTTATTTTCCTGTTTGCTGGTGAATTTCATAGTGAATTAGTCATCAGACCACTCTCATAGACTTAATTTCTTTATTGTTTCAGTTTTTAAAGGATGGGCTGGGAGTTCTATGTGGTAGAAAATGTATCCTTCCTTGTTGAACATTGCCCCAAGAGGTGGGAGATAAGGAATGGCAAACAAGGTATTCAGCCTTCCATAGATTTCTGAGATTGCTAGTCTGTGAGCTACTACAAAAATTAACTGTACTGTTAATGGAAGTCTGAGTTGGGTGTTCAAGTGCATCATGTTAAGTCTAAAAGAATCAGAATCCAGTGAGTCAGTCTCAGTTGTGCCTCTGACTGCTATTGCCCTCTCATATAGTATGGAACTGGGCAGAGAAATCCAGATAGTTCTCCCTAGAGACTCTTCAAAGGCACATTTCCGGTATCTTTTTTCCTACCCAAAACCAGCAACATTAACAATCAACAAATGGTACTAACATGAGTGCAAGATGTGCAATTATTTATGTTTGTCTATTAAGTAAACAAAAATAACAAACCATTGTGTGTTTGACCTGAAGCAGTAAATCCACTGGTCTCAGATCATATTTCTGTGATCTGGATGACATCTACAAACTCTTATCTCTGGATTTTGTTCCGCTACACTTGTGTTACACATGTATGCCATTATATGATGTACCATAGTCACCATATCTCATTCTTTTATTTAATCTTCCAGCCATTCTTTTGCCAAGCAGTGACAGTCTTTTCCAGCAGTGGCAACAAATACTGTGTGAACATTTTTCAGAAAATGCTATCTATCTATACATATATATATAGATATATTTATTTTTTAAAAAAATCTAGGCCTAGAACTTTATTCTCTGTTTGAAGTATATACTAATATATTAATACTTACATCTTGTTAGTTCCAGTTATATGCAAGCCACTCTTTTTGAGTTTTGAACAGACTGCTGTTATAACAGCAATTATAGCACTTCACAGTTTTTCTCAGTCTTATATACTATGCTATCTGATATACAAAATGTCATCTATGCACCATAAAAACTATTTGATATTGATTGTTTCTCCAAAAATTTCTTCCACTGTTGTAGTGGAAAACTATTTCTTCTTATAAATGCACATACATTTTTTTCAGTCAATTGATAAGTGAAGATATCCTTGTTTTTTCCCTGACAGTGACCAACAAGAGTGCACAGTGTTATTTCTTTTACTTGCACTATTGCTTCCTACTAACAATGAGCTTATCCTGCTTCTCTTTCATCTTAGAGTAAGAAAAAATTACTAATTACATGAATTTCAAAGCAGTTGGTCTCTTTCATCTCTATTCTGTGCACTCTTGTTACACTCCAAGTCCTGGTACTGGGCAAGGAAGAATTCACTGTATCTATGGAGCTAAGGATTTACTGTTAATTCAATTAATGTTTTAACAGTCTAATAGTCCAAATTCTCCAACACAGAGAAGACTTACCAGTTTATATACCAAAAAATCCCCAAACTAATTCCCAAAACTTTCCTACTATCTACTTTTTTTCCCTAGCACTATGAATGCCCTTTCAGTGTTCTTTTAGGTTTTAAGGTTAAGACTTCCAGCTTTTCTCAAGAAGAATTGCAGGTGCTGGTGCGTTTTTAATGAGGTGTCAGTGTGTCGAGGTCTTTGCTAAAAGAAGGGCGACATTAATGGTGGAGGTGTCTTACTTTTTAGTCCTGGGACTTGTGTGTTTCCTTGCTCCACACTGCTGCGTTCTGGCTGCTCTCAGCTGAGTGTGAACATGGTCCCACAGTCTCACCAACCTCAGACCCACAGGGGCTCTCGTTTGTTGGGCAGCAACTACCTGGGTTTGCCAGACCCTTCCCATTGATGCACCAGCAGAGCTCAGGCTCAGGGGAGGCAAAAGGCACTTGGCCTGAGGCGGGTCCTAAAACCAGCTCAGCCCAACTCTGGCCTAGGTAATCCCAGGCCAGGCCTGAGATCTGAGGTCTCAGCTCAGGGCAGAGCCTATGGCCCTTTATTAGGAATGACAAAAATCTTATTCATCCAGAAACATTGTGAACTTCAACCCTAGGAAATATTTTTAGTTTTTTTCCTCTGTTTAGTTTCTTTTCTGCTGTTCCATGTCTTCATTCCCTTGAAGTGATCAAGAGCTCAACAAAAATGGATAATATAGTGTGTAACAGGACAAGGAAATATTTTATTTAATTTTAATTTATAGGTCTTGTATGCTGTATAGTCAACAACTTCCTGAATGCTAACAGAAATGTTTTAAGAAGTTCTGGCTGGATTCTGTTTCAAATCAGTTGATGTCCTAAATATATTTTTGTTTGTTTGTTTTGGTTTTTTTTTGATTTTATGTTTTTTTTTGTTTTTTGTCATTTTAACTATTCTGTACATTCTGGTTAAAACAAACAAAGAAAGAAACAATCTCAGAATGTTTTACCTAGCCTTGTTTATATGATTGCATCTCCAGATGTTTAGTCACGGACAACAGCTGTAATTACTATTGTCCACCCTCCTTTGGCTTGTGTGTTTAATATCATTATGAGAGTTGGAAGGACACCAATGTCCTTTACCTTGAGACCTCGTGTCCGTCTAGAAGGATTGGTGAGGTGGTAGCTTAAAGATGCTACCTGAATGGTAGTGTCGCTCCTGGGAGCAAAAGGCAGACACGTGGTTCTTCAGTCTCAGTGGTTTTATACTGGTGTAACTGCATTTGCCACAGGCAGCTATAGTTGCAGCAGTGGGCTGGAGAGCTCTGCATAGTATACTGGAGAAATATCATGCTGTCAGGAGGGGGAATGGAAGATGCCAAGCAGCTTAGGGAAAGAAGCTACAGACAAGCTGGATCATGGTATCCTTTTAAAATATAAAACTGTTACCAAAATTCCAGTGAATAATGTGACACAATTATCAAAAGAGATAACAATCAACCATACATTCAGCATATGTCTTGGTAGCTGTGTGCATTTTTGGTGGCATACATTGACAGGGGAAGTCAAAGCTTTCCACTGAAATGAGGAGACAGAGAAAGCAAAATGATTTCTAATCCCCATATAACTTTTATGATTTGGATTAACTTGACTTTTTTCTCCTCCACTAAGCTTTTATTTTCTGAATAAAAATGTGAGGTTGCTTACTCAACCTTCTGTTCAAAGAGCCTGGTGCATGGGTCTCTTGAGGCATATTGTCATAGAGGTATATTTGCAGCAGATTAAGCCACATAGATCTGAATTTCATGATCTCTTACTGTCTGTCATCTCCAGCATTCTTCATTCAGAAACTAAAATGTTTGTCATGCATTCATCCCCTGGTCTAAACATTGTTGCCTTGTTAATCTATATAGCACTTATGCAAGCAGTAGACTGAGTTGTCAGCACAGTCTGTATCTCCCCTAAGAAATGCAGTTCTATATTGCTGCTCAAGGTCAGCATAGTCCTTCTGAAAGATTTTACAGAGGGAACAAGTGTCAGCTGACAAAGAAAAGGAAGGCAGGTCTTTTGCTGGAGTACACATTTTTAGAAGCTTGGGCATGAAAGTCTTAACCTCATTCCATAAATTACAATGCAGAATGCCCTCTGTGTTCTAAAATTACCCCTTTTATGTGAGGTCAATGTTTCTACAAGGTTTTATAGTGAAATGAGTCTTTGAAGCACAAATTTATTTTCTGGTTTGTTTTTTTTTTTATTATTAATAAATATAAAGGAATTCAGTAGTTAGTCTGATATGGGTAAATACTTAAGGACTGTAGGTTGAGGCAGTAGTTATAGCAGACATTTTAAAATACTTATAAAGTACTAGTTTGCACTGCACTTGGAGCTATAATAATCCCAACAACTAGTGATTATAATAATGCCAATGGAAAGGCAATCTTTTCAGCCTTAAACAAAAAGGAATCACTTCACTGTCATTATGAAGCTACTCACTAAAGTCATAGAGACTAAGGCGTTACAAAAAGGAATTATAAAAATTGTGTTTGCATAATAGTAGTCATAGTATAGTCATGTCTGAAATCAGTTCTGAAAGAGAAAGTTAAGAAATGATGAAAGAGTAGATTTATTTTAAAAATAATAATTTATTGTAGCTCCTCTACCTAGTGGCAAAGAATAAATTTTGTTCTTATGAAAATGGAAGTTGTAGGTATTCTTACAGTTAGAGAAAAGTTGAGACAGTATGATTTTAGAGATCTGCCATTTTTCATATTTTTCAGACTTCATTGCTTTTTTATATGTTATCTTGTGAACAGGGCAAACAGTTTCAAATAGCTCTTGGAGTTCTTAATGGGTTTGAGTATGAAAGCTTAAAGATGCTGGTTTTGAGACAAACTAATACCAAATATTGTAAGATAACATTTAGCAAAATATCTTAGGGAACTGCAAAAGGCACAGAATGGGGTACTTTCTTAGGACAAACTCTTCCAACCTACTGTGACACTCTTTTCAGTCTTGTCATGAACAGTCTAAAAAGAGAAGAGACTGATTTTGCTTCTTTGCATACAACACTAGTCTGAAACCACAACCACTGTCTGCTATAGCAGAAACTCTTAAAAAATTAATCAAGCTCAGTGATAAATTAACAAAGACATATACCACCTAACCTGTAGGCACACAAAACTCAGGACAAACAGCTGTTTTGACATTTCTAGCTGGGAATCCTGCCCCACACAAACATATGTGATGCTCAGACATGGTCTCTTGGCTGCTTGCAGTCATCCCCATCTGTCAGGATGGCACTGTGCCCATGCGCAAGGTGGTATGTCAGCTTTGCTAGGGCATAGGTGCCAAGTAAATTCTGCTGTTTGCAGAGCTTTGCATGTGCTGGTTCTTCAGTAGGAAGCCTCTGCTCTGTCACAGCAAGGCTCTCTCTCAACATGACTCCCTACACTTGATTACACTTGTTGACACTTTAGCATCTAAGGAAGAATGCTTAAATCTTACAAGTAAGAAACAATGGTGTTCAGGAATTGATTGAGGAATCTGTATTGCACATGCACTGAAAATCCATTGCTACTTCTTTTTTTTTTTTCTTTTTTCTAATCCTGCTAGAAAAGCCTACTTTTCAATGAGAGGCAAAAATAATTAGATTTTTGGAGACAGATCACCTCCTGG